>NC_060113.1:9525000-10895000 GCF_021155765.1 Diprion similis | reverse complement strand
AGTTGTGCTAGGTGGGTACTACAACTTTTCATCATGACTCCAAGTGCTCCGACCATATCCCCGCTGTCTACCTGGCCAAAACGATTTCCAAAGAACCTGGATTTTCGGAAATAAGAATTTCAAGACCGATGCCAAGTTGTGCTGGGTGAGTACACCAACTTTTTATCATGACTCGGAGAGCTCCGACCGCATCCTCGTTGTTTATTGGGCAAAACGATTTCCAAAAAACTTGGATTTCCGAAAAACACGATTTCAAGACTTGTGATGAGTTGTGCTAGGTGAGTACTACAACTTTTTGTCGTGACTCAATGTGCTCGGACCGTATCCTCGCTGTATACCCGATGAAAAAGATTTCCAAAAAACCTGGGTTTCCGAAAAACACGATTTCAAGACTTGTCATAAGTTGTGCTAGGTGAGTATTACAACTCTTTATCATGTCTTGAAGTGCTCGGACCGTATCCTCGCGGTTTATTTTTATTATTTACCATATTTTCAATTTATATGAAATTTTTTTTTTTTCGTGAGTATATTGATGAATCACCATGGTAATACATGCATTATGGTGAAGGTTTGATTATGTATGTACTTATTATCTACGTATAGCATATTACACCTTTTTTTTTTAATTTTTTTTCTTCTCTCCCTCAGATATCTTCTTATGTGTTTGATTATTCATGTACTTATCATCTACGTATAGAATATTACACCTTTTTTTTTAATTTTAATTATTTTTTTTCTTCTCTTCAAATATTTTTTCATCTGTTCGATTATTCATGCATGTAATTAATAACTACGGATAGCATATGTTATACTTTTTTTTATATTTTATTTATTTTCTCATTTTTTCAAGTTTTGCTGCATTTTATGTGCATGTAATAATGACCAAACAATCTTTCTCCTGAATTAACTTCATTCATGCAATCACGTATACGCACATGGGTGCTGCGATTTCTTCATCACTGTTCACCCATCTAGGTTTCGGCTTTTTTGGACTATTATCGCATAATAACCATCGTTCGCCTGATCTTACGTAACTAGTGTAATGACCAACCGATTTAAAATTGTACGTTTCGACGTAACCTATGACACCTGCCAAAATGTACTGTCGGTCGCGTGATAGCGGAAGCTTGTCTGGAAAGTCCGCAAGTGCTGCTGTACGGGTCCCGCAATCAGTTTCTATAAATACCAGAGGGCCATACCGTAGCTCTGTAATGGGAAGTTGGCTACAGCACCGTTTTGGTGGATGTCTGCCATTTTCGATGGCTTTTAAAAGTTGACTTAGTCCTTCATTGGATAGCACATCATAATTCACGCTTATAAAACCCTCGGGACGAGCCTTTCTAGCGCCACAAACTAAGCAGCATGTAGTGACCACACAGCTTGGATCCTTATCTTCCAAAAGATATCTGGTCAAGTTCCCAGTATTCGACGATGCATTGAGCTTCACTATATTTCTGCGAGACTGTTCCGGCTCAAGTTGTTTTATATTAATTAGAATATTTGCTCTCTCCTTAAAGAATCATGCGCTTAAACCCTCGTCAAGAAAACATTCACGCATTTAGAAATTGGAGAAGATGCATCGGTAACAATTCTATGGTAGGCACCGTCGTTGCAAGCTAAACTGGCTATTATTTGGCAAATGCTGTCAAAGCCACAAGTATTCGACAGGCAAATAGTGACGTTGTTGTTGCAAATATTTGGGCAGTTATGCCCGTTAGGTATAACTGGCAGTGAAACGAAACCACTAGATGATGTAGTGAAGATCGGGCACGGATCAGCATAACGAAATCTTTTCGTTTTTTTTTTAATTTTTGTTGCGCCAGTTATGTTCCGCCTTCATCTCTTCCAGTTCAGCGATTGTATCAGCATCTACCAGCTGGTCTTTGATGGCAGGAACGAGAATATTACTAATAAATCGGGTTTCTTCGACATTCTCACTACTTTGCTGCCTGAACGTATCCAGAGGAACAGTCGTAGACTGTTCGTCGACGCTCTTGAGTTCCGCTATCATACCGTCATTCATCTGCCGATTTTTTACAGTAACCGCTAGAATATCATGGACAGATTGAGTTCTTCCGATACTCTCAGTATTTCGCAGCTCAGACATATCCTAAGAAACTGGACTAGGCGCTTCATCAACTCTTTCGCACACATCTTCAGATACATTGTCCGTATTCTTACCAGCTAACGCCAGTTTTATTTTACCGGAGAATGATAAGATGTGCTTTCCAACGAATTTGTCCGCTCGTAAAGGAAGTGATACGTTCCTGAAAGTGCGATTCTTCAGGTCGTTAAATTCGGACTCTACCGCCGCAGAAGTAGCATTTGGAGATCCGTATTTGAACACACCCCGCATTACCTCGCTAAAGAGAGGGAAATAAGGCAATAGAGCTTTGAGCTTTTTAGCAAATGCAAGACAATAATAGCCATTAATATCATCAGTTTTGGCTTCATTATTTATCAATTCAGTGCATTCACGATACATGCTGCTTACCCATCGATACGAATCACTCCTCTCTAGATAACTAGAATTCAAAATTGGTTCATCAGCCTCGTCCTGATCAATACTTTCAGCAAGATCCTCATCACCCATACCCGGCAATGGATCACCTCGGATGTACGACGAGAGATATAATCGAAAATGCTCAGCTAACCCGCCAGCTTCCCCATTAGCGTTGAGAGCAAGGATGAAAATTGATTTGGCTATCTCAGTGAACTCATCGAAGTCTTCTTGCTTTCGTAAAATTGCTACCGCTCTTAGGTCAAAATTACGCACACCGTTTGGCTTGTCCGTTAAACATTTCCACCTAGCTACCATGTTAGACAAGTGGCAAACGTCGAGTCGCAGAAGGCAAGGTGGTACGTTGCGGGTGTCGAAAGGATTAGTCAACAATCGAAAACACACATCCAAATAGTGCTTTAAGCTGGGCTGTTTAGCAAATGCTTGAGCGACAGCTCCAAGAAGTGCTTTGTCAAAATCTGTCACAGTTTCCTTTGGTATAGAGGATGCAGATACCTGTGCAGATACTTGCTGACAGAATATCTTGAGCCACACCAGAATATCGTTCGTGCTTTGTGCGGCCGAAATCATTTGACATACCGGTACTGTTTTCTCGTCAACTTGCGGCACTATTTGATAAAGATATACATGCGGGCACAGGTCCCCATTGGGTAGCTTGATTTTTTTTATAAGCGAACCAGTTGCATCAATATAGACAGTGTCGTGGTAGTTGTAATAAACAGCTTCCTGCTCCCTAGTCCAATAGTACACAAACAATGGATCTAAACCGATTCGCTTGATCGCACCTTCATATTTAGAACTGTACTTCATCAGATGCAGACTTTCGTATACATCTGTTGATTCGACCGCAAGCAAATTGTCTTGCCTCTCCTGTTTTGCTTTTCGAAGGACGCGGCTGCTATACAAATTAGGAGGTTCTTCATCGCCAATCCGAGAAATGAGTCTGTTCGCTTCGTTCCTCCTCCATTCGCAAGCCAACGTATTGCCCTCTACTAACTGCTTTGAGACAGCAACCCTCTCGACTCCTTTCAATTGCCGTTTTTTGACATGTTTAATTGAGGGATCGAATCCCTCCATCAAACATTCCATTTTGACAACGTCACCACTCTGCGGTTCATTTATGATTTTTCCAAGAAAAGTAGAACTGCATTCAGGACACTTTCCGAAAACAGTAACGTAGATGCCGCTTTGTGAAATCATTGCGTTCTTGAAAACTAGGGCGCATGGAAGTTTGGTTTCGACTTGAACTTTTTCGAATATCGCGCTCGTCCATGCAAATCGTCTCATCATGTAAATTTCTCGCTTTCGACCGTTAGCAAACTCATACTCAACTGAGTCGGGCTGAATTTTTTTCCACACATGTGTTACATCGATCTTGAACTCGAGTGAATCAGCCATACTGATCTCTGCGGTTGAATTTGCAATGTCTGAAATGGCTGAAATATTTGCTTTAACGATATCATGAGCTATTATTACCTTGTCATGCATTTCGTAACGATTCATTTTTAGAATCGTGTGGATATTTTTTGGCGACACATTTTTAAATTCGGATTCAAGATCTGCCGACAATCGGAAAAAAATTTCAGAGCTGGGACGAACAACCTGACCATCGTCGTCAACTACATTGCGAAATTCTGGCTGCGGAAGCAGTTCCCATAATCGCATGATATGCGGTTTCCCGTTCATTTTGGCGTAAGATGGATCAGCAATCGCTAAGACGAAATCTCGGAGGGCTAGAAATGACTCGAAGACGCTGCGCTCTCGGTTTTATACCGCCGTATTCCCACTTTTTTCCTTCCAGCCCGGCGTACGCGCGCAGGAACAGTGGGGCGCGACAAGGACCTTGAGTGGTGGGGGGAGTAAAATTGTATATAAGTGCACCATACATTTGTGGCTCTTGACTTGAAAATGGCAGACATCCACCAAAACGGTGCTGTAGCCAACTTCCCATTACAGAGCTACGGTATGGCCCTCTGGTATTTATAGAAACTGATTGTGGGACCCGTACAGCAGCACTTGCGGACTTTCCAGACAAGCTTCCGCTATCACGCGACCGACAGTACATTTTGGCAGGTGTCATAGGTTACGTCGAAACGTACAATTTTAAATCGGTTGGTCATTACACTAGTTACGTAAGATCAGGCGAACGATGGTTATTATGCGATAATAGTCCAAAAAAGCCGAAACCTAGATGGGTGAACAGTGATGAAGAAATCGCAGCACCCATGTGCGTATACGTGATTGCATGAATAAAATTAATTCAGGAGAAAGATTGTTTGGTCATTATTACATGCACACAAAATGCAGCAAAACTTGAAAAAAAGAGAAAATAAATAAAATATAAAAAAAAGTATAACATATGCTACCCATAGTTATTAATTACATGCATGAATAATCGAACAGATGAAAAAATATTTGAAGGGAAGAAAAAAAAAAAATTAAAATTAAAAAAAAAGGTGCAATATTCTATACGTAGATGATAAGTACATGAATAATCAAACACATAAGAAGATATCTGAGGGAGAGAAGAAAAAAAATTAAAAAAAAAAGGTGTAATATGCTATACGTAGATAATAAGTACATACATAATCAAACCTTCACCATAATGCATGTATTACCATGGTGATTCATCAATATACTCACGAAAAAAAAAATACATATAAATTGAAAATATGGTAAATAATAAAAATAAACCGCGAGGATACGGTCCGAGCACTTCAAGTCATGATAAAGAGTTGTAATACTCACCTAGCACAACTTATGACAAGTCTTGAAATCGTGTTTTTCGGAAACCCAGGTTTTTTGGAAATCTTTTTCATCGGGTATACAGCGAGGATACGGTCCGAGCACATTGAGTCACGACAAAAAGTTGTAGTACTCACCTAGCACAACTCATCACAAGTCTTGAAATCGTGTTTTTTGAAAATCCAAGTTTCTTTGGAAATCTTTTTCACCGGGTAGACAGCGAGGATACGGTCCGAGCACATCGAGTCATAATGGAAAGTTCTAGTACTCACCTAGCACAACTCGGCACAGGTCTTGAAATCGTGTTTTTCGGAAATCCAAGTTTTTTTGGAAATCTTTTTCACCGGGTAGACAGCGAGGATACGGTCCGAGCACATCGAGTCATAATGGAAAGTCGTAGTACTTACCTAGCACAACTGAGCACAAGTCTTGAAATTTTCATTTTCGAAAATCGAGGTTTTTGGAAACCGTTTTTGCTCGGTGGAAATCAAGGAGACGGTTGAGCACTCTGAGTCGTTGTGGAAAGCCGCAGTTCTCATTTAGCACATCACAGCGGGTCAAAAATTCTCATGTAGAAGATGGAATATATATTTCGAAAATTATTTTTTGCCGTGCTTGGCGGAAAAGTCAATCGAGAACTCAGTTAATCGCAATCGACTAGTACAGCACAGAAAAAGTTTCGAAAATTCGAATTGATAAGATGGAATAGTTTTTCAAAATTGCCTTCCCCTCTTGCGCCGTCTCAGCGCCTGGCATAAAAATTTTTTTTCATTCTGAGCCGACGTTACATCCGAGCCTATTTTGCCTAGCAGCACACGTAAGCACAAATTGAGCTATATTGATTCAAATATAAATAAAAAAAAATTCAAATTGCGGTGCTCAATTTTGTTTTTCAAATACCGATTACTCGAAAATAGTTGGTGTTATCGAATCACGGTTTGCGGCACAGCGCAGCACAAATCCAGCACAATCCAGCACAACCATTGATTTGGAAAAAAAAACAAAACGGCGGTGCTGCCGTAAAAAATCAATTTTTCCGTATATTTGCTATGTTCTTCGAGATTTTAAGTTACAGAATACGGTACAATAAAGCACGAGCCTAGCACAATTCAGCACAACAATTACTTTTTGAAATTTTCAAAATCGCGGTGCCAACTACACGAACATCAAACCATCACGTAATATATTAGCGACACAGGCTTTCTCAAACGCTTGTAACGACCCGGGGGTTAAAATGGCCGTTGGAACGTCGGGTTTAACTTCCCTACGAGAGGCAATGGCCAAAACGCTCGAGGTGGAGGCCATGCGTAAACAATATTCTGGAGCGGGAAAACTCCGACAAGTTGAGGTGGTTGATAACACCTCTACAGAAAAAAGAGATAGTCGCTCGGAGGAGACCGAGTCTCTTAACCCGAAAAATAGTAAAAATTTCAATAATAATAGAAATTTAAGAGCTAAAAATAATCGCGGTTCTTTTCAGAACCAGAGTAGAAGACCCCAGTACGTCAATGAGGGAGTGGACAATGGGTTTACTACCCTCACTTGCATGTTTCGTAACCAAAAGGGCCATGACGTCAATCACTGCTTCGCGTTGAAACGCAAAGCAGAGACTCAGACGCAAAGCTCGAATTCAAACGCTTATAATTGGCAAAATAGAGAGGTGATCAGGGAAGATAATCCTCTACAGGCAGGTACCTCTTCTAACTTCTAACTCAGCAAAAAACTCTCTAACAAATTAACCTCTTAGGATTAACCTCTTTATCTGTGAAAATTATGGAAACATCGATATTTAGTGGCGATTGTTTCATCGAGGCTCATCGCAGGTTAGGAAATTTTCGAGATTTCGAGGCTCATTTACTCAGAAAAAGTTCTGCTCTTCTCGTTCAAGCGTTCGAACTCGGAGTAGATCTAATAGTTTATTTGCGAGTTTCCGCAGAGACCTCTTTTGCTCGGATCAATTCTCGTGCGCGCAAGGAGGAGTCGGAGATTCCTTTGCAACTGCTTAGAACTATTCATGATGTTCACCAAGGTTGGCTGGTTAGAGGCACTTTTTCTCCCTCTTCCGCCCCGTGATAGTTGTCAATGCAGAGGTTACAGCTGAACGGATCTATACAGACTTTACGGAAAGACTACTCTCCAATCCCTACTAGTCAACTCAACAGCAAAGAACACATGAAATTTGGTTTTATTTAGAGTCTCCCGCGTTGATTTTATTGTGCTGGGACGACATTTTGCTCTGTTATCCGGCGACAGAAGATTCAAGTTTTGTTTTGAAGGAGCTTTTGTTCTCGCGTCAGTTTTTGTTTCCTTCTAGAAGATTCTTCTTTGACTCGAGTTCTATGTCGGACCAGCTTTGATTTCTATTAAATATCTGAACGGAGCCACAATTATTTTTCATGGTCGACAAGTGATTATCTGATTTTCGTATTTTTTTAACCAATGTGTCAGATTTTACGGGAATTCCCAGGTCCCTTGACACAGCCTTTTTCCTGTCATCCCTGTTTCTTTCTGAGGACGCCCAGTGGTCAACGGCTCCGGATTTAATCAGATAAGGCCGTTCTTTTATCAAATATCTATACTTGTAATATTTAAATCCGAGTAATTCATCTTCAAATTCGCTAAGCAAATTTCGACCGTTCGACCTCCGTTCACGTCTGTCCTCCCAATTTAGGGTGTGCAGCTTCCAGAAGAATCCTGGAACCAGCTCGCCACTTTCCTTATTCCCGTTCCTCAGAGTGATG
Organism: Diprion similis; assembly: GCF_021155765.1. Lineage (NCBI taxonomy): Eukaryota > Metazoa > Arthropoda > Insecta > Hymenoptera > Diprionidae > Diprion > Diprion similis. The sequence goes on along the minus strand of NC_060113.1, from coordinate 10,886,993 downwards.
AGAATGCTCCTTTGGCCTGCGCCGATTTTAGACTTCCGCTCGAACCTCTCCTGTCCCCGTGGTCCTCTTCCCGGATCATTTTGGCTTGATTTGGATTTTCCTGATTTCTGGAATTTGGGAACTGGCCGCTCCTTCGGATTTTACACGAAGCTGAACACTACACACTTTTACACTGACCTTTGTGAAAACACGGCACATAAGATTTTAAGAGTTCAGTTTAATGCTCGACTATCTGCTCAAGGTTTTCTGTGGTTTACCTTGAGACTGTGGGCGAATGCCAGATAGCAGAGAGGGAGTCTGAATTTTCAGAGCCACAGCTCCGTCTCACCTGCAAGCACCGTCTGCTAGATCAAATTCACTATTGTTTCAATTTGTCAGAGCCAGGACGACTCTTTTCCTCGAGGGGGAGTAGTGTTAGAAAAGGTAAAATCACCCGTTTTACCCCCCCCTTTCTAATGATCTAGTAGCCAGCATATGACGCAATAAAACTAAGCCCTCGTGTGTCAAAAAGTGAAGACGGTTGCTGCGCCAACCGGTATTATTGTAAAAACAGATCTGTTTCAGACTTTGAGCTGATAACACGTTCTTTACAGCAAATACATTTTTCTCCAAGCATGTTTTTCATTTAGTGCTTTTCGATTGCTCGCCTGACTAAGCTTCTTACCCTCGTTTTTACTCGTTACGCTAAAGTGTAACAATATATATTGTAACACGGCGATTTGCACCGCGTTATATGACCTCCGATATCCCCGTTATCGTGAAAAGGCAGCAAGGATTATTGGCAGTCGATATGGTCATATATGTAATTTTAAGTTCTGTTACTAATTGCTTTCGATTTTGTTTCCCTTTCTTCCCACCTATCCCGAGATATCCTGAGAGATAAAGGCGGTGAGAGAGAGGAGGGAAAAGAGCAGCTACCGACAATCCGACACCAAGGGTACATCTACGAGGATGAAATCATCCTGGCAGGTGGCTCAACGTCTCGCAGCTAGTACCCGTGCCTTCCCCGCATACGTTTCCGAGAGCTACGAGGCTGCCGCCTACTACATCATCCACGGAGTCGAGAAATGCGAGCGAATCGGCTCGCTTGAACGACATGCCCACTTAGCTATTTCGTCGCCCTGGTCCGAAGAAATGAAAATTCGGCCAGATCATTCATGAGGGATGTCCACGGCCATAATGTGATGTTCACCAACAACGTCGGGAACGTTAAAGAGCCCCCTACTGGCTCAGTACCGCTGAAAGTACCGCCCACGTATCTTAAAGGGGTAAGGCACGGCGAAAGCTGAGTGTGCTGCGAGGCCTGCCAGAAGTCATGCCCAGGAGGTGCTGCCAACCGACGTCTCGCCAAAGAAGTTCTGCAGACAACGCCGTTGCGACAACGACGCTGCGCGGAAGAGTCCCCGAACGACTTACTTCTGGATCTCGCTTAGCTGTGAACAGACGTGCTTTTCTGTTCCTTACTACTTTTTTTGTCTGTAACGTTCTTTGTTCTCGCATTAATCCCGTTTCTGTTGTTACCGTACCTTATATCTTTTTGTATTTGATGTCAAGTGTTTGTGAGCCTGTAGACATTGTTAATTGCCAGGACTCTTTGCTTTTGTACGAGGAAGTAATTCCGGTTCTTCTAACGTAAGTGAGCTTTTGTTACCGCTCGAACCCCCGAGACGCAATTGCTTGTCTTTTGTCTTGATGACCGTTTGGGTCGTAATTTTCCGTATCTCGGGTTTTCGTGTGGCCTATTAATTTATTTAATGACCATTTCGAAGAGCCTAACTAACTACTAACATCCCTAATTTTGTTCCCGAATTTTTCTGTTAATTTTACCACGCATGGCCCCCTCTCCCCGCGTCTGCGTGGCGGCGGCGTCATTCTATTTTTTTGTGTTTTCGGGTAATTTAACCGCTATATCGTGAGGAAATATCGTTTCGATTATTGTTCTCGTTTAACTAAATATTGTATTTGATCTCGTTATCGTGTTACCGTTCATCAAAAATCGTATCTTGTATAATTGCGCAACAATCGTGTAATATTGCGCAATAGCGTCGGTTGCGGCCATCTTTGTGGCGTCGTTGTTTGAATCGTCCCCGCGCTATCTCCCGCTACCGCGTGGCGCTGAATTCGTTATATCGAAATATCGCGGTGAACCGAAGCCGCGCCACGCCACTGTGCCTTTCGAGAGCTGTCGAGTTACAAATCGAGCACTCCCTGGGTGGTTACGCCACCGTACCTTCTTCCCGTTGTGCGCCGCGTAACCGTAGGCTCCTCTTTAATGTAGATTCAGCGCGTGGGCAAGAAGCGTATATCTTGTATTGTTTTAAAATATCGTTACCGGTCATAATTTAATGTTAAGACTTTTGTTACTATTATTTTGTAATTAGACGAGTTCTTGTCTGGTGACAGCTGACGCTGTATATCCCGTTTTTGATTTCTTTGCATTATATTGAGTCTTTTGTTACCAGCTGTCACGTTGCGTTTGTTCCGTACCTTATTCCGTTAAGCTTTCTTGTATCTTACTTATCGAAGATTGTCTTTCAATTTTAGTTATCGATATTATTCTCGCGTCGTATTAACTTTAAGATTACTTGTATCTCGCTCATGGAAGATTGTTTATAGCCGTTTAAGTTACTATCCTTGTTTTGTTACGAGTTTATTTTTATCGTCCGTGTAATTCGATCAGAGAAGATTGTTTTATTTTCGTTAAGTTATTATTTCCGTTTCCTGTATCGAGTCTTTTAAATTATCCTTTGTTTTTGTCACCATTCTTCCTCAAGGACTGTGTACAACCTAGGTAATTTTGAGACCTACTTCCGTCCCCGTTAATAAACTAACATTTCGTTACCTTTACTCTTGGGCAATTTTTTTTATAATAGAAAAGTGTGTTGTCCGTTCACTATCCGGCCACTCCCCTCCGCCAAATACTGAGCTACCGAGTTCCCTTTTCCCTTTTTTCCCTTTTATCTTTCAGATTATCGTGGTACAGCGTACCTGGCGCCCAACAGATTTTCTTCCCGTTCATTTCGGAGAATTATTACTTTGCAGCCTGATTCACCGATTTAACCATTCCGTAATTTCGTGACGTATCGTAAGCCTCATTTGTCCTCATCCTTGCTGCTGACACGATCCTCTGTAGGCGTGCATCGATTGACGGGTCGCAATATATATTAGGGTGGGTCAAAAAAACCGACTATTTTCTTTTTCACTTTATACTCTGAAAAATCGGTTGCTATACACCTCTAAAAAATAGTCACCACATATGAGCTCTTAATTTTGATAGGACGGTCCTCCGCTTTATAGTTTCCCATTTGTTCCTCAGTATTAGAAACGAAAACCTAAAATATTATAGTACCAAAAATGAATTTGTTCATTCATTCAGTAAATGATGCAGTATTTTCAACTAAGTCAAAGAACCATTAGATAAAAACACGGAGATGCGTCCCCCCGATGATTGAGTTGACATTGAGTCACTTTGCCCCAAAAAACCATTGAAAAATTAGTTTTTGATTTTTTTAACAATGGCGCTCCTTCCCGAAAAATCTGAAAAAAATTGCAGAAAATCAAGAATGACGCATTGAACATACTGTGAAAAAAAGAAGCTAGTCACTTTTTAAACTCAATAAGAGATCGACAATTTAAACCTCAAAAGATTTTTCACAGCTCGAATTTAGTCCGAAAAAATTCGGAAGAATTCTCGATCATGTACATCAACATCCGCAATATATCTGATTTTTTTTCATATTTTTCAAAGTAAAAATGGCTCAGGAATCGCGAAAAAACGGAAATCCGCGTTATTCGAAGTTTCCAGCGTAATAATATAGATAGAGATTTAAAACTTGTGCGAACTAGGTTTTTGAGGTATCTCTAAAATGTGGCGTATAGCAAATCCACATTGGTTCAGGGGCATATTTCATATGAAACCCTGGCTAGGCCCTTCATATCTCTCCATCAAATGTTCGTTAAAAAATATCTCTCCTCATATTCTTGTAGGAAATTGAACGCTTTACAAAAAAGGTCTCACATAATTTTTCCGTAAACCTCACCGTTTGAAAGATATCAAAGGTTTAAGTTCGATTATTTAAAGACAAATTTCTGTTTTGCTCTGTGACGTCCCGATGCCGTCGGTCGTTGAAACAACTAAATAGCGTGTCCGCAGAAGGCACAACACCTGAACATCAGCAACACGCGATTGGAGCCCTGATTTTTGGTAGAAGACCCGGGCCCCCGCTACGAACAAGTACTAAATGGAGGAATGGACTGACAAGTGCCGCGAGTGATTTAATGTTTAATGATATAGGTCTTACCTTTGATCGATGAGAACTGCCTTTGATCCTTATGCTTCCCTGGAGCCTGATCGAATGAGGATTCCTTTTTGGGGGTTTAAGGGTAAACACAGTCCACAAAACACTTGTTGATTAAAGAGTATCAAAAGTAAAACGATGTATTGTTACAATCCTTTTGAAAATCGATACACTTGTTATATTCAAATATAATGTTTAAATTTAATATTTTTAACACTACGAGTCGAGCTTATGCTTTGATATTTAGAAGGTTTTGAGGAAACCCCTCTGAATGAAATATTAAGATTTTGAATATTATTTTACACGCATAATTATGAATAGTTTGAGAGTTGAATAAAATTAGTCGTTGATGTGGGATGTAAGTGAACTGTTTGAGAGTTATATTAAGAGATGGTTTTTGAATGTGACTGAACAATTTGAGAGTTGAATAGCGAGTTTTATTTTTGAATGCAGCTGAACTGTTTGAGAGTCGAATAGCAAGTTTTATTTTTGAATGCGGCTGAACTGTTTGAGAGTCCAATAGAAAGTTTTTATTTTTGACTATGACCGAACAGTTTGAGAACTAAACAGAAAGTGATTTTTGCCGCGATGCAGCTGACCGCTCCGGCCGCTGCAGGGTGGCTGTGCGCTTGCGCGATTTTTCTCTCTGCTGGCTGACGATGTTCACTTGGGCCCTTTGGTCATGCCAGAGTTATTTACTGTTTAGTCTATGCTGGTATTACTCTTATGAGCGGCGGTCCGACTCTGGGCTATGCAGGGAACCCAATATTTAAACATCTATAGAGTGTCATATCTTCAACTGCGCCATCCTCAACCCAAAGGACTGTATAGTACCACCCACCAAGTGTGGGAGTATCGTAGCAACAAAAGATATAGTAACTATTCGGAGAACTCGGCATCGAGTTGGTTATTAATTTTGGTTTGTAATTTCCTTTTGGTTTGGCGTGCCCATTTGAAGATAAGTTCATATGCCTTCAAGGCTTCTTACTAATTGTATTTATATAGTCAATAATATAAAATCAGGTTATAATATTATATTGATGTGTGCGTGTATTGGAATGTAAGAAAATATACTCTTTTATATGTATGTGTTTGTCTGAGGTATTATAAAGAAGGAAGAGAACAGCAGTTTAAAGATATAAAGGGAAACTTGCATAGAGGCAATTTTCCATTAGGCGGACGTCTCTCACGGGGACGTCACAGCTTATGAATTTTATAACTCGTTGAAAATTTTTTTTTATGAAATGCGCAGTACATGGTTTCGTAGGAAATTAACTGTTCTACAAAAATGGTCTGTTATGACTTGTCGATTAAATTAAGCGTTTCAAAGATATTCATCGTCAAACTCCAATGGTTGCAAATTTTAACAGTTTTTTATTATTAATTCAGAAAATTTTAATTCAGTCTATGACTTTCAGGGAAATTTATACGAATTTGAGTTTCTTTGGGTAGGGTTATTAGGGTCGCTGATTACGAATCCGTTTTCAGATTTGCAAAATTCGAAATTGCGGACACAATATGGCGGCCGTACACTTCAAATGACGGATTTTCTGACCGCAAAACGATTGCGATTGATTTGAAAGTATGGAAAAGATCTTGGGTTTTATGATTTGCGAAGGTCAAACAACTTTTTGCGGTTTGGTCTGCCATATTGGATCCGCCATCTTGAATTTCTAACATTTGAGTGCGGATTCGAAATCAGCGCCCCTGAAAACCCCCGAGTACCAACCGAGTACCTTTCGCTCTCGTCGAACGAGTTTTTGCACGTTTGGTCCGTCATATTGAATCCGCCATCTTGAATTTTCGAATTTTGAGTGCAGATTCGTAATCAGCGACCCCAAAAATCCTTGAGTACAAAATTTCAAGTCGATAGTGAGTAAGAAAGAATGTGTGCCGCTAAGGGTTAATAGCGAGATATAAATTTTTGTTTCTAATACTGAGGAACAAATGGAAAACTATAAAGCGGAAGACCCTTCTATCAAAATTAGGAGCTCATATTTGGTGAGTATTTTTTAGAGGTGTATAGCAACCGATTTTTCAGAGTATAAAGTGAAAAAAACATAGTCGGTTTTTTTTACCTACCATAATGTAGGTATATAATATATATATTGTGACGAGGTTTGATTTTCGCCGCTCTTGTTCACCCGGAGAAGTTTCCAAGAGTGAACCTAGTGCACAATGATTCAGCAACCCGCGATGCAATTTGCAGCTTACAAAAGCTATCGCGAAATTTTGTTGGGCACCTGGCGTGATAAACACGCCTCGAGTCTTTACCTTTGCAATTCCTCGGCTGTCCTTCTCTATGCCAGATAGCTCAGTACCGCGGAGAGGGGGTGGGTAGTTTTGCGGAGAGGAAGAACGGACACTGGACACGATACAGAATTCAACAAAATAAAATAAAATAATAAATTCAAAAAAAAAAAATTCGAAGCGATACAAAACAAAAGGAAAAAGAAACAGATACTCAATTCGCCTCCCGCGATTCCACAAACAAAATAGAAAGAAAATCAAATCTTAACTAGACTTAAATCTACGTGCGCTAGTCGCGTCCCTTGTCTCAACGAGATTAACAAAACAAAAATCAAAATACAGAAAATCTACAACGATACGAACACGCTACTCGTGATCGTCCTTCCCTTAATTATAAATATCGGCGCTATTCGTCAAACCCAAACAGAATTATCGCGCTGATCGCAAAACATACCCTATAAGTAACTCGACAGTAATTCTTACTTAACAACTTAAATCATAGCGATTCATCGCGACGCATCCGAAACTTCACTATCTTCCAAAATAAATCAAATAAGGAAACAAGAAATAATAACCCAGCCAAACGAAGCGCTCACACGAGCAGTAGTATGCAGGTTCTGGACCACCGCGTGTGCGTGTGTCCGTGTGAGGTGTGCGTGCATCTGTGTGACCGGCGTAAGCTGACTTAACGTGGATATGCCGGTTCTGGACCAACGCGTGTGTGTCCATGTGTGTGTGTGTGTGTGTGTGTGTGTGTGTGTGTGTGTGTGTGTGTGTGTGTGCGTGCGCGCGCGCGCGCAGTTCTCAACCCGCGGTTCTCAACCCCCGTTAGTGTTATCATCAGTGGGTGATTACCATCGCAGTGCGGGTGTGGGTGATTACCATCAGAGAGTGCAATGGTGAGTAGAACTCCCGTTTACGTCTGGTCAGCTGCTCGATCACGTCTGGCCAGCTGCCCAATTAAGACGCCGAGGCGGATTTTAACTTCCACATAAACCTGTCGTCCAAAATTACCATGTTTTCGCGAAAAACTTACAATGTCGCCCGATTAACCCCTTCGCATAAACCTGTCGGTTTTTCGCGATTTAGCGCATCCCAAAATGACACGATCCCCAAGATCTTTTCATCCCACCCCAGCATTATCGTTCTATAAAAGCAGTTCGCCAGCAAAAATCCTCAGTCCTAAAATCTCCTTCATCATGTCAGACTTTCATCTGAACAACAACGTCGGTGTAGTTGCGGCTCAACTCGACTGGACTAACCTTAGACGGCTGACCGGCGAGCCTCTGCGAGAACACTTTGCCCAGCAGTGAGCTCGAGTTCTTTGCGGCACAGTTAGTGCCGTCCGTGAAAAAAATGTACCAGGCTACATTTGCCTGCGATGTTTCGTCGTCCAGTGACTATACACAACGCCTTAAAATCATCTACCATCAAAATCGCTTACAAAACATCACTTTTTGCAGCGCCAACATCGAACACTTCGACAATAATGTGCTATTCCACATCTCGTTCGTGAAACCTGACTCGTTCACGTGTCGAGTTTGTGGAGATAGTTTATTCGAAACAACCCGGCCAACAGAGGGTTGTACCAAGTTCAAAGAACTGATGGTCGAATTGGAACATGTTGCTGAAAGTATTAATTTTTACTTTTAATTCAACGTCGGAACACGCCTCCAACACCGCACTCGCACATTCCCTGATTATATAATGACTGCAGTATCATTTCCGGCCGCATGCTCAAAGGTCATCAACTTCCGCCTCCTGATAGTCAATTACCCTGCCATTAATTTTCGCAAAATGCAGGTTTATAATTAGTCATTTATATGCTCTGCTTCCATATGCAACAGAATTGCATTGTATGCAGAACGTTCTCAAGTGAGTTATTGCTCACAGCCCATCATTGTTTCATACTCCCACCACCATTTTTCCCTGTATATAAAAACTTCATCATACACCGCCTGAAGTCACAATCACTCCGCAAGCTGAACGGTCTCCACGCAAGCTGAACAATCTACACGCAATGGCTGAACTGCAAGAATTGGTAAATATACACCGCGCCGTCGACGTTGATCGCATTCTAACCAATGAATTATATTTTGTCACAGACAAACTTACTCGAACTCATTTTTCGGAGACTTTGGTTTGGGTCAACTGCTACCCGAATGGGATGTAATACCGGAGAACGAGCCGAAGACTGGTATTCCCGAATCCATCAAACTACTCACCGACACACATTTCTGTTCTCTCAACAACGACGTCGGCAACGGAGAGGTTACCGTCCAAATTAAAATCTACAATACCAAGGATATTCTACGAACTGACAAGACTGACTGGTGGCGAACCGCTCTGTCCAACATGCAGTTCACAACCAACCGAAGCTCTCCCGAATATCAGCTTTTGGGTGACCTGACTGCGAAAGTTATCTCCCGAATCCGCGAACTCCCCGGCAAAAAACCTGAACGCAAACGCCGAACCACTCAAAAAAACAAATTTAAACCTTATTGATAAAAAAATGTATTGATGGAATAAACAACTTTATTAAAAATATGATCAAGTTTTTATTTTTCAGTGTGCATTTATTTCATTCATCGAAATTACTCTTGTCCTGAAATTCATTGTACTACAATCTCATGAGTTGCACGTTTTGAAACGCACAAATCCCTGCATGAAAGCTGCAATCAACGATCTTCTTGTCGTAGGATTTCCTCAATATTTCAATCGCTGGACAGCCCAGTTCCATCATATCCACCGCTTTCAAATTTTCCGCATATTCCTCCAACCAACAAATTTTTTCCAATCCCTTGACAAGCACCAACGGCGTTCTGCCCAGGAGATCGCGCATAATCCTTCTCAAGATGCCGTAAGTTGTCAAACCATCAGTCCACTGGAATCCATGATGATTATGCGTAAGATACTTCATTTGATGGCGCAGTTTATTCGACAACAGGTTTCAGGCGTATGGATCTCGAAATATGTCATGACTCATAGTCTTTGCTACGTTCTCATAAAATGCGACTTCTTTCACTACGAATTTATTCCTAACGCCGATAAATCCCTGCACATCCACGAACATACAATTCATTACAGCAATTTTCGAACAACGTTCGTTTGAGGTGTGTACTCGACGATTCGATCGTGCAGTATGAGACAATATGCAGCCATACCATCCTCTATATCCGTTTCGCTCTCAAATTCTATTCGTATGTCAACTGGAGCACTTTTTATAGATTCATTTTGTCGCGAACAATCTATCACTATTATTGGTGCATCCTTAATGTAAGTTTGCATATCCAGAATGGGTCTATTCACAGTTCCATAATACGAATACTGGAACTTAGCATACATATCGTACAGTAGAGCAAATTGTTCATTTTTACGGCTTACGTTTCGATTTTCATATGGATATGAATCGCTGTTCAGAAATAGCTTAACGTTGCGTAAATCGCAGTGGTCGAAATAACTCGCATGATTCTTCACGTTTTCCTTCCAATTTCTTTGCAATGCAAATATCACATATCTTGGTTTTTCCAGTTGCGTTGCTATTTTGATGGGCCAAACTTGCATTTTAGATTTCGGTAAATTGGGATATTCGTGCAACGACCAAGATCTGAAGCACATCTGTATCGGTTGATTTTTCTCCAATATTCTCAATAGCGACAGCTTTACAACATCCGATGGCATCACATGCGGTATTCTCCATTGTAATTTTGTTATTTCCAAACGCATGTCTTCCGCAGCCGCACCAGTTTTGTAGCAATTTTTATCGGTTCTGCTTCGTATGATAATGAGCTCGTGTCGAGCGTTAGTAACAATTTTCTTATAATCTTCTGCGCAACCCAGCACGGATTCAACGGAATACACAGGCTGAAATCACCCGTGTGATGGTTGCTTTTATATCCACCATCCTTCCATCCAAATATTTCCATGGCATTTTTCTTACTCTGATCCAGCGAAATATAATTTTTCAACGTAGATGTTATTCCGACATTCTTACAACGATCAATTTCCACACCATCGTATTCGTAGCGTATTTTATCGAAGAAAAAACACGGACAGTTTTTTTCCAGCTCAGAATAAATTTGATAATTTCTCGCACCCGCAACAATTTTGAAAGCTTTTCCCTGAATGTAGATGAAACTCTCACTCGGCAGCACACACAAATCCTGCTGTTGTATCAAAATGCATATCTCGTCGTTATTGTTGTAGGAGGAATTTGCATACGGATGATGTGCGTACACGATCGCCTGGTTGATGCTGTTGTCGTAGACCGGCGATGCATCGATTCTCAGGATGTTGGACATCATTTTCGAAGTTTAAACCCCAGCGAAATCAAAATAATCTTGCTTTTTCAAGTGAGCAAACTTACGGAATTTAGTGACCCTTTTGTATCCCTCGGCGATTCAGTACTGACCGAATCAGTGCTGGATGCTTGATTATATGCGTTGTTGTATGTTAGCATTTTCAATCTTCTTTCAAGTGAGGTCGTATAGTGATTTCTTTTCCTCTAAAATTGACCGGTGCTCCGCTCTGGTCAACTATACTCAGCGTTATGTTGTCAATCACGCGAACATTCACCGGCATGTAGATGATGCTCCGGGGCGATTCCGAAATTTTATAACCTGGTGGAACGTCTTGCGAAAATTCGTGTATCGTGTGAGCCTGCGAACTATTGCTGAATGCGCTATATGTTACGCTACACTCCACTTTAATGGAATTAACTTTAGATATTTTTATCGGGTTTGTCGACTCGTGCCATTCCCTTGCTTTACGTATCTCATCATTATCAAACCGTAACAATGGTGCTATCGAGTTATGATCCAAGAAATCAATGTCCCATCTACACCAAACTTCCGATTTAAGTGTATTATTGTTGGCTCGAATTATTATGTTTGGTCCTTCGATCACCTTTTTACCAGCGCTAACATTTTGTGAAACATCAATCACGTATTCCATATGTTTTTGCACATATTTGTTTACATCCTTAATGGTATACGACCCCGTCGGTATAGTAATTCGATTATTGTAATTATAACCCAAGCTGTTGCAGGTTTCATCAATTTTGGATATTGAATTGTATGATTGAAACGTGACCAGTTCCATTGAATACGATTTGCGGTGATTTAGAATTATTGGTGGAGAGTAATTCGCACTCAGGGTCGATGTATCACCCGTTAACGTGAAGGTTATAGACATGCTTCCTTCGCTGCGAGAAATTTCAAACACAACTCTCCGCAATTGGATGCGTTGTCAGACTGATGCCTGTCATGATTGTACCAGATAACATTCCTTCCACCGAAGTATCGCACAACTTCGTTCGGCGGTGGTAAATTGCCGAAACTGTCGTAATAATACACGTTGTGTCTAATTTTTTTATAAGCCACCCAATGTGTCCCTACTCCCGCATCACTATCTAAATTTATAATTCCGCTCTCGCGAACTCTGATTTGTTTCGGTAAATTGTTCCGCATGAAAACACCCCGGAAATGTAATATTTTCAGCATTTTGGCAAACTTCCACAGTTCACGGTCTGTAGTAACCCCTTGCGGAAGTTTCACGTTTTGGAGTTTTTTTAGCTTGTTAGTTGATTTCAAGAATAGCCCCCATCCTTTCTTGTGAGGTGCTAAATAAAGTCCCCTACCACGTCTACCCAATGCAATAGCCTCCATTGTCTTATTGTGACGTTCGTTTTCTTCCAATTTTTTAGCCGCGCTCGACGCATCATTCACTGCTTTAGCGATGCCGGCCGCCCCACCTGCCGACGATCCCGCGGCTGATAGCCCCGCAAATATGGGTATTAATAGCGGTGGAAAACCACCGTGCTTTGCAACCTTCAACACTCTGGGCAATTTAACATTCTTCTTATCCCCGCCAATTGCCTGTTTCGCTGCTTTAAGCGCTATGCGTATCGCGCTCCCTTTGTCTGTCGGTTTAAACTTTCTCACCGCCTGACGTGCGGATGTTATAGCAGCACGTACCCAGGGTTTTCTAATACCCATACCAAGTTTGACTTGAGCACGCATGGTTTTGTTAACTGCCCAACCTGCCGCACGTTCTGTCCACTTTGCTTCCTTGTCACGACTGCGTTGCAACGCTGCCTGAGCCAAACTTTTATCAGCCTCGTGTCTAAATTTTAGATCTTTGCTTTTCGCATAGGCAATATCATGTTCTCGACAGGCTTTGTCCAACAAATTCACTCCTGTTTGACCGCTGGCAAGACGCTGCTGCAAACGTGTTCCAGGACCGCAGAACTAATAACTCGGTAGATGTAGCTCAATGGGCAAATTATTCGTTGCGGTATTTAACATTCCACGTCCTCTGGGCATGTGTGCTATCAAGCGTCCGAAAAACAACTGATCAGTATGTAATCGCCCACTAAGACTCATGCAACAACATGAAATTTATAAAACAGTCCGTCACTTTACCAATCAAAAATTTGGACAACGACGTGCAACATGTGTCAAAAATTAATCGCCACGGTAAACTATTACCGACATCCGTAAGAAGTATTATTTGCGGATCGTCGAATTGTGGAAAAACCAACGTAGTTATCAGCCTTCTCATTAATCCCAACGGATTACGTTTCCAGAATGTATACATATATTCCAAGTCTTCGGCACAGCCAAAATATGAATATTTACGCAAGGTCTTGAATCGTGTACCTGGTGTGTCCTATCTTACCTATTTCAACAATTGTGACGTAACTTCGGTGGAGCAATCCCAGCCGAACACGATTTTTATTTTCGATGATATTGCCTGTGATAAGCAGGACGTGCTTAGGGAATATTTCTGCATGGGTCGACATAAATCAGTTGATTGTTTCTATCTGTGTCAAACATACACAAGGATCCCCAAACATCTGATTCGTGACGATGCAAACTTCATAATTCTTTTCAAACAAGACGCTTAGAACTTGCGGCATGTATTCGATGATTATGTGAATACAGATATGAAGTATGCGGAATTTGAAAAATTTCGCTCCATCTGCTAGCGTTCGAAGTATGGATTTCTGACGACTGATAAAAATAGTCCTATGAATTCCGGCCGATATCGCAGAGGGTTCAATGAATTTATCATAAAAACGTGATGTAACCCGCCTGAGGTAACAGTGTTACGTCTGAATGTGTGCCTATAACATCTTCAAGTATGCTGAAGACATCGAAATCCGAGACCGATTTGAAGCACAAGATAGTGGAAGCAAGCGATGCGGTAAGGAAGAAATATCAAGCATTGAAAACTGATCGCATAGCCGACAGCGAAGCGATGGAGAGAACTTCCAAACCGATTGTTGAGCCGCTGACTGCTATAGCAAAGGCATCTGAGTTCAAAGCGGATGCTATAAAGCCTGAAGTGTTTGCTGAAAATGATGATGATGAATTGGATAATAGCATGGCTTAGGACTATTACAAACAGACTCCAAACTCAGAATATCGCATACGAAAACCGAGCCAATCGCTTGTCAGGAAAGTGTTTCAACGCAGAGGGGGTCTGGAAAAATTTACACCCAATTCGCGTGAAAGCAGTGATATTGAAGATGACGCGAACGTTACGATTGAGCGAACTATTCCCGTCTTGCGTGAAACGGTTTACACGACGGCCAGTCACCGAATCTCATACGGAATCGCCGTGGTCGGCGTTGATGGAGCAGATGGCTGACCCTGATACTTCAACGCATATGGAACGCGCGTTCGAGGAAAACTTTGGCACTTTGGCCAAGAATTATGTGATGAATTCAATTCGCGATACGGCAAATACAATGGATTCGGTTTACGGAATCAGATTTGTCAATAATGATGGGGCCCCTGGTTTCATGATTGACTTTGAGCTAGATCATTCTAACGTTGAAAACATGCGATTCAAAACAACTCCGGGTATATTGGAACTCATGTTTGAGAAAATCCCCGACGAAGATATTTACACGGACGATGATCTTCGTAAATATCGCAACATCATAGATTCTACAAATGCCCACAAAAGAGGCTATCTAAAAACTGGTCAAGTATGCGGTAATGAATCCTACAAATATCGGAACATTATACGCAAGTTATTTCCAAGTCGGTCGGCACTCGGTGAAGGTCTCAACACGAGTAAACATATCGTGCGAAAGAATTCTCGATTGGAGTATACATATTGGGATGATCCAAACGAGTTGGTGGACAGGTTGTGGTTATTGAGTCGTTCCGAGGCTGCCGGTAACACGGCTCACACGAATGAGATTATCTCAATAGTGGAGGAATTACGCAAAGCTGATATTATTGTTTTAAGAATGAGTGGGGAGAAAATACAGCTGGTCAGAGAGCTACATGCACCGGCTCATCGTAACTTTAAGCGCCGACGAGTGATCGTGAAAGGCTTTAATGGCTTGTGGCAAGCGGATTTGGTCGAAATGCGGCAGTATGCCAAAATAAATCGGAATTTCAATTACATTATAACGGTCATCGACGTGTTATCCAAATTTGCGTGGGCTGTGGCACTGAAAAATAAGAGTGCTCAATCGGTTGTCGATGGATTTAAAGAAGTTCTTCAAAGCGGCCGTTCACATAAGAATCTTCAATCAGACGACGGTAAAGAATTTTTCAATGCTGAATTTAAAAAGTGAATGAAAAAGCACATCAACCATTACTCAACCTACAGCGCTATGAAGGCATCGGTCATAGAACGTTGGAATCGCACACTCAAGGATAAAATGTGGCGATCATTTAGCCTGAACGGATCATACAAGTGGATTGATATTATACAACAGTTGGTGGCGGAATACAATAAGAGCAAACATCGTACCACGGATATAGCACCGATAAAAGTGAATCGTAAAAATGCAAACCAGTTACTCGCAACAGTCTACAGCAACGTTAAACAAGTTAAGCCAGCAAAATATAAAGTAGGAGATTTTGTGAGAGTTAGCAAGTACAAGACGATATTCGCGAAAGGTTACACACC
The DNA here is from genome assembly GCF_021155765.1 of Diprion similis. Lineage (NCBI taxonomy): Eukaryota > Metazoa > Arthropoda > Insecta > Hymenoptera > Diprionidae > Diprion > Diprion similis. The sequence continues at coordinate 10,871,511 of NC_060113.1, read as the reverse complement.
AAATTGGTCGACCGAAATTTTCAAGATTCAAAAAGTACGAAACACAAATCCGCGAACTTATCTTCTGATAGATCAGCAGTCAAACCCAATCCAGGGGGGTTTCTATGAACAAGAACTGGATTCCGTGAAATATCCCGACATATATTCAGTAGAGAAAGTTTTGAAAAGGAAAGGTAATAAGGTGTTTGTGAAGTGGTTGGGTCTGGATGAATCACATAATTCTTGGATAAATAAAGACAATGCAGGATAATCTCTGGTGTCGAATCTGTCAATATTATTGCGAATGAATTCATAAACGTCGCAAGATTTCATTTCATAAATGAGACTATCCGTATCGGTATACATTAACTGACAATTTGATTTCAACTTTGGTAACATAAAAAAATAGTAAAAGTCGTGAACGCGAATTTTGGATGAATCTAGAATGACCATTCCGGCGTACATTGGCTTGTTAAATATCACTTCGAGCCTGTTCAGCTCGCGATCGCGACGAAATTTTCATCGAATATACTCCGACTATGGAAATTTGGTCGCGATATGAGTGTTTTGGCACCGTAACGTCCATGCCATTTTTGCGCTAACTTGACGTCGGAATATTTACGAACATTTTCCATCGTTTCACCAAATACCGCGTTGTTCATCAGTTTGTATAGATTCTATTCGAATTTGTTGGCACTTTTGGCTCTCAACGCCGTGTTCAAATCAATATAACTCTTCAACGATGCTGATTGTTTGAATTGCAATATTCTATGAATTTTACGCTATATCGAACCGTTTTTCACACACTGTTGCAAAATACGATAATGTATAACATAACGTGTCTTGTTCTGCAACGTAGCTAAAAGTTTAGGAGTTTTCCCACCGGGCGGTTCTTGATGATTTGGACAAAAGGGTGAGTCTTGATGTAATACGTGAACATTGGCGGGGTATTCTAAATCTACCTCCAATATGTATCCATCATCAGACTCTTCACCGACGTGCATGAAATCAAAATCATGTACTCGATGCACCCATTCAAAATTTCTACAACGCAGGTACTGAGACATCGCCCGACCATATAAATTATTTACATCCAAGTAGAGCAATGATTTGGTTTCCAACTGTGGATTGTAGTCTGTCATGTATTTATTATTTGCTTTACTGTATCGATTCGAGCATTGACTCAATCCTCCACGCAAACCTCCTACAATGAACAGCAGCATATCAACGTCCGTGAGCAATTCCAGATGAATTTTTGTGTGGAAAAGCATGCAATCCCAAGTAAAACCAGGTAAAGTACAGTATTGTGCTGGATCTAGCTTATATATTCGGAGGCAATTATCGCGGAAATTTTGAAAGACGTCTGCAAGGAGCATGACGTCAATTTTCAGTGACAAATCACTATACTCGCCCAATGTTGTTACATTGGAACTGTGTCAAACGTTCTGTGCATGAGCATAGTCTTCGTCTTCAATATTTTAGTCGTTCAATACGTTATAAAATGATTCTTTCGAGGGTAATGAGCGTTCGTTCATTCGGTCAGCTTCGTTCACGTAATCATCCGGAAATATCCCTTTGCAGGTTAGAAGATTGAAATGCGAATCTGTGGCGTTAGGGAATTGACATTTCGAATTCGTTAAATTATTGTGCCGCAGGTAAGAGCTTAGTTCGGCTGAACTCGAACTCATATGCCGATAAGAATCGATGAATTGAAGTCTTACGGCGAGGCTGTGAAACGTCTGAGTGAATGCTATGTACTTTTCTTAGGTAATTGGTAGAACACTGAGCGAGGATGATTCAATATTAGCCAATTCACCGATTATGAAGTGCGCATCGTAACCACTCAAGTTGTGGAATACAACGTGTACGGTGTGATTGAGTTTGTAATTTAGATAACAATTTGAATGTGCAGGCCCGCGATATAGTCCTGTAACATGACAATGATCCTCCACGCGATCATTTAGATGCACAAATTTTAGCTCGCAAATGTGACATACTTCAGCCTTTTCGAATTCAGTCTGTTGTTGACCAGACAATTGATACATAGGTTTCTTTTGATTGAAGTATTCAGCTACCCTGACTGCGATTCCGTGTAATTGATGGGCTAACCATTTCTGACAATCGACACCTCGATAGGAATTGTAGTATGATAGCGACTCATCGTGACTACATTTAGAATAATAACCTACGCAATATGGTACATGTTTCTGATATACCTTCGCATGCGATGATTCAGAAAACTGTGAGGAATTCTCCAACAAACACTTAAGATCTGCGTCAACTATGTATGGTACTTGCATTTTGTTCGAGTAATTCTTAAACTTTAACTACTTGTTGGACTGATCTAAAAGCGTCAGTTTACAAGGTGTATCTGAACTGCAATCAAGCCTGTGCGCGAGCAATTTTGCTTCGGAGTGGAAGAAATGTAAACATCGATCACAAACATGGATTGCATGCGTACGTGCATTCAATTGACGATCGACTAGTCGCGATAAATTTTTAATCCAACAGAAGTGTGTTCTTTCATGAAGGAATTCATCGTCAAGGTTTTCACCGTGTAGCATAAGCAAGTTGATGTGTTCGATATTTGGATTTTCATGCTGACTGATGAGGAGTGGTAAGACTTGATGCCGCTTGCCCCGTTTCTCCAGAATATATACATTCACGGAAATATTATTAAGTTTTTCAAATTTCGGAATATTGTTTAATTTTGTGGGGAATTTGATGCCAGTGAAATTGAATACTTGATTGTAATGGGGGTAGGAAGTCACTCGATTCGCGTGTGAAGCAGCAGGATGTCGAGCGGATACGCAAGCCCAAGCAAAACAAGCCTTATCGGCATTTTGAACGTGAACCACGGCCTTTTCAACCTTAATATCGCTCGGCAAGTCTATTCACATCGAACCTATCAACGGCTCATACTTGTTAATGTTAACTAATAAATTATCTACACTTATCAAGGCCCAGCCACTATCGCGCTCCTGATATTCTTCATTTGAGCCAGTAGAGGTGATGCAACATACTCTTCGTACCATTTCGCTAGATTCGAAGTTGATCGGAAAGTGGCGTTCTTTGTATGGAAGAATTTTGTTTCGGATTTCACATCCAGGACAAAAGTTGCAGATAGCGTGGTGTTGACTTTCAGATGGTGATGCTGGCAAAGCAATGTGTTGAGTTTCTCGAAAATAACGGTGTATACAGCTGTAAGGAATAGTTTCAGATCGCTGATTCGAAAGTTGGTGATTACCCCGGTGATCAAACGCTTCTCGAACGCAGATTCCAAATCATCCCATTGAATGGCCGGAGCGTCGTGCGAGCCGCCTCGAATCGAATGGTTTAACACAGCACGTTGAGAGGTCAATTTAACAATGGTAGTCTGAATCCTTCGTTTATCGGCAAAACTGGTGGTTCGATCTCTGTTAAAGTCGTTGAGGGTTTTTAGAAGTTTAAGACTAATAGTGCTCCACTGCGAAGCGAGATCTACATTGGAGTCCGTAGTGAGTCGCTGGTATGCAATGTCCAATTTATCAATTACGTTATGAAACTCGTCGAACCAGTTTGTCATTGTGCCTCCAAACAAGTTGCGAAAATTATATGAACAGCACTCGTGATACAATGTACGATTCAACTCGCAGCTACTCTTCGCGCAAAGTATTATCAATTATGCTATAGTTCTCATTAGCAGCTCTAACGTAAATATATTCATCAACTACGGAGAGATCCTGGTGGAAAAAGTATATTGGTTCTCACTCGATGTCTTCGAATCTGTATATTACTGATGACTGTAATGGGATGCGTGGTTCGCAACGAGCTGGCTCGTCAGATTGCGTGAGCAGGGAAATGTGACACTTGTGACAGTATTGAGGAAAATCAATCAAGTTGTTGAACGTTGATTTGAAATATGCGGTTCCTAGAGATCGTGGTCTGATTGATTGGTCACGTATGACTTGTTCGTAGCACTGATGGCACACGTTCAGAAAAATTGGTGGATGAAAGAATCGATTATCACCTTGATATATGTCGCAAGCGTAGAACTGATATGCGACGAACTTGTAGTAATACATTGTGAGGATGCGAGATAGCAGTGCAGCTTTTTATATTGAGGTGAGGAGTGGTGGGGGAAGCCTTTCGGGCGGTGACAAAGCGTTGTATAATTGCATGGTAATAATGTATTGACATGGGTAACCTTTCCAATGGCGAGGGTGAAGCGAATGCGGTGGGGAACGGTATAAGAACGTCGTTGCGGAAAAAAATGCTAGATGGATTATCATGGTGGAACAAAATACGAGCGATTATGAGTCCGAGGATGAGCGATGCAGCAAACATGTACTTGTAAGATCGGTAGAAATTGGTGCGCTTACGAAACGAATGAAGAGAGTTTGCCTAGTGACTGCTGGGTACGAGACTGATGAACAGCTGTTGTGTCCAGGATGTGCGGATGCTTATGATATACCGGTAGAGGATGTATTAACATTCATACGTCATACAACTTATAGCAGCGCTGAAGATGCATCAAGTTGGCCAAATCAACCGCAGAATTGTGGATTGTGTAAGGATAGTTCGGATTTGATAATACCAAGCAGTATATGTATATATTGCGCATCGAAATAAAAAAATATTATAACACTATATTGTTTTTATTAATTTTTCACCCGGACTACAAGTTATTGAGCGGTAAAAAACCGCTGGAACATGATAATTTTTCACACGGGCTACAAGTTATTCAGCGGTAAAAAACAATCCCGCTAGAATATGACTACAGTATGGGGGGGGGGGGGGGGGGGGGGGGGACAAATTATTAATTTTGATCGGGTGTGGAAGTTCAATTCATTTTAAGTCTGGAGATATAATCCATCAATCGACGGTTCTCGTCCATAAGTTGTTGTATGATGGCAGTGTCGTCTTCAGGTTTTGATACATTGCGCTCCGGTTCGGTGGTGGTTGTTCGGATGGGAGTGAACGTCGTTGGGGGTGATGTCTGGTTCTCTGTTGAATTGTTACAATCTAGATTAAAATGATTCGTAAGTTTTTGAATGAGCGTATAATAAACTTGAGTTTCGAGTCGATTTTGATCGTAACGAGAGTTTGAAAGTAAGAGGCGATGGTGAAAGGTTTTTCGAATGACTCTGAAAAAATAATATTGGTATGGTATCAAATTTTTGATAGACCTTCTGCACTGAATAGCGGATAATTAGGACTCACCGGCGGGTTCGGCGGTTGTGTTAATTATTGGAGTGGTGTCGTTTGGCACTGAGCTGATTGTTGAAGCAGTAGTTGATGATATTACAGTTTCGGCTACAACGGAAATAGCTCACATTACGCAAAAACATGGTGAAAGACTTGCGTAGGCTGAAGATTGAGAATACTCACATCGTGAGGTGGTCGCAATGGTCGTTGTGGTTGGGCGGTGTAGAAGTTTGTGGGCAGTACCAAAATGTGCTGTGGAGGGTCATAAAAAAATTGCTTTAAGGTGTGCACAAAAAGGGTATAGTAATGAGGTAATAGCTACCTTCAGCAAAAGTCCAATTGAATTTCATCGTAGTTTCGTAAGGGTCGGTCCCTTCACTGACGTCTATGTGAACGACTTTACCATCACCGTGAGTAGCAGTAGTATGTTGGTTCTGGATCACCGCGTGTGCGTGTGTCCGTGTGAGGTGTGCGTGCGTCCGTGTGACCGGCCTAAGCTGACTTAACGTGGATATGTTGGTTCTGGATCACCGCGTGTGTGTCCGTGTGAGGTGTGTGCGTGTGTGTGTGTGTGTGACCGTGGTTCTCAACCTGCGGTTCTCAACCCCCGCGGATCTCAACCCCCCTGAGTGTTATCATCAGTGGTTGAATACCATCGCGTGTGATTACCATCAGAGAGTGCAATGGTAAGTAGAACTCCGTTCAGCTGCATCTGGCCAGCTGTTCAATTAATACACCGAGGCGGATTTTAACTTCCACATAAACCTGTCCTCCAAAATTACCTTGTTTTCACGAAAAACTTACAATGTCGCCCGAGTAACCCCTTCGCATAAACCTGTCGGTTTTTCGTGATTTAGCGCATCCCAAAATAACAGCGCATACAATGTCACCTGGCCAGCAGCCCAATTTCAATGCATCTACTCCCACCCGCCAACAAAGTTGCAGTTATTTCTAACAATGTAACGTGCACCTCGCGAATCTGCTATTTCTACATTCGCCTACCCTTATTAGCACACAGTCATCAGAGATGCACTTCCCCGCACCCGCCAAATTCATACTATAAAGCGCATAGTCTTGCTGCAGATGCTTACAGTCTAATTATTGCACCGCATCACGATCATGTACTCCGTAGTCACAATCTTCGGCTTCATCACCCTAGCGGCTGCTCGACCGCTCGGTGAACAAGTATCGTCGAACTTCAGTCACCTCGACGTCTCCTATCACTCCCCGGACGCCAGGATGCATGGTGATGGAAAAGTTGTACACATTGACGTTAGTGAAAGCATCGATCCTCACAAAACCACGATGAAATTCAATCGTACTTTTGCCGGAGGTAACTATCACCTCATTACTATACCCTTTTTGTGCACACCTTAAAGCAATTTTTTTATTACCCTCCACAGCACATTTTGCTACTGCCCACAAACTTCTACACCGCCCAACAACAACAACAATTTCGACCACCTCACGATGTGAGTATTCTCAATCTTCAACCCACGCAAGTCTTTTACCATGTTTTATGCGTAATGTAAGCTATCACCGTTGTAGCCCGAACTGTGACATCATCGACTACTGCGTCAACAATCATCGCAGTGCCAAACGGCACCACCCCAATAATCACCACAACCACCGAACCCGCCGGTGAGTCCTAATTATCAACTTTTGAGTGCAGAAGGTCTAGCAAAAATTTGATATTATACCAATCTTATTTTTTCAGAGTCAATCGAAAAACCTTTCACCATCGCCTCTTACTTTCGTACTCTCGTTACGATCAAAATCAACTCGAAACTCAAGTTTATTATACGCTCATTCCAAAAACTGACGAATCATTTTAATCTAGATTGTGACAATTCAACAGAGGACCAGACATCACCCCCAACGACGTTCACTCCCATCCAAACAACCACCATCGAACCAGAGCGCAATGTATCAAAACCTGAAAACGCCACTGTCGTCATACAACAACTTATGGAGCAGAACCGTAGATTAATGGATTATATCTCCAGACTTAAAATGAATCAAACATCCACACCCGATCAAAATTAATAATTTGTTCACCTCCCCTATACTGTAGTCATATTCTAGCGGGATTGATTTTTACCGCTCATTAACTTTTAGTTCGTGTTCCAGCCGTTTTTTACCGCTCAATAACTTGTAGTCCCTGTAAAAAATTAATAAAAACAATGTAGTGTTATGATATGTCTTTATTTCGTTGTGCAATATATACATATACTGCTTGGTATTATTAAATCCAAACTATCCTTACACAATCCACAATTCTGCGGTTGATTTGGCCAACTTGATGCATCTTCAGCGCTGCTATAAGTCGTATGACGTATAAATGCCAATCCATCCTCTACCGGTATATCATAAGCATCCGCACAACCTGGACACAACAGCTGTTCATCAGTCTCGTACCCAGCAGTCACCAGACAAAGTCTCTTCATTCGTTTGGTAAGCGCACCAATTTCTACCGATCTTACAAGCACATGTTTGCTGCATCGCTCATCCTCGGACTCATAATCGCTCGTATTTTGTTCCACCATGATAATCCATCTAGCATTTTTTTTCGCAACGACGTTCTGATACCGTTCCCCACCGCATTCGCTCAACCCTGGCCATTCAAAAGGCTACCCATGTCAATACATTATTACCATGCAATTATACAACGCTTCTCCCTCCACTCCCCTCATACAATATAAAATGTTGCACTGCTATCTCGCATCCCTACAATGTATTACTACAAGTTCGTCGCATATCAGTTCTACGCTTGCGACATATATCAAGGTGATAATCGATTCTTTCATCCACCAATTTTTCTTAACGTGTGCCATCAGTGCTACGAACAAGTCATACGTGACCAATCAATCAGACCGCAATCTCCAGGAACCGCATATTTCAAATCAACGTTCAACAACTTGATTGATTTTCCTCAATACTGTCACAAGTGTCACATTTCCCTGCTCACGCAACCTGACGAGCCGGCTCACTGTGAACCACACATCCCATTACAGCCATCAGTGATATACAGATTCGAAGACATTGAGTGGGAACCGATATACTTTTTTCACCAGGATCTCTCCATAGTCGATGAATATATTTACGTTAGAGCTGCTAATGAGAACTATAGCATAATTGCTAATACTGTGCGCGAAGAGTAGCTGCGAGTTGAATCGCACATTGTATGACGAGTGCTGTTCATAAAATTTTCGAAAATTTTTTGGAGGCACAATGCCAAACCGGTTCGACGAGTTTCATAACGTAATTGATAAATTAGACATTGCATACCAGCGACTCACTACGGACTCCAATGAAGATCTCACTTCGCAGTGGAACACTATTAGTCTCACACTTCTAAAAACCCTCAACGACTTTTACAGAGATCGAATCACCAGTTTTCGCGATAAACGAAAGATTCAGACTCTTATTGTTAAATTGACCTCTCAACGTGCTGTGATAAACCCTTCAATTCGAGGTGGTTCACACGACGCTCCGGCAATTCAATGGGATGATTTGGAATCTGCGTTCGAGAAGCGTTTGATCACCGGGGTAATCACCAACTTTCGAATCAGCGACCTAAAACTATTCCTAACAGCTGCATACACCGTTATTTTCGACAAACTCAACACATTGCTTCGCCAACATCACCATCTGAAAGTCAACACCACGCTATCTGCAACTTTTGTTCTGGATGTGAAATCCGAAACAAAATTCTTTAATACGAAGAATGCTACTCTCCAAACAACCTTCAATCCGGCGGAATGGTACGACGAGTATGTTGCATCACCTCTACTTGCTCAAATCGAAGAATTTCAGGAGCGCGATAGTGGCTGGGCCTTGATTAGTATAGATAATTTATTAGTTAACATTAACAAGTATGAGCCGCTGGTAGGTTCAATGTGGATGGACTTGCCGAGCGATATTAAGGTGAAAAAAGCGGTTGTTAATGTTCAAAATGCCGATAACGCCTGTTTTGCTTGGGCTTGCGTATCCGCTTGACATCCTGCTGCAACAAACGCAAATCGAGTAACTTCCTACTCCCATTACAATCAAGTATTCAATTTCACTGGTATCAAATTCCCGACAAAATTGAATGACATAACAAAATTTGAAAAACTCAATAATATTTCCGTGAATGTATATATTCTGGAGAAACGGGGCAAGCGGCATCAAGTCTCATCACTACTCATCAGTCGGCATGAAAATCCAAGTATCGAACACATCAACTTGCTCATGCTACACGATGAAAACCTTGATGATGAATTCTCCCATGAAAGAACACACTTCTGTTGGATTAAAAATTTATCGCGACTAGTCAATCATCAATTGAATGCACGTACGAATGCAATCCATGTTTGTAATCGATGTTTACATTATTTCTACTCCGAATCAAAATTGCTTGTGCACAGGCTTGATTGCAGTCCAGATACACCTTGTAAACTCACGCTTCCAGATCAGTCCAACAAGTGGTTAAAGTTTAAGAATTACTCGAACAAAATGCAAGTACCATACATAGTTTACGCAGATTTTGAGTGTTTGTTGGAGAATTCCTCACAGTCTTCTGAATCATCGCATACGAAGATATATCAGAAACATGTACCATATAGCGTAGGTTATTATTTTAAATGTAGTCACGATGAGTCGCTGTCATACTACAATTCATATCGAGGTGTCGATTGTCAGAAATGTTTAGCCCATCAATTACACGGAATCGCAGTTAGGGTAGCTGAATACTTCAATCAAAAGAAACCTATGTATTAATTGTCCGGTCAACAACAGACTGAATTCGAAAACGCTGAAGTATGTCACATTTGCGAGCTAAAATTTGTGCATCCAAATGATCGCGTGGAGGATCATTGTCATGTTACAGGACTATATCGCGGGCCTGCACATTCAAATTGTAATCTGGATTACAAACTCAATCGCACCGTACCCGTTGTATTTCACAACTTGAGTGGTTACGATTCACACTTCATCATCGGTGAATTGGCTAATATTAAATCATCCTCGCTCAGTGTTCTTCCAATTACCAAAGAAAAGTACATAGCATTCACTCAGACGTTTCACAGCCTCGCCGTAAGACTTCAATTCATCGATTCTTATCGACAGATGAGTTCGAGTTTAGCCGAACTCAGTTCTTACCTGCGACACAATGATTTAACGAATTTGGAATGTCAATGCCCCAACGCCACAGATTCGCAATTCAATCTTCTAACCTGCAAAGGGATATTTCTGTATGATTACGTGACCGAAGTTGACCGACTGAACGAACGCTCATTACCCTCGAAAGAATCATTTTATAACGTATTGAACGACCAAAATATTGAAGACGAAGACTATGCTCATGCACAGAACGTTTGGTGTAGTTTTAATATCACAACATTGGGCGAGTATAGTGATTTGTATCTGAAAATTGACGTCATGCTCCTTGCAGACGTCTTTCAAAATTTCCGCGATAATTGCCTCCGAATATATAAGCTAGATCCAGCACAATACTGTACTTTACCTGGTTTTACTTGGGATTGCATGCTTTTCCACACAAAAATTCATCTGGAATTGCTCACGGACGTTGATATGCTGCTGTTCATTGAAGTAGGCTTGCGTGGAGGATTGAGTCAATGCTCGAATCGATACAGTAAAGCAAATAATAAATACATGACAGACTACAATCCACAGTTGGAAACCAAATCATTGCTCTACTTGGATGTAAATAATTTATATGGTCGGGCGATGTCTCAGTACCTGCCTTGTAGAAATTTTGAATGGGTGCATCGAGTACATGATTTTGATTTCATGCACGTCGGTGAAGAGTCTGATGATGGATACATATTGGAGGTAGATTTAGAATACCCCGCCAATGTTCACGTATTACATCAAGACTTACCCTTTTGTCCAAATCATCAAGAACCGCCCGGTGGGAAAACTCCTAAACTTTTAGCTACGTTGCAGAACAAGACACGTTATGTTATACATTATCGTATTTTGCAACAGTGTGTGAAAAACGGTTCGATATAGCGTAAAATTCATAGAATATTGCAATTCAAACAATCAGCATCGTTGAAGAGTTATATTGATTTGAACACGACGTTAAGAGCCAAAAGTGCCAACAAATTCGAACAGAATCTATACGAACTGATGAACAACGCGGTATTTGGTAAAACAATGGAAAATGTTCGTAAATATTCAGACGTCAAGTTAGCGCAAAAATGGCATGGACGTTGCGGTGCCAAAGCACTGATATCGCAACCAAATTTCCACAGTCGAAGTATATTCGATGATAATTTCGTTGCGATACAGCTGAACAGGCTCGAAGTGATATTTAACAAACCAATTTACGCCGGAATGACCATTCTAGATTTATCCAAAATTTGCGTATACGACTTTCATTATTCATTTATGTTATCGACGTTGAAATCAAATTGTAAGTTAATGTTTACCGATACGGACAGTCTTATTTATGAAATAAAATCTAGCGACGTTTATGAATTCGCAACAATATTGACAGATTCGCCACCAGCGATTATCCTGCGGATAATATTTATAAAATCCCTCAGGTTAACAAAAAAGTTGTAGGACTAATGAAGAATGAGAGAAATGGCGAAATAATGACTGAATTTGTCGGATTGCGATCCAAAATGTATGCGACGCGAATGGATGACAATAAGATCGTGAAGAGAGCAAAAGGTGTGGAAAATAATGTATTGAACCATCAAATAACTTTCGAAAATTATCTCGACTGCCTTAACCAACACGAGAGTATTTCAAAAACGCAGCGGACCATTCGTTCGATTCTGCATAAAGTGTATTCAATTCGACAATTGAAACTTGCTTCAAGCCATCACGATGATAAGCGGTATTTACTACTCGATAGTACAGACACGTTACTCTGGGGGATGGTAGAAATTACACCATCTGTATAGAAATAATATTCATTTAACAAAAAATATAGACATGATGTGAATAAAACGACTCAATGCATTGTCTTTATTTATCCAAGAATTGTGTGATTTATCTAGACCCAACCACTTCACAAACACCTTATCACCTTTCTTCTTCAAAACTCTCTCCACTAAATATATGTCTGGATATTTCACGGAATGCATTTCTTGTTCATAGAAACCCCCCTGGATTGGGTTCGACTGCTGATCTATCAGAATATAAGTTCGCGGATTTGTGTTTTGTACTTTTTGAATCTTGAAAATTTCGGTCAACCAATATGGCGTGTAACCTTTCGCGAATATCGTCTTGTACTTGCCCACTCTCACGGAATCTCCTACTTTATATTTTGCTGGCTTAACTTGTTTAAAGTTGCTGTAGACTGTTGCGAGTAACTGGTTTGCATTTTTACGATTCACTTTTATCGGTGCCATACCCGTGGTACTATGTTTGCGCTTATTGTATTCCGCCACCAACTGTTGTATATTATCAATCCATTTGTATGATCCATTCAGGCTGAATGATCGCCACATTTTATCCTTGAGTGTGCGATTCCAACGTTCTATGACCGATGCCTTCATAGCGTTGTAGGTTGAGTAATGGTTGATGTTGTGCTTTTTCATTGACTTTTTAAATTCGACATTGAAAAATTCTTTACCATCGTCCGATTGAAGATTCTTAGGTGAACGACCGCTTTGAATAACTTCTTTAAATCCGTCGACAACCGATTGAGCACTCTTATTTTTCAGTGCCACAGCCCACGCGAATTGGGATAACACGTCGATGACCGTTAGAGTGTAATTAAAATTTCGATTTATTCTGGCATACTGCCGCATTTCGACCAAATCCGCTTGCCACAAGTCATCAAAGCCTTTCACGATCACTCTTCGGCGCTTAAAGTTACGACGAGCCGGTGCATGTAGCTCTCTGACCAGCTGTATTTTCTCCCTACTCATTTTTCAAACAATAATATTAGCTTCGCGTAATTTCTCCACTATTGAGATAATCTCATTCGTGTGAGCCGTGTTACCAGCAGCCTCGGAACGACTCAATAACCACAACCTGTCCACCAACTCGTTTGGATCATCCCAATATGTATACACTAATCGAGAATTCTTTCGCACGATATGTTTACTGCTGTTGAGACCTTCACCGAGTGCCGAGCGACTTGGAAATAACTTGCGTATGATGTTCCGATATTTGTAGGATTTATTACCGCATACTTGACCAGTTTTAAGATAGCCTCTTTTGTGGGCATTTGTAGAATCTATGATGTCGCGATATTCACGAAGATCATCATCTGTGTGAATATCTTCGTCGGGGATTTTCTTAAACATGAGTTCCAATATACCTGGAGTTGCTTTGAATCGCATGTTTTTAACATAAAAATGATCCAGCTCAAATTCAATCGGTGAGTCACCAATCATGAAACCAGGGGCTCCATCATTGTTCACAAATCTTATTCCGTAAACCGAATCCATTGTATTTGCCGTATCGCGAATTGAATTCATTATATAATTCTTGGCCAAAGTACCAAAGTTTTCCTCGAACGCGCGTTCCATATGCGTTAAAGTATCAGGGTCAGCCATTTGCTCCATCAACGCCGACCGCGGCGATTCCATATGAGATTCGATGACTGGCGTCGTGTGAACCGTTTCACGCAAGATGGGAATAGTTCGCTCAATCGTAACGTTCGCGTCATCTTCAATATCACTGCTTTCACGCGTATTGGGTGCAGATTTCTCCAGACCCCCTCTGCGTTGAAACAATTTCCTGATAAGCGATTGACTCGGTTTTCGTATGCGATATTCTGAGTTTGGAGTCTGTTTGTAATAGTCCCAAGCCATACTATTATCCAATTCATCATCATTTTCAGCAAACACTTCAGGCTTTATAGCATCCGCTTTGAACTCAGATGCCTTTGCTATAGCAGTCAGCGGCTCAACAATCGGTTTAAAAGTTCTCTCCATAGCTTTGCTGTCGGCTATGCGATCAGTTTTCAATGCTTGATATTTCTTCCTCACCGCATCGCTTGCTTCCACTATCTTGCGCTTCAAATCAGTCTCAGATTTCGTTGTCTTCAGCATACTTAAAGATGTTATGGGCACACATTCAGACGTAACACTGTAACCTCAGGCGGGTTACATCACGTTTTTATGATAAATTCATTGAACCCTCTGCGATATCGACCGGAATTCATGGGACTATCTTCATCAATCGTAAGAAATCCATACTTCGAACGCCAACAGATGGAACATAATTTTTCAAATTCAGCATACTTCATATCTGTATTCACATGATCATTGAATACATGTCGCAAGTTCTTAGCGTCTTGTTTGAAGAGAATTATGAAGTTTGCATTGTCACGAATCAGATGTTTGGGGATTCTTGTGTATGTTTGACAGAGATAAAAACAATCAACTGATTTATGTCGACCCATGCAGAAATATTCCCTAACCACATCCTGCTTATCACAGGCAATATCATCGAAAATAAAAATCGTGTTCGGCTTGGATTGCTCCACCGGAATTACGTCGCAATTGTTGGAATAGGTAAGATGGGACACACCAGGCACACGATTCAAGACCTTGCGTAAATATTCATATTTTGGCTGCGTCAAAGACTTGGAATATATGTATACATTCCGGAAACGTAATCCGTTGGGATTAATGAGAAGGCTGATAACTACGTTGGTTTTTCCACAATTGGACGGTCCGCAAATAATACTTCTTACGGATGTTGGTAATAGTTTACCGTGACGATTAATTTTTGACACATGTTGCACATCGTTTTCCAAATTTTTGATTGGTCAAGTGACGGACTGTTTTATAAATTTTATGTTGTTGCATGAGTCTCAGTGGGCGAATACATACTGATCAGTTGTTTTCCGGACGCTTGATAGCACACATGCCCAGAGGAAGAGGAATGTTAAATACCGCAATCAATAATTTGCCCATTGAGCTACATCTACCGGGTTATCAGTTCTGCGGTCCTGGAACACGTTTGCAGCAGCGTCTTGCCAGCGGTCGAACGGGGGTGAATTTGTTGGACAAAGCCTGTCGAGAACATGATATTGCCTATGCGAAAAGCAAAGATCTAAAATTTAGACACGAGGCTGATAGAAGGTTGGCTCGGGCAGCGTTGCAACGCAGTCGTGACAAGGGAGCAAAGTGGACAGAGCGTGCAGCAGGTTGGGCAGTTAACAAAACCATGCGTGCTAAAGTCAAACTTGGTATGGGTATTAGAAAACCGTTGGTACGTGCTGCTATGACATCTGCACGTCAGGCGGTGAAAATGTTCAAACCGACGGACAAAGGGAGCGCGATACGCATAGCGCTTAGAGCAGCGAAATAGGCAATTGGAGGGGATAAGAAGAATGTTAAATTGCCAAGAGTGTTGAAGGTTGCAAAGCATGGTGGTTTTCTACCACTATTAATACCCATATTCGCGGGGCTATCGGCCGCGGGATCGTTGGTAGGTGGGGCGGCCGGCATCGCTAAAGCAGTAAATGATGCGTCGAGCGCGGCTAAAAAATTGGAAGAAAACCAACGTCACAATAAGACAATGGAGGCTATCGCATTGAGCGGACGTGGTAGGGGACTTCATTTAGCCCCTTACAAGAAAGGATGGGGGCTATTCTTGAAATCAACCAACAAGCTAAAAAAAAACTCCGAAATGTGAAACTTCCGCGAGGGGTTACTACAGACCGTGAACTGTGGAAATTTGCCAAAAAGATGAAAATATCACATTTCCGGGGTATTTTCATGCGGAACAATTTACCGAAACGAATCAGAGTTCGCGAGAGCGGAATTATGAATTTAGATAGTAATGCGGGAGTGGGGACACATTGGGTGGCTTATAAAAAAATTGGACAGAACGTGTATTATTACGACAGTTTTGGTAATTTATCACCGCCGAACGAAGTTGTGCGATACTTCGGTGGGAGGAATGTTATCTGGTACAATCATGACAGGCATCAGTCTGACAACGCATCCAATTGCGGAGAGTTGTGTTTGAAATTTCTCGCAGCGAAGGAATAATGTCTATAACCTTCACGTTAATGGGTGATACATCGACTCTGAGTGCGAATTACTTTCCACCAATAATTCTAAATCACCGCGAATCTTATTCAATGGGGCTGGTCACGTTTCAATCATACAATTCAATACCCAACATTGATGAAACATGCAACAGCTTGGGTTATAATTACAATAATCGAATTACTATACCGACGGGGTCGTATACCATTGAGGATGTAAACAAATATGTGCAAAAACATATGGAATACGTGATTGATGTTTCACCGAATGTTAGCGCTGGTAAAAAGGCGGTCGAAGCACTAAACATAATAATTCGAGCCAACAATAATACACCTAAATCGGAAGTTTGGTGTAAATGGGACATTGATTTCTTGAATGACAACTCGATAGCGCCATTGTGAGGGTTTGATGATGGTGAGATACGTAAAGCAGGGGAATGGCACGAGTCGACAAACCCGATAAAAATATCTAGAGTTAATTCCATCAAAGTGGAGTGTATCGTAACATATGGCGCATTCAGCAATAGTTCGCAGGCTCACACGATACACGAATTTTCGCCATACGTTCCACCAGGTTATAAAATTTCGGAATCGCCCCGAAGCATCATCTACATGCCGGTGAGTGTTCGCGTGATCGACAACATAACGCTGAGTATAGTTGACCAGAGCGGAGCACCGGTCAATTTCAGAGGGGAAGAAATCACTATACGACTTCACTTGAAAGGAGATTGAAAATGCTAACATACAACAATGCATATAATCAAGCATCCAGCACTGTTTCGGTCAGTACTGAATCACCGAGGGATACAAAAGGGTCACTAAATTCCGAACGGTTGCTTACTTCAAAAAGCAAGAATATTTTGATTTCGCTGGGGTTTAAACTCCGAAAATGATGTCCAACATCCTGAGAATCGATGCATCGCCGGTCTACGACAACAGCATCAACCAGGCGATCGGGCATGCACATAATCCGTATGCAAATTCCTCCTACAACAATAACGACGAGATACGCATTTCGATACAACAGCAGGATTTGTGTGTGCTGCCGAGTGAGAGTTTCATCTACATTCAGGGAAAAGCTTTCAAAATTGTTGCGGGTGTGAGAAATTATCAAATTGATTTTGAGCTGGAAAAAAACATTCCGTGTTTTTTTTTCGATGAAATACGCTCCGAATTGAATGCTGTGGAAATTGATCATTGTAAGAATGTAGGAATAACATCAACGTTTAAAAATTATATTTCGCTGGATCAGAGTAAGAAAAACGCCATGGAAATATTTGGATGGAAGGATGGTGGATATAAAAGCAACCATCACACGGGTGATTTTAGCCTGTGTATTCCATTGAATACCGTGCTGGGTTTCGCAGAAGATTATGAGAAAATTGTTGCCAACGCTCGACACGAACTCATTCTTATACGAAGCAGAACCGATAAAAATTGCTACAAAACTGGTGCGGCTGTGGAAGACATGCGTTTGGAAATAACAAAATTACAATGGAGAATACCGCATGTGATGCCATCGGATGTTGAAAAGCTGTCGCTATTGAGAATATTGGAGAAAAATCAACCGATACAGATGTGCTTCAGATCTTGGTCGTTGCAGGAAAATCCAAATTTACCGAAATCTAAAATGCAAGTTTGGCCCATTAAAATAGCAA
The DNA here is from genome assembly GCF_021155765.1 of Diprion similis. Taxonomy (NCBI): domain Eukaryota; kingdom Metazoa; phylum Arthropoda; class Insecta; order Hymenoptera; family Diprionidae; genus Diprion; species Diprion similis. Next base: position 10,853,712 of record NC_060113.1, on the reverse strand, counting down.
CGCAACTGGAAAAACCAAGATATGTGATATTTGCATTGCAAAGAAATCGGAAGGAAAACGTGAAGAATCATGCGAGTTATTTCGACCATTGCGATTTACGCAACGTTAAGCTATTTCTAAACAGTGATTTATATTCATATGAAAATCTGAACGTAAGCTGTAAAAATGAACAATTTCCTCTACTGTACGATATATATGCCAAGTTCCAGAATTCGTATTATGGAACTGTGAATAGACCCATTCTGGATATGCAAACTTACATCAAGGATGCATTAATAATAGTGATAGATTGTTCGCGACAAAATGAATCTATTAAAAGTGCTACAGTTGACCTACGAATAGAATTTGAGAGCGAAACGGATATAGAGGATGACACAGCTACTTATTGTCTCATACTGCACGATCGAATCGTCGAGTACACACCTCTAACGAACGTTGTTCGAAAATTGCTGTAATGGATTGTATGTTCGTGGATGTGCAGGGATTTATCGGCGTTGGGAATAAATTCGTGGTGAAAGAAGTCGCATTTTATGAGAACGTAGCCAAGACTATGGGTCATTACATATTTCGAGATCCATATGCCTGAAACCTGTTGCCGAATGAACTGGGCCATCAAGTGAAGTATCTTTCGCATAATCATCATGGATTCCAGTGGACTGATGGTTTTACAACTTCCGGCAACTTGAGGAGGATTATGCGCGATCACCTGGGCAGAACGCCGTTGGTGCTTGTCAAGGGATTGGAAAAAATTTGTTGGTTGGAGGAATATGCGGAAAATTTGAATGCGGTGGATATGATGGAACTGGGCTGTCCAGCGATTGAAATATTGAGGAAATCCTACGACAAGAAGATCGTTGATTGCAGCTTTCATGCAGGGATTTGTGCGTTTCAAAACGTGCAACTCATGAGATTGTGGTACAATGAATTTCAGGACAAGAGTAATTTCGATGAATGAAATAAATGCACACTGAAAAATAAAAACTTGATCATATTTTTAATAAAGTTGTTTATTCAATCAATACATTTTTTTATCAATAAGGTTTAAATTTGTTTTTTTGAGTGGTTCGGCGTTTGCGTTCAGGTTTTCTGCCGGGGAGTTTGCGGATTCGGGAGATGACTTTCGCAGTCAGGTCACCCAAAAGCTGATATTCGGGAGAGCTTCGGTTGATTGTGAACTGCATGTTGGACAGAGCGGTTCGCCACCAGTCAGTCTTGTCAGTTCGTAGAATATCCTTGGTATTGTAGATTTTAATTTGGATTTTTTAACCTCTCCGTTGCCGACGTCGTTGTTGAGAGAACAGGAATGTGTGTCGGTGAGTAGTTTGATGGATTCGGGAATACCAGTCTTCGGCTCGTTCTCCGGTAATACATCCCATTCGGGTAGCAGTTGACTCAAACCAAAGTCTCCGAAAAATGAGTTGTTCGACGCGGCTGGTGGCTCATCGAGTAAGTTTGTCTGTGAGAAAATATAATTCATTGGTTAGAATGCGATCAACGTCGACGGCGCGGTGTATATTTACCAATTCTTGCAGTTCAGCCATTGCGTGTAGATTGTTCAGCTTGCGTGGAGAACGTTCAGCTTGCGGAGTGATTGTGACTACAGGCGGTGTATGATGAAGTTTTTATATACAGGGAAAATTGGTAGTGGGAGTATGAAACAATGATGGGCTGTGAGCAATAACTCACGTGAGGACGTTCTGCATACAATGCAATTCTGTTGCATATGGAAGCAGAGCATATAAATGACTGATTATAAACCTACATTTTTGCGAAAATTAATGGTAGGGTAATCAACTATTAGGAGGCGGAAGTTGCTAACCTTTGAGCTTGAGGTCGGAAATGATAATGCAGCCATTATATAATCAGGGAATGTGTAGAGGCGTGTTCCAACGTTGAATTAAAAGTAAAAATTAATACTCTCAGCAACGTGTTTCAATTGGACCATCAGTTCTTCGCACTTGGTACAACCCTCTGTTGGCCGGGTTGTTCCAAATAAACTATCTCCACAAACTCGACACGTGAACGAGTCAGGTTTCACGAACGAGATGTGGAATAGCACATTATTGTCGAAGTCTTCTATGTTGGCGCTGCAAAAGTGATGTTTTGTAAGCGATTTTGGTGGTAGATGATTTTAAGGCGTTGTGTATAGTCACTGGACGACGAAACATTGCAGGCAGATGTAGCCTGGTACATTTTTTTCACGGACGGCACTAACTGTACCGCAACGAACTCGCGCCCACTGCTGGGCAAAGTGTTCTCGCAGAGGCTCGCTGGTTAGTCGTCTAAGGTCGGTCCAGTCGAGTTGGGCCGCAACTATAGCAACGTTGTTGTTCACGTGGAAGTCTGACATGATGAAGGAGATTTTATGACTGTGGATTTTTGCTGGTGAACCGCCTTTTTACAACGATAATGCTAGGGTGGGGTGGAAACATCTTAGGGATAGTGTTATTTTGGGAAGCGCTAAATCGCGAAAAACCGACAGGCTTATGCGAAGGGGTTACTCGGGCGACATTGTAAGTTTTTCGTGTCAACAAGGTAATTTTGGACGACAGGTTTATGCGGAAGTTGAAATCCGCCTCGGTGTATTAATTGGACAGCTGGCCAGATGCAGCTGAACGGAGTTCTACTTACCATTGCACTCTCTGATGGTAATCACACGCGATGGTATTCAACCACTGATGATAACACTCAGGGAGGTTGAGATCCGCGGGGGTTGAGAACCGCGGGTTGAGAACCACGGTCACACACACACACTCACACGCTCACACACACACACACGCTTCACAAGGACACACATGCGTTGGTCCAGAACCGGCATATCTACGTTAAGTCAGCTTAGGCCGGTCACACGGACGCACGCACACCTCACACGGACACACGCACACGCGGTGGTCCAAAACCGGCATACTACTGCTACTGCTCACACTTAGCGATACGCGACCTACACGAGAGGTGACACTTTCTAAACACGCGAGCGCAACTTGACCCTGTGCAGCGGAATTTGGGCTGCTCGCAAATAACGAAACGAATGACTCTACTCAACATGTACAATAGCCAAAATTGACTCGATACGCTTTCGCAAAAAAAATTAAGCTACGGCCACCACACGAGGAAATCGGCAAACGAATTTCGAGTAATTTCGCAATCAGTCCTCAAAATGGCCAACCGTTACTCGGAGCGCCGTTCTAGTCCGTTCTCGAAATTTGTCCGCAGAAATTTAAGAGCGCTTACCGTTTTGCATCCAAATCAGAAATCCCCCAACTTGGCAGTCGGACATCCTTCGCTTTTCTGGGTCCTTGTTTTTTTTTTTTTTTTTGCTTCTTACCCAACTCGCAACTCTCAAAAACTCAATGCTGATTCTCTTTTCAATTCCCTTTACTACCACCGAAACTGTGCGGAGCCGAAATTCCAGCATAGCCTTCTCGTTTCCGAAATTCCTCGCATTCCATTGGGTGTTCGGTTACGCAATTCTTAAATCTAGCTTATCGCTAACGTAGGTTTCCGCTGTCGCGGATCGCTGATTGGCCGTCAGTCTCCCAGGTTCTCTGCCGTCGCCAATGACGTGTGGACCGTGCGGTTGTCGACGGGATGGTGTGTCGCAAGGAAGATAGGCTACGGTTCGCTGGTCAACAGCGGGAATCCCGTCCGCCTCGGTTTCCCTCGGGGCAGAGCTCTACGTTGGCGCTCCCTCCGTAGCCTCGTGTGAGATTCTCTGCTCGCGGTGTACCCTCCGTCGAGGTCCTCCTTCGTGACGGTCTCGATGTGGTCAGATTCGTCGTCCAATTCCCTGTTTGGTGTCGTATATGCTCGAAAAATAAACAAAAACAAAAAGAACTTGTAATGCTCAACTCGCTAGCCTGTAAAGTGTCCCCTCTCAGAGTTTCGGATGCGTGACCCTTGTCCTGGCGCTCTTTACGAACTGGTTAACGATATCGATCGCGAATTCCCTATTTAGATTCCGCCCAAGGTTCGGGAGCCACTTGTAACGAGCATTAAAAAAAAATGCCACGTTACAATATATATATATATATATACATTGTAACGTGGCATTTCAGAATGGCTCGTTACAAGGCTAAAAATCTAAAGGAAACTACCGAAAACGCGTCCCTGGCGGGGTACTCCAAGCAAGCTCGATACGATATAGGCGAAAAATACTAGTTACTAATATTTTCTGTACAAACTTTGTAATCCCGCGCTTTGGCGCAAGCTAAACAGGTAACGCGACCACGATCATCGAGGGATCAACACGTTTCTTTGATTCACCGAGGGATCGACAACTACCGAAAACTACAGGTCCAGCTACCGACGAATTCAACTACCGTTTCGTAATCATGAATCTCCCGTACAACTTTGAATGCCTACTTTTTCGGATGCCGTAAGTTCGACATCAAGGGCAGACCGCAGCCTGTCGTTCACCGACTTACCGGCCAGGAGCCGGACCGAGCCTTAAACACTACGTCCAAAGTTGATAAAGCCCTCGTCCTGAGGATCGACGCAGCCTCCCTGTCAGTAAGGGCTACAATCATTGTGAGTCATGGTCCACGGACGATGAGGTGCTGTAAGCCGCCGTGTGACTGCATGGTCTTCGTGATATATCGTGGGCAGTTGGCCACTGCCTAGACGACGAAGCCGGTGGAGGCAAACAATGTGGAGTTGCACTCCATCCGGTAACCTTCCGGAGGTAGCCTACGTACCTGCCTTCGTGGAGGGAACCCCCAATGACAGGCAACCTGGACCGTACGACGCAGCAGACGAAGAAAAGTACGTGTGATGTCAACTACGCTCATCTAGCGGTAATCGTCGATAACGCGTAGCCGATATTCGCCAGAGGAATGACCCAATTATGGTGGGGATTGAATGACCACCGAAGGGGAAGAAGAATCACCTGACGACACCGGCGAGATCGCTGATCCGGACTCCGAACTCTGCCTATTCTACGCTCAACCCGCCAGGAGACAGCTTCGCTACCACCTCGCTCTCGTTTAGTTAGAAATCCTCAACCTTATCGCTTATTCCTCTGCCGCTATCGCTATCGTTACCTTTTTCGCACCCACTACCGTTTTGATCTTTTAGCTTCACTCCTTCCTTTAGCTTCAATTCCTTCCGTTAACTTCACTTCCTTCCTTCTTCGCTTTCTTTAAGTTTAATTTAATTTAAAATCAGTGCCTAATCTCGTCACCGACTAAGGTAAGGCTTTCGCCTTTATATCGTACCGTTACGAAGTTGCTCTAATTTCTGTTTCTCTTATCGTATCTTAATTATCGTTTTGGTTGCATCGAATGATGCCAGTATCTTTGTGAATCATGGTCCACGGACATTGAGGTGCTGTAAGCCGCCGTGCGACTGCATGATTTCGTTTCGTAATTAATTTCCGAAAACTATCGTGAGCGACCTCGTAACTACCGAATATCTTTTGTATTTCTGAATTTTCTTTGCTTAATGCTTATCTTTCGTATCTCTGATTTTCTTTGCTTCTCGTAATTTTATGCTAGAAACGCTTGTGTAATTTCTACTGTCTATCGCTATCGCTATCTTTACTTTTCTTACTAGTATTGCCTATCGCTTTGTATCGTATCGCTTGTTTTATATTATTTGCTTTGTGCATGAAATTTCATATCGTATATTGAGCTACTTGGAGTACAGCTGAGCGTAGATTAAGCCGCTAAATACTACCGCACCTTTGTTTTCTATCGCTTATATTGATTTACATTTCTTATTACCTTGTAATATTTTCTTGTTTCCCGAATATCGTACTTCTGTGTTATCTTAAGTTGCTTATTGTAACCAGGTGTATTTAGTGTATTATTTTTACTCTGCAATCCCTTCTCTAAACCTCTCAATCTCGTATAACTTTTGTATTTTCTCTAGTTATCGTAATTTCGAATTTCCTTGTTAATTTAATATCGTAATTTTGACTGTTGTAATTATCAAATCGCTTGCTGTGAATAATTCTTCCGTATAAGCTTCCGATATTTGTGAATCGCATATCACTGTCAATCTTTCTCGCTAATTACCATTTGTCGTAATTTAAATATTATTTTCTTGTCACTATAGTTCTAAGCTACCGTCAATTCCGTCAACTACCGATTTTCGCTAAAGTTTCACTCTTGCTTTAATGTAACAATTCTCGTAGTGCCGCTTCTGAAATTTGGGTAAGATCACGTCGCCCAGTGACGTCTAGTTTAGGTAGACTTTTTGCATTATATCGCTTCTCTCGACCTACGATTAATTTCTTTTGCCAACTATCATTTTGTGCGAATTATCGCTTAGCTTCTTTAACCGAAAATCTTGTAAATCACTCTCGTTGACTAAGTATCTTTTGTTAACTTTCTGTAACAAATTGACTAATCTACCGCTTATGAACTGATCAATAATATACGACTGATTGGCTTGTTAATTTACTTGATTCGAGCTTATTTCTTGATCTCTTTATTTTCCTTATTTCCGTAACTGTTGTAACTGCCTTTGGATACCGCCACTCTACCAGTTCGTGTGAGTACCTGAGCCTAGCCAGCCATACAACGGGTTCTCTAATTATGATTATCGTATCGTATCTTTCCCTTTCCTCTAAGAATTGACGCTGAAGCGTCTGGCGCCCAACGAGTATCTTTTCGTATCTCAAATATCGTATCGAATAATTGGAGAATCGCACCAAAGTGTTAACGGTAAGTCCTCGTCAGAGGGTAACAGAATTTAGCGTCACAATATATATATATATATATATATATATATATATATTGTGACGCTAAATTCTGTTACCCTCATATATATATATATACCGGGACCATCTCTAGAAACTAAACAGGAACTGCGCATGCGCGAATTTAAATCCGCCGTCCGTGCAGTCTGGCCACCCCGAGACCCTGCTGTCAAACTCTGTTTCTGTCGGCGGTGTAGTTCACATGCATTTTTGAGGTTAGAATCTCAAGTCATTGAGATAGTCACCCTCGGAAAGGCTTGGGAAGCATTTGTTATTGAAAATTGATTGTTCAAAGAACGGTCGGAATTTAATGCTGATGCTCTTTGAAAATTCGTCCTATTCGATTGAAACAAGAAATCTGTTCAAATGTTGGGTGCTTGGAAGAAACGAAGCAGGTAGGTGGGGACAATTTATTCAATCATTTTCATTACTTCGTACATTAGGAATAACAATGAAATTTTTTTCTTTCAACAGAAAATACAGCCAAAATAATAGCATCTCTGCTGTTCGCTGATGTCTTCTCTTCCCATTCAATTCATGACACATGCAGAGATCATCGGCCACTTTTGTTGGTTGGAAAAGGAAGTTGTAGATCTTACGGTTTCTTTCAATTTCAAATCTAATCTAAAAAAATCTAATCCGAAGAGTAAAACTCAGAAAAATTCTGTGACACAAGTTAAAAATCAACATTTTCAAAATGTGCCTCAGTGTCACAATTAACTTTGAGGATAATCATGTTTTAGAGTAATGTTCGGAACATTCATATGAAAATATTGACTTATCGGGTTCAACATTGTACCCCTTGTTCCTTTGAAACAAATGAATATCTAATTTTCACTGAAGTTCATAAAAATACTTACTTAAACCTAAATCCAATACAATATCTTGTTCATAGTGCTCCGAACATCATCCAGTAACATGAATATCCGGAAGGAATCCCTCTGTTGCAGAAACCGTTATAAGGTTCTTTGTTTTTAACTTGTGCCGCTAGATAACTTTTGCATTGCAGATTCCATTTCCAATTTTAGGATGAGATTTTTTGTTTCGAATAGTGTTAACATGGGATGCAGAATTAATTGTAATAAATGGAGATTCACAAACTCTCAGTTTCAATGAAGGACCATTGTAAGAGTATAAAATTGAATCTGGTTTCAAGCTTTCAATAAGTTACCGGATAACTCCCTGATAAAGATTCATCATAAAAAAGTTAGCCAGCAAGTAAGTCCTATTGTAGACAAAGTGATCATTTGTAACGTGTACTAGTCAGTGAATGCATTCCTCAGACCTTGCTGGGGTTGAACGAGGCTCAAGCACGGATGATAGCTGCAACTAGCTAGTCAGATGATACTGTCGAATAATATTGACTTTAAAGACATTTTCAACTGAAGTTATCCAACATTTTTAGATTGAGATTGGTTCAGTTTACACATCAAAATTCATCCTTGGAATCTGATTTAACACTTGAAACACTATTCATCTGAATTGAATACCAAGATAGTGAAAAATAAAATATCAAAACTGCCGAAAATAAAATTTGAAAAATAATTCGGGCCAATAATACTGCTTGGATTACAATGGTGCACCGAATGATTGCTCTGTAAAATTAGTTAGCAGCAATTGTTGAATAACAAACTTATTACTATTGGCTCGATAGATCTAAAATGATGGAATATTCAAACACCATGATCTGTAGCGTGTCGTGCTCTTCAATTTTGCCACGACTGATGTTTAGAAGGTGGCGATGACCAGAAGAAATTCCTTCGGATACCTGTTGTCTAATGGAACAACGGAACAACCAGGTTCGATGGTTGGAACGGTGGCACCAATCGAGAAACTAGGGTCCTAGCCACCAAAACGTTTTGACCATCAGGTAAGGTATGATTTTCATCCTATTATCCAAATTTGAAACTTTAAATCTGTCAGAACAAACGAATTTTATCATTGAATACATGTGAAAATATTGTAATATGCAAATATCATAGTATCAGAAATTTACTCACACGCTTCGACGCCTGACAACTTTAGTCTCGCTTCGATGATGGTTGTTTCCCACCTGAAAATATTAAAAGATATTATCATCAGACAAGAGCTTCTAATTGTTCTGGATACCACTAACTATCAATAAATTGCGACAGAAAAACGAATTGCTACTTTTTGTACTCCTAAGCTTTGTGTTTCAAGATACACTATTTCTTTTATTCCTTGTTACTGATTTTATTTTAATATTTTATGTTCATCGGCACTGATTACTGGCTTCCGGAGCACTGCACTGTAACAAATCTACTCTGGAGCAACCTTCTGCTGGGTTTCAACAATCCATTTATTTTTAATTTCATGTAAATAAAGAATCTGTTTAAAATAAACAATATTTTTACTTACCTGCCTCAGTTTGCCTAGACTCCCACTCGTTGATGACGTTCCACATTTAATTTCAGATTTCTTCTTTCAATAAATAACTGATCCAATTTCTGTAGCTTTTGATATTTGTTTCTCCATTGACGCCTTTATTGTGTCGATTAAATATCTTCTAACATCAACTACGGTATTGCTGAATGACACTTTTCTTAGAAAATTCACGATAAGTAGGAATAAATATCAACATAACCTCAATACGCTACTTTACGCGCGAGATATTCAGAGCCTTGTCACATTTCGTGTACGTTGGTCGCCTTGGTTAGCTGACGAAAATTACTCCGCGGGGCAATTTCGCTGACCAATGAAATTGAATCATTTGGCGCATGCGCAGTTCCTGTTTAGTTTCTAGAGATGGTCCCGGTATATATATATATATATTGAAACGGACTCGCGTTTCGAATATAATGTGGGTACGTGAGCTGAGTTCACGGAATCAATAAAAGGCGTTGTGTAAAATATTTGGAGGAAAATTGCTTCAATGGCAGTATGTGTTTCTCGTTTTAAATCTGAAACAGGACTGTTTTTACAATAATATCGGTTGACACGGCAACCCTATTCATTTTATAACATGAGAACGCTTATGCTTCTTGCGTCACAAGCCGACCACTAGATGATTTGAAAGGGGGGTGAAACGGGTGATTTTACCCTTTGTAACACTACTCCCCCCTGAGGAAAAGAGTCGTCCCGACTCGTACCAATTGAAGCAATAGTGATCCTGATCTAGCAGACGGTGCTCGAAGGTGAGTCGGAGCTATGGCTGTAAAGATTTGAAGACTCCCTTTTTAACCATCTGGCATTTGCCCACAGTCTCAAGGTAAACCATAGAAAGCCTTGAGCAGATAGCCGAACAAAAGTCCCAAAAATCAAGATTTTCACAATATTCTGTAATATGTGTTATAAAAGTTAGTGTAAAGTGTATAAGTGTTACGAAATCCTCTTCATGAAAGAATCCAAGGGTGTCACAGGATCCGGGAAATCAGGAAGGACTCGAGCGGAAGTCCAAAAGGGATCCTGGAGTTATGATACCACCACTGGAAAAAGGAGGAGGAAAGGTGGTGGGCCGGTTCTGGGATTTCTCCGAAAACAGCACACCCTAGATCGGGAGGACAGACGTGAGCAATGGTGATCGTACATTCCAAATTCGTTCAAAGAATTTAGTTAAAGAAAGATTCATTAATAAAGATCGTTTTCAAATCACTAAACGTTTATTTCTGTTAAAAGAAAAAAAACGATCTTATCTGAATCTGGAGAAGAAAAACCCGGCTCGTCGATCACCAGTCGTTCTCGGGAATGAAGAAAGGAATCACAGGAAAGATGTTGTGTCAGGGAACCTGAAAATGTGCTGACAAAAACTGACACAGGGATTAGAAAAATGCAAAAATCAAATAATCGCTTAACGACCTGAAGAATAATAATCGTGACTCCATACAGACTAAAAGAAATCAGAGTCGATCCGACACAAAACTCGATTCCAAGAAGAATCTTCTAGAAGGAAACAAAATCAAACATGAAAAACAAAACAATTCTGAAATTGAATAGCAACCCAAAGATAACAAATCATTACGATAAAGTTAGTTCAAGTGACTGGATCACCAAAATCTAGAGAAAAATGTCTTTCGTGTCAACCCCCTCGGCTTCAGCGCTCGTGAACGCGGGGATTCTCGTCTCCCAATTTTCGTGGGAAAACACTATGGAGATGTGGAAAACCCCGCGTTCCGGCAACGCTTCCTGGAAGACTGGAGCTTTGTTCAATGCGGCCGAGGAGTGGGAATTAGGGAGAGTGTTGAAAAGTAAAGTTATCGTACGTCGATAGGCTCACTGCGCATGCGTGAGCATAAGTTAGTATTAAGGCGCCGGAGCGCACTACTTGCGTTCCCGGTAATTTCTAGTTAGTTGGTCCGTGACCGTTGTCCACGAGACGTGTGCAATAAGAAGTTCCTATGTAATAAAGAGTATATATATAATAACAACAGGCTATGGGCCCAGGCAAGCAGCCTGCGTAACACCCGATTATCGAAGTCAGAGAACGATAGAGAGAAAACGGTTATCTCGAATTTTGTTTTGGTCGACACGTGGTCGCCATTGTAGTGTACCGGTAAAACGCGTACGGGAAAATAATCGAACGAAAATGGCGGAGTCAACTCTGATAAAGAACATTAAGAAGTTTGATGGCTCGAACTTTCAAGCGTGGAAGTTTCGAATGAACTCAATGCTTATCGCGAACGCGATTCAAGACGTCGTAACGAGCGTGCGAGTGATGCCGGCAGACGCAGATTCAGCCGATGGCAAAAAGTGGGTGAAAGACAACGCGACGGCCATGTGCATAGTTTCCTCGTCGATAGAGGATTCCCAGCTCGACTGTATGCTCGACTGCATCACAGCGAAGCAAATGTGGGACAAATTAGCTAGAATTCATGAGCAGAAATCAGTGTCGAACAAGATGCTCCTGCTACAAAAGTTCCACGGACATCGCATGGAATCAAACGAGTCGGTTGTACAACACGTTTCCCGGGTAAAAAACATGGCGTCTCAGCTCAAGGATCTGGGAGAAGCGGTTTCAGACACGGCCATAATGGCGAAGGTCCTTGGCAGCCTACCGGCAAAGTACAACGCGCTCCAGACAGCATGGGACAGTGTACCCGAAGAAAGACAAACCCTTGAGAATCTATTAGAACGATTATTGAAGGAAGAAAGAAGACTTGAAGGTGACGACGACGTCACTCGAGCGTTAGCCGCTGTTAATCTTGGCGGGAACAAAAAGAAAAAATTAGCCGCGAATCAAAACAATAACAGTGAGAAAAACCGCGAAAGTAGAAATACGAGTGTCGAGTGTTTCTATTGTAAAAGGAAAGGACATCTTGCTCGCGAGTGCCGGAAAAAGAAAAGGGACAAAGACAATACCGGTGAAAACCCTCGTGAGTGTGCGTTCGTCGCTTCGACAAGTGAACAAAAACAGCAACAAGTGAAATCGGAGACGGCGCCGAGTAGTGAGGTCGTAGAAAGACTCACAGCAGTCGACATAAGCGATGTCTGGATCACCGACAGCGGTGCGTCCAGGCATATTACTTACCGACGGGACTGGTACAGTGAGTTTGAACCAAGCAGTGATGAGTCTATCTTGCTCGGGGACAATGGCGTGTGTGACGTTACCGGCAGTGGCACTGTGCTTATCGATAGACTAGTAAACGGTAGATGGTGCGAAGCTCGAATTGAAAACGTGCTCTACGTTCCGAAGATTCGAAAGAACTTGTTTTCAGTCGGCGTATGCACTGAAAAAGGTTTCGATGTGTTGTTCAAAGGTAAACTAGTGACAATTAACCGTGACAGTGAAGTTTTCGGTGTCGGTGTGCAACAAGACAATCAGATTTACCGAATGCTCTTTAAAGTGAGAAAACCAAGTGTTGCGAGAGAAGCAAATGTGTCAACTGTCAACTTGCGTGTCTGGCACGAACGAATGGGACACGTAAACAATAAAGTTTTGCGAGAAATGACGCAAAAGGGGCTAATTCGCGGTGTGAAATTAGCGGACATTGACGATTTCTTCTGTGAATCGTGTGCCTTCAGAAAAGCACACAGGCTGCCGTTCAAGAAGAACGAGACAAAAAGAACCTCAAAACCGGGAGAATACATACATTCGGACGTATGCGGACCATTCTCAACAGAGTCGATCGGTAGGGCAAGATTTTGCATAACCTTTAAGGACGACGCGTCAGGATTCAGGTACGTCCACTTCATGAAACACAAATCCGATGTCTTTGACATATTCAAGAAGTACGAAAAGTTGATCCACAACAAATTCGGCAAGCCGATGAAGGTGTTACGTACGGACAACGGTCTAGAGTATTGCAACCGTGAAATGAAACCTACGTGAAGCTGGCCTGCAACTTAAGATTTTTGAAATAATTGATATACCAAAAAATTGCTCCCGATTTGCTCTTAATTGCTCCGTACTTTTTATTAATTGCTCCCGCATGGATCCAGAGAAAAACTAAAAAAATGAAAACCGAAAAAAAAACTGAAATCTAGGGAAATTCTTTAAACGCGGTTTTTGGCTAAACGGAAGGGATTTAAAGGATCTTCTGTGCGGCAAAAAATTGCTCCCCGTATGCACTTAATTGCTCCACCGTCAGATTTAATGAATTCGCATTCGTTATCGAAAAAAAAAGGAAAAATGCAATGTGACCATAAAGTAGTGGGGGGTGGGCTAACTTCACAACCGGCTTGAAACAAGCCTGACGAACAAAAATTAAAAAATAATTATACTAATTAATTGCTCCTGATTTGCTCCTAATTGCTCCGTAGTAATCAAAAGTAGGGTTATGTTGTCATCGTGCTTGAGAATCATCTTAAAACTCCGCGATTACGAGGGAGCAATTAGAAATAAAGGTGGAGCAAATTAAAACTACACAAATTCAGTCATTTCCTGATTTATTTTATCTATACATAGACGCGAATATCTATTTTCTACTCCTAATGACGAAGGCTGACCAAAAAGTAGGGTTATGTTGTCATCAAGCCTGTTTATCATGTTAAAACTCTGCGATTACGAGGGAGCAATTAAAAATCAAGGTGGAGCAAATTGAAGCAACAAAAAAGCAATCGTTTTCGATTTATTTTATGCATATATGCCCAATTATCCCTTTTTTACTCCGTATAACGGAGTCCAATCAAAAGTAGGGTTATGTCGTCATCGAGCTTGTTAATCATCTTATAACTCTGTGAATACGAGGGAGCAATTACAAATAAAGATAGAGCAAATTGAAGCAATAGCAAAGCAATCGTTTTCGATTCATTTTATGCATATATGCCCAATTGTCCCTTTTTTATTCCGTATAACGGAGTCCGATCAAAAGTAGGGTTATGTCGTCATCTAGCTTGCTTAATCATTTCATAACTCTGCAATTACGAGGGAGCAATTAGAAATAAAGGTAGAGCAAATTAAAGCAATACAAATGCAATTGTTTTCTGATATATTTCATTCATATAGACGCAAATATCTATTTCCTACTCCGTTCCAGCCATTTTCCCCTAGATTCTTCTTCTTTTCGGTTTTTTGTTTTTCTCCGGCTCTATGCGGGAGCAAATAATGGAAACTACGGAGCAATTAGGAGCAAATCAGGAGCAATTAATTAGTATTATTATTTTTTAATTTTCGTTCGTCAGACTTGTTTCAAGTTGGTTGTGAAGTTGGCCCACCCCCCACTACTTTATGGTCACATTACATTTTTCCTTTTTCTTTTCGATAAAGAGTGCGAATTCATTAAATCTGATGGTGGAGCAATTAACTGTATACGGGGAGCAATTTTTTGCCGCACAGAAGATCCTTCAAATCCCTTCCGTTTAGCCAAAAACCGCGTTCAAAGAATATCCCTAGATTTCAGTTTTTTTTCGGTTTTCTTTTTTTCAGTTTTTCTCCGGATCTATTCGGGAGCAATTAATAAAAAGTACGGAGCAATTAGAAGCAAATCGGGAGCAATTTTTTGGTACATTAATTATTTAAAAAATCTTAAGTTGCAGGCCAGCTTCACATAGGTTGAAATGAAGCGATATCTCGAGGCACGTGGTATCGAGCTGGTAAACACGGCACCTTACACTCCCCAGCAGAACGGGAAAGCAGAGCGCGACAACAGGACAATCATCGAGAGTGCGCGCACGATGATAACGGCAAAGAAACTTCCTCTATCGCTATGGGCGGAAGCAGTCGGCACAGCAGTGACCGTGCTCAACCGAGTTCTGGCTACCGGTAAAGAGAAGACACCATACGAGATATGGTTTGGAAAACCACCTGATGTGTCTCATTTTCGAGTGTTCGGAGCAGATGCGTACATGCATATCGACAAACAATTTCGCAAGAAATTAGATCCGAAGGCCACAAAGTTGATCTTAGTTGGATATCAGAACGACTCGATGAATTACCGTTTGTATAATCCACAGAATAAGAAAATATCTGTATCCAGAGACGTCGCATTCAACGAGAAGTCGCAACTTGGAGCAGAAAAATGGGAAGAATTCAACTACATTCTCCCAGCGGACGAAAATGAAGATGTGGCAGAATCCGTCGAGCAGCAACCGGAGGAAGAACGCCAGGAAGCTCAGGAAGAACCTGAAAGAAATTAACAACCAGCCAATGACAGACAACTACGGGACCGTGCAAACATCCGACGACCCGTAAGGTATGAGCTCGACTTTGCTGAATATAATCCGCCAAACAAATTTCAGGAGGCGATGAACAGTGTCGAGGCAGAAAGTTGGGCCGAGGCGATTCAGGAAGAGTTCGACGCGCACGAGCAGAACGAGACTTGGTCGATCGTACCAAGGAACACTGATCGAAAGCCCATAGATTCGAAATGGGTGTTCAAGGTCATACGAGACACGTCAGGCGACGTATACCGGTACAAAGTGAGACTTTGTGCCCGAGGATTTCAACAAAAAGAGGGACTCGACTACACGGAGACCTTCAGTTAAGAGTTCTATTGGCTATGGTAGCTGAACAGGACATGGAACTCACACAGTTCGATGTGAGAACAGCCTTTCTTCACGGCAAGCATCACAACGAGAGCCACTGGCAAGCGGTGAAACGAATCTACAGGTACTTGGTCGGAACAATGAAAGTCGGGGTAATGTATAAAAGCGGCGGGAGTAACTCGGAGTTGCAAGGGTTTTCAGACTCTGATTTTGCAAGTGACGTGGAGACGCGAAGATCTACCACGAGGTATGCGTTTTGTCTATCAAACGGGACTGTAACGTGGTTGTCCCAACGACAAAAACTAGTCACACTCAGCACAACGGAGGCAGAGTACGTCGCGGCAGCAGCGGCTGCGAAAGAGGCCATTTGGCTGAGGAAATTATTAAACGATCTCGGGTGTCCACCGGAAACTGCTACAGTTTTACAAATAGACAATCAAAGTGCAATCCGATTAATAAAAAATCCGGAGTTCCACAAGCGAACTAAACATATAGACATTAAGCATCACTATGTTCGCGAAACTGTGGAAAGTGGGGAAATATCGGTAGAATATGTCCCTACTGATCAGCAGTTAGCTGATATATTTACCAAAGCACTTCCAAAGAAACAATTTCAGCATCTATGTAACGGTTTAGGCATAAGCTCCTTGACGCACTCAAACGGCGGGAGTGTTGAAAAGTAAAGTTATCGTACGTCGATAGGCTCACTGCGCATGCGTGAGCATAAGTTAGTATTAAGGCGCCGACGCGCACTACTTGCGTTCCCGGTAATTTCTAATTAGTTGGTCCGTGACCGTTGTCGACGAGACGTGTGCAATAAGAAGTTCCTATGTAATAAAGAGTATATATATAATAACAACATAGAGCTCGGAGATGGGCCTCCTATGCGAGAACTATTGGATAACCCGGTGAGCTATTTTCCAGTATTCAATTTTGGAATCTCGAGCGGAGACGTCAACCGTTCTTTACTGCTTTCTAGTGCGGACGAAAAGAACTTTCTCCGCCAGGAAGAGCTACCCGCGCATTCATGGGAAGACTGCTCAAATGCCGGATGTGTAAGAAGGACCTCCTCACAGTCAGAAGTACGGAGGGTTGTGCCGACTGTGAGGAGGTGAAGCTGGCCCTGCGAATTATCGGGGAAAAAATCTACGAGATTTCCATCCCATAATTATGAATGCCTTTTTATTCATTGCGTGTTCCTCTTCTCCCCTTTTTTTTTGCTTCTTGTTCAAATGAAAAGAGTTGTATAAAATTTCTTGTCCTACTGAATCAGATTTCAACTAGGTTAATTAATTTAATAATTGAATAACTTGAGAGTAACCAACCAATGTCCGTGAATCTCCCGAATAGCTCTAAGCGGTTACAGAGGAATCTTCGACTCTTCTGGGTTTCTGGGAAGACTTGCAAATAAACTATCAGATCTACTGCAAGTTTAAACACTTGAACGAGAAAAGCAGAGTTTTCTCTGAGAAAATAAGACTCAAAGTCTCGAAAATTTTCTAATTTGCAACGAGCTTCAATAAAACAATTGTCGTGAAAAAATCGATCTTCCCATAACTTGACAGGTGGAGAGGTTAAATTCGTCTCGGTTGACAGAAGCAATTCTCTCAATGTTTAACCTCATCAGATGTTCCAGCTCTCAGTGAGTTTGATTCAGATGGATGTCCATCTTCGAAAGGAGCAAGCAGGTCCAGGTGAACTACCTTTGTTTTTGTGTGAAGACCTCTTCGGATTCTATAAACAACATCGTTTATCCGGTTAACCACCTGGTAAGGGCCTTCCCAGTTTTGTTAGAGTTTCGGACATCGTCCTTTCTGTCTTCTTGGTTGGAAAAGCCAGACAGAATCTCCATGATTAAATTTTAAATCTCTAGCTCGTATGTCGTAGCGAGCTTTCAATTTATCCGAAGCCATAGAAATTCTTTCTCTTGCAAAATTATGAATTTCCTCTAGGCGCCGTTGTAAATCAGAGGCATAATCTGTCTGGGGCTGTGTTTGCACGGGAACAGGGCCTTTCTCTAAATCTGACGGGAGTCGAAGATTTCTCCCTGTAAGCATGGAAGCTGGCGTCTGTTTCGTTGTCTCGTGGATTGCAGATCTATAAGATAAGAGGAAAAAGGGAATCCAGGTGTCCCAATCTCTCTGATTCTGTTTCACGAAAGACGAAAAATATTGGACTAAAGTCCGATTCAAACGCTCTATCATGCCGTCAGATTGAGGATGGAGGGGAGTCGTGCAGGTTTTTCTAACCCCTAAAATCTGAGTAACCCCCTTCATTAAGCTTGATTCAAAATTTCGGCCATGGTCAGTATGTACTTCTAGAGGTACTCCGTGCCTACAGATAAACTCTTTAACGAACGCCTGAGCTACGGTAGAGGTTTCCTGACTGGCGAGTGAAACTACTTCGGGCCACTTGGTGAGATAATCAGCGATGACTAAAGCGTATTTATTCCCACTGTAGGTTGTAGGAACAGGACCGAGGATATCCATTGCTACCCTGTCGAAAGGAGCTCCCACGTTGTACACTTGGAGAGAGCTTTGTCCTTTATCTCGAGGTCCTTTCTTCGACGTGCAGACTTGACATCTTCGACACCAGTCTTCTACGTCAGCACGACAAGGTGGCCAAAAATAACGATCGCGTATCCTGCCTAAAGTTTTATTCGAGGCAAAGTGTCCACCTGCAGGAGAATCATGGTAAAGAGCAAGAATCTCTGGAACACGATTTCTGGGAACCAAAAGTTGCCACTTGATCTCTTTTAAGTCCGCGGTCAGCTGAGGATATTTCTTGCCAGTCCGGGCGAGTTTCCTCTTCTTTCCAAGATTTCACTTGAGACAAAGTAGAATCTTCATGTTGAGATTTTTTCAATCTTGAAGGTTTTCTCCAATAGAAATCTTTCGTATTGTAGGAGGAGGATCTCTGTATTTTTCAAGGCGAGTACATTGCCTACAATCTGTTGTTTCTTCGCAGGGCCTTCGAGAAAGAGCGTCAGCGTTTCCATGTTGTAAACCTGCTCGATGACGAATTTCGAAATCGTACTGTCCGAGCCTCTCTATCTACCTAGGTACCTGAGGGATGTAAACGAAAGTAACCACCTCAAAGAAGCATGGTCTGTTCTAATCAAAAATATCCTCCCGTACAAGTAATGATGAAAGTGGACTACGGTTTTAACAACAGCTAAGAGTTCTCTACGAGTAACACAATAGTTTCTCTCAGGCTTACTAAGGACTCTGCTGTAATAGCTAATCACTCTCTCTTGACCTTCCTGTATCTGTGACAAGACTCCACCTATCCCTGACAAAGAGGCGTCTGTATCTAAAATAAAAGGACGTTCGACCTCTGGATAGGCTAAAATCGGGGAAAAAGTAAGATTTTCTTTCAATCTCTTGAAGGCTTCTTGGCATTCCGGAGTCCAGTCGAATGGAATCTTGATTCCTGTGAGACGATGCAGGGGCTTGGCTATCGTGGCGAAACCTTTTACGAATCTTCTGTAATAGGTGCAGAGGCCCAAAAAGCTTTGAACCTGCTCCTTGTTCGTCGGTGTCGGCCAAGCAGAGACCTTCTCGATCTTGGAGGGATCGGCCCTCACTCCTTCAGCGGAGGAAGCTGACTTCTTTCTGGAACAGATGGCATTTCTATGGACTTATCTTCAGGCCTGCCTGTTTTAACCTGGAGAAGACTTGTTCGAGCTGGTCCACTTCTTCCTCAAAGTCCTTCTCGAAGACGATTATGTCGTCCAAATAAAAGAAGCCGTCCTTTTTGTTGACCAGGACGATCGGAGAACCCCAGAAGCTGGAAAAAGGCTCGATTACGTCGTTGGTCAGCATATCTTCAACGAGTTTCTTCACTTTTTCCCTGCCGTTGAGGGCGAGCCTCCGGGGAGCTTGTTTAATTGGAGGATTGCTTCCGACGTCGATCTTGTGTTTTACCGACGTACATCTCCCGTTGTCTCCGCTGTTGACTGCTAAAGAATCTGCGTACTTGAATAAAACAGATTTAAAGAATTCTTCCTGTTGCAAATTCAGCGTGGCTGACGATCTTTCGAAAAGATTTCCTAGATGCGGAGGGGGCAGATCTTGGTGATTGTCTTCAGAGAGTTCCACTTTTCGTACTTTTGGAGGAGTCCAGTTCACTCTTCTTTTCTTAGAGCAGAGAGGGATTTCGCGGCTGTTAGACGGCAGAGAATTCCTCTGAGTGGAAATCACGCAATCATGAGCTGTGAGGAAATCTAAACCCAAAATACCTTCATCCTCGATATCTGCGACAAAAACCTTGTGCGGAGAGTCGACACATCCAAAGAGGTTAATCTGCACGATAACCTCTCCTAAAATCGGGGTCGGGTCTCCAGTGGCTGTTCGCAAACATAAAGAGGGAACAGTCTGGTCATCGGATTTCAAAAGATGCGATCAAACAACGGTTACCTCTGCTCCGGTATCAATTACCCAGAGGCAGTCAACGCCATTGACAGTTCCGCGCGCGTGAAGACCAGACCGTCTTAAACTCCTCAATAAGAACTGAGTTGCAAAAGGGCTTTCTACTCTCACAACCTGCGATGATTTTCGCCCCCCAAATCATCTGTATCTAGTTTTTTAGTGGAGGTGAAGAAACTCGTTGAAGATATGCTGACCAACGACGTAATCAAGCCTTTTTCCAGCCCCTGGGCTTCTCCGATCGTCCTGGTCAACAAAAAGGACGGCTCCAAGCGATTTTGCATAGACTACAGGAAGCTGAACGACATCACCAAGAAGGACTCCTATCTTTTCCCCAGAATCGACGAAACACTCGATCTGATTGCTGGCGCAAGCGGGTTCAGTACCATTGATCTTCAGAGCGGTTACTGGCAGGTCAAGATGGATCCCCTGGACAAGGAAAAGACAGCTTTCGTCACAGGACTAGGAGTATTATGGCAATTTAAGGTAATGCCTTTTGGCTTAAGTAATGCCCCGGCTACCTTTGAACGGATGATGGAGACTGTTCTCAAAGGAATCACTGGGAAAATTTGCCTCGTTTATTTGGACGACATAATCGTTTTCGGGAAGGACTTTGAAGAAGAAGTGGACCACCTCGAACAAGTCTTCTCCAGGTTAAAACAAGCAGGCCTAAAGATGAGTCCAAAGAAATGCCATCTGTTCCAGAGAGAAGTCAGCTTTCTCGGCCACATCGTCTCCGCTGAAGGAGTGAGGACCGATCCCTCCAAGATCGAGAAGGTCTCTGCTTGGCGGACACCGACAAACAAAGAACAGATTCAGAGCTTTTTGGGTCTCTGCACCTATTACAGAAGATTCGTAAAAGGTTTCGCCACGATAGCCAAGCCCCTGCATCGTCTCACAGGAATCAAGATTCCATTCGACTGGACTCCGGAATGTGAAGAAGCCTTCAAGAAATTGAGAGAAAATCTTACTTCGTCCCCGATTTTAGCCTATCCAGAAGTCGAACTTCCTTTTATTTAAGATACAGACGCCTCTTTGTCAGGGATAGGCGAAGTCTTGTCACAGATACAGGAAGGTCAAGAGAGAGTGATTAGCTATTACAGCAGAGTTCTTAGTGAGACTGAGAGGAATTATTGCGCTACCCGTCGTGAGCTCTCAACCGTTGTTAAAACCGTGGTCCACTTTCATCATCACTTGTACGGGAGGAAATTCTTGATTAGAAGAGACCATGCTTCTTTGAGGTGGTTACTTTCGTTTAAATCCCCCGAGGGTCAGATAGCTAGGTGGATAGAGAGGCTCGGACAGGACGATTTCGAAATTCGTCATCGAGCAGGTTTACAACATGGAAACGCTGACGTTCTTTCTCGAAGGCCCTGCGAAGAAATAACAGATTGTAGGCAATGTACTCGCCTTGAAAAATACAGAGATTCTCCTCCTACAATACGAAAGATTTCTCTTGGAGAAAACCTTCAAGATTGCAAAAGATCTCAACATGAAGATTCTACTCTGTCTCAAGTGAAATCTTGGAAAGAAGCGGAAACTCGCCCGGACTGGCAAGAAATATCCTCAGCTGAGTCTGACGTCAAAATTTACTGGGCTCAATGGGACTCTATTTTTTTGATAGACGGAATATTATACCGCAAATGGGAATCCGCGGACTTAGAAGGGATCAAGTGGCAACTTTTGGTTCCCAGAAATCGAGTTCCAGAGATTCTTGCTCTTTACCATGATTCTCCTGCAGGTGGACACTTTGCCTCGAATAAAACTTGAGGCAGGATACGCGATCGTTATTTTTGGCCACGTTGTCGTGCTGAAGTAGAAGACTGGTGTCGAAGATGTCAAGTCTGCACGTCAGAGAAAGGATCTTGAGATAAAGGACAAAGCTCTCTCCAAGTTTACAACGTGGGAGCTCCTTTCGAGAGGGTAGCAATGGATATCCTCGGTCCTCTTCCTATAACCCACAGCTGGAATAAATACGCTTTAGTCATCGCTAATTATTTCACCAAGTGGCCCGAAGTAATTCCACTCGCCAGTCAGGAAGCCTCTACTGTAGCTCAGGCGTTCGTTAAAGAGTATATCTGTAGGCACGGAGTTCCTCTAGAAGTACACACCGATCAGGGCCGAAATTTTGAGTCAAGCTCAATGAAAGATGTTACTCAAATTTTAGGGGTTAGAAAAACTCGTACTACTCTCCTCCATCCTCAGTCTGACAGCATGATAGAACATCTGAATAGAACTTTGCTCTAATATTTGTCGTCCTTCGTAGAACAGAATCAGAGAGATTGGGACACCTGGATTCCCTTTTTCCTCTTATGTTATAGGTCTGCGATTCACGAGACGACAAAACAGACGCCCGCTTGTATGCTCACGGGCAGAAATCTTCGACTCCCGTCAGATTTAGAGAAAGGCCCTGTTTCCGTGCAAACACAACCCCAAATAGATTATGCCTCTGATTTACAACGGCACCTAGAAGAAATTCATAATTTTGCAAGGAAAAGAATTTCCATGGCTTCGGATAAATTGGAAGCTCGCTACAATATACGAGCTAGTGATTTAAAATTTAATCCCGGAGATTCTGTCTGGCTTTTCCAACCTAGAAGACAGAAAGGAAGATGTCCGAAACTCCAACGGAACTGGGAAGGTCCATATAAAATAGTTGACCGGATCGACGATGTCGTTTACAGGATCCGAAAAACGCCTCACTCCAGAGAAAAGGTAGTGCACCCGGACAGTCTAGCTCCATTCGAAGAACGAACTCGAACGGAATTACCCGGACCTGGAACATCCTCCCAGGTTAGATCACCTGCGAATCAGTCCTCAGAAAAGTAACACGAACTTCAAGTCTTCCTGTCTTCTAGCCTTTAATTAATTGGGAACATAACCTTCCCTTCGGAATTTCACTCCATACGAAGAAGCCACTTTCTATCATCGTCGAAGGAAACATCGGATGCGGGAAGACAACCTTTACTAAGAGATTCTTGTCGGACCATCGGGTTTGCACCCTGTTAGAACCCCTCGATCAGTACCGTGATGTTGCCGGAGTCAACTTACGACAGTTGATGTATGAAGACCCGGATAGATACTGCTACCAGTTTCAGCATTACGCTTAACAGATTATGTACGATAGACATCTTCTTTTAACCTCTCGGCCTGTCAAAATTATGGAGAGGTCGATGTTCAGCGGCGATTGTTTTGTCGAGACTCATCGTAGGTCAGGAAATTTTCGAGATTTCGAGGCTCATTTACTCAGAAAAAATTCTGCTCTTCTTATTCAAGCGTTCGAACTCGGAGTAGATCTAATAGTTTATTTGCGAGTTTCCCCAGAAACCTCTTTTGTTCGGATCCATTCTCGTGCACGCAAGGAAGAATCAGAGATTCCTCTGCAACTGCTTAGAACTATTCATGAAGTTCACGAAGATTGGTTAGTTAGAGGCATTTTTTCTTCCCCACCTGCCCCCGTGATAGTTATCGATGCAGAGAATATGGCTGAACAGATCTATTTAGACTTTGCAGAAAGACTACTCTTCATCTCTACTAGTTAACTCAACAACAAAGAACACATGAAATTTAATTTTATTGAAAGTCCCTTTCAAATATGGGATATTTCCATAATCTTTCTTATTGAATCTTTCACTTCCTCACAAGATTCGCAAATTTCAGTATTTCTTTCCAAAGTTATCAATTCATCATTACAATCAATACATTGGGGTCCAACTCCTCCAAATGTGATGTGTATGCACAGTTCTTTAATTTCTTCCACCGAGACTTCGAAATGGAAACTAAAAAAAAAGAGAAATCGGAGTGTTGAAAGATAAAGAATCCTTATTCTGTCGAGAATTTGTCTTTAAGACTTACTATCTTAGTAAACAGCGTCGGCACCTTACGCCGCAGTCCCTCCGTATATGAAAGGCGTTTAGTTGTCCACACTTTAATTTTGCCCATTCTTCTGCAAATTTGCGTTCTATTATTTCAGCTGAAATTTCGTTATTATCAGAGATTAAAAACTTTTTCACTAAAATAGCAGCATTGATGAAGTTGTGTCCCGACATTTTTCGTCAGACTGGAGGATCCAAGTTTTGTTCTGAAGAAGCTTTTGTTCTCGCGTCAGTTTTTGTTTTCTTCTAGAAGATTCTTCTCATAAATCGAGTTTTGTGTCGGATTGGCTCTGATTTCTTTGTAGTTTGAACAGAGCCACGATTGTTATTTTTCATGGTCGATAAGCGATTATTTGATTTTCACATTTTTTTAACCCATGTGTTGGTTTTTTTCAGCACTTTTTCAGGTTGTTTTATGACAACCCGATTTTCCTTTACCTTCTCCTGGAACTTGAGAATGACTGAAAGCCCCGATTTTAAAGAAGCACTCAACGGTAATCCAGATGAGATCGTTTATTTTCTCTCTTTTAAAATGAAAATAAAATCTACACGATCCGTGCTTTTCCCAAATTCGCTTATCGAATTCGGATTGGTCTGCCTTCACTTACGCCTGTCCTCCCAATCTAGGGTGTGCAGTTTCCGGAAGAATTAAAGACCAGTCCGCCTCCTTTCCTCTCCCTCGTTCCCGAAGGTTAAGAAGAGGCCCCAAAAACTTTCTAAGGCTACCGCCGATTTTGGAGTCCCGCCTGAACCTCTCCTCTATCCCCGTGGTCCTTCAAGCCGATTCATTTTGGCCAACCCAATTTGGATTTTCCTGGATTCCGAAATTTGGGAACTGGTCGCTCCTTTGGATTTTACATGAAGCTGTACACTACACACTTTTACACTGACCTTTGTGAAAACACGGCACATAAGATTTTAAGAGTTCAGTTTAGTGCTCGACTATGTGCTCAAGGTTTTCTGTGGTTTACCTTGAGACTGTGGGCAAATGCCAGATAGTAGAAAGGGAGTCTTTGAATTTTTAGAGCCACAGCTCCGACTCACCTTCAAGCACCGTCTGTTAGATCAGGATCACTATTGTTTAAATTTGTACGAGTCGGGACGACTCTTCTCCTCAAGGGGGAGTAGTGTTACAAAGGGTAAAATCACCCGTTTTATCCCCCTTCCGAATAATCTAGTAGTCGACTTGTGACGCAAGAAGTATAAGCGTTCTCGTGTTATCAAATGAAGAGGGTTGCTGCATCAACCGATATTATTGTAAAAACAGTCCTGTTTCAGACTTAAAACGAGAAACACCTATTACCATTGAAGCAATTTTCCTCCAAATATTCTACATAACGCCTTTTTTTGATTCACGAAAGAAAAGCTCTTAATCTCGATTCTGACACCAGTGGAACAGACTCGCGTTTCAAATAAAATGTGGGTACGTGAGCTTAGTTGACAGAATCAATAAAAGGCGTTATGTAAAATATTCGAAGGAAAATTGCTTTAATGGCAATAGGTGTTTCTCGTTTTAAATCTGAAACAGGACTGTTTTTACAATAGTATCGGTTGATGCAGCAACCCTTTTCATTTGATAACATGAGAACGCTTATACTTCTTGCGTCACAAGCTGACTACTAGATCATTTGAAAGGGGGATAAAACGGGTGATTTTACCCTTTGTAACATTACTCCCTACACTACTACTACGTAGTAGTTTTTTGTAGTATTCGTCGAAGTACCTGCCTGAGGATTATCTTCCCTGGCTATCCTTTGATTTCGCCAATTTTGAGTATCTGAATCCGAATTTTTCGGCGGATCCTGTGCTTTGCGTTTTAACGCGAAACAATGATTGGCATCGTGGCCTTTTCTTCTACAAAATAAGCAAGTAAGAGCGGACCTATTATCTACACTTTCTTTAGCGTATTCAGATTTTCCGCCTTGTTGCCGAGAAGAGCCACGACTATTTTTGTTGTAATTTCTGAAATTTTGATTATTCTTTTGACTACCTTGTCTAGTCTTTCCTGAGCTTTTTTGTGTCTGTTCGGTCAAGGTGTTTTCGATGACTTCAACTTGTCCGACTTTGGCTACACCTAGATATTGTTTTCCTAAAGCTTCGATTTCAAGAGCTTTAATTATAGCTTCTCTAAGAGTAGAAACGCCTGAAGTGCTGACAGCTAATTTAAGGCGCCGCTGACCTGACTTGAAAATATTAAATCGTGACGTCATAAATACGTGCAGCACCTCTGAACGTTGAACGGTGAACTAAGGCCGCTGATTTCATTGGCTTGTTCTGTTAGATCCAACCAATGATGTCAGTTACAGATCGGAACATACTTCTTGTGGACCATAAACGGGCTGCTGTCACATGAAAAACGCCGTTACGAATCGTGCCATATTCACAAAAAAATAACTGATAGTATAAGTTTTCCCGAATAAAGTAAGTGCTTTTGTACGTGGCTAACTGTCTGGCGAGGGTGAAAGAAATTGTGAAACAGTGCAATCAGTGAATATTCAACATGCAGTAGCTCCGATCGGCCATGTTTGTTTTGGCGTGATTTTGTTCACTTCATTATTCTTTATTATAATCATTATCAGCGATTTGCAGGACCAATGACTGAGTTAGCCACGTACACTTTTATTCAAGCTTCAATTCAAAAATTTCTCGAGTAAAATTCGTGCTTCCGTTCTCGCAGGATTCGTAATGGCGTTTCACCCAATTTTCCTGCTTCTGACGTCACGAAATATATATATGACATGCCAGGTCAGCGGGGCCTTAACTTCAGGGACATTTATGGCTTTAACAAAAGCTTCGACTGCTATGAAATTTCTTAAGGTATCTCCATCTGGGATAGCCGTTCGAGCTCAACTTTCGAAATCTTGGCCAAGTGTAGCCAAGTCTTCGTCTCGTCTTTGTCGTCTGTTTTGTAGTTGGGTTAAATAGAGCTTCTTAGAATGCTCACTACCAAATCTCAACCTGAGAGCTGAGCCCAATTTGTGGTAGTTTAATCTCTCAGAAGGAGAAAGAGTTGACAAGACTGAAACTGCGGGACCTCGTAAACTGACAGCTAAATTATTTGCTTTTGCAGTCGAGTCCCAAAGATTATGATTTGCTGCTGCTAAAAAATGGTTTTCAAAATCAGTCCAAGAAATTTGACCGTCAAAGGTGGGTGGTTTAATTGGAGCAGAAGGCCTAGAAGTCGAGAAATGTGACATTTCTTTAACAGGGTTTGGAATAGTCTCGTGATGATATCCAGGACCGCTCAGAAAAGAGTCGTCTAAGTTTATTTGTGGGGCTACAGGACGAGGGGAAGGCACAGGAAAAGTGACTTCCTCTAGAATTCTTCGTCTAGCTATTGGAGATAATTTCGCATCTCTATGAGAAAAATGGACAGACCTTGGTTCTGGGTTAGGTTCTGGGTGAAAAGAACGCGGGGAAGGAACAGGAGTAGGTCGGGCAAAGGCGGTCGGAGCTCCAGGGCCGTTTGTCTGTCTCGCCTACTGAAGGGCTGAAACGGTGGCTCGCAACAGCTCGTGGAACTGGGTGTCTGGCCGCGTTTTCTGTTCTTGCTGTTCCGGGAGGATTTGGAGAAGCTGCTGATGTTGTTGGGCAGCAGTCTGTAGTTGTTGGGCAGCAGCCTGTTGGTGAAGAGCGGCAGCCTCTTGCTGATGATAAATGATTTTCATCAGATCAGTTTGAGTGACCGGGCTCTCACACGGCGCTGAAGTCGGTTCAGGAGCTCGCTGGGAATCACTCAAAGGAGGATTGTCTCCGCAGCTTTCCCGGCGACGATAACGAGTTACTCTGCTGGTACTCATTATAATCACGCACTGAATTGATTTACGAAAGAAAAGCTTGAAATCCCGATTCTGACACCAGTGAAACGGACTCGCGTTTCAAATAAAATGTGGATACGTGAGCTTAGTTAACGGAATCAATAATTTACCTATATGAACCTGGCACCCCACTTTGCGATTTTTTTTTTCGTAAATTGAGATCGATTGTGCTTCGTTTGTACTTGTTCGTACCTGTTTGTTTTTCGTTTGTACCTCAAAGGGAAAAAAGATATAGCGTTTTCAAAAAATGAACCGCACCTCACTCTCGATAATTTCGTTTTTTCCAACGGGGATCGCTTCAGAATCGTTTGTACCCGTTTGTACCACCTTCAATTTCGTTTGTACCTCGACCCAAAAAACGCTAGAGCCATTTTTTGACTTTCAGAAAAGCTAACTCTTCGGTTTCCGAAGATAATCAAATTCTGCCAACGGAGATCGGTTGAGGATCGTTTGTACCCGTTTGTACTATCTTTTTTTTCGTTTGTACCTCGACCCAAAAAACGCTAGAGCCATTTTTTTGATTTTTAGAAAAGCTAACTCTTCGGTTTTCAAAGATAATCAAATTCTGCCAACGAGAATCGCTTCACAATCGTTTGTACCCGTTTGTACCACCTTCGATTTCGTTTGTACCTCGACTCAAAAAACGGTGGAGCCATTTTTTGATTTTCAGAAAAGCTAACTCTTCGGTTTCCGAAGATAATCAAATTGTGCCAACGGGGATCGCTTCAGGATCGTTTGTACCCGTTTGTACCACCTTCGATTTCGTTTGTACCACCTTCGATTTCGTTTGTACCTCGACCCAAAAAGCGCTAGAGCCATTTGTTGATTCCCAGAAAAGCTAACTTTCATATCTAATAATTATGAGATCACATGACTCGAAATAAAAATATAATAATATTTTGGCGTCTGAAACGCCTATGATAGGAAAATAGTATGTGCGTATGATGATGTCAAAGTACGATTGGTACACTGATATCTAATAATAATGAATCGCATAACTTGAAACAAAAATATGATAATATTTTTGCGTCCACAACGCCTTGGATCAGAAAAGAATATGTTCATACGATTATGTCAAAGTACGATTGGTACACTTATATCTAATAATTATGAATCGCATAACTGGAAACAAAAATATGATAATATTTTGGCGTCCACAACGCCTTGGATCAGAAAACAATATATGCATACGATTATGTCCAAGTACGATTAATACACTAATATCGAATAATTATGAATCGCATAACTCGAAACAAAAATAAAATAATATTTTGGCGTCCAAAACGCCTATGGTAGCTAATCCAGCCCCCCCCCCGCCCAAACTTTTTTTGCAGCTGATGTACTTGTTCATTTTTTATCTTAATTTTCCCGTACATAAAATAGCACATGTATATTTTGTTCTTGAAGAAGTGTTCTCATCGTCGCTAATAGTGGTTTTCTCTCAAAACTCAACCCATTATGGATTTCCCATTTCCCTGTGATTCTCCGAATGTTTGCTATATAGTGACCAACAGTACTTGCATCTCTATTCGATAAACCACTGTAAGTAATAGCTGATACCAGTTTATATTCGCTGTTGCAAAATTGTAGTTCGATCGGAAGTTCACGTAAGGTAAATTTCATGGGCCCATTGGGAAAACCTGACCTAGTCGCCAGCTCCGACCAGGATAGACATTCAATATCTATCACAAGATGATGTCCACCAACTATATCGGTGATAAGAATATCTCCACAATTTGGACATTTGCCGGTCGACCGCTCTGCAACAGCGTTTTGTAGTCCTTTCATACGATTTTGGTAAAATGGCAATGGGTGGACGTCAACCACGGGATGGACTTTATGGTTCTTGAAACCGCAATCAGCGGCACATCGTTCGCTCTGTTCATAGGATGGCCCCTTTGTTAATAGGTAATGGGAGACGATGGATGCGACGTTACCCTGACAGTCGATTTGTCCATTTTCTGGCTTCACAATATTACTTAAGAGTGCTGCTCATCGAGCGTAAATTTTTTGAGTAATCCCATTGACAGACAGATCTTTTACAAAATCATAGGTCGGGTTACTTGATTCGTCTACCGGGACCATCTCTAGAAACTAAACAGAAACGGCGCATGCGCCAAATGATTCAATTTCATTGGTCAGCGAAATTGCCCCGCGGAGTAATTTTCGTCAGCTAACCAAGGCGACCAACGTACATGAAATGTGACAAGGCTCTGAATTTCTCGCGCGTAAAGTAGCGTATTGAGGTTATGTTGATACTTATTCCTACTTATCGTGAATTTTCTAAGAAAAGTGTCATTCAGCAATACCGTAGTTGATATTAGAAGATATTTAATCGACACAATAAAGGCGTCAATGGAGAAACAAATATCAAAAGCTACAGAAATTGGATCAGTTATTTATTGAAAGAAGAAATCTGAAATTAAATGTGGAACGTCATCAACGAGTGGGAGTCTAGGCAAACTGAGGCAGGTAAGTAAAAATATTGTTTATTTTGAACAGATTCTTTATTTACATGAAATTAAAAATGAATGGATTGTTGAAACCCAGTAGAAGGTTGCTCCAGAGTAGATTTGTTACAGTGCAGTGCTCCGGACGCCAGTAATCAGTGCCGATGAACATGAAATATTAAAATGAAATCAGTAACAAGGAATAAAAGAAATAGTGTATCTTCAAACACAAAGCTTAGGAGTACAAAAAGTAGCAATTCGTTTTTCTGTCGCAATTTATTGAAAATTAGTGGTATCCAAAACAATTAGAAGCTCTTGTCTGATAATAATATCTTTTAATATTTTCAGGTGGGAACAACCATCATCGAAGCGAGACTAAAGTTGTCAGGCGTCGAAGCGTGTGAATAAATTTCTGATACTATGATATTTGCATATTACAATATTTTCACATGTAATCAATAATGAAATTCGTTTGTTCTGACAGACTTAAAGTTTCAAGTTTGGATAATAGGATGAAAATCATACCTTACCTGATGGAGAAAACGTTTTGATGGCTAGGACCCTAGTTTCTCGATTGGTGCCATCGTTCCAACCATCGAACCTGGTTGTTCCGTTGTTCCATTAGACAACAGGTATCCGAAGGAATTTCTTCTGGTCGTCGCCACCTTCTGAACATCAGTCGTGGCAAAATTGAAGAGCACGACACGCTACAGATCATGGTGTTTGAATATTCCATCATTTTAGATCTATCGAGCCAATAGTAATAAGTTTGTTATTCAACAATTGCTGCTAACTAATTTTACAGAGCAATCATTCCGTGCACCATTGTAATCCAAGCAGTATTATTGGCCCGAATTATTTTTCAAATTTTATTTTCGGCAATTTTGATATTTTATTTTTCACTCTCTTGGTATTCAATTCAGATGAATAGTGTTTCAAGTGTTGAATCAGATTCCAAGGATGAATTTTGATGTGTAAACTGAACCATCTCAATCTAAAAATGTAGGATAACTTCGGTTGAAAATGTCTTTAAAGTCAATATTAATCGACAGTATCATCTGACTAGCTAGTTGCAGCTATCATCAGTGCTTGAGCCTCGTTCAACCCCAGCAAGGTCTGAGGAATGCATTCACTTACTGGTACACGTTACAAATGATCACTTTGTCTACAATAGGACTTACTTGCTGGCTAACTTTTTTATGATGAATCTCTATCAGGGAGTTATCCGGTAACTTATTGAAAGCTTGAAACCAGATTCAATTTTATACTCTTACAATGGTCCTTCATTGAAACTGAGAGTTTGTGAATCTCCATTTATTACAATTAATTCTGGATCCGATGTTAACACTGTTCGAAACAAAAAATCTCATCCTAAGATTGGAAATGGAATCTGCAATGTAAAAGTTATCTAGTGGCACAAGTTAAAAACAAAGAACCTTATAACGGTTTCTGCGACAGAGGGATTCCTTCCAGATATTCATGTTACTGGATGATGTTCGGAGCACTATGAACAAGATATTGTATTGGATTTAGGTTTAAGTAAATATTTTCATAAACTTCAGTGAAAATTAGATATTCATTTGTTTCAAAGGAACAAGGGGTACAATGTTGAACCCGATAAGTCAATATTTTCATATGAATGTTCTGAACATTACTCTAAAACATGATTATCCTTAAAGTTAATTGTGACACTGAGGCACATTTTGAAAATGTTGATTTTTAACTTGTGTCACAGAATGTTTCTGAGTTTTACTCTTCGGATTAAATTTTTTTAGATTAGATTTGAAATTGAAAGGAACCGTATGATCTACAACTTCCCTTTCCAACCAACAAAAGTGGCCGATGATCTCTGCATGTGTCATGAATTGAATGGGAAGAGAAGACATCAGCGAACAGCAGAGATGCTATTATTTTGGCTGTATTTTCTGTTGAAAGAAAAAAATTTCATTGTTATTCTTAATGTATGAAGTAATGAAAATGATTGAATAAATTGTCCCCACCTACCTGCTTCGTTTCTTCCAAGCACCCAACATTTGAACAGATTTCCTGTTTCAATCGAATAGGACGAATTTTCAAAGAGCATGAGCATTAAATTCCGACCGTTCTTTGAACAATCAATTTTCAATAACAAATGCTTCCAAAGCCTTTCCGAGTGACTATCTCAATGACTTGATATTCTAACCTCAAAAATGCATGTGAACTACATCGCCGACAGAAACAGAGTTTGACAGCAGGGTCTCGGGGTGGCCAGACTGCACGGACGGTGGGTTTAAATTCGCGCATGCGCAGTTCCTGTTTAGTTTCTAGAGATGGTCCCGGTATATAAGTGTGGTGAATGGCCCAGTCTCGGTATGCTGCTGAAATGCTCTGCACAATTGTATCGAATGGACATGTATTGACTATCTCTACAAACTGTTGTCCTAATTTTATGGGTTGCAATGCGTTTCCGTTTTGCAGAACCGGTATTGCACGACGAAAGATTGGCCTCCGGTGAATACTTTCAACATCTGGACACGGCGACAAATATTTCCCACGTTTTTTCGGTGGTGTATTGAGGCCTCTCCACGATCCGACTTCATTGAGAAACGGAACTTCAGGGGCTTTGGTTTCCTTAACTGCAGAAAAGTCTTCACTCACTAATTCTCCAATCGATGATGATTGAGCTTCTGTTTCATACTTATCCGCCGTACTGGCTCCTAAAAACTCGTTATTGTCAACCAGAGTTTGCTTCTGTTTGTTCTTCCTTAAAACAGATAATAATAATGATCGTCTGGCGATTTCGGCATTTTGCTCCAAACATTCACTTTCGTCAACTACGGAAAAATCTTCACTTACTGATTCTGCGATAGACAATGAGTGAACTATTGATACATCTGCAGTCGCTACGCTGTCTTCTAAAAACTGCTCGTTACTTTCGACAGGCACTTGCTTTGATTTGTGCTTTTGTAATGTACATGACAACATAGCCTGCTCCTGACATTCACTTTGCCCGAGCGAATTCTCCCCTGTAGGTTCATTACCGTTTTTCTTGTGCGCAATCGGTGCATCTAAGAGCTTCATGGTACCAGCTATGGACCTGAGGTGGGTAATTAGGAACTTGTCAACTCTGATCGATTTTGCATTTTTGCCACGAATTTCTTCACCTCGCGAAAGTCCTCTTCACTGCGAGCAGAAGTAGGAACTTCGGGTACCATGATGTTGGTCCAGAGGATGAAATGCTTGCACAATCTTAAAAGATTTTTTCCAAACTTGGAACACCAATATGGGTTTGGTCGATTGCCGAAAAGCGGTTTTATACTGTCCGTTTCAAGTTGTTCTAATAGGCTTTGAAGTCTACCACCATATCTTGGAGAATCTGTAAATTCTTCTTGCTCCAAATCAGCAAATATGTCATCGCTTGTGGGATCACCCGGTGGTTCGATTACCTTAATCTGTCTGAAGAGCCTTTGTCGTGCCGCAAAACAGTAGTCTGAATCATCAGCAATGTCCTCAGTTTTCGAAAATGCCACTGACAAAACATCTGTACAGATTGTACAAAAATTTTCGATGCTTGTACGATTAGTGAGAAGACCTACGCAGCGTACAAAAAAATCTTTCACACTTTGAGGTGTTCTGCTGAAGCATTTCCAACGGCAGACTAACTTAATCAAATGCGCTATGTCAATGCGCAAGATACATTTTGGCGCCACTCTACTAGATGCCGGTGACAATGTTTCCAGACACTGCTCAACATAGGATCCTAAATCAATGTTATTAAATGATAAAGAAGCAGCATTATTAAGCGCAAGAGAATAGTCAGTGATCACTTGTTCAGGGAGGGGCACACCACTGCGTAACCATTCACGCATCCAATATGATATCATATTGGTATCATGTTTTTCTGACACCATCTGGAAAATAGGTAATATTTTTTTATTAAATCCGGTAACAGCTTGGTAAAGAAACGTCACACGCTTAGAACCATCCAGCCTGGTAAGAGGTGCTATTAAAGACCCTGTTGCATCGATGCTAATGCTTCGAATGCCACTAAGTTTCGAAGCGTTTTTATGCATGAAAATTTGTTCTGGGCTCCAGTACATGACAAAAAATCTATCGATCCAAATTTCTTTTAAGCAACCAGCAAATTCCAACTCATATTTAAGGTTGATTATAGATGAGACTGGATCTGTTATGCCTTTCACACCTAATTCATTGTCACGATCCAACTGCTTTGCCTTACGCAGTACATCTTCTCCGTACAAATGAGCAGGTTCTATGTCACCGAATTTCATTACTGCATTCGCTTTATCACGGCGCCAACAGTACGTTGATGTTCCTCGTAACTCTTTCAAAACAGCTTTGCGTTCGAAACCTTTCATTTGTCTTTTCTTTTCGTGCGCTATATCACGAGTATCGTGTGTTGATACATGAACTCGTAGACCGTCTTCTTCCGGGTCAGTTAAACTATGCAAATTAATTTCGTTGCCGCATTCAGAACATGTACCATGGATCTTGAAAAACAGTTCTCCGGGAACCGTATTAACATTGCCATTTTTAAACTTGAAAGGACAAGGTAATTTCAATGTATCCCACAACTGGGCGTACAATATATCAGCCCAACCCTGTTTTAACACCACCTGTTTGCGATTCTTATATATTCGAATTTTTGGTTCAATTTGACTCCAAACCTCGCGGGGTATAACGATTTGTTCTCGCAAGGGTGGCAAAATGTCATTACCTTTTAGTGACCAGTTTGAACTGTCAGTGTCATCAAGTTTCGGTTTTAAAGAGTTATTTGAATTATTCGAGATTGCGTTGGCATCAGTCGATCGAGGATCTTATTACGATTTTGAGTAATATATAAATAAATGTATTTCCTGCTCATCTCTGCTTTTATCAGGTCCGATGCTTTCTGCCAAATATCATCTGTTAATGGACGAATGCTACCGCCTTCGTCCAAAAATTCCAGATCCTTCAGGGCATGAAAGATTTGCTCGACGGATAATTTCGGTTTTCTAGGCATGATGTTAAACTGACTGAAGTTTTTAACTACTATTGGCAAAATTGAGTATGCTAAGATCTCGCTTCTATACCTATAGTTTCGCCGTAGCTTTTAGAGTACAGCTGCTACACGATAAGGCCCGGACGTCAACGCGGTACCACCCGACTTCGAAGTTATCTCTACTTATGTTCCAATAGTGGAGGTCTATACACGCGTAAGGCGCGGCGGAAAGTGCTCCTTTTTAAGAGAACCGTGAAGAGGATGAGATAGCGGGAACGCTCAGCGTATTTTAAATTGGAGACATCTATGATGTGGAAGCGAAAGTTCTCTCCTCTTCACGCATGCTCCAAGCCGATCGCGTCTACGTGCGTACCGTACGGATGCCCAGCGGACGCCACTATAGAGCGAATGCCCAAACAGGCTTGAAATTAAAGCTATTCGTACAAAGGATGCCAAAGAATTTTAAGCAGCGATCAACTACATTTTTTCTTTCGATCACCGAAGGCTGTTTTGTACGCTGAAATATTGTTGAATTTTTATTTCGAGTCATGTGATCTCATAATTATTAGATATGGAAGTTAGCTTTTCTGAAAATCCAAAAATGGCTCTACCGTTTTTTGAGTCGAGGTACAAACGAAGTCTAAGGTGGTACAAACGGGTACAAACGATTGTGAAGCGATCCCCGTTGGCAGAATTCAATTATCTGGGCAAACCGAAGAGTTAGCTTTTCTGAAATTCCAAAAATGGCTCTACTGTTTTTTGAGTCGAGGTACAAACGAAATCTAAGGTGATACAAACGGGTACAAACGATCTTGAAACGATCCCCGTTGGCAGAATTTGATTATCTTTGAAAACCGAAGAGTTAGCCTTTCTGAAAATCCAAAAATGGCTCTACCGTTTTTTGAGTCGAGGTACAAACGAAACCGAAGGTGGTACAAACGGGTACAGACGATTCTGAAGCGATCCCTGTTGGAAAAAAAAGAAATTTTTGAGAGTGGGGTGCGGGTCATTTTTTGAAAACGCCATATCTTTTTTCCCTATGAGGTACAAACGAAAAACAACCAGGTACAAACAAGTACAAACGAAGCACAATCGATGCAAATTCACGAAAAAAAATAATTTCAAAGTGGGGTGCCAGGTTCACACAGGTCAATAAAAGGCGTTATGTAAAATATTTGGACGAAAATTGCTTTAATGGCAATATGTGTTTCATGTTCTAAGTCTGAAACAGGACTGTTTTTACAGTAATAGCGGTTGACGCAGCAACCCTATTCATTTTATAACATGAGAACGCTGATACTTCTTGCGTCACAAGCCGACTACTAGATCATTTGAAAGGGGGATAAAACGGGTGATTCTACCCTTTGTAACAATATATATATATACTAAATTCTTCGTTCAGGTTCACTTTTTTTCTCTTTATTTGTGGAAAACAAAATGACGTCTTTATTCAATTGATAGATTACAAATATTATGACTAATTTTGAATTAAGCTACTTTCTCTTCCGCTTTCTTTCACTACCTCTCGACTCTCGCACACTTTCTTTTGTACAGTCTACTCTCTATCGATCAATTATCGACCTCTTGATCGACTGACGCGCTCTAGCGGTCGCCATCTTAGAGTAACACACGCTTAACTTAAATCTAACGCTGTGTCTTTAACATTCGGCCTTCCTGCGTTAGCTCGCCCTCGAGCTACTGCATACAATTTATTGCACAGGTTTACACATAATTAATTATATAAAGAATACATTCAGGTACATACAATTACATAGAACACATTCGGTTCGAAGAACTCACATTGACTACCTTCTACCGCTCTTTCTCTTTACATTGCATAATCATTAAGATAATGCGGTGACTTTCTCACACGACTCGAGGTTCTCACCTTGTGGACACTCACATTCTCTCTCTCACACTCTTGATCAGGCACACTTATTTCATTGTTATAACTTGTCACTTTTGCACTCTGCACTCTCTTCCTAACTAGATCGGATACTAACGACACTTCCTCTCCGTCGTCATCATTTTCGGGTTCTTCTACAGAAGGCTTCCAAACCTTCAGTTGACTCGCATGAGCTGTCGTCGCATACTGTCGTCCTCCAGCACCTGGGTTCAGATCTGTCACTCGGTATGTGTCACTCGGAAGTTTCTTCACGACAACTAACGGACCTCGATACTTCGGGTGCAGCTTAGTCGACTCACCTGTGGCTACTGGTATAGTCTTCATATATACAATCGTGCCAACATTCACATCGACATTCTGCGCTCGTCCTGCATCATAACATTGTTTCATGCGTTGTTGAGCGGCGATGACGTTCTGACAGGCTTCCTGCTGAAGCTCTACGGGATCTCGATACACAGCCTCTTGTTCTGGGGTGCACCTTCTGATCGCTCCTTCATCTCGACGTGGTACGTAACCGTACACTAATTTGAATGGACTATATCCGGTACTAGCGTTCTTCGTCTCGTTTACATTACTTTGTATCTTTCGCATCCTTTTGTCCCACGTTTGACCATCATCTTCTTCAAGGTTGCTGCGGATTGCAGGAACTAAGGTGGCGTTTAGTCGTTCCACTTGACCATTTTCCTGAGGGTGTCTCGCCGAATTTACAGTATGTCTCATTCCTTGGCGTTCACAAAAATATTCGAATGCTTTTGACGTAAAACATGTTCCTCGATCTGATACAATTCTGTCTGGCGCGCCATATTCGTTTACAAACTCTTCAAGGATACGTAACACATGGGTGGTTTTTGTGTCCTTCACGGCTCGTATGTATGCAAACTTGGTCAAATTATCAACGATTACAAACACATATTTATTACCTCGCGCACTGGTAACAAAGGGGCCTAAATGATCCATATGGATTACAGAAAACGGTCGATTTCCTGGCGGAATCGGGTGAAGTTCTCCTGCTTGTCTACCTGGCTTTGTCTTACTACTGATACAGTGGATACATGCTTTAATATGTCTCTTGACATACGCTCTCATAATAGGAAAATAGTAATGTTCCAGGATTCTAGTTACCGTTCGTTCTAGTTCTGGGTTACTCTTTATATCATGAAAACGTACTACTATACTCTTTCTTATACTTCTAGGTACAACATACAATAACTTATCATTACGTCTTTTATATAATATTCCATTATGCAATTCATAATTTTCTACATAGCCTTTCTCATCCTTTGTTCTTACACCTCGGGCTTTCTCTAATATATCCTTCTTAAGCTTGACTAAGTCGTCACTACTCTGATATAACATTACCGCCTCGTCATCGGTGTTGATTGACAACACATTGAGTTTTTGTGGGGTTCAGTATGTTCTACGGGTGCTCTGTTCAAGGCATCGACATGCGCCAATTTCCCTCCTGGTCTATGCATTATACGATAGTCATATTCTCTGAGCAAATCATTTCAACGTATGATCTATGGATTCAACGTCTTCTGCGTAATCAAGTAGCATAACGCCTGACAATCGGTGATTACAGTGAACGGTATGTTTGCTAGCATTGATCTCAGTCGTGTAATGACTGTTAGCCACACTATGGCTAACAGTTCAAGTTTACTGCTATGATAATGACGTTCTGGCTCGCTCGTTCTTCGACTAACACTAGTCTAAGTTTACTTTTCTTATCTTTCTGCATTAGCATGCCTGCTGATCCTAGCGCACTTGCATCCGTATGCAACTCTGTCTCTGCTCTTGGATTAAATGTCTGTAAAATTGGGCTTTCAGTAAGTTTTCGAATAAGTTCTTCAAACGCAGTTTGTTGTGACTCACTCCAAATAAACGGCTCATTCGCTCTTAACAATCTTGATATTGGTTCAGTTATCTGTGTAAAAGATGGAACAAATTTTCTAAAATAACTCGTAAGGCCTAGAAAACGACGCACCTCGTGCACATTCTTCGGCCTCGGAAACTCTCCAATGGCTGCTACCTTGTGCTGTCCTGATTCAATCCCTCTCGCTGATATTTCATGTCCTAAGTAAGACACTCTTGAAAACAGAAAACAACACTTAGCTAACTTAATAGTTAATCCTGCCTTTCTCAGTGCTTCAAGGACTAAACGTAATTTTGGCTTCAGATCGTCCCAACTGTTCCCTGGTATCAGGATATCATCCAGGTAGAATAATGCTACATTATCACGTAACAGACCAAGGGCTTTGTGCATCGCCTTGCTAAAGTAAGCGGGACCATTCATTAGACCGAAAACCATTCTTGTATACTCTACAGTTTCTTCTGGTGTAATTATTGCTGTCTTATGACGTGCACTCCTTGCAATTGGCAACTGCAAATATCCATGAGCCAAATCTGATACAACGAACAACGAACTATCTCTTATTTGGGCAAGGTGATCATCTATGTTAGGCAAGGGGAAATGAACTCTCTCAGTAATCGCATTCAATCGTCTAAAGTCTACAAAAAGACGTGACTCGCCCGTCTTTTTCCGAACTAGTAATACTAGACCTGCATAAGCAGACTGCGTTTCCGTAACAATACCTGCATCCATTCTCGTATAATACCACGAATCTCCTTTCGTTCCTTATCTGTCGCTCAATAAGGCTTACACTGCACAGGAGTTGCATCCTCAGGTACCTTAATATCCATAACAGCGTCCTTAGCACACCCTAAATCATACAAACTAGTCGACACACAATCTCTAAATTCTATCAATAACCTAATCAAGTCTTGTCGCACAGCCGGTGGTTGGTCCTCTCCAACGTTGACCGTATCACAGAGGAATTCTTCCTCTGATGTTGACTTTTGCTCTACCATTGGCACGCTCGACACTTCTCCGCGTACCAGCAACTGTTTTTCAGCGACGGCATACTCCTGCTCTCCCCAATTTGACACAGAAATAGTATAGCTCGACTGACTATCTACCAAGCCAATAAACGCTATCGAATTTGACGGATAATGACATTCTCTGCACTAGCTAACATTGATGCCGGTGGCTCGCACTGGGTTGGAAACATCAACACATCCATTGACTTTGCATCATCTGGTACTATTCTCAGGGTAACGTCTTCTAATTCGACGTCGTCAATAACAACACCAGCGCTTATCACACCGACACTGGTCACTACGAACTCTGGCGGTCCAAATGCCTTCAACTCAGTCCTTGCGGGTAGCATCGGAAACTGTTCTTGCAACACCCGCGTAGCGCGTATCGTACATTCCGCACCACCTGAATCAATAAACGCCAACATTTCTCGTCCATTTACCTTCGCTGTTTTTAAATACTTCGCAGCGGTACAATCGTGTTGTTGATTCCCGATTGATCTCACTGCGCTTATCTACACTTCCTTCGCTTGTACAATTACGGCTGATGTGACCCTTCTGGTGACATTTATAGCAAGGAGGTATTCGAAGCTCTTCTGGACAGTCTCGAATCAAATGCCCTGGTTTCTTGCAATTGAAGCACGTTCTCTCACCATTTTGCTGTTCGCTCGTTACACTCTTGCCTCGCGAATCACTCTTAACTTTACCGTCACGGCTTTTGTTGCCTTCGTTGTTGTGAGTAGTACTGGTCGACGGGCGTCCCTTTCCCAATGTTGTCTCGCGGTTGCTATTATTGCTATAGTTATGACTCGGCTCGACTTTTTGACTTTTTAAACACTTATCATAGTACAACAAATCATACAACAGCCCATCTAACGTATACTGTGGCGCTGGCATCACAACTTTACACAACTCACGGGACCACAATCCTGACAACACTTCAAACTTTTCTTCACGAAATGTTAATCCTAATGAGCTACACAACTTTACCTTTGCGTGAAAATATCTTGCGATCGGCTCGCCTCTGTCTTGACGTCGCGCTGTCATTCGAGTCCATCGCGTTGATACATCATCACGCGTCATGAATGTCTCTTTAAATGCTTCACGAAAGTCTTCCCACGTACGAAGTTCGCTTACACGTGCTTGACTCCAATCCTTTGCTCCTGCTCTCAAATGCATGCGTGCTGCCGCAAGTAAGTAGTCTTCTGGCCACTTATGTCACACGAGACCGCTCACGCACTGCTTTAGTTATTGAAAACGGGTTCATCCCAACATGGAAAATGAGTCCATCCCACTTTTGATTTTGTTAATGCTAAATTCTTCGTTCAGGTTGACTTTTTTTCTCTTTATTTGTGGAAAACAAAATGGCCTCTTTATTTAATTTATAGATTACAAATATTATAATTAATTTTGAATTAAGCTACTTGCTCTTTCGCTTTCTTTCACTACCTATCGACTCTCGCACACTTTCTTCTGTACTTTCTACTCTCTATCGATCGATTATCAACCTCTCGATCGACTGACGCGCTCTAGCGGTCGCCATCTTAGAGTAACACGCGCTTAACTTAAATCTAACGCTGTGTCTTTAACATATTGTAACGGGCTTTTTGCTTCGCCTGGGGGGAAGCGGGGTCGGCACAGAGGCTTGTTTACAAAAATAGCGTTCTCCAACGCGGCAGTAGAATAGATGGAATAAAAATTAACGGCACTGCAGAAACTGATGTTGGGCGCCAGGCTTGAGGGAGTCGTAAGAGAGTATACTCTTATCAGTTTCAAATTTACCTTGACTATAGCAATTGTTCTCCGACTCGAACGGCGAACCAAACTCACACAGCTGAATCCGAAAAGTAAAACTATAACAAGGGCAAGCACGCAAAAACAACCGACTAGCTAGCGGTGAGGGGAACGTGGGCGCGAAGGTGAAATAGTATAGATGACAATCAAATGATTGTAGATATAATTATCAGCATTTATCAACAAAGAAAGCAGTTACGGCAAGGCAGAAGGCACAGAAAATAAAATATTTACACGGCAAGCGGTCTTATCGGTGGCGGTACGCTTCGATACAATTAAAATAAAAATAAAAATTCAATATAACATCGCAACAAAATCAAACAATTCAATATAACACGGCAAAATCAAGCGGTATAAGCTAGAAGCGGGGAGCGGCAAGCGACCACGCTAGGCGAATAATAAGCGAAGTAAAATCGTTAACAGTTCAATAACTTGTGCAATTACAGATTCGTTGCTCAGCAAATTCGTTAACAATTTCAGAACTCAGAACAATGCCACACAATTCAAAAACAGATTCGCTAGCAGTTTAACGTTTCCACAATTAGAAGATAATCCTCTTTCGTTTGTCGCTAAGGTATCGACACGGTCGCCTGTCGCTGCTTGACGGTGGTAGTTACGCTCGGCAACAACGACACGGGCGCACACACTCACTCACAGATTCTCTCTCTCTCTTGCACTCACGTACTTCGTACGCGGTCGGGAAGCGGCAGGGTGGTACTCGATCTATTACAAGTTATACGTTACAATAAAACGGCAGAAAATCACCGAATGAACAACCAGAGTATCTTACAGTAATAGTAATAAAACAAAATAGCAATCAACATCGAAAATATAATTAATAGAAAAGCTTAGTCACCACGAGGCTCGCGGGCTTTTACAAAAAATGGCCGACCGAAGCCGGCCGGCAACCTGTTAGAAAGAGAAAATGGCCTGAGGCCGTCGAGGAGCTACAGCCAGCGAGATTCGGGGTAACGTCGGCCTACCTTTTTACGGCAACTAGCTCCGGTTTCTCGTACGGCACGATTTTTCCTTGGAAAAGTCCGGTGCGAACAATAACGAAACAAATACAATAGCAAGGCACAAGATACAGCAAACGAATTCTACACAAACGTGGCGTTCAACAGCACAGCGCAAGGGAGAGTATCTATGACGTGCTACACGCGAAGCGCAAGAGAGAGTAAGGTGGCCGCCCGCTCTCGTCGATCGCGATCCCGCGGTGGCGCTACGGGGGAGGGGGGAGTGATAGGCGAATTTTGGTGAGAGGCCGGCGGGAGCCAAGGCAGCCGGTCTGTTCTCCGCGCTGTGCTGCAGGTTGCGAGGGCGGTATATGCGATGGCGGTAGCGTTTTTTCCGGCATCGGAGTACCCAGGGGGAGGCTGAGTCCGGTTGTTTTGGGTGCCGGGTGGCAAGGCCGGGCTTAGCAGAGACTCAGGTGGACGCAAATCGACCCCTGGGCGGCAGCAGCAGGATGTCTCTGGCGGCGTCGATGTTCATGCAAGCAACAGCGCGACTACTGGGTCCGGGGCTTCGAACTCCGCGCCGGTCGTCCAGTGGTACCTCCGATTTCCCGCGACGGCAGCGCAGGGTGGTTGTAGGACGGCGTCGGCAGTGGCGGCGGCAGTGGCGATCACCTCAGAGAATTTGGCGGGGGAGAAACAAAAAGCATTAGCAATAATACATAAATCTTAAAGCTAACTTTGGCTGGTCATTGGTGCGGCACGGCAGGACTCTCCCCTGCTCTCTAGGAGTGATTCACGCGGCCGCCTGGGAGTGGAGGTGCGGGTCGGTGACGGGCTGGTAGACCCGCCACGTCACAATATACCGGGACCATCTCTAGAAACTAAACAGGAACTGCGCATGCGCCAAATGAATCAATTTCATTGGTCAGCGAAATTGCCCCGCGGAATAATTTTCGTCAGCTAACCAAGGCGACCAACGTACATGAAATGTGACAAGGCTCTGAATATCTCGCGCGTAAAGTAGCGTATTGAGGTTATGTTGATATTTATTCCTACTTATTGTGAATTTTCTAAGAAAAGTGTCATTCAGCAATACCGTAGTTGATATTAGAAGATATTCAATCGACACAATAAAGGCGTCAATGGAGAAACAAATATCAAAAGCTACAGAAATTGGATCAGTTATTTATTGAAAGAAGAAAACTGAAATTAAATGTGGAACGTCATCAACGAGTGGGAGTCTAGACAAACTGAGGCAGGTAAGTAAAAATATTGTGTACTTCAAACAGATTCTTTATTTAAATAAAATTAAAAATAAATGGATTGTTGAAACCCAGTAGAAGGTTGCTCCAGAGTAGATTTGTTACAGTGCAGTGCTCCGGAAGCCAGTAACCAGTGCCAATGAACATGAAATATTGAAATAAAATCAGTAACAAGGAATGAAAGAAATAGTGTATCTTGAAACACAAAGCTTAGGAGTACAAAAAGTAGCAATTCGTTTTTCTGTCGCAATTTATTGAAAATTAGTGGTATTCAAAACAATTAGAAGCTCTTGTCTGATGATAATATCTTTTAATATTTTCAGATGGGAAACAAACATCATCGAAGCGAGACTAAAGTTGTCAGGCGTTGAAGCGTGTAAGTAAATTTCTGATACTATGATGTTTGTATATTACAATATTTTGACATGTATTCAATGATAAAATTCGTTTGTTCTGACAGACTTGAAGTTTCAAGTTTGGATAATAGGATGACAATCATACCTTACCTGATGGTCAAAACGTTTTGGTGGCTAGGACCCTAGTTTCTCGATTGGTGCCACCGTTTCAACCATCGAACCTGGTTGTTCCGTTGTTCCATTAGACAACAGGTATCCGAAGGAATTTCTTCTGGTCATCGCCACCTTCTGAACATCAGTCGTGGCAAAATTGAAGAGCACGACACTGGAACACAATGGA
Organism: Diprion similis; assembly: GCF_021155765.1. NCBI lineage: Eukaryota > Metazoa > Arthropoda > Insecta > Hymenoptera > Diprionidae > Diprion > Diprion similis. Next base: position 10,809,090 of record NC_060113.1, on the reverse strand, counting down.
ATCTGCAATGCAAGAGTTATCTAGTGGCACAAGTTAAAAACAAAGAACCTTATAACGGTTTCTGCGACAGAGGGATTCCTTCCGGATATTCATGTTACTGGATGATGTTCGGAGCACTATGAACAAGATATTGTATTGGATTTAGGTTTGAGTAAATATTTTCATGAACTTCAGTGAAAATTAGATATTCATTTGTTTCAAAGGAACAAGGGGTACAATGTTGAATCCGATAAGTCAATATTTTCATATGAATGTTCTGAACATTACTCTAAAACATGATTATCCTCAAAGTTAATTGTGACACTGAGGCACATTTTGAAAATGTTGATTTTTAACTTGTGTCACAGCATGTTTCTGAGTTTCACTCTTCGGATTAGATTTCTTTAGATTAGATTTGAAATTGAGAGAAACCGTAAGATCTACAACTTCCTTTTCCAACCAACAAAAGTGGCCGATGATCTCTGCATGTGTCATGAATTGAATGGGAAGAGAAGACATCAGCTAACAGCAGAGATGCCATTATTTTGGCTGTATTTTCTGTTGAAAGAAAAAAATTTCATTGTTATTCTTAATGTATGAAGTAATGAAAATGATCGAATAAATTGTCCCCACCTACCTGCTTCGTTTCTTCCAAGCACCCAACATTTGAACAGATTTCTTGTTTCAATCGAATAGGACGAATTTTCAAAGAGCATCAGCATTAAATTCCGACCGTTCTTTGAACAATCAATTTTCAATAACAAAAGCTTTTCGAGTGACTATCTCAATGACTTGAGATTCTAACCTCAAAAATGCATGTGAACTACATCGCCGACAGAAACAGAGTTTGACAGCAGGGTCTCGGGGTGGCCAGACTGCACGGACGGCGGATTTAAATTCGCGCATGCGCAGTTCCTGTTTAGTTTCTAGAGATGGTCCCGGTATATATGTATGTATATAGTTTCAAACTATTAATTCAAGAAGAAAAAAAAATTGCGCACATTTTGAAGGTCCATCCGATCTCTAAAAATCGTGTTTTGTTGGTACAGCATCGTGAGTGCTACCGATTGTCCGTAATATTTAGAGAAACAATCGCTATAACATCAACGTCAATTTCCTGAAAATTACCAATTCTTCCGTCAAGACGACGAATACGTTGTCAAACAGTATCACTAAAAGAAAACAAGGTGATTTATCGCATGTTTTCTCACCAAGCTATTGTTACTGTCATTGATTTACAAATTATTCGGACAATACTTGAAAAATTTTTCTTTCCGCATGATATTCTATATACTTGTACACGTCTGGGACGAAAATTTCAGTATCAGCAAATTTTTCTTATCGATTAAAACTGACTTGTCTTATTACGAATTGTTCCAAACGCAGTTGGAGGGCAAATGAAACTACATTTTCGAATAAATTTATCGGACACAATGGTATTTAATAAAAATTTGAATTCAATTGTCATTCACTATCTTTATATTTACACTCTTTCAATACAAGATTTCATTAAAATTTCGTTCAACTTGAATTATTTTCATATTTCTTGATTGTACCCGCGTATACAATGCGCAGATTTTGAAAGACATTTGAAATTCCTTAACAACTATTGTTGTTTTCAATCCCTCGAAACGTTCGAATAATGACGAATGCTCGTTACAGAGAAGCAGTAAGATATAAGGCAGAAAGTAGCACATAAAGAATATCCATAAAATGATCTGCAATTAAATTGGATTATTTGCTCTCTTTGTTTCATTGAATTGACCTTGTAATTGGGATCAGAGCGTCAACGTATTGTTTATTTGTGTTGTGCGAAAATCAAGCGGATGACGTGATCTCATCCACAGTATGCAGGATATAGACTGATTGCAAAATATTTTAGAATGAAATTAGAACGAGAAGAGTATGATACGTGGTGCAATTCGTGTTGTGTTAGCCGAATGTAATGTTTATATAAGGAACGGGGAGTAGTAGGGTAAATAAAAGACACTCTGTAACAATTTTTAAAACACAAGACGAGTTTAATTGGCTCTAACGTAACACGCGTCAGTGCGGCGTGCTTACACTCGCTCGTGCCTCTCTCCAGACTCACGCGCTCGGCGCGTTCACTCGCGTACGACGGTTGCACAATCGTCGTCACTTATTCGTGGAAAGAACGTACAGGCCCACCTTTGACCATTTCGCACATCCTCCTGCCTTGAGGCTCGGGCTCAACAACATCAAAATCATTATTATGATTATGAAATACATAGAATAAGCCTTATGAATTAAACGCTAAACTTGTGCACAAATATATTCGCTACAATAGAAACGAAACCAACAATACAACCGACTTATAATAATCTGGTTTCTTAATAATACGCCCGCTTCTTGTTTTTATAATATTGCCGACTGGCGCGGGTTCATCCTTTTCTACGACGATTTTTTCGCTTTTAGAATGCTCCCTTTTTCGCAATGGATCTATCTCTTTTGTGTCGTCGCAACTAATTTCTAAGGGATAAATACGCTGTAACGGACGTTTTATCAATCCATCTTCAGTTTTCAACACAGCTACTCGCGCGACTCCATCGCATTCTTAAATCAACTTTTCAATTTTCTCTAAAGGCCAATCAATCCGTTTTTTGTTATCGTCGCCGATTAGAACAATATCGCCGCTTTGGATCGGACGAAATTCCTTGTTATTATTACTTCTTAGGATGAGTTGACACAAATATTCTTTGCGAAAACGTTGGCGTAAATGCTCCATTATTTGCTGCTTCCTCTGATAGCTAGCAGTTGAATCTATTCTATTGATGATGTCTAAATCCGAATTTTCAAAACCATTGTTTTCCCGAAGAAACATTGCAGGAGTTAAAGGTATTGAATCGTCCGCAGCATCAGAAACATAAGTCAAAGGTCTCGAATTTATAGTACTCTCGCAATCGCAAAGAACTGTACACATTTCTTCATACGTAAGACAACTTTTTCCGAGTTCTTTTCGTAAAATAACTTTTACAAAGTTCGTCCCGTTGTCGCAATAAATATCAGATGGGCGCCCTCGACGATCAATAAAGCGGTGCAACGCCATTAAAAAGCCATAGTTGATAAAGACGTAACTAACTCTAAGTGTACTGCTCGATATACTGCGCAAGTAAAAAGACAGATCCAACACTTCTGTTTACCACGCAGAAACAGAGGTCCTTCGAAATCGACAGCTACTACTTCAAATGCAGCACAGTCTTTTACGCGATTGAGTGGTAAAGGAGGTGGATCTGCCTGCATTGGTTCTACGGAAAAACGTTTACAAACAACGCATGCTAAAATTACTTTTCTTACTGTCTTTTGCATTGACAGAATCCAATATTTTTCTCTTATTCGACACATTACAGACTGTACACCTGCTGGGGAAAAAAGGTTCGTGTTCCTCTTGTATAATCAACTCTACAACTTCATGTTTATTATCTAAAAGTATCGGATACAAAAAAGGGAATTTGTCATAACGTTCGCTAATTTTTGTTTTCAAACGTAGTAGGCCGTCCGTGTGTACAAAGGTCTGTAGTGAGCCCAGCTTCGGATCATTCTTGGGTAAAAACAATAATTTTTGCACACAACTCAAGAATTTAGATTCAACGCTACACACTTCTCGATATGATATGTATTTATCTTGAGGAGCTTTTTTGTTTGCAATAAAATTCCTAATTCTAAACATTATCGTAAAGAATTTTATCAATTTGGCATACGATGAGAAGTTTCCTATAATGTTAAAATCAACTTCTCGACATCAAATTTTTATTTGAGCCGATTTTTTCATTCACTGTTTATCTCGGCTTCGTTTGTTGTGCCTATTAAATTGAGCCAATTTTGAGAGTCGCGTAATCACTCTGGCCCCTCCCACCAACGCGATTCGAGCAATTGTTTCGCCTGACATCCGCGCGACGGGAGATCAGCTGGGTTTTCCGGACCGGGTATATACTGCCATTTACACGCCGTCGATAACCGTCGTATCTCCTGTATACGATTTCGAACGTATGTGCCCCATTGCTTATCTGCGTGCAACCATGCTAAAACAGTTGTTGAGTCTGACCAACAGTAAGTTGGAACGTTTTCATAACGCAAAACACTCACTATCTCGGCATTCTGACAGCTCGCAATCGAAGCGGGTAAGAGTTCGAGTCGCGGAATCGTCGCTTTTTTGGGTGCGACACGCGCTTTCGCGGCGAACAGCCTGTTTAGTGAATAAGAATAATTTCGTTTGGACTATTTCAATCTCCTAACTGCTGCGCTTGATTGATTCGAATCACCGAGAATTCCAAATCTCGTTTAGGCAAAGAGGGGGGCGCGCAATCTACATTTTGGTTCAGTTCATCACGGTCCTTCTCCAAGCGAGGATTGTCGGTGGCAGACAGGCGAAACAGCTCCGGACCTTTTCACATACAGCTCTACCGAGCAAAATATACGTATACGATGGTCAATAGTCGAGGTGAACAACCATGCGGTTCTAGACTCTCCGACTCTCAGTCGAGGTGAGCGGCCGTGTGGTTCTAGATTCTCCGACCTTTGACTTTACGCCCCTTACCAAACGAGGACATCAATAGCTGACAAATCCTCGGTGAAGGGCATCACAAAAATGGTGTCAAAAGTGAGATACGAAATCGTACAAACGTGCATCGTACTAACAAGGGGGATGCTCCACGACCAGCCGACCATCGCCTCCGGACTTGCAGGATCATCATGTTCAAGAATATAAGTATTCAACTATGTACAATTCCTTATATCGCATCATTTCTGGCGTTAGATATCCTCTCTATGATTCAGCCTTCAACATAGTCGAATAAATAGCTTAGTCCATATTCTTTTACGCGCAAAAGGTCAATGTACGCCTTGTGCGAAGAACATGACAGGAGGGGGATTGTGTACTTAACTCGGGCCCGTACTTAATCTTCCAATCCCTTCAAATCCATCTCAAGAACGTGCGATTTCATACACGTTTCCGGAATTACACGCTACGAGCGGAAAGACTCCGTTGACAATCGGTCGAGTACGATATTTCAACGCGTACACATCGCGTTTCTCAGTTCAAAGTGTCGATACGTGTTCATTATCAAATATTCAGGAAACATTCAGTGGGTTCAAGTTCAGTGAAAATGGCTAATCGCGTGCGGTTCATTCACCAAAAACGCACGACGTTAAAGACGCAAATTACGAAACTTGAAAAAATCGCGGAGAACGCTGAGTTAGATTCCGCAAACATGAAATTACGTTTAGACCGTCTCAAGGAACAATTTCGCGCATACGAAGAGTTACACGATGAACTCGCGTTATTGGTTGAAGCAGAAGAGGACCAGGTCAACGATTTCGATGAGTTGTAAGATCGATTCTACGCGATCGTGACAAAGATCGAGGCGGACTTACCGTTGACAACGCTGCAACCTTCAAACGTGAGAAACTCGACTTATGTCGCGATCGACGCAACGCGTCGAATTAAATTCCGGTTGCTGAACTACCGAAGTTCAATGGTAATATGTAGAAGTGGCTATCATTTGAAAACACATTTCTAACAATGATCGATTCTCGCGAAGACTTAACAAATCTATAAAAATTCCTTCATTTAAAGAATGGTCTTGAGGGTAACGCGCTGAACAAAATTCTCATTTATTACAATATTAGAATTCTCGTCTCTAAGCTCTATTCGTTCGGGGCGACCGGTAAATTGTTGGATTGGGTCCGCAGCTACTTGGTTGGCCGTACGCAAGCTGTCAAAGTGAAGCCGGCCATGTCTCGCTCCTTTAGCGCGATTTCCGGCGTGCCTCAAGGGTCTCATCTGGGTCCCCTCTACTTTTCAACATTTTTAATAACGATATTGTTGGGGCCATACGTCATTCTAATGTTCTCTTATTCGCGGATGATATAAATATTTTTCGCGTAATTTCATCTATTGAGGACACTGTTTTACTTCAACAGGATCTCAATAATATCGCGGTATGGTGTAAACTCAACGAATTGTTCCTTAAGGTTCTGAAATGCCATGTTATGCATTTTGTTCGCTCTACTTCTCAGTACTGGGTGCAATATCAAATCAATAATATACCGCTGGAGGTTGTCGCATCTGTACGTGACTTAGGCGTTACCTATGACAATGAATTGTTGTACCTCCTTCACTATCGTTCGTGCATCACGGCCGCACTTAGGATGCTAGGTTACGTTAAGCGTGTTGCGGTCAGTTTTAACAATCCGAGAGCGCTGACAGTTTTATACACCGCTCTAATTCGTTCTCAGCTCGAATACGCGTCTGTGATCTGGTTACCGTATCAGCAGTCTTTCTCTTCGCTCTTCGAGTGTGTTCAGCATAAATTTCTCCGCATCGCTTCATTTCGGTTAGGTACTCCTATGAATCTTGAAGACCATGATTATGGACCAATTTTGCGTCGCTTAAAATTACACACGCTCGAGACTAGGAGGAGGGTTGCTGATTTATTTTTCTTGTACAATAATAATAATGATAAGTTCGATTCACCGGCATTGTGTGCTCTGGTGCGTCTTTGGGAGGGTGTTCGGGTGAAACGAAATGGTGAACTGCTAGAAATTCCATTTTATCGCGCGAATTATGCATTTTTCAGTTGACTTCCTCGTTTATCTCGGTTGGGTAATAATCACGCGTTGGAGTTAAACATGTTTAGGTGCTCCCTAACTGTTTTTAAGAGCCTTCTTTTCGGTATTCTTCCGTCAGGTTGACTTTGCTAGTTACGGCCAATTACTGTCACTCTGGACACTCGTATGCAATAAGCCTTGCCTTTATTTCCTCCTATGTTTCTTCCTCCGACTCTTTCAACTACCTAGTCGGTTTGGTAGATATGTATTTTTCTACCTGTAAGTGGGCCTTGCCCGTGTGTAATTCAATAAATAAATAAATAAATAAATTTCTAACGTGAGTGAAGAAAATTACGAGACGGCATGGAAGTTGCTGTTAGATTCATATGAAAAGGCCCGAATTCTAATCGTAAAACATCTCGACGCGATCCTCGAGTTACCAGTATTGACGAAAGCGACGCATAAAGGTTTAACAAGACTCGTCGATGACATGCGTCAACACGTAAACATGCTCGCGTCAATGAACGTGACACCGGATGAACATTTATTGGTTCGAATAATCGAGCGTGCATTACCCAACAACATTCGGGTCAAATAGGAGGAAACGCTGAATCTCGATACTTCCCCAACGCTCGATCAAATTTACAAATTCGTCTCTGAAACTGCATTTCGTTTATGTACGCTTGAGCAAGATACATCGCATTCGAATCAAGACAATAATAGCAAACGACCACTCTCGAGTCATACAGCTCAGAACAGAATGAAGTTTCGACGAGGGGAGAACGGCGCACGTACATTCGCGACCATCGCATCAGCGAAGTGCGTTGTATGCCAGAAGGAGAGGCATCCCGTGTATCAGTGCCGCGAATTTCAAAAAATGACTGCTTAACAGCGATGGAATTTTGTCAAAAATTCGACCCCGTGCAAAAAGTGTTTGCACCTACACGGCGGCAAATGCAACCCGACGCATTGTAAAAGCTGCCCGAGATTTCACCGCACCCTATTGCACGCTGAGTCTCCAGCTGCAGCTGCCCGCGCTACTCGAGAAACGGCAAGGTCGGATACTGCAACTAATTCGACAACCAGGGTACATTCAAACATATCACGGAATAACTGCACACAGTTTAACGTCGCGAGCGCTACAGTCGCAGCTAATGTTAAGCGCTTAAGTACGCATCAGGGACTTGCACGGACAGTTAATGAAATGTCGCGCTTTATTGGACACATGCGCAACGGCAGATTTTATCACAGAGGAGCTTGTGAAAAAATTGAAATTACCGATCCGCGCGTGCGCGATCTCGGTGGGAATGATCGATAACGCCAATACAATTTCTAAAGGCACGATCGAGTGCACGTTTTATTCGATACATAATAATTTCAATAAAACTCTCACGTTCCTTATCATCCCGAAAATAACTGATAACGTGCCGCATGAAATCTTTCCTCGCAAATTAGTCAACATACTGTAATTTTTTATATTTAAATATGATTTTTAAGAGCATTAAATAATAAATAAATAAATAAAGATTTACATTCTCCTTCTTAATGATTCATCCTTGATACAAATTTAGCAAGAAAGGAGTAAAATAGGTATATTAAATACACAAATTCAATTTAGTTAAAACTTACACACACATCCATCCATACAACACTCATACAGACATTTTAAAATACGCCGCATTGTCAAAGTATATATATTTTAAAGTTAAATTCAGAATGCACTTGTTTGTCAAAATTTAAATTATTCGGGTATCAAAGGGAATTCAATAAATGTTATTTCATCTAAGATACTCATGATACGAATAGTTCCATCGATGTTGGACGTTCAGCAGCAGCCTTCGAAGAGATTCACGTTGATGATGATCACGATAACGTCCGTTAAATGTACATGGAGAATATTTGATGGTGGTTCCAAGTTTAAGGCTCACGTGTTCGAATTGAATTCGGATCTTGATATCTTCGTATTGTATCGGCATAAAATCTCATTGATGGTCGATGTTATAGTTGTTGGATTTTCTTTGATACCATTATTAAACTTTGAATTGTACTTTTAGGTGTTTGAGTGTCACATTAGATTAAAGTAATATAAATTGAATAAAGTTTTAACTACTTCGGAGGAATTTTGACCTCGTGGTCCGGCGTCTTCTCCAAGTGTGTCTCATTTCCTCATTCTACCTGTTCCGCCTAGCACCCAATTCTAGGTGGCTGTGTCGGAACTGTTCACATTTCGCGTTTAGCGCACCCAGTGCCACGTGTACATTTAGGGCGCGAATAATTCAAATGAGATTATCGTCACATTTACTCCCCTTTTTTCATGAGGTTGGTCATTACTCGTGAAAAACACTCACTTGGGTCACTATTGTTCTTACAAACTAAAACATTCACACAGCATACAACATACCAACAAATTATTAATAAACCTCTTAATAACTATTCATATTACATTTCGTCATGGTTTCCTTATATTTAAATCTTCCACAGCGATGAAGGAACAATCAAACAATACGTTGGCTCGTATCTACCGTATCATAGAACAACTCGTCAATAGCTAGGTAGATTGATAATATCGACGTAACATGGTTCGATTGTATGTACCCTTCACCTTGTTTTTATTTTCAGTATCGACTAGAACATATGCATTTACACCTATAATTTTCGATATTCTATAAGGGCCTTGGAATAAATGGAAAAACTTCTGTGTAACCTTATCAATTGCACTCGATTGCATGGGAACTCTAATAAGTACCAAATCATCTACTTTCAGTTCTACTTTAGATTTATTTTTCTGATGTGAGCGACGTCTATGAAAATTTGTTACTAATCTTTCTTTAGCTAATTCTAACTGCAAATTCTTATCAAGTTTTTTAGATTCAGGAAACTTAATTAATTGTTGGATCTTATCGACATGACTTGTATTAAATTGAAGTTGATGTGGAGTAAAGCCGGTACTTTGATGGATGGTAACATTTAAAATATTCTCAATTGTTGTTATATATTTTGCCCACTTGGTGTGTTGCTCTGCACAATAAACTCTAAAAAATTTTCCAAGTTCACGCATGACTCTTTCGGTAGGATTAGACTGGGGATGCCGTATTGATGAATAACAAACTTTAATGCCTAATTGTTGTAATCCAGTCTTCCATTTTCCAGATGTGAATTGAGTTCCATTATCAGAGAGTATACGGTTCGGTTTTCCAAATTTAGGTATATAATGATCGACAATTTTCTTTAAGCTCACTTGCGTAGTAGCTTTTTTCATAGGATATAAGGTGACATGTTTCGAGAAAGCATCCATGGCTACTAAAATATATTGTACTCCACCAATTGATCGTGGTAGAGGACCATAAAAATCAACAGTAATTAAATCTCCGGGTTTGTCTGATTTTACAAATTGATATTCTCCTTCCATAGTAAAGTTTAAATGTTTTACACGTTGACACAAATCACAGGTTGTTACGAACTTTTTCACTTCTTTCGACATTTTTTTCCAATAATAATATTCTTTCAAATAATGAAGCGTCTTGTACGCACCTATGTGTCCTAATTTATTATGTACTATCTTAATCAATTCTTGGGTTAAAACATTAGGAATACAAATTCTCCATTTTTTGTCATTCTTATTGTTGATAAACAATACGTCATCATGAATTTCATAAGCATTATTATTATGATTCTGGTTGCTTGAGTCAAATTTAATTGTCAAAATTGGATCCTCGCGCTGTAATTTTCCAATTTGTTGAAATTGTTTCGGTAATCCAATGTCTATTGTTAACGATTGAATTAGCTCATTAGGAGACTGGTCATTATTCAAAAGTTCAGGAGATGAAAATAAAGTTAAACTTGCAATTATATGGTCATTGGATGTTTGTTCATGAAATTTACTATCTGGGTTACGACTGAAGAAATCAGCGACAATATTGTATGTCCCTTTGCAATATTTTACTTTAAAACAATATTGTTGAAGTAAGAGACTCCATCTAATTAATCTTGCATTTAAAAAAGGTGTTTGCTTTAAAAATGTAAGTCCTTTGTGATCGGTTATTATTTCAAATTCTCGGCCAATAAGATAATACCTAAATTTAATAACTGAATAAATGATAGCTAACAATTCTTTTTCGGTAGTAGTGTAATGGATTTCACAATTAGATAGACACCTACTAACCAAACCTATTAAACCTTGTTCATCACGATCATTAATTTGGTAGAGAATGCCTGATATTCCTTTATCACTAGCATCGGTTTGTAATTTTATTGGATTATTAGGATTAAAATGTTTCATTATAACTGCATCGATAAAATTATTTTTAAGTTCAGTATAAGCTTGGGAATTTTGTTCTGTCCAATTCCATACAGAATCATTTCTCAATAAATCTCGGAATGGCTCTACATAAGTCGCATATCGAATAGCAAATTGTCGGTAATAGTTACATGTACCAAAAAATTTCTGTAGTTGTTTTTTATTTTCAGGTTGTGCAAAGTCTCTAATAATTTTAAGTTTTTCGGGATCAGGAGATACGCCTTCGGTTGATAAAATGAATCCAAGAAACGGTAAAGTTTTACTAAAGAATATTGATTTTCGTAATTTGAGAGTGAAGTTATATTGTCTCAAACGAGTGAATATTAAATTTAAATGTTCTAAATGATGTTCGAAATTATTTGAAGCTACAAGTAAATCGTCCACGTATGGTGTTAAGAATGTAGTAAAATCATTATTAAATGCCAAATTCAAAGCTCGAATGAAACCTGAACCAGCAGTTTTCAAGCCAAAAGGTATTCTACAAAATTGATAAAGAGTTGATCCATATAAAAATGCGGTAAAAGGTCTTGATTCTTTTTCCAATGGTATCTGCCAATATCCGTGAGTTAGATCGACACTACTGAAATATTCAACTCCAGAATACTTTTGTAAAATTTCTGCAATTAAAGGTGGTGATTCATTATCGGATTCAATTATATCATTCAAGTAACGAGCATCTAAACAAATACGCACACGATTGTCTTTCTTTTGTACGATACGAAGGGGATTACAAAATGGGCTAATCGACCGTTCGATAATTCCGAATTTTAACATTTCCTGAATTTCCAAATCTACAGCGGGTTTCAATGCTATTGGTACGGGATATGATCTACGAATAAATGGCTTGTCATTGATTAGTCTTATCTTATGCTCATATATATTGGTACATCCTGGTTTTTCTGAGAAAAGTTCTTTATGGTGTAAAATCAAATTGATTATGGCTTCTTTTTGACAGCCATTTTGTAACGTTAGTTTAGACGCGTTCATTCGTAAATCATCAAAGAAATTATGATCTTCCGGACTTTCATTCAATTTACTTGGTTGTGAAATTTCCACTGAATTATTTCCCATTGCTAATTGTTTCAGTGAAAACTCCCCTGAATCCTTGACAGTCCACAGCTCATCGTTAGCACTTTCATACTGATCAATTGTGTCATCATCGGAATTCATTTTATAAACATTTAAATCACAAACATTTGAATTATCATTGGCAATACATGGGACATTAAACAAATTATCAAAAACGAAACATTGCGAAGTAACTTCCTCCTCCATAGGCAAGTCTTCAAATACAATTCGTGAAACAACCTCCTCACTAGGCAGGTCTTCTATAATAATTTCTGAAGCAACCTCCTCAATAGGCAGGTCTTCTACAATATTTTCGGGAATAACCTCCTCTCCAATAGGCAGGCTCCCATTTACAATTTCTGAAGCAACCTCCTCAATAGGCAGGTCTTCTACAATAATTTCTGAAGCAACCTCCTCAATAGGCAGGTCTTCTACAATATTTTCGGGAATAACCTCCTCTCCAATAGGCAGGCTCCCATTTACAATTACATTTTCATTACAAATTCTTTGACACATATTTAATTCTTCATTATTGTTTTCAGACAAATAAGGCAAATTGGAAGTTTTGAGAAAATTGAAATTGATTTCATGATTTCTTTCCTCAGATAATTGATTCACATGATTACTGTGACACCCTCGATTCTTCCTGCACTGATTTCGATTTACCGATTGGATATATGTAATATTATTTTCGCATGAAGATCCTAATTTTTCCGAAAAAATACGACTGTACGATACAAAATTACTATCTACTCGAAATCCAGCAATATCAATAGTTCCGGTGTTATAATTTAGTAGAACCTGATTCGATGTTAACCAATCGTCTCCCAATATCACATGGACAGATAACCTAGGTACGACTAAAAATGCATAAGTCATTCTTCGATGTTCAACATACATATCAATGAGTATTTGTTTTCTAACTCCTACGCTAGATTTGCCAAATGCGGGAAATATTTTCAAATTCGAAACTGGTAGTTCAGTTAATTTCAAATGACTCGATAATTGTTTATAAAAATTCTCTGACATACACGTTAATTGACTACCTGAATCTAATAAGGCTTGTACTCTATATCCACCAATTGATACTAATAAGTGAGGGCATTTCAAACTATCATTATTGTTTTGTTGTTTTGATTCATTTACAATATTTCCTGTAAGGTCCTCTACTAATTCATAATAACCATGATACGATGATGGACCTCGACTCATCGCATCAGTGATTAGTTTAAATGCTGATAATTTTGACTTTGACCATTGTAGGGAATTTGTTGGCCAGTATTTTGTGGATTATTGACTATTGGTGGTGGAAAATGGGTGTTCGGTAAAGTAAAGTTAGATGATGCTATTTGATTAGTGAAATTTCCTCTGGATGCGACTTGCTGATATTGTTGTCGTTGATTTTCAACCTTCTGTCTTTTATTACCTCGACCTCCCTGATAATTTAAAGTTCTAATTTGACCATTATTGTTATTGAATTTTTGATTATAATTTTGATATCTATTTGAACCATCTTTTTCTTCATGCGTACTATCTAAATTAGCTAAGGTTTGTAAAAGGACTTGGGTATTGGCAAAATCTACAGTGGCTAAAACGTCTCTTATTCTAAACGGCATTTGTTGTACTATCGCATAATTTACTTCATACGTTGATAACCGTGGTTCAAAATATTTTGCTTCCTTATTTTGTTTTGTGAAATAACTTTTCAATGTACCCTCTTGTGATTTATATCTACGTGCAGCCCATTTACTTTTTGCTTTAACCTGATACTGCACTGAATAAAATTCTAATTTGAAATGTCTCTTAAAATTATCATAGGTGTCACACACATCTCTATTCAAATCTAACCATACTTTAGCTCTACCTGTTAACGAATTATTAAATACCCATGCTTTCTGTGCATCTGATACATTACATACATTAAAATAATTTTCTAAATCTGATAAAAATTCTAAAGGGTTTTCATTTTCCTCGTCACTAAATTTAGGGGCTTTAATTTCCAATTGTGAACACTGAAAATGATTCATCAATCCACCTAGCAATTGAGTTGTTGTATCTACCTGTTGACTCGATGAACCTCTACGTAATTCATTTAAGGTTCTAGCTTGATTTTCTTTTTCTTTTTGCAACATGTTTATCTGCTTCGCCAACTCACTACGAGACTGGAGATCCTCCTGTTGTTTCCTAAGATCATCTTTGAGTTTTTCCAATTTCTCCTTCTCCAATCGTAATTGTATGATTTGTTCCTCCATGGCTTTGTCTATTGGAATTGACTGATTCGTCTTCCTACGTCTATATACAGTCAACGGAGTGGTAGTAGAATACAGGCTCAGTGTTTTCGATCTCGACCTGGTAACGATTACATTAGGATTAGTCTTACCCATCAACAAGGCATGTCATACTATATCTAACAGGTCATTCCTAAAAGGTAAACAAGACTTAAGGTCTTGCCTGAACGTTTGTATATATGTTTTTTTTTTTTTTTTTTTTTTTTTTTTAGAATTCAAAATTACACAAACAGCTAAACCAGACTCAAATTCTTGCCTGAACGTTGGGCGCCAAATGTAATTTTTTATATTTAAATATGATTTTTAAGAGCATTAAATAATAAATAAATAAATAAAGATTTACATTCTCCTTCTTAATGATTCATCCTTGATACAAATTTAGCAAGAAAGGAGTAAAATAGGTATATTAAATACACAAATTCAATTTAGTTAAAACTTACACACACATCCATCCATACAACACTCATACAGACATTTTAAAATACGCCGCATTGTCAAAGTATATATATTTTAAAGTTAAATTCAGAATGCACTTGTTTGTCAAAATTTAAATTATTCGGGTATCAAAGGGAATTCAATAAATGTTATTTCATCTAAGATACTCATGATACGAATAGTTCCATCGATGTTGGACGTTCAGCAGCAGCCTTCGAAGAGATTCACGTTGATGATGATCACGATAACGTCCGTTAAATGTACATGGAGAATATTTGATGGTGGTTCCAAGTTTAAGGCTCACGTGTTCGAATTGAATTCGGATCTTGATATCTTCGTATTGTATCGGCATAAAATCTCATTGATGGTCGATGTTATAGTTGTTGGATTTTCTTTGATACCATTATTAAACTTTGAATTGTACTTTTAGGTGTTTGAGTGTCACATTAGATTAAAGTAATATAAATTGAATAAAGTTTTAACTACTTCGGAGGAATTTTGACCTCGTGGTCCGGCGTCTTCTCCAAGTGTGTCTCATTTCCTCATTCTACCTGTTCCGCCTAGCACCCAATTCTAGGTGGCTGTGTCGGAACTGTTCACATTTCGCGTTTAGCGCACCCAGTGCCACGTGTACATTTAGGGCGCGAATAATTCAAATGAGATTATCGTCACAATACCACGGAATGTAAAATTGGCCGATCCACAATTTCATTTGCCTAGAAAAAGCGACGTCCACATCGGGCCAGGGCCGACGTTGTCATTATTATCAATCGGGCAATGTGATTAATCTCGCGAAGGCGCGACCTCTTCTTATAAAAAACTCAGCTCGGTTGGACCCTCGCCGGCGGAAAAACAAGTACCGCGGTCCAGAAACGAGTATCGTGCCGATTAATCGAGTCAAAGGAACAAATCGAAAAATTTTGGCTGCTTGATGACGCAAGCGCGAGTCAAATAAAATTGTCAGAAAATACGAACTGCGAAATTCATTTTAAACAAAACGTCACTCGCGATCCATCGGGACGGTACGTCGTTCGTCTGCCGTTTCGCAGCGCTGATCGAGACCTGGGTGATTCGCGATCAACAGCCTTGCGACGATTTGCTGGCTTGCAAAAACTGCTCAACGCGGACTTGATCCTAAAACAAGAATACTATCGGGTCATGCACGAATACATCGAGCTAAGCCACATGTCACTCGTGGTCGACGACGACGAATCACAACCCGGGTACTACCTCCCACACCACGCGGTTATAAAATCAACTAGTACTACAGCGAAAACTCGAGTCGACTTTGACGCGTCCGCCAAGACAAGCAAGGGAATTTCGCTCAACGATACGCTGATGGTCAGCCCTACTATTCAACTAAAATTATTCGAACATCTCTTGCGATTTCGCAGCCACAAATACGTCATGATCGCGGATATAGCAAAGATGTATCGCCAAGTCTGGATTCATCCCAGCCACCGTCGCTATCAGCGAATTTTTTGGTTTCACAATGAGAAGATACGCGTATTCGAACTCAACACGGTAACGTTCGGCGTATCGTCGGCTCCATTTCTCGCGATACGAACTATCCAGGAACTCGCGAACGATGAGAGCGCGGATTATCCAATCGGCGCCGAAGCCTTGACGCGCGACTTATACGTCGACGATTTATCAGCGGGAGCAGACACTTCACCCGAAATCATACAAATTCAAGACGAAGTAATTGAAATATTGAAGCGTGGTGGTTTCGATATTCGAAAATGGGCGTCAAATAATCCGCAAGCTCTAAGTAATCTGACCGAGAAAACTTCAAATCACAAATTTCCGACGGACGGAAATCTTGTACACAAAACACTCGGTATCTCGTGGAACGCACGAACTGACGACTTACTATACTCGGTGAACCTATCAAGCCCGCCGAAAGGGTTACTAAACGATATATTTTGGCGGAAGTCGCAAAAATTTTCGACCCCCTTGGTCTACTCGGTCCAGTCATCCTTGTTTCGAAGGTACTCATGCAACAATGCTGGAAAGCAAAAACTACCTGGGACGAATCCGTACCCAGCGCGTTGAATTCCTCCTGGCAATCGTTCGCAGAACAACTCCCGTTGATTGACAACCTAAAGATTAATCAATACGTATCAATACATGACTCGATTGACATCCAAATTCACGGTTTCTGTGACGCAAGCAAAACAGGTTACGAGGCTTGTATATACGTGCGCTCTCACAACAAGGAAGGCGAAATTCGCGTCAGACTATTCTGATCAAAGGGACGCGTCGCTCCACTGAAGGATCAAACGACACCGCGGCTCGAACTCTGCGGCGCATTGACACTCGCTCGTTTATATCACGAGATCCGCGAGGTATTAACCTTTCGCGCCAGCCAGACAATCTTTTGGTCAGACTCGACGACAGTTTTGCAATGGCTGAAAAAGCACCCGAGCGTCTTGAAGGTATTCGAAGCAAATCACGTTGCCGAGATCCAAGAGGTCAGTAAAAACGCAGAGCGGCGGCATGTCTGCACCGATCAAAATCCGGCTGACGCGTTATCAAGAGGTCAACTCCCTCGGGAATTTTTGAATAACAATGTATGGCTTCGGGGGCCTTCGTAGCTGGCCCAGCCCGGATCAGTTCGGCCACAAATTGCCGTGACGCCTCAAAGGGATCTATTGGGAATCGAAAAATTATTTTGCATGGTCTCGCAATTGCAAGCTGAGGAAATTTTTTGAAAATTCTCCTCGTATACGCGACTGATTCACGTCGTTGAGTATTGCCTACGATTCTCATGCAACAAAACATTTAAGGGCGCCTTGACAATCAAAGAAATCAACGAGGCAGATTATCGCGTTATTCGATTGATACAACACGCGCACTTTCAGGGCGAGATCGATCGTCTTCTGTCTGGAGAAAAAGTAAAATGCGCGAAACTCGGATCTCTGAACCCGCTGGTCGACAAAAGGGGCTTACTTCGCGTCGGTGGTCGCATAAATAAGGCCAATATCGCGCTAGATCAAAAAAATCCTTTGCTTCTCCCATCTCGAAATCACGTAACTGATCTGTTGATTCGACATACGCACGAAAGGTTCTATCACACCGGGATTCAATCGACATTATATAACATCCGGCAAAGATTTTGGATATTAGACGGTCGAAATCAAGTTCGTAAAATCGTACAACGTTGCGTGAGATGCATCCGGTTTCGAGCTACGCCAGGGACCTACAAAATGGCCGATTTGCCGAATTAAGAGTGAATAATGCGCCGGCGTTTTATTATACAGGGGTCGATTATTTCGGTCCTATACTCATCAGAGAAAAAAAAACATAGACATCGCGGCAGCGTGAAGGCGTACAGCTGCGTATTTATCTGCATGTCGACCAAGGCTATCCACCTTGAGATCGTGAGTGACCTCACACAAACGCATTTCTAGCAGCCTTGCGGCGATTTATAAGTGGTCGGGGTATTCCGGCCCATATCTACTCTGATGATAGCACGAATTTCGTCGGCGCAAATAGTCAACTCCGCGAATTGTACGCATTGAGAGAATCCGAAGAGTTTCGCTCGCAACTTTGCGAATTCACGACAACCAGAGAAATCGAATGGCATTTCGATCCACCTCTTTCAACCCATTTCGGGGGTATCTGGGAGGCGGCTGTAAAGTCATGTAAACACCACCTCAAGGGCGTCATGCGAGATCTCTTGTTCACTTATGAAGAGCTAATTACTCTGGCAATCGAGATCTAAGCCATTCTCCATTCGCGCCCACTACGCCATATTTCGACAGATCCGAATGATCCAATAGCTTTGACACCTGCGCACTTTCTTGTTCGTAGACCTCTTACCATGCTGCCGGAAAATAATTTTTCGCCTGTTCCAGACAACCGATTGTCGTCGTGGCAACTAATAACTAAGACCCGACAAGAATTCTGGCGCAGATGGCAACTCGAATACCTAAATGAGTTGCAGAAGCGACAAGAATGAATAAATCCAAGCGAAAACATCGTTCAGGACACTGTAGTCCTATTAATCGACAAGAATCAACGCTCTATGCAGTGGAAACTGGGTCGAGTGGTCGAGTTGCATCCGGAAGGCGATGGCGTGGTCAGAGTCGTTACCGTCAAAACGACTGGAGGACTTTGCAAACGCAACATAAGATCGATTTGCGCATTGCCCACAAGCCAATAGAATGACTGTCGATTATTAAACGAATTTCGCATTTAAGTTTTCAATTTCTAATCTAATTTCTCGATTTTTTAATTTCTCATCTAACTTCTCGATTATCAGTTTATTAGTTTGTAGCCGTTCAGATACAATTCCAAAAAATGAAAAAAAAAATTTTTTGTGTTTCTGTGCAATGTAAGCCAATAATTTTCTTTATAACACATTCCAAATATATTTACTTGAATCTGAGGCAATAACTGGGAAAGGGATCGTTAATAATTAAGTCTACGACGTGTACTACTGTATTGAATGATTTTTTTAGTTAACACTTCCAACGGGGGGAGGATGTTTAGTGAATGAGAATAATTTTTGTGGTATCTGTGCCATGAAGCTGAAGTTAGCACGCGTGCTAGCTGGCGCGCGCGAGAAACTTTCGAGCGGGCCTGTACGCACCGAGCGCTCAGCCTCGACGGCGCGCGGCACCAAGCGGCAACTCTCTGCGTGTGGAGCGCATAGAGAGGCAAAGCTATAGTCGTTGCGCACACATCGGTTCAGCGGCGCGGTTCTGACACAAACGCGATGCTCTCGTCACAATCTCGAGAAACGATTGATGACAAAAAAATGCTTAAGATGATTAAACTATTTCGCGCTTTACTCATCTAACGATATTTTCAATAAATCGATATGACAAGTAAGAGAATACGAAAGAAAAAACGATACCCGCTTCCAATCACTATTTGGGGCTGCGAAAAAGGTTGATATAGAAAAGCAACATGAATTCTACTGTTCTGTCCTGAAACACAGGATTCGAAAACTATATATATTTCCAGCTTACAACACACAATTATAATGTTTGGTGAGTTTCGGATTTTTCGCGCTTACGTCGCCGGCATTTGCACAGGCATGACAGTAAGGGGTTGAAACTTTTTAACAGTTATTCCGATATGCTTCCAACCAAAATCTTAGAGGAGATTCCAAAGACGCCGTTTTTGCAATTTTAAAAAATCGATAAGTTCACATTTTTTGAATTTTTCGCGCTCAAGTCGCCGGCATTCGCACAGGCATAAAAGTCAAGGGTTGAAACTTTTTTACAGTCATTCCAACACGCTTGCAAACTCGAATCCCGAAGGAAATCCCGGGGACGCGGCTTTTGCAATTTTTAAAAATCGATAAGTTCACATTTTTAGAATTTTTCGCGCTCAAGTCGCCGGCATTCGCACATGTATGATAGTAAGGGGTTGAAACTTTTTCACAGTTATTCCGATACGCTTCCAAACCAGAATCTCAGAGGAAATTCCAGGGACGCAGTTTTTGCAATTTTTAAAAATCGATAAGTTCACATTTTCAGAATTTTTCGCGCTCAAGTCACCGGCATTCGCACAGGCATTAAAGTAAAGGGTTGAAACTTTTTTACAGTCATTCCGACACGCTTGCGAACTCGAATCCTGAAGGAAATCCCGGGGACGCGGCTTTTGCAATTTCAAAAAATCAATAAGTTTGCATTTTTAGGCTTTTTCGCGCTCAAGTCGCCGGCATTCGCACATGTATGACAGTAAGGGGTTGAGACTTTTTCACAGTTATTCCGATACGCTTCCAAACCAGAATCTTAGAGGAAATTCCAGGGACGCAGTTTTTGCAATTTTTAACAATCGATAAGTTCACATTTTTAGAATTTTTCGCGCTCAAGTCACCGGCATTCGCACAGGCATGAAAGTAAAGGGTTGAAACCTCTTCAAAGTATTTCCGATACGCTTCCAAACCAGAATCGTAGAGGAAATTTCAGGGACGCAGTTTTTGCAATTTTTAAAAATCGATAAGTTCACATTTTTAGAATTTTTCGCGCTCAAGTCGCCGGCATTCGCACAGGCATGAAAGTAAAGGGTTGAAACTTTTTGACAGTCATTTCGACACGCTTGCAAACTCGAATCCCGAAGGAAATCTCGGGGACGCGGCTTTTGCAATTTTTAAAAATCTATAAGTTCACATTTTTAGAATTTTATGCGCTCAAGTCGCCGGCATTCGCACAGGCATGAAAGTAAAGGGTTGAAACTTCTTCACAGTATTTCCAATACGCTTCCAAACCAGAATCCCGAAGGAAATCCCGGGGACGCGGCTTTTGCAATTTTTAAAAATCGATAAGTTTACATTTTTAGAATTTTTCGTGCTCAAGTCGCCGGCATCTGCACAGGCATGAAAGTCAAGGGTTGAAACTTTTTTACAGTCATTCCGACACGCTTGCGAACTCAAATCCTGAAGGAAATCCCGGGGACGCGGCTTTTGCAATTTTTCAAAATCAATAAGTTCGCATCTTCAGGCTTTTTCGCGCTCAAGGCTTACAATTTTCAGAAATTGATCCACATCCATTCTTCACATATTACGTTTGGTTAAGTATTCCATCTCTAAAAATTTGTACATACCAAATCCATTTCAACTCAGGCAGGTAGGAAATCGTGATGTAACGGAATTTTTCCAAATCGAAATATTTTGTTTTTGTACCGAAAAAATATTGTGTGTAAAATTTCCAAAAAACAAATATCACTTTACGAGAAACGTCGGTTTCTCTAATTTTCAACAAATGCACGTCATTTCGTTAGTTTTTTTAAATCTTCAAATTTCTTTTCATGTTCCAAAAGAATGCAAAAAACCCAATGAAATAGAACCCAAGAACAAGCAGGTGCGACGATTTGTTTCAAAGATATAACGTTTATAAGAACTAAGTGTTCGTTTCTTAAGAACTTCGATATCACTCAATTAAACGAATTCGAATGGCCACGAGGCTGAAGCGAGCAGCCAGAATTATCAGCCACACGTTCTAATGCTTATTCAAATAAGGTAGTCAAGACCGAAATCCAAAATTTTGTGAAATACCATGAGCCCTAGAAACTATTTGAATATGAGGATAAAATTGAACTGCATTTTTATATTTGCAAAAAATTTAACATATCTGGCTGCTAACTTTGGTTGCTAGCTTTAGCTTCGTATTTATCCGATTGCTTTTCCAAACGCCGCCTTTGATGATTCTGCCTTGGTTTCTTTTTTGCTGCGCCAAAACAGAGTGCGGCGTTCGCATACGTTCTTTTCACCACCACAGTTAACCAAGATCTTCTGAAAAGAACTCATTACTCTGTTGACCTCCGGAGAGCTTGTGACGATTGCATATTAGTTTTGAACGAATTTTCATCGCAAATCCTGCTCACAACAGTCACTGTACTCGCCGCATCGATTTGTACAGTTTTTGTCATCAATAAACCAAAGTCATTGAGTGTTATTTAATGAAGAAAGCCTTACGCGATACTTCTAACGTCAACTGCAGGTAAGTTTTGTAAATCAATACTTCAATAATCATGATTACTTTTTTTTTTAATCTTACCGATTTGTGAAGTCTTTGTCGTTATTTCGTTCGTGATAAAAAATCTGAACGTGAGACAATTGCATTTTTTCTTATTTCTCATACTCACAGTGCGTGTCCCTCTACAGTACTCGAGACGTCACCATCCGACCTTGTGGATCTAGTTGAGGGAAATATTTGATAAGGACATACGCCTAAGTTTCTAATCCCACTCTCGAGAAAAAGGAAATACGCCTCTGCGTTGTGTAGGGTGCTTGGCACGGTAATTTATATATTTTTGTTTTAAGCCTCGAATTTTCGAGTGCGGATTATTCGTGCAAAATTGATTTTCGTCATTGGGTATCTGGTCATTGGGAATCACGGTGTTTGTATAAGAGAAAAGATTCCGGAAAGGCATGGTGTGGAAAAAAAAACGAAGAAATTGAGTCGATTCGTCAAAGTTCACCCCATTAAATGCACCTCTTCCAATTTTCGATAACCAATTCGATTTAAAGCATTGAATCATTTCATAAAATATATTTTATATCAAAATGAACCTTTCCGCCAACGATTAAGAAAATGTGAGAAAGCGACATTGATTTCGGACAGTTGGTTTCGGCGTGAAATTACTGTAATACACTCACCGGAAGGATTTACTGCGCAACTGGGAATCGTCGAAAAAATACATATATTCAAAACGCTATGGCGTGGTAAAAAAAATCAGAAAAAAATTGAAAGCCATTTGATGGTTGAAATTTCCTCTTCAAGTTGGTTTTTGAAAATTTTACCGACCGTCATTTCCCATCTTGTGGCGCAGAGTTGCGCAATGTACAGAAAACCAAGTTTTTCAAAGTTGTCTGTGAGGCACCGGAAAACTCATAGAAAATTTTGAGAATCTACGTTTTGAAGCTCGGAATTTCTACTTTACAGTGATTTTTGACGATCTTTGTCAATTTTTTTTTTTCACTGAATCAATTAATTTTGAAATCGCAATCACCGATATGACTTGAAATCACTTTAAAATCACGCGCAAACACCTAAAATCACTTGAAATTGCTTGTCAACTGATTTGTAAGTGAATACCCCTCGGATTACCCAGTCTACATCCACTCGTCTAGCCTATACGAATGACTCCAATCAACATCGAATAACTCGGTGAAAAACAATTTAATACAGAATATTAAAAAAACCACTTTAAAGGCAAACTTCGAGCTTCAAAACGTCTATCGCGAAAATCTTCTGCTTTTCTTCTGGCGCCTCGCAGATAATTTTGAAAAACTCGGTTTTTTGTGGATTTCGCATCTCTGTGTTCAAACCTGCGCAACGAGGTGGAAAATGATGGTAGACCAAAATTTCAAAAACCAACTAAAACAGAAAATTTTAACCATCGAATGGCTTTTTTCAATTTTCTTTCAACAAATCGTGGTCGATGCGTCATTTCCTAGAATGTTTTGCCGCTGATTCCAATTCCACATGCTTGCGTTGCACAAATAATTTATAATCTCCAGCGGAGTACTGACTGGGGTATTTAGACGTCTTTGACATCTTTTTTCCTCCTTAAACTAATGGAATAAAGAGGAAACAAACGTTCTTGTACTCATAAATTCTAGTCAGTACTCAACTTCACGTATACACATAAGATTACTACAATGGATAACAACTTCGCAATTTTTAAGTGAAATTCCATTTTTTTGAATTATACTTTTGACAGGTTTATGACGCAAGTTCATTTATAAATAAAACGACGAAGTCATTTATCAACGAGGATGGGTTCTTCAAGCTATGCATACATCATTCGATGAACATGTTCTCAATTTGTCGAAAAAATTCATCCCATATTCGCTGTTATTCTTTCGTATATATATTCTTCTCACTTACTCAAAGGGAGATTTTGAAATTGTATTTCATACATGTACTATGGATAATTTAATAACTTTAGAAAGTCTCGTGAGGGCACTTGCGAAATTGTATCCTCACGAAAAATTTGATGATTTTTTTCAGCAGCCCAAATGTAAATCACATATCTCAAAAACCACTGTCTGGCGCGTCGTATGCTTTGAAATTATAAAAGCTTAAGACAAGCGCACCGTGAAAAAGTATACCAGAAGGTGTTATGACTTGTTTAGAAAAAATGTGGTCGCGATAAAGCTACATGTTTCGGAATTAGTTGAAGGCAATAAAAACAAGATTTCCGATGTACAACATGCATCATACCTGGTTGGCATTAAAAATACGGAGGATGTAAAAACACAGCAATATAATAGCAGTAATTCCAAAATACATATTTCTGATTCGGCAGAGGATAATGCTGTTACTACTGACTGTGATCTCGGGATCAACATTTTGGACTTTGATGAGGTTGACACTACCGATCATAACTATAATAACGATGATCGGAACATCAAACGTTCACCTTCTGTCGAGGTTGATACCACTGATATTGACTGCGGTAATAGAGACCATGTTGAAAATAATGAGATGCTGTATGGGGAACCGTTTTGCAGTCAGTCACCTTTTAACGCGATTCAGGATCATATAAGTTATGATTCACGTGAAGCAGAACGGAGCTCACATTCAATACAAATCTCGCACCGAAAACGTAAACAAAAAACTGGTGCAAGAATTTTGGATGGCGAGATAGTGATTCCACGAATTTTTTTGGCAAACTTATTGGACATGTGAAGCAAAATTACTGAAAGGTTGGACAGATGCTTTGGTTTCATATCTCAAATCAGTACAACGTTATGATTGCTGTGTTTTTTCATTCGCGTCGCACAAATGCAATACCGCAGATAAAAAGAGGGTAGCATACTTTTACGCAAACTTTGAATGTTTAAATTCTCATTGTGCATGGTTTTGTCTGGAGGCCCATGACCCAATTGTTGCCCCCTTTCAGGACGTTTCATTGAAATTTTATCGAGATCGCGAAATTGAACATAACCCGACTGAGATCCATCGGCGGCACTGGAAGGGAGAGCGTAGGGAAAAATTAAGCGCAATGGCCGAGACAAAATCACCAAGCATGGTGAAATATGATTTGCTACAGCAAGTTTCTGAACGTATACTATATGCTGGAAACAGGGATGATGCACCTAGCTCTGCAATCGTGCAGAAAGTATCTAGCCAACGTAAGGGTAAAGAAGATCTACACAAAAACTGGCGCATTGACTTAGACAAATCAGCTGAAATGTATAACGAAAAGAGACCCGGGGAACACGTTCAGGGATACATTCAAAATCCTATGTTGATTATCTTGTACACGGAACGGCAGATCCGCTACTTACTTTAATTAAAACCAGGTACCGTGTTCTGTTACCTAGATGCTACCGGTTCTATAATAGCTAATCCACCCTACGTCAAAAAACAAATCTATTATTACGCGCTGGTACTCCCTGGAAGCTATAGGTACGGTCCTTTACCGCTGTTAGAATTCATATCTGAAATGCATAGCGTGCCCTATATCAGCCACCCGCTATCGGTGTTCAATTACTCGATTTAGCAAATGACTTCCCGCGATCTAGTGATTAATAAAATTGAAACCGATTTTAGTCTAGCCCTAATCCAAGCAGCTTTGAAAGCTTTCAACAATGGCATGTCTCTGTCTTGTTATTTGATCTTGATGAATGAATTGATGCAGAAAAATACTGAAAAAGAACAAACGTTTACATATATTCAGGTTTGTTCTTCACATTTCATAAGAACAACAATGAAAAAAGCACTGTCTTTATATTTGGAAAAATATCGAGTGGATCTTTTGTGTGCTTTGATTACACAACTTATTCATTGTGCTGATTTGGCTTCAGTAACCGCAATCATGCGAGCAGCTATGGTTGTTATCGGATGCAAATATATCACACAACAATTTTCCGAGTGTTTCGAAAAATTGAAGGGAGATAACACGATCTCACCTGATGTGTTTGGCGGTTTTGAGGGCTCACACAGTGAAAACAGTGATATCCAAGATGAAGTGCCTATGCGGACAGACGGGGTACGCCATAGCTATCCTTTTTATACAACTTTCGCAGAAATCAAAAATACTATCGAACAAGCCTTGTCAGACGAGTTGACAGTTTTCGAAAAACCAACAGTTAATAAGTATTATTCTCCGGAGTTTTTGGATTATATGCTAGAATATTTGCTACCATATTTTCCTTTGTGGTCGGCGTTCGTCCTCGAAAATTTTAATCTCACGAGTGACTCCAATGCATCCGTAGAAAACTATTTCAAAATCGTGAAAAACGATATTTTAAGAAAGGAACTCCGTATACCAGCTCCAAGATTTATAAGAACGATGGAATCGCTACTTGACGGACGACTACGAGACAGAAAATACATTTTACGAAAAAAGTGGTTGAACTCCAAGAAACGAAACCCCGACGCTCTCGAGCTTGCAGTAGAGACGTGGAAAGATAAAAAGAGGCCTCGAAGTAACGTCTATTTCAAATTTCCAAAGAAAATTACCGATATTGTCAAAGAAAGTAGGAACATAACTACCACCGCCATCGAAGCCGACGCATCACCCGTCAAACCCGAGACTGGCCAAACGACAGACATACGAAGAAAACGTGACATGAATAGTTTTACTCCGCGTTTAACCGAAAATGATACATCATTCCCTTTTCAATCAGAGTCACTTCAAACAGAAAATGATTCTCTAGACGTACACAACGAGACTTATTATGAGGACATTTTTGAGAGATTTTTCGCTGAATCTCTAACCTTCCCATCCCTAGATTTCCGGACTTACAGAGAAATAGCGGGAATTCCATTGACTTACCAAAACTTAAGCTGCTTGTGGGAAAATGCCTGGCTCGAGGGTGAAGTGATTAACAGTTTTTTTGCGATTTTGCAGGAGATTGCAGCGAAAAACGAATTACAGTTACTTTGTTTCGATTCATATTTTATCGAAAAATTGCTAGCTCCGGAAGGTTGCGTTTCGATTGGGTTTCGGAACTGGGTTGAGCTTGTGAAACCGACGGAATATGGGGTGTGGCTTATGCCCATAAATGTAAACCACAATCATTGGACATTACTGGTCGTGTTACTTGAACAGCACGTATTTCTTTATTTGGATACGTTCCACAGCGCGCCACCTGATAATTTGATGGACAGAATTTGTGCATTTATATCTTCTTTTCGTACAGCCCGTAGTAAGAAATCAACCAACTGGAACGAATGGGTACTATCAATGCCAACAGATACCCCATCCCAAATAACGGAAATTGGAACGATTAGCGGAAACTGTGGGGTACACGTTTGCGTTTGGGGCTTCATGATTTGTAGTAGTTCCAACGTTTCATTTTCTGAGAATGATATGAATACCGCGCAAAAAGGAATAGATCATCTGTTGCTAGAATTCCCTATAACTGCAACTATTCGCAAACGTAGAAGAACGCATCATACCATGCTTAATTGTGATGATATCCGAAAGTTTCCACAAAATATGAGCAGATTATTGTCCGTGACGAGAAGTCCACCCCTATATTTTCAATCTACTCTAGAATTTTGTGCATCCATAAATATTATTGTAAGAAAATAAAAGTTTGTAGTTAATCCAATATGGTATAAAAATGATCTTCCTTTGAGTAATCTGAGCATCTGATGAATACAAAATTCGAGTTTGCAAGCGTGTCGGAATGACTGTAAAAAAGTTTCAACCCTTGACTTTCATGCCTGTGCGAATGCCGGCGACTTGAGCGCGAAAAATTCTAAAAATGTGAACTTATCGATTTTTAAAAATTGCAAAAACTGCGTCTTCGGAATCTCCTCTAAGAATCTGGTTTGGAAGCATATCGGAATAACTGTGAAAAAGTTTCAACCTCTTACTGCCATGCCTGTGCGAATGCCGGCGACGTAAGCGCGAAAAATCCGAGACTCACCAAACATTATAATTGTGTGTTGTAAGCTGAAAATATATATAGTTTTCGAATCCTGTGTTTCAGGATAGAACAGTAGAATTCATGTTGCTTTTCTATATCAACCTTTTTCGCAGCCCCAAATAGTGATTGGAAGCGGGTATCGTTTTTTCTTTCGTATTCTCCTACTTGTCATATCGATCTATTGAAAATATCGTTAGATGAGTAAAGCGCGAAATAGTTTAATCATCTTAAGCATTTTTTTGTCATCAATCGTTTCTCGAGATTGTAACGAGAGCATCGCGTTTGTGTCAGAACCGCGCCGCTGAACCGATGTGTGCGCAACAACTATAGCTTTGCCTCTCTATGCGCTCCACACGCAGAGAGTTGCAGCTTGGTGCCGCGCGCCGTCGACGCTGAGCGCTCGGTGCGTACAGGCCCGCTCGAAAGTTTCTCGCGCGCGCCAGCTAGCACGCGTGCTAACTTCAGCTTCATATCCGTGCCTATGTCTATATGTGTGTTGTTGACAAGAGCCAGCGGTGCGTGCTCGGCTAACGCCAAGACAAGGTGTCCGGCCGTTGGGCACCAGTCGCGGTCCGTCTCGTGTAACGACAAGTGTAACGACCCTTAATAAATCGGTTAAACCGGCGCACTTGAGTGTTTTAATTAATAACCCAAATCACAGCCATCTTCGTTCGGACTATTGCGATGTCCTAACTGCCGCGCCCGATTGATTCGAATCACCGAGAATTCCAAATCTCGTTTGGGCGAAGAGGGGGGCGCACAATTTACATTTTGGTTCAGTTCATCACAGTCCTTCTCCAAGCAAGGATCGTCGGTGGCAGACAGGCGAAAGAGCTCCGGACCCTTTTACATATGGGTCTACCGAGCAAAATATATATATACGATAGTCAATAGTCGAGGTGAACAACCATGCGGTTCTAGACTCTCTGACTCTCAGTCGAGGTGAGCGGCCGTGTGGTTCTAGATTCTCCAACCTTTGACTATATACCCCTTATCAAACGAGGACAGCAACAGCTGACAAATCCTCGGTGAAGGGCATTACAAACATTCACTCGAAAGTAACACGCAAATCAAATGAAATTAAATACAAACAATCACACTTTGAGGTGCGAGATCGCAATAGCACGGACCAAACGTGCTCTATAAACACTCACATACGCAAATACGCTATTGTCACAATTTCGTGGGTTTTTATGCTATAAGGCTTTTCCCACAAGAGCTAATAAACGTAGAAAATTCGATAGCTCAAATGCAAGTTTTTCATTCTAAAAATCTTATTCCTCGTATTCTCAAAAAAAAAAAACCGTGTATACGAAAATACGAGGCAACTTCGCAATGAAGGAGCTTCGACAATACACAGCCTAAGCTCCACTTGACTCTCCTTTTCGACGCGCAAAAACGTGACCGCGGCGTACGCCGTCTAACTTGCGTCTGAAAACGTATGCAGAGCCAATTGGCCTGACCCGAGTTTTCTTGGAATTTCAATTTCACTCAAGTGCGTTAATTGTTCGTGCCATAGTAGTAATTCTTTTTCCGTATTATCGTCAACTTTAGTATCCCAATCGATATTCACCTCGCATAACTTTTTTAAAATCAACATGGGTATCAATGTTACCGGAGCTGTGTAACTGATCGGATCAAATACTTTGTGGGCTGCCGATAGAATTTTTCTTTTTGTTATCTCCTCGCCCTACTCGTCTAGTAAAGCAGGATTGATTAGCAGCGTTTCATGCGATTTATTGAATAAGATGCCGAGCACTTGCGTAATTTCATTCTCTGCACCGTCACGCGTATGCTTCCACCCTCTCAATCCGAAACCGCCCTTCGCCATAATTTCTTTAGCTTCCGTGATGAACGAAATCAGTTCCTCAGCTGTTTGTACACGCGTCACACAATTGTCGACGTAGAACGACTTTGCTCATTTTCCAATAGTTTCAACGCGCCACCTATGTGAACCTGGCACCCCACTTTGAAATTATTTTTTTTCGTAAATTTGCATCGATTGTGCTTCGTTTGTACTTGTTTGTAGCTGGTTGTTTTTCGTTTGTACCTCATAGGGAAAAAAGATATGGCGTTTTCAAAAAATGATCCGCACCCCACTCTCAAAAATTTCGTTTTTTCCAACAGGGATCGCTTCAGAACCGTTTGTACCCGTTTGTACCACCTTCGACTTTGTTTGTACCTCGACTCAAAAAACGGTAGAGCCATTTTTGAATTTTCAGAAAAGCTAACTCTCCGGTTTCCGAAGATAATCAAATTCTGCTAACGGGGATCGCTTTACAATCATTTGTACCCGTTTACACCACCTTCGATTTCGTTTATAACTCGACTCAAAAAACGGTAGAGCCATTTGTGACGAGGGGTGAACCTCGCACCTAGTTGGGGAGAGCGGAGGGAGACGAGAGACGAGGGAGAAAGAGTGTACGCGTCTGAGTCGTGTAGAACAATTATCGGGCGTATATTTGCTTGTCCCCGAGGGGCCTTAAAAGCTAAATTACAGAGTGCGGTCCCACGTGGCGGCCGGTCACGCCCCGGCCGATTAGCGTGAACTTAAATCTATTTCGTTAAAACTAATGATTAGGTATAAATGATGGTGTGAGTGAGAGGGTGTGTGTGAGTGTGTGGGTATGTGTGGGTGTGTGTGGCGGAGGGGGAGAAGGTCGGATGAGGATGCAGTGGTGTGAGGTGGCGGCGGGAGGAGAAAGCGATTGGCGTGGTAGATGTACTGAAGAGTCAAATGTGGGTCAGCTAACCTTTTCTGCCGCGTGAACGTGGTGTCGAGGGGGCTTCCTTCCAATTCAGAAGCTGGCACAAGAGTGACTTCTCCGGCCGGCCCGGCGCGTCTTCGGGTGCGCCCGAGCCGGTTCGGCTTTGTTCGGCCCCGCTCCGCGGGTTTGGGGCTTATTGTGACGTGCACGCGGGGTGCAACGTCACACATTTTTGGATTTTCAGAGAAGCTAACTCGTCTGTTTTCAAAGATAATCAAATTCTGCCGACGGGGATCGCTTCAGGATCGTTTGCACCCGTTTGTACTACCTTCGATTTCGCTTGTACCACGACCCGAATAACGCTAGAGCCATTTTTTGATTTTCAGAAGGGCTAACTCTTCGGTGTTCTGAGATAATTAAATTCTGCCAACGGGGATCGCTCACAATCGTTTTTACCCGTTTGTACCACCTTCGATTTCGTTTGTACTGTAACGTGGCATTTTTTTTGATGCTCGTTACAAGTGGCTCCCCGAACCTTAGGCGGGACTCTAACAAGGGATTTCGCGACAAGAATGATTATCTAATTCGTAAAGAGCGCCAGGACAAGGGTCACGCATCCGAAACACTGAGAGGGGACCCTTTACAGGCTAGCGAATGGAGTATTACAGGGTTTTTGTTTGATTTTGTTTTGAGTATTTGCGACACCAACCAGGGAGATAGACGACGAATTCGAGAGTGTGGAACCGGCCGTAAAGAGAGACCTCAACAGAGGATACACCGCGAGCGAAGGGTCTCACCCGAGGCTACTACGGAGGGAGCGCCAACGCCGAGCTCTGCCGCGAGGGAAACCAAGGCGGACGAGATTCCCGCTGTTGGCCAGCGCACCGTAGCCTGCCTTCCTCGCGATACACCATCATGCCAACGATCGTGCTGCCTTTACGCCACTGACGAGGACTGAACACCGGAGAGTCCAACGACCAATCTGTGAGCCGCGACAACGGAAACCGACGTTAGCGATAAGCTAGAATTTAAGAGTCGCGTAATTCGATACCCAATAAGATTCGTCAAATTTCGGAAACGACAACGCCTCGGTTTGAATTTTTGGCTCGGTGTGACGGAGCAGGACACTTGCGTCCTGGTGCTGAATCTAGCGAAGGCTGCGAAAATTTTGTAAAGATAGTTTTATGGGTTATTGAGAGAGTTGAGGGATTGGTGTTAAAATTTTGGGATTCGCGGAAGACGGGACTATTGTCCAATTATCGTGACGGAGATTTTTCTGGTCTGGATTCATTGCGGTAAGCGCTATTGCTTCTTTGCGGACGAATTTCGAGAACGGTTTAGGTCGGCGCACCGGGTAACGGTTGGCCATTTTGAATTGCGTCAAACAATACTCGAAATTCGTTTGCCGCTTTCCTTGGTTGGTGGCCGGAGCTTGATTTTTTTTTTTTTGCGATAACGTATCGAGTCAATTTTGGCTATTGTACATGTTGAGTAGAGTCATTCGTTTCGTTATTTGCGAGCAGCCCAAATTCCGCTGCACAGGGTCAAGTCGCGTTCGCCTGTTCAGAAAGTGTCACCTCTCGTATAGGTCGCGTATCGCCAAGTGTGAGCGCTCTGTTTGGCTGGGTTATTATTTCTAGTTTCCTTGTTTGATTTGTTTCGGAAGATAGTGAAGTTTCGGATGCGTCGCGATTAATCGCTTCGATTTAAGTTGTTAAGTAAGAATTACTGTCGAGTACTTGTAGGGTACGTTTTGCGATTAGCGCGATAATTCTGTTAGGGTTTGGCGAATAGCGCCGATATTTATAATTAAGGGAAGGACGATCACGAGTAGCGTGTTCGTATCGTTGTCGATTTTCTGTATTTTGATTTCTGTTTTGTTGATCTCGTTGAGACGAGGAACGCGACTAGCGCACGTAGATTTAAGGTCTAGTTAGGATTTGATTTCCTTTCTATTTTGTTTGTGGAATCGCGGGAGGCGAATTGAGTATCTGTTTCTTTTTCCTTTTGTTTTGTATCGCTTCGAATTTTTTTTTTTTTTGAATATATTATTTTATTTTATTTTGTTAAATTCTGTATCGTGTCAAGTGTCCGTTCTTTCTCTCCGCAAAACTACCCACCCCCTCTCCGCGGTACTGAGCTACCTGGCATAGAGAAGGACAGCCGAAGAATTGCGAAGGTAAGGATTCGAGGCGTGTTTATCACGCCAGGCGCCCAACAAAATTTCGCGATAGCTTTGGTAAGCTGCAGATTGCATCGCGGGTTGCCGAATCATTGTGCACCAGGTTAACTCTTGGGAACTTCTCCAGGTAAACAAGAGCGGCGAAAAACCTCGTCACAGTACCTCGACTCAAAAAACGGTAGAGCCATTTTTGATTTTCAGAAAAGCTAACTCTTCGGTTTTCGAAGTTAATCAAATTCTGTCAACGGTGATCGCTTTATAATCGTTTGTACCTGTTTGTAACACCTTCGATTTCGTTTGTACCTTGACTCAAAGAACGGTAGAGCCATTTTTCGATTTTCAGAAAAGCTAACTCTTCGGTTTTCAAAGATAATCAAATTCTACCAACGAGGATCGCTTCATAATCGTTGGTACCCGTTTGTATCACCTTCGACTTCGTTTGTACCTCGACTCAAAAAACGGTAGAGCCATTTTTTAATTTTCAGGAAAGCTAACTCTTCGGTTTTCACAGATAATTGATTTCTGCCAACAGGGATCGCTTCACAATCGTTTGTACCCGTTTGTACCACCTTCGACTTCGTTTGTACCTTGACTCAAAAAACGGTACAGCCATTTTTGGATTTTCAGAAAAGCTGACTCTTCGGTTTTCACAGATAATTGAATTCTGCCAACGGGGATCGCTTCACGATCGTTTGGACCCGTTTGTACGACCTTCGACTTCGTTTGTACCTCGACTGAAAAAACGGTAGAGCCATTTTTGGATTTTGAGAAAAGCTAACTCTTCGGTTTTCACAGATAATTAAATCCTGTCAACGGGGATCGCTTCACAATCGTTTGTAGCCGTTTGTACTAACTTCGATTTCGTTTGTACCACGACTTAAAAAACGGTAGAGCCATTTTTATATCTTCAGAAAAGCTAACTCTTCGGTTTTCAAAGATAATCAAATTCTACCAACGAGGATCGCTTCATAATCGTTGGTACCTGTTTGTATCACCTTCGACTTCGTTTGTACCTCGACTCAAAAGACGGTAGAGCCATTTTTGAATTTTCAGGAAAGCTAACTCTTCGGTTTTCACAGATAATTGATTTCTGCCAACAGGGATCGCTTCACAATCGTTTGTACCCGTTTGTACCACCTTCGACTTCGTTTGTACCTTGACTCAAAAAACGGTACAGCCATTTTTGGATTTTCAGAAAAGCTGACTCTTCGGTTTTTACAGATAATTGAATTCTGCCAACGGGGATCGCTTCAGGATCATTTGTACCCGTTTGTGCTATCTTTTTTTTCGTTTGTACCTTGACTCAAAAAACGGTACAGCCATTTTTGGATTTTCAGAAAAGCTGACTCTTCGGTTTTCACAGATAATTGAATTCTGCCAACGGGGATCGCTTCACGATCGTTTGTACCCGTTTGTACGACCTTCGACTTCGTTTGTACCACGACTTAAAAAACGGTAGATCCATTTTTATATTTTCAGAAAAGCTAACTCTTCAGTTTCCGAAGATAATCAAATTCTGCCAAAGGGGATCGCTTCAGGATCGTTTGTACCCGTTTGTGCTATCTTTTTTTTCGTTTGTACCTCGACCCAAAAAACGCAAGCCATTTTTTTGATTTTCAGAAAGGCTAACTCTTCGGTTTTCACAGATAATTGAATTCTGTCAATGAGGATCGCTTCGCAATCGTTTGTACCCGTTTGTACCACCTTCGACTTCGTTTGTACCTCGACTGAAAAAACGGTAGAGCCATTTTTGGATTTTCAGAAAAGCTAACTCTTCGGTTTTCACAGATAATTGAATCCTGCCAACGGGGATCGCTTCACAATCGTTTGTAGCCGTTCATACCACCTTCAATTTCGTTTGTCCCTCGACTCGAAAAACGGTAGAGCCATTTTTGTATTTTTAGAAAAGCTAACTCTTCGGGTTTCAAAGATAATCAAATTCTGCCGACGGGGATCGCTTCAGGATCGTTTGTACCCGTTTGTACTACCTTCGACTTCGTTTGCACCTCGACTCAAAAAACGGTAGAGCTATTTTTGGATTTTCAGAAAAGCTAACTCTCTGGTTTTCACAGATAATTAAATTCTGCTAACGGGGATCACTTTACAATCGTTTGTACCCGTTTGTACCACCTTCGACTTCGTTGGTACCTCGACTCAAAAAACGGTAGAGCCATTTTTGGATTTTCAGAACAGCTAACTCTTCGGTTTTAAAAGATAATCAAATTCTGCCAACGGAGATCGCTTGTGACGGGAGGTGAATCTCGCACTTATTTGGGGGGAGAGAGGAGGGAGACGAGAGACGGGGAAGAGTGACTGCACGTGCCGGCGTTGTGAAAAATAAAGTGTATCGTGTATTTAATATTGGATGGATCTTAAGGGCTTTTTGACAAATGGGTCGGTCCCGCGTGGCGGCTGGTCACGCCCCAGCCGGTTAGCGTGCTTCTTAAATCTAAATCCTTAAAAACTAATGAATTATTGCTAATGAACGTGTGAGTGAACGGGGTGGGTGGGTGTGTGTGTGAGTGTGTGGATGTGTATGGGGAGTGGGGGGGGGGGGCGTGTGTGAGGGGATCTGAGGGAGATGCAGTGGTTGGATGCAGTGATTGGTGGTGGCGGTGCGGAGCGTGGTTGGTGTGTGGTGAAGTGGAATCAGATCAGCTGACCTTTTCGTTTCGTTGCTTGGCCTCCGATGCGTCCGGCGGCGTACGTGGCTGGCACAAGAGTGCCTTCTCCGGCCGGCCCGGCGCGTCTTCGGGTGCGCCCGGGCCGGTTCGGCATTGTTCGGCCCCGCTCCGCGGGTTTGGGGCTTATTGTGACGTGCACGCGGGGTGCAACGTCACAACTCCCCCCTCCCCACACGGGGCGAGGCCTATAGGGTGAGCGGGAAGGGTGGTGTGGTCGTGTGGGTGTTTTTTGGTTTTGGTTTTCGTGTTGGGTTTCGTTGTTAGTGAGTGTCTGTTGCTTCTCCTCGCGCCTTTTTGTGTGTTTGTTCTGGATGTCGTTGTTGGTTGAATGTCTGTTGTTTCTCCTCGTGCCTTTTCGTGTGTTTGCTCTGGATGTCGTTGTTGGTTGAATGTCTGTTGTTTCTCCTCGTGCCTTTTCGTGTGTTTGCTTTGGATGTCGTTGTTGGTTGAATGTTTGCCGTTTCTCCTCGTGCCTTTTTGGGTGTTGTTCCGTTTGTCTGTCGCTCTGCCACTCTGTGGGAGGGGTTAAGGGATGATGAGTAATGTGTTACTTGGTGTGTTTGTGTGTGTGTTTGATGTGTGTGTGTGTTCTTATTCTAGTTAGTTTTATTCTATACCTATTATTCTTTCTCTTAATTCTACTGTTTGCTTTAAATCTACTTGGTGTTTTCTTAAATGTAATTTGTCCTGTCTTAATCCTAATTTGTGTCGTGCTAGATCTACTAATACTTGTGTTTCTATTCTTAGTGTTCTTATTCTATTTTTACTTTGTACTTTCGATTTCTGTCTTATCACATTTTTGTTACTTTTTGTTTTGCTGTGTGTTTTCTGTTTACTTATTGTTACGTAAATGTGTACTTAAATTTTCGTGTTGGTTCCCCGGTTTGTGGCGTCGTTCTCTGCGTTTTCTGGGTTGCGTCTGCGTGTTTCCTTCGTCTGTGTTTCTTCTCTGTGTTGACCTGTTGTGTTGCGCTGCACCCGGTGTGTGGTCTGTTGCGTTTGGTGGCTGGCTTGTGTTCTCTTTCTCTCACCCCGTCTGTCGTCTCGTCTCCGGTCTGTCTTTTGGTCTGTCTACGTACTGTTCTTAACAAAAGCAAAAAAAAAAGGCGGTCCTTGTGTTGTGTGTATGGCTGTGTGTGTGTGTGTGTGTGCGGCTCTATGTGTGTGTCGTTCCAATTTTTGTCTTATCGTTTTCCGCGTTTCCGGTCCTGTTTCTTTTTTTGTAATTGTTTCTTTTTCATTTGTCTTTTTCGTTTTGGTGTGTTGGGTCGTTTTGTCGCGTTGTCTGTGTGTATCCTAACTTCTATTACCGTTCCTGTGTCGGAGTCAGTGTTTGTCGTGTCCGTTTCTGTGTCCCTTTCTGTGTCCGTGGTCGTAGGGTGGGCGGGGTCGTATGCGTTTATGGTTTGCAATGTGCGTTTAGCCTGTCGTGTGTCGTGTGTCTTGATTTTTTGTGTTGTTGGGAAGGGTGGGTAGTCCCTTGTCCTTTGTCTCGTGTGTGTCATCTGTAGGGTTTTTGGTGTGGCGGCGTATCCTGTATGGTGTTGTGTTTTTGTTCCGGTGGTTTGTGTGTTTTTGGGGTTGTATTCGGTGTATGGTGGTCGTTCGTTGGTGTGTGCTGGTTGTAGTCCGTAAATCGTCATGGCTGTGTCGTCCGTTGGTCTTTGTGTTTGGTGTGTGGGTGTCTGGTGGTGTGTTCGTGTCTGTTTCACCCACGCGTCTAGTTTTTCCGCCTCTTCCAGCGCTCTTTCTACTCGGTCCCTGAGCTTTTGTGTCGGTGATGGTGTTCGCGTGCGTGTACTTGTGTTGTGTGCTATGTTTGTGTTGCGTTTCGTGGTGGTGTCTGTGTCCTTGCATGTGTTTTCGTGTGCGTGTAATTTGTCCTTGCGGACCAGTCCGCCGCATTTGCTGCAGGTGGCTGCGCCGCTGGGGTTTGTTTTATGTGTGTGTTCTGTTGTTGTTTTTGTTACTTGTGTGGTGTGTGTAGGTTTGCTTGTGAGTGTTTGTGCGTATGTGCTGGATGATGCGTGTGTGTTCGTGTGTGTTTGGGTGTGTTTGGCCGGGGTGGGTAGTAGTGTGCGTCGTGTGGTGGTGATGAGTGGTGTGTGTGTGGTTGTGGGTGGTTGCGTGTATTCGGCCGGGGTGGGTAGTAGTGTGCGTCGTGTTGTGGTGGTGGTGGCTGGTGTTTGTGTGCCTGCGCTGTCTATACCGTCTGGTCCGTATCTGTGTAGGTGTGGTAGTTGTCCTGGTGTCTGTAGTAGCGGTATGTGTGGTGTCTGTCGTGTTCGTCTGTCCGGGGGGTATGCCATCCGGGGGGTGATTCCCGATGGCCCGGCTTCCTCGTTCCCTCTCTCCATTTTCTTGTTTTACCTGTCGGATCGTAATGTGTGTGTTAGGTTTTTATTTAGCTTGGTTATGTGTATAGTTTTAAATTGTCTATGTGCCATTTTCCTGCACTTTTGCCGCTTTCTGATTTTAGTTCGTATATTGTTGGTGAAATTTTATTTGTGATTATAAATGGACCTGTAAATCGTTTGGTTAGTTTAGCTGTGTGATATATCGTTATCGAGCGTTGTACGCGTCGATTACATAGTCATAAAAGTATGTGTAATGTGGCAAGCGAGCACACGAATGTATGTCAGAGAGAGCACGGTCTCCCCGGGCTCTAGTGGTTCGGGCAGTCTGTTTTGGGGATAAGGACCAAACAGTCATTCGTCTCTTGTATCATTGTTAGAATAGAACTGTCTCTATCATTTTATAATCGTAGTATTTATTTGTTCCTACCCAGCTCCTCTATTTGATTAACCGTTTATCCGTGTTACAACAATTGGCGACGAGGATGAAAGTGAAAAGTGCAAAAGTAATGCACATCGATATTTGAGATCGTGCATATTGTTACAAAAATGGTATTTCACACACATACATTGTGAAAGTTTGCAAATGTTACAGACTATGAAAATTTAGTGATGATTGTACAATATTTACGGTTTATGAATTAACAATTACATCAGTGTAAATGATGCCTTATAGAGTGCAAGTAAAGGAGTTACGCTACGTTACTTAGTGCGAGCATTTGATTTATTCTCTGAGCTGCGGGAGCTCAGCGTTACGTGTTTACATTTGTACAATAAATGAGCAGCTCTAATCATACGTGGATATACTCATCGAAAAAGCCGCAACTTGTGTCCTTTCTCAAAGCATACACATTCGACGATATTCTCGAATATGCAAGTGTAGAAGAATTAAGAAAAATAATAGTTAAAATTTACAATTCGGCGGATCTTGGTAAAAAGGCAGAAAGATCGGAAATTGAGCAGCCTGCCACGGAATCGTTACTAAGCAAAGATAATTCAAGCTCAGATCTTCTCCCAAAGAAAGAAGACGAAGTATTGTCACATACAGAGTCGCAGTCAAGCGATATCGAATCTACATCGTCCATCGAAATGGAAGGTGAAAAATGGGTATTTAATCCAAAGAAAGAAGACTGGGAAGCTTACATCGAAAGACTTGAATTATACTTAGAAACAAAAGATATAACCGATGAGAGGAAAAAGGTAGCTCACCTTTTGACTAAAATTGGTCCAGATATGTACAAAACTATACGCGATTTGTGCGCACCAGCTAAACCAAAAGACAAATCATGGAAAGAGATAACAGATTTAGTAGATAATCACGTGAATCCGAAGAGAAACGAAGCAATGGAACGTTGCAATTTCTAGCAGTCTAAGCAAGCGCCGAATGAAAGCATCGCCGACTTTATCGCACGTTTGAAAGATTTGGCACTTCACTGCAATTTCGCGGATTTGAATAATACGCTGAGGGATCAACTGGTCTGTGGTGTAACGGATCATGGCACACGGGTGGCTTTATTCAGCGAGGAAAAGCTCACCTACGAAAAAGCAGTCAATATTGCTACTACACGGGAGTC
The DNA here is from genome assembly GCF_021155765.1 of Diprion similis. Lineage (NCBI taxonomy): Eukaryota > Metazoa > Arthropoda > Insecta > Hymenoptera > Diprionidae > Diprion > Diprion similis. Next base: position 10,769,603 of record NC_060113.1, on the reverse strand, counting down.
AGCGCTTCGTAACGCAAAATGCACGGACAAGGCATCGTCATCCTCAGCGGACTCATCGATTCATCACGTCACTGCAAATCAACGAAATTACGGTAACAAAAATTTAAAAAAAAGCGAAAAGCCTAACACAAGTCGCAAAGCTACATTCAGAAATAATGATAAGAAATACATTTGTTTTTGCTGCGGTTTGGTTAACAACCATTATTTGGATAAATGTAGGCTAAGAAATAAAGTTTGCAATTCGTGTGAAGGTAAAGGCCACGTAGAGAAAACGTGTTTTAAAAAGCATGGCAAAGATACGGTCGTAAAAAATTGTTTAGCTGAGTACAATAAATACGTTTCGAAAGAAAAAGGCAAAGTAAATTTTTTGCAAGACGAAAAAGAAGAAACCGAGACTGATGAATGCAACGAAAACTACGACTCGGATTTCTATATTATAGATTCTGGAAAATTGATCGCGAAAAGAAACGAAGTATCGATTAATCATATTAATGCCGATCCCATGTTCGAAAATGTAGAAATCTCAAATGTTAATATAAGGATGGAAATCGATTCAGGAGCTTATGTTGCGGCAATGTCAGAAATAAACAAAAATAAATATTTCCCAGAAGCGAAATTATCGGCATGTGACCTTTACCTATCTAGTTACGGCCAGATACAATTGAATCCTATCGGTATGTTGAAGAATATACGTGTGAAATTTCGAAATAGAGAGCGTACTTTAGATTTGTATATTATGAAAGGCGCCGGCCCCACACTAATGGGGAGACAATGGCTTAAGGAATTCGGGTATTGGCCGTTGAAATTCGAAGAAACAGTTAATTCGAAAAGTTCTGATATACATTATATACATAGTGAGCTGAAAGAGAAATTCTTATCGCAATACCCAACCTTATTCTCGGACAAACAAGGTACTTATAACGGGCGAAAAATAAAACTCGTGTTGAAGGATAATTTCAAACCTATACAGTTAAAACCGTATCATGCTCCTTTTGCCTTATCAAAAAAAATCACGGATGAAATAAATCGATTAGTACAAGCAGGTAATTTAGAACCGGTAGCTTGCAGCGAATGGGCAACGCCCGTAATTCCTGTGCTAAAAAAGAATGGTCAAGTGAGATTATGTGGTAATTTCAAAGTAACCGTAAACCCAAATCTAGTGATAAAAAAACACCCGATTCCAATCAAAGAAAAAATTTTCAAAACTTTGCAAGTAGGCCAAGCATGGTCTCAAATTGATTTAACGCACGCTTTTATGCAATTTGAAGTGGACGAGGGTTCACGCGATCCATTGACAATAATTACGGAAGATGGTTTGTACAGGTACACTAAAATGCCTGAAGGCATTGCCTCAAGCCCTGCAGAATGCCAGGAAAATTTAGAAGGTATTCTGAAGGATATACCCTTCACAGAAATTTATATTGATAATATTTATTGTACCGGTCGAACAACGGAGGAACACATTAAAATATTGGAAGAAATTTTTCGTAGATTAGTTAATGCTGGTTTAAGAGTTAACGTCAACAAATGTGATTTCTTTAAAAAGGAATTAGAGATCTTAGGTTTCTTAATTGATGAATCCGGGCTAAAGCCAGCGCCATCCAAAATTTCAGCTGTGAAGGATGCTCCTACACCAAAAAATAGTAAAGAGTTAAAAGCTTTTTTAGGCTTATCGAATTTCTACGAAAGATTTCTACCGGATAGAGCTGAACATGTAAAACCATTATATGATTTGTGCAATAAAAAAGTATGGGAATGGACGAATGAGTGCAAAAAAGCTTTTCAGTGGTTAAAAGACCAAATTACGTCAAACAAAGTGCTAATGTTATACGACCCGAAGTTACCCCTGGTACTAGCGTGTGATGCAAGTCACTACGGATTATCGGCCGTACTGTCACATAGATTACCAGACGGCTCGGAACGTCCCATCGCTTTTGCATCGAAAATCATACCGAAATCGGAATTACATAGAGCAATTCTAGACAAAGAAGCGGGCGCGATCATATTCGGGTTCCGCAAATTTTATCAATACGTGTACTGGTCAAACATTACACTAAAAACCGACCATGAACCTTTAAAGTACATTTTTGGAGCAAACAAAAACTTATCCGTCATGATACAAAGTCGATTAATTAGATGGTCGTATTTCCTTTCGGGATTTACGTACGATATCGAAATAGTAAAATCTAGAGCTAACGGCAACTGCGACGCATTATCGAGATTACCCGCTACTGATAACACACCAGTATTCGATACAGATTTCTCGAGTATTAATTATATTTGTGAAGGTTATCATTCTTTAGATTTTAAACGCATCGCAACGGAAACTGCAAAAGATTCGGACTTGCGAAACGTCATTAATTATTTACAGCAAGGCTGGCCAAAAAACGAGAAAAATTTAAATAGCATTGAGAAAAACTTATTTAAAAAAAAACTGGAGCTGACAATTGAAAATAATTGTTTACTTTGGGGATTCAGAGTAATAATTCCAAAATCATTACATTCCGAAGTTCTAACCGAATTGCATGCTTCGCATTTGGGAACCGTGAAAATGAAGCAATTAGCGCGAAATTATTTTTGGTGGCCTAACATCAATGACGATATCGAGATTATTACCGCATCGTGCAAAATCTGTTTAGAGTCGCGCGTAGCAACGCCAAAAGTACCATTAACGCCTTGGCCCTGGCCCAATAATCCTTGGAGCCGAATTCACACCGATTTCTTAGGACCTTTTCACGGATGCATGTTCTTATTAATTTTGGACGCGCATACTAAATGGCCAGAAATAATCAATATGAAAAATAACACGCAAGCCGACAGTACTATCAAAGCTTTCAAGAATGTTTTTAGTAGTTTCGGTTTACCACATCACGTCGTAAGCGATAATGGTCCTCAGTTTAGAAGTGAAGGATTCCAATCCTTTCTCAAACGTAACGGTATAAAGCATTCGTTCTCACCACCGTATTATCCAGCGACAAACGGAGCTGCCGAAAATTTCGTGCAAACGTTCAAGGACAAAGTCGATAAAATAGTCAGGGACGGTAAATCGCTAGACGACGCAATAAACCTGTTCTTATTCGACTATAGAAGTATTAAACATTGTACTACTAATCAATCTCCAGCATGGCTCATGTTTAAAAGGGAATTACGTACTCGTTTTGATTCATTAAAGCCGAATTTAACTTCTGAAATCGAGAAAAAACAATACGAGCAAGTGAAAAATACTAAAGGAAAACGTAACTGTAACTTCGAATTAGGCGAAAAAGTGTATGCGAAAGATTACAGAGCAAGCTCTAAAGGCCGCTCGGAAGGAACTGTAATCAAGAAAAACTCGACTTCTACTTTTAACGTTAGATTTGAGGACGGCTCAGTTTCTAAAAGGCACAAGAATCAAATCATTAAAACTGAGCTAAATAACAGTCTCAAAGTCGGGGAGAATGCGAGTGAACTTGTCAAATGTAAGAAGGCGTCAAAAGGTAACTCAAAAAAAAATATTGTACCAAGGCGTTCGATGAGATTATTGAAAAAAAAACACCCTGTAATAACGATAAGTTATCGCATGTTTGCGGATGTCATAACGCTTAAATTATGTTACTGATTATGATGTTTATTTGGTTATTATTTTGTTCACTGTAAGTAACACGTTTAATCTCCTCTATTACAAATATATATATATATATACATGTATATAAAAAAAAAAAAAAAAAAAAAAAAAAAATACAAAAATATAGAATGAAATAAATAAAATAAGTAATATATATAGAAGCTGTGCGATTCTAGAAGATAAGGATATAGAAAAGTAAGGGTGATATGTATATAGAAATGTATGTACATAAAAGACTCGCTTAAAATTAAAAAGGGGAAGATTGTGATATATCGTTATCGAGCGTTGTACGCGTCGATTACATAGTCATAAAAGTATGTGTAATGTGGCAAGCGAGCACACGAATGTATGTCAGAGAGAGCACGGTCTCCCCGGGCTCTAGTGGTTCGGGCAGTCTGTTTTGGGGATTAGGACCAAACAGTCATTCGTCTCTTGTATCATTGTTAGAATAGAACTGTCTCTATCATTTTATAATCGTAGTATTTATTTATTCCTACCCAGCTCCTCTATTTGATTAACCGTTTATCCGTGTTACAACAAGCTGCAACTCTATCTGCTCCGGATGAGAGCGTGTGATTTTTTTTTAATACTCTATCTCCTACCTTAAATTCGATATTACGTCTACGCAGGTTGTAATGATGTGATTGTTTTTCGTTTGCTTCCACCAGGTGTCTTTGTACTTCCTCGCGGAGCGTCTGTAATCGTCTTAAATGATCTGTCCACTTGTCTGTGTCCTGTGTTTCTATTTCCCTGTCATCTTCTAGCTGTTTTTTCATACATTGGGTTGGGTTTAATTCCCTGCCTAGATTGAGGAATGCTGGTGTGTGTTTGGTTGACGTGTGTGTACATGTGTTTAGTGCGAATTGTAGGTCTTGCAGGTGTGCGTCCCATTCCCGGTGGTCATTGTCTATGTATGCCTGAATCATTGTTATGATTGTACGATTTACTCGTTCTACCGGGTTTGCTTGAGCGTGATATGGGGGTATTGTGGTGTGCCTGATGTTGAATTTTTGTGTGAGTTCGCGGATTAGTTTGTTAATGTATGGTGTACCGTTGTCTGTTAATAGGATGCGTGGCGTTCCCCAGCGTGATATCACGTGAGAGTGGAGTGCGCGTTCTACCGTTTGTGCATTTGCTTTTTTCATTGGCATCATCTCGACCCATTTTGTGTACAAGTCCTGAAATACTATTATGTATTGGTTTTTGTTTTTTGAGAGTGGTAGTGGTCCCATAATGTCCGATGCTACCACTGTCCATGGTTCCTCAATTATTCTTAGTCCCATGAGTCCTGCCGGTTTTGATTGTATGATTTTTGTCCGTTGGCAAGTTCCGCATTTGCGTATATGGTTGACTATGTCGCGGTACATGCCGGGCCAGTAGTATTCTTTTGCTACGCGTTGGTATGTCTTTTCTATCCCTAAATGTCCTGCTTGTGGTGTATTGTGGTTTTCGTGTAACATTTGTGTGATGTTGTTTTTTGGTATTACTAGTTTCCACGGGTTTGTGTCGGGTAAAAGATTTGAGTGTAGTGGGTCTGGTCTATGGAAATATAGGTTGTTGTCGCGGATTTGCCATGCTTCGTTTTTCTCTGGTCGTGTTTGTACTTGTACTTTTTTGTGTGTGTACCATTTGTCTGTGCTGTCTGTTATTGCGTGTGTGATTTCTTCGTGTTCGTGTAGTCGTGATAGTGCGTCTGGTACGTGATGCATAGCTCCTTTTCTATGTTCTGGCTCGAAGTCGTATTCTAAAAGCTCTAGTGCCCATCTCGCTAGTCGTCCGGTTGGGTTTTTTAATTCCCTGAGCCATTTTAGCGCCGCGTGGTCCGTGATGACCCGGAATTTGTACCCTTCTACGTATGGTCTAAATTTTTTGATGGCCCATACGACGGCTAAGCATTCCCTCTCCGTTGTCGAGTATTTGCGCTCCGCCTCGCTTAACGCTCGGCTGGCGTATGCGATGACGTGTTCTTCGTCATCGAGGGTTTGCGTTAGCACGGCGCCGAGGCCTGTACCGCTTGCGTCTGTTTGTAGTGTGAATGTTTGTGTGTAATCTGGACATGTGAGTGTGGGTGGCGTGCTGAGTTTATGTTTGATTGTGTCTAATGCGTGTTGTTGTTCTTTTCCCCATTCCCATTTCTGTTCTTTCTTCAGTAATCGGGTTAGTGGCTCGATTATTTCCGCGAAGTTTGGGATGAAGCGTCTGTACAACGAGGCCATGCCTATGATTCTCCGTATCTGTTTGATTGTTTTTGGTTGTGGGTAGTCTGTTATTGGTTGTGTTTTGTCTGGGTCTACGTGCAGGCCGTGTTTGTCTATGATGTATCCCAGGTATTTAACTTGTGAGCACCCGAATTCACACTTTCCTGGGTTTATTGTTAATCCTGCTGTTGTTATTCTGTCTAGTATGTGTGCGAGTCTGTGTATGTGTTCCTCGTATGTTTATGTGACTATAATGATGTCGTCTAGGTATGCGAATGCATATGGTTCCGCGTCTGCACCTATTAGTTTATCGAGTAGTCTTTGGAATGTCGCGGGTGCGCCTGATAGGCCGTATGGCATTCGTTTAAATTGGAATAACCCTTTTCCCGGTACTGTGAATGCTGTTATGTGTTTGCTGTTCTCGTCTCATGGTATTTGGAAGTATGCTTGGCTCAAGTCTATTTTTGAGATGTATTGTGCTTGTCGTAATTTGTCTAGTATTGCTGTCATGTATGGTAACGGGTATGCATCTTTCCGAGATACTAAGTTCACTTTTCTGAAGTCTAGGCAGAATCTGTATGTATTGTTCGGTTTTTTTTATCATGACTATTGGACTTGACCATTCGCTGTTCGAGGGCTCTATTACGTCCTCTCTCAGCATTTTTTCTACCTCCTCGTAAATTGCTTCCCGTATTTTCGGTGATACCATGTAATATCGTTGTTTTATCGGTGCGTGTCCTTGTGTGTCTATTTTGTGTTTGATTAAGTGTGTGAGGCCTAGTTGTCCCGGCGGTGTGATGATTTTCTCGTGTATTATTGATTGTAATTGTGTGTGTTGTGTTTGTGTGAGCTCCTGTATGCCGGCGCACGCTTGTGTTTGTAGTGGTTGTGTGTGACTTTGCGTTGAGTGTGTTTGTGTGCACCGGTTCGGGTCCGGTCGGAAGTCTGGTGTGGGTAATAGTGCTTTTCTTGTTTTATTTTTTTCTTCCGGTTTTCCCTGCGTGTGGATTTGTGTTGGGTGCGATTGCGTGTATAAATTTGGATTCGGCGGGAAATTCGGTGTGGGTAATAATGCTTTTCTTGTTTTATTTGTTTCTTCCGGTTTCCCCTGCATTTGGATTTGTGTTGAGTTTGTTTGAGATCTCCGTGCGGTTAGTATTTTTCTTGGTTCTGTTTGTGTCTTTTTTATTTTTGCTTCCGCCTGTTGTAATTTTTCCGCGGCTTTCGCTTGTTTTGTGTGTGTTTGTGATGCTTGGTCGTGGGTGATTGGTTGTGGGGTGTGTGTTCGTGTTGCCTGTTCTCGTGTGGTTGTTTCGATTGGTGTTGGTAATTTCTGTGGGTTGTGTGTGATGTTGTATTTTAATTCTGGTTGCTCCGCTATTGACCATGTATTTTTTTCGTAATTAATTATCATGCCGAACTCTGTTAACGCGTCTACGCCGAGAATGCATGGTTCTGCGAGTGTCGTTACGGTGCCGAAATGTATGAGTTTTGTGACCTTGCCGATTCGCAATGTCAGCATTGTAGCTCCGCTTATAGGTGTTTTGGAGCCGTTCGCTGTGCTCAGTGTTCTGTTCGGTGTGTCGTATATGTCTATTTGTGCTTTGTGTATTAGTTTGATGGTTTCCGCGCCTGCATATGAGTGAGATGAGCCTGTGTCTATTAACGCGTTGAATTCGAAGCCTATCATATCCACTCGCACGTGAAATCTTGGGTCATGTGTGTCATTGTGTAATGTGTATGTTGTGTGATCGGGTGTGTTGGTGTTGTTGTTTACGGGAGCTACCTTCACCCTGTTTAGGTGTTCCCTTATTCGTTTCCCTGGTTTTGAGTGTGGGGGCATTCTCGTCTGAAATGTCCTGTTTGGTTGCAGTTAAAGCATCTGCTTATTGCTGTGTTTGTATTTGTCTGTGGTTGAATGTGTTGATACGGTGGTCTGTACTGTGTTTGGCGGTTCGTTGGCAGGTTGTAGGTTAACGCTGGTGGTATGTTTGGTGTGGGTAATAATGCTGCTCGTGTTTGTATGTGTGTTGCTATCCGTGGTGTGAATGTGTTTGTGTTTTGGTATGCTGCTGTGTAGTTTTGTTGGCGGGAGCTTGGTGTTTGCGATCTAATCGTTTGATGTCTGGTGTTTTCCCATTCTACGTTTGATTCCCACATTTTCGCCGCGTTTTCTAGTTGGTCGAAGTTTGCGAAGTCGTATGGTTTTATATACGTTTTGTATTCTATTCTCATGTTTCGGTATGCTATGTCTAGTTGCTTGTGTATTGGGTATGGGGGTATGAGTTGTGTAAATAGTGTTCTTATTGCGATGAGATATGGTGTGATTTTTTGGAATTGTCCCTGCATGTAATTTCTTATTTTGTGTTCTAGTCTGTCTCTGTATTGTGAGTCCTGGAATGTGTATAGTAGGTCGATCTCGAATTGCGCGCGTGTTTGCCATTTTCCGCGGTTTAAGCGGTACCAGTTTTTCGCATCTCCGTCTAAGATCGGGGTTAAATTGTCTATTAGTTGTTTGTCCGTCATGTCGTATCCTGTCTGTAATTCTCTTAGGTTTTCTATGAATTCGTATGCGTTTTCGTTTGTTCGCCCTGCGTATGATATTTTCCACGTTTGTATGGTTCGCATTGGTATTGTTGACTGCTGTGTGTTATTCGTGCTCGTGTTGTATGTGTTTACTGGTTGGTTATGCGTGTGGTGTGTTGTTTGTGTGTCATGTCGTCGCGGTTCGTCAAAGTCTATCAGGTTGCGAATTCCTGCTAGGTTGAGGTTGTTTGTGCCCATAAATGTATCCGCGCCTATTGTTGGGTGTGTTAGTCTGTTTTGTGGCTGGATGGTTCTGTTGCTGAGATCGTGTAGTGGTGAGATTCTTAGTGTTTGTGTGAGGTCTATTGGTTCGATTCGTCTCGGTTGTATCTGTGTGCTGTGCAGTGATTCGCTAACCGGTTCATTTATAGGTGCATCTAATAGGCTTAACTCGTGGTTCATTATGTTTCCGTCGTCTCGGAATGGTTCGTGAACTTGCATCCGCTGATAATATGGGTATTGTGTGTGCGTCCACTCGCCTGTGTTGTGGGTTTCGCGCGCGTCGCCGTGTACCGTATTGTTTTGGTTCCGCGCCCGGGTGTGTGTGTCTGTGTCGTCGGGTGCCGAGCCGTGCGGCATGCTGTGTCTTCTATTTGACATTATTTTGTTTTGATTCTGTGTGTTCGTGTATATGTGTGATTTTAACCGTTCCTTTTCAAATATCTCGAATATTCTCGTCGTGCTTCTACTTTGTTAAACTGATTAATTTGTGTATTGTATCGTTTCTCGTCTCGATTTTTGGGGCTTGATGTGGGTGATTTACGTTGGGCGCCAATTTGTGACGGGAAGTGAATCTCGCACTTATTTGGGGGGAGAGAGGAGGGAGACGAGAGACGGGGAAGAGTGACTGCACGTGCCGGCGTTGTGAAAAATAAAGTGTATCGTGTATTTAATATTGGATGGATCTTAAGGGCTACTTGACAAATGGGTCGGTCCCGCGTGGCGGCTGGTCACGCCCCAGCCGGTTAGCGTGCTTCTTAAATCTAAATCCTTAAAAACTAATGAATTATTGCTAATGAACGTGTGAGTGAACGGGGTGGGTGTGTGTGTGAGTGTGTGGATGTGTATGGGGAGTGGGGGGGGGGGGGGGGGGGGGGCGTGTGTGAGGGGATCTGAGGGAGATGCAGTGGTTGGATGCGGTGATTGGTGGTGGCGGTGCGGAGCGTGGTTGGTGTGTGGTGAAGTGGAATCAGATCAGCTGACCTTTTCGTTTCGTTGCTTGGCCTTCGATGCGTCCGGCGGCGTACGTGGCTGGCACAAGAGTGCCTTCTCCGGCCGGCCCGGCGCGTCTTCGGGTGCGCCCGGGCCGGTTCGGCATTGTTCGGCCCCGCTCCGCGGGTTTGGGGCTTATTGTGACGTGCACGCGGGGTGCAACGTCACACGCTTCAGGATCGTTTGTACCCGTTAGAACTATTTCTTTTTTCGTTTGTACCTCGACCCAAAAAACGCTAAAGCAACTTTTTTGATTTTCAGCAAGGCTAACTCTTCGGTTTCCAAAGATAATTGAATTCTGCCAACGGAGATCGCTTCAGGATCGTTTGTACCCGTTTGTACTATTTCTTCTTTCGTTTGTACCTCGACCCAAAAAACGCTGGAGCCATTTTTGGATTTTCAGAAAAGCTAACTTCCATATCTAATAATTATGAGATCACATGACTCGAAATAAAAATTCAACAATATTTCAGCGTACGAAACAGCCTTCGGTGATCGAAAGAAAAAATGTAGTTGATCGCTGCTTAAAATTCTTTGGCATCCTTTGTACGAATAGCTTTAATTTCAAGCCTGTTTGGGCATTCGCTCTATAGTGGCGTCCGCTGGGCATCCGTACGGTACGCACGTAGACGCGATCGGCTTGGAGCATGCGTGAAGAGGAGAGAACTTTCGCTTCCACATCATAGATGTCTCCAATTTAAAATACGCTGAGCGTTCCCGCTATCTCATCCTCTTCACGGTTCTCTTAAAAAGGAGCACTTTCCGCCGCGCCTTACGCGTGTGTAGACCTCCACTATTGGAACATAAGTAGAGATAACTTCGAAGTCGGGTGGTACCGCGTTGACGTCCGGGCCTTATCGTGTAGCAGCTGTACTCTAAAAGCTACGGCGAAACTATAGGTATAGAAGCGAAATCTTAGCATACTCAATTTTGCCAATAGTAGTTAAAAACTTCAGTCAGTTTAACATCATGCCTAGAAAACCGAAATTATCCGTCGAGCAAATCTTTCATGCCCTGAAGGATCTGGAATTTTTGGACGAAGGCGGTAGCATTCGTCCATTAACAGATGATATTTGGCAGAAAGCATCGGACCTGATAAAAGCAGAGATGAGCAGGAAATACATTTATTTATATATTACTCAAAATCGTAATAAGATCCTCGATCGACTGATGCCAACGCAATCTCGAATAATTCAAATAACTCTTTAAAACCGAAACTTAATGACACTGACAGTTCAAACTGGTCACTAAAAGGTAATGACATTTTGCCACCCTTGCGAGAACAAATCGTTATGCCCCGCGAGGTTTGGAGTCAAATTGAACCAAAAATTCGAATATATAAGAATCGCAAACAGGTGGTGTTAAAACAGGGTTGGGCTGATATATTGTACGCCCAGTTGTGGGATACATTGAAATTACCTTGTCCTTTCAAGTTTAAAAATGGCAATGTTAATACGGTTCCCGGAGAACTGTTTTTCAAGATCCATGGTACATGTTCTGAATGCGGCAACGAAATTAATTTGCATAGTTTAACTGACCCGGAAGAAGACGGTCTACGAGTTCATGTATCAACACACGATACTCGTGATATAGCGCACGAAAAGAAAAGACAAATGAAAGGTTTCGAACGCAAAGCTGTTTTGAAAGAGTTACGAGGAACATCAACGTACTGTTGGCGCCGTGATAAAGCGAATGCAGTAATGAAATTCGGTGACATAGAACCTGCTCATTTGTACGGAGAAGATGTACTGCGTAAGGCAAAGCAGTTGGATCGTGACAATGAATTAGGTGTGAAAGGCATAACAGATCCAGTCTCATCTATAATCAACCTTAAATATGAGTTGGAATTTGCTGGTTGCTTAAAAGAAATTGGGATCGATAGATTTTTTGTCATGTACTGGAGCCCAGAACAAATTTTCATGCATAAAAACGCTTCGAAACTTAGTGGCATTCGAAGCATTAGCATCGATGCAACAGGGTCTTTAATAGCACCTCTTACCAGGCTGGATGGTTCTAAGCGTGTGACGTTTCTTTACCAAGCTGTTACCGGATTTAATAAAAAAATATTACCTATTTTCCAGATGGTGTCAGAAAAACATGATACCAATATGATATCATATTGGATGCGTGAATGGTTACGCAGTGGTGTGCCCCTCCCTGAACAAGTGATCACTGACTATTCTCTTGCGCTTAATAATGCTGCTTCTTTATCATTTAATAACATTGATTTAGGATCCTATGTTGAGCAGTGTCTGGAAACATTGTCACCGGCATCTAGTAGAGTGGCGCCAAAATGTATCTTGCGCATTGACATAGCGCATTTGATTAAGTTAGTCTGCCGTTGGAAATGCTTCAGCAGAACACCTCAAAGTGTGAAAGATTTTTTTGTACGCTGCGTAGGTCTTCTCACTAATCGTACAAGCATCGAAAATTTTTGTACAATCTGTACAGATGTTTTGTCAGTGGCATTTTCGAAAACTGAGGACATTGCTGATGATTCAGACTACTGTTTTGCGGCACGACAAAGGCTCTTCAGACAGATTAAGGTAATCGAACCACCGGGTGATCCCACAAGCGATGACATATTTGCTGATTTGGAGCAAGAAGAATTTACAGATTCTCCAAGATATGGTGGTAGACTTCAAAGCCTATTAGAACAACTTGAAACGGACAGTATAAAACCGCTTTTCGGCAATCGACCAAACCCATATTGGTGTTCCAAGTTTGGAAAAAATCTTTTAAGATTGTGCAAGCATTTCATCCTCTGGACCAACATCATGGTACCCGAAGTTCCTACTTCTGCTCGCAGTGAAGAGGACTTTCGCGAGGTGAAGAAATTCGTGGCAAAAATGCAAAATCGATCAGAGTTGACAAGTTCCTAATTACCCACCTCAGGTCCATAGCTGGTACCATGAAGCTCTTAGATGCACCGATTGCGCACAAGAAAAACGGTAATGAACCTACAGGGGAGAATTCGCTCGGGCAAAGTGAATGTCAGGAGCAGGCTATGTTGTCATGTACATTACAAAAGCACAAATCAAAGCAAGTGCCTGTCGAAAGTAACGAGCAGTTTTTAGAAGACAGCGTAGCGACTGCAGATGTATCAATAGTTCACTCATTGTCTATCGCAGAATCAGTAAGTGAAGATTTTTCCGTAGTTGACGAAAGTGAATGTTTGGAGCAAAATGCCGAAATCGCCAGACGATCATTATTATTATCTGTTTTAAGGAAGAACAAACAGAAGCAAACTCTGGTTGACAATAACGAGTTTTTAGGAGCCAGTACGGCGGATAAGTATGAAACAGAAGCTCAATCATCATCGATTGGAGAATTAGTGAGTGAAGACTTTTCTGCAGTTAAGGAAACCAAAGCCCCTGAAGTTCCGTTTCTCAATGAAGTCGGATCGTGGAGAGGCCTCAATACGCCACCGAAAAAACGTGGGAAATATTTGTCGCCGTGTCCAGATGTTGAAAGTATTCACCGGAGGCCAATGTTTCGTCGCGCAATACCGGTTCTGCAAAACGGAAACGCATTGCAACCCATGAAATTAGGACTGTTACGTTCTGAGAGGAACGCCACGAGTCGATTATGATCTACTGCGTGATTTTGGTTAATCTCTTGACTTACGTATTTGATGTTCGAAAATCTGCTGATCAGCTCCCCAGCTCTTCTCGTTCGGCTCAATTAATTCTGAGAGTTGCACTATGCGTGATTGAAATAATTCTCTTTACACAACACTTCAATTTAGAATAAACATTCATTAATAATCAACAATCTCCGGCAACTTCTCAGTTGTCGAATTTACAATGGTTTATAATTTGGTGTTTTGCTTATCACAATCACAACTGTTATTAAATCTTCAAGGTTCTGAGTTTGACTTTATTCACTGAGTCTAAACTTTTTCATGATTTCGGGAATCAACTCTGTTCTAAGGTTGTTCTGTTTTCTATGACGTCTCAAACTGTTCTCTCTAATGTCTGGATTCATTCTGATCTAAATTGAATTAGGGTTGAGAATAGAGGTGGAAAAAGTAGGAGGAGTTCGAAAGGGTTACAGTTTCTCGCGGGTCTAGGATGATTGGATGAGGATATTAATTAGTATGGGGGTAAAGTTTCTGATTTGTGCGTAGGATTTCGGCGGGAAATTAGCGTGAGGTGGTTGGTTCAGAAAGCAAGCGGCGATACGCTAATTGGCCGCGTGATCATCAAATAAGGGCGCTATTCCTAATTCTGAGAATAAGGCTTCTTTATCTGAGAGCTATTCATGACTTCTCTTCCCACGTTTCCTTTGTTTAGTCTACTCGACTATCTTTATTAAGTGATAATTGCAAGTGATTATTGACTTGAAATATCGCAGGTGTTTATTACTAGGTAAGGGGTTACCATCGTTTTGATCCTTGCCGGTAAGAAATCCCATAGATTGGCGTGCCCGTCGGTAAGAAATCCCCTAGATTGGCATGCCGGTCAGTAAGAAGTGCTGTCAGTTACCATAGGGGTCTTACCCTTACCATGCTCATCGAGCGTGATCAAACGTGATCGAGCGACTGCATTATCAAGCGCACCCTGTGAACCCTCATACGTCTGAGCGCACTACCGTGAATCCTCCAACGTCCGAACGAGAATCCTCGCACGTGTCGGGCTGGTAGCTTCCAGGAAGTTCGAGAAGAGTCTCCGACGATCGAGAGGTTTCGAGGCGGAAGTGCGACGTTGGGAGGCTTATGCAATGACACCGACGAGTTTCAACTTGACGTCGAGTAACCCGAGGTCAAAGGATTTCGGTGCGACGTTAGGAGGCTTATGCAATGACTTCGACAAGTTTTGACTTGACGTCGTGCGGCCCGAAGTCAAAGGATTTCGGTGCGACGTTAAACGTGACGACGACAAACACTTCTTGGAATTGGTCGACGAGTTTCGACTTGACGTCGAGCGGCCCGCGGTCAAAGGGTTTTAGTGCGACGTTAAACGTGACGACCCTGAACGAATTCTCGGAATTTCAGGCTGACAAACAGATCTCGGAATCGGTCGACGAGTTTCGACTTGACGTTGAACCGCCGGCGTCCATCGGGTCTTGGTGCAACGTTGAATTCTGGAAGGTTCTGAAATTGGATAACGCTTACTCTTAACTAGCAGGGAAGAGGTTTTGAATCAACGGTTAATATTAGTAAAAAAGTTTTTTTTATTGATAATGAAAAGTACAGTTTTACATGTTTGCTCTTATTCAACGGTATCCTGACCATCAAGCTCCGGACAGTAAGAAATAAGAACTGTTTGAATAGATGCCAACAGGCTTTCGTATTTCAACAGAAAATTTCGCAGTAACAATACGATTTGAGTAGCACAGTTTGGATTTAATATAGAGTGATGTGCACAGTTTCATTTAGTATCTGACATTTTGTTCAATTTTTGCAACGACGGACAACCCAAATCCATCAGATCGACATCTTCAACGTTTTCGCCCGGAACTTTCTGCAACCAAATCTTCTTCTCCAATCCTTTTACGTAAACCGTTGACGCGTCACGCAGCGACATGCATTCAATGGTGAAATCAAGCTTCTCGAGAGGTACATCACCCCCTTCTCAGGATATCCCGTGATAATTCCGTGACAGCCACAAATTTTCGCTTTTAAAAGGAGCTAGTAAAGAATTCCAATCGTACGGCGGTTGGAAGAAAAAAATTGACGGGATATTTTTTTCGTTGACTGATATGACTGCCAACTCTTTTGGTGTAAAACCAGGACCTGGTCTGTTGAATCCTTGCAGGTCAACTATGAACTCCATCATAAATAAGACTGATTCAAAAAATCGCAACCTTTAAGGTTTTTATACCAATTTTCTCAGCCCACCACTCAGCGGATTATACTCGATTATACGATCGTGTGAAATCAAGCAATAGGCAGATGTACCGGCGGGAAAGTTATTTTTAGCTTCAAATTCGATACGAATGTCAACCGGTCCAGATTTCAGAGCCTCGTTTCGTTTCGAACAGTCGATGAATATCAAAGGTTCGTACTGTAGAAATTCGCTCTTTGTCAACAAAGGCTCGGGTTTCTTGCCGTGGTACGTAGCCTGGAAGTTGGGATATTCAACAGAGCGATTTTTCGTCAATCCGAAAACTTCACGTACGGTACTAACTATTCCGCTTGATCGATCACGACTCGAAAGTCTTCGTCTTGATTTTGCACAATGGCATTTGAATCGCTCTTTGATCTTGTGAGAATCATGTCATGCTTAGCGTTGACAATGATCTTGCGATAGTCTTTGTCAAAGCCCAATATCATGCTCAAGGGAATAACCACATCGAAGTTACCATTGGCGTCAGTTAATTCTTTCGTTTCTCGAACATCGAGCCATCCAGCGTTTCCCATAAGCCAACTTTAACCAGGGTTGAACGAAGCGAAACCCTTCAGCTGACTGGTTAGACCAACGTTTTCGCATTTGTCAATCTCTACAGCGTTGAGCTCGTACCATACGTCTTCGAACAGATGGCAGATGGCATTGTTGACCAGGGTTGTAACCGCTGCTGGACTGCCATCTGATTTGACCAATTTTCCCGAAATATTCAGCGAACTCTTGCTTGGTAATATGCATAAATTCTGATGCTGAACGGTGATGCGAATCTCGTCGCTGTTGTTAAAAGTTGATGACGCATACGGCTTGTGTGCATGTATTTCTTGGTGAGCAATCAACTTATCGAAGGCGACAGGTGTTTGGGTGCTCAAGATTTTCTCCTTCATGGTACGTAGCAGACAACGAAACAGCAGAACCGTAGTTTTATTTGTTGGAAATTCCTCTACCAAAGAGTGTCACTTTTAGACCCGGAGCTATCAGGAATTCCACGTTCTGACGTGTTAACGGTTTGGGAATCGATCGATGACTTACTTGATCGGGACATGGCGCTTCACTAATATAACTCTTGTTAGGTAATCTGTTAAATACAATACCCATATTTTATTGCGATTCAATGTGCAGTCTCACAGTTATAACTTCTCCGCGAAAATTAACCAAGTCTCCGTCTTGATCCACTCACCGAAGCTGTATGTGATCTATGGCCTTTACGGTGATCGGAAGATGAATGACGTGCGACGGTACTTCCACGATCTTATATCCGGGTGAAACTGTTCGAGATATCGTGGAGATTGTGCAAGGAAAGAAAATAAAATGGTACAGGGCACGTTTTCTGGATAACACTTATCACTGTTTTATTTGAATATAGATATGTGATATAGAGGCATGTGCTCTCTCCGATGGTTACAGAGGCACTAAGAAAAAGCTTACATACTAAGACGACGGCTAACGGCCACTTGTCGCAATACCCATGGCCAAACACAAGAGCCGATCCACACATACATACATCCATACATCTGACCACAACATACGGTGACCTGTACACCTAGTCAGTCAGATACAGAAATGTGTGATCATACATTTTCAACAGAAACGATGGGGAAAAGTTCGTGAATAGTATGAACTTTGCGCTCATTGACATAGGCACACGTTCTAATGCTACATTCGACTCGCAACGCGTTGGCCTTGAGAATAGCTACAAGCATATCCGATTGGTGAGTTTGGTAAGCCGCCAATACACGCTGTGTAAATCCAAGAAGCTGACAAATAGAATTACTAGGCTTAAAATTCACGACGTGGTTACATTTGATTTCGCTGCATGACGTATTATTGTTAGGTTTGATGCTAATTTCAATGTCTGTATTCTTCACAGCGTCTTGAACATACTTTTCGATATCCTCAATTTCATAGCTGCCGGTAGATATAGTGATTACCTTATCACCCATGTACAATTTATTGTGGTCAGCGTCAACGTTGGGAATGGAATTAAAGGTTAACAATTTGACGAGACGGAGAGTGTAGCTTTTGTCTAAAGCAAGTTTGATCGGGGGAAAATATTGCGCTTTGAGAATCAAAGACGTTCCCGATATCGTTAACGTAAACGAATCACTAATGGCTGCAAGTGTTAGACTGCCTTCACTAAATTATGTACGACGTTTAAACGGCTCACCGCTCAGAAATTTCAGACACAAGTGTCTGCAGTCGAACGTACCATAATCTTGATATCTTTCATCGTTATACTTTAATCAAGGATCGCTTACGATCGCGTGTGTGCACAATCATGTTCGCTCTTAGACTGAGGGAAAGTCCTTATAAATGATGCATTTATAGGAAATCGAGCAGTCACGTTCGAGATGAAGTTTGAGACACAATCGATCAAGCTACCTGTGGTGAACTTTGACAAATATATGCAGCTAATAAAAAATAAAAAACCGAAAAAACGCCACGGTGAACTGTTACCGAGTAGTGTACGTGCGGTATTTTGTGGACCTCTCAATTGTGGCAAAACCAACGCATTGTTCTCACTTATAACGCATCCGAACGGTTTGAGGTTCGAAAACCAGTACGTTCACTCGAAATCTCTCAATCAACCGAAATACTAGTTTCTTAGTCAAGTGCCTGAAAGCGTCGACGGTGTCGAATACTTCCATTTTAACGAGCATGAGGACGTCATCACACCGAACAAGACGCAACCTAACCCAATCATGATATTCGATGACATAGCGTGCGAAAAGCAGGACAACGTACGCGCATACTTTTGTATGCGTAGACATCATGACGTAGACTGTTTCTATCTTTGTCAAACGTACGCGCGGATCCCCAAGCATCTTGTACGCGATAACACTAACCTGCTGGTCTAATTCAAACAAGACGAAATGAACGTGAGACACGTATACAACGATCACGTAAACACCGATATGACGTTCACAGAGTTTAAAGACTTGTGTGTGGCATGCTGGAACGGCGACAAACATGGGTTCCTCGTGATCGATAGGGATCGAGAGCTTGACAATGGTCGATATAGGACGGGATTTGACAATTTTATAAACATGACAAAGGAATAAAGTACACGGTCATCGAGGGAAACGAAACAGCAGCGTTGCTGAGTTAGTTGTGTCAGCATGCAGGAAATTCGGAAGGAAAAAGAAGTCTTGCGCCGTATTGCTCAAGCGAGTAACGCAATTCGACGAAAGCATAGAATCCTCAAGACGGGAAAAGAGTCACCGCAGGAAACAATGAAGGATGTCTTCAAACCTGTGGTAACCCCGCTGCAGGAATCAGTCAACGTCTTTCGAGACACGAAACCTGTAAAGCAAGAGGTGAAGGAAGAAATCAAAACTGAAACGACGGATGAACCGAAGAACAAAATGGAATCTGAAGCTGAAGATTTTTTTGCAACTCCAGAGGAAGAGGATCAAACAATCACAGAGTCATCTGCAGGATTGAAACATGAATATCTTAGAACGCTCACCGATAAGCTTCGAGCGCAATTTCATTCGCATAGGGAGTACAGTCTACCCGAAAACTCAAGGTCTGCTGGAGTTGTTGTTTAAGAAGAGGCCGAACCGCGTTCACGTTACCCTCAACGACAAGAAGAATTACAAGAACATACTTCTCGCAACAAATGCGCACAGAAAGTATTACAGTGCCACCGAGCCTATTCGAAACACCCCCAGCGCCAAATTCAAGCACCTAATGGCAGAGCTGCTCAACATCAATACATCATCACCATCGTCATCGAAGCGTACGGGCAAAGGTGTTTTGCTACCTCAGGCTTGGGTTACACGACAGGGTGTCAAAACAGATTATATTTTCTGGGACGACGCAAACAAGTTGGTGGAACGTCTTCGTTTGCTCACGGCATCTCAAGCGTTGACTGAGGATATGTAAAGACTTATAACCCTGGGTTATTTTTCGTAACAGTTCGGCGGGTCTGGGCGGGTTTGGGGGTATTAGCAGTTTCACGTATTATCGACCAAGTAAGTGACAAGGCCGGTGAGAGAAGTTCTTCATAATCAACAACTATTACATGCTAAACGTTGGTAACATAACGTCGTCATCGTGAAATCGATAAGTTGAGAAAGTCCTGTACGAGAAATATGTACACCGGAATTATACAACGGAGAAATAAAAGTCAATCTTGCATGAACGAGTATCATTTATATGTACCTGAATATATCAAATGTTTTATAAGCGACAGTGGCAACTCTGAGATGTTCAATTTACTTTTTCAAAGTTTTTTTGGGAAGTCAACTTCGAGATACAAACATTTTGGAAAAATTTGATACTTCATTTTTATATCCAATCGTTCCAAGAATGTCCCTACGAAGAATTTTTTGGCTTCGTTGTGCACTTCTAAAATTATGAATTGAACAAATTCAATGTTTCAAGTTTTGAAAACATCCAAAAAATTCTGAGACTCTCTCTCTTTGCTCAAAGCATTATGAACATATCTGGAAGGCTGAACCTATTTTATGAGTTTTTTCCCAAAATTTAGAAGCGCTCATTAGGTTTTAATTGAAGAAAATTACGCAAGTTCTTCAACAAATATGAAAATGAATAATGAAAATGGATCTACCATGAGGTTTGTTGCAAATTAACAGAAATCTAGAACAAAAGTCTTGTGTATTTATTGAAAATTTTTATAAGATGTTAAAACTGTCTTTCAGTAATATAATTTTTTGGAAATGAGACGAAAAATAAGTAAAAAAATTTATTTTACCTTCTGCATAGTATTGAAGTACTTATCAAACCATCTTTTTCTTCTCAATTATTGAGATGCTCAATATCGAATATTATTAATTCATGAAGTACCAAAAAGAGACGGGAAAAAATCTTTTCCTCATTATCAGAGGGAAAATTTTTAAATATTCAGAATTACATAAATAACATTACTGAAAAATCAGCGGTTGTTTCTCATTAACTGATTTTCAAGGGGGGTAATCCGATGGCTCTCAAATCATTAAATTCTATTTCCAACGCAACATTATCCGTACAGTTGTTACGTGCCAGCCGGTATCCACGGGGGGCACCCTCTCTGTATCCTACATTACCGATGTGCAGTTACCATAGGAGAGCTTTAGGAGCTCTTACCCGTAGTTCTTAGACTAATACCGACATGCACAATTATAATCATAACGTGCAATATTCTTATATCGATAGTTCTCTACGCTATATTAACCGTTATTTCATCAGCTAAACTTATGTACATATATGGTACATATATTTTTCTCACATTTAACCGTTATATTTTTCAACCCTAGCTTTCAAATAAATCGCTTAATTTACGATCGCAGCTGCAATGCTTCAAAGTAATAAACACTTGCAATAATTCAGGGCAATAAACACTTGCAATAATTCAAAGCAATAAACACTCGCAATTATCACCCCAAAAAGATAGTCGAGTAGACTAAACAGAGGAAACGTGGAAAGAGAAATCATGAATGGCTCTCAGATAAAGAAGCCTCATTCTCAGAATTAGGAATAGCGCCCTTATTTAATGATCACGCGGCCAATTAGCGTATCGCCGCTTGCTTTCTAAACCAACCACCTCGCGCTAATTCCCCGCCAAGATCCTACGCACTAATCAGAAACTTTACCCCCATACTAATCAATATCCTCATCCAATCATCCTAGACCCGCGAGAAACTGTAACCCTTTCGAACTCCTCCTACTTTTTCCACCTCTCTTCTCAAGTCTAATTCAAATTAGATCAGAATAAATCCAGACATTAGAGAGAACAGTTTTAGACGTCATAGAAAGCAGAACAACTTTAAAACAGAGTTTAATCCAGAAATCATAGAAAAGTTTAGACTCAGTGAATAAAGTCAAACTCAGAACCTCGAAGATTTAATAACAGTTGTGATTGTGATAAGCAAAACACCAGTTCATAAACCATTGTAAATTCAACAACTGAGAAGTTGAAGGAGATTGTTGATTACTAATAAATGTTTATTCTAAATTAAAGTGTTGTGTAAAGAGAATTATTTCAATCACGCATAGTGATGGTTGGCACGAGCCTAATTACCTTACAAACTCTCAGAATTAATTCAGCCGAACGAGAAGAGCTGAGGAGCTGATCAGCAGATTCCCGAACATCAACTACGTAAGTCAAGAGATTAACCAAAATCACGCAGTGAATCATAATTGACTCGTGGCGTTCCTCTCAGAACGTAACGCAGTCAATTTTTAACCTGTCGGCTGTACGTACTACCGTTACCAAAAGTTATTTGTAGTTGAAATCTGCTATTCCGCATCAAAGGAAGTTGAAGCGAGTATAGTTACACCTTGCAATGTTGCACATTTATTTGATTCCAAGAAGTAAAATTCAACTATATTGTGCCCTGTTTGGAAGGTGGAGTTGAAAAAGTTGAAGAGAATGTTCAAAAGGAAGTACGTGGTTTGTAGGCGCCTAGAATAAAGAGAGTACCGGAAACGGTAATCGAAAGTAGTATAGCAAGAGGATAACCCAAGAATTTGTTTGTACGTATTCCTAATTGGACATAAAGATCACTTTGTCGCAGACCATAATCTTCCTCCTCACAAGAAAATATTTTTTCTGGAATATTAAGAGTTACAAGTGAACCTGATAAGTTTTTATTATTGTTAAGTGGAAAGCGTGTGAGCCCAAAAAGTACAGATACGTGGTTTTGAAATTTGATTTCCGTGTCAAAAAAATTTGATGATTGGTTGCAAAATCTTCGGAAAGCTAGTCTTCCACGTCCAATAACCCCTTGCAGATCTTTGAGAAAAATTATCAACGCTAGCTATTACCATCGATATGTCAGAGACGTGTTTTTGTTTGCAGAGCTATCCGAAAAATCTGGGAAACATCAGAAGCCTGCACCCTAGATATTACTCAAACCTCGACTCAAACTAATGCAATTTAAAATTTTGATAAATCTCGAAAAACTTAACTTTCAGGTGTTTAGATCTGCAAATACATGGTTTTGAAAACGGGTGAAGCAGGGCAAAAACTATAGCCCAAAATTTGCAATGAAATTGAAACTATGTAATAAGCCTCTACACCCAGTAAATTCGTGCCGGCGGGCGCATCAGCTGACACCACGGTATCATCACATACAATGTATGCATTTAAGCAATGGGTATAAATCCCTGACGGAAGATATATATCTTAATCAACGTTCTCTACAAGTATGTAGATCTATTCCACCTGTCAAAAATATGCTTTTATTCCATACTCCGACAAGCCAATTCATAACTCCTTCTTCATCGAGTTCTACTCCTTTTATTCTGTAAGTTCTAATTATTCTGAAAGTATCGATTCCAACATTTATCAATCTTCCAAATCAACTCTCTACGAATAAGAATTCCACACTCAACAGTGCTTGATATCAATTTAAAGTAGTTTTGTCCGTTGATACTACTTGTTTTTTTGACTGCTCATTCCCTGCGTAGAGGATTGGAGAGTAGAGACGTGTTATTACGCGTAGGTGACGAGTTTGTCTAGTTCGAAAGGTCTAGTTCAACCCGTGAGTTCGACAGCCGCTCGTCGGAACTGGTTGACTACCCCTAAAACACATATCGAATTATGAATTTGACTTATTTGTAAATTGTTGAATTTTACGCGTTAAAAGTAGTTTTTACATAGAAAGTACGGATTTGCGATAATAGGTAAGCCAGTACCTACTTGAATGTAGAAGTAAAATCTCAATTTGAGATGTTTTTTATTTCTCGATTCAAAAAATTTGACGTGAATATTTTTTTGTACTCCAAAAAATTGAAGTAGGTGTTACGTCCCGAAGACGTTACATTGTTTTCCCACAGTCTCACAGTTACCCTACACCCAGTCCTTATCCTCGCCTAGTCTGCATGCCCATATCTCGCGACCAGCTAGCTCTCCATGCCCGTGTAGCGTACTTTACTTCAATCCCAGTTCCCACGCAAGCAACGCACAAGACTTTTGTCCTCGGTAACTGACTCGCTAACGTCCATTCAAACCTTCATAATGAATCAACACTGTTATTCTACCCGTGCCTCAATTCTCTTTCTGCACTGGGCAAAGGGACGCACGCAAGTGCATAATCGACGTAAACGAACCCCTCAATAGCCAAATAACATCTTGGCTGGGCGTAGAGTAGGTTTCGGTTACCGCTCATCGTAACCTACGTAACCTACCCCGTAACATAGGATTTTTTTTTATTTTCCAGAATTATTTCTCACTCTTTATTTCGAAAAATTCTAATGGGAATTTATTTTCATTCTCTTTATTCGGAACATTAAATAATGAAACAGTTCTTATCTTTATCTAAAATTTAATTTAGAATTAAATCTTCTTCTTCAATGAGCAAATTCGTATTATTACAATTACTTTCAATTTGAATAGTAGGAATTTTTTTGAAAATTTTGGTTTTATTGGCGTAATCAAGAATGAACGGTGTGACCCGTAATTTCTAGTTTAAAACTAAAGAATAACCCGACACTGTCACGTTTTATTATGTAGTTGTGTCAAAAACGTACAGGCAGTGGGTAACGAGTTGCAAGCCGATGCGTTTACTGGCCCAAGTATAGTGAGTGGTTTGAGGCAGCGGCTGGGCGAAAATGGGCCAGACTGATTGTGAGTGACGGGGTAAGCGGCACAGCGATGGGTGTTACGCCTCTCTTTGCCTTTTCTGTGAGGCACGTCTCGAGCGCGCGTGTATCAGATCGGGCAGATCGGCCGAGTGTGCACAATAGATATTTATGTGGCATGCCCGTAAACCGCCTATTTTTTTTGGTAAGGATAAAGATTTCAGGACGAGCTGACGGCGAGCCGGAAGCGAGCCGGAAGCGAGCACTGAAATTATCCAAGCCAAAAAACGGTTTACGGGCATGCCACATACAATATTTTTTACGGTATGGGCATTTGAAAGCAAAACGAAGAGTAAGGTTATGTCGCGATCTGTTCGACGAAGCTACATTATTCGGTAGTTTGGGATGCGCACTCCGAACTGCGCATCAAAACTGCGGAATAAAGACTTGATTTCGCAACTTTGTTCGCTGTCGTATAAAGCGTCACTTTACGGAACGAAAGCTGCCACAAAAAGTGGACTTTTCAATGCCCATCCCGTAAAAAGTAAGTTATTTGGTATATTATACCAGTCCGATTCAATTTCTTTTGAACGGAGGCCAAATACCTTATTTTTGGATCGATTTTCGCCATATTTGCACTCGAGCGCCCTTTCGTTATTCAATATGAACATATCTTCCGAAGGAGACAAGTATTTTACATGCGCAGTGTTTTTCAGTAAAATCGCTATGAACTAAATAGTGTTCATTTTTATTCTATTCTTTCAAATATTCAGCTTCGTCTGATGGCTTCATTCGATCGTAAGACCGAACCTCTTTCATTATAAATATTATTTCAACAACTAGTATTTTCTAGAGCAAGCCTCTGATTCTTATTTGGGTTTCCATGTATACTCCAACGAGTGGCGACGAAACGAATTGTACTTAATGTAACGGTCTGCGAAATTAAAGTAAAAAAATTGAAAACCACAATTTCCAACCTATAGCTGATGATATGCTTACGTCGGAATCTTATCTCACAAGGGGAATATACGGGCGACGGATTTTTGTAATTTTTTATACTTATAGTTCAGAAAGGTCCAAACGCAAATAACAAATCCCGAAAGCCACAAGGCTAGACATTCAGTAGTTTTCGAAAAAATGAATTTTTAAAAAATGTAGGAAAATTACGAGCGAGAGATATAATCTGAAATTAAAACACATGAAAAGGAGACTCGTGACTCACCGAGTAGGGCACGAGTCTAGTATTCCGTAGATCGATCTGAATTGTACTCATTATCATCTATTCTCTAAAAGACAAGGATGGACAAGTTTGTTCTGCGATCGTATGATCGTTGATTTAAGCTGGGGTATTTTATTGATATTCATAGCATCCACGAATATTAATAGAAAGATTTCATTGGTTTTACGTTATATCCGAATTTTTTGCGTATGTACAATTTTTGAAAATTGCATACCTTCAGCTTTCGTGAAATGCGCGTCTTGAGCTACTGTAAAGCTTGACAAAGTTTTTATACTTCAAAAGATTCATTTGAGTTTCTCTCGCATTTGATGAAATTTGGGTGCTGTGTTTTATCAGATAACCTTACATCAGGTATTGTGGAACAAATCGCGTATTTTTTCCTGAACTTCGCTTATATTAAAAAATCTGTTGCACAGAAATATCAGTCGTAAAAACATATCAGAATGCTGACTTTGATATGAACAATCAGATGAGTATCTTTCGCTTGAATACATTGTAATTTTGATCGACCTTTACAGAAAAAAACGCATACCTCTGCTGAGGAGAGCACCCAGCCCCCAGTTGATTTAAGTGAGTAACATTTCTTCTACGATCAGCTTATACGAGTACGCCAACTCCTGGTATTGACGAGGATGAAATTAATAACGTTACTGCAGCTTCTGAAATGTTCGTAATTTAGTAGACTATCATACACGAAGCATACTCTTAGTTTAAAAAGCCAATTCCTTGAGAATTCACTCTAGCATTGCGCGATAATGATTTCTTACTGATATTCCGTTACCATAGCGTTTCTAACTTCAGCTTCATAATTATTGATGGCGTGGCGAGAAGAGTCGGGTACTGGCAAGCAAACTGAATGCTACATTTTATTATCTTTTGATGAACTTGGGGTACCAAGAGCGAAAATATAAAGGGAAATTTATCTGATTCCAGTCAATCAATATTTTTTTGTATTTGAAATATCGCGAATATTCCGGGTGATTTGTGTGTGCACAGTCGCCGCTCGACTGTCCATAGCGCCGCTGCCGCTGCAATGATGACATTGTGGTGGGCTACTGTTTTCTCGGCGCGAAATTAAAAACGAACGATGAATGACGCTCAGCTGACACTGTCGATGAAAAAAGACTATAACATGCCCTAACCCTCAATGTGTCCAACGGGCGCAAGAGCGCACAAAGGAAAACCACCGCCTTGAAATGATTTATTAAAGTAAAAGATTTTTTGAACGTCTCCTTTGAAAATTCGTTATTTCATGTATGCAGAGCAGGCGGGAAGTACCGCGTTTCAGACCGATTCGGAAGCGAGGGACAAGGTCTTTCCGCCCGGCTCGAGCGGGCACAATGTAATCAGACAGACGCAAATACAGTGTCTCTCAGCGTTACAAATACGTATTACTAAAAATAGGATTAATTATGTTCTTGATTTGTTTTTTTCAATTTTATTCCGTGCTTGAAAACGTATATTATTAGGTGGGGGCTCCGGTGCTGGTTTTTTTCTCAGTATTTCGCGTTTTCAAAAGGAGTCGGACAAAAAGTATCGTGTGCACCACAGGAGAAATGCGCCTTCCCGCCTTTGAGACACAATGTACTATCTTATCTTATCTTATATATATAGTATTAAAGTTCGAAACCAAATTTTGGATGTCCAGATGTTCAGAAAGTGATGTCACCTGAATTTTTTTTTCTATTTACGTCATCGTTGATCTAGAGTAATTGGCGGGGACAAAATTCAGCGAGCCGGAATTTTCAGTCCGGAAACGACCGCGCAGTCAAGAGCACGTATGAAAATCGCGCTCCGCTCCAGGTACTTGACCTGGTGAATTCCGACTTCTAGGACCAGCGCACCGTAGTTCCTGTGCTCCAGGTCCACGACCTGGTGAATTTCGACTTCCAGGACAAGCGCTCCGTAGCTCATTGGCTCCAGGTCCTTGACCTGGTGAATTCTGAATTTCAGGACTAGCGCTCCGTAGTTCCTGCGCTCCAGGTATACTACCTGGTGAATTTCGACTTCCAGGACAAGCGCTCCGTAGCTCATTGGCTCCAGGTCCTTGACCTGGTGAATTCTGAATTTCAGGACTACCGCTGCGTAGCACCTGTGCTCCAGGTCCTGAACCTGGTGAATTTCGACATCCAGAACAAGCGCTCCGTAGCACATTCGCTCCAGGTCCTTGACCTGGTGAATTTCGACTTCCAGGACAAGCACCCCGTAGTTCCTGCGCTTCAGGTCTTTGACCTGGTGAATTTTAAATTTCAGGACAAGTGCTCCGTAGCTCCTACGCTCCAGGCCCTGAACCTGGTGAATTTCAAATTCCAGGAGTAGCGCCCCGTAGTTCCTACATTCGAGGTCCACTACCAGGTGAATTTCGTCGTCCAGGACGAGCGCTCCGTAGTTCCTGTGCCCCAAGTCCACTACCTGGTGGTACTCGACCTTCAAGACAAGCGCTCCGTAGTTCCTGCGTTCCAGGTCCTGAACCTGGTAAATTCCGACTTCCAGGACAAGTGCTCCGTGGTTCCTGCGCTTCAGGTATACTACTTGGTGAATTTCAACGTCCAGGACAAGCGCTCCGTAGTTCCTGCGCTCCAGGTCCACGACCTGGTGGAACTCGACTCCCAGGACAAACGCTCCGTAGTTCCTGCGTTCCAGGTTGACTACCAGGTGAATTCCGACGTCCAGGACAAGCGCTCCGTAGCTCATCCGCTCCAGGTCCTTGACCTGGTGAATTTTGAATTTCAGGACTAGCGCTCCGTAGTACCTGCGCTCCAGGTCCACTACCTGGTGGAACTCGACTTCCAGGACCAGCGCTCTGTAGTTTCTGTGCTCCAGGTCCTTGGCCTGATCGATTGAGAATTGATTTGAAATCTGGTTGCCTGCCTTAATGTGTTAGGCGCACGGCTATTCTGCATATACATGGAAATCTTTATAACATATTCCATGTACTTATATTATTGTGTGATAGATAGGTCGGAAACGTTTGTTTGGGTTTTCGTCGTAGATGAAGACTCGAACGACCTCTACATTGATTGAATTCGATGAGCATAATGACGGGCACATGGACGTCGTGTATTCATATTGCGTTTTCTTCTTTGCATGCGATCATGAGTTCAGGTGCTATTACCAGCGCGTGTTGACGTATACGTCCATAATAAATCGAGTTTTCGAGTTTGTGAGTGATACGTGATAAAACTAAGCACATCGGCGTCAGAGGTATAATTGGACAATTCTGTTGCTGATTTGTGAGCGAGTGTGAAACTAAGCGGAAAAGAGGAGAAGGGTACAAAGTAATATTACCATGAATCGACGCAGGTATATAGAATTATCTCCGGATGATTTCGCGGTCTTGCAGAGAACTGGTCAATTAGGTATGTTGTTGATTACACATATAAACGAATTCGGCGACCCATCAGAGCAATACTCAACTTTTCGCATGCAGAATACCTTATTGGTACAAATACCACGATCAATTCAAAGTGTTCCGGAAAATAAAGCATGCATGCAAATACTGTTTCATGTCCCGAGACATTTGGGACATTGGATTTGTGTTTACTACGATACCGAAGTATTACACAGATATGATAGCGTTAACAATAGAGTATTGCACGATCATCATAAGATATTTTTGAGCAAATTGTTACCTTATAACAATATCCGTGTTGTGTCTGAAAAAGTACAGCAACAAAGTAATTACTGGGATTGCGGTGTGTTTTCCATAGCTTTTGCAACTTCTGTTGTTTTTGGTGTGAATTCTTGTGAGGTACGGTATGATATATCAAGGATGAGACCACATTCATTCAACATGTTCAATTCAAATCATTTGATACACTTTCCATTTATACAAGTAACCTCGCATAGCAATACGCCGCGCGAAACGTTTTCCACAGGTGTGTGTACGAAACATAATAAATCCAAGGTTGTGAAAGGTGTCCATAAGGTGAATATCCAAGTAAGTGAATCAATGCCACAAAAAGTTTTATCTGAAAAAACGTGTTTATGTACAATAGGGAGCAGAAACATCAGAATCGACCTCTCGATACCAAGACTGGAGTTGATTTTAAATGTACAAAACCAATAGCGAAGAAAATCACAGAATCTCTAGGAAAGGAAAATGACATTCGGGCGGCTGCATTACGCTACAAAGATGTAGATAGAAAAAAATCAAGTCGTGCAAAAGAATCTGAGGAGCAACGGGCCAACAGACTCAAGGCTGATGCGATACGTCAGCAGCAGAGAAGGATAACTAACAAAAATGTGCGAAACATAAAGGAGTCCGTGGTCTGTAAAAGCGATGCGGATAGAATGAAAAAAGGCGCGCAAAAGAATCTGAGGAACGACGGGCCAACAGACACAAGGCCGATGCAATACGTCAGAAGCAAAGAAGGGAAGCCGACAAAAATGTGAAAAATACGGAAGAGTCAAATCGAAGAAAAGTCTAAGAAAAAAAAAAACGTAACAGGACAGAAGGTTTAGTGTGACCTGCGACAAAAAAAAAGGAAAATTAATCCTTCCGTGATTTTGATAGGAAGGGTGGTATTGGAAAGTCCCGATTTTATGAAAGGTGAAGTAGAATTACATTATCTGGGAAAAATTAATTATTCGAGTCAGTTTTGTCATGCTAAACATTTTGTTTCTGAATTACCCGGTGATAAGAAGTATAATAGTTGCTGTCACAAAGGTTGAGTACGTATTTTGAAAGATAGTTCTTACCCGAAAGAGATTCAAGCATTGATCAACGGTAATGATGCATTTAGTAGAAATTCCATGGAAAATTTGAGAAGTTCAACAATTCCTTGGCATTCGCAAGTTTTAGTGCTAAATTAGACGCCTTCAAAAGTCGAGGTCCATTTGTATTCCGTATATGTGGACAAACCTATCATAATATGCGCTTTATCCAGATTGCAATGAATCCCGTGAACATGGACAATTATATATTGTTGATAACGAGATCGCTACTAGAGTTTGTATGCAACATCCCGGCAATAGTGGCTGCTTACCAGAGGTATTGAGCGTATTGGATGACGTTATACGCAGGGTCAATTCATGCGCAAAGGCGTTCAATATGATGTACGAGGTGGAAAGAAACGAAAAATTGCTGTCCAATTGAACCAGTTGTCCAGTTCGTGAAGTTCGAATGTGGTTTAAACGAGATGACACAGTTGATAAAAATCGTTTCAACATACCAACATGCAATGAAGTAGCAGTAGTGTTCGTTGCTGAAGATGGAGATCCTCCGTTACAAGGAGACATATGTGTATATTCTGAAAGTAAGGGTCCTATAAGTATGTCATCTCCGAGTCAACATGTTGACCCTATGATATATTCTCTTATCTTTCCATCCGGTCAGTCTGGATGGACGCTGAAGATGAAGTAAACCGGAGGAAACGTGATATAACAGCGTTGCAATACTACAGCTTTATGTTGAGCGACGGAGGCGGATTCAATCCATGTCTGAGTATAAGAAGTTTATCCCAGCAATATATTGTCGATACGTGGACAAAAGTCGAACGTCATCGTGTGTATTTCATGAGAAATCAACAAAATAAATTACGAGCAGAAATGTATAACGGCGTAATAGAATATCTACACAACAAAGCCGGACGGGATAATGCAAGGATAGGGAAAATGGTGATATTACCGTTTTCGTTAGGTGGGAGTCCACGAGGTTTGCAGCAAAGTTTTATTGACGCCATGGCAATATTGTAAAAATATGGAAAACCCGATTTATTTATCACTATGATCTGTAATCCAAAATGGAAAGAAAGTGTGAAAATCTGAAGCCTGGTCAAAACTGCAATGGATCGACCAGACCTTATAGCTAGAGTATTTCATCAGAAAGTTAAGGAGCTGAAAGCAGAATCAATCGTCAAAGCAGTATTTAGAAAGTGTGCTGCTTATGTTCATGTAGTCGAATTTCAAAAACAAGGCTTATCACATGCTCACATGTTGTTTTGGCTGGAGAAAGACAGCAAAATTCGAGATGCAGATGACGTTGACAAAATAGTTTCGGCCGAGATACCCGATAAGACAAGATATCCGTTACTGCACGACATCGTCAAACAATGTATGATTCACGACCCGTTCAGTCAACAAAATGTTGATTCACCTTGCATGGACACGAAAACAAATCGATGTACGAAACGATTTCCGAAGGATTATGTGTTGGAAACAAATTATTATTCAAAGGGTTATCCCGTATATCGTAGGCGAGATGACGGAAACCCTATTGTTTTTTATGTTAAGAGAGATGGGACACGTAGAACTGCTAACAATAGAGACGTTGTGCCGTATAACGCGTATTTGTCATAGAAATTTAATAGTCACATTAACGTCGAGTTATGTTTGACGGTGCAGTGTATAAAATATTTATTTAAATATTGCTATAAAGGTCATGATTGCGCGATTGTTGGAATGGAGAATGTGCAAGAAGATTGTAACATCATGTACAATGAGGTGGATAAATATATATCGACTGTGTAAATATGCATCGTCTGTGTGAATATCCGATGAATAAACAGTCCCTTGCTATATACAGATTAGCAGTTCACGTAGAAGGTGAACAAGTAGTATATTTTGAAGAGGGTAATGAAGAAGTAGCCATAGATGAAAACAAGGAATCTACATTGCTCGCATGGTTTACTTTGAACACCACTGATGTCGATGCACGTAAGTATTTGTATTGTAAAGTTCCAAATTATTACGTTCTTGATAAAGAATTCACAAAGTGGTCGAAACGAAAGAAATTCGTAAAACCTGTTTTGAGTAGAATGTACTTTGTGAGTCCTAAGGAAACTGAGCGTTATTTTCTGAGAATGTTGTTATCACACATTCGTGGAGCTCAATCATTTCAAGATGTGCGGACAAATGGTGGTATAATGTATCCAACCGATTTTGAAGCGGCAGTTGCGCGCAAATTAGTTACTGATGACGAGGAATGGGACAAATGTCTTTCCGAAGCGTCAAGTTTGAAATTTCCGACCGATATGTGTCGATTATTTGCGTACATATGTGTATTTAGCATGCCGATTAATGCTCGCCAATTATTTGAAAAATACAAATCTGATTTTGTTAATCATCACGAGTATAACGAACAATACGAACAAAAGGCTTTGCAAGTAATAAATGAAATACTAATATTTCATGGATTTACATTGAAAATTTTTAATCTACCCGATATAGAAGAAAATTTCACAATGAAGTGTCATAATAGAAAAAATATGATTGCGTTGAAACAGGCAGTGAAAGTTTCCGTGAATAGTTTAACCAAAAATCAAGGCGTTGTATTTAATGCGGTTATGGCGGCAGTCCGTGGTGTATCTTCTGATAAGTGTATCTGTTTGGACGGTCTCGGTAGCAGAGGAAAGAGCTACTTACATGACACGATTATTTCTACGTTGAATAGTGAGAATATAGTCGTATTGCCTGTGGCATGGACTGGAATTGCAGCACACTTATTAAAAGGGGGCAGGACGGCTCACTTAACGTTCAAATTACCATTTCTTTTGAATGAACAATCAACGTGTAATATTGAACCTAATTCCAAACATAGTCTATATATTCTTGATGCAAAAATTATAATTTGGGACTAAATAACGATGGCATCAAAATACGCATTAGAAGCCGTTGATCGTATGTCAAGAACGTATGCTGCTGCATGAACTATTTGGGGGTAAAGTAGTCATAGTTTCCGGTGATTTCCGGCAAACTCTACCTGTTGTACGACATGGTAGTAGAACCCAAATTTTAGAAGCATGCGTTAAAAGAAGCAGCTTATTGTGTCATTTTGTATATATGTCATTGAAAGGTAAGATTCGTGTGTGTGATGGACAAACGGATTCCAAGCAACGGCTTTTGAAAATTGGTGATGGAGTATTTTCTAATTCATTCGAATTTAACAATGAGGTTGTTGCTATTCCGACTGATATACTGTCGAAAGGAAATATTGTGCAAGAAATATTTAGTGAAAGTATTGATCCACAAGATTTATCAACTTTTAGTAAAGTTATTTTAGCCCCGACAAATACCGACGTTATTGCCATTAATAATGAAATATTGTCAAAAATCAAAGGTTCCAGTGTTGACTATCTGAGTGTGGATCGTGCCTCATCTTACGCCAATATTTCTCAAGCTGGGTCTCTAAAAATACTGAAATAAATGGATAAAATGATCTATTCTCATGATGCATTCATGTATGTTTTGTGACGCTAAATTCTGTTACCCTCTGACGAGGACTTACCGTTAACACTTTGGCGCGATTCTCCAATTATTCGATACGATATTTAAGATACGAAAAGATACTCGTTGGGCGCCAGACGCTTCAGTGTCAAATTTTTAGAGGAAAGGAAAAGATACGATACGATAATAATAATTCGAGAACCCGTTGTATGGCTGGCTAGGCTCAGGTACTCACACGAACTGGTAGAGTGGCGGTATCCAAAGGCAGTTACAACAGTTACGGAAATAAGGAAAATAAAGAGACCAAGAAATAAGCTCGAATCAAGTAAATTAACAAGCCAATCAGTCGTATATTATTGATCAGTTCATAAGCGGTAGGTTAGTCAATTTGTTACAGAAAGTTAACAAAAGATATTTAGTCAACTAGAGTGATTTACAAGATCTTCGGTTAAAGAAGCTAAGCGATAATTCGCACAAAATAATAGTTGGCAAAAGAAATTAATCGTAGGTCGAGAGAAGCGATATAATGCAAAAAGTCTACTCAAACTAGACGTCACTGGGCGACGTGATCTTACCCAAATTTCAGAAGCGGCACTACGAGAATTGTTACATTAAAGCAAGAGTGAAACTTTAGCGAAAATCGGTAGTTGACGGAATTGACGGTAGCTTAGAACTATAGTGACAAGAAAATACTATTTAAATTACGACAAATGGTAATTAGCGAGAAAGATTGACAATGATATACGATTCACAAATATCGGAAGCTTATTCGGAAGAACTATTCACAGCAAGCGGTTTGATAATTACAACAGTCAAAATTACGATATTAAATTAACAAGGAAATTCGAAATTACGATAACGAGAGAAAATACAAAAGTTATACGAGATTGAGAGGTTTAGAGAAGGGATTGCAGAGTAAAAATAATACACTAAATACACCTGGTTACAACAAGCAACTTAAGATAACACAGAAGTACGATATTCGGGAAACAAGAAAATATTACAAGGTAATAAGAAATGTAAATCAATATAAGCGATAGAAAACAAAGGTGCGGTAGTATTTAGCGGCTTAATCTACGCTCAGCTGTACTCCAAGTAGCTCAATATACGATATGAAATTTCATGCACAAAGCAAATAATATAAAACAAGCGATACGATACAAAGCGATAGGCAATACTAGTAAGAAAAGTAAAGATAGCGATAGCGATAGACAGTAGAAATTACACAAGCGTTTCTAGCATAAAATTACGAGAAGCAAAGAAAATTAGAGATACAAAAGATAAGCATTAAGCAAAGAAAATTCAGAAATATAAAAGATATTCGGTAGTTACGAGGTCGCTCACGATAGTTTTCGGAAATTAATTACGAAACGAAATCATGCAGTCGCACGGCGGCTTACAGCACCTCAATGTCGTGGACCATGATTCACAAAGATACTGGCATCATTCGATGCAACCAAAACGATAATTGAGATACGATAAGAGAAACAGAAATTAGAGCAACTTCGTAACGGTACGATATAAAGGCGAAAGCCTTACCTTAGTCGGTGACGAGATTAGGCACTGATTTTAAATTAAATTAAACTTAAAGAGAGCGAAGAAGGAAGGAAGTGAAGTTAACGGAAGGAATTGAAGCTAAAGGAAGGAGTGAAGCTAAAAGATCAAAACGGTAGTGGGTGCGAAAAAGGTAACGATAGCGATAGCGGTAGAGGAATAAGCGATAGTGGTAGAATATAAGAGGAAGGTTGAGGATTTCTAACTAAACGAGAGCGAGGTGGTAGCGAAGCTGTCTCCTGGCGGGTTGAGCGTAGAATAGGCAGAGTTCGGAGTCCGGATCAGCGATCTCGCCGGTGTCGTCAGGTGATTCTTCTTCCCCTTCGGTGGTCATTCAATCCCCACCATAATTGGGTCCTCCCTCTGGCGAATATCGGCTACGCGTTATCGACGATTACCGCTAGATGAGCGTAGTTGACATCACACGTACTTTTCTTCGTCTGCTGCGTCGTACGGTCCAGGTTGCCTGTCATTGGGGGTTCCCTCCACGAAGGCAGGTACGTAGGCTACCTCCGGAAGGTTACCGGATGGAGTGCAACTCCACATTGTTTGCCTCCACCGGCTTCGTCGTCTAGGCAGTGGCCAACTGCCCACGATATATCACGAAGACCATGCAGTCACACGGCGGCTTACAGCACCTCATCGTCCGTGGACCATGACTCACAATGATTGTAGCCCTTACTGACAGGAAGGCTGCGTCGATCCTCAGGACGAGGGCTTCATCAACTTTGGACGTAGTGTTTTAGGCTCGGTCCGGCTCCTGGCTGGTAAGTCGGTGAACGACAGGCTGCGGTCTGCCCTTGATGTCGAACTTACGGCATCCGAAAAAGTAGGCATTCAAAGTTGTACGGGAGATTCATGATTACGAAACGGTAGTTGAATTCGTCGGTAGCTGGAACTGTAGTTTTCGGTAGTTGTCGATCCCTCGGTGAATCAAAGAAACGTGTTGATCCCTCGATGATCGTGGTCGCGGTACCTGTTTAGCTTGCGCCGAAGCGCGGGATTACAAAATTTGTACAGAAAATATTAGTAACTAGTATTTTTCGCCTATATCGTATCGAGCTTGCTTGGAGTACCCCGCCAGGGACGCGTTTTCGGTAGTTTCCTTTAGATTTTTAGCCTTGTAACGAGCCATTCTGAAATGCCACGTTACAACTTCACCCCCCCTGGGGGAGACCGGGCAGGTCTTTCGCCTAGGTAAAGTTACGAAGCCTCTAGTTTTTCTTTTTAAACGATACTGACCTGTATACTAGCGAATAATCGTTTTTTGTTGTTAGCTTACAGCAACAGCGAAAAGAGAACGGTACAAAAGATAAGGTTAGCTCAGAGCTAAAGAAACGTAAAGCTTCGGTAATTTCCACGGGATACTAGTGAATGCTACTTTGTAACGTTAGAAAAGATAGACGGCAGAGGAAAGATAGACAGTTTGTAACGCTAGATAAAAGAGAATAATTTGTAACGCTAGAGAAAAGAAAAGAGAAGGTTGCCAATTTGTAACGTTAGAAAAAAAAATAAGCCACTCTGGTGCTAGTTTGTGACACTAGCTAGAGAATCGCGTTAGAAATTGAGTCGATTTGTAACGTTAGACAAGGTAAGAGATCACACAAAAAAAAATTTTGCGTCAGGTAACTTGGTCGAGTACATCCGAGTGCAGTAGATTTCGGTTGTTTTGTTGAAGGAATTTTTCTGTTACAGGTAGTGACTGTTTTGGCAAAACTTGAGTTGATATAAAGGACATTTTAAATGATTTCGAAAAGACAAACGAGAGGTTAAATTTTGAAGATACGAACGAGAATGAGCGAATAACGATGACGGAATAAGTCAGAATCGAAGTTTTTTCACGGTAGCTCAAGACGGTAGGAAATGATTTTTAGTTCACGTCGAGGTGAACGTTTGAATTTACACGGTAGCTCAAGACGGTAGAAAGTTTTTACGGTAGCGGGAGATTTTTAAACGGTAGTGAATTTAAGTTTTTTTTTTTTTTTTTTTTTTTTTTTTTTTGAAGCGAAGGTCGAAATGAAATTTTGAATTAAACGGGCCGAAAGAGAATTTAGAAGATATGTATTTTTTTTTTTTTTTTTGATAGCGGGAGCCTACGGGTCTTGGCGGTCTCGGCGGTCATATGGTCCGATCGGCGTATTCGTCTGGGCCTTTCGGGGTCGAGTCGCGTGCCTTTCGTAGAAGTCCAGCGCACAGGACGCGCGGCATTTCGGGCACTCGGACTTCGTTACTCCTTTTTCTCCACAGCCGAAACAATAACGTCGCTTCGGTTTGCGGCATTGTTTCGCGAGGTGGCCGATCTCGTCACAGTTCCGGCATGTCCTTGCGTTACGCTCTCGCCCGGTGTCCGTGGCGGTTTCCAGTGGAGGTGGTGGTGATGCCGATGTCTCCCGGCGTGACGGGCCGGCCTTCGACGCGAAGGAGAAATCCGGTGAGACGGACCGGGGTGGCACCGGGTCCGGGGATATCTCCTCCGTGACCATGGGCTCCGCAAAGCTAACGGTCTTTGCCTGTCTAGTGTCTTCCTCCACCGGTGCCGGGGGGGGAGACATTAGGAGCGTGTCCTCCGACATGGAATCGTCCAGGTCGGTGAGGATCACGATGGACGAGGAGAGGGAGGAGAGTGAGGAATCGGGAAAGGATATAAGGTCGGGAGAGGTGACGGTAGCGAAGGTTGCGAGAGGAGAAACGAGAGGGATGGTGACGGGAGGCTCGGACGGTTGTTGGCAGCGGCAGAGGCACAGCGGGCAGTTTGTTGGTGGTAGGTTTTGCAGACTGATCACCGGAGGTGGTGGTGGTACCGTCTGCGTCGCCTGTTCCTTCGGTACGGGGATTTCCCGAACGGTCCCCCGGGACGCCTGGGCGGCTTGGAACGCCCGGTAATCTTCGTCCGCCTCGAGATATGCGAGCCTGATCTCCGCAGCCAGATCCGGGTAGAATAGCGGTAAGGCGTCGATGAAAGCTGCAAACCTTTCCATCCGGCGCCAACCACGCAGCACGTAGCTGGCCGGTGGTGTTTCGCCTTCCATGATCTAAGGTTAAACCACAATAGCTAGTCTCGGTAGATCTTTAGGTCTTTTACATGTACCTTTCCCACTACGTTGTTCCCATTTACCTGTTGTAATTCAACCACCACCGGGGAGAGAAGACGGGATATTTGATAAGGTCCACTGAATTTTGGCGCTAATTTAGCCGCTACATGTTGAGTGGCAGATGACAACGTGTGCTGTCTTTTCAGCACCAGGTCGCCTACGGCGAATGTTTGGGCTCGTCGTCGTGAGTTATAGTTACGTTCTTGTCTGGCAAAAGCAGCGTCAAGTTTTTCAGTCACCCATTCGCGTAGTAGTTGAATGTGTCTCATCCGTTCGACCCATAATTTTGGAGGCGTAGCCTCTATTTCAAGTTCATCGGTAGCTGATCTTCGGTAGGAATTAATTGGCTCGGGTACACGGCCTAGGTTCAGAAAAGCTGGACTCGTATTAAGTGAAGTATGGTGCGCGGTGTTGTAAGCGAATCGGAAATCCGAGAGATGTTCATCCCATTCTCTGTGATCATTATTT
The DNA here is from genome assembly GCF_021155765.1 of Diprion similis. Lineage (NCBI taxonomy): Eukaryota > Metazoa > Arthropoda > Insecta > Hymenoptera > Diprionidae > Diprion > Diprion similis. The sequence goes on along the minus strand of NC_060113.1, from coordinate 10,731,108 downwards.
AGGAAGGCAACTATCATAGATTTTAGAACGCGGTTGACCCGTTCGACCGGGTTAGCTTGTGGGTGGTACGGCGGGGTCGTTGTATGTTTTATACCGTAAGTTTCCGCGAGTTCTTTAATCGAATGATTGTTAAATTCGGTCCCGTTGTCGGTAAGCAATACCTGGGGAGTTCCCCATCTAGATAGTATTAGTTCCTGAAAAGTTTCACCAATCTTTTTGCCGGTAGCCCTTTTAAGAGGTGCGCACTCGATCCATTTCGTAAAGAGGTCCTGCATAACTAGTACATAGGCGGAACCAGATTTACTCGGCGGGAATGGTCCCATTATATCGGCGGCTATAACAATCCAAGGTTGTTCTACAACACGCCTTCCCATTAGACCAGCGGGAGCAGTTTGATTGACTTTGCACTTCTGACAAGTATCACATTTTCGGACATAATCGGTAGTTGTGTGGTACATGCCAGGCCAGTAATAACGGGTAGCTAGGCGACGGTAGGTTTTTTCTATGCCTGGGTGACCAGATTGTGGATCATTGTGGGCTTCCTGTAAAACGGTTTCGCGTTCTTCTTCGGGCACAACTAATTTCCAGGAGTTTAAATCTCGAACTACGGTTCCAATTAACGGGTCGGTACGTTGAACGTACAAGTGATCGCCTTCTATCTTCCACCCGGGGAATTTTCCGGGAGCTTTTTCTATGTCGCGTTTTCGGCGATCGTACCAAGACAGAAGGTCTGGTATGATGGCGGCGGTAGCTTCGTCAGCGGTAGGGGTTGAGTTTAAATCGTTGTCCGTTTCCGGAATACGAGAAAGTGCATCTGGGACGTGATTCAAAGCGCCTTTGCGGAATACGGTAGTGAAATCATACCCAAGTAATTCAAGTGACCATCTAGCTAATCGACCAGTAGGATTTTTCCGACTGTGAAGCCATTGTAGACTACTATGATCTGTTACGACTGTAAAATGGTACCCTTCGATATATGGACGAAATTTCCCGATCGCCCAAATGACAGCTAAGCACTCTAATTCGGTAACAGAATATTTCCTTTCAGCATCGGATAAAGTTCTGCTCGCGTATGCAATTACGTGTTCACCGTCTTCGTGAGTTTGAGTCAGGACCGCGCCTAGTCCACAATTGCTAGCGTCAGCTTGTACTACGAAAGGTTGATTAAAGTCGGGACACGATAGCGTTGGAGCGGTAGTTAGTCGATCTTTAATTTCTTCGAAAGCTGAGGCCTGTGATTCTGTCCAAATCCACGATTGAGTTTTTCGCAAAAGTCGCGTCAGCGGTTCGGTTATTGAAGCGAAGTTCGGAATAAATTTTCGATACGAAGAAGCCATTCCTAAAAATCGTCGGAGTTGTTTTACGGTATGCGGGACCGGATAGCTTACAACGGGAGTGGTTTTATCTGGATCTACCTGTAATCCGTGTTCGTTTACTAGAAAACCGAGGTACTTAACTTGTGAACAACAAAATTCACACTTTTTGGGGTTAACTGTGAGATTAGCTTGTCGGATAGTTCGCAAGACGCGGTGTAACCATTCAAGATGTTCCTCGAAAGTTTTTGTAGCGATAATAATATCATCGAGATATGCGAACGCGAATGGATCCATATCTGGACCGATTAAACGATCTAATAACCTCTGAAACGTGGCTGGTGCTCCAGTTAAACCGTATGGCATTCTAGTGAAATGAAAGAGTCCTTTTCCGGGTACGATAAAAGCAGTTACTTCACGACTGTTTTGAGTTAGCGGAATCTGAAAGTAGGCTTGACTGAGATCGATAGTAGAAATGTATCGCGCAGATCGAAGTTTATCGAGAATGCTATCCATACGTGGTAAAGGATACGCGTCCTTTTTCGATACCTGGTTTACTTGTCGAAAGTCGATACAGAATCGGTAAGAGCCGTTTGGTTTTTTAACCATAACAATCGGGCTTGCCCACTCGCTATGCGACGGTTCGATAATTCCGTTAGCGAGCATCTTATCGACTTCTTCATCGATTGCTTCTTGAATTTTTGGCGATACTCGGTAAGATCTTTGTCTAATCGCGGGATGATCACCTACATCAATGTGATGTGTCGCTAAAGTAGTTGCGCCTATTTTATCGGGAGTTGGTGCTATTTCTGATTCTAGTAACTTCTTTAACTCCATGGCTTGTTTTTCATTTAGAGTCAGGATGCCGTTACAGCGTAAATCGGGAGTGAATCGAGAGTGTGTTTGAAATTTGAAAGTCACGAGAGGGTTATTTTTAAAGGACCAACTTGGTTCGGTGAAATCTGCTATTATGCCAAATGTGTGAATAAAATCCAAACCTATTATGCAATCAAAACTGAGAGATGGTATTATACGAATTTGAACGTCGCAGGTGATTTCCTCCAATTTCATGGGTACAGTTATTTCACCGGTAACGTCGGCTTTTTGGCCAGCGGCTACTACGACTGACCCAGAGTGAGATCTCTGTATTGAAAAACCTTGAGATTCAATTAAGGTAGCAGTTTCCGAATTTACGAAGGTGCGTGACGAACCACAATCGAATAAAGCACTTATTTGCAAGTTACAGATTTTTAGATTCAAAAATAGTAAAGGTTTTCCGTGAGGCGGATAGACTGGACTACAGACGTCATCTGGTATGGTAGAGGTATTTTGTTGTAAGTCGGTAGAATCAAGTTCGATAGTAGTGCTAATTTTAGTCGGCAGAGAGAAGTTTTCGGGAATTAGCTTTTGAGAATTTCTGGGCTTTATTGCAAGTTCGGGTTCCGAGGTTGCCCTTGCGCGCGGTTCCCCTGATAGTTTTCCGCACAGCGGTTGCAGGTTGCTTTTGTCACTCCTGGCTGTCCGCAGCCGAAGCAGTAACGCGTGCGAGGCGCGGTGCATTGTCGGTGATGATGTCCGGGCTGCCTGCAATTGTAACAAGCACGTCGCGAATCAGCGCGCGGAACACCTTGCTCGGGAGTCGGTAAGAACGGGTTAATATCGGTAGATCGGCTATTAGAAGCTGCGGGAGGGTTATTGTGGCTTGAATTTGCGTTCTGGCGCGAATTATTTTGATTCCCGGTATTACTCGTAGGTTGTCGTTGGTCATTACGGGAGTTAGACCCTGAATTACCGTATCTTTTATTGGTGTTAGAATTAGAATGGCTGTTCTGAGCAGGAGTTTGATAAGCCGCATTGACGTTATCTGTCACTTCGTCGTCCAAGTACACATTTGCCAACGCAAAGCGTGCTTGACGGGAGCTGGAACGCTGTCCACGGTAGGCTAATTCCGGTAGTAGCGAGTTTTCGGGAGTCGGTGGCGCTTGATATTTACTGGCTGCTGTGAAACTAATTTCTAGACGTCGAGCGATCTCTTCCAGATCGTCTAGGTCTTCTAGATCTTCTCGTCTAACCAAAACTTGAAAACGCGGCAGAAGGTTTCGATAGGCGTAGTCCATTTCTTCGTCATGCGAAAATCCAGGACTTAATCGCGCGAAGTACGAGCGCATGTACGTTAAGTAGTCCGCGACAGGTTCGTTTTCGCCCTGCGTGCGTTTACGGATTTCTTCGCGTAGCGAGAACTGCAAGTTTGGATCACCAAAACGATAGCGCCATGCGTGTTCAAATTCTGGAAAGTTACTCCATTGAAAACGTTTACTACGAAACCAGTACAAAGCTACACCCGAGAGAAAAAATGGGAGACTATTTAGAATGTCGGAATCGCGCAAATTAAACAAGGTTCTACCCTCTTCTATTCGCGTGAGAAAAGCTTCACAATCTTCGTTACGCGCGCCTGAGAATTTTAAATTCCATTTACGCATCACCTCGTATGCTGCGAGTGTATTCGGCGTGTTGTTGTTACGCGGTAGTTGTGTGTCGAACGGTTGACGCGGCGCGGTGCGATGGAAAGAAGGTGGGTCGCGACGCGGGGTAAAGTTCGCTAATCCGGGGCCGGTCTCGCGTATGGTGTTTGCTCTTCGAGGTAACGGTATGTTTTCGGGAGTGTCCGTAACGTCGATGTTTGCACCTGTCGATCTATTATGGTCAATATCGGGAGAAATACTATTTGACGTGTTGTTTTCGTTTGTGTCAATTTCGCGAGTCGTCTGTGGGCTTTGTCTTTCGTCTTCCGGTACTTGTAAAGAAGTTCCGGCGTCGGTTTCAGGTATTGGTTTGTTTGGAGTCGCGGGATTTGCCATTTCTCCACGAGAGGTTCGATAAAATCGAATTAAACGATCGCGTAAAGTTGGTAAGGTTCCTCCTGACGATAGTGAACGCTGTCTTAATTCGGAACGTAATTCTTCTGCGGTTAACAAATATATCCACGAGTCTTTCACGGATGGCAACGAAGGCATGTATTATTGCTTGCGAGGCGCAATATTACGTGTAACGAACAAAGTCAAGCAAACAATACAAACACGGTCAACCTTAGACGGGACAGAACGGTAGAAGAAAAGAATATGGTCTCACTCGAAGTTTGGCAACAACGGTAGAAAAACTTTCCCTTGACGCGCGATGGTCTTCGCGAACAAAGCGTTAGGCAGAATAACAACGTGGTTATTACTTACGGGAGAGTTGTCGGTCGTCGAAATAATATTCGTAATCCGTAACGTTAAATTCGGTAGATTTTCAAATTCTCGTTTCGTCACTTAATATCAACTGTTTCGGGAGGTTTTTGATTTCAATATGATTTTTGGTTTTAGCACTAACTGTACAAAATGGGAGTTGTGGGTTTTTGAGTGGTTTTACTCTCTTTCTCTCTCTCTCTCGTATTTTTGACTGAAGTTTTCTTTCTCTTGCAAACAAAAATTGTAATCAAAGATTTTTATCGTAACTGGCCTTTTGTGGCCCCACGTTGGGCGCCAATTTGTGACGCTAAATTCTGTTACCCTCTGACGAGGACTTACCGTTAACACTTTGGCGCGATTCTCCAATTATTCGATACGATATTTAAGATACGAAAAGATACTCGTTGGGCGCCAGACGCTTCAGCGTCAAATTTTTAGAGGAAAGGAAAAGATACGATACGATAATAATAATTCGAGAACCCGTTGTATGGCTGGCTAGGCTCAGGTACTCACACGAACTGGTAGAGTGGCGGTATCCAAAGGCAGTTACAACAGTTACGGAAATAAGGAAAATAAAGAGACCAAGAAATAAGCTCGAATCAAGTAAATTAACAAGCCAATCAGTCGTATATTATTGATCAGTTCATAAGCGGTAGGTTAGTCAATTTGTTACAGAAAGTTAACAAAAGATATTTAGTCAACTAGAGTGATTTACAAGATCTTCGGTTAAAGAAGCTAAGCGATAATTCGCACAAAATAATAGTTGGCAAAAGAAATTAATCGTAGGTCGAGAGAAGCGATATAATGCAAAAAGTCTACTCAAACTAGACGTCACTGGGCGACGTGATCTTACCCAAATTTCAGAAGCGGCACTACGAGAATTGTTACATTAAAGCAAGAGTGAAACTTTAGCGAAAATCGGTAGTTGACGGAATTGACGGTAGCTTAGAACTATAGTGACAAGAAAATACTATTTAAATTACGACAAATGGTAATTAGCGAGAAAGATTGACAATGATATACGATTCACAAATATCGGAAGCTTATTCGGAAGAACTATTCACAGCAAGCGGTTTGATAATTACAACAGTCAAAATTACGATATTAAATTAACAAGGAAATTCGAAATTACGATAACGAGAGAAAATACAAAAGTTATACGAGATTGAGAGGTTTAGAGAAGGGATTGCAGAGTAAAAATAATACACTAAATACACCTGGTTACAACAAGCAACTTAAGATAACACAGAAGTACGATATTCGGGAAACAAGAAAATATTACAAGGTAATAAGAAATGTAAATCAATATAAGCGATAGAAAACAAAGGTGCGGTAGTATTTAGCGGCTTAATCTACGCTCAGCTGTACTCCAAGTAGCTCAATATACGATATGAAATTTCATGCACAAAGCAAATAATATAAAACAAGCGATACGATACAAAGCGATAGGCAATACTAGTAAGAAAAGTAAAGATAGCGATAGCGATAGACAGTAGAAATTACACAAGCGTTTCTAGCATAAAATTACGAGAAGCAAAGAAAATTAGAGATACAAAAGATAAGCATTAAGCAAAGAAAATTCAGAAATATAAAAGATATTCGGTAGTTACGAGGTCGCTCACGATAGTTTTCGGAAATTAATTACGAAACGAAATCATGCAGTCGCACGGCGGCTTACAGCACCTCAATGTCGTGGACCATGATTCACAAAGATACTGGCATCATTCGATGCAACCAAAACGATAATTGAGATACGATAAGAGAAACAGAAATTAGAGCAACTTCGTAACGGTACGATATAAAGGCGAAAGCCTTACCTTAGTCGGTGACGAGATTAGGCACTGATTTTAAATTAAATTAAACTTAAAGAGAGCGAAGAAGGAAGGAAGTGAAGTTAACGGAAGGAATTGAAGCTAGAGGAAGGAGTGAAGCTAAAAGATCAAAACGGTAGTGGGTGCGAAAAAGGTAACGATAGCGATAGCGGTAGAGGAATAAGCGATAGTGGTAGAATATAAGAGGAAGGTTGAGGATTTCTAACTAAACGAGAGCGAGGTGGTAGCGAAGCTGTCTCCTGGCGGGTTGAGCGTAGAATAGGCAGAGTTCGGAGTCCGGATCAGCGATCTCGCCGGTGTCGTCAGGTGATTCTTCTTCCCCTTCGGTGGTCATTCAATCCCCACCATAATTGGGTCCTCCCTCTGGCGAATATCGGCTACGCGTTATCGACGATTACCGCTAGATGAGCGTAGTTGACATCACACGTACTTTTCTTCGTCTGCTGCGTCGTACGGTCCAGGTTGCCTGTCATTGGGGGTTCCCTCCACGAAGGCAGGTACGTAGGCTACCTCCGGAAGGTTACCGGATGGAGTGCAACTCCACATTGTTTGCCTCCACCGGCTTCGTCGTCTAGGCAGTGGCCAACTGCCCACGATATATCACGAAGACCATGCAGTCACACGGCGGCTTACAGCACCTCATCGTCCGTGGACCATGACTCACAATGATTGTAGCCCTTACTGACAGGAAGGCTGCGTCGATCCTCAGGACGAGGGCTTCATCAACTTTGGACGTAGTGTTTTAGGCTCGGTCCGGCTCCTGGCCGGTAAGTCGGTGAACGACAGGCTGCGGTCTGCCCTTGATGTCGAACTTACGGCATCCGAAAAAGTAGGCATTCAAAGTTGTACGGGAGATTCATGATTACGAAACGGTAGTTGAATTCGTCGGTAGCTGGAACTGTAGTTTTCGGTAGTTGTCGATCCCTCGGTGAATCAAAGAAACGTGTTGATCCCTCGATGATCGTGGTCGCGGTACCTGTTTAGCTTGCGCCGAAGCGCGGGATTACAAAATTTGTACAGAAAATATTAGTAACTAGTATTTTTCGCCTATATCGTATCGAGCTTGCTTGGAGTACCCCGCCAGGGACGCGTTTTCGGTAGTTTCCTTTAGATTTTTAGCCTTGTAACGAGCCATTCTGAAATGCCACGTTACAGTTTATAGAAATATTGGTAAAGGCGGAGATCCCGGAGCTTTTGTGGGGATAACTATATAACGGAACAATGTATATTGTATAAACAAAGTAGATAATAACATCAAACATGTAATATGTAAATCACGCATAAACACTTTTTGAATTATGTATTTGCACACATGTTGTGATAATATTTTGATCATCGTTTATTAGCCCTCAAGAAATCCTTCAGCAGCGAGGGCGTGAGGTATCTTATGAATCTCGTATAATCTGGTGAAACAATGTCAACGAGTAAGCGAGCGCAGCGAGCGCTCGTGCACAAAAATCCTAGACTATTACCTATCGTAGCCTAGCGTAGCCTAGCGTATTACCAGCTAGACACTAGAAAAACTACATTCACTAGAAAAATCAGCAGCTATTCTCCTCTGTGGGTAATAGCGCTTCGCAAATCAGCTGTCACTGCCCTATGTGGAGATGTGTGCGCTAAAAACTTTGGTTGCTATTTCATTATGTGAGTTAGTGGTGTGTATTGATCAACACTCACTACCCATTGAACAATCCTTAAGCAGTATGGGCGTGAGATATCTCATAAATTTCGTTCCGTTTGGTGTCACTGACAACGAGTAAGCGAGCGCAGTGAGCGCACGAGCACAAAAATCAGCTAATCCGAGCGAGCTTCAGCGAGCGAGGGAATATTAGCAGCTAGTGTAAGATTTAATTCTTATTTCCAACTAATTGAAGATACGGCATGTTTCAACATGATTTTATTAGTCGGAATGAGCAATTTGTTTCCAAGTCGGTAATAATATGAACGAAAACGAAATACTTGGTTCCATTTGAAAAAATGAAGCTGGCCTCGACGTAGCTTCAGAGACTTGACCGAAAAAATGATCAGAATTTTAAATATGGCGGCTTTATCGAACAATGTAACTTTCGTCGAAAATATTGAGATGCGAAAATTAGGTGCTACCTCATATCGTGAAATTTCATATGATTCTGCGAGGAAATGATACATTATTCTATAATACGATTATGCATGATGCTCTGATTAAACAAGTGTTTATTTAATCCATTTACTTAGCCCTCACAGAAGCAGCCAGTACGACCAGCGGAGCGCTGGTCTTCAGGGGATGCGGCGCTCGGGTCACCGCCGTAGCCGCCTATCAAGCCCGAGGAACGCCGGGCCAAGGCCGGGAGACGCCTAGCCATCCCCGTATGTTGATATTATTTATTCTCCGATTTGCAATGAATGTACATGGGTTTGTCGTAAAAGATTGTAAGTGAATGGGTATATCTGTTTGCGGTTGTAATTTCCAACGATAAATGCGATAGTAACCTCGGATTTGTCCTAAGGGCAGAATTTGGAAGTCATTGCAATATCAACTGATTTAAAAAATATATGAACTCTGATTTTTGACCGCAAATTTTGGTTCTGTGTCCCCATTTTTGACTTTGCTGCCGTCCTCCTGTACGTTGCACTGGCCGTGACCTGACCATCCTGTGCAGTGCAATCTGGTCAACGCGCATCCAGACCAATCAGGAGGCTGCCTACAATTCGCACAGGGCAGTAGCAGAGTTAGTAAAAGAGGCACATGACATAAATTGAAAGTATGAAATAGAATTTCAGTTGTTGATCGTTAAGTTGACCTTCAAAAGATCTTTGTCACTTACTTGGAGGTCAAGTTTCAGAACATGATGAGATCCATCTCACAAAACCTGAAGGCTTTTTGTTGAAATATCTTCCATGGGAACGAGTATTCGCAAAGACAACCTCATTAATGTTTGCTTTGATCCACGGCGAAAGTGCTTGAATGAAGGTGGAGTCTTCCAATTTGAGTCGAAAGGAAGACATACCATGTATCTTCTGCTAAAATTGAGTAACGCTTGGAATGACCTAAGAATTGTATTTTCAGGTTGAATCCAAAATTCACATGTGATAGCTTGTTGCAAAGTACAAGGGACTTGACGTCAGACAATTTTTCATGCAGCTACTCTTGACAAATTATTCAGGTGCTTCCGAACTTTATGCTCAACCTGTAGATTGCGCCTGTTTGGCGCGTAATTTAGAATTGCCTAGTAATGTTCGTCAGTCAATCAACCTGAGGTAACTTTGTAGGTGCCAATTAAAAATTCCAAGTTGTTTTGCACAAGATGACGGCGATGAAACTGAGGTAGAGGCAGGCGGGCTCCCTGGACCGGCGTCGCAGGGCCGTGGTGGCGAAGGTCACCAGCGGTCGAGAGGTAGAGGGTGGAGGGGCCGCGGTGGTAAGGACCAAGGGCTTCGCGGGCTAGGGCATCGGGGTGGTTGGGGGGTGCAAGAGCCAAAGCGAGAAACGGGAGAATGGAGGGGTCCAGGCAGACGGGGAGGACAAGGTGGGCGTGGTGGCAGAGGAAGTGGACAGGAGCGGCGCTATCAGCCGGATGCTGCCTCGTTATACTATAAAAATAATATAAAATATAACTATAATTACCACGTTGAAAAATAAAATGTTAATTTAAATGTGACTATGCATAACTGTGTTCTTATTCACCTGAATCGGAAGTTCGTCTGATTCCTGCAAAATCTTCGAGTTGATCTGAGTACCATGTTAAGTCATGGTTTTTGTTAGCGATTCGAATTTCTGTGAATGTTTATCGACCTCCGACTCTCATTTTCTGATATTAAAAGGCACATTCACCGGCTTCGATCTCAGAGAAGGTTTTTCCGCTCTCAAACTGAAGTTTTTCATATTGAATGTACCTGCGCCATCTTTTGTAAATTATCGTACTTCCGAAAATAGTGTGTCTGGTCGAGACACACGCTTCCTATCAATAGTAGGTGGCACATTCACTCTGTTCCATCGCGCAATCCTATATATGAGATTTCACTGCTTAGGATGATTAGCTGCACTCAGGGCTGTTTTTAGGGGTGAATTGAGATGCCCGATATATTTTGTTAACCTCCTTATGCATATTCAGGTCAGAGAAATCTGAAAATCCCATCTTTGAAAAACCGTTCGAAGAACGATCCAAACTTCAACTAGGTCAATATAGAGAAGACTGATACACAGAATATCGAATAAGTTAACCAAATTCAACCGGAAGCGCAATCGAACAAACCAATGCCAGAGAAGGGTCGAACGGCCAATGATGACAGACGAAGATTTTTGCCTATAAACCATCAACCGAGTACTAGCCGCAATAATCGAATAACTCATGGTAATATTGATGAACATCAACCGAGTACTAGACGCAATAATCGAAGTTTGATATAATCGAGTTTTGTTGGGTCACCCGTTTCGTGTCCGGGATGGCACACAGCCACCCGGAGCCGATTGCTAACGAGAGACACGATTAGAGCGGCGACTGAAATAAGATGATCAAAAAGCCACAAGGCCGCCGGCACGTGTACGCGGGGGTTACCGAGAAGTTTTGAGACAATACCGCGATCTTGTGACATGAAACTACCGCGTAACGGATATCTGTACAGGTTCGGGAGAAACACGAGATTTGGTTTGGAGATCGAGGTACGACGACGCACAGCTTTTATCGGCAGCACTATCGCGTATAGCTACTTCCCCCCTACTACCCATACACCCTTCGTACGGCAGTACTAAGGGCTATATAAGGAAACGAGCAGCAGCGGATCGAGGTAGAATTCCGACAGCTATCAGCTAGCGAAAATCGCCAAAACGTAACAAATTAATGTAACGTCTCTACAATAGTATATCTTTGGTTGCTGCAACGTACGGCAACGTTGTAAGTAAAACGTTTCCTACGGAACGCAATTGAGGCGGGACATTTATGGTTACTGAGATGTTCCACAAATGTTTTTGGAACATTGTGACAATTGTCACACTGTACTTATGTGACGTTTCCGCAATGTTGTTTAGCGGGTAGAATCGCTCAAAACCCAAAGATCTGTAAAAAAATGATATTTTGATGTACTAAAGCCAAAAGGGCGTATGAAAAAAAATCAAGATTTTTCAATATTTTGAATAAAAATTGCATATTATTGCGTAAAGGAATACATTAGAAATTATTATCAAAAACAAAATTACGCGCGCACTTTAATTTCAGTTTATCGGAGAAAAAGAAAGGATATTGAATCAGACAGTAACAGGCAATATTTAAATATTCCTTTCTTAATCTCGCGTCTCAGCTACCATATGATGAGCCAGGGCCTTACCACTGGCGCCCTCTACAATAGTTAAAGTGATCTGCTTTTGAATATTCCTCAATCTCGCGCCTTAGCTACCATATGATGGTCCAAAATTTTACCGCTGGCGTCCCCTATGACAGTGAAAGTGCTCTGCTAGAGAGTTAGAGAGTGTTAGAGTTTTTCAAATTATACTTAATACTTGTTGTTATTGAATAGTGTTACTTGATAAAATTTTAAATATTATTATTTACATGGGTTATTATTAATTTTCAAAAATAAATTTAATACTATTTTTGTTTCGGTGACAATGAGTTGTACACAGTGTATAATGACGAGTGGGTTGTGATGACAAGTGAGTTGTGATGACAAGTAAAAAGAATTTGTACATTTATAATAAATAATATAACATGATTTGTGGTGACAAGTAAAAAAAAATTATAAATTTAAATAATATACAGTAGATTTTAATAACAAACGGCTGGCAGTTGACGAAAAATGACTGATAATAAATACTAGCTTCGAGAAGTTCCTCGCTCGCTAAAGCTCGCTCGGAGTTGGATGCCTAGTACAGCTGGTTCTTCTGCTCGTGCTCTCCCTACGCTCGCTTGCTTGTTGTCAGTGTTTCACCAAATTTCACGAGATTTATGAGATACCTCACGCCCTCACTGCTCGAGGATTGTTCGATGGGTAATAAATGTTACTCAATACATTATCGGAACATGTGTGCTAACACCCAATTTGCAATGTGCTTATGCGCTCGCTACAATCATTAACTCAGTTTTTTTAATTTTCACTTCAACATACGATAGTTAACGCAGTCGAGTGAGCGTTATTAGTCGGTTTCAAAATATTCGAAAGATATGACGTACTAATATACATGACCTAAGAGCTGCTAAAAGTTTTGCCAAAGTCGTGCTAAAAGTTTGTGACGCCTAGTGTACCTGATTTTTGTGCTCATTTGGATAGACTCTTAATGTCAGTAGTTTAGCGTACATTCGTAGAATGTTAAAACATAACATAACGTAAGAACCTATAACTGTGCGATGCATTCTATACATCGCAAATCACCTCGGTCGGTATGCCTTTAAATTGAGAGAGGAAAATTATTTCAAAAACTTCAACTTGATAACATTAACAACCACGTTACAGTGTACCAAAATTTAACACGAAAAATATGATCATTCATGTATATATTTGTTGATATTTATTGATATCCCATTGTCATCTCATACATATTGATTTTTCCTTTTGAACGGAGTCCCGTAAGGTCAGCATGCGCCAAAATACTGTCCCTTTGATCACCTGAAAAGCAAAACGTTATAAATTCAATTCCACGACGATTATACATTTTTTCTCGCTTCTTTCATACTACGTTTCTGATTATAGATGTACGAAGGGTACTTTGAGTCCAGAATCTTATATGTATAGTACTTTTGTTGAAAGCGTCCATACCCAAACGGATTGCACGCAGTGTGCTCTCACGATATTCTGAAATTCCCATCTATTTCATATTCCTGTCTGCAATATTTAGGGCGATTCACGCCAAAATCGGATAAACGTCGGTCTCTTATTCTTATAAACTCTACTCTCTCTCTCTGGCTCCGGCTGAGAGTGAAGAGTTGTGCTCGTTTCGTGCTTCGTTCTTATCATATATTTCCGCGGTTCAGTATATAGTAGAAAGTATTGGAATGTATCATCAGTTAGGTAAAAACTCGATGTTCTAGTAGCCGCGATCTTTTTGTTCGGAACTGTGCAGTGTCTGTGTTAACAGCGTTTTAGTTCTTGTGCTTTTCAATTTTCTTGTCATATTCCATTTACCAGTGACAGTTACAGTAAAGGCTACCGCGACTCTTATCTGCGCAACGCAGACTTGTGTCTAAACAGTTTTCGCCAACGTGGGTGTAATATGTTCGCAGTGTGTACTTCAACCGTCTATCTGATGTATACCTCGCACACTCTCTCGCTTCTTGTCATCTCACTTAGACTTCGAACCTATTGTACTACGTCAGTCACGCTTGGGTGTGTAGATTCTCAGCTGGGAGTGTGCGTGAAATGTTATTATAAATACACTACAGGTGATCGCGGCTAGCTCTCTCTCCCTCCCCCCCCTCCCTCCCTCCCTCACTCCCTCCCTCCCTCTCTCTCTCTCTCGGTGAGTACACACACCACGCGTTTATGTCAGTCTGCTTTCTCTCGGATCTCTTCTGCTGCTTTCTGCCCGTTTTCGGGCTCTGCTTTTAGGTTTCTTACTTGCCCCGTCGCTCAGGCAACTTTTTGAGCTATAAATCGTGAATGCTCTGATTTAGAGCTGCGGGTTGCAAGTATTTAACTGAAGACTGGTCTATCATAACCTGCAATATTTTCTGGCGGGTTATCTTTCGCCGGCTGATCTCTCCCATCACCGCTGTCCGTTGGAGCTGCTCTATCATTGGTGGGTGGCTGTTTTCTCACTGTGCCCGTTCTACGTACGCCAAGTCCGTGGTGTATGCCCTTGCGCTGGCGGTGGACAACAGACAACAACTATCACCTACGGTGCTCCGGTTAGACGACTGTCCGTCGCTCTTCCTTATCATATGAGCTGTCTTGTCGCTTATGAGCATATGAGTTTTCGACTGTCATACTTCTCGTGACTGTGGTCCCTGCTTTCGACGGTTCTTGGCGCCATCTTCCTGTTTTCTTGGACTTACGCCCTTACTACACCATTCTGGGCCAGCATGTCGCCCCGGCTCTGTCTAGGCTGTGGGAAATCAGTTATCTTAGCTGTGGTCACTTGCTCCAACTGCAGCTCTATTTTTCATCCGGGCTGTGCGAAGAAGAAGGTCTGCTGTGATAAGCCTGCGCTTATCAACACCCCGATTGCTCCAGCTAGATTTTCCGTAGCTTCATCTAACGCTGAAGTACCCTCCGTTCCTGCCGCCGGCTCGTTCTCCCACTCCCAGCCTGCTCCTGGGCAGTCTACACTGCCTCACGCTGATGGGACACGGCCCTCTCTCACCTCGGGCTCTTTAGAGGACGCAATGAACGCGCGTTTTCAGGAGATACTCCACCTCATTGACGCGCGATTTGACGATCTAATGTCACGTCTAACCGTGCTGCCTGCATTACAGGAGCGCGTTGATGCTAATGCTGCGCGCATTGTTCAGCTGGAGCAGGAAAACCGCGTCCTCCAGGCAGACGTCCGGGCGCTACGTCTAGCGCAGCAGTCAGAAGTGGACGAATTTCGACGAGTTTCCACTGCCGCTCATGATGCTGAGCTCATCATCTCGGGAGCTCCCTGTCCTCCTGGCGGCTCCATCGGGTCCGTGGTCAAACAGGTGGTGACAGCCATTGGTTGTGATTTGGCGGATGATGATATCGTGTCTTCACGTTTCCTCATTTCTCCTGCGAAAGCCCGGAGTGAGCGTCCGATTCCTCTCCTGGTTAAGTTACGCTCGAATCAGCTGCGCCCCCGTATACTTGCAGCTAAGAAGCAACGAGGATGCCTCCGTACTATAGATCTAGTACCGGTTCCTGTAGGAGCTGTTAGCAACATTAACATCAATGAGGCTCTTCCGTCAAACCTTCATAAGCTACTCATAGCAACCAAATCGGCGGCCATGGGCGCTGGTTACAAATACGTCTGGCATAAAGAGGGTGCCATCTTTTTGAGGAAGGAAGATGGGGCTTCGGTACAACGCGTCCGCACTCCTGCAGATCTGGACAGCCTTGTTTCTTCCTGACACCGTGCTGTTCCTCCTCCGCAACTGCTTGCTCCGCCTGCTTCTCTACCTCGGTCTTCTATCCCGGTTTGCAACGATTTCAGCGTCTGCCATTTCAATGTTAATTCACTTCGTGGGCACATGGACTACGTCAGGTTTTATTTCTCTACTCACTCTTATCAAATCATCGCAGTAACCGAAACGTGGCTCCACCCCCTTGAGGACTCCGTGGTCTCGCTTCCGGGCTACACGCTCCTTCGCAATGATCGCGTGGGGATAATCGGCGGTGGCGTCGCACTGTATCTACGGGACGACCTTCGCGGTAAAATTCTCGCTACTTCTCCATCCCAGTATTCGGCCAAACCGAAGTACCTGAACGCGGAAATTAGGCAACCAAGTGCACCGGCTTTTCTCACATCTGTCGTCTACCGGCCCCCAAAAACAGCTAATCTTGCGCTCTTTGAAGCTGATTTTGAGTTACACTGCAGCAATTATTGGCTGACTGTCACTCTGGGAGATTTCAATGCAAATCAGCTGCGTAATTCTTATGATGCGGAAAATGCACGTGCCTTCTGCCGCGTGTGTTAGAATTTTAGTAGGGAACTTAAGTTTACAGACGGAGTAAGCGAGTACAAAAGCTTCTAAATAAAGGTTCAGGAATAAACAATTATGTTAAGCTCCAAATTAGGGTAGAAATAGAAAACATGTAAATTGCGTAACTCAGATAGCGATTTATTGTAGCACATAGAAAAGATAAATGGGACACCATTGTGCATAACAGCAGCAACAGCATTATTAATGTTACACCGAACTTGTACCGATACAGCATGAATCAATAGCCAGGATGTATGTATATGATACACCGTCATAGCAGAATAATAACAAGTACTTAACTCACGTGTGGTGCCGCTGCTACTCAAGGAATGCCCCTGCTCGGGCCATGCTAGCGCTTTTATACGTTTCGCGTGACCATGACGCCCGATATTCGCAGGTACACGCACCATTGACCAATCACAATGATGCCATATACAAGTTATTTGGAACCAAACTATAGTTAGTATGAAACATCATTCCATATACAAACATTGTTATTATTAGCATTTCTACTTCGGAATTCATGAGATTGAAATAAAAGAACATCATTCGTAGTTTGTTTACATTTGTAGGATGTGTACATGATAGTAGGAGTATTACGATACATTTTATATTCTGTTACGTGCATGCTATCTTTTTCGTTCCTTTTGCTGCAACTCATCATACTGAAGACTCGGATACCTTGCTAGATCTTTGCTTGGTCAGCGATCGAAACATGGTCCTGGACTACGGACAGACCTCTGTACCATTTATTGCGGGTCACGACCTCATCTTTGTGCGCCTGGCTTTTCAATCGTCATTTTCGACCAAGTCGTTCACTGCTCGCTCGTATGTGGGTTTCTCAGCTGAGACTTTCCAACGGCAACTGGAAAACTGCGACTGGGTCAGTTTCCATCCACTGGCTTCTGTGGGCGCAATCCTACAATGTCTGCAGGATAACATTATCCATACTCTTGACCAGCTCGGACCTTACCGCAGTTTCACTACGAAACGTAGACGGCCTCCGTGGATCACGCCCGACTTGTGGTCCCTCGTTCGCACCAGAGATACTTTGTATCGTGCTTTCAGGCGATCACGCTCTGACGCAGCCCTCACCCGCTATCGAGGTGCCAGGGACAATCTCCACAAGCTTATTTCTAATGCCCGATCGGCTTTCTATGCTAGCCGCCTTGCCAACTGTACCGGCTCTCGTACTCTGTGGAAAAAGCTACGTCTCGTCGGGCTTGCTTCCTCACCGTCTGGCGACTGCTCTGCTTTTACCGTCGAAGAGCTAAACCATCATTTTGCATCCATCTCTCAGAATCCTCTGGCTGCTCAGGAGGTGTCTGAATTCTTCGCGAGTCTACCCGTGTAAGCCTACGATGACTCCCTTTTCTATTTCGGAGATATTTCTCCTGGTTCACTTGATCGTGCGATATCCCATTTTACATCGCAATCGCGAGGGATTAACGGCCTCTCGCTCCGTAACATCAAGGATGCGCTGCCAGTTATCTTTCCGTTCCTCCTGTCTTTGCTCAAAAAGTCACTTATTTCTGCGGTGTTTCCGGACGAATGAAAAAAAGCGCGGGTCCTTCCTCTGGGTAAGGTCACACCATCCTCCCTCCAGCAGGTCAGGCCTACTGCCAACCTGTGTCTACTCTCTAAGATACTTGAATGCTCGATTTTCTACAAAAGCATCGTTTATAAGAACTTTCCCTCAGTCGAAGAGTGAACATGATTTTGTACACGCGATCGTAAGCGATCCTCGAAAAAACGATCACGTGGGAGAGGATTGGTGAATAGCATCATCAACAATTTCCCGATCGAGTTGCATGTTCCCGGTTACCAATTCTGTGGTCCTGGTACAAAGTTGGTGAGAAGGCTCGCGAGGGGCGATCCCGGTATCAATTCTCTCGACGCAGCGTGTAAGGAACACGATATAGCATATTCGAAAAATCGTGAAAATCTCGAGGCTTGAAACGTCACGGATGAAATATTAGTCGAGAAAGCCTGGAAACGGGTTTCAGCAAAAGACGCAAATGTAGGTGAGGCAACCGCTTGGGCTGTAGCGAACACGATGAAGGTAAAAACAAAGTTAGGCATGGGTTGTCAAAAACCCAAGAGCGTTCCCTTGAACAAAAACATACGCGCGGCAAAGCAATCCATGATACCGAGCCACAACGCGAAAACAAGCATCAAATCTGCACTGAAAGGTGCTCGAGAAGCTGTGAAAAAAAAAAGCGGTAAACATAACGTGCGATCACTGCGCATTCTACCGATACCTTCAAAAGTTGGTGGATTTCCACCTTTTCTCATACCTATTTTTGCCGGTCCAAGCGCTACGGGTGCATTAGCGGGAGGTGCTGCGGTTTAGCAAAAGCTGTTAACAATGCGAGCGCGGCTAAACGAAAATTAGAGGAAAGTAAACGGCACAACAAAACAATGGAAGCGATCGCAATAGGTAAAGGTCTCCATCTTAAACCGTACAAGAAAGGTTTTGGTCTTCATCTTTCAAAAAACTAAATGTAACGCTACTACGCCGAGCGTTAATCAATTGGGATTTGTTGTAATATGCAAAACTTATGAAAATTTCACATTTCCGAGGTGTCTTCATGCGAAACGAAATGCCCAAAAACGGGCCGCGTAAAAACGAGGCAGCCGTCGTCAATCTTGACGACAAAGACGGTCCTGGGACACACTGGGTTGCGTATAAGAAACGTGGCAACGATGTCGTTCATTTCGACAGTTTCGGTCATCTTCAACCACCGTTGGACCTTGTGCAATATCTCGGTGTTGGTAGCGTAAAGTATAACAATGAAAGATATCAAGATTACGGTACGTTCGATTGCAGACACATGTGTCTGAAATTTCTGAGCGGTAAACTATATTAACGTAGTACATAATTCAGTAAAGGCAGTCTAACACTTGCAGCCATGGATGATTCGTTCACGTTAACGATATCGGGAACGTCTTTGATTTTTGAAGCGCAATATTTTTCCCCGATCGAACTTGCTTCAGACAAAAATTACACTCTCGGTCTCGTTGGATTGTTAACCTTCAATTCCATTCCCAACGTTGACGCTGGCCACAGTAAATTGTACATAGGTGATAAGGTAGTCACCATTTCTACCGGCAGCTATGAAATTAAGGATATCGAAAAGTATGTTCAAGACGCTGTAAAGAATACAGACATTGAAATCAGCATCAAACCTAACAATAATACGTTATGCAGCGAAATCAAATGTAACCACGTCGTGAATTTTGAGCCTTGTAATTCTATGGGTCGGCTTTTTAGATTCACACCGTGGGTATTGACGGCTAACCGAACTCACCAATCGGATATGCCTGTAACTATTCTCAAGGCCAACCCGTTGCGAGTCGAATGTAGCATTACAACGGGTGCCTACGTGAATGAGCGCAAAGTTCATACTATTCACGAATTTTTGCCCATCGTTTTACCCGGATATAAGATCGTGGAAGTACCGTCGCACGTCGCTCGGTTAATTTTCGCGGAGAAGTTATAACTGTGAGACTGCACATCAAATCGCAATAAAATATGGGTATTGTATATAACAGATTACCCAACAAGAGTTATATTAGTAAGGCGGCATGTCCCGATCAAGTCAGTCATCGATAGATTCCCAAACCGTAAACACGTCAGAACGTGGAATTCCTGATAGCTCTGGGTCTAAAAGTGACACCTTTTCATGTCATGTGTTAATCTTCATTCATACAAATCAACAACAGCAAAAAAAGTGTGTTAGAGTTTGTCAGATGAGACTCCAATGCAAGACAAATGTTGATTGGACATTTTCCTCTGGCTAGGGAACAAAATCTGCAACAATAAAACACAAAAATTCCTCGAAATAGAGAAACGAAACAGAAAATATTCAAGAATTTTTACAAGGTAATTGCAATTCCAAAATTTACTATCTTTTTAGTTCAAACAAAATCAGACGTTAATAACAACAAAGCAATACTTCAAAGATAACTACAGTTTTTAAACAAATGTCCATAAACTTAGCCACCTTTATATTCAGGTACATTCTGTTAAATCCACAGAATGATTCGTTAAATCCACGAATTTTTTTTTCTTAGATTTCGTTAAATCCACGGAATAGTTCGTTAAATCCACGAACATTTTTTCAACCAGTTCTGTTAAATCCACAGAACAATTCGTTAAATCCACGAATTTGTGATTGGTGGCCAAAATAAATAAACAATTACGAAACAGATTCTGTTTCGAATCACAGAAAATTAGCTTCTCCATCGCAATTTCAAATATGGTTAAAGAATTAAGATTCAAGGTTTTCCTCTTGAGAGAGTGCCATACGATCAACGTGCACCACTCTAAATTTTCCACGAGGAAGTTTCTGAACTCGATATGTTACATCGTTTAATTTTGATTTTACAACATATCCTTTCAACCATTTACTTTGCAAGAAGCCCAATAAAATCTTTTACGAATGTTGTCCAACATTTTATTGACTTTGAAATGACCGCCAATTGGAGAAGAGTGAGGGATATTTAATATTTCCATTGTAGTTGAGGTAGGAACTACTATTTGAAATACCGTTTTCGATTGATTAGGAGACCCCCAACGACGATACAAGATTCCGTTTTTTAATTCAATAGAATTCCAATATAACAAATACGTTTTAAAATCGCGACCTAAGTGACAAATTTTCTGACATTCAGGGTGTCTATTTTGTTGTTTAAATTGGATCAGGGAATTGAGAGTGAGATCTTTGGATTGAAGATCACGCCAATCAAAACTATCATCAACTATGCAAATGGTTTGATAGACTTGTTTTTCATTTGCTTCGTCGAATAAATTAATTTTGTTACATTTCTTGCAAGTACAAGGGCGACGAGATAAAGCGTCTGCGTTATTGTGAAGATGACCAGGTCTATGTGAAATGTCAAAATCAAATCTAAAAAGAAATTCAAGCCAGCGAGCCACTTGACCCTCGATATTCTTGAAAGATAAAAGCCATTTCAGAGCTGCGTGGTCGGTTCTAATCAAAAATTTCCTGCCCAAAAGATAGTGACTGAAATTTCCTACCGATTTGATAACTGCCAAAAGTTCTCTACGCGTTGTACAATAATTTCTTTCAGCTTTATTCAAACATTTGCTGAAATAAGCAATTCTTTTTCTTCGCCGTTTTGAATCTGCAAAAGGGCAGCACCGATAGCAGTTACAGAAGCATCAGTATCGAGAATGAAATTTCCATCGGGAATTGGAACAGTCAGGATAGGTGAAGAAGTGAGAGCAAGTTTCAATTGATCGAAACTAGATTGAGCTTCCTTAGACCATCTGAAAGGAGTTTTATCCTCAGTTAGAGCGTATAAAGGTTTCGATACGTTGGCAAAACCTAATACATATTTCCTGTAGTATCCGCATAGACCAAGAAAACTTCTGATCTGTCGTCTTGTTTTGGGAATAGGCCAAGTTAGAATGGAAGAAATTTTTTTTGGATCGCATTTGATTCCTTCTCTGGAAATTATGTGTCCCAAAAATCGAGCCTCGTGTTTAAAGAAGACACATTTCTTGGTATTAACTTTGAGGTTTGCATCTGTCAAACGAGAGAAAACTAGATCCAAATTATGAGAATGTTCGTCGAAATCTTTACCGAAGACAATAATGTCATCCGGAAAAACACGACAAATCTTACCTACTAATCCCCTGAGAACTTCATTCATGATTCGGACGAATGTTGCTGGAGCATTGCAAAGAACGAAAGGGAGAATAGTAAATTGCCATAGCTCATCACCAATAGCAAAGGCTGTTTTCTCTTCATCTTCAGGTTCTAGTTCTATTTGCCAATATCCACTTTTAAGATCGATGGTCGAAAACCAAACGAAGTTGATACTTGCGTCAAAAATTTCGTCATCGCGAGGAAGAGACATCGAATCTTTTTTGGTAATGTTATTCAAGGGACGATAATCAACACAAAAGCAAAGAGAATCATCCTTCTTCTTAGCTAAAACGACTTGAAAAGTCCAACGGCTACAACTGGGTTCAATAACCCCTAACGTTTTCATTTCTTCCAATAAAGTGGAAACTTTATCTCGATAATGAAAAGGAATTCTTCGAGGATTTTGTTTAACAGGGTGAGACGTTTCTAGAATAATTCTATGTTTACTTCCTCGATATCTGCCTAAATCGTATAAATTCTTTGCAAAACTATTTTGAAATTTTATAAAGAATTGTTTCAATTTTTGTTGTTGAGATGGATCTAAAAGTTCGCCAGATTCTTTGAAAAGTTCATCCAAAAATTCTGGAATATCGAGGGGAAGCTTGGCGACTTCCTTGGAAGAAGTCTGGTTGACGGAGATAATTTTATTTTGGTCATTAATGTCGAATTTTCGGTCAATTATTGACTTAAAATCTTCCAAGAGACCAGATTTGAAAAGGAAATCTAAGCCCAGGATGCAGTCGTCTGTAATGTTGGCGAAAACTGCGATTAAAGTTGAAGAAATATTATCGATTGTAATTGAAATTTCTTTTGTTGCTTCATAGGAAAATTGTTCACCAGAAACGGTAAAAATTGTGAATCGTCTGAAGATATCTTTTAATTCTTTGAGATCATTATTAAAAAGTCGAGGATTCACAAGAGTGATATCCGAAGCAGTGTCGATATTCATAAGACAAGAATGCTCATTAATTTTGCCTTGAATTTTCAATTTCAAGTGCAAAGGTTGATCATTTTTACAAACTTGGTAACAATGAATTTGATCGGAATCTGACTGAGCCAACTCATCCCCCAATGAATTGACTCGATCTAGTTTTCCGAATTCCCGTTAAAAGCTTGTTGATTCTTGTTAAAATTTACATTTTTATTCTTTGAAAACCCGTTGTTGAAAGAATTAGGACGTTGATTTCTATTAAAATTGCGATGGGAATGGAAAGAAGTGCTTGCGTGTTGACCAGAATTCTGCGAGGAATTCGTGTGAGGGGTTTGTTGCTGGTTGCTATGAAATTCATTGCATTTATTAGCGTAATGTCCAGTCGTCTTGCATTTAAAGCATAGTACGTCGTTTCTAGAAAATTTGTTCTGCTTGTTGAAATGGTTGTTTGAAAAATTGTTGTAAGGATTGGACTGGAAGTGATGAGGTTTGGGGTGAATGTTGTGTGAATTATTTCGTCCATTTTTGAGAAAACGGTTATTGGAAAACTGTGAGTTCTGACGTTTGCTGTTTAAGAGAGAAGAGATCGATTTTATTTCAGTAGCTCTTTCAATCGCTTTTTGTAAAGATTCGAGACGTTCAGAACGAAGAGTAAACTCGATTTTCGGGTTCTCGATTCCATTAATAAAAGAAAGGCATGCAATTCGATCTTTATGTTCTTCGGGAAGATCGAGATACGCGAGTCTGACAAGACGTTCAATGTCTTCAGCGAATTTAATGAAATCTTCATCTTTCGTTTGTTTTCTCGCTTGTCATTCGTTGAAATACATCCGAGATAAATGTCTATCATCGAATCTTTCGTTTAAAGCGTCCGTGATTTTTTGATAATCTTTTAGATCATTTCCCGAAAGCTTTTCAAAAATTATTTGGGCTTTATCGCGAAGACAAGTTAAAAGTTGAGCCGCTTTTATTTCATTTGACCAACCGTTGCTTTCCGAAGCAATTTCAAAATGTTTTTTATAGCGTGACCAAGATTGAGAACCGTCAAACGTGTCGGGTTTAATGTGACAATATTTTGATTCAATTGTATTGGTAAAAGCAGTGTTCAAAGGATTTTGCGAAGCGTTAGCAGAAGCGTTAGTTGTAATAGAATTAAAATTGTTATTAGGTATTGAAGAGGGAATGGGAAACTCAGGTAAAACTTCCGGGCGAAGTGTAGATCTCAGCAATGCTTGAAGTTCCTCCCTGGCAGTACGACGGTGACTTTCTAGATCCTCGCGAAGAGCCTCTCTGATGTCGTTTGTAATTTCATTATGAAGATTGACCCTCATCTCGACTAATTCCATCGATATCTCTTGACGGAGTTGATTTGTTCCATTATCTGTGGTTGGAGCTGAATGAGGACGAAAACCGGTGGCGAAAGGACCAAGTTGAGGATTAGGATTTTTTTTTTGAAAAATCTCTGTGATTACGCATTCTTTGTGACATTTTTTTTCAAGATGGATGAACAAGAAAAATGTCACTTGATCAGTCTTTTTTTTTTAAATCGGCATAGAAAAATATCACTTCTATTCGTCACAGAACGTCACTTTTTGCTAACTTTTAATCCAGCACTTATTCTTCCTTTTTACTTCTGACACCAATGTTACATATGCGGGTGTAATAAATAGTCAGGAGATTATCAAAAAGACTGGGGCGGTTTATTTAGGACAAAAGTACAAGGAGATGTGTCGCTTTTAAAGTCCGTTCAAGGAATGCCAGAAGGATCCACATTGACTCCAAAAGACGGCCGTTGTCAGGGAACATCAGATCTTCATTTTGATTAATTAAATCAATACAAGCATATTCGAAGGGGGAAACCGTAACAATAGTATAAAAGCGGAGTAGAACCAAACGGCTATTCCTTACCGCTCGGGAATAACCGACAAGCAGGTCGTTACATTTGGTGGCTAGCTGTGGTCTTCGCTTTCCGGGAATTTAGTGGTTTAATCCTTCACGTCTTTGTGACGTAAACAGTGCTTTTTGATACACCAGTGATTTTGACACCTCATCGACATATTTTGTTCCTGCTCTACGACTACTCGTGAATTCAAAAAGTTGTGTCATCCGTTTCAAATTTTACGAGTTCCGTGAAATAAACACAGAATTGACGCTACGTGATACTGGAATCCTTCGAAACTTGTGACAGTGTTGACGATACCCTTAAGGAAATCATATTCTATTTACAACGTACTTCCGACGATTCCAATCTGGCAATAACCAACAATCCCAGAATTACACAAACGCCAAAACTACTGAACTGCTGCTTCCTGCTGAACCTCAACGGCATCTGCCCCACAAAGATTCATCTCAATCCAACAATCAACTATTTCCTGCTGCTACAACGAGGATTATATTCCTGGTCGACTGGACACCTTCATTCTTCACGACAGCCAGTACAACGCGGACCCACGACGACAACACCCCAAGATATATCACTCCTGTGCCATGTCACCTTCTCTAAATTCTATCATCTTTTTATAAGTTTACCTAACTAGGAATACATATTTAGACCAAGACTCTCGATCGATACTATCATAATGCCAGGCGACAACGATACGAACTCGAGTACACTAAACCGGAACTCCAATAACTCAGACATTGCAAAACTATCAGCTGACGATGCTGTTAAACCGATACCCACTTTCGATGGGACTAATATTACATTTGATAAATTTTCACGAGATTGCCGACTTAGACTGTCACTCGACAGGCCTTCGGAACATCTACTTTTTGTAAAGTTACTGACTACAAAACTAACAGGCGACGCAGACTTTTTAGTCAACAATCAAACTTTCGATCACATTGATGATCTCTTGAACCGACTTGCGCTGGAATTTGATCCCAGTAAAACAATCTCCGAGTGGCAGGCTGAATTGGCAACACTCAGACAGGGCATGAATGAAACTTCATTCAGGTACGGCTCGCGTACAGAACAAATTATTTTTGAAACTACGGCTGCAATCAAAGAACAATACAGTGCTGAGAATGCATTGGGTTTGGTTGAAGCAACGAATCTCGATGCCTTAAAATGTTCTGTTCGTGGACTAAGGCCGCAGCTAGAACCGAGAATAGCAAGTTTCCACCCTACATCCTTAAAAAATGCCATAGAAGCCGCAATCACAGAAAAAAGAGAATTGAAACGTAGAATCACGTTATAGCAAACACACAGTTAGCCTTCCACAACTGATGCAAAATAATCCTTCCTCACAAAACAATCCCGCAACCAAGACATCTACCGCTCCCCCCAATACACAACCACAGGCATTCCAAAACACTGGACCAGATACGATCTGTCACTACAGTGAGACTGCCGAATACTTATATTCGATCGAACAGGCTCACCAAACCAAACGACTTACACCGCCGGACGAAACCGTTACGGCAGTTCCCTAAGTTGTAATTATTGTAAACGCCTTGGTCATCTAATGAATCATTGCAGGACTTGAGCTCACAACAACGCACGAAACCAAATCCCGGTAAACAACGGAAGTCATTTGAACTCCAACGTCGCCCGTCGGGAGAACGCGCCGACGAACGAGATTCCCCCACAGCGCTCCGTACAAAACTAAACGGCATTTGTGCAACAATCACTCCAAAACCAAGCGCAGAACAACGATTAGTCGTTACAATAAGCGCTCGCGAACTGAAAACTGATTCCAAATTCATCATCGACGCGAGTTCCTATATTAATGTAATCAAACTAAGCTGCCTAAAACCCGAAATGCAGTGCAACATCTCACCTATAACGCTGACAGGTATAACTAACGGTAGCATGAAGACATTGGCCAAAATAACACTGCGAATGAACAACAAAGACCACGACTATCACATTGTTTCCTACAAATTCCCAATCAGCTACGACGGTATCCTCGGACAACCTTTACTAAAAAATGAGAGAGCCACTATATCATACATCGCCGGAACGTTAGCGTTAACCCTTGATGAATCTGTATTCCCATTGAAGAATTATAGGCTGCATACGAATCCACATCGAGTTACAACTACTAATACTACCATTCCCGGACGTACGGCACAGGTTATACCGTTAATGTGAGGTATGTGTGTGAAGGTGTACGCAACCTTGTATATATCATGTTATACTATGTGACGGGTCTGTTGTCCGTCTTGTCCGTCTCTACGTCTGTCGTCAACAACGGCTAAGAGAGCACACACGCTTCAGATTTGCTCGACTGTAATAACTTAATTACTACAATAAAATTATAATAGTAAATGCATTGTGTTTTAATGTGGAAACACAACAGTGGCAACGAGGACGATCAACCTGTAAGTGCAGTGAAATCGATTTCTTAAATTTAGCGTGGAAAATTAACTTTTTAAAACAAGACCCCACGTGGTATGAGCTCAAACACTTCTGAAGATAAAGAAAAGGCTGTCGAGTTTGATAAATTGGTTAAAATTCGTAAAGTAGTTGAGAATCTATCTATAAAAAGTGAAAGAAGTTTGAGTAGTACGAACGTAGCTCCTAGATCCAGTAAAGTGACTGGTATTTCTTCTGGTGAAGTTAAAGACGAAAAATTTGAAACAGGGTTGGGTGTAATGGCGGCATCAACTGTGAATCTGAGCGTGTTTGGGAAGTTTAGCCCAGAAGAAGAAAAATGGAAGGCGTACGTCGAAAGATTTGACTGTTTTGTTAAGTGTAGCAAAATAAATGACAATTTAATAGTGACAACCCTACTTACTGTAATTGGTAGTAAAGTGTACGGTTTGTTAAGAGACTTGTGTTCCCCGAGAAAACCTCACGAATTAGAATATGATGAGTTAATCAAGTTAATTGGAGATCATTTATCGCCAAAGCCATCTTTCAGACCCGAAAGATTTGAATTCGAAATTTGATGAATTGAGAATTTGAAATTAGCGATGATTCTCAAACGTTTGAACAAGCAGTAGCGGTGGCAACAGCGATTGAAAAGGCGCATAATGATGTTTCTAAAATGTCTCTTGAAGTTAATTTAAATCAAAATTCTATTAAAAAAATAGCAACTAACGTTTTCAAAAAGAAACGAGGGAATAAAGAAAGTTCAACAGAATCGTTAAACAAAACTAAAAAGTATTGGCGGTGTGGATATAGCAATCATAAACCTGATGATAGCAGATTTCAAACGTACACTTGTTCGAAACGTCCAAAAGAAGGACACTTAAAAAAAATGTGCAACCAAAACGTAAATCAAATTGTCTACGAAGAGGAAGCGTCGGATGAAGAAGGTTTCGAGGTCGATCTAGAGCTTGGTCTACATCACCTGGACGGAGAGTCAACAACAAGTACTACTCAGGCGAACAAAAGAAATCACGATTTCTTTGAAATTTTGAAGGTCGAGGGTAAAGATATTTGTTTTGAAT
The DNA here is from genome assembly GCF_021155765.1 of Diprion similis. NCBI lineage: Eukaryota > Metazoa > Arthropoda > Insecta > Hymenoptera > Diprionidae > Diprion > Diprion similis. Next base: position 10,703,161 of record NC_060113.1, on the reverse strand, counting down.
TAGATTCTGGTGCAGCAGTAAGCATTATGCCTGAAATTGTGTTCAGAGGGCATTTTCCAAAACGGAAGATCATTCCAATTCTCTTACGACGTATTCAAATCAAAAATTAAAAATAATTGGAGAAGCAAAAGTAACGGTCGAATTTCGAGGTGTTGTGTACAAAAATTCGTCTATAACAATAGTGGATGCAAAATGTAAGATCCCTTTAGTGGGGCATAATTGGCTTGAGAAAATTCCGTTAATTCAAAGAGTATTGTATTCAGGGAAATTAGAAGTTGTCAATAACGTAGAGTCAAGCGTCATTTTGTTGTGTAAGTTAAAAAAAAAATTTCTGACTGTTTTAAAATGCCTGGTACGGCAATTAAAAAGTTGAGGCAACCATTGTTTTAAAAGATAACGCGGTACCAAAATTTTGTAAAGCAAGGCCTGTGCCTTTTGCTAAGCGTGAAGAAGTAGAGGAGGAGTTAGAGAGGCTTGTAAAAGAAAATATTTTGGTTCCGGTTTTACACAGTGATTGGGCTACACCTGTAATTGTAGTAAGGAAAGCTGGTGGTAAAGGAATAAGGTTGTGTGGAGATTACAGTATTACCATTAATCCGAATTGTAGCATAGATCATTATCCTCTGCATAATACAACAGATTTGTTCACTTCTCTACCGGGAAGCAAGTTCTTTACGAAACTTGATTTATGTAACGCATATCAACAGTTAGAATTGTCGGAAGAATCTCGTAAATTTTTAACGATTAATACTCATGTTGGGTTGTTTCAATATACAAGATTAAGTTTCGGTGTTTCATCAGCACCGGCAATTTTTCAATTAGTAATAGATCAAATGCTTTTGGGTTTAAAAAAAAAATATTTCATATCTTGATGTTATGATAACTTTCGGTTCTTCTGTAGAAGAATGTTGAGAAAACACAAAAAAGTTGGTCGGTAGATTGCAAGAATTTGGAGTTCACATTAATGAAAATAAATCGGTGATTTGTAGAACTGAAATTGAATCTTTAGATTTTCGTGTAAATAGTGAAGGTCGTCATCCGACTAAGGAAAAAATTGAGGTGGTTTTAGAAGCTCCAATGCCACAAGATGTTTCTCAGCTTCGCTCTTTTCTGGGATTCATTGGGTATTATTCTTGTTTTCTACCAGATCTATCTACTGTTTTGAAACCATTGTATTATTTGCTAGAATCAAATAGAGTTTTGAAATGGACAAAAGATTGTAAGCAGGCTTTCGAAAATGTAAAGGTAATGCTCTGTAATCAGGTGATAACACATTTTGATTCAACTAAACCGGTAGTTTTAGCTTGTGACGCATCTTCTTATGGTGTCGGAGCGGTGATTTTGCATATAATGCAAAAGGGGGAAGAACGTCCCATTGCGTTCGCATCAAAATCACTGACAAAAGCGGAGCAAAATTATGCACAAATCGAGAGAGAAGGGTTAGCGATAATTTTTGGTCTTAAGAAATTCCATATTTTTCTGGCTGGTCGCAAATTTGTATTAATAACTGACCATAAACCTTTAAAAATTTTTGGAAACAAATCAGGAGTCCCAGTTATGTCTACAGCGCGCTTAACGCGTTGGGCAATAATTTTATCGTCTTATCAATATGACATAAAATATAAGCCGGGAAAAGATATGGGTAATGCAGATGGGCTGAGTCGATTGCCTTTGCAGAGTAAATCAAATGAGAGAGGTGAATGTTATAATATTTCATCGATTAAGGATTGGCCATTGTCTGGAAAAGAAATTAGTAAATTCACAATAAAGGATAAAATTTTGGCAAAACTCCTCGACTTTACGTTGTTTGGGTGGCCAAAATCTTGTCCGTCTGACGAGATAAAACCTTTCTTTTTGCGTAAAAATACATTGTCTGTTGAGCAAAATTGTGTAATTTGGGAAAATAGGGTGCTTGTTCCCGATTTATTACAAAAAAAGGTTCTCGATTTGTTACATGAAGGTCATTCTGGTATTGTTCAAACAAAAATGTTAGCACGTAGTTTTGTTTGGTGGCCTGGAATTGACAAGGCGATTGAAAATTTAGTCAAAGAGTGGGAGTTCTGTCAAAGAATGGTAGACGATGTTGAAGCTGTGACGTCGCATCCATGGTCGTGGACAATAAACATTTTAGAAAGGGTTCATCTGGATTTTGGCGAGTATAAAGGTACTGAGCTATTAATTTTGAGGGATAGTTTTTCAAAATGGGTGGAAGTGTTTGTAATGACAACCACCACTTCACAATCGGTCATTGTTGAGCTTCGTACGTTTTTTGCAATGTTTGGATTGCCTGAACTGGTGGTGAGTGATAACGGCACTCAATTGCTTTCCAAAGAAATTGAAATTTTTTTTCACGGGAATGGTATTAAACATCGAACGAGTCCTCCGTATCGTTCCAAATCAAACGGTCTAGCTGAAAATTCTGTTAAATTGGTTAAAAAAGCTTTAGCTAAGCTTGATTTGCAAGATGATCGAGCAGGAATCAAAAGAAGTATTCAACACAAACTGGATCATTTTCTTTTTTCTTACCGAAACACTCCACATGTAACAACTGGTAAATCACCGACGGAATTGTTTTTAAAGCGAAAACCCAGAACACCCTTGTCCATGCTCAAACCTAGTCCTAACTGTGACATGAAAGAAAAACGACATGAGGCAGTTGCTAATGCTGTTGGATGAGAAAGGACATTTGACGTGGGTCAAAAAGTTTTCGTAAAATCGGTCATATGAGAAAAGGTAAATTGGAGTCCGGGGTGTATAATTAAAATAATGAGTCCTGTAACGTATATAGTTCTAGTTGAGGAAAAGTCTCGTTTTTGCCATGCGGATCATTTGAGAAATAGAGTTGAGTCTTCGGACAGTGATGTTGAGTTAAACGTGGGTCTGGAATTTTCAACAGCAAAAGAAGTGATTCAAAGAGAGACTAATGAACCTTGCAAGAATCTAGACAAAACCGAATCAATTATGCTAGACGAAGCTCAAGGTGCAGCGACAGAAGCTGATAGTTTACGTAATTCAGGAGACCAGGAGATTCTCCAGGGACAAGCGTTGTCGAACGTAAAAATAAGTCTAGATTACGCCAGTACGAAAATCATCTAGATTAATAAAACCTAGAAATAGATTGGATTTGTAAATCAAGGAAAGTTTATTAATCAAGTGTGGAGGAATGTGAGGTATGTGTGTGAAGGTGTACGCAACCTTGTATATACCATGTTTATACTATGTGACGGGTCTGTTGTCCGTCTTGTCCGTCTCTACGTCTGTCGTCTACAATGGCTAAGAGTGCACACACGCTACAGATTTGCTCGACTGTAACAACTGAATTACTACAATAAAATTATAATAGTAAAATGCATTGTGTTTTAATGTGGAAACACAACAGTTAAGAAGCACAAATACGGAACTAACACAAGGATACATCAATAACGTTACACTAGGGGATAAGATCCACTGCGGTAAAGCGATGGTAACTAATAGGAATGGTATCGCATATACGTACGCAATCAACACAAACGAATCAACCGTCGAGATAAACATACCAACGGTAAAACTGCAGCCAGTCACAGATGGTGCACTTTCTTTCACCGACGACGACATAACACACGCCCCAGATGCAATATTACAATTTATACCTACAACATTTTGTATCATTCGCGGCAATTCTAGTCGAATCCTAAATTCATTTAGCCTAAATAAATACGAATTAATATCGTATCTTAAAAACCGGACAGTCGGTAAAGCGATTGAGGACACAATGCTCGATTCACAACGACTCGTATACCACGCAATAGTCACAGACGCCTACTACAATGAACCAAACATCGGAGATACCCACAATTCTGTCAACGACGTGAAAAATAAACTCATACACGACCACATTACGTCCATCTCGATACCGAACTTAACCAATGAATTAGGCAAGGCCAAAAGGGAATTAATCATCCGAACAATCGCAACAACATTCGCCAAAACTGACATCGCGGTTATCATATATAACAGCACCGCCCAAATTACTAATACCACCACACATCCGATCCGGAATATACTCCACATCAACAAATCAGTAACACAACCTGACTCCATACCAACGAGCACTAATACTGCATCCTCACGCATACAATCCGTCACTAATACACTGAACCTCACAGATTCAAACAGTGAAGAAAGAAGATCAGTCATCGAATTAACAACCACGTACAACCACCTTTTCTATCTACCGGGTAACCTGCCACCAAAAACTTCTGAAGCTCTCCACTCAATCCCAACGACAGACGATACCCCGATCAACGTTGAACAATACCGATTCCCGAAGATACGCAAAGACGAAATAAAAGGACAGGTATCAAAACTCCCACAGCAAGACATTATAAAATCCTCACCGTCACCATACAACTTACCCGTCTTGGTAGTACCGAAAAAACCCGACACAGATGGTAACAGACGATAGAGAATGGTGATAGATTTTAGGAAACTGAACGACAGAACTATCGGTGACGCATACGCACTCCCAAACATTACGGACATCCTTGAGCAACTAGGTAACGCTAAATACTTCTCCATCTTTGATCTCGCATCCAGTTTCCACCAAATCCCTATGCATCCATCTAACAGCCATAAAACCGCATTTTCGACACCGAAAGGTCACTACGAATTCAACAGAATGCCGTTCGGTTTGAAAAACGCACCTGCAACCTTCCAAAGGATCATGGACCGAGTTTTATCGGGATTAGACGGTAACATCGCTTTTGTCTATTTGGACGATATTGTTATTCATGCGCGAAATCTAAGAGAACATGAAATTGAATTTAAGCAACCAGCAGAACGACTCCAGACAGCGAACTTATTACTGTAAACCGAAAAATGCCAGTTCTTGGGGAAAGAAGTGGCGTACCTAGGCCACATAATAAGTGAAAACGGTGTTAGACCCGACCCGAACAAAATATCTGCCGTTAAGGACTGTCCATTCCCGAAGACGACGAAACTAATAAAACAATTCCTCAGATTAATCGGTTACTACAGACGTTTCATTAGCAGCATCGCCAGAATCGCTGAGCCCCTCACGGGGTTATTGAAGAAAGACATTGAATATCTCTGGACGTCAGATCAACAATTGGCTTTCGAATCATTGCGTGACGTTATTCGCGAAGCACCCCTTTTACAGTATCCGAAATTCGACGAAACATTCATCCTGACAACCGACGCATCTCAATATGCTATTGGTGCCGTCCTCAGCCAAGGCAAAATCGGCAATGGCCTCCCAATCGCTTACATGTCGCGTACACTCAAGAAAGCCGAGACCAACTACTCCGTGATTGACAAAGAATTACTAGCCGTTGAAGACGCAATTTAACACTTCAGACCATACTTGTACGGTCATAAATTTATCCTTGTGACAGACCACAAACCTCTCCTACATTTGAATAACGCGAAAGATATTAATTCACGTTTAGGCTGAACCGGCGTAGAGTTGGCAGAATACGACTACACATGGAAACACAAGAAGGGTATAAAAAATGCGAACGCGGATGCACTATCACGTAATCCGGTCGATACAATACAAGTTTCACCAATCAAACGTCAGCGCAGTGATAACTCAGACCTACCATTAACCCAAATTTTTTCGAAACACAAAAAAGAAACCCACCGATTTCCTCGCCTTCCACGACCAAGTACTGACGAATCGCCAAACCCCGATCCTAAAAAACGTCAGAAGCCCTGCTCGAACTCGGAAATGTCATTCTGTACCACAAATTCCGACCGCGACCCCGGACTCAACTACAGATATCTAAATGGACAATATACCTCTCGAAAACCGATTAACAGCCTACTAAAAACCCGCGAAACGTAATCACATTCCCAACTGCACTTCAAGCGACGACGATCTACCCAAAGGGTCGGATGATGATTAACCGTTGACCCGAAGGCTCCCTAATAAATCGAAAAGAAATAAACGTTTCACATACAATGATGAAACAATAACAGATTCATCCACAGATAACGAGACATTAGATGACGTACCTTTGTCCAAACGACTCCCTACTTACGCTACGACCGCTTTACCTATGACGACATACGATAACGATAGTTTCAATGCAACAAATACATCCGATACAACTACAGATAGTTTTCCAATCGTTAACGCCAAAATAAAGAAGAAACACGACTACCTGTCCACGAACGCCCCTTTAAACTCCGACCGACACAAGATTACCGAGAAATACGATGTGACTCACCAACAAACAAGTTATATACTACCTGTACCCCAAGACGATAGGATAGCGAACACTAGTCGCACTCGATCTCATTCCTACGATCTTCGGCCGAGAAAGACTGAACCACAGGCCGTCTCAGCTGAATCACCTCACTTCCCCTCGAATAACCGCCACGCTTACCAAGTAGGTTCGGCTGACCCTCACTCTGCATCTGATCGCAGTAGATACTACCAACAACAGAAATCGACAAAACATAAACTCAGTGACAATTCAGCGTCAGCAACAGAGATGAAAAAAATTAAAACGAAAACCCCTTACGCTGTTACTGCGTTAGGAACAAAGCCTATCATTACTACACCTCGCCCTATCAAAACTATCCCATCATTTGAACAATTCGTAATCGAGCGTGACACGACCGTAAGACACAAACCACAAAACATTACTGAAACAAAAGAAGACATATTCACACGAAATGACAACATAGCGCATTGTATGCAAGCCGATTGTTTTAGGATTCGGAATTGCTCAAGAAATGATACGGCGCATCATCATGAATCGCAACACGATTAAATCACATTCCTCTAACATCGGAGACGTGATAGTAACACGGTACAACGATGTCAAGATTTTCAATTTGGTAACCAAACAGCGATATTTTCAAAAACCTATGTACCCTAGCATGTATAGAACTCTACGAACCTTAGCATTAAAATTAAATTCAGAAAACTGCCAGACACTCTCAATACCAAAATTAGGCTGCGGACTAGATAGCTTAGACTGGAAGATCGTTGAAATAATGATATACCACATTTTCCGATACTCAGATGTTCAACTCAATATTTGCTCGTTCGAAAGAAATCAAAATGCCGTACCTGACTCGAACAATGGCATTATAGACTTACCAGAACAAACAACAAGTATCGCGCAGCCGGAACGATACAAATCAAACGAACCGACACACAACACATTCAAGTGTGCTAGTGTGACACTCCGGCCGAGTGCACTTTATATTTCTATATGTTATGTTTTGTTGGGCGCCAATTGCTTTCTAGCAATGTTATCTAAGGAACGAAGCGGAAATGTCAAACGGAGAGCAATGAGTTCCTTCTCAGGACGTTTGGACGTTACCATGGGCATTGAATCATCTTGGTACAAGAAAATGAGCGTAGGCAATACATTGGGTAGACAAGGCGAACTGTATACATTGTGACGTGGCGGGTCTACCAGCCCGTCACCGACCCGCACCTCCACTCCCAGGCGGCCGCGTCAAGCGCTCTTAAAGAGCAAGGGAGAGTCCTGCCGTGCCGCCAATGAACAACCAGAGTTAGCTTTAAGATTTATGTATTGTTGCTAATGCTTTTTGTTACTCCCCCAACCCATTCTCTGAGGTGACAGCCACTGCCGCCGCCACTGCCGCCGCCAATGCCGCCGCCATCCAACGACCACCATGCGCTGCCGTCGCGGGAAACGCGGAGGGACCACAGGACGACCGGCGTGGAGTTCGAAGCCCCGGACCCAGTAGTCGCGCTGTTGCTTGCTCGGACCTCGATGCCGCCAAGGACATACTGCCGCTGCCGCCCAGGGGTCGAGTTGCCTCCACCTGAGCCTCCCGATAAGACCGGCCTTGCCACCCGGCACCCACAAACAACCGGACTCAGTCTCCCCCTGGGCTCGCCGATGCCGAGAGGACATTTCCGCCATCGCCAGACCACCCTCGCAACCCGCAGCACAGCGCGGCGAACAGACCGGCTACCTAGGCTCCCGCCTGTCTCTCGCCAATCTACCTATCATCCCCTCCCGTAGCGTCACCGCGGGATCGTGATCGCCGAGGGCCGGCGGCCACCTCACTCTCCCTTGCGCTGCGCTGCTGATATTTCTGTAATTTATCGTAGTGCATAATTGCTGTGGAAATTGTATTGAGAATTTGAAGTCGAGTTCAGTTGTTGTCCTTTTTCTGTGTCTCTGCCGAGGAGGAACCGTTGCCGCTCTTGTTTTTTTTTTGAAGAACCGGGCGTTGTTTGCCGTAAAAAGGTAGGCTGTCACCATCCCGAATCTCGCTGGCTATAGATTCTCTACGACCTCAGGCCATTTTTCGCCAGTAACAGGTTGCCGGCCGGCTGCGGTCGGCCATTTTGTGTGAAAGCCCGCGAGCCTCGTGGTAGCTAAGCTTTTCTATTCAATTGTATTTCTGATTTTAATTGCTACCTTGAGTTGTTATAATTACGATAAGATACTCTAGTTGTTCATTCGTTTATCTTTTGCCGCTTTATTGTACCGTATAACTTGTAATAGATTGTGTACTGTGCCGCTTTCCGGCCGCGTACCAAGTACGTGAGTGTGAGAGAGAGAGAGAATCTGTGAGTGAGTGTGTGCGCCCATGCCGTCGTTGCCGAGCGTAACTACCACCGTCAAGCAGCGACAGGCGACCGTGCCGATATTATAGAAAAAGCGAAGGAAGATTATCTTGTACTTGTGAAACTGTTAGATTGTTAGCAAGTTTGTTTTTGGAATTGTTCTGCCTTGTTTTGCGCTTTGAAAGTGTTAACGAATTTGCTCCACGACGATTCTGTAGTCGCATGAGTTATTGAACTGTTAATGATTTTACGTCGCTTATAATTCGCCTATCTTGGTCGCTTGCCGCTCGTCGCTTCTAGCTTATACCGCTTGATTTTTGCCGTGTTATATTGAATTGTTTAATTTTGTTGCTGTGTTACATTTTATGCTATTTTGTTTTATTTGTATTTATTTTGAATTGTATCGAAGCGTACCGTCACCGATAAGACCGCTTGCCGTGTAAATATTTTATTGCCTGTTGCCTTCTGCCTTGCCGTAACGGCGTTGCTTGTTAATAAATGCTGGTAATTACATCTATAATCATTCGATTATCAAAGATACTATTTTACCTTCGCGCCCACGTTCCCCTCACCGCTAGCTAGTCGGCTGTTCTTGTTTGTGCTTGCCCCTGCTATAGTTTCGCTTTGAGATTTGGTTGTGTGAGTTTGGTTCGCCGTTCGAGTCGGCGAACGAATGCTATTGGACGGTAAATTTCGAATCTGGTAAGAGTATAGTCTCTTACGGCTCTCTCGAGCCTGGCGCCCAACACCTGTCCTGCGGCGCCGTCAATCTTAATTTTTTTCATCTTTCTATTGCCGTGTTGGTCAACGCCATTTTTTGTAAACGAGCCTCTGTGCCGACCTCGCCTTCCCCCTGTTGAGGTAAAAAGCCCGTTACAACATATATAGAAATTTGTCAATTTTTCGTTTATTCAGGAAATGAGAACGTATGTGCGGTAGGAATATAGGTGTTGGGTGTCTAGGAATTAGCACAATATTAAGTGTATTTGGGTTGGATGGGTACTTATGGTTAAGTCTGTTATTAAATAATTCGGTAAAGTGAGTCGGACAATTAATATTTATATATTATCATTCGATGAGATGAAAGGAATTATTGATAGTGAACTCTCAGTACATGAACATATAATAATAAAATGGCAATACATCCACTATTGGGATGCTATAAATTACATGATAATTTCGCGTTCGGCTTTGTCCTTCTAAATTTTGCGAGGGCCTGCTGACGATGTGAGATTTTATATTTAACGGGAGAACAAGGTTACACTTGTCACGTAACATTTGCAATAGTGCGAAATACGGAAGGTTGTATATTTGAATTGACTGGGCGAATTGCAGGAAGCTGAAGAATGAATTTAAATTCTAAGATCTGCTCTTTATTTTCAAAAATCAAGACAGTTTAGCGGGCAAGAAAGACCGAAATCAATCTGCGGACACCACTGTTGATTTAACTCGTAATGTCAAAAGGTCCGACAGGCAGAGAAACCGAAGTACACTCCGCGATGCTTTCCCAGGGAGAAGAGTTATTTAATTCAAATCCAAAAATGTTATGAGCAAATTCAAACGGTTTTGACAGGCAGAAGGACCGATGTACAATCCGCGATGCGTCGCCAACGAGAAGAGTTGAAAAATAATTTAAATAAGCAAGGATTCTACGTTAACTCTCGACCACAAACCGGAGACAGGCAGAAAGACCGAAGTGCGATCCGCGATGATGGGACTTGTAGCTCCGAGTATCAAATGCAAGTAGTTAATCAACTATTGGGTTTTGACAGACAGAAAGACCGAAGTACGATCCGCGATGCACCACCTCAATAGGAATGAGCAGATCTGATTCTCCGGTTTTATCGATTAATTTAGCTCTATTTATTCATGATTTTGCATTGTTTTGTTTATGCGAGAAATAGCGAGGGAGTCGGTACCGCGCGGCGGCTCGAGTGAAGCTTGTTGCCGACGGCTGCGGTCCGCTCGAGATTGTGGGGTTCCGTTTTGCCCTACACCTTCATTTATTTCTGATCGGAAGGATAGATTGATAAAATTGTTTGAATGATATAATGAGCGAATTCTGGCACGTTACACTACAGGCCCACCTGATGCCAACGTCATAGCTGATAACCGGAATCATGCTCTACCCATACCCGCCTGCTCTCATTTTCAGCCTCGGCAACAAGATCTCGTCAACGCACCACTACAACTGACAAACATATTCGAAAGAAACGACGACATCTTAATGATGCAAGATAATTACGTACACTGTATATCTGCGGATTTTATTTCAAGAAAGGGTGTTGGTAAACAATCACTAGACATTGGATACTTGAACTCAGAAACGCTACGAGCACAGGAACCAGAAGTAAAATCAGTGATCATTTTACCAATGGAGAAAAGATTTGTTTTCAGCCTCATTACAACAGAGAAATACTACAATCGCACGACATTACGTTACTCATTCTCAATTTCAAAAACAGGCAGCGACTTTGATAAATTAAATTGGCTACCGATCAAAAATGTGATTCGAGGGATATTTAATGAATCAGAAATTATAGTAACAATATGCCTTTGCGAGATTTACACACCTTCACCTGAACAGCGCGAAGAGATAATTCAGGAGAATCACAGCTCCGTAATAGGAGGTCACAAGAGCGTAACAAAAACTTTCAAAAGAATCCGTAACCTTTATTGTTAGCCTAACATGAAACCAAATATTTACCGATTCATACGAGAGTGCGACAGCTGCCAACGAAAAAAGCTTGTTAGAAATAAGACTAAATTGCCAATGCTCATCACCGACACACCGACGACAGCCTTTGAAAAAATTTCTTTGGACATAGTAGGGCCCTTACCAACAACAGCCTCAGGAAATAAGTACCTATTGACGATCCAAGATAACTTGACAAAATATTCCACAGTAATACCCCTGAAAGAAACGTCTTCGAAAACTATCGCGAAAGCTCTGGCAGAAAAATTCATCTGCACATTCGGAGCTCCACTTTCAATTCTGACCGGCCAGGATCCTAATTCACTGAGCCCAGTTATAAAGGAACTGGCCAAAGTTTTTAGAATCAAACAAATCAAGACGACGGCATCTACCCGCAGTCCCCCCTCGGCCCCCATGGCCCCAATGGCTCCCTCGAACGGAGTAATCACGTTCTCATCGAATATTTGAAACATCACATTTGGACCAAAAGCGACTGGGACAAGTGGGTCATATTCGCGATGCTATCGTACAATACCTCTGTCCACGAAAGCACTGGATTTACCCCACATGAATTGATCTTCGGATCCGTGGCCAGACTGCCCTTCAACATTAACAGACGTCAGACCGAGACCGCGACATACGAAGACTATTTACGAGAAATCGTCACAAAACTACGAGAAACCAGGGACGACACGATAAATAACAGTAAAAACGCTAAAAGTAAATCTAAAAAACAGTACGACAAAAATGTAAACGAGCGTTCTTTTCAAGCCGTGACTAGGTGTATCTAATAAGCGAGACGAGGACAAAACTCGACGATCACTACCACGGGCCGTACGAAATAATCGATATTATTGATAATATCTACGCCAAACTACAGATTAACGACTACAAGACCAAGGTAGTACACAATAACAAAATAAAATTAGCAACTGGATAAGAAATAAAAATAAACACACCGCCTCGTCCGCTGAAACCAACTTGAATATATCTTCCAGAATTGGACTGTTCTTACTATACGTCATCAAGAAAATATCACTAAAAATAAACTGCCTACGCAAAAAGAAACCCACCACCCTTTCAGTAGAACGTAATATTGAAATCACAAACGCTATAGAACTCACAACACTTCCAACATCTGACACAAGATCTCAAGCGCTCCCTACACAACAGACTTGCCAAACTCAGATACCGATTAAAAATCGAAACATGAATACTAGTCTTGCGCCAACCAGACCCGATCGTAGACAGCAGACCACGTCATTTTACGAATCATAACCTCTTTTCATCCAATACTATGTTATATTATACTTTGTATTACTAATCAACGAAATGTACAACTACCTACGTTATATGAATCCCACTAATTACTGTTATTAGAATTAAGATTACAATAAACGCTGCAGGCTATTAATTAACAGATACCTGTACCTACTACTAGAGGAGGAGTGTATGGGTGAGTACGCTTGAATACCTACTTCTGTGATCTCTCCTCTTTTCGCCTGTTTGCTGCCGCATCCTGCCTCCGAGCTCTTTTGTTGTAGGAACTCTCGCCTGTGCTGTAATGCGAGTCATCGTACTCGGAATAGGGTTTGATGGCTCTTCTTTCTCGAAACCTGCTCTTTGCCATTTACCTGACTGTCACACCGGCTGTTTACATAACCTCCATTTCTCGCTGACAGATCTCCGCCTGCTTCAACACAATCTTACACCGTGTTCAACACCTTAGTGGGCCGTCCTGCGCATGCGCCGCATACATCACGTCTGCGCTGTACGTGACATCTGGATTCACGCCCTTCTGATCCGGAGCTGTTTGTTGTCCTCTGCTGCTGTCAACCTTTACTTGGAGTCATTTAACTTTACCGACGGAAAACTTACCCCGCTCGTCACCTGGCGCTAAAATTCAAATTAATTTCTTTTGGTACTTGAACCGAGGCTAAGGCTATGGCTCCAACTCGCACATGCTTTGGATGCGGCCTTTGTATTGTCAAGGTAGCGTCTCATTGCACCTCCTGTAAAGCCTTCTATCATCCTGGTTGTGTCAAGAGAAAGTCTTGCTGCTGCACTTCTGCTTTCAAGCAAGTAATCTTGAGACAGCCTGCTTCTTCGCAGTCAACTTCTCAGCTTGCAAATCAGCTGTCCGGACACTCTACTCCATGCACCTCACAGCTTCTGGATAACTTACTGCTTGGTGCTGCTTCGCCAAGTCAGGCGGCGTCCGCAGCAGTCCCGGTGTTAACTCCTGCTGGCCCTTCGACACTGGATGAGGTGTACCGTCTGCTCAACGCCCGGTTTGATGACCTTGATACTCGTCTCAGTGAACTAACTTTGCTTCGTGAACAGGTTGATGACAATTCTCGACGAATCGAAAAGTTGGAGCAGGAGAACCAGGCTCTTCGTACCGAAGTTGAGGCCCTTCGCAACGCCCATTCTTCAGAGCAGGCTGAGCTTAGACGTGTCGCGGTCGCCGTCCACGAGGCCGAAATCATCGTTTCTGGAGCTCCATGTCCCTCTGGAGATTCTACAGCCGCGATTTTTAAGCAAGTCGCTGCTGCTGTGGGTTGCCCCATTTTGGATTCGAATATCATATCCTCCAGATTTCTGGTTCCTCGCTCGCGCGCTGGCGATGATAAACTTCTCCCGGTGATTGTAAAGCTCCTCTCTGAGGAACTCTGCACACGCTTACTTCAAGCTAAAAAGCGAGAAGGACGCTGTGACGAGGGAACCGGCAGTCGGGCCGACCACCTGTCTATCCGCAACCGATTCCTGAAATCGACCCGCTGCCGCCACCTCGTCACTAGGCCCCGAACCCTTCGGGCCGCACGCAGCCCCTGAGCGCCCAAAGCGCCCGCCCGGCACGCACGCGCCTCACACGAAGGGTATCGTGAGTAAACCCTTATGGAGGGCCGTTTGGTCCATTGTTAAATCAGTCTCTGCTACACCAGACTCAGACCCATCCAGCTAACAGGCGCGAGTGTTATCTCGTAGTTGGAAGTGTGAATCGATTGTGCTTGCAACACATATCTATATGACGCTGTAAATTCAGTAGTTCGGCCTTCCGCCAGAATATTCTACATCCGTTCCGTTTTATGTACATATATACCGGGACCATCTCTAGAAACTAAACAGGAACTGCGCATGCGCCAAATGATTCAATTTTATTGGTCAGCGAAATTGCCCCGCGGAGTAATTTTCGTCAGCTAACCAAGGCGACCAACGTACACGAAATGTGACAAGGCTCTGAATATCTCGCGCGTAAAGTAGCGTATTGAGGTTATGTTGATATTTATTCCTACTTATCGTGAATTTTCTACGAAAAGTGTCATTCAGCAATACCGTAGTTGATATTAGAAGATATTTAATCGACACAATAAAGGCGTCAATGGAGAAACAAATATCAAAAGCTACAGAAATTGGATCAGTTATTTATTGAAAGAAGAAATCTGAAATTAAATGTGGAACGTCATCAACGAGTGGGAGTCTAGACAAACTGAGGCAGGTAAGTAAAAATATTGTTTATTTCAAACAGATTCTTTATTTACATAAAATTACAAATAAATGGATTGTTGAAACCCAGTAGAAGGTTGCTCCAGAGTAGATTTGTTACAGTGCAGTGCTCCGGAAGCCAGTAATCAGTGCCAATGAACATGAAATATTAAAATAAAATCAGTAACAAGGAATAAAAGAAATAGTGTATCTTGAAACACAAAGCTTAGGAGTGCAAAAAGTAGCAATTCGTTTTTCTGTCGCAATTTATTGAAAATTAGTGGTATTCAAAACAATTAGAAGCTCTTGTCTGATGATAATATCTTTTAATATTTCCAGGTGGGAAACAAACATCATCGAAGCGAGACTAAAGTTGTCAGGCGTTGAAGCGTGTAAGTAAATTTCTGATACTATGATATTTGCATATTACAATATTTTCACATGTATTCAATGATAAAATTCGTTCGTTCTGACAGACTTGAAGTTTCAAGTTTGGATAATAGGATGAAAATCATACCTTACCTGATGGTCAAAACGTTTTGGTGGCTAGGACCCTAGTTTCTCGATTGGTGCCACCGTTCCAACCATCGAACCTGGTTGTTCCGTTGTTCCATTAGACAACAGGTATCCGAAGGAATTTCTTCTGGTCATCGCCATCTTCTGAACATCAGTCGTGGCAAAATTGAAGAGCACGACACGCTACAGATCATGGTGTTTGAATATTCCATTA
The DNA here is from genome assembly GCF_021155765.1 of Diprion similis. Lineage (NCBI taxonomy): Eukaryota > Metazoa > Arthropoda > Insecta > Hymenoptera > Diprionidae > Diprion > Diprion similis. The sequence goes on along the minus strand of NC_060113.1, from coordinate 10,687,687 downwards.
TTTCAGATCTATCGAGCCAATAGTAATAAGTTTGTTATTCAACAATTGCTGCTAACTAATTTTACAGAGCAATCATTCCGTGCACCATTGTAATCCAAGCAGTATTATTGGCCCGCATTATTTTTCAAATTTTATTTTCGGCAGTTTTGATATTTTATTTTTCACTCTCATGGTATTCAATTCAGATGAATAGTGTTTCAAGTGTTAAATCAGATTCCAAGGATGAATTTTGATGTGTAAACTGAACCAATCTCAATCTAAAAATGTTGGATAACTTCAGTTGAAAATGTCTTTAAAGTCAATATTAATCGACAGTATCATCTGACTAGCTAGTTGCAGCTATCATCTGTGCTTGAGCCTCGTTCAAACCCGGCAAGGTCTAAGGAATGCATTCACTTACTAGTACACGTTACAAATGATCACTTTGTCTACAATAGGACTTACTTGCTGGCTAACTTTTTTATGATGAATCTTTATCAGGGAGTCATCCGGTAACTTATTGAAAGCTTGAAACCAGATTCAATTTTATACTCTTACAATGGTCCTTCATTGAAACTGAGAGTTTGTGAATCTCCATTTATTACAATTAATTCTGCATCCCATGTTAACACTGTTCGAAACAAAAAATCTCATCCTAAGATTGGAAATGGAATCTGCAATGCAAAAGTTATCTAGTGGCACAAGTTAAAAACAAAGAACCTTATAACGGTTTCTGCGACAGAGGGATTCTTTCCGGATATTCATGTTACTGGATGATGTTCGGAGCACTATGAACAAGATATTGTATTGGATTTAGGTTTAAGTAAATATTTTCATGAACTTCAGTGAAAATTAGATATTCATTTGTTTCAAAGGAACAAGGGGTACAATGTTGAACCCGATAAGTCAATATTTTCATATGAATGTTCTGAAAATTACTCTAAAACATGATTATCCTTAAAGTTAATTGTGACACTGAGGCACATTTTGAAAATGTTGATTTTTAACTTGTGTCACAGAATGTTTCTGAGTTTTACTCTTCGGATTAGATTTCTTTAGATTAGATTTGAAATTGAAAGAAACCGTAAGATCTACAACTTCCTTTTCCAACCAATAAAAGTGGCCGATGATCTCTGCATGTGTCATGAATTGAATGGGAAGAGAAGACATCAGCGAACAGCAGAGATGCTATTATTTTGGCTGTATTTTCTGTTGAAATAAAAAAATTTCATTGTTATTCTTAATGTATGAAGTAATGAAAATGATTGAAGAAATTGTCCCCACCTACCTGCTTCGGTTCTTCCAAGCACCCAACATTTGAACAGATTTCTTGTTTCAATCGAATAGGACGAATTTTCAAAGAGCATCAGCATTAAATTCCGACCGTTCTTTGCACAATCAATTTTCAATAACAAATGCTTCCCAAGCCTTTCTGAGTGACTATCTCAATAACTTGAGATTCTAACCTCAAAAATGCATGTGAACTACATCGCCGACAGAAACAGAGTTTGACAGCAGGGTCTCGGGGTGGCCAGACTGCACGGACGACGGATTTAAATTCGCGCATGCGCAGTTCCTGTTTAGTTTCTAGAGATGGTCCCGGTATATGCTGCAATCAACTTGGTATTCAACAAATTATTATAACTTTTACTACTATATATATATATATATATATATATATATATTTTAGTTATAATAATTTGTTGAATACCAAGTTGATTGCAGCATACGCTGTTGATATTTCTGTCTTTCTGTAGTGATCCAAAGTGACGATCCAATAAACTGCAGTTATTATTCTAATAACGTGTCTAAATATTTCAATTACCCTACTCCCTCCTAAACTGACCCTGGTCAACTCCGACCATTCGGCTGGGGGGGGGGGGGGGGCGCGCAACCATTGCCGAAGGGTAATCCGACCGACCAGGACCGGTAACACCGTTACAACGCCTTTCCACCGGCGACCTTACTTCACCGCTCGCCGGGCCAGCGAGGAACATAATATACATCAATGAAACCCTCCCAGCCGATCTTTATAAACTCCTCATTGCCGCCGAGACAAAAAGATTGGGTATCAAATACGTTTGGCATCAGGATGGCGCTATTCTCGTGAGAAAGACCGATGGCGCTCCGATAAACCGTATCCGAACCATGGACGATCTTGCTGCCCTGAACTCATCCTGACTCTTTTCGACCCCTCACCTGAATTGCAGCAATGACTAACCTGTACCGAGCTCTCCGGCGTATGATGTCCAGCGTCCTTTTCGCCAGTGTCACTTCAATGCCAATTTAATACGTGGCCACATTGACTATGTCCGTTTTTATTTCTCGACTCTTTTAAACAGCGTCATTGCTGTCAGCGAAACGTGGCTTCACACACAGATTCCGGACGCAGCTGTTGCCCTTCCAGGTTACACGTTATTCCGAAATGATCGGTTAGGAAAAGCTGGGGGTGGCGTGGCTTTATATCTAAGTGATAACTTTAAAGTGAAAGTTTTAGTAGCTTCCCCACCTCAGTACTATCACAGTCCTGAATTTCTTATCGTGGAAATTAAGACCGCGTACTCACGGCCGTTTCGTGTAGCTGTGGTATATCGACCACCACAAGCAGCTAATCTTGCAGACTTTGCAGAAGATCTCGATCGGTTCTGCAATGAGTACGCACTATGTGTGGTTTTCGGTGATTTCAATGCCGATCAGATGGCCGATACCTACCCACACAACACAAGACATCCCGAGGATGATCCTGTACAGGTTCAAGATATGTCCAGGACATGTAAGATATCTGTATGATGTTCAGGATATCCGAAATGAATAACCCATTGCGGGGATATCCATTATACATCTGAAGTGCGTCCCATAATGTACCTTGAATGTACTGTAAATGGCAATATATGTCCAGGATGTATAGACTATTCCGGAGATATTTATAAAATCGAAGATACGTATATGTCGCACATGGATATCTATAATTTATCCGGCACGTGATTCGTTCTGTCATGGATATGCGGAGGATATCACATAGCGGATACATCGATGAAATTTTTCGGAATTTATCATAATGTGCATTAAATATTTATGGGGCTCTTCAGGTCAATTCAACTAAGGTATGATCCTCATCTCAATTGAATTGGGTTTGCGATTTTTTATACATGTATTAATGTTTCAACTCTAAGAAGCATCCTCCCACCTGTTGCGTTGACTGAGGATATACCGGGACCATCTCTAGAAACTAAACAGGAACTGCGCATGCGCGAGTTTAAATCCGCCGTCCGTGCAGTCTGGCCACCCCGAATTTCAGCTGTCAACCTTTGTTTTTGTCGGCCATGTAGTTCATACGCTATTTTGAGGTTAGAGTGTCAAATAATCGAGGTAGTGACTCGCAAAGGCTTGGGAAGCATTTGTCATTGCGCCAGAAAGTTGATTCTTCAAAGAACGGTCGGAATTTAATGCTAATGCTCTTTTACAATTCGTCTTAATCGAGTGAAACAAGAAATCTGTTTAAATGTTTGGTGCTTGGAAGAAACAAAGCAGGTAAGTAGGGCCAATTTATTCAATCATTTTCATTACTTCATACATTAAGAATAAAAATGACATTTTTTTCTATCAACAGACAATACAGTAAAAATAATTGCATCTCTGCTATTCGCTGATATCTGCTCCCCCTATTCAATTCATGACACATGCAAACATTATCGCTTCTTTTGTTGGTTGTTGGAAGAAGTTGTGGGTCTTACAGTTTCTTTTAATTTCATATCGCGTGCAACATATCTTTTAATCAACTTTGTCACTCTCTGGTAATTTCAGAAGGTAACATTAGATTTGATGATTCTTGATTGTTCAAGAAATTGGAATATCTTACCGTTAATAACACAACTGTGAATCTCTTTTTCTAGAATTTAGTTCAACAAAATTGTTGTCACGACTACAGAAAATTACCCAATAATTATTCGAGTTCATTTTGTGAATTTTCAGCAATGTTCGATTAAATAAATGAAGGGAACCTAATACTAAAATCAAAATATTTCATTTACTGGAATAATTTCTGAATTTCATGTTGGTGCAGTTCGAAACAAAGAAAATCTATTCCGAAGAGTAAAACTGAGGAACATTCTGTGACCCAATTTGAAAATAGACATTTTCAAAATGTACCTTAGTATCACAATTACCTTTCAGGATAACTATGTTTTAGAGAAATGTTCAGATCAATAATATGAAGATATTAACTTATCAAATTCAAGATTCTAGCCCTTGTTCCTTTGAAACAAATGAATACCTAATTTTGAACGAAGTTCATGAAAACATTTTCTCAAATAATCTCCTACTTGCTGTTATTTAAGAACAATACACTCAAACCTAAATCCAATAAAGTATCTTCTTCATAGTGCTCGGAACATCATCCGGTAACATGAATATGCGGAAGGAATTCCTATGTCGCTGAAACCGTTATAAAATTCCTTGTTTTCAACTTGTGCCACTAGATAACTTTTGCGTTGCGAGTTCCATTTCCAATCTCAGGATGAGATTTTTTTGTTTCGGACAGTGTTAATATGGGATGCAGAAGTAATTGTAATGAATGTAGATTCACAAACTTTCAGTCTAAGTGAAGGACCATGGTAAGAGTGTAAAATTGAATCTGGTTTCAAGCTATCGAGAAGTTACCGGATAACTCCCTGATAGAGATTCATAATAAAAAAGTTAGCCAGCAAGTAAATCCTACTGTAGACCAAGTGATCATTTGTAACGTGTACTAGTAAGTGAATGCATTCTGTAGACGTTGCTGGAGTTGAACGAGACTGAAGCATGGATGATAGCTGCAACTAGCTAGTCAGATGATACCGTCAATTAATATTGGCTTCAAAGATATTTTCTACTGAAGTTATCCAACATTGTTAGATTGAGATTGGTTCAATTTACCTATCAAAACTCATTCGTAGAATCTGATTCACGACTTGAAACACTATTCATCTGAATTGAATACCAAGAGAGTAAGAAATAAAATATCAAAACTAAAAAGAATAAAATTTGAAAAGAAATGCGAGCTAATAATACCGCTTGGATTATAATGGTGCACGGAATGATTCCTCGGCAAAATTAATTAGTAGCAACTGTTGAAAAACAAACTTATTGCTATTGGCTCGATCAATCTAAAATGATCGAATATTTAGAAATCATGATCTGTGGCGTGTCGTGCTCTTCAGTTTTGTCTCAACTGATGTTCAGAAGGTGGCGACGACCTGAAGAAATTCCCTTGGGTATCTGTTGCCTGATGAAACAACGGAACAATCAGGGTCGATGGTTGGAATGGTGGCACCAATCGAGAAATCAGGGTCCTTGCCATCAACGTTTGGACCATTAGGTAAGGTATGATTTTCCTCCCATTAACCACACTTGAAACTTTGAGCCTACCAAAAAAGACGAATTTTATCATTAAATACACGTGAAAATATTGTCATATGCAAAGATCACAGAATCAGAAATTTACTTACACGCTTCGATGCCTGACAATTTTAGTCCCACTTCGATGATGGATTGTTTCCTATCTGAAAATATTAGAAGGTATCATGATCAGTTAGGAGCTTCTAATATTTTTGGACACAACTGATTTGTAAAAAATTGCATGAAAAATGAACGTTATTGTAACTCATTGCCATGTGACATCAACTGACTCCACGTTCGAAAATTACAATCACGAGTTACCGATCGTTGGATATCGTTTCAGGTGATGCGTTTGTAAGTTCCATTTATTGACTTTGAATTGTTAATTTTTCTTATAGTCCATATTTTCCCGAAATCAACAAAATTCATCGAATCGCGAATGTCACATCATGCTCGCGAGGTTATCAAAATTTGTTTACCCGAACCGCTGAACACGCGGTAATTAAACGTCGCCGTTCTCATCGCGGAACCATTTCCATGTTTTCCCACGTAATGATAAGGAAGGATATCGATTTCTTGAACTGAAAGTCAGAAACAGATCACCACGTGGTATTTAGCCAGACAATAGTACGTATCATAATTCTGTGCATACTGAAAAACACCCGCGAGGGCGCGAAAATCACGCAGCTACCACAACCTGATTGGATGAGACCAACGTCGCGACCGATATCAGCCAATCAAATCATCTATCTGTAAAGTTTCCCAACTTCTCCACCCGCGAATATAAACTCTCCCGCGCGCGTAAACTGGCCACTTTGCAAAAAGATTGCACGTGGTGAACCTCGTGTTTGATAAGTATCGTAATCCTTTTGTGAAGTTTTTTACAGGTTGAAAATGCCTAATTACAAGTTTTCTGTTCAAGAAAAAGTGGACCTGGTGAAGCATCACCATCAAGGACTGACGTACCGGGAAAATAGAGATCATTTCGCGGCTGCCCACCCGGATCGACCGATACCGTCCATCACGACAATCAGGAACATGGTCCTGAAGTTTGAGCAAACTGGGAGTGTCGACGAGAGGACGAAGAAAGTGGTCCAGCCAAACCGGCAACTAAGTTGGGATACCAAGCTGGACATCTGCTTGACCATCGAAGAGGATCCCTTCAAGCCAACCAGCCATGTTGCACAGGAGCTTGAGATTTCCAAGGCGTCGGTCAGAAGAGTGCTGCGTGAAGCTAAGTACAAATCGTCTTCGCTTCAGCCAAGAGATGATGGAACGTCTGAATGCAGATGAGGGCTTGTTGAGTCGCATTTGTTTCTCCGATGAAAGTACGGTGATACTTCTCGGAAAACCCAACAGGCAGAACACCAGAGCCTGGTGCCGAAGCAACCCTCGTCTGTTCATTCAGGCCGGCACGCAGTACCCGTTGAAGCTCAACGTCTGGCTCGGCGCCATTGGTAATCGGCTGATCGGGCCATTTTTCATCGATGGGAACCTCAACGGTGAAAAGTATCTTCGGTTACTTAGGGACCACATCGTACCAGCTCTTAGGCTGATTGAAGAAGAAATCGTGAGTGTACCTTATCGTGTGAGGGGGGCCTTTTTATTAGCAGACTCCCTGTGATTTTGAAATAAATACTTGTTATGCTTACTAAAAGTAACGTGTCTTTTTCTGTATTTTAGGGCGAACCTGTTTGGTTTCAGCAGGATGGAGCCCCGGCTCACTTGACACGAGCCGTCCGGGATTACCTCGACCAAGAGTTCCCTAGACGTTGGATCGGTAGAGGAAGCTCGGAGGTGGAATGGCCAGCTCGTTCCCCTGATCTCGCCCCTCTGGACTACGGCTTGTGGGGCCATTTGAAAAATGTTCTCTATGCACAAGGTAGAATTGAAGGCCTTGCAGCACTACAAGCCAGAATTTTGGACATTCTGCAGAACCTGTCGCCAGATGTTATATCGAACACGACAAATGCATTTTACGATCGGCTCGGTTACTGCGCTGCAGCTGCTGGAGGGCATTTCGAGCATTTATTGAAAGGGAACCAGTGGCCAGATGATCATGGGTGATCAGTAGGGAAGTTGAGATTGGTCTCCTTGAGTTGTAGGACGATTGTCCGGTAAGTTATCGTTTTGTTTACTTTTTCCTTCAATAATACGAGTTAGACTGTAAAATTGACTGCTGTTCTTTTTCTGTTTTTGGATGTCTGGTCAACCCTTCTTTGTTAACTGAACATCGACTGTGGTACATTGGAGTTGCGTAAACTTTGTCAACTATTCAACGGAGTCAGCGAGGATTTTTTTAGGGTATTGCATCAGGTACGTCTACTGTGACTTGCTACTTTTTGTACTCCTAAGCTTTGTGTTCAAGATACCCAATTTTTTTTTATTTCTCGTTACTGATTTTATTTATTTATTTCATGTTTATCGGTACGGATTACTGGCTTCGGGACCACTGCACTGTAACAAATCTACTCCGGAGGCACCTTCTACTGAGATTCAACGATCCATTTATTTTTATCACGGAAGTGAAGATTGGTCTCCTTGAGCTATGGGATGATTGTCCTGTACGTTATTGCTTTGTTTCCTAATTTTTCTTCAGTAACATGAGTTACACTGTGAAATTAACTGTTGTCCTTTTTATCTTTTCGTACTTGGATGTCTGGTGAACCCTTCTTTGTTAACGGAACATCGACTGTTGTACAATGGACTTGCATAAACTTTGTCAACTATTCAACGGAGTCTTTGAGGGTTTTTGAGGGTATTAGGACATTTGTCAAGTACGTTTGCTGTGATCGCTAACTTTTTGTGCTCCTAAACTTTGTGTTTACAATCAATAATTAATTTTTATTCCTTGTTACTGATTTAATTACTTATTTCATGTTCATCGGCACTGATAACTGGTTTCTGGAGTACTGCACTGTAAGAAATCTACTCCGGAGCTACCTTCTACTGGGTTTCAACAATGTACTTATTATTAATTTTGTGTGAATAAAGAATCTTTTTGAGATAAACAATATTTTCACCTGCCTCAGTTTGTCTAGACTCCCACTCGTTGATGACGTTTCACATTTTATTTCAGATTTCTTCAATAAATAACTAACCCAATTTCTGCAGCTTTTGATATTTGTTTCTCCATTCGAGCCTTTATTATGTCGATTAAATATCTTCGAATATCGACGACGGTATTGTTGAATGACACTATTCTTAGACAATTCTCGCGAAATAGGAATAAATATTAACATAACCTCAATCCGCTACTTTAGGCGCGAGAGATTCACAGCCTTGTCATATTTTTTGTATGTTGGTCCCCTTGGTTTGCTGACGAAAATTACGCCGCGGGGCAATTTCGCTGACCAATGAGATTGAATTATTTGGCGCATGCGCAGTTCTTGTTTAGTTTCTAGAGATGGCCCCGGTATACCTCAGTCAACGCCTGTTGTGAACAAAACCGTATAAAGTGTATCGTAATGTTCAATTTTACGTACGTTGTACTTTTCGTTCAGCTGCAATCAAAACTTAAAAACATTAAAAATAATATTAGGCCAATATTTCCTGCCGTACGCGAATTATCTGCGATTCAAATAGAGCGCAAATTGTACGAGCACTCAGGCGATGTAGATTCTGCGATTCGGGTGGAATCGATATCGATCGCAATTCGTTTCCGGGCCCTTTTCTGCGTGAGCTGCCACGCGGACTACGCGTGAATTTTGCGGGCCGGCCCGTAAAATTGTGATTGCATGTGATATTATCAGGAAAACTTCGAAAAGAAAGTGGTAAGTACTGATCAACTCAAACTTCTTATCATTCTGTTATATTTTTTGGGTTTTAGGGCCAGTATATGTATATAAATTCTGAACGGATATTATTACTTGGTTGCAATTGGAGGTTAAGGTTATTCTGCATTTTAGACGCCACGTGTTTTTTGCATAGAAATCTGTTGTTTTTTGTTCGATATCCTCTTAAAGTGGTTTGCACACAATAATTATATAGCTTGCTTAATTACACAGATTCGATATACTGAGCTCAAAATGCCAAAAGTTCGGAAGGGCTGTAAAAAATTTGTCAAATTCTCTGGTCGCCATATGAGAAGGATTAGACGACAAGAAGCTTATACTGTCCAAAGTTCTTGGCTAGACCATTCGCAACTGAACGATGTCGGATTGCCAGATAGTTTACATAGTATGAGGAAAGATAGTTCAAGTAGTAGTAGTTCAAGTAGTTCATTGAAGAATGTTCAAGTCAACAAAATAAAAACAACCGCGTTCGAAAGTTCAGCAACTGAAACTCATCCTACTGGTGACTGTACTGGAGATTCTCCGAGCACAGGTAATCCAAGTAGCGAATTCAGTACAGATTCAAGTTATACGTCAGCTGGCAATTCGGATAGTTCAGTCTATCAGTCTGATTTTGACACCTCATCTTCCGTCGATTCTGACGATGATTTCAATTTGAATGTGGTAGTACCGCAATCTTTGAAGATGAGCAAAATCATGGTGCTCCAAGTTTTAAACATCTTTTGACAGAGTGGGCTCTTACGGAAAACATTAGTCATGCGTCAATGTATAAACTTCTTAAAGTCCTTAGAACTCATAACCGTCATTCCGCAGAGTTGCCCACAGATCCCAGAACATTATTTAAAACTCCAAGGAACACACATATTATAGATGTTGCACCTGAGTCTTATTGGCACTACGGTTTAGCTGTTAATTTAAAAAAAATTATTGAACAAACAAACCTCGACTCGTCTAATCCCATTAAATTATCAATAGGTATTGATGGATTGCCACTATCAGACTCTTCAACCAGTGCACTTTGGCCAATTTTGGGCTCAGTTATTCCCCATAACTTCGTTTTTGTAATAGGCGTGTATCATGGTTATAGTAAACCGAGCAGTGCGGATGCTTTTTTGCATAATTTTGTCACTGAAGCGACCGATCTAATAGACAATGGTTTGAATTTCAACGGTAAATTGTATGAAATTGTCATCAAACAAATAATCTGCGACGCTCCTGCGAAGTCTTTCATACTCAATGTTAAAGGTCACACAGGTTACTGTAGTTGTACAAAATGTGTTGTAGAAGGAGAGTATAGAGAAAGACGTATTTGTTTTCCTGATATTGATGCAGCTAAACGAACTGATGAAGATTTTCGTCATCAGAAAGACGAAAATTATCACTTGGGGCCTACAATTTTAGGGCAAATTCCCAAATTGGGAATCCCAAGTAACATTCCCATGGATCCTTTTCACTTAGTACATGATGGAGCAGTGAAAAAAATCCTGATGTCATTGGTAGGTGGGGACTTGCATGTTCGTCTAAGACATGCCGATGTGGCCATAATATCGCAACGCTTGGAATCAGAGATAAAGTTGTGTATCCCACTAGAATTCACAAAAAAGCCTAGATCTCTGAAATACCTGAAACAATGGAAAGCTACTGAATTCTGTCAATTTTTGCTTTATACTGGACCAATAACACTCAGAAATATTGTTTCTGATGATTTATAATACAATTTTCTTTCGCTTCATGTAGCTATTCGAATATTGTCTTGTGAGATACATTCTAAAAGATACTTGAGTTATGCACAAGAATTACTGAATCACTTTGTAAATTGTTTCAGAATTTTGTACGGAGAGTATCAAATTTCTCACAACATTCACGGCCTTATTCATTTACCTGACGATGTTTCAACATTTGGTCCATTGGATAGTATTGGTGCATTCAAATTTGAAAATTTTATGCGCGTCTTGAAAAAATTGGTTCGCAAGTCGGACAAACCTTTGCAACAGCTCAGTCGACGTTATTCAGAAATGATGCATTGTTCAATTAATAAAAATTTCGAACTGAATTCCAATCTTCCCTCACAAGAACTGCGTTCTATGCATTATGATGGACCGTTGATTGAAAATTGTACCAACCCTCAATATAAAGAAATCAAGTTCCCGAGGTAAATGTTCAGAGCTAACGACAAAGCTAATAGTTGTTGTGGCCTTGTACAAGGAAATATTGTCAGGATCAAGAATATAGCTTTTGATAACACCAGAAATGAGCCAGTCATTATTGGCAGAGAGTATGAAGGAAGAGAAGAATTATATACAACTCCTTGTCTTTCTTCATTAGTCGATATTCATGTAGTTGGGAAAGGGTCTGCAATGAAAGTCTTTCCGGTGTCAGATATTTCCCTGAAATTTGTCACTCTTCCATTTTCAGAAAATAAACATGCAGTGCTGCCGTTAATACATATGTAAAAAATAATTAACAAACCTTCCGGCATGGATGAATAAATCATAGTAACTACCCATTTACAATAGTGTGACCGGTTATTTTAATTAAGGCCAAATTTTTCTATATTCACCCTGAAAAACATATAACCAAGGGGTAAGAAGAAAGTGTAAAGTTTGAAGGTGTTTGGATAATTTTAACCCACACTACCAGCGATTGAACTTTTAAATGGAGAATACATGTATTGTTTAGGTGCCAAATACTCAAATATTTCATACACACATATATAGTATAGATCAAAAACAATTTGTGTCTGAAGTTGTCGCTGTATATAAAAAAAAGGTTCTAAATGTAAACAAAAGCACTTTACTTCACTGCTTCACCGATAAACTATCACAACTTTACTACTACTTCATCTAATGTTAACAGTTTGAGTTTTAATATTATTGAAAAAGTTTGTAAAAATAATATATTTCATACCTCTTAATAGGTCGTTGAATGTTTTGAATAGCAGATTTTTTCCGATTTATATTCTGTGTATTGAAAAAAATACATGTACTTCAAAATCAAAATTTCAATCGCTGGGTGGCGTGGGGTGAAATTGTCCAAGCACTTTCAAACTTCACCTACATTTGTTGGCACACCAATTCATTATATTTTTAGGATGAGTGTTCAAGAGCATATTCAAACGTGCAGGCAAGCGCGCCAAACTAGTCGCTAGTAAATACGCCCGGCTCGCGACGAGACGGGAGGCGAGCGCCCCTATGTTCGATTAGGAACACTCGCTTGAACTGGAGCACTCCGTTTTGAATTTTTTTTCGGTTTTTGACAGTTGAAATGAGCAATCCCCGCGCTAGTTCTTGCTACCGTTCAGTTAGTACGTTATAAAGTTAAGCCAAACAACCATTGTGTCCGGTTAAGAATAACACTACCCAGGATAAGTGGATTAACACCTTTAGTGCATCACCCACCAATAACCGCAATAAACTATTATGTGAAAAACCTAATTTGTGCACCAAATAATTGCTTCCTCATATTCAGTTCTTCCAACTTCCTGAGATCTCCTTACACCTTTACTCCGCTACAAACAATGAGAATGTAGAAATTTTCCAAAACCGAAACAACAATCACCCCAATTAATGTACAGGTATTCGCTGCTGAAATATACATGTTTTCCAGGAGGACCTTCTAATCCACAATGGCTCAGGAGGGACGCAAATATTTTGTGGTCGAATTTGCTGATGGGCGTCAAGTGATTTCTCGGAATTAGTTCATCAACCCAAAAAAAACTTGGCATACTGGCCTAACTATACAAACTTCAAGACATATGACCGAGCAGTGAAAAACATGATCGAAGCTGATCCTGATACTTGGCGTATATTTAAGGTGCTAAATGTTCTGGGTTCATCAGGTATGTCACCATTCATTATCGATCGCTTGGCATTAATTGCTATCTACTGCATCTATTGTTGTGATAATGTTATAATGTATTGATTGTACTTTCCCACAGATTCATTCCAGAACGCCAAAGATAAATTAAAAGATGCAGAGCGCATAACAGATATAAATTCTGACCAAGAATTTTCTGTATTAAAACAACGTCGCAGAGTACGAGCAGCTAAAATTTACAGCGATGAGGACTCCCCTCCACCAAAGAAAAATTCAGTCTCACGACTACCAGACTTTCCATCCCAGCCAAATAAACAACTTAAAAAAAAATACATATTCAGATCACCCCAAAAGCCAAGGTACTCACACAGAGATCAGAAAATGTTTAACACAGTCTAATGGGAATCAACCATCCATACTTACTGAAGTAAGAACACTGAACAATGAAATCTTTAAACCGCTTGGAAATACTAGTCAACGTGCCTTAATATCTACTGATGTAGAAAAATCCAAGTCTCTAGCTCGAAGCCCAATCATATTTAAAAATGAAGATACATATCAAAGTCAAGATATGTTCGATAATCGAGATGTGTTAAATGGACAAGATAATGTACATGATCAAGATGATGTTGATAGTCGAGATACGTTGCAGCTGGATGGGCAAGATCTACATGGTCAAGACATGTGTGAAATTCAGGATCAATCACAGCATGAATCTGGTCCAGAAAATTTCGGAAGTACTGCGACATCATCAAAAGAGGGTCAGACCAGAAAACACATAATTCACCAGTTGGACACTTGTGAATTGGACGACACAAGATGTAAATCACCACAAATTTGTAACAGTAATATCAAAATTAAAAAATACACTGGTTAATGGATGAAGTTTTCGTATATTGTATGTTATTGAAAAATAATACCATTTTATTCTGTATTGCAGGGCCATCGAAGTTCCAACGATATGTTGTTGAGAGTCTGATTGATATTAAGTATAAACTGAACTTGATAATCAGCCACAATGAAGACTTATCCTCCAAGCTAGTAGGATCAGAGAAACCGGAAGGAGGCAAGATCGATGAACAAATCAAAGCCAAAGTCAAACATGTAATCCTGCATTTTCCATTAAAAAATGAAGACGAGTTGGAGTCTTTAGAGAAGATTTTAACAGATAAAAACTCCTATACATACATGGTGAGTATTAAAGTATATAATTTTCATGTAATCATGTGCAAAGTTTATTATAATTGTCATTCGTCTTTAGTCTAGTACATGTATAGATGTAATGATTATTAACATACTTGCAGATGAGTAAACTAAAGCAAATTGGAGGAAACGATATGAAAGGTGTCGTCTTGAATCTAATGACGAGGATCTTTTCCAATGATGTGGGAGAAAAATTCAGTTGGTTCGGAAAGAAAAGGAAGAAAATATTTTCAGAATTGAAAATTTGCGAAGTCATTCTAGGTAAGGTATAACCTTTCAAAATAATTATTCGATTCCATTATATCGCTTTCTTGATTGTAACATGCCTTGTTCCATTTATCTGAATGTGGTCCCAATAATGTGTTTCCAATGTTGAATACATGCCACGTTGAGACCATGAAATCCTCAATTCAAATAATTAAACAGTCGACCGACTAATAAAATTTGGTGTAAAGAATAGTACAAGTTTCTAGAGCTCGCCAATTATATTCATGTTAAGCATAAGTACCTGTGTAACTAATTGTGAGTACAAATTAATTAGCTCAAGAGCTGAATACCAGTAGTTTCGGATTTTTGGTTTGCTATCAAACTATTCATGATTAAACTATTAGTTGTCCTGTAATTCAGAATGACACTGAACATTATTTGTCTGTTCTGTACATTTCTAAAGTATATATTTTGTGTTGCAGAGGTAGTTCGAAGTCACTATCCTGACGTTACAGATTTTGCTATTTCTGAACCAATAAAGGACTGGCTTCGTCATGCTCCCGAGCGAAAAAAAAGGAGTACTGATGGATCTATCAGTAAAATTACAAGTGCCGCTTCTAATTTCAGTAATGCTACAACTAACATTGCAACTGCTACCGCAGCGACTACTACTGCAACTACTAGCAAAACTATACTGGCGTAACTAACGAATTTGTTTTTGAACGTAAATTGCTTCATATGATTCATAAATTCATGTTTGAGAGGCAAATCGTCTTAATTTTCAAATATACCAGGTTCCTTAAGGATCTACTGGCATGTAGGTTGGAATCGTACTGGGTCAATGAAAGTCAAACAAATTGATTTCATCTTTATTTTAAACACCTATGTAAAATTTGAAAGGGATTGTTTGCACGATACCGGAGTTATTTTACATATCATTTTTCATCATTTTGCAGTGAGCCTAACGGATTCCGGTAAGAATCTATGTAAAATGACAAAAAATTAAAAGTCATAATTCCGGTATGGTTCAGACAATTGATTTGTGTATTTTCGACTGCTCGGTCACTTGTTTTGTATGCCTCGATATGTATTGATTTTATTTTTGTGTCGCTCGAACCATATTTCTAGAAATCACTTGAACTCCATCATACTACATAAATGTTTTTAATCTTTTCACTTTAACGCAAGAAATGCGTAGTTGACACATAGTTGTCAAATATCTGATTTGATATATGCCTTGATTTTATTTTTATGTTTCCTGAACCATATTTCAGGGAATCACTTGAACTCCATCATACTACATAAATGTTTTTAATCTTTTCACTTTAACGCAAGAAATGCGTAGTTGACACATAGTTGTCAAATTTCTGATTTGATATATGCCTTGATTTTATTTTTATGTTTCCTGAACCATATTTCAGGGAATCATTTGAACTCCATCGTACTACATGAATCATTATTGTTTTAGTTTAAAGCGAGAAATGCATGGTTGACACATAGTTGTCAAATTTATGCCGTGATATTGTTTTTATTTTATATATGTGAAAAATAAATTACTATCTAGATTCGCGGCAGCGAATCGCCGCCAATATATATGTATATATATTGTGACGTGGCGGGTCTACCAGCCCGTCACCGACCCGCACCTCCACTCCCAGGCGGCCGCGTCCAGCGCTTTTAAAGAGCAAGGGAGAGTCCTGCCGTGCCGCCAATGAACAACCAGAGTTAGATTTAAGATTCATGTATTGTTGCTAATGCTTTTTGTTACTCCCCCAACCCATTCTCTGAGGTGACCGCCACTGCCGCCGCCACTGCCGCCGCCAATGCCGACGCCATCCAACGACCACCCTGCGCTGCCGTCGCGGGAAACGCGGAGGGACCACAGGACGACCGGCGCGGAGTTCGGAGCCCCGGACCCAGTAGTCGCGCTGTTGCTTGCTCGGACCTCGATGCCGCCAAGGACATGCTGCCGCTGCCGCCCAGGGGTCGAGTTGCCTCCACCTGAGCCTCCGGTAAGACCGGCCTTGCCACCCGGCACCCACAAATAACCGGACTCAGTCTCCCCCTGGGCTAGCCGATGCCGACAGGATATTTCCGCCTTCGCCAGACCACCCTCGCAACCCGCAGCACAGCGCGGCGAACAGACCGGCTGCCTAGGCTCCCGCCGGTCTCTCGCCAATCTACCTATCATCCCCTCCCGTAGCGCCACCGCGGGATTGCGATCGCCGAGGGCCGGCGGCCACCTCACTCTCCCTTGCGCCTCGCTACTCGTAGCAGTGCATCGTATTGTAACCTTTCCAAGCTTTTACTGCCGTGTTATAATTAGCTGCTTTTGTATTGGAAACTGTGAAAGTAAATCGTGCCGACCGTACCGCTGTCCGTAAGATCAAATAACTGCCGTATCTGGGAAGACGCTGTTCGCCGTAAAAAGGTAGGCTGCCGTTACCCCGAATCTCGCTGGCTATAGATTCTCAACGGCCTCAGGCCACTTTTCTTTTTGCAACAGGTTGCCGGCCGGCTTCGGTCGGCCATTTTGGTGTGAAAGCCCGCGAGCCTCGTGGTAGCTAAGCTTTTCTATTCAATTGTATTTCTGATTTTAATTGCTACCTTGATTTATTCTAATTACGATAAGATACTCTGGTTGTTCATTCGGTAATCTTTTGCCGCTTTATTGTAACATATACTTTGTAATAGATCGTGTACCGTGTCGCTTCCCGGCCGCGTACCGAGTACGTGAGTGTGAGAGAGAGAGAGAGAGAATCTGTGAGTGAGTGTGTGCGCCCGTGCCGTCGTTGCCGAGCGTAACTACCACCGTCAAGCAGCGACAGGCGACCGTGCCGATAATATAGAAAAAGTGAAGGAGGATTATCTCGTGTTTGTGAAGCCGTTAGATTGTTAGCAAGCTTGTTTTTAGAATTGTTCTGCCTTGGTTTGGGTTTTGAAATTGTTAACGAACTTGCTTCACCACGAGTCCGTAGTCGCATGAGTTATTGAATTGTTACTGATTTTATGCCGCTTATTACTCGCTTATCTTGGTCGCTTGCCGCTCGTCGCTTCTAGCTTATACTGCTTGATTTTGCCGTGTTCTATTGACTTGTTGAATTTTGTTGCTGTGTTATATTTTATGCTATTTTGTTTTATTTTTATTTATTTTTGAATTGTATCGAAGCGTACCGCCACCGATAAGACCGCTTGCCGTGTAACTATTTTATTGCCTGTTGCCTTCTGCCTTGCCGTAACGGCGCTGTTTGTCAATAAACGCTGGTAATTACATCTATAATCATTCGATTATCATCTATACTATTTCACCTTCGCGCCCACGTTCCCCTCACCGCTAGCTAGTCGGCTGTTTTTGTGTGTGCTTGCCCCTGCTATAGTTTCGCTTTGAGATTTCGTGGTGTGAGTTTGGTTCGCCGTTCGAGTCGGTGAACGAATACTATTGGACGGTAAATTTCGAATCTGGTAAGAGTGTATTCTCTTACGGCTCTCTCGAGCCTGGCGCCCAACACCTGTTCTGCAGTGTCGTCAATCTTTATTTTTTTTTCATCTTTCTATTGCCGTGTTGGCCAACGCCATTTTTGTAAACGAGCCTCTGTGCCGACCCCGCTTTCCCCCGGGTGAAGTAAAAAGCCCGTTACAATATATATATACTTTAGGCGAAAGCTAGCCGAGAATTATTTACCCGGCCTAACTACTTCCCTATCTTCCTGTGTATAAGCATATCGTTATATCTCAGGAACGCGTGAATATTTTTAAATGAGACTTACACGGCTGGTACTCCAGGCCGATATAACCTCAGTGTAAAAGCCTGATCAAAATCTGTCGAGTGGTTTTCACAATATTAGCCGTCAAAGATGATGAAAATGAGAATTATTTTTCTTCTTCTTCTTCTTCTTCTTCTTCTCCACGCCAGAGCGCCTTGTAGACACGATTCCGCCCGAACGCGTGTATGAATCGACTCTAAGTTTTAAACACAGAATTTTGGCATCGAAATCTCGCCCCCTATTGATTTTGGTATAGATCTGAATCAGTATTCGGCCGGTATAATATTATAAAGTTGCGAAGTGGGTCGATTAAAGATAAATAAAACATAATGGCCGCTGGGTAAAGCAGTTATTAATTAATAATGCAACAGCCAGATGGCGCTGCCCGCGCTTAACCAAAATGGCCGCCTCATGCCGCTGTCACGCTGTAGCGTGAAATGTTTATGATAACTTGTTACTTGTTTATTTATGTTATCGAATCTTAGAATCAATTTGCAAAGTTCGTGAAAATCGGTTATGCTTATGGTGTCATGAAATGAGTGAGTGAGTGAATCGGTGATCGCGTGTCGTAAGAGGGAAACCAAAGAGAATTCTCTTTGAGGGAAACAGAATGACGAACTGTGGTTCCAAGCATATTGTTATCATTAACTTTCAGAGGGCTGGCATTTTTTCCCTTGAAATTCGCCATTTTTTAGAGGTATGATTTGTGTATATATAAATAGTTGACACATCTCGTGGAGTTTCCGAGTTATCTACTGACTTCTGAAAGAGCCAGTCCAGCCTTCTAAAGGTCAATTATTAGGGGCACTACAGGCTCTTGTGATTTTACGAAATGGATCGTCCGAGGTAGGTGCAAATTCAGAATCGAACCAAAGAAAAGATGAGATATTCTGCAATCGGATACAAATTCAACAAACAGCCTGAATAACAAACAGAATATGATCAGCCACATTTGTGACGTGCATACATGGCTATTAAGCAAATGCCAAGAAGGAGGTTATTGTCTCGTCATTAATCAGATAGCACAATGCTAACCAAAGCTATTGGAAGAATGCTCACGATGCTTCATTCATATCGGACGGTATGTTACTTTGTTAATTCTCATTGGATTATATTTATACACAGAAAATTTAATATATGAACAGCTTAGCCTCAACCTCTTCATCTCTACAAAATGCACAACCTGTTCGTTTATTAATTTTCATGTTTTCTATGTATTTGTTGAATACTTTTCTTTAATTCATTGTCGCACGGTGTAGTACTTATCAGTGATAAAATGGAACCTTTTCTTTGCTTGATTGTTCTTTTGTTTATTTCACAGTCATTTGGACCATTCCTATCCTGTTACACATCCATTGGAACCTTTAAATGTTGCACTTCGGCAAGCCGACATTCCAAAGAGAGGGTAACCCACAGCTGTGCAAAACTGAAGACTCTACATATCTTATCGGAACAATCCGATTGTCATCAGACTACTAAGCGTATACTTCACTTGTCTGTTGTTCAGCATCACTAACTACTCATCAAGAAGACTAATAGACATCTGTCAATACTTAGATCAACGGTATCCTATACATTTTCATATTAACCAAATCACCTAATCTCATATGATATCGCCAAACACAATAATAAGATGAGGATGAAGTTATTAACGTTGCTTTAACGATGCATGTTTGAGGAAAATCTTGACTTTGCACCTCCGATAATAAAATCCTGATTGTTTTTCGATTTATGTTTCACAGTCACCTGGCCCATTCTTATCCGACCGTTGATCTGTTAAACTCACTAACATTGTGCTGCGGCATAACTACGTCTCAACACAAAAGGGCAGCGACTTAGAATTTGGCACTCTATGTGTCACTCATTGTCTTGAACCATCTTTCATTGACTTGCCTATCACTTACTTCATCTACCTATCCATCAGCACCATTGACTTTCCAGCAACAAGCGGTATGCACTAACCACAATACTATAACTAATAAACCACCTGTTACCGTATGAAACGAACTATACCGGGACCATCTCTAGAAACTAAACAGGATCTGCGCATGCGCGAATTTAAATCCGCCGTCCGTGCAGTCTGGCCACCCCGAGACCCTGCTGTCAAACTCTGTTTCTGTCGGCGATGTAGTTCACATGCATTTTTGAGGTTAGAATCTCAAGTTATTGAGATAGTCACTCGGAAAGGCTTGGGAAGCATTTGTTATTGAAAATTGATTGTTCAAAGAACGGTCGGAATTTAATGCTGATGCTCTTTGAAAATTCGTCCTATTCGATTGAAACAAGAAATCTGTTCAAATGTTGGGTGCTTGGAAGAAACGAAGCAGGTAGGTGGGGACAATTTCATTGACAAAAATCATTTTCATTACTTCATACATTAAGAATAACAATGAAATTTTTTTCTTTCAACAGAAAATACAGCCAAAATAATAGCATCTCTGCTGTTAGCTGATGTCTTCTCTTCCCATTCAATTCATGACACATGCAGAGATCATCGGCCACTTTTGTTGGTTGGAAAAGGAAGTTGTAGATCTTACGGTTTCTTTCAATTTCAAATCTAATCTAAAGAAATCTAATCCGAAGAGTAAAACTCAGAAACATTCTGTGACACAAGTTAAAAATCAACATTTTCAAAATGTGCCTCAGTAATTAACTTTAAGGATAATCATGTTTTAGAGTAATGTTCAGAACATTCATATGAAAATATTGACTTATCGGATTCAACATTGTACCCCTTGTTCCTTTGAAACAAATGAATATCTAATTTTCACTGAAGTCCATGAAAATATTTACTTAAACCTAAATCCAATACAATATCTTGTTCATAGTGCTCCGAACATCATCCAGTAACATGAATATCCGGAAGGAATCCCTCTGTCGCAGAAACCGTTATAAGGTTCTTTGTTTTTAACTTGTGCCACTAGATAACTTTTGCATTGCAGATTCCATTTCCAATCTTAGGATGAGATTTTTTGTTTCGAACAGTGTTAACATGGGATGCAGAATTAATTGTAATAAATGGAGATTCACAAACTCTCAGTTTCAATGAAGGACCATTGTAAGAGTATAAAATTGAATCTGGTTTCAAGCTTTCAATAAGTTACCGGATGACTCCCTGATAAAGATTCATCATAAAAAAGTTAGCCAGCAAGTAAGTCCTATTGTAGACAAAGTGATCATTTGTAACGTGTACTAGTAAGTGAATGCATTCCTTAGACCTTGCTGGGGTTGAACGAGGCTCAAGCACGGATGATAGCTGCAACTAGCTAGTCAGATGATACTGTCGATTAATATTGATTTTAAAGACATTTTCAACTGAAGTTATCCAACATTTTTAGATTGAGATTGGTTCAGTTTACACATCAAAATTCATCCTTGGAATCTGATTTAACACTTGAAACACTATTCATCTGAATTGAATACCAAGAGAGTGAAAAATAAAATATCAAAACTGCCGAAAATAACATTTGAAAAATAATGCGGGCCAATAATACTGCTTGGATTACAATGGTGCACGGAATGATTGCTCTGTAAAATTAGTTAGCAGCAATTGTTGAATAACAAACTTTTTACTATTGGCTCGATAGATCTAAAATGATGGAATATTCAAACACCATGATCTGTAGTGTGTCGTGCTCTTCAATTTTGCCACGACTGATGTTCAGAAGGTGGCGATGACCAGAAGAAATTCCTTCGGATACCTGTTGTCTAATGGAACAACGGAACAACCAGGTTCGATGGTTGGAACGGTGGCACCAATCGAGAAACTAGGGTCCTAGCCACCAAAACGTTTTGACCATCAGGTAAGGTATGATTTTCATCCTATTATCCAAACTTGAAACTTCAAGTCTGTCAGAACAAACGAATTTTATCATTGAATACATGTGAAAATATTGTAATATGCAAATATCATAGTATCAGAAATTTACTTACACGCTTCAACGCCTGACAACTTTAGTCTCGCTTCGATGATGTTTGTTTCCCACCTGAAAATATTAAAAGATATTATCATCAGACAAGAGCTTCTAATTGTTCTGAATACCACTAATTTTCAATAAATTGCGACAGAAAAACGAATTGCTACTTTTTGCACTCCTAAGCTTTGTGTTTCAAGATACACTATTTCTTTTATTCCTTGTTACTGATTTTATTTTAATATTTCATGTTCATTGGCACTGATTACTGGCTTCCGGAGCACTGCAGTGTAACAAATCTACTCTGGAGCAACCTTCTACTGGGTTTCAACAATCCATTTATTTGTAATTTTATGTAAATAAAGAATCTGTTTGAAATAAACAATATTTTTACTTACCTGCCTCAGTTTGTCTAGACTCCCACTCGTTGATGACGTTCCACATTTAATTTCAGATTTCTTCTTTCAATAAATAACTGATCCAATTTCTGTAGCTTTTGATATTTGTTTCTCCATTGACGCCTTTATTGTGTCGATTAAATATCTGCTAATATCAACTACGGTATTGCTGAATGACACTTTTCGTAGAAAATTCACGATAAGTAGGAATAAATATCAACATAACCTCAATACGCTACTTTACGCTCGAGATATTCAGAGCCTTGTCACATTTCGTGTACGTTGGTCGCCTTGGTTAGCTGACGAAAATTACTCCGCGGGGCAATTTCGCTGACCAATGAAATTGAATCATTTGGCGCATGCGCAGTTCCTGTTTAGTTTCTAGAGATGGTCCCGGTAGACTTTATGAACAATAGTAGTACAAATGCTTGACAAATTGAATGTTTTTCGATTTGTATGTGATTGTTGTTGTTTTTGTTTTTTACAGATACTTCCATTATTCTTATTAACACGTTTGTGACAGAAATTGTGCTCCGCGTCAACGACAGTGAAAATTAGGATGTGAACTAACTGGATGCTTTGAATAAAAGAGTTGAACACCCATGAAATATGGTGAATGCCCCACTAAGAACTTCTGAATTTCTGTGCGGATAGGAACTCTTGTCTAATCATATCTTTCAAGTGTGTGTATCTACTTCGACTGTCGAAGTACACGCCGCTGCAGCTAGCAGCCAAAATTAGCAGCGAAACGTATTGAGGTTTATTCCAATAAGGTAGTGAAGTCCTAAAATCAAAATTTTGTGATGTAACTTGAATTCTCAACACTATTTTAGAATTATGAGGATAAAACTGAACTGCATCATTCTTTTTTCAGAAAGTTGAACACGTTTGACTGCTAACTTCAGCTGCTACCCTCAGCTTCATTTGAAGTACAAGTGTTGTATTAGAAAGTACTACACACAATTTGATAATCAGGCTGAAGATAGTAAAGTTAAAGTGTAGCAAAATCTCAGAGTAAAAAATCATCATTATTAGACAATTTAAAAACTACTTTTGTGGAGTTAGCTTGTCAAAATTAAAGTTTATTTTGTGAATAATGGTTCCCTAAGTCTCAGACATTTCTGTGATGCAAACTGGCAAGTTTTCTTAATCATTCATTGTTACAGTAACGTCACTAACTTCATCGTCATAGTTGATACACTAGCAAATCAAAGGCACAAGTAGTAGGATTTATCTCGTAGCTGAACGAATATAAAATAAACTGTTGAGAGATTTAAATTATAAAGATTCTCACAGAATTGTTCGAATTGTTTTAAATATATAAAACCTTGTCATATTCAGAATCTACCGGTGGTTTTTGTATTTGAAATAAAATTGTTCTAAATGTTCTACGTCACCGACAAACTTGAAAAATCGTTCCAAAATCATTTGAAACATATGAAATCTTGATAGTTGTTCAGCTACCTATGTAATCATTTTACATCAAATTGCAGGAAGTTGTTAAAAGCATTTGAAATAGCTGATATTTGTAAACCCGTGAAACTATTTAAAATAAGTATAATCAAAGGTAGAATCAATTTGAAAATGCTGAAATCACTGAGAGTGGTATGAAATCTTCTAAACTCTATGAGACTTCTCCAATCGGTTGAATTAGGTCCTGCAATACTTGCGAAGTAACACACCCAATAGATTATACACATAATACGGACAGTACTCATTGTTATAGTACTTTACACTTACATTAAATTCTCGGTTCACCGTAGTATCTGGTTAAATATGTATTAGGTACTGTGTTACTTGTAAAGTTATTTTAACACTTGTGGTGTTGTACTTTAGACACACACTATCATGACGATTCACCGTAGTGTTCTAACAGAAATATGACAACCCCCACTACGATTTGTTGTTGTTTTATCAGAGCATAAATTAATTTCTAATTGTACATCTATGAAAAAACCTATGCTGCAGTGACATGTATTGTTAATTGGTAAATTAGTGTTAAGAATTTAAAACTGTATAAAATAGAATCATGTACTGAGACTGACAAATTTTAGCTATACTTGGTGTGTTAGGCCATAGAAAACATGAAATTACAAAAAAAAATTGTCATCTGTCGTTTTCACTTCGCAGTGTATTCACTACTTATTAGAAAATCGAGGTAGACGTATATTGTCTCAGATTATGTCGTTCGGGTGCTGAGTCGGCGAGTTGAGGTTGAGGACTCGGTCTGTCAACAGCTAGGCAAGGATTCCTGTAATTTCCGTTGTTCCTAGTGCGAATACGGGTGTTTTTATTAAACATCTTCGAACGGACTGCAAACGCATAATGGTGACCAATGAACAATTCGCTCGCTTACCTCGTACAAGGCTCCGGAAGACTTTTTGGGGACATATCTTAACGGGTGTTGGTGGTGGTTATTATTATTATTTACTTAATCATGCGCAAATTGGATCAGCCGCATTACTATTTTGGTTTCTCATGATGGATAAGTCGTACAGTTATCAACTACGAATGCTACATATCACAACAGGTATAAGAGTTGTGGTTCGCTTATCATTAGTTCATTGGTTAGTACGGTACAGCAGTATCATTGCCGCATACTTACAAAAAGTCATGAAATCCAGACAAAAACATTTGAAATGTAAAAAAATCCGCCAAGTTACCCAAACCAAATTACAATAAAAATTCAAGAACAACTTAGATATGGCCAGTCTCTGACGTGAGATCAGGAAAGAACCGCAAGCCCTACGATCTCTCAGCAAGTATAGGTATACTTCGTCAAGTCGGACCTCGCTGTTTCGTGTGGTGATATCGAAACATCATTCCAAGCGCTACGTACTTGGCGGGCACATTTTTGTTGAAAATCAATTATGAATGATATAGCGACAGAGTAATCATGGAATTTAATCCATCGCATTGATTCGCGGAATAATTACGTGAGAATATAAATTGTACATGATAAAAACTCGATGCGTCTCGATGCTGTATGGAAACAGTTTGCTTAAATACATTACGTGGCACAAGCGACCAAAGCTTCGATATGTACAATTTACCTGCCAATATCTTATTCTTGCTTGCTAGCTAAAAAAAAATTTAATTTTCACTAGCCATGTTCGAAGATGCTTATAATAACACGATAAAAAGCAATCTAAGAACTGCGTCGAAAGGAATTAATGGGTTTTCTGTGCGTAATGAGTACACGTCGAGTCGAAGAAATCTCACAGCAAAGAATATGTGTGAAAGAAGCGGATATGTTTGGAATCGAAGAGCTTCTGTTAGAGTCTAGAGATTGACTGTTATTATAATTATATTTGCTGACGCCATGACGCGGCGACCTTATTTATTTGTAGACAAATGATTAAACATTTGATGATTGAACGTTATATCCACATCAGCCGTGCGAAGATGTATAAGGAGTGAGAATATAACTTCGGTACAATTACTATGCACTTTTCTAAAATAGTTGCGTGCGAGTGTACGGGAGTGCTGGGGTGCAGGCGCCTACGGCGACTAGGCTTATGTTCTTTGTGAAAGAGGTTATTCGTGCCCTCGCGATCTTAGAGGTTATATGGTTGACAGCGCCGAGAGGCTGCCGTCATGGTTTCTCCCATTTCTCCTGTGCACTGTTTCAACGGCCATAGGCACATAAAATACGAGTAGAAAAGAAACAAAAGTTGAAAAAATAAAGTTAGCCACAGTGCATGCATCGATGAACATTACTGTACATATAGATATAATGAACAAGCTGTAGAAATTGAGCAGGATTGGTTTAGTACTTTTTGAAATACCATGTCCACACCTTTTTTTACATACGATCCTATCGGGCAACATACATTAGATTATATTCAATATTTCGTATTCAAGAAATTCAAAAAGTATTTTTCAATGTCAATAAATATTATAACATATAGCTTTATTACTATACTATACATATCATATTACTGTTATGTTATGTTGTAGGTAGTTTATTATTAGTTAGAACACAGTTTATTATGGATAGGAACACAGTTTATTATTAATAGGTATTACAGGTAAGTCTTGTCTCTCCGGCCATTACGGGCAGTCTGCCGACGCCAGGTACAGTGCTGCCAACCTAGGCCTGCCAACTATTACTAGCTCATGACAATTACTCCATCTGACTATCCCTTACGGCATGATCAGAATTGGGCAATAGGGATGAAATGAAATAGAAAATAAATATAATGTGTATATTGTGATAAATTAAATTAAAATCATAATAAAGATAATAGTTTGTCTTAGAAAAAAAAACCTTAAAAAACAGCCTTTACGCTAGACCACCCACTTACGAAAGTCAATTTGAAATCAAACAATCAAGTTGAATTACAAAATATAAATTAATTTAAATAAATTCAACTAAAAAACTTATTGCGTCACCTGAATCTTGAGTTATTTCCCCTCGCCATCCTCTCGAAAAGTGATCGAAACGTGTAGATCAATTGAAATCAGGAGTTTGAAATTTTAACCACAAAACATCGTGAACGCCTATTTTTTTCATTGCTTTTCTCATCAATCTTACTAATGGCTATCAAAACTTGTGAAACGCAGAGAAAAATCGAAAACCGAGTCGAAATCGACGACGATTCGAAAATTCAGAAGAAAAAATTCCCAGGTAAAAGCAGATCTTCGTAACCGATTCTTTTTTTGCTTTGCGGTTACGCTCTTGTAACATTATTTGAATCCATGATTTTTAACTGAGATGTTAGAACTGAAAAGTCGTATCTACCAGTCTACCAGAACATACATACAGCTTTCTACTTTTGATTAAGCAAGGATTAAGTTTCAAGGTATCTTTTGTGTTTGTACCCTAAATGAGAGTGTAAAAAATATACGTCTTCTTGCTGTTTTTATGATGGCACTTACGATCTTATGCCATTAGACACGCAATTTGTAGTTGAACTATCAATAAGACGTCATATTTAGAATTCATTTTTTCATAATTTGAATTGTGTTTGTCTCTAAAAAATATTTCCTCAATTGTGTCGGTTCAAAATCAATTTCAAGTTGCGCTCAGAATTATGAGATGGCCGATGTCAATGGGAAAACCGAAGGGCAAATAATATATGATGAATTGACAGCTTTACTACTCCGGGAATTTTGAGGGGAACACGCTGAAGATGATGAAGACATGGTTGTTTATTATAATATATATTCATCATCATTATTTCTGCTAACTTATATAATTTCAAAGTACAGCTCGCTAATACCGGCAATACCTTGTCGTTGCTGACGGCATTATGTATGACAACGATGTCATTTCATTTTTGAAGCTTGGAGAGGTAAAAGAAAAAGCAGAAGTATGAAGGAAAATCACTATGTTAATGGATGCCCACTGCCAGCATATTTGAAGCTCTTGCTTCAAATTCAAGGATTTGACAATCCCCACGCTTTGGCTAGCTTAACAGTTGAGGATGTAAATGACCTACAAGCATTTGCAAGGAAAAATACAATGCGACATTTACTTGAAAATCTGAAATATCGGCTCAAGTTTGATGGAATTCATGCCAGTAATCCTGAAGGCTTTTGTATTGCGATTGTTCACAGGAGATTACTCAGTAACCTGACAAAGTTAATTACGGAAAAACTTCACAATAATCCTAGCTATTTTACACCTACTTCAGCAATTCAAACGCAGTCAACAGAAAAACTGAAGGCCAAGTCTGCTCCGAGAAAATGAAAAGTTGTGCCACAAGATGTGGAGCATGATCCTGAACATGAATCGAGGCAAAATGACCGAATACTAACAGCTGAAACATCACTTCGTAAGACATTGACAGCGTGGTGTGATAAGCGCGCAGAAAACTTGAGTCACTTACCCAGCCTGCGGAAATGGAAAATTGATGTAACGATCGATGATCTAAATCAAAGTGAAGGTAGTCTGTTTCAAGGTACGTTCACACTGAAATGTCTTTCAATATATTGCGAACGTAGCATAGATTTCTTGTATCTATAAAAAGCGCTTCTTTATCAAGGAATTAGTATGGCTACATTTCTATCGATTGTAAAATACTTCTCATATGGTTTATCTTGCATCTACATTTACAGGCTACATTTTTCCATCAATTTCAGCTGAAATTGTGTGTCCATCATGCCCGGGTGATCAGAAGAAAAAATTTGCCTTCTACAAAACGCGATGGGTTCCCAGTAACTTCACAGGGTATCTTGACAAATGCTTGATAGGAATGAAAAAAATCTCAGCAATGAAGCTGTTTGCAGCTTTAATGTCGACGTGGCTTCGAGACAAAGCCCCTAATGGTACATTGACCAGCAAGGACACTGACGGTTGTGCGGTGGTTAAACCTAGCTCTGGTACAGTAATCAGAATATCTATGAGTTTGAAATATTTTTTAATTGACAAATTTGTATACAATATTCTCTGAATAATTATTTATCTGGTTGCAGGTGATTCTAAAATACGACGAATTGACGTGGTAAATCAAAAGGAGAGGTACAATATTTCCAGTAGCGCCAGGACTAGCGTCCCTGATAATGTCCCATCGGCCAGTTTTTCAGAGACTACACCCTCGACATCACCTTTGACACAAAATCAGGTACAAGGGGAAGAGCTGGGGGAAGCGACTTACCGAAGCGAAGAGTGGTCAACTTACCGCTTGCAAAAAACACTCCCTCGTCTACTAGTCAGTCTAGCAACCAAAAGATAAGTAGGCACATACGAAGTCAACGCTGTATAGCAGAACGCTCGAAATGTATGGATAGTAGTCTATCACTCATTTCGAGCTTCTTTCCTGTGATTGATGAAGTTCAGTGTTTGCTCCAGAAGAACAAATGTTTGCGAACAAAATTTAATGCAATTATAGCCAATTCTCGATCTACCGCTTTGCCAGCAGCTGATGATTCTGTAGATGTAGGTAATTTTTTGAAGGCCGTGATGCGAACGGCCCATCATAATTCTGCAAGGAAAAAGAATGGGGTTAGGTATGGAAAAACAGTCAAATCATTTTGTACTTACTTTGACATAATTGGCGGGCGACTTCTATATGAAACATTATCGACAAATATGGAAC
Source organism: Diprion similis (assembly GCF_021155765.1). Lineage (NCBI taxonomy): Eukaryota > Metazoa > Arthropoda > Insecta > Hymenoptera > Diprionidae > Diprion > Diprion similis. Next base: position 10,658,193 of record NC_060113.1, on the reverse strand, counting down.
TTCCAAGTGTACACACAGTGTACAAAAGAGTGCATTCATCCAAGACTCCGTTAGAAGGTGAACTACTGATTGAAGAATTTGTACTTTATTTAGAGGCTAATGGTTTTCCGAAAGTAGTACTTGTGAGTGAAGACGGTACTCGCATAACTGGTGGAATAGAATATGACTCCAAAACAAATCTCGTCACAGGATTCGTTTCTCCGTCAAACACCGGAAATGATTGTCCAAATCCAAACGTCTTCGAGGCAACTTCTGCCCGTCGTATAGAACATTTTTTTGATGACTCCTCCCCAGCAAAAATTGCTTACGTAATTATGGTGCAACCAATAGCCAATGGTGCCGCTGCAGTGCCTGTTCTTCTATTCGGAACCGACAATAAATTCAAAACTGCCGATGTACAGCAAAGGTTGTGTACATTAGACAAGAGCTTGACAAACATGGAATTGAGATTCTTGCTTTTTCATCAGATGGGGATTCTCGGCTTCTAAGTGCCATGTTAATCGAATCACGTTTTTTTCCAGGTCTATTTCGAGTCAAACTCTGTTCCATCCGAATTTAGAAAATGGTATTTCGCTAATTTTGACAACGGTCTTCAATCAGTCTTCTTCCAGGACCCTGTTCATATTGCAGTCAAACTTAGGACTCGACTCCTCGAACCATCCGTTGTTCTTCCGACGGACAACAAACTCGTTGAGCCATTCATCTTATCTAACCGACGTTGTCAATAAATCTCAACATAAGCTGACAAACACTGACTTGGACGGTACGGATAAGATGAACTTTCAATCGACGCTGCGAATTTTGGATCCTTCCGTACAACTCTTGTTGAAAAACATGTTGATCATTTATTCAAACCTTGACTTCTAGGGAGTCAACAATGCGAAAGTTTTTTTCGACAAATCCGATCGCAAACAAGCACTTTTTCAACATTTGTTGACGTTTGTATGTTGGGTTTCTTACATCGTGTCAGACGAGTTTTTCTTCAATTCCGTGCCATTTCAGATCTTGGCCGTAAATACTTGTTTCCTCGAGAACAAGCTTGGGGATCGAAGGACTTTGTGCAACCAAAGCATTGACTTCCAACCAACGAAGAGTTAACAGTCGTCATGGTAGCGTTTTGCTATGATGCTATAAAGGCTTGCCACAGCTTGGAAATGGTTACCTCTGACCATTGTTTAGAAGATCTTCTTTATTGGAGGATGAAGCTGTAGATCGTAACGAAGATTTAAGTGCCTTGCAATTCACATCTGGAGAACTCAATTTGAAAGATTACTCTATGAAAAACTTAGAGGTCGAGAATCTTCCGGAAACCAGTCCTTTTGTTGCTGTGACTGACAGTACGGGAAAAATGCTTGTCGTTAGGAAGAGTACATTGTGCTGGCTATTCTCGCAGCAGAAATCACCTGCTAGCAGCGGTAGTTGCATGGTGTTATGGGCCCAGACTTTTCAACCAGACTCGGTCGACGTAGGTTGAGCTCTGTTGTGCCATAACACTGTGATTCTCTTTGTGTTGGCGAATGGTGTGTTTCCAAAAGCAAGACCTGTGGAGGTTATTTAGCTAGCTTAGTTTTATATTTTTCTTACTTATCGGGTAAGACTATGAAAATGCGACAATACTCGGTCGACGAAGCTCCAACCTCACCTCCAGAAACTATCTCACTGTGACGAGGTCTCGGGGTTCTGTGTCATTGGTGCAGCTGGAGTGATTTGGGCCTTCTTATTCCATGTCCCGAACAAATTTTCGGTTTCTATAATATGAAATATTATAAACTGACAATTCCTAGACCAACAGTAACGAATACTGGTCTCTTTCTTCAGAAGGTACTGCGCTGAGAGCTGTTAATGAACTCAATATTTGAGTGATACTGTATTACAACTGCATGGAACAAAGTCCTTGGATATCTGTGCCTACATATTTCGTAGTACTTTTGTTGACCGTGATATACTCGTGTAGTATGTATCTAAAAGTACAAACTTATTTTATTATTGTATGATTTTCGTCTTAAGCGAATGTGTCTGTATTACCGTACTTATTGGATTTATATTTACGTTACGTACTTACCTTGTTAAGCTCTGATGGTGCAATCTGTATTTCACAGCTCATCTGCTATCTTATATGTTGAACATTTCCGCGAGTTGCGTACTTCAAAGAATTATAGGTGTAATAGTTCCTTTCAGATCTTAAGCCCACTTATAGTCATTTCGGTGATCATGATCAGGATCATCAGGTATATCATTATTATAGTACAGATTAGAAATGAGTATTGAATGTTTGATTTTTCTGCCATGTGTTGCATTCGTATAGGCCATAATTGTAGGTGATTACAAAGAATAATATTTGTGATAGAAACGACATTACCTGTTTATAATACCTACGATTTGCATGTGCAGTATCCATATTCTTCCACAAAAAAGTGAATTCCTCAAACGAGCTTCATTTTCAGATAAGCACTATTCACTTTTACTCTGATTTTTACGCTACCTGTGATGAAATTAGGGTGGTTTCGAGAATTCATCCACTTTTTATATAGATGGTTTATCGGTCCATGTGGATCAGATTTCAGAACTTGTTTGATCCCATAATATTGAGAGTATTGTATTGTGCAATTGTATTTTGATACGTGAAATATATTTATCTCCTACTTTATACTTGGTTATGCGTTTTCGTCTCTTTTCTTCACATATGTTGTAATCATAGTAATCATTCAGAATGTTAATAATAACTGCATATCGTAGTACGGAAAATACCACAATATTGGTGACATTATGGGAATCTTAAAATGAACTCAAATTACCCTGAGAGATAAGTGAAAATTAGGTTGAAGAGACCAGATCCGAAATGAAAAAATTAAGTCAAATTAAATTGATTCTTCACACTAGGGTTTACAGAACATTCAGAAAAAAAAAATAGATGATATTGTTACAAAGGGTGAAATCACCCGTCTTACCCCCCTTTGTAATGATCTAGTAGTCAACATGTAAAAGCACTCAAATGTTATAAAATGAATAAGGTTGCTGCGTCAACCACTATTATTGAACAAACAGTCCTGTTCTAGAAGTTAAACTGAGCATCCCTACTTTTTCATCATAGTATTCTCAAAGCATTTATTCACCGTCTTTGATTTGAAATCCAGGTTAGCTCACGAACCCTGTATTTTTGCCGTAACGTCATAGAATGTTACAATATTTATAGATATTAACGTGCATTGCGAGGCGAATTGAGGTAAGTTATCGGGAATTGTTGGGAAAAAACAATTGAATTGAATTTTCTGAAATATGCCGAATTGAATGAATTCATTCGAATGAAAAGGAATATTAAAAAGAAATGAATTGCTATAATCTGATAACTTGGATTAAAAGAATTAATCTGAATTGAAAGAATTATATTGGATCAAAGTAAATTATCAAGAATTAATAGCAAATCTATTGAATTAATGTGAATTGAAGGAATTAACCCAAATTTAAAAAATTAATCCGAATTAGAAGAATTATTTTGAATTGAAGTGAATTATCAAGAATTGATGGCAACACTATTAAATTAATGTGAAAGGAACTCGGAATTGGAAGTATTAATCTGAATTAAAGGAATTATTCTGAATCAAAAGAATTAATCTGAATTAAAAGAATTATATTGAATTATATGAATTATTCTGAATTATTTCAACCTTCGGAATTAATGTGTCACTCGGATCTTGAGTTATTTCCCCCTCGGTATTGTTAAGTCTTTATATATTTCAAATGACTATTTTTTCCGACTCATCCTTCTATTCATTTCAGCGTCATCGAATACGCGAAATGAACTATATCCAACGCTTCAAGCAAGAATGTACATGCCCAACGTGGACTCAACCAGTGTCTCGTCTATGACTGGGCGTGATTTCGGTTTCCGGTAATCATCGTCATAGTGCAGCCACTGGTTACCTAATTTGAGCCTTGTGATGACCGATGGATTCTACGCATCTTCTCTGAGAGTATCCAATTACTCCAGCAAGGTTATAGCATCGCTCATCCGTCATACGCAAATTTTTCGGAAAGTTCTCCAAAGCCACTTTTTTACCGGTTTCACAATCAGTCTCAATTAAAAGATGTGAACCGTAGATTTTTTTCTAACGTAGAGACGTCTCCACAACAATTTTTTGGTGAGTGTGAACCGTTCCTCAGAGCTTTCGCAAGATCGCTTACTCCGTTTTCAGTTAGGATATCGAAATTAATATCCGAAGTGACATGTGTTCGTTTATTTACGCAGCCACAGTGGGAACGAGTGGCCAATGTAATACAGCTCGGATCTTGCTCCAACCAGTACGTTGTCAAATTCCGGATATTGGATTTTGCATTCACTCTTATTATATTCCGGCGAGTTACTGGATGCAATTCTCGTATACCGGTCAGAATATTTGCACGCTGCTTGTAAATTTTCTGACACAAGCCGTCAGATATCAGAGTCTTCACAACAGCGTATATTGGCGAGAGTGCCTAAGCATACGCTGACTGGTAGACTTCGCTGGTATGCAGAGCCATTGCCAAAATCTGGCATAAGCTATAAAAGCCGCACGTATTTGACAAGATAATAGTGAATTCTTTGTCACGGACACTTGGGCACCAGTGGCCGTTGGGCAATACTGGTAATGCGGAGTACTTCATGTTTGACGAATCAAATTGGGGACCTGGGTCACCGTATGTAAGTTTGGGCCGCTTTGAATTTTTATTTCGCCGAATTTGTTCTTCTTTCAATTCATCTAATACCGATGTTTCGAGTATCTCTGGGTTATCGGTGCGATCATCCTTTTCAATGAGATCTTTCTGGACGGATTCATTTAATACCGATGTCTCTTGCATAGAAGTTTCGAATGTATCAGGATCATCAGGCTGATCATTTTCCACGGTAAGATCTTTTCGGACGCAAACCTCATTTCCTATACAGGGATCAAAGTCGGGACTCATTTTGCCTGCAATGGCAAGTTTCAGTCGACCAGACAATGACGTGATGTGTCAACTAAGAAATTTATCCACGCGTAGTGGCCGGCCAACATTTCTCAACGTGCGGTGCTTCAAATCGTTGAATTCTGATTCCACCGCCGCAGATGTTGCGTTGACGGATCCGTAGCCAATGACTCCCGGCATAATCTCGCTGTATAACGGAAAATACGGTAGTAGCGTTTTCAATTTTTTCGCAAATTCCAAGCAATACTATCCGTTAATATTATCGGATTGAGATTCATTTCCAAGCATTGTGACACAGTTTTTATGAAGATTTTCTGCCCACGTCTGCAGACTTGTGGCTTTGAATTCATGTTCCTCGATGACGATCGCTTCTTCAATTGGCTCAATCAGATGGTGCTTGGAGATTTCGGAAAAATTGGCGCTCCTGATCATCGACGTGAGCATCGACCGTGCAGCATCGACCGTACTTCCCTTTGATTGATTTTCACCCAACGCTACAGTTAATAAGGCTTTCGCAAGGTTTTCGAATTCCTCAAAAGGAGTTTGCTTTCGCAAGATAGCAACCGATCGTAGATAAAATGGACGCACCCCTGACGCTTTTCCGGAGAAACATTTCCATCGCTCGACCATATTTGTGAAACTGTTCACAAGCTGCAGTCTGCTCCCAAGTCCAATAATGCACGTACAGTGGGGCCAAGCCAATAGATTTGATAGCTCCCTCATATCTAGTGCTATACTTCATTAACTGAATACTTTTAAAAACATTATTAGTGGTGATCCCTAATATGTTGTCTTGGCGTTCTTGTTTAGCCATTCGCAGAACATGGCCACTAAATAAATAAGGTGGTTCGTCATCGCCAAACTTCATCAACTTGTCTGCTTCTTGTCGCCTCCATGGACAGGGAAGTACATTTCCTTTAACGAGTTTTTTTGCTACTTCGTCCCTGGAATTCTCTTTGAGCTGACGCTTTTTTCTATGTTTGACTGACGGATCAAACTCAGTTACGCCACATTCCATGATTATGGGTAAGCCTTCTTCTGGAGGGTGCACAATGCCACCTTCAAAGCGAGCAGGACATTCGGGGCAACTCTCCCAGACACTAGCAAAATACCCACTGGCTGATATTTTAACAGTTTTGAAAGTCAGTGCGCATGGAATTTTGGTCTTCTCGAAAATCTTATCACACAAAGCATGCGTCGAAGCATAGCGTCTCAAAGTATGCAATCGGCGTTTCTGTCGATTTTTGAAACGATATTCTACCTCTTCTAGTTGCATTTTATCCCACACATCTGCAACGTCAAGACTAAATTCGCGAGGATTCTCATCAATCAAATCAGCGGTACTATTCGTGATAGCAACGTCATTGTTAACCAGAGTGATATTGAGCGTGCTCGGTAATTCGGTATGAACGCCATATCGGACCATTTTTAATATAGTGTAAACGTATTTCGCATTGAAACAATTCCCGTTATCAATAGCATTCGATTCTTTCGAATATCGGAGACTTTGATGGAAGAACTCGACCTTCAGAATCTAGAACACCTTGATATGCAGGTAACTTCAAAAGCTGCTTGAGTTGAATAACACCAGGTCTATTGGCCATCTCGGAATGCTCTGGCAAAAATCTATGGGCCAAACATGCGTATTAACTTTTAGTGGATTAAGAAGTCTACAACGAAGAATATATTCCGCTAAAAACAGACGTTGTATACCGCTAAGCAAGCATGGAAATGAGTAAGTAAAGTGTCGTGAGATACGAATATATATATAACGCTTGTATCAAATCTGTAGAATATTATCATACGCAACAATGTCAGTATAATAATATGGACGGCATCAGCCACGGGCCGTGATATGCAGCTAATCACTTTGCGACAAATTCAGAGGTAAACTGTCAGGGCCGCGAAGATCAACCAGGATATACCCAGTAATGCTAAGTCATATGCGCGCTCACGCTAGAGCTGTTTCGACTATCAATTGTTGAGAAGCTTCAGAACCAGTGACGGTTTCGAAGAGGGATCAAACGTAGAGTACGTATATGCACAGCTCTCACTACGAAGTACATACGTAGGGTAAATGTCCCAATTACTGCGGATTGTAAAACGAGATAATTTTTAAATGTGTAATAAGATGTTTAAAGACAACAAAACAACCCGCACGTATCTTCTCTTGTAGCTTCTCTTTGGGAATTAAACTTTCAATTACTTGTAACGGGTCAGCACTATATTGTGTACTTTGAGATTAATTTACTGATAAACTTTGATTGCGTTTAAAAACCTTGGTGAAATCAATAGCATCGACATCAATAGCACAAGCCACACTTTTTGAAACCATTTCGCAAAAGTTTGGCTGTATCGATGGAATCAAGCGTTTTTTTTAAGACTGAAGCGAATTGGTATTTTTTAATACCTATGCTTGAAGAACTTTCACAAACCGTTATATTAATCTGCTGCTATTGAGCTTTGAAGGGTCGAAAAAATGATACATCTAGGGGTTGTAGTATGTGTGTAGAATTTGGATGCAATGCCATGAGTACTATTCCTTGCTCCGATCCAAATTTACTAAGGTGTAGCGTCAGGTGTGACGAGTGACCATCAATGTATAAAATCACTGGACGTTCACTTGTTTCATAGTCAACCAAGGCTCGAATACATTTATGATAAATTCATAAAAGGCTTTCGCTGTCATCCAACCATTTTCACTAAATCCAAAAGCAAACTCCGCCGGTGCCATTTCTGCAGCATTTTTTGGTAATGATTTTTCAGCGAATAGAATGAAAGTTGGAGCCAGTTCACCTGCAGCGTTGCCTGTCACTAAGGCAGATATTTTTCCTTTTCATTATTTCCCACTACATTATATACATTTTTAGAACCTTTCGCTGCGAGTACTGAAGGAGGCTTCGGATTTGAAGGGACAGTAGTATGCCGGTTCTGGTTCACCGCGTGTGCGTGTGTCCGTGTGAGGTGTGCGTGCGCCGGTGTGACCGGCCTAAGCTGACTTAACGTGGATATGCCGGACCTGGCTGACCGCGTGTGTGTCCATGTCAGGTGTGTGTGTGTGTGTGTGTGACCGTGGTTCTCAACCCGTGGTTCTCAACCCCCCGTCAGTGTTACCATCAGTGGGTGATTACCATCGCAGTGCGGGTGTGGGTGATTGCCATCAGAGAGTGCAATGGTAAGTAGAACTCCCGTTCACGTCTGGTCAGCTGCTCGATCACGTCTGGCCAGCTGCCCAATTAAGACGCCGAGGCGGATTTTAACTTCCACATAAACCTGTCGTCCAAAATTACCTTGTTTTCGCGAAAAACTTACAATGTCGCCCGATTAACCCCTTCGCATAAACCTGTCGGTTTTTCGCGATTTAGCGCATCCCAAAATAACGACGCATACAATGTCGCCTGGCCAGCAGCCTAATTTCAATGTTTATACTCCCACCCGCCAACGAAGTTGCAGTTATTTCAAACACTGTAACGTGCACCTCGCGAATCTGCTATTTCTACATTCACCTACCCTTATTAGCACACGGTCATCAGAGATGCACTTCCCCGCACCCGCCAAATTTATACTATAAAGCGCATAGTATTGCTGCAGATGCTTACAGTCTGATTTTTGCACTGCATCGCAATCATATATACTTCATAGTCTCAATTTTCGCCGTCATCACCCTTGCGGCTAGGCGGCTGCTCGACCGCTAGGCGAACAACCATCATCAAACTTCAGCCACCTCGACGTGTTCTATCACTCCCCGGATGCTAGGGTTCACGGTGATGGTAAAGTCGTCCACATAGACGTCAGTGAAGGGATCGACCCTTCCAAAACTACGATGAAATTCAATCGGACTTTTGCTGGAGGTAGCTATTACCTCCTTACTATATCCTTCTTGTGCACACCTTGAAGCAATTTTTATTACCCTCCACAGCGCATTTTGGTACTGCCCACAAACTTCTACACCGCCCAACCACAACGACCATTGCGACCACCTCACGATGTGAGTATTCCCAATCTTCAGCCTACGCAAGTCTTTCACCATGTTTTTGCGTAATGTAAGCTATTATCGTTGTAGCCGAAACTGTAACATCATCAACTACTGCTTCAAAAATCAGCTCAGTGCCAAACGACACCACTCCAATAATTAACACAACCGCCGCACCCGCCGGTGAGTCCTAATTATCCGCTATTTAGTGCAGAAGGTCTATCAAAAATTTGATACCATACCAATCTTATTTTTTCAGAGTCAGTCGAAAAACCTTTCACCATCGCCTCTTACTTTCAAACTCTTTTTATGATCAAAATCGACTTGAAACTCAAGTTTATTATACGCTCATTCCAAAAACTTACGAATCATTTTAATCTAGAACGTAACAATTCAACAGAGAACCAGACATCACCCCCAACGACGTTCACTCCCATCCGAACAACCACCACCGAACCGGAGCGCAATGTATCAAAACCTGACAACGACACTGCCATCATATAACAACTTATGGACCAGAACCGTCGATTAATGGATTATATCTCCAGACTTAAAATGAATCAAACATCCACACCCGATCGAAATTAATAATTTGTTTAACCCCCCTATACTATAGTCGTATTCTAGCGGAATTGTTTTTTACCGCTCAATACCTTGTAGCCCGTGTGAAAAATTATCATGTTCCAGCGGTTTTTTACCGCTCAATAACTTGTAGCCCATGTGAAAAATTATCAGGTTCCAGTGGTTTTTTACCGCTCAATAACTTGTAGTCCGTGTGAAAAATTAATAAAAACAATATAGTGTTATGATATTTCTTTATTTCGATGTGCAATATATACATATACTGCTTGGTATTATCAAATCCAAACTATCCTTACACAATCCACAATTCTGCGGTTGATTTGGTCAACTTGATGCATCTTCAGCGCTGCTATGAGTCGTATGACGTATAAATGCCAATCCATCCTCTACCGGTATATCATAAGCATCCACACATCCTGGACACAACAGCTGTTCATCAGTCTCGTACCCAGCAGTCACCAGGCAAACTCTCTTCATTCGTTTCGTAAGCGCACCAATTTCTACCGATCTTACAAGCACATATTTGCTGCATCGCTCATCCTCGGACTCATAATCGCTCGTATTTTGTTCCACCATGATGATCCATCTAGCATTTTTTTCACAACGACGTGCTTATACCGTTCCCCACCGCATTCGCTTCACCCTCGCCATTCAAAAGGTTACCCATGTCAATACATTATTACCATGCAATTATACAACGCTTCGTCACCGCCCGAAAGGCTTCCCCCACCACTCCTCACCACAATATAAAATGCTGCACTGCTATCTCGCATCCTCACAATGTATTACTACAAGTTCGTCGCATATCAGTTCTACGCTTGCGACATATATCAAGGTGATAATCGATTCTTTCATCCACCAATTTTTCTGAACGTGTGCCATCAAAGCTATAAACAAGTCATACGTGACCAATCAATCAGACCGCGATCTCTAGGAACCGCATATTTCAAATCAACGTTCAACAACTTGATTGATTTTCCTCAATACTGTTACAAGTGTCACATTTCCCTGCTCACGCAATCTGACGAGCCGGCTCGTTGCGAACCACGCATCCCATTACAGTCATCAGTGATGTACAGATTCGAAGACATCGAGTGGGAACCAATATACTTTTTTCACCAAGATCTCTCCGTAGTTGATGAATATATTTACGTTAGAGCAGCTAATGAGAACTATAGCATAATTGTTAATACTTTGCGCGAAGAGTAGCTGCGAGTTGAATCGTACATTGTATCACGAGTGCTGTTCATATAATTTTCCAAACTTTTTCGGATGCACAATGACAAACCGGTTCGACGAGTTTCATGACCTAATTGATAAATTAGACATTGCATACCAGCGACTCACTACGGACTCCAATGAAGATCTCGCTCCGCAGTGGAACACTATTAGTCTCAAGCTTCTAAAAACCCTCCACGACTTTTACAGCGATCGAACCACCAGTTTTGCCGATAAACGAAAGATTCAGACTATCATTGTTAAATTGACCTCTCAACGTGCTGTGTTAAACCCTTTAATTCGAGGCGGCTCGCATGACGCTCTGGCCGTTCAATGGGATGATTTGGAATCTGCGTTCGAGAAGCGTTTGATCACCGGGGTAATCACCAACTTTCGAATCAGCGATCTAAAACTATTCCTCACAGCTGTGTGACGAGGGGTGATCCTCGCAACTATTTGGGGAGAGAGGAGGGAGACGAGAGACGAGGGAGAGAGAGTTCACGCGTCTGAGTCGTGGACAACAAATATCGAACTTATATTTTCTTGTCCCCCGAGGGGCCTTAAAAACTAAATTACAAAGCGTGGTCCCACGTGGCGGCTGGTCACGCCCCGGCCGATTAGCGTGTACTTAAATCTAATTCCTTAAAACTACTGATTATGTATAAATGATGGTGTGGTTGAGAGGGTTGTGTGTGAGTGTGTGGGTTTGTGGGAGGGGGTGTGTGCGGAAGGGGAAGATCTAGGGAGGATGCCGTGGTGCGATGCGGTGAATGGAGGAGGGGGTGATTAGCGTGGTGGTTGCACAGAGGAGCAAAATGCTCATCAGCTGACCTTTTCTGCAGCGTAGACGTGGCGTCGTGGTGGCTTCCTTCTCTCGTCGAAGTTGGCACAAGAGTGACTTCTCCGGCCGGCCCGGCGCGTCTTCGGGTGCGCCCGGGCCGGTTCGGCATTGTTCGGCCCCGCTCCGCGGGTTTGGGGCTTATTGTGACGTGCACGCGGGGTGCAACGTCACAACCCCCCCCTCCCCACACGGGGCGAGGCCTATAGGGTGAGCGGGACGGGTGGTGTGGTCGTGTGGTTTTTTTTTTTTTTTTTTTTTTTTTTTTTTTTTTTTTTTTTTTTTTTTTGGTTTTCGTGTTGGGTTTCGTTGTTAGTGAGTGTCTGTTGCTTCTCCTTGTGCCTTTTTGTGTGTTCGTTCTGGATGTCATTGTTGGTTGAATGTTTGTTGTTTCTCCTCGTACCTTTTTGTGTGTTTGTTCTGGATGTCGTAGTTGTTTGAATGTTTGTTGTTTCTCCTCGTGCCTTTTTGGGTGTCGTTCCGTTTGTCTGTCGATCCGCCAATCTGTGGGAGGGGTTGAGGGATGATGAGTAGTGTGTTACTTGGTGTGTTTGTGTGTGTGTTTCATGTGTGTGTGTGTTCTTATTCTAGTTAGTTTTGTTCTATACCTATTATTCTTTCTCTTAATTCTACTGTTCGCCTTAAATCTACTTGGTGTTTTCTTAAATCTAATTTGTCCTGTCTTAATCCTAATTTGTGTCGTGCTAGATCTACTAATACTTGTTTTTCTATTCTTAGTGCTCTTGTTCTATTTTTACTTTGTACTTTCGATTTCTGTCTTATCACATTTTTGTTACTTTTTGTTTTGCTGTGTGTTTTCTGTTTACTTATTGTTACGTTAATGTGTAATTAAATTTTCGTGTTGTTTCCCAGGTTTGTGGCGTCGTTCTCTGCGTTTTCTGGGTTGTGTCTGCGTGTTTTCTTCGTCTGTGCTTCTTCTCTGTGTTGACCTGTTGTGTTGCGCTGCACCCGGTGTGTGGTCTGTTGCGTTTAGTGGCTGGCTTGTGTTCTCTTTTTCTCACCCCGTCTGTCGTCTCGTCTACGGTCTGTCTACGTACTGTTCTTAACAAAAGCAAAAGAAAAGGGCGGTCCTTGTGTTGTGTGTATGGCTGTGTGTGTGTGTGTGTGTGTATGTGTGTGCGGCTCTATGTGTGTTATTTAAATTTTTGTCTTATCGTTTTCCGCGTTTCCGGTCCTGTTTCTTTTTTTGTAATTGTTTCTTTTTCATCTGTCTTTTTCGTTTTGGTGTGTTTGGTCGTTTTGTCGCGTTGTCTGTGTGTGTCCTGACTTCTATTACTGTGCCTGTGTCGGAGTCGGTATTTGTCGTGTCCGTTTCTGTGTCCGTGGTGGTAGGGTGGGCGGGGTCGTATGCGTTTAGGGTTTGTATTGTGCGTTTAGCCTGTCGTGTGTCGTGCGTCTTGATTTTTTGTGTTGTTGGAAACGGTGGGTAGTCCCTTGTCCTTTGTCTCGTGTGTGTCGTCTGTAGGGTTTTTGGTGTGGTGGCGTATCGTGTATGGTGTTGTGTTTTTGTTTCGGTGGTTTGTGTGTTTTTGGGTGTGTCTCCGGTGTGTGGTGATCGTTCGTTGGTGTGTGCTGGTTGTAGTCCGTGAATGGTCATGGCTGTGTCGTATGTCGGTCTTTGTGTATGGTGTGTGGGTGTCTGGTCGTGTGTTCGTGTCTGTTTCACCCACGTGTCGAGTTTTTCCGTCTCGTCCAGTGCTCTTTCTACCCGGTCTCTGAGCCTTTGTGTCGGTGATGGTGTTCGTATGCGTGTACTTGGGTTGTGTGATGTGTTTGTGTTGCGTTTCGTGGTGGTGTCTGTGTGCTTGCATGCGTTTTCGTGTGTGTGTAATTTTTCTTTGCGGACCAGTCCGCCGCATTTGCTGCAAGTGGCCGCGCCACTGGGATTTGTTTTTTGTGTGTGTTCTGTTGTTGTTTTTGTTGCTTGTGTGGTGTGTGTAGGTTTGCTTGTGAGTGTTTGTGCGTATGTGCTTGGGGTTGTAGGTTGTGTCAGTGTCGTGGTTGTGGTTGATGATGTGTGTGTGTTTGTGTGTGTTTGGCCGGGGTGGGCAGTAGTGTGCATCGTGTGGTGGTGGTGGGTGGTGTGTGTGTGGTTGTGAGTGGTTGTGTGTATTCGGCCGGGGTAGGCCGAAGTAGTAGTGTGCGTCGTGTGGTGGTGATGAGTGGTGTGTGTGTGGTTGTGGGTGGTTGTGTGTATTCGGCCGGGGTGGGCAGTAGTGTGCGTCGTGTTGTGGTGGTGGTGGGTGTTGTTTGTGTGCCTGTGCTGTCCATACCGTCTGGTCCGTATCTGTGTAGGTGTGGTGGTTGTCCTGGTGTCTGTAGGAGCGGTATGTGTGGTGTCTGTCGTGTTCGTCTGTCCGGGGGGTATGCCATCCGGGGGGTGATTCCCGATGGCCCGGCTTCCTCGTGTTCTCTCTCCATTCTCTTGTTTCACCTGTCGGATCGTAATGTGTATGTTGGGTTCTTATTTAGCTTGGTTATGTATATAGTTTTAAATTGTCTATGTGCCATTTTCCTGCACTTTTGCCGCTTTCTGATTTTAGTTCGTATATTGTTGGTGAAATTTTGTTTGTGATTATAAATGGACCTGTGAAGCGTTTGTTTAGTTTAGCTGCAACTCTATCTGCTCCGGATGAGAGCGAGTGATTTCTTTTTAGTACTCTATCTCCTACCTTAAATTCGATATTACGTCTACGTAGGTTATAATAGTGTGCTTGTTTTTCGTTTGCTTCCACCATGTGTCTTTGTACTTCCTCGCGGAGCGTCTGTAATCGTCTCAAATGATCTGTTCATTTGTCTGTGTCCTGTGCTTCTATTTCCCTGTCATCTTCTAACTGTTTTTTCATACATTGGGTTGGGTTTAATTCCCTGCCTAGATTGAGGAATGCTGGTGTGTGTTTGGTTGACGTGTGTGTGCATGTGTTTAGTGCGAATTGTAGGTCTTGTAGGTGTGCGTCCCATTCGCGGTGGTCATTGTCTATGTATGCCTGAATCATTGTTTTGATTGTACGATTTACTCGTTCTACCGGGTTTGCTTGAGCGTGATATTGGGGTATTGTGGTGTGTCTGATGTTGAATTTTTGTGTGAGTTCGCGGATTAGTTTGTTAATGTATGGTGTACCGTTGTCTGTTAATAGGATGCGTGGCGTTCCCCAGCGTGATATTACGTGAGGGTGGAGTGCGCGTTCTACTGTTTGTGCATTTGCTTTCTTCATTGGCGTCATCTCTACCCATTTTGTGTATAAGTCCTGAAATACTATTATGTATTGGTTTTTGTTTTTTGAAAATGGTAGTGGTCCCATTATATCCGATGCTACCCATTATATCCACGGTTCCTCAATTATTCTTAGTCCCATGAGTCCTGCCGGTTTTGCTTATATGATTTTTGTCCGTTGGAAAGTTCCGCATTTGCGTACGTGGTTGACTATGTCGCGGTACATGCCGGGCCAGTAGTATTCTTTTGCTACGCGTTGGTATGTCTTTTCTATCCCTAAATGTCCTGCTTGCGGTGTATTGTGGTTTTCGTGTAATATTTGTGTGATATTGTTTTTTGGTATTACTAATTTCCATGAGTTTGTGTCGGGTAAAAGGTTTGAGTGTAGTGGATCTGGTCTATGGAAATATAGGTTGTTGTCGCGGATTCGCCATGCTTCGTTTTTCTCTGGTCGTGTTTGTACTTGTGCTTTTTTGTATGTGTACCATTTATCTGTGTTGTCTGTTATTGCGTGTGTGGTTTCTTCGTGTTCGTGTAGTCGTGATAGTGCGTCGGGTACGTGGTGCGTAGCTCCTTTTCTATGTTCCGGCTCGAAGTCGTATTCTAAAAGCTCTAGTGCCCATCTCGCTAGTCGTCCGGTCGGGTTTTTTAGTTCCCTGAGCCATTTAAGCGCTGCGTGGTCTGTGATGACCCGGAATTCGTACCCTTCTACGTACGGTCTAAATTTTTTGATGGCCCATACGACGGCTAAGCATTTCCTCTCCGTTGTCGAGTATTTGCGCTCCGCCTCGCTAAACGCTCGGCTGGCGTATGCGATGACGTGTTCTTCGTCATCGATGGTTTGCGTTAGCACGGCGCCGAGGCCTGTACCGCTTGCGTCTGTTTGTAGTGTGAATGTTTGTGTGTAATCTGGACATGTGAGTGTGGGTGGCGTGCTGAGTTTATGTTTTATTGTGTCTAATGCGTGTTGTTGTTCATTTCCCCATTCCCATTTCTGTTCTTTTTTCAGTAATCGGGTTAGTGGCTGGATTATTTCCGCGAAGTTTGGGATGAAGCGTCTGTACCACGAGGCCATGCCTATGATTCTCCGTACCTGTTTGATTGTTTTTGGTTGTGGGTAGTCTGTTATTGGTTGTGTTTTGTCTGGGTCTACGTGTAGGCCGTGTTTGTCTATGATGTATCCCAGGTATTTAACTTGTAAGCAACTGAATTCACACTTTCCTGGGTTTATTGTTAATCCTGCTTTTGTTATTCTGTCTAGTATGTGTGCGAGTCTGTGTATGTGTTCCTCGTATGTTTGTGTGACTATAATGATGTCGTCTAGGTATGCGAATGCATATGGTTCCGCATCCGCACCTATTAATTCATCGAGTAGTCTTTGGAATGTCGCGGGTGTGCCTGATAGGCCGTATGGCATTCGTTTAAATTGGAATAACCCTTTTCCCGGTACTGTAAATGCTGTTATGTGTTTGCTGTTCTCGTCTAATGGTATTTGGAAGTATGCTTGGCTCAAGTCTTTTTTTGAGATGTATTGTGCTTGTCGTAATTTGTCTAGTATTGCTGTCATGTATGGTAACGGGTATGCATCTTTCCGGGATACTAAGTTCACTTTTCTGAAGTCTAGGCAGAATCTGTATGTATTATTCGGTTTTTTTATCATAACTATTGGACTTGACCATTCGCTGTTCGAGGGCTCTATTACGTCCTCTCTCAGCATTTTTTCTACCTCCTCGTAAATTGCTTCCCGTATTTTCGGCGATACCATGTAATATCGTTGTTTTATTGGTGCGTGTCCTTGTGTGTCTATTTTGTGTTTGATTAAGTGAGTGAGGCCTAGTTGTCCCGGCGGTGTGATGATTTTCTCGTGTATTATTGATTGTAGTTGTGTGTGTTGTGTTTGTGTGAGCTCCTGTATGCCGGTGCATGCTTGTGTTTTTGGTGATTGTGCGTGACTTTGCGTTGAGTGTGTTTGTGTGTACAGGTTCGGGTCCGGTAGGAAGTCTGGTGTAGGTAATAGTGCTTTTCTTGTTTTATTTTTTTCTTCCGGTTTTCCCTGCGTGTGGATTTGTGTTGGGTGCGGTTGTGTGTATAAATTTGGATTCGGCGGGAAATTCGGTGTGGGTAATAATGCTTTTCTTGTTTTATTTTTTTCTTCCGGTTTTCCCAGCGTGTGGATTTGTGTTGAGTTTGTTCGCGATCTCCGTGCGGTTAGTATTTTTCTTGGTTCTGTTTGTGTCTTTTTTATTTTTGCTTCGGCCTGTTGTAATTTTTTCGCGAATTTCGCTTGTTTTGTGTGTGTTTGTGATGCTTGGTCGTGGGTGATTGGTTGTGGGGTGTGTGTTCGTGTTGCCTGTTCTCGTGTGGTTGTTTCGATTGGTGTTGGTAATTTCTGTGGGTTGTGTGTGATGTTGTATTTTAATTCTGGTTGCTCCGCTATTGACCATGTATTTTTTTCGTAATTAATTATCATGCCGAACTCTGTTAACGCGTCTACGCCGAGAATGCATGGTTCTGCGAGTGTCGTTACGGTGCCGAAATGTATGAGTTTTGTGACCTTGCCGATTCGCAATGTCAGCATTGTAGCTCCGCTTATAGGTGTTTTGGAGCCGTTCGCTGTGCTCAGTGTTCTGTTCGGTGTGTCGTATATGTCTATTTGTGCTTTGTGTATTAGTTTGATGGTTTCCGCGCCTGCATATGAGTGAGATGAGCCTGTGTCTATTAACGCGTTGAATTCGAAGCCTATCATATCCACTCGCACGTGAAATCTTGGGTCATGTGTGTTATTGTGAAATGTGTATGTTGTGTAATCGGGTGTGTTGGTGTTGTTGTTTCCGGGAGCTACCTCTACCCTGTTTAGGTGTTCCCTCATTCGTTTCCCTGGTTTTGAGTGTGGGGGGATTCTCGTCTGAAATGTCCTGTTTGGTTGCAGTTAAAGCATCTGCTTATTGCTGTGTTTGTATTTGTCTGTGGTTGAATGTGTTGGTACGGTGGTCTGTACTGTGTTTGGCGGTTCGTTGGCAGGTTGTAGGTTAACGCTGGTGGTATGTTTGGTGTGGGTAATAATGCTGCTCGTGTTTGTATGTGTGTTGCTATTCGTGGTGTGAATGTGTTTGTGTTTTGGTACGCTGCTGTGTAGTTTTGTTGGCGGGAGCTTGGTGTTTGCGATCTAATCGTTTGTTGTCTGGTGTTTTCCCATTCTACGTTTGATTCCCACATTTACGCCGCGTTTTCTAGTTGGTCGAAGTTTGCGAAGTCGTATGGTTTTATATACGTTTTGTATTCTATTCTCATGTTTCGGTATGCTATGTCCAGTTGCTTGTGTATTGGGTATGGGGATATGAGTTGTGTAAATAGTGTTCTTATTGCGATGAGATATGGTGTGATTTTTTGGAATTGTCCCTGCATGTAATTTCTTATTTTGTGTTCTAGTCTGTCTCTGTATTGTAAGTCCTGAAATGTGTATAGTAGGTCGATCTCGAATTGCGCACGTGTTTGCCATTTTCCGCGGTTTAAGCGGTACCAGTTTTTCGCATCTTCGTCTAAGATCGGGGTTCAATTGTCTATTAGTTGTCTGTCCGTCATGTCGTATCCTGTCTGTAGATCTCTTAGGTTTTCTATGAATTCGTATGCGTTTTCGTTTGTTCGCCCTGCGTATGATATTTTCCACGTTTGTATGGTTCGCATTGGTATTTTTGACTGTTGTGTGTTATTCATGCTCGTGTTGTATGTGTTTATTGGTTGGTTATGTGTGTGGTGTGTTGTTTGTGTGTCATATCGTCGCGGTTCGTTAAAGTCTATCAGGTTACGAATTCCTGCTAGGTCGGGGTTGTTTGTGCCCATAAATGTATCCGCGCCTATTGTTGGGTGTGTTAGTCTGTTTTGTGGCTGGATGGTTCTGTTGCTGAGTTCGTGTAGTGGTGAGATTCTTAGTGTCTGTGTGAGGTCTATTGGTTCGATTCGTCTCGGTTGTATCTGTGTGCTGTGCAGTGATTCGCTAATCGGTTCATTTATAGGTGCATCTAATAGGCTTAACTCGTGGTTCATTATGTTTCCGTCGTCTCGAAATGGTTAGTGAACTTGCATACGCTGATAATATGGGTATTGTGTGTGCGTCATCTCGCCTGTGGTGTGGGTTTCGCGCGCGCCGCCGTGTACCGTATTGTTTTGGTTCCGCGCCCGGGTGTGTGTGCCTGTGTCGTCGAGTGCCGAGCCGTGCGGCATGCTGTGTCTTCTATTTGACATTGTTTTGTTTTGATTTTGTGTGTTAGTGTATATGTGTGATTTTAACCGTTCCTTTTCAAATATCTCGAATATTCTCGTCGTGCTTCCAATTTTTTAGACTGATCAATTTGTGTATTGTGTCGTTTCTCGTTTCGATTTTTGGGACTTCATGTGGGTGATTTACGTTGGGCGCCAATTTGTGACGAGGGGTGATCCTCGCACCTATTTGGGGAGAAAGGAGGGAGACGAGAGACGCGAGAGAGAGAGTTCACGCGTCTGAGTCGTGGACAACAAATATCGAACATATATTTTTTTGTCCCCCGAGGGGCCTTAAAAACTAAATTACAAAGCGTGGTCCCACGTGGTGGCCGGTCACGCACCGGCCGATTAGCGTGTACTTAAATCTAATTCCTCAAAACTACTGATTGTGTATAAATGATGGTGTGGTTGAGAGGGTTGTGTGTGAGTGTGTGGGTATGTGGGAGGTGGTGTGTGTGGAAGGGAAAGATCTGGGGAGGATGCCGTGGTGCGATGCGGTGACTGGAGAAGGCGGTGATTAGCGTGGTGGTTGCACAGAGGAGCAAAATGCTGATCAGCTGACCTTTTCTGCAGCGTAGACGTGGCGTCGTGGTGGCTTCCTTCTCTCGTCGAAGTTGGCACAAGAGTGACTTCTCCGGCCGGCCCGGCGCGTCTTCGGGTGTGCCCGGGCCGGTTCGGCATTGTTTGGCCCTGCTCCGCGGGTTTGGGGCTTATTGTGACGTGCACGCGGGGTGCAACGTCACAGCTGCATGCACCGTTATTTTCGAGAAAGTCAACACATTGCTTCGCCAGCATCACCATCTGAAAGTCAACACCACGCTATCTGCAACCTTTGTCCTGGATGTGAAATCCCAAACAAAATTCTTCCATACGAAGAACGCCCACTCTTCAAACAACCTCGAATCTGGCGGAATGGTACGACGAGTATGTTGCATCACCTCTACTGGCTCAAATCGATGAATTTCAGGAGCGCGATAGTGGCTGGGCCTTGATTAGTATAGATAATTTATTAGTTAACATGAACAAGTATGAGCCGCTGGTAGGTTCGATGTGGATAGACTTGCCGAGCGATATTAAGGTTAAAAAGGCCATGGTTAACGTTCAAAATGCCGTAAAGCGACGGACTGTTCTCTTAAATTTCATGTTGTTGCATGAGTCTCAGTGGGCGAATACATACTGATCAGTTGGTTTTCGGACGCTTGATAGCACACATGCCCAGAGGACAAGGAATGTTAAATACCGCAATCAACAATTTGCCCATTGAGCTACATCTACCGGGTTATCAGTTCTGCGGTCCTGGAACACGTTTGCAGCAGCGTCTTGCCAGCGGACAAACGGGAGTGAATTTATTGGACAAAGCCTGTCGAGAACATGATATTGCCTATGCGAAAAGCAAAGATCTAAAATTTAGACACGAGGCTGATAAAAGGTTGGCTCAGGCAGCGTTGCAACGCAGTCGTGACAAGGAAGCAAAGTCGACAGAACGTGCAGCAGGTTGGGCAGTTAACAAAACCATGCGTGCTAAAGTCAAACTTGGTATGGGTATTAGAAAACCCTCGGTACGTGCTGCTATAACATCCGCACGTCAGGCGGTGAAAAAGTTTCAACCGACGGACAAAGGGAGCGCGATACGCATAGCGCTTAAAGCAGCGAAACAGGCAATTGGAGGGGATAAGAAGAATGTTAAATTGCCCAGAGTGTTGAAGGTTGCAAAGCATGGCGGTTTTCTACCGCTATTAATACCCATATTCGCGGGGCTATCAGCCGCGGGATCGTTGGCAGGTGGGCTGGCCGGCATCGCTAAAGCGGTGAATGATGCGTCGAGCGCGGCTAAAAAATTGGAAGAAAACGAACGTCACAATAAGACATAGGAGGCTATCGCATTGGGAGGACGTGGTAGGGGGCTTCATTCAGCACTTTACAAGAAAGGATGGGGGCTATTCTTGAAATCAACCAACAAGCTAAAAAAAAACTCCGAAACGTGAAACTTCCGCAAAGGGTTACTACAGACCGTGAACTGCGGCAATTTGCCAAAATGATGAAAATGTCACATTTCCGGGGTATTTTCATGCGGAACAATTTACCGAAACGAATCAGAGTTCGCGAGAGCGGAATTATAAATTTAGATAGTGATGCGGGAGTGGGGACACATTGGGTGGCTTATAAAAAAATTGGACACAACGTGTATTATTACGACAGTTTTGGCAATTTACCACCGCCGAACGAAGTTGTGCGATACTTCGGCCGAAGGAATGTTATCTGGTACAATCTTGACAGGCATCAGTCTGACAACGCATCCAATTGCGGAGAGTTGTGTTTGAAATTTCTCGCAGCGAAGGAATAATGTCTATAACCTTCACGTTAACGAGTAATACATCGACCCTGAGTGCGAATTACTTTCCACCAATAATTCTAAATCACCGCAAATCGTTTCCAATGGGTATTCACGCGTCCGCGGCACAATTATTGGAATCGCGTCTCGCACGACGTGAACTCCTACAATTCTAATTAAAGGATTGTAGGTACTTCTGGATAAGATATTGATTGACTTGGAGTATAATATTTGTATTTAAATATATTTAAGTACGAATCAATATGGTTAGAAGTTTACAGTTGTAGTTACAAAATTGGTTAGAAGTTAGTTTGGTGAATGAGTTTCGTTTGTTTTTCGATAGTTTAATAACGAGAATATAAGTTAGATATTCCCGGAGCCAATGATCTTTAGTTCAGTTTCGGGGCGATGGTACTAGTGTGTACCACCGGGAGGATCGTTTTGGACTGAAGTTTTAGTTTCGAAATGTTTCTGAGGTAGATGATAATAGGAGTGGGAGTTTTGGTTTAAGGGTAGGAGACGGAAGTTAGAAAAATTCTTGGTCCTGATTTCTGATTGGTAGGAATATAACAAATTTTCGGATTAGTTGAGAAAATGAAAAGGAATGGCGTAGAAAGTGGGGAGAGGACCAGGTAAGAGTGTAAAAGTTAAACAATAGGCGACCGTGTCGCAGCCGCGTTGTCCAGGCTGGTTCCCGTACACATCTGTTGACCAACTAAGTGTCGTAAAAATGGGAAAAACCCATGTGGGTGAAATTCGTGCTATGATTTGACTCGCCAAAAAGGTATTTATTACTTGATTTGAAGGTCCCGAATAAGTATATTGTTTGCGAGATGTGGGATGGTTACAGCTGCCGGACAGCGCGGCACGGACTGACTTGGCTGAGGCCATATACCGGGTTCGGCATGTCCGTACTTACAATCTAATGACTCTACATATTTATGCTAGAAAAATGTATACGTCGCAACAATGGGACTGGTCACGTTTCAATCATACAATTCAATACCCAACGTTGATGAAACATGCAACACCTTGGGTTATAATTACAATAATCGAATTACTATACCGACGGGGTCGTATACCAATGAGGATGTAAACAAATATCTGCAAAAACATATGGAATACGCGATTAATGTTTCACAAAATGTTAGCGCTGGTAAAAGGTGGTGGAAGGACTACACATAATAATTCGAGCCAGCAATAATACACTTAAATCGGAAATTTGGTGTAGATGGGACATCGATTTCTTGGATGATAACTTGATAGCGCCATTGTTAGGGTTTGATGATGGTGAGATACGTAAAGCAGGGAAATGGCACGAGTCGACAAACCCGATAAAAATATCTAAAGTTAATTCCATTAAAGTGGAGTGTAGCGTAACATATGGCGCATTCAGCAATAGTTCGCAGGCTCACACGATACATGAATTTTTGCCAGACGTTCCACCAGGTTATAAAATTTCGGAATCGCCCCGGAGCATCATCTACATGCCGGTGAGTGTCCGCGTGATTGACAACATAACGCTGAGTACAGTTGACCAGAGCGGAGCACCGGTCAATTTCAGAGGGGAAGAAATCACTATACGACTTCACTTGAAAGAAGATTGAAAATGCTAACATACAACAACGCATATAATCAAGCATCCAGCACTGTTTCGGTCAGTACTGAATCGCCGAGGGATACAAAAGGGTCACTAAATTCCGAACGTTTGCTTACTTCAAAAAGCAAGAAGATTTTTATTTCGCTGGGGTTTAAACTTCGAATATCATGTCCAACATCCTGAGAATCGATGCATCGCCGGTCTACGACAACAGCATCAACCAGGCGATCGTGCATGCACATAATCCGTATGCAAATTCCTCCTACAACAATAACGACGAGATACGCATTTTGATACAACAGCAGGATTTGTGTGTGCTGCCGAGTGAGAGTTTCACTTACATTCAGGGGAAAGCTTTTAAAATTGTTGCGGGTGCGAGAAATTATCAAATTGATTCTGAGCTGGAAAAAAACTTTCCGTGTTTTTTCTTCGATGAAATACGCTACGAATTGAATGGTGTGGAAATTGATCGTTGTAAGAATGTAGGAATAACATCAACGTTGAAAAATTATATTCCGCTGGATCAGAGTAAGAAAAATGCCATGGAAATATTTGGATGGAAGGATAGTGGATATAAAAGCAACCACCTCACGGGTGATTTCAGCCTGTGTATTCCGTTGAATACCGTGCTGGGTATCGCAGAAGATCATAAGAAAATTGTTGCCAACGCTCGACACGAGCTCATCACCATACGAAGCAGAACCGATAAAAATTGCTACAAAACTGGTGCGGCTGCGGAAGACATGCGTTTGGAAATAACAAAATTACAATGGAGAATACCGCATGTGATGCCATCGGATGTTGGAAAGCTGTCGCTGTTAAGAATATTGGAGAAAAATCAACCGATACAGATGTGCTTCAGATCTTGGTCGTTGCACGAATATCCCAATTTACCGAAATCTAAAATGCAAGTTTGGCCCATCAAAATAGCAACGCAACTGGAAAAACCAAGATATGTGACATTTGCATTGCAAAGAAATCGGAAGGAAAATGTGAAGAATCATGCGAGTTATTTCGACCATTGCAATTTACGCAACGTTGAGCTATTTCTGAACAGTGATTCATATCCATATGAAAATCTAAACGTAAGCTGTAAAAATTAACAATTTGCTCTACTGTACGATATGTATGCTAAGTTCCGGAATTCGTATTATGGAACTGTGAATAGACCCATTCTGGATATGCAAACTTACATCAAAGATGCACCAATAATAGTAATAGATTGTTCGCGACAAATTGAATCTATAAAAAGTTCTACAGTTGACATACGAATAGAATTTGAGAGCGAAACGGATATAGAGGATGGCACGACTGCATATTGTCTTATACTGCACGATCAAATCGTCTAGTACACACCTCTAACGAACGTTGTTCGAAAATTGCTGTAATGGATTGTATCTTCGTTGATGTGCAGGGATTTATCGGCGTTGGGAAGAAATTCGTGGTGAAAGAAGTCGCATTTTATGAGAACGTAGCAAAGACTATGAGCCATTACATATTTCGAGATCCATACGCCTGGAACCTGTTGCCGAATGAACTGCGCCATCAAGTGAAGTATCTTACGCATAATCATCACGGATTCCGGTGGACTGATGGTTTTACAACTTACGGCAACTTGAGGGGAATTATGCGCGATCACCTGGGCAGAACGTCGTTGATGCTTGTCAAGGGATTGGAAAAAGTTCGTTGGTTGGAGGAATATGCGGAAAATTTGAATGCGGTAGATATGATGGAACTGGGCTGTCCAGCGATTGGAATGTTGAGGAAATCCTACGACAAGAAGATTGTTGATTGCAGCTTTCAGCAGGGATTTGTGCGTTTGAAAACGTGCAACTCATGAGACTGTGGTACAATGAATATCAGGACAAGAGTAATTTCGATGAATGAAATGAATGTACACTGAAAAAATAAAAAATTGATCATATTTTTAATAAAAGTTGTTTATTCAATCAATAAATTTTTCTTATCAATAAGGTTTAAATTTGTTTCTTTAAGTGGTTCGGCGTTTGCGTTTAGGTTTGCTGCCGGGGAGTTTGCGGATTCGGGAGATGGCTTTCGCAGTCAGGTCACCCAAAAGCTGATATTCGGGAGAGCTCCGGTTGGTTGTAAACTGCATGTTGGACAGAGCGGTTCGCCACCAGTCAGTCTTGTCAGTTCGTAGAATATCCTTGGTATTGTAGATTTTAATTCGGACGGTTACCGCTCCGTTGCCGACGTCGTTGTTGAGAGAACAGGAATGTGTGTCGGTGAGTGGTTTGATGGATTCTGGAATACCAGTCTTCGGCTCGTTCTCCGGTAATACATCCCATTCGGGTAGCAGTTGACTCAAACCAAAGTCTCTAAAAAATGAGTTGTTCGAGGCGGTTGGTGGCTCATCGAGTAAGTTTGTCTGTGATAAAAATAATTCATTGGTTAAAATGCGATCAACGCCGATGGCGCGGTGTATATTTACCAATTCTTGCAGTTCAGCCATTGCGTGTAGATTGTTCAGCTTGCGTGGAGAACGTTCAGCTTGCGGAGTGATTGTGACTTCAGGCGGTGTATGATGAAGTTTTTATATACAGGGAAAAATGGTGGTGGGAGTATGAAACAATGATAAGCTGTGAGCAATAACTCACTTGAGAACGTTCTGCATACAATGCAATTCTGTTGCATATGGGAGCGGAGCATATAAATGACTAATTATAAACCTACATTTTGCGAAAATTAATGGCAGGGTAATCGACTATTAGGAGGCGGAAGTTGATGACCTTTGAGCATGAGGCCGGAAATGATACTGCAGTCATTTCATAATGAGGGAATGTGCGAGTGCGGTGTTGGAGGCGTGTTCCAACGTTGAATTGAAAGTAAAAAATAATACTTTCAGCAACACGTTTCAATTTGACCATCAGTTCTTCGCACTTGGTGCAACCCTCTGTTGGCCGGGTTGTTTCGAATAAGCTATCTCCACAAACTCGACACGTGAACGAGTCAGGTTTCACGAACGAGATGTGGAATAGCACATTATTGTCGAAGTGTTCTATGTTGGCGCTGCAAAAAGTGATATTTTGTAAGCAATTTTGATGGTAGATGATTTTAAGGCGTTGTGTATACTCTCTGGACGACGAAACATCGCAGGCAAATGTAGCCTGGTACATTTTTTTCACGGACGGCACTAACTGTGCCGCAACGAACTCGAGCCCACTGCTGAGCAAAGTGTTCTCGCAGAGGCTCGCTGGTTAGCCGTCTAAGGTCGGTCGAGTCGAGTTGGGCCGCAACTACACCAACGTTGTTGTTCAGACGGAATTCCGACATGATGAAAGAGATTTTATGACTGCGGAGTTTTGCTGGCGAACTGCTTCTATGGAACGATAACGCTGGGGTGGGGTGAAAAGATCTTGGGGATCGTGTTATTTTGGGATGCGCTAAATCGCGAAAAACCGACAGGTTTATGCGAAGGGATTAATCGGGCGACATTGTAAGTTTTTCGCGAAAACAAGGTAATTTTGGACGACAGGTTTATGTGGAAGTTAAAATCCGCCTCGGCGTCCTAATTGGGCAGCTGGCCAGACGTGAACGGGAGTTCTACTTACCATTGCACTCTCTGATGGTAATCACCCACACCCGCACTGCGATGGTAATCACCCACTGATGGTAACACTCACGGGGGGTTGAGAACCACGGGTTGAGAACCACGGTCACACACACACACACACCTCACATGGACACACACGCGGTGAGCCAGAACCGGCATATCCACGTTAAGTCAGCTTAGGCCGGTCACACCGACGCACGCACACCTCACACGGACACACGCACACGCGGTGAGCCAGAACCGGCATACTACTGCTACTGGACTCCTGTATACAAGAAATTTTATTCAGATGTTGAGAAGAGTTCAATGTAATATCTATTTGTTCCTTTTGGTTTATTTATTGTTATTGTCATCTGTTTCATCACGGTTGAAAATTCTATTTTCTTTAATAAATAGTAGACCACTAGCAGTGAGAAATTCAGAGATTTCATCGAACCATTTCCTCAAACTTTGTTCCGTCACTTTTGCCCTACTTCTACAAACATTTTCTGATATACGTTTAGAAATTTCTGGATGACGTTTGAGAAATGACTCGTACCAACTTCTCCCCGGTTTATTGTCAATGAATGAAGTGGTTTTTTTTTTAGATCAAGACAATTATTTTGAACGCTGTCAAGTAATTGAGGTTTTGTGACGGGAAAGCCAGACTTGCAGCATTGAAATATCCAATCAACAAACTCGTTTTCTTCATCTGTGGTTAATACCGCTGCAGGTCCAGGTTTTTTATCAGCGTATTTATTAGACTTCTTCGCTCGTAGCGTTGACTCTGGGATATTGTATGCCCGAGAGATTGTAGCTATGGATTTGCCTTTTTTCACTTTCAACACTGCGAGGTTCAAGTTTTCTTTGAAGTAGCACATTCTTTCATTCTTTTTTTTATTTCTCTTTTCTACATTCCCCCCCCCCCCCCCCCTAGTTTTCGCCATTTCGATTTCAATGATCTGATTTTAACAAAGTAAACCTTCCCAGATAACAAAATGCCCGCACAGTGCGCGCATAGCATACGCACTCGTGCGAGTTGAGCCGCACGGCGTGCGCTCAGGGGATGAGACAGATGCGTCCTCATTTGATGTACGTAACGCCCGCACGTTGTGTTGTCGCACGCGTGCGGGCATCATGCGATGCACGTTATGCGACCGTAATGAGAGTTAAAAAATATTCTTATTACTGAATTTTTTGGAATTTTTGTTTAGTGAAATACAAATTTGTTTTTTCGAACAAAATGCGAAGTTTTTATTCGAATAGAGCGGCATAGAGGAAGGTATATTAAAAATATGCAATCAAATATAAAAATGTTTAAAAATTATGTAACAATATTTATAGTTTTTAACATGTTTCAATGATGGAATGGGCTACAAGTGACATTCGAAATTTTACCGTAAATCTAATTAGTACGATCACACGCAAAAAAAATATTTTTGAATCAAGGTCAAAAAAATCTTGAATTAGGTATAAAATATTTTCGATGGAATATACTATACCGAGAGGTTTTGATGAAACTTAACACCAACTGTGCATGCGTCAAACAATTTAATCTCATTATATATTATTATATATAAATATTTTGTTTATTATTATATATATAATCTTATATATACATAATATCATTATACATATTATATATATATATATATATATATATATATATATATATATACATATATACCAATGAGATTAAATTGTTTGACGCATGCACAGTTGGTGTTTAGTTTCATCAAAACCTCTCGGTATTTTTTATCCAATAATATTATTCTTTAATAAAAAATGATATGTTATTCAATCGAGAAGAAAGTAGCACTTAACGGAGTGCCCTCGTTGATTTCGACATGGACTTAATATCATCAAATATTGTAGTCCACGTAGCTCAAAAACGAAAAAGGGCTTAACAGCGCCATTTTTTATGCAATTCTCAACAAAAAGACTCCAACACATCTTCATTTGATGCATAAATAAACCAAAGGCAAAAAAACTACGAATTTACTTTTGCGATTTCGTGGTTTTCGTGCCATTTCTTTATTTGTGCATCAACTGAAAATGTATTGGAGTCTCTTTGTTCAGAATTGCGTATAGAATGGTGCTGTTAAGCCCTTTTTCGTTTTTGAGCTACGTGGACTATAATATTTGGTAATATATAAGTCAACGTCGAAATCAAGCTGGGCACCCCCCTAAGTGAAGAATATTTTATACTTGATTCGAGAATATTTTTATTCTTGATCCATCTATCAAATTGTTCTTGATTGAAGAACAACATTCTTGCAACAAGAATAGCTTTTTCTGTGTGCTAAAGATAGACAATCTGAAGTGACCTGAAGTTCGGATTTTTATCCTTCAACGTAATAAAAATCTGTGTTTATAATTTTCTTCAGGAACACATTCAACAGAACATAAAACATTAACAAACTTATGGCTAATCTTTCGGAACTATAAATGATTTTATGATGAAACATTTGAACTTAAATCCACAAATGACTGTAAGTGTACATATCACTCATTGCTAAAGCTTTGAACTCAGGTACCATTTAACGTTAAAACTTCAATAAACTTATAACTAAACTGTAGCGACCAAGGAAATTAGCTAGAGCAAGCTATTCCAACTCATCGTCGGCGAACTCCTCATCTTCTTCTACGCTTTCTTTTTCTTCTTCTTCTGCCTCAGTCTCACCTGCCGAATCTACAGCAGCATCATCCAGCAGTTTCTTCAATCTGAGGATTTCTTTCTGCACACTTTCTGCATCACGTGGATTTTTCAACGATTTTCTATATCGCTGTTTAGTAGCCCTTAAGACGTAGTCTACCATTTCCACTTTATACTCAGCCTTCGTACTTGGCCCCTTGAACAGAGGACAATCCTTCGCAGCCTCTGAAAAAGTGAAACGTTCTTCACACGTCCTCATAATAAACGAGAGTATGAAGTACTAATTCAGTGAATTGTCATAAGTTGCTCACGGAATAATACGTTGGAAACTCGGGTATTACCGAATTCTCGTCTCTTCTCGCTTTTCTGCCAATTGAATTTATCGACCAATTCATCCGTCATGATCGTTTGCAATCCATTGTACAGGAAATCTCGGACCTTTGAGCCACCAAGGTGGAGTAAGTGTTTGTACTGAAATATTGAAACCTATAATAACTTTTTATACCTCCCCAACATTGTATCAAAATCACTTAAAAATATGGCGTACACCGCACTACAAGACTTCATGGGACTTATGTGATTGCACGGGACTTCACTGAACTTTACGGGACTTTACAGGACTTTACCGGACTTCACGGGATTTCATTTTAATTCATAGGAAGACTTGAAAGGATTTTAAGGGACTTCTGGGACTTCACGAGATCTTAGGGACTACATGGAACTTCATAGGACTTCACACGCCAGTGTAGACCGGACTTCAAGAGTGAATAACCCCTCACCAACGTATTTGAATATCAACATCAAGTACATACTAAAAAAAAAAATCTCTCACCAGTTGCTTACGTAAGTCCGTGTTATTTTTATCGTCTACTTTGTCAAATTCTTCCATTGTGCTGATAGGAAATCCAATCAACGGTTCGTACAATTTCTTTTCAAGTATGCCTTCAACATTCATATCCGGCAATCGTGATATTATCGATTTATTTTGATTGATAATCTCCTTATACTGCATCTTTATTGTCCTGCATATAACATTTTACAAATAATTATTTTAGAATAGATTGAATCGAATCACGTTGGAGTACGTTTAAATTTGTTCAGTAAATTGTTTGATGAAAGTTTACTGAAACGTCACACACTCAAATAATCCACAAATTCTTTCCAAATGAATTGAAGGAGCAGTGCCAAAAGTTTCCTCGGTTTGATGAGCTTCATCTCCATCTTCCATTTCGTTGTCCACAAGTACAGATCTCGAGTCGCTGTCATTTCCTGTTACCTTACGTTTTGTAGAGGTAGCAGCCTTAGAAATAGACAATTTGGACGGTTTCGCAATGCCCTTTGATGTCACGTTAATATCAGTAGGAAGTGGAATAGCGGGCAAATTGGAAGTGTCAGTACGGTTTTGCATGTGAGTCCCAGAGGTACTTGGCTTATGAATCGAATTTTCCAGGATCGGTTCATGTAATGACTCTTCCAGAAAACCAGGCGAACATGTAGATGTGACTGGCATTTTTTCAGGTGGCTGTGGTCTAAACACAGATTTGTTTCTGTAGGAAGATAGAAAAAAATTAACAATAACAATTTCGATTGATTTCAATTTGAAAAAAATTCAATTTTGAGGTTTTCAAGTACAGTAATAATGATTGATTATCTGAAATACTCCAGATTATTTTACTCTACCCCGAAGAGGTATGTTTCTTTCATGCATTTCGGTCTATAAGTGTGTTATATCCGAATGATGTAGATTTGTAGACACTGTAAAGAGTTACTCACAATATTTTCTCTGAGGTAGATTTTGCTGATACATTCAGTAGGCTTTTCTGTGCACTTTTCTCCGGTGCATCATTCTTAGCAGCGATTTTTTTGGTTTCAATATCAGCGAGGACTCCTTTTAGCTGCTTAATTTTATCCTCCACGTTTATGTAAACTTTTGACCTCTTGGCATTAGAAGGCTCATCAGAAGACGTTGTTAATAAATGTTTCGGCCTCTTAATTTCTCTGCCACTGCTTGAGACTTTATTCGGCTGCTTGACTTTCATTTTTTTTCCACCTCTATCCATAATGCTGAAATCAGAATTTTCTTTAATCACAAGGAAGGAAGGTGCGGACAGTTGAAAGTTGCTGTTGTAAACAAAACTTGACTGTACCTATAGGATTTGATACAACAAAATAAAATTTTGTTGTCGTATATACAATTGATTACAAAATTCCGCTAATTACAAGAGTAAGGAATGTTATGGAGGTACGCAGAAACAAATGTGAAATGATCATTGTCAATGGCACATGTGGTTATCGTGTATGAAATAGTGTTTATAAATTGGGGTAAAATTATAGAATGAAGACTCAAGTGACTCAGAAGTTGATGTATTTTTCCTCATGGGAAAACCTCAGTAAATTTTAAGGTAAACGTGAGTTTGTCAAGTTTGAAATGCTTATAGAATGTCAAACAGATCCCTAGAATCCTCTCTGCACGACTTCGAAAGGAGTTCTGAAAACGGTTCCTTATACTTTAAATTTGATCACACAGGGTTAATCTATTGAATGAGGAACGGATTATGAAATCTGACTTCTTACAGTAATGTAGCCAAAAATGGAACTATTTCAAAATACGGTATACCAATCATTTACATTCTACAAACATTTCAGAGTATTTCACAGGCATTTGACAAAAAAATTTACAGCTATTTCGTATGATTTTTCAGGCATTTTAGGGTATTCACATATTTATTGATTTATTCATTTATTTATCAACGGGAAACCCCTTTAAACAGTAATTAAACAACAATAAACAAAAGAAAAGAAAAAGTATTACATGGCGGTACAGTAAACACTCACAGTAAAGAAAATGAAAGAGAGAAGAAATAATAAGCAGAGATAAGCGGGTTCTACGTAACTACAGCGGAAGTAAATATTAATACAGGTACACTAGGAACATTTGTTCCGACCAAAAAGAACAAGGCAATACAAAAAATAATAAAATAAAAGTAAAAAAATTAAGTACAAAAAAAACGTAAGAACTAAAGATACAAAGGTAATTAGCTATAATACATATAATGAAATTCGACAGACATTTCACGGGCATTCAAAAAGGGTCACTCATCGCTCCACCACCCGTGTAGAAATTCACTTTTAAATAGAGAAAACTCTCCGGGGCCCCTATTGGGTCTTGGATAGTTTTCTCCATTTGAAAGTAAATTTCTACATGGGAAACAGTTCATAGCATTTCATAACATTACATAGCTTATATATCATTTTACAGCATTTCGCAACATTGTACAGCATTTCGCAACATTGTACAGCATTTCATAGCATTCCCAAAGCATTTTATACAATCTTATAGACGACGACTACCACAACCATTTTACACCTAAGTATTCTGGAAAATTACTTTTTCTTTGAGTGTGTGTTCAATCAAAAATTACAGTTACTCACAGATGATGTTATTCCTATTGCGTGTAGAATAGGTAATAATGGTTTTTCTTGGTTCAATTTTCGGGCAAGACTAATGGTGTCAGTAGAGCCACGCAAGTCCACTCATTCTCAACTACGTTTTCTTCCTCTCCTTCTTCATCACTCCATCGTGGCATTCTGTAGCATTTTGTCGAGACCTCATTCAAAGAGACTGCTTCAAGTGTCCCTGATAGGCGTGTACAGTGATAAACACCCACTGCATCGGATGTTATTCCAACGTCATAAATTGCAGTCATGCTTTGGAATTTTTGTACAATCAAGAATGTATTTCCTTGCATTTCTATAATATTATGAATGACGCAAATAGTTGAGTCTGTGAGAATACAGCAACTATCGCGTAAAGAAGTCGCGAACGTTATTCCTCCAACCTCCAGCTTTTGGTACTGTCGACAAAGATGAGTAGGAATATTTTCTGGAAGAGGCCCAGCAGAATGTTTTTTCGTGAGTTGGAGATGGATATTATTATCTGGAGGTACCAATGCGAGATCGTTCTTTTCGCGCAGTCTTTTATAGTACTGTTGGAGAGGTAAGTGCGGTTTCCTCAGATGTTTACGGAATTCAGTCATGTTATTTTCGTAACAGAAGGCGCTTAAAGAATCCATTCCTCCCAACAGTTCAACATCGGTTACGAGGTGCAGTAGGCCATGTACATTATAAGATAGAAATTGCTGTCCATACAGTTGTTCAGATAAAGTTACGTATGTTTCAAGAGCTGATTGACAGAAAGTATACATTTCCTTCGGAGTATCTTCGGAGATGAGAAGACGCATGACAGAATGCAGTATCATGAAGTGTTGATAGTGATCATGGCGAAAGACATCTTTGAAAACAGCTGGCGCAGTATACAGTAGTAGCTGTCTGAACTCTGTTGCTTTAAAATCGTGAAACGTCGTTATTTCACGTGGACGACGGTTAAACTCTGAAGGGCAATACGATTTCAACAACACCATTCTAGCATCGATGATGTTTAGTTTTCGACCATTCAGCCTGCGAAATCCATGCTTCCCTGCTACTTGTGCAGAGACAACTTTTTTACAATTTCCTATCCACACAAGGTGCATGCTTTCGAATGGTACACGAGTGACCGGATCTAGCACGGGAGATAATGGACATCTGCCTTTATGGTGATCTTCATCCATCATATTGATGTACTCTTCGTTCGTTCTCGGTGGATGCCGGACACCCTCAAAAATCATCGCCCCCTGAAATCCTGGCACAGTACAACGACGACCTTCTACTTTACATTTGGAACATGCAAATGACGAAGTGTGACCATAATGGTTCAATGCGAATGCCGTCGCTGGTGCATCTGCAATAAAGCATCGAATTCGCAAAGGAAGTACTCTGTTTCCTGCAGTAATTCCACCTGCATCACGGACTTGAACGATTTCAAGAACAAATTGTTCGAAAAAATCGAATGGGTTTGTTGGTTTATGTTTGCCTTTAAATACTCCGGCAATAATTGGTCTTTTATCAGCAATGTTGAACACACGATACTGAATTGGCCAGAACTGATCTATGCCAACTTTACCACCGTCCGTACTGAAATCTACTTCTATTATTTCAGGTAATAAATTTGCAGGAATACTTTCAATTTTCTTCAGCAAGGTATCTTTGAATCCTATATGCAGGTACTCTCCACCCGCAAGTTGTTGAACGAACTGACTTGCAACGGCTGTTGGAGTTTGTAATAAAGTTCGGGTATCCTTCGGCAGGCAAATCAAGCCGAATGGAAATTCTCGTAAGGTTTTGAGAAGTTGGTTTCCTTGCACATGCTTTAAGTTTGTCGCAAGAAACACATTTTTGAGTGCCCTCCTCTGAATATCCGCTAAATTTTGAAAAACTTCATCATTTTCAATCTCGTCTACTGAATCATCCGCATCGTTTGCTTGCAAATTGACTCCGAAAACATTATCGGCTTCTGGTTCTTCTTCAGTGTCCTCTTCATTGGAACTTTCGGTTTCTGCATCACTATCTGATTCAGCAATCAAATGAGGTATTTGCACATCATCCTTCGCTCCCTCCCCTGGATTATTAGCAAATATAAACTCAAAAATTTGCTCTTCTTCGGATTCTATCCTTTCATCAGAGTTGGAACTAGAATCCCCCGGATCATGGATAGTGCCTTCAAAGTTCTGACCGGTATTGCGAATCACGGACAAGCGCCGTCTCTTATGTCTTGAACTTAGACTAGAGAAAGCTTTAAATTTATTGCCATCCATTATTTCTTTCCAGTGCCTCTTTCAGAAGAGCAGTAACCCCCTCAAGGAAAAAAAATTACTTTCTATTAATAAACTTGTTTGTCTCGAGTCTTATTTTTATTGAGTGATCATATTTGGATGAATACAAAGTAATGGGATGGTTATTACTGACTCAAACTCAATAAAATTAACCAACCACTCACTTTGCTTGTGCGAAATTGTCAAAGATGTGACTTGTTTTTCGGCAGAGGGGCTGAGTACAACTCCTTAAAAATAGATGAAGCATAAGACCACGGCATTTGGTTATTTGAGGAAAATAAGATTTTTAAATTCAGTGAGTGATCGTATAAAATATTATAATTGACGATTGAGATCTCAACTGATTCAAGTTTCACACTTTAAAATTCTCAACTTTCAAGATATGGGAATTTGAATTAAAACATCATTATTGTACACTTTTGGAATTTAGAATCTTGCAACTCTCTGCTGTTTCCTGTTTTCACCCTACGTAGTTCCCGCTTCCCTGAAGGCTTAAAATGTGGTAAAAACATCTGTGCTATGAACGGTGCTTGAGCGGTAAAATTCAATATCATATAACTTCTGTAATTATAATTTTTAATGGAAAAAGAAAAAGTAACATGATTATTTCGATTTTCTCTTCATTACACATATCTGAAAATTAAACATAAATTCGATGCGAGATTCCAGCTAGAGTAAAAAAAGTTCAGGTTTATTCTACGAATTTCACAAAAAATTGTATTACAGTACAAGTTTTACTGTGGACTTTAAATGCGAACAAATAGTGGTCAATAATGCAAGGTAAGATTACGACAAGTCGCTTGGAGTGTAAAAATTCATGGAAAAGTGAGGTTACGGTACGGTGAAATGTTAATTTCATGTACTTACCACAGCTGTTTTCCTTAAGTGGATATACAAGTTCAAGTGCAGAAAGGCGAACACGTCACAACACGGGTACACGATAAATTGAACAATACGATATTGTATTCCAAACTCAAAACAATTAAAACACGCCAGCGATGCTAAACAAAAATGAAGCTATGGCGCTAGCAGGAATGCGGGTGGCGAGGTACCGCGTGGAAAAGGACTGAACTAGTCAAGAGTCTTGAGTCATGTTTACTATGTAAATCGTTCAATGATTGTACGTTGCATACCACGCGTCAATTAAAATCGTCTATAGATGAATAAACGTGAGCTATACAAAAATCTAAATTTCTAATAACCTGAAAATCAAAATTTCGATTTATAGAATGAACATTATAGATCGCGGTCGTTGACGCGGTTTTCATCATCTTCACTTTTAGAAGATTGATATATCTGTTCATCGAAGTAGTTACCATATCAGTTTTATACGAAATTAATAATAGGAAAATTTGCGCAAAAAAAAAGGAATTCATATTAATTGATCATCTTATATAGGATGATTGCCCACTGACATCACGGCGTCCGCACGTGGTGCGTCGCACATCCGCGACACACATGATTGTGCGTTTTCGCACGCGTGAGAGTTGAGTGCGACTCATGGTGCTCGCACTTGTGCTTGCACACTTTGTGCTAGCGAGAGTGGTGCATTTTGGCCCGCACGACGTGATCCGCACGCCGTGATGATTTCGTGCGTCGCACGATTGTTATCTGGGTTTGAACGCTTAGAAGTTCGAACAGACCACTCAAATGGTTGACGTTGACAGATTGAGGTTATGTTGAAGCGTCTGAACATAGCCGCAGTAATTTATACAGGTAGTGAAAAAATGTACCTAATACGGCGCTCATCAAAAGTAATGCAAGATAATTACTAACGTTAATTTGCATACATTTATTGGAAAAACATACGATAACTTCATCCGAAAATAATATTGCGATAAATATTTTTTCACTAGGAACAATAATATAATACCCTTGGAAGTAGGTATTTGGGCCCCTTCAACAAACGCAGGCAGCAGAACTCAGAATTCCGTTGCACTACTAGATTGAAATTACAACAAATTAACTATAAATGTACTTCCTGTTATTGATTTTTGGTTAACTAATAGTAAAAATTACGAAATAGTTTTTTAAATAATTTGAAAGTGGTTATGTGCTCGGAAAAATGATAATTCAGTACTTTTATCTGAAACCGTAGAAATTAGGACATCCGCAGTAATACCCACACTTACCCTAGCTCTAACGCTGTAACGCAACGAGGACCGAGCGATTCTCTCCCACCAAACGGGCATCACTGACGTGAGGCGTGCGCATGCAGGTTAGGGAACGTACCCATACTACGTGACCCATTTTTCACAATTTTTAACCCCCTCCCCCCCTCGGTGACCACCCGTAGTATTTACTATGCCCCCCCCCCCCCCCCTCGAGTTTTCACATAGTAATTCAGAAGTATGGTTTTAAATCAGTTTTTGCAAACAGAAAGGTGAAAAAAATTATTTTGGCTCACGTTTGTCTCTCTTAATACGGGCGTTTGCCGCATTACGCCCAGAAAGCGTGCATACCTATTATTAAAATACAAGTAAAAAATTTATTAACATGAAGAAAAAACATATTGTAATAAACAGGAACTTCATTTGCAAGAGTAGAAGTATTCTTTTTATTTTAATCACATTTGTTTTTCATCTCGATCATCTTCAAAAAACACGTTCCCAGCATCAATCCACTCGGACACATCATAGATAATGGGCGCGGTAGCAACAGGATTTTCCTCAGACGTGGTTATTCCCTTATCATCGATGGTCTCGCCGTCTATCCACTCCACACTTTCCTCCACGATACACAAGACCTCCTGTGGTCTCCTAGAGAGCACCCGTAGAGGTCGCACGCGAGACACGTCGTCTACTGCACCACCATGCACGTTTTTTCAAAGGTTGTTCATGGAACTTTTTGAGGCAAAATAAAGTCCACAAATTGAGCACGTCCTTCCGGTGACGCTATCTTTAATCGATGGGCAGTATGTATCGTAGGGTAATTCTCTACCCTGAGAGAGATCCGGGCGTAGTGTTATACATTGCCTCACAAGCAATGATGGAAAAATTTCCGATCCGACCTTATTTGGTTTTGGTACACGGAAATGGTTTTGTGACATCGGAAAAGGTGCCGGTAAAAAGCCTTGGTACAGAATATCTTTTAGTGCACTGCGACCAGGAGCGCAGCAGGAATTATCAGCGTACTTCATTATTTGAAGAAAATATTGACTTTCACGAACGTGATTTCCATACCAGATATCAGAAACTTGTGCGGTTTCCGGAAGGACTTCCCCAGGAGGCATATATTCTGCTATCACGTTGTGGCCGTCAATAACCATCTGGTACCAAGTCTCAGTTAATGTTTCGCCTGAAAATAATACAGTATAAAATATACAATTTGAAACTGAAGTTTTTAAATTTAACAACAGAGAAAACTATGTATCACTTTAATAAAATATACCTGCATGTTGAAAGTTTTTTAATTCTAGCTCGTTATCGATGGTTTTCCCTTGAGAATCGAGATGGGACCCGTAGTGCTCATAAGGAAGGACTACCGTGGCTAGCTCACGGCTCAATGATGCCATCCTTCGCTCAACTCGGTTGTAAGCCGATCGACCAGGTGCATTCGTAAACACGAACAGCCCATCCAAGTCGTACTTTTTAAAGTGCGATATACAGTTAGATATCACCTTTTAGTATCGTGGATTTTCATCCGGTCCTCCATCCACCGATAAAATCATTACAGGCTTGACTTTTCCATCCTTCCCTAAGGCCAGATTTTTAAAATCGTCTAATGTTAGCAGTTTGATAAGATCTTTGGCGTAAGTTGTTGCTGGCTGGTTCCATTTCAAACCACCCAGCAAGGTCGGGACAAAAAATTCAAACGACTTGTAAATAATTTATATGATTCTTTGGGTAATTTAAGGAGACCCGTATTTGGTCATTTTGCTCCAAAAAAATTTCATCTCTCTCCATGGCTATTACCATTTTTTGTCGAAAATTCGTTTTTACAGATTCCGTAAATTTACTGTTTTTTTTAAGGTGCTATAACTTTTGAACGAATTAACGGATTTGAGTGATTTTTTTTTCAAAATTTGCGTATTTTTATCTTCTTTCAGAAAATCATAAGTTTAGGAAGATCGACACAAAATCGCCGGAGTTATTCAACGTAATGTAAAATAATCTGAAAAAATTCAACCCCGATTTTCGGGAATTGCATATTTTTTTTTCTCACCAATTTTTTCTCGAATAGTTCTTTAAAGATACTAACTCTTCGCACAAGTTTTGTTAGCGGATTAGTTCTGTAAAAAGAGTTATGAATTTTTCAATATCACGAATTTTTTTATATTTTCAGGTAGCTTATATTTTGTACTGTAAATCGATTTCTTTATGTCGCTACACTGTTTCTTTCTGTTTAATACATGTTGCAACGTGATTATTGTTTAAAAGGGAAATAGAGATAATTCTTGAGGGAGGGATAATCACGCTACCCTACGGCGCAGGTACTGACCTGATCACTAAATAAAACGATAATTAGAAAAAGATAAGTGTTGGGCGCCAGACGCAGTAGCGTCAGAGATACGATAATTAGAGAACACGATATGACGAAATAGATCAGATTCTACGACGGTTTTGCACAGCTCACTCAGCAGGTAAAGATAATGGTAGAGGGGATGGGTCGTATCCAATTCGATAAAACACAATATTAAAGGAAATGGTAATAGTATCAATTGTATTGAAAAGCCAAGCAGAGAAATTCAGGTACAGCCAGAGAGAAAGTGAATTTAAAGATAACACGGTAGCGATACCATTAGTCAAGTAATTTTAGCGGTATGAAGCGGGTGATCGCGATACTATTACTCGGTATAACAATCAGCAAGTTTACAAAGTAGGTAAGAAATAGACTAGCATGCAATGCACAATCTAAGGTTCCTAAACTAACTGTTACAATTCAAGTCAAATAGCATAGTATAGCGAGAAAGATATGATCACATAGAAATACAGAATAATCGCAGCAATGTATAACAATAATGAGGCACGATAATAGATAGAAGATACGAAATACAATTGGCAAAAGAAGGCAAGAGATATTATCGTTAGTCGAAAAGCAAAAAGTATTACAGTTAATCGAGAAACAAGAGATATTACAATTAATCGACAAGAGATATAACCATTAATAGAAAAGGCAAGGATTACAAGTCAGTTAGATAATTCGATACTTGAAGCGAAGTCAGAAATAATCAAGTATAACGAAGTAATATAAAACAGGTATGATAGAAATTACAGAAGAAATTACGATAGAAGTTACAAGAAAAATTAGAGAAATACGTAGGTTCTAGCTTGCGATACATGCGATACGACGAAATATTATAATTACGATAAACCAGAAATAGATATCTTGACGTGTCAAGAACAGGTATTATAGAGAGCAAAATATTATAATGCGATATATTACAAACTAGAGATCTACGGACAAACTACGTAACAGCGGTATTAGCAAAAAAAGCAATGAAAAAGGCGTTATTCGGTACGGCACAATACTCCAATGTCAAAAGAGAACAACGGCTATACCGCGCAGCGATATAAGATCGCGCACGCGGCACGCTTACGATATAATTCCTCCAAGATACTCGATAATAATTAAATCAGAAAGATATTCGATAATATTCAAATCAGTAAAATATGAAGAAGTCAAAGAAACGATATTTGAGAAATTATAAAAGAGATACAGAGAGAAAATAGATAGTAGATAGCGAGAAACGAAATAAGAGATAAAATTAGAGACTTTATGAGCTAATTGATTTAACAATCACTACTGAGAACAATAAATCAGAGATTCAAATAAGATACGGTATTCAGAGATATTCTACGAAAGCATAAGTAAGGCGCTGCTATTCAGCGATATCAGGAAAATCATTCAAACAAGATAAATCAAGGAAATAGATAATAGTCACTACAAATAATAGTAAACTAACCAGTCGCGAAATTACTTGCAATATTCGATAATAAGGGAGAGAATAAGATGAGAGATAAGAAGAGAATACGATACGAGCCCACCTGGCTCACGCAGAGCAAACTGCGAGATAAAAGAGAGAAAATCGATAATAGGTAAGAAAAGAGAGAAAAAGGTATAAAGCAGGTAAATTCGTGGCTTCACAAAATAGATAGAAAAACTTCACGTACGAAGATAGAAGATATAGCCGAGATAGGCGATAGTTGAAAGCAGGTAGTCCAAAGCGAAAGCACTGAATTAGGATAGCGAAATTATAAGCGATAGTACGGAGGGTAGCGAAAGCACGTCTGTTCGTAACTAGGCTGAACGTAGAATGTGTAGAGACGAGCGGCTATCCTGACGATCCCGATCGATTTTCGGCGAGATTTCGTCACGTGATCCTTTTCCCGTGTTCGGTGATGGATAATTGGGCCAGAGGGTCACGTGGTACGGGTCAACAGGTGTAGACGGGCGATAGTCCATTCCTGGGTGTCTTCTCCTCCCACGTTGTCATGTAGAAAATTATCGATCCGTCGAGCGATATGTGGGAGGGCTATGGTCAGCTGCTTGCGGTACTCGTGAGAGGGGAAGGTCTACCCCTCACGGTATTGCGGTATCAATGTGTGCGAGAAGATCTAGGAACGACGACGAGAAGAATGATCCTACTCACTCTGTTGCGGTATCGATACTTTGCACAATTCGGGATTGGTGCGTCGTCAACTTATGCAGTGCTAGTACTCCCCGCTGTAACTATCTCTCCGGTACTGCAACTCGGTGCGGGCCCTACGGCACTGTTGCACCGAGCCTTCCTGATGGTGATGATTTACACGCAAGGTTCCCATCCTTAAGACCATCAGTCCGGTGTGGTCCACCACTGTTTCTCGGGCTTGTCCTCACGATGCAGTCCTTCGATAATCGTAGGTTTGTAGACAGCTACGATTCTGCGGTATAGTAGGCGAGACAGTAGGTATTATGCTGGTTCAGCTCCAGGCTGATAAGTACCGCGACGGGAGGCTTGATTGTGTTTTTGACGCACAGCCCTGTACGCCGTCTACGATGCATCCATGCGGCAGTGGCGTTGTAGCGATGGTTCGGCTCCTGGCCGATAAGTCTAAATGATCGGAGGTCTTCGTTGTGCTTCACGCACGACCCTGTACGCAACCTAGGTAGGCATTCATCTGAAGTTGACTTGGCGGTATCCGATCTGTTGCCATTAACGATAGTTGGCTGTTGACCCGGTACGTGACCTCTGCTTCGCGATATTCAGTTCCCTCGAAGCGGTGTCATTGAAGATAGTTCTCGTAGTGCGATACAAAGATAAAAAAAAAAGACAGGAATTAGCTTAATAATTAAGTCTCACTTAGAGATTAATTAGTTGTTCTTTTCGGAGTATTGGCCCCAGACGTGTTTTCGTCACTTTTTACGACATTCTGAAAATAGGGAGAGCGATATTCAGACCATGTGACGGGGTATAAAATACCACGTCACAGAGTATTTCCAGGAGACGCCACGCGGAGGCCAATTGACTTGTTACTAGAGTTGGTTTTTCATGAAGCATTGTTTTTGCCATGTGCTTAATTTTGGTAATAGTCTTTTGCAACTAAACAAATGCTCGCATGTAAAGACGTTCTAGTTCACTGTCTCCCTCTATACGTAGTTGAGTATATCTGATATAATTCAGCAATAAGATGAATTATTACACTGCAACTGCCGTATATTAGTTCGATATCCGCTCCAAAGAGCCGCGAACTTGGGAATTTCGTTCGATATCCGCTCGGAAGAGCCGCGAACTTAGGGATTTCGTTCGACATCCGCTCCGAAGAGCCGCGAACTTGGGAATTTCGTTCGATATCCGCTCCGAAGAGCCGCGAACTTGGGAATTTCGTTCG
Source organism: Diprion similis (assembly GCF_021155765.1). Lineage (NCBI taxonomy): Eukaryota > Metazoa > Arthropoda > Insecta > Hymenoptera > Diprionidae > Diprion > Diprion similis. The sequence continues at coordinate 10,615,483 of NC_060113.1, read as the reverse complement.
ATATCCGCTCCGAAGAGCCGCGAACTTGGGAATTTCGTTCGATATCCGCTCCGAAGAGCCGCGAACTTGGGAATTTCGTTCGACATCCGCTCCGAAGAGCCGCAAACTTGGGAATTTCGTTCGATATCCGCTCCGAAGAGCCGCGAACTTTAAAGGTTTTCCAATATTCAACCAACTTTGAAGCTTCACAAATTTCGAAATATCGAAACTGTTTTATAAGGCTCAAAAATTTCTAGCTAACAAGTGAAAAGGAAGTTGAGCAACTGTAATTCACCATATAATATTTGCGACATTGGAAAGGTAGTATAAACGAAGATCACTGTAACGCAATTTCTCGACTTCTTAACAAAAAGTGGTTTATACACTTGTTTATCATTTTGATGAATAATTTGAAGAGGTCAAGGCTCCGAAGAGCCGCGAACTTGGGAATTTCGTTCGACATCCGCTCCGAAGAGCCGCGAACTTGGGAATTTCGTTCGATATCCGCTCCGAAGAGCCGCGAACTTGGGAATTTCGTTCGACATCCGCTCCGAAGAGCCGCAAACTTGGGAATTTCGTTCGATACCCGCTCCGAAGAGCCGCGAACTTGGGAATTTCGTTCGACATCCGCTCCGAAGAGCCGCAAACTTGGGAATTTCGTTCGATATCCGCTCCGAAGAGCCGCGAACTTGGGAATTTCGTTCGACATCCAATGTTTGCGATGCAACCAATGTTTCATCTGTGGTGTGCGACGCGTCTGCGTCAACGACGATTCTATCGATGTCTATCGATACATCGTCATCTACGTCGAGCTGATCGATGAAGCTTGCTGCTTCGTCGGCGACCGTTGCAGTAGTCCGATTACTCCCTGCTTCCTGAACTTCGGTGCTCAGAAGCGGTTCGTCCTCGTCATCTGCACAATTCGCAGATTCAGCTGGCCTGATCAAATTTAGCATGATATTTCTTTGAAAAATCAAGCGAAATTGTTGGGCCGTGGGATTCTGATTGTACGTTCCACCGTAGCATCTGATCATGGAGAATAAATTCTCCAGCGGATCTTGATTCAGTCGGGACGTCATCAGAAACTGAACTCCTTCCTCTTACAGGTCTTCCCACAGCAACAATACAGCGTTGATTGATTGCCGCAACCCGTTAAAAGAGGATGGAGTTTTTTCACCACGCGTGGTAACAGTGCGCCACTTGGACGATCTGTCGAGCATCTCACGTAAATTTTCCTCCACGCTAGGGCGCCTGTCGGATAACGCACACCTGTTGGAATTGGCATCGTTGGGCGTGCGACTGTTCAAGTTGTCAAAGATGTCATTCAACAACTGAAAGTAATGGGCGGTGTGTATGACAGTCGTACTTTTAATCGAGTTACTGGTGGCTGCTGTCATCAACGCTGCAGCCACTCTACGACTAAATACCTGCAACGCTAGCCTACAGTTCATCCGTTGGAAAATCGTCGAGTAAACGTGTTTTCCGGACAACTTACAGGCCGCCCGTGTACTTTTATCATGCTCGAGATCCCATAATGTACGAAGATCTTTCCAGGAAGCTCGTTCGACATTATCTCCAAAAACCACGTCGTGCTGCAGTAGTTGGTTTCTAAAATTTTTTAGGATATGCGGGATGTCGAATATCGAAAATATTTTTCGACCCTCGTATTCGAAATACGGTGCCTGTACAGTGACCAAGTGCCTCATGGCACTCTGATTACTGGGACCTTGGTCGCACACGAGAGCACGCACTTCCAGTCCTGTATCTGCAACAGCATCAAGAACCAGCTCGATGATGGCAGATAACTTTTCATTTCTTACAGAACCACCTGTGAGAAAGTAAGTAAGAGGCTGCTTCCAATTGTAAAGAAGGCCCCTCGCCATAAATACAAGTGCACTTGTGGCGATTGCAGGGGAGCAGCCCAAAATACCGAAGTCTTCGAATCCCTCGATTTTCTGGCGCGCCTCATTGTACTCGAAGCCCTTCTTTAGTTTGACCTCGTCGAAAAGAATTACACACTGACGCTCATGTGGGTCCATGCACGCTGCTTTCTCACACAAAATCTGGAAGATCGCAGGGCACAGTCCGGGCCAAAGTTGAATTTGCCCGAACCAACTTCTTATAGTGCAAATCGAAGGCAAAACGAATCCGAATCGATTCTGCAATTTTTCATATTAGCTGGCAAAAGTATAATGCATCGCCATCGTTAGCTGCTTCTCCTCGCCGGAATAGGACGTGCCTGATACGTGAAACAACTGCATCAGTACGAAGGTCAGCACGAAACCTTCGAGCCTTTGTTTTATCGCGACAATAAGGTTGCTATCGGAAAGTTTGCCTTCCTTCAAGTTACCTTCGCAGCGCCGAAGCTTGGCCTTGGTCGCGATCAACTCAGCTCGCAACGCCTCATTCCTTTTTCGAAGCTGAGCGATTTTGCGATCCCGGTCTTTTATGTCCCGCAGGTAAGACTTGGCTCGACGTTCCCTCCGTTTTGCGCGGAAGACAACAGCAGATTTCGTGCTGCTAATCGCGGACAGGTGTGGGTCGGACGGAATCGGGATCGCGTGACTTTTCAGTCGACCGGTACAAACACGTATAACTACGCGGCAATTTATTTCTTTCACTCATGTCTCGTTAACAAATATGGTTAATAACCTATAGTACAGAAATTTCTGAAGCCTGGAATAATCAACTTACCCCGTAGATTCAATGAAAATACTTTCCTTCTAGGTTATTTGCGAACGCCGACCGTTTGTGACAACGAGACTGATGCGGACAGAAAATAGGAGCCCAACCTATCGCTAGCAACCGAGCGCTACCAGTCATAGGCGTCAATACGCGGGGAGTCTGACAGTGTCGCGGCTATATTCTGGTTGAGTACGCTAATCATAACAGGGCACCCGGCGGAATTCAGTAAAAGTTTTGTCCACCGTCGGAAAGCTACGATCGACGTGCTCGATTCCTCACGGCTTCGAGTGACGATGCCCATTAGTCTGGTCACATGTACCTTTTTGGATGAAATTTTTGTATATTCTCCGAAAATTACGATCAAGTTGTCATTCGATTCAGAATATTATGTAGAAAGTTTAAGGAAAAGTCCCAAAAGGGGCGATGAAAATTGCAAAATTTGTAAACAATGAAAAAAAAAAGTAGGGGTTCGGTTTTTTTTTTTTTTAATATCTCGGAAACTATCAAAAGTATTAGAAATTTGGAAAAAGACCTGAAAAGAGGAGGAAATTTCCTAAAAAAAAGTCCTGCCTCCCGGAACTGTATCTGTTAGATATACGTTAGATGTATGTATGCGTAGGCGAGTGAACGCGAGATAGATGGGTGTGAGAGAGACGGCCGCGGCGCGCGCACGCCCGGCACCCAGACCTTAGCTCGACATGTGAGCGACCGGCTGCATCACACCTCTCTTCTATTTGTAACGGTTAATAAACCACCGGCGAAGTAATAGTACGAGTGCCCTTCAATCTTACCTACCCCCTTCCATACACAACAAACTGGCGACGAGGATAAAGAGAAAGAAAAGGGAGAAGAAGTTCTATGAAATACTAATCTCGTGAGGAGATATAACCTCCAAAAAGCAGACCACGGCAACCTACATACACGGCAACCCACGCATACACCCGGCAACTACATCGAAGCACATCGAATGGAAATTACGTAAGAAAAGGGAAAATACAAGAGCAACAATACAAGGAAAAGGTCATTATACTACAAAAATAAAATAGCTCCGTAAGCAAAACCTTTGTCACAAGGAAATCGCTTGTCGAAAATCGCAAGCCGCAGGCGCCAAACACGTGCCGACACGACATACCCAACTAAACGAAAGGACAGCCCTGCAACAGCCAAAATGACCCCAACAAGTACAGCCACTACATTCACAATTGAAAGTGCACACCGGGTGCAACTAAAGTATTTCCAACCTGGAGTTTCAAATTGGGAAAGATGGATAAGACGCCTCGAAGGAGCATGCAGCATAATGAAAGTAAAGGAGGAAGAAAAAGCTGGGTTTCTACTACACTACATAGGCGAGGAAGCCTTTGACACCTTGTGCGACAACTACGGAACCGAGGACCCCTACACCAAAGACTACGAGACGCCCAAAGCCAAGCTGAAAGAACTACATTCACCAATGGAGTTGGAGATCGCAGAATGCTACTCATTCAACTGCAGACAGCAGCTACCAGGAGAATCAGTACAGACATTCGTAAATGCCCTAGTCAAGCTAAGTATACACTGCAATTTTGGTACATACAGGGACAACGCTCTGCGTAACCAATAAGTATTCGGTATAAACAACAAACGTACGCAAGGCAGACTATTAGAGACAAAAGATCTAACCTTTGACAAGGCCCTACAAACAGCACTTGCTACAGAATTATCCGAGAAAGAAACAACTAGACTAGGCTCAAACAGTTACGAGAATAACACTGATTTAAACTACATACACTCAAACAATAACAATACACGGTACCAGCCAAAAAGGCCCCAAAATAAAAATCGTAACGCCACACGTCAAAACCCCCAAAATACTACACGCAAATGTTACAGATGCGGAGGACCCGACCACGTTGCGAACACATGTAAGCTGCCCACTCACGTCCTATGCAACTACTGCAAACACGCTGGCCACATCGAGAAAATTTGCTTTAAGAAAAACAACCGCTATACAATCAAACGGCTGGATGAATTGCACGACTCTGATATCGAGGAAATCTGCATGCTCGAAATCGAACCGGAGCTCGGAGACTCAGAGTCCGACGCCAAAGCACCTACACCTCAGCTCCCAGAGCAAATCGATCAACGAAAAAAATTCTATACTACAGTGCAAGTAAATGGCAAACCGGTAACCTTCAAGACCGATACGGGAGCAGCAGTTACAATTATGAGTAAGACACACGCACTACATATATTTAAAAAGTTCAAACTACATCCATCAAATCTAAAACTAGTCACGTACTGCGAAACGAAAATCGAAGTATTAGGGTACCTAACCGCAAACGTAACTTATGAAGGCCAAAATTTCGTATTGAACCTATACGTGACAGCTATTGATCGAGAACCATTGCTTGGTCGTGAGTGGGTCCGCCGTTTCTTAGAGCACAAAAGTGCCGATTGTATACTAGATAGTCAAATATTACAATTAGAGTTCCAAAAGGAAAATTTCGATAAAGAAAAGTACCTGAACAATCTATTCGGAAAATATTGTAACGTGGTTAAAACGGACTGTACACCATTATGAGGATACAAAGCCTCTCTTATCTTGAAGCCAGGCGCAAAAAAGGTATACGTCAAACATAGACAAGTAGCATTTAAATTAAAACCGAAAGTAGAAAACGAGCTAGATAGACTAGAAAAAGAAAAAGTGCTAACTAAAGTAGAGTATTCAGACTACGCCACACCTATCGTACCCATCTTAAAGAAAGATGGGACCGTACGCATATGTGGAGATTACAGTATCACCATAAATCCGTTAATCGAAATACCAGACTATCCGTTGCCCACTATCGATGAACTCTCTGTTGATTTAGTGGGCTGCATTCTCTTCGGGAAAATAGATTGCATAATGGCGTTCTTACACTTAGAAGCAGCCGAACCGACCGCCATGTTACTTACAATCAGCACACACAAGGGTCTATACCGGTGCAACAGGCTAATGTTCGGTGTAGCAGCCGCCCCGCTAATTTCGCAAAGCGTCATTGAAAGAATCCTGGGCGGTATTCCAAACACGAAAGTTCTAATGGACGACATACGATTCGGGGCAAAAACGCTCAGTCAATACATAAAAATACTAAATGAAATCTGTAAAAGACTACACGAGCATAACATAAGAATTAATCTAATTAAAAGTGAACTGTTTACAGCCAAAATCACATACTGCGGGCACGTCATTGATAGGAACGGCATACACAAAGACGAAACGAAATTCGAAGCAATTACGAAGTTACCGAGACCTGTCAACGTGTTCGAGGTATGTTTTTTTGTCGGAGGCATAAGCTTCTACAGCAGATTTATAAACAATCTTAGCGAAATTTTACAACCCCTGTATAAATTATTAGAAGCAAACGCAACATTCACATGGAAACAGGAACATGAAAAGGCTTGGTTGACCGCAAAAAAATTATTTGTTAGCGAAAAATGCCTAGCTTTCTACGATCCTACGTTACCGTTAGTAGTATCTACAGATGCCTCACCACGAGGGGTCGGTGCAGTTCTAGCCCACCGGTATACAGACGGCTTGGAAAAAGCCATACATTATATCTCAAAAACGTTGAACAAGACACAAAGAAAGTACAATCAAATTGACAAAGAAGCATTCGCAATAGTGTACGCGATCAAGCGCTTCCACCAATTCTTGTACGGTACCAAATTCACCCTAGTAACAGATCGCAAACCGCTGACACAAATATTTGACAAAAACAAAGCTCTACCGATTTTCTGTGCCTTACGCATGCAACATTACGCGATATTTTTGCGTGGTTTTAACTTTGGCATCGAGTACTGACGCTCAGAGAGAAACAGTAATGCAGACGTACTTTCAAGACTACCGATACCGGGAAATGATGACACAAACACAATCGATGTAGTCGACGTAGTCTACGCGGACGTAATAAACACCTTGCCTGTGACAAATACCGATATCAAACACGAAACAAAAAACGACTTAGAGTTAAATAGAGTAATGAAACTATTGATCAACCAAAGGCAGATTGATGCCAAAGATACGTGGAACGTAAATCCTAAAGAATTCGGCATTGAAAACAGTGTACTAGTCAGAAACCACCTGATTGTAATTCCGAATAGCTTACGTAAAAAAGTACTCAAAGAACTACACCTAGGTCATTTTGGGATTGTCAAAATGAAAAACCTAGCCCGAAGCCACTGTTGAAGGCCGAATATCAACCGCGACATGGAGAATTTAGTTAATAAATGCGAAAACTGTCAATTACAGCGAAACGAGGTAAAAAACGCAGAAACACATGTTTGGGAGACGCCTCAGAAACCCTTCGAACGTGTACATGTGGACTTTGCCGGAAAATACTTGGGAAAACTACTTCTTTATTTTAGTCGACGCGTTTTCGAAATGGCTCGAGGTTCACATCGTCCCAAACATGTTAAGCGAAACAACAATCGAACTATGTGCTAAGATTTTTGCGAGATACTGTTAAGGATACTGATATAAATATTGGTTTTGTGTATTTAAGACAGTTTAAAAACTGGCGCCAGCCGCCATCTTTTACTTAGATCGATAAGTTAGATATTAAGAAAGATCGATATCAACCTATTACCTCGTTAAGAAAAAACCAACTTCCTCTCCGATTCGAAGCGGAGCATGTTTGTACCTAATCTCGCTGTGATATAATCTAAATAAATCTACTACTCAAAGTAATTAACCACCAAGAACTATCCATTACCTCAAAAAGTTATGGGCCCAGAACACTAGTGGTGTAAAGATTTATAGCTAAGAAAGTGATTTTGCCCGAAGGCATGCAATTGTAAAGACACGTTCTTTTTGAGGTTAGCCGGCCCGCGTGCAAATTGTGCAAACAACCAACAATGGAACCTGAAACAAGTAAAATCACTAAGCTAAAAGATGCGGAGAACTGGTCGCAATGGAAATTCCAAATCTCAGTCTTGATGCGAGACAAGATCGACATGAGGGTGGTTACTGGAGAACTTACCAGGCCCGTGCTCGCCGACGAGCCAACAGCAGCGCAGCAGCAGCAGCTGAGTTCCTGGATCAAAGCCGACAACACTGCTCAGAAGATCATCGCAACGAGCGTCGCTGACTCGCAGCTGGTTCATATCATGAACTGTACCTACGCCAAGGACATGTGGAGTACTCTACATAACCTTTACGAGCAAAAATCGGAGACTAGCATTCATATGCTCCAGCAAAAATGGTACCAGGTCACCAAGGAGCAGAAGGATAGCATGGCGTCTCACATTGCCAAACTGAAGGACCTTGCGCACCGCTTACAGGCACTAGTTGAGCCGATCTCAGATTCCATGATTATGACCAAGATTCTTATGACACTGCCTGCAGCGTATAATCACTTCGTCACTGCGTGGGAATCTACCGCTCTAACTGACCGAAGCTTGAGTAACCTGATCAAGAGACTTCTCGCAGAGGAAACGAGGTTTTCTACTCAAGAAAAAGGACAGTACGAGGCATTCGCAGCAGTGAAGCAGCAGAGGAAGAAGAACCGAAGAGGAAAGCGACACTCCAAACCCCATAAGGAAGAAGACGACGACGACAAACCCAACTCAGATGTATGTCACAAATGTAACAAGCCAGGCCATTGGGCATGTGGATGCCGAGCTGACACGACGCAGAACCGAGGGACCAAACCTAAGGGCCGTGCTCTGGTTGCACAAGCAGCGTTACTCGTAGATCATCCTCAATGCGGCACAGAGGTATGGTATGTTGACTCAGGAGCTACCGACCATATGTCAAACCAAAAGACGTGGTTTATGATTCTGAAAACCTTCGACAAACCACTACCTGTTAACATAGGCAAGAAAGGCGAGACTGTAGGCGCTCTGGGCAGAGGAGACATAAACATTCGAGCCTACGACGGAAAACAATGGGTAGAGACACACCTCTCCCAAGTTCTTTTTGTACCTGATCTACGTTACAACCTGTTTTCAGCCGGCTCAGCGCTGGATAAAGGATTGCTGCAGATTTCGGATGCCAAAGGATGCCAATTCAAGCACGATGGGACTACTGTTGCAGTGGGAGTGCGAAAGCATAGACTCTGTGAGATGCTTTTCCAAGTACTTCAACCAGCAGACGGTGAGATAGAAGCAAATCTTGCCAGCAAGGAGAGTCTCAAATCGTGGCACGAGAAGTTGGGACATCAGAACATTCGACACGTGAAGCAATGCTTGAAAACTCACGGGATCCAGATAGATGATCAAGAAGAATTCTTTTGTGAAGGCTGCATTTTTGGTAAGGCACACCGACTACCTTTTCCAAAACGTAATCCGGAAGATTACCGACCAAAAGCTCCAGGGGAGCTAGTACACGCAGACTTATCTGGACCTATGCAGAGGGAGTCCATAAACGGGTCTCGCTACTATTTATTATTGAAAGATGATTACTCTCATCACAGGACTGTCTATTTTATCAGATTCAAGAACGAGGCTGTCACGCGAATCAAGGATTTCCTCGCCATGGCGAAGAATCAACTCGGAAGAGAGATAATGACTCTGCGAACAGACAACGGCTTGGAATTTGTAAATTCAGAGGTCGACAGATTGCTGAGAGATCGTGGAATTCAACATCAAAGAACAGTAGCCTATACCCCCGAGCAGAATGGATCTGCCGAAAGAGAGAACCGGACACTCGTCGAAGCTGCGAGGGCCATGATTCACGAGAAAAACTTACCTGTAAGATTGTGGGCCGAAGCAGTAAACACGTCGGCTTATATCCTTAACCGCACTGGGACAAGCACGGTTCGGCGGAAGACTCCGTATGAGCTGTGGTCCGGACGAGTCGCTAAACTGGATCAGCTAGTCAGTTTTGGAGCACTTGCGTACGCGCACATCCCAAAACAGAAGCGCCAGAAGCTGGATCGCAAGACAGAGAAAGGATACTTCGTGGGCTACGATCAGAACGTGAAGGGATACAGAATCTGGCTTCCAGACTCGGACAAGGTGGAACTCAGAAGAGGCGTACAGTTCAGGGAAGGCAATCGCTACCCAGACGACTTCGAGCAAGCTGAAGAAGTGGAACAAATACGTTTCTACGAATTTCCAGAAGAAATCGCAGTCGACCCACAGGTATACGAACTTCCCGAAGAAGAGCCTCTCGAAGAGCCTCAGGAAGAGGATCTGTCTGGCAACGAGGAGCCAAACATTCCCTCCGCAGACGAGGAATCTGACAATGGAAGTGAATGGGATTCGGCTGACGACTCCCTTGAACCAGGAGAAGAGCAAGAACCAGAACCTGAACCGGCGGTGAGAGCCTTACGCGACAGAAACGAGATCAGACGACCTAGCAGATACCAAGACGGCGTTGATCCAGACTCTGTTCTCTTAGCAGAAGGCGAAGAGCCGCACACATATCAAGAAGCAATCAACGGGCCATACGCGACGCAGTGGAGGCGCGCGATGGACGAAGAAATTGCATCATTGAAGAAAAACAAGACTTGGACTATCGTAAAACCCGGAAACAGCCAGAAAGTGATCGACAATCGTTGGGTATTCAAACTGAAGAGGACGCCCGATGGAAAAATCGACAGATTCAAGGCTAGACTTGCAGCCAAAGGCTATTCCCAGAAGGCAGGTGTCGAGTATCATGAAACTTTCAGCCCAGTCGTCAAATTTGACTCAATCCGAATCATCCTGGCATTGGCAGCATCGAGAAAAATGGTTTTGAAGCGGTTCGACATAAAGACTGCTTTTCTCAATGGAAAACTCAACGAAACTATATTAATGAAGCAACCAGAAGGGTACGGGAACGGAACGGAGAACATTTGCAAACTGGAGCGAAGCCTGTATGGCTTAAAACAAGCTTCCAAATGCTGGCACGAGCGTTTCACCAACTCCCTGAAGAAGTTTGACCTACAACCGACGAAGTCGGATCCATGCGTCTTCACCAATAATCAGCATCAAAGGTCGCTGATCCTGGCCATGTACATAGACGATGGACTAGTCGCAGCGACGGATAGCAATGACGTCAACGCACTGCTCGCTGAGCTCAAAAAGGAATTTGAGGTAACTACCGGAGACTTGAATTTGTTTCTAGGCTTCCAGATCGAGCGAAGACAAGACGGTTCAATCTTCCTGCATCAAACTGGATACGCTAAGAAGGTCCTGGAACGGTTCCACGCCACAGAATCGAACCCAGTATCCATACCAATGGATAAGCACCAGGAGCTGAGCGTCGCCGCGCACGGAAAGCAGGAGTCGACGGGAGTACGAGCACCATATCGCGAAGCAGTCGGGTCCCTGATGTACTTGGCGATAGGTACAAGACCAGACATCGCGTATGCCTTAAGCACAGTGAGTCAATATCTAGAATCTCCAGACAAAATACACTGGAACGCAGTTAAAAGAATCCTAAAGTATCTGAGGGGGACAGTAGACTTTGGCTTAACTTTTAAAGCGAATCCTAGACTAGAAATACAAGCCTATAGCGACGCTGACTATGCGGGAGATGTAGAGACTCGTAAGTCAACGTCTGGCGGGGTGTTTAAGTTAGACGGAAGTACTATTTCTTGGTTCTCACAAAAACAAAGAACCGTTGCGCTATCCACAACGGAATCTGAATTCATAGCTGCCGCAGAGGCAATAAAAGAACTGATCTGGTTACGTCGCTTGATTACAGAGATAACGAAACAAAAAATAGTAAAACCAAAGTTGTACATAGACAATGAGAGTGCAATAAAACTGTTGAAAAATCCAGAATTTCATAAACGCTCTAAGCACATTGATGTGAAATACCACTTTGCACGAGATAATGTTAAAAAGGATTTTTTGGAGTTAGAACACATTCCGACGAAAAGGCAACAGGCCGACATATTTACCAAACTGTTACTTAAAGAACAATTTTGTCACCTACGTGGATTGCTAAATATAAGGCCGAAAATGTAAAACGCACTGACAATGTAATTTTGAAAATAGAACACACGAAAAGTGGGAGTGTTAAGGATACTGACATAAATATTGGTTTCGTGTATTTAAGACAGTTTAAAAACTGGCGCCAGCCGCCATACTTAGATCGATAAGTTAGATATTAAGAAAGATCGATATCAACCTATTACCTCGTTAAGAAAAAAAACCAACTTCCTCTCCGATTCGAAGCGGAGCATGTTTGTACCTAATCTCGCTGTGATATAATCTAAATAAATCTACTACTCAAAGTAATTAACCACCAAGAACTATCCATTACCTCAAAAGATACGGTATACCCAAAATATTCGTCTCAGATAATCAAACAACTTTCACGTCAGAAATCTTCCAAAACTTCCTCAGAGTTAATGGAATAGTTCACAAAACGATTGCCCCTTACAAACCCGCAACGAACGGACAGGCGGAACGGAGCGTCCAAACAATAAAACAAGCACTGGCAAAAATCCCAGACAACAGCAATATTAATTTAGAATTACAAACAATATTGGCGCAATACCGCAATATGCCACATGCAAAAACCGGAGTCCCTCCAGCAGAAACAATGTTCGGGAGAAAACTTAGAACCAGACTAGACATCATGAAATCAGACACCAGCAGCAATAACGTAAAATTAAACGAAAACAAGGCATGTATTTCCTTTTCCACAGGAGATAGTACGCAAGAAATTATACGAATAAAATCAAATGGCACAAGGGCAAAGTTGTTAAAGTCCTCGGCAAACTACACTATCTCCTGAAACTACTAGACGGCAGGATTTGAAAAAGACACGTCGATCAATTGCGGAAAGCTGAGGACACTCAAAAAGAGCGCGATCTAGATCACTACGTGCCCTTAGAACAACAAATTGTGCTAAACAAGCAAAATGTAAGCACGAATGATAGTAAGGACGACAGCTCCACATATGCGTCCTTCGCGCGAGCAGACGTTAGCGCAAGCTCGCTTGTACCACATGCAACCGTTGAAGATAACGTCGGAACGCGACGCCCAGTGCGTAATACCGAAAAACCCGCCTACCTGAACTACTCAGTTCTGGGAGGTAGAAAGTAACCTCTTTCTTACACTAAGGGAAGTGTTAGATATAAGTTAGATGTATGTATGTGCGGGCGAGTAAAAGCGAGATAGATGGATGCGAGAGAGACGGCCGCGGCGCGCGCACGCCCGGCACCCAGGCCTTAGCTCGACATGTGAGCGACCGGCTGCATCACACCTCTCTTCTATTTGTAACGGTTAATAAACCACCGGCGAATTAATAGTACGAGTGCCCTTCAATCTTACCTACCCCCTTCCATACACAACAGTATCTTTAATATTTATAATTTTCACAGAGCCCTGAAAATAACGCTAAAAGCGGGTGTCTGGCTTCCGCGCGCGATTCGTCACTCGACACGGTAACAAAAAAAAACATTTTATCATATTAAATATGAATATTAGAGAATAAAAAAATTTAATCACTGTTGGGATACGTAAATGAACAATAATCCGCTGGCAAAAAATTTTGATCCCCATTTTTCCATTAGTTATGCATTAGTTAATCAACAACTTTTTCGGAATAGAATGTTGACATAAAAAACCCGATTATTATTAAACTACAACCCTAGGATTTTTATCACTTCCTGGAGTGATTTTTAAGAGGCATAAAAATAGATCCCCGTCGGAAAAATTCAAAAATGTTAATTTTCCACTTTTTTTATTAAGAATCGAAAACATTAGAAAATTAAAAACTGCATAAAGGTAATTGAAAAATTTTTTCATTTTAAATTTCTCATATATTCTGATTTCTAACCGTTGAAAGTTACATGAAAATAATTTTTTTTAATTTTTACCGCCATTGTTTAAATAATTGTTATAAACAAGTGCATTGTTTATGGGATAATCAAAAATTTTTTTTCCAATCTACTTTTTGATATAGATTATGATTTTTCAGAAAAAAATTATTCCTTAAAAAGATTTATTTATTGCTAAAAAATGCATTTATTAATTAAAAATCGTTTTTCACCACTACATATGAATATGAAGGAACCGTTTTTTCTGTAAAAATCATAAATTGTATTGTTCTTCTGAGATTCTGAAAAAAAAAACTTCATTTTTTATTCGTTTATTCAATAACCAATTTGTTATAAACAAATGAATTTTCTTAGTTTATTTTTTTTTTTAATTCTTAATCTTAACATAAAAACAGCTATGTATTATTTTTTACAAACAAATTTTTTTTCCGTTTTTGATATAACTTTCAATATTTTTATGTCCTAAAACTTATCTTTTTATCTCGCTCTTTTGCCTTTATAATTGATATAACTTTTAAACTATTGTAGATACGACAGTTATACTTAAAGTTGTTTTTATTCACTATAAATTAATGAACAATTTAAGCTTTCAACTCAAGCTCTAGCTCTATTATTTCTGGTAATTATTGACAATTGTCTATAAAAAATGAAGCGAAATTTTTTTTTTTACATTTTTCCATTCTAAAACGTGATTAAATGTTTACAAATGTCCTAAAATTTTGTAGGATTTTTTTATTATTTTCTTTATTGGCAATTAAAACGAACTTTTTGTGGAAATTAAATCAATTAGATCTTATTACATGGAAAGAATGAAAAACGTAGTTTATATTATTTCAAAATTTATTCAACATATTACTTTTAAAATTTATATCAGTTATAAAAGCAAAAGAGCGAGAAAAAAAAAAGTTTCAGGTCATAAAACTATTAAAAGTTATATAAAAAATTTTTTTTTAATTATTTTCATGTAACTTTCAATCGTTAGAAATCAGAACATATGAGAAATTTAAAATAAAAAAAGCTTTTAATTGCCTTTATGCAGTTTTTAATTTTCTAATGTTTTCGATTCTTAATAAAAAAGTGGAAAATTAACATTTTTGAATTTTTCTGACGGGGATCTATTTTTATGCCTCTTAAGAATCACTCCACGAAGTGATAAAAATCCTAGGGTGGTAGTTGAATAATAATCGGGTGTTTTATGTCAATATTCTATCCCGAAAAAGTTGTTGATTAACTAATGCATAACTAATGGAAAAATGGGGATCAAAATTTTTTACCTTGCGGATTATTGTTCATTTACATATCCCAATAGTGTTCAAATTTTTTCATTCTCTAATATTCATATTTAATATGATAAAATGATTTTTTTTGTTACCGTGTCCGAGTGACGATTCGCGCGCGGAAGCCAGACTACCCGCTTTTAGCGCTATTTTCAGGTCTCTGTAAAAATTATAAATATTAAAGATACAGTTCCGGGAGGCAGGACTTTTTTTTAGGAAATCTCCTCCTCTTTTCAGGTCTTTTTCAAATTTCTAATATCTTTGATAGTTTCCGAGATATTAAAAAAAAACCGAACCCCTACTATTTTTTTTTCATTGTTTACAAATTTTGCAATTTTCATCGACCCCTTTTGGGACTTTTCCTTAAACTTTCTACATCATATTCCGAATCAAATGACATCTTGATCGTAATTTTCGGAGAATATACAAAAATTTCATCCAAAAAGATACATGTTGACTAGACTATATACGCGGCAAAGGGCGACATCGGCCGTGGTTCGTCTGATATCGCACTCGTTTCCATGTGCGACAAACTTCACTTCACTGCAAATATCAGCAGACGATCGCAGAAAAAAACCTAAGCGTTGACTCACGTAAGTACGGTAGTTCATTCTTAACAATGCTTTGTCTCAAAATATTTTTCGTCCACATTGTTTACTAAAGACCAATATCAAACTGCGTCCCATGCCGTGGCAAAAAAATACGCAATAGTTTCGAGTGATAATTATGTGATTTTACGTTTTCCATAACAAATATTTCCCAACCCTCATAACCTAAACTCACATTGTTCACAATGATATGTTATTTGTTTGATACTTGCTTGATGTAAATATTGACAACGATCTGTAATGTATTTTCACAAAGTATGTGACTCATTTCGATCATTTTTAAATTATTAACGATTAGCTCGAGCTAAGATTTCTTGGACAAAAGAGAGTTATGGAAGGTTAGTTCTCAAGAGGAATTCCGTGATTAGCGAGTGTATTCTTTTTACATGAAACTTGTGAGTCCGACTGAGAATTTCTCGCTGGCAAGCTTTTTTCGGACTGAAATAACAATAACAATATTAATAAGATGATCGAAAATCTGATACGAGATTCATGATCGGCGACCCGAAAAATTTTGTAGTACCAATTGATTTTAACCAAAATAGAAGGTTTTTATTTTTGTTCAGCATATTGAGCACACTAATTTTGACTTTTGCAAATCAGAGTGTAGATTCATCACTAAGGTAAGTGTACCAGTTATTGACACGTTTAGACCCAATTATTGACCCTTTTATTTGCCAAAATTATAACTTTACGGTACAAATTGCGAATTTCCTAATGACTAAAATTAATTGCTAGAGAGTTAGACACTACAAATTTTTTTTTTTACAATTTCAGAACTAAAGATCACGGAAATACAACTAAAAAAGGTCGATAACTGGTACACTTACCTTAGTGAGCCAAAAAGCCTCACGATACCAACTTTTGTTCGAATCCGTCGATCCATTCTCAAGATATCGTGATTTTTGTTTTATTGTTAAAAATTATTTGAAACATACCGGACAATAAAATATGGGAGAATTCAAAAGTACTGTACATCTCAGGGTATCTGTTATTTGGGACATTTGGTTTATTTCATGTTCTTTTTTATTTTCCCTAAAATTATATCGATGTGAAACAAAAATTCTGTAAAAATACCAATTTTTTAATAACACTGGCATGCTAAATTTTGAATGGTTTTCTGTTATTTTTTATAATAGACTAAAATGGACTGAAAAAATAAATTTAATGCTCGAGAACAATGTTTATACTGCCAACTAAGCATAGGAACAAAGTACTTTGGTGTGGCCGCACGTATTACGCAGACAACGACACTCAATTACACCATAAAGTTAATGGTTTTGTGAAATATATGAGCGGATCCACGTCACTTCACTCAAAAAAAAACCGTCAAGTCACGGATCTTTGCGCCATTTGAAATATCCGTAGTATTATGTGAAAAAAAAATATAATTTCAAGGATTTTGAAATTTTTTCAAAAATGGCCGAGTTCGAGCTATGTAAAGTTTTGTATATCACTGTTGCACTGCTATGTTTGAAAATTCATATCTCCGAAAGTATAC
Source organism: Diprion similis (assembly GCF_021155765.1). NCBI lineage: Eukaryota > Metazoa > Arthropoda > Insecta > Hymenoptera > Diprionidae > Diprion > Diprion similis. The sequence goes on along the minus strand of NC_060113.1, from coordinate 10,598,691 downwards.
ATCGGAGCGGACTGATCCTGCAATCGTTCTGTTCGTAAAAGAATGCGCTTCGATAAAAAAATTTATTTGGGAAAAAAAAATTTCTTTCAATATTTTTTTACCGTTTCTTTTTTTGATTTCGCTGCCATTTCCGCGGGGCTAACAACAATTCATGGAGATAATTTTTTTCGGATACCTGTATCCTTCCTCTTTAATCCTAAAAAAAAAATTGATGGAGAAAAAAAATGAAACGTATCGTCGCGCGTCACTGCGCGCGCCGATCCACGTCAGCGCTACTCCCGCGAACTCGGTGTGTTGCGTATATTATATTTAACCCTACTAAATTGACTTTCAATCCAGTTTGCTCTTCAAAAGACTTTCTTGCATCCGGCTCTGTTTCAAGACCATATTTCATAGCTTCTGTCATTTTGCCATCAAATTTAGTCTTTTTGAATTGTGTCGCCAAAGATTCGAATGCCTCTCGCCTCGTTTTTGTACGGTGAGCTTTGTTGGAGCATGTAATTCGTTTTGCTCTTTCTTCAAACCATTGGAAGCAATCTGATTGACCTTCAGATAATACGCTAATAGTCAAACACTCACTCCTGTTTGCTACAATATTTTCTTCGTACTTCGATTGCAATTCACGAGGGCACGTAGATTTTTTCAGTCGCATCTTCAAATCATCGACTGACGAAATTTCGTAGTATCTATCCGCTTCTATGAGTTTTGAGATTCAGTACACCCACTTGTTTTGTTTCTATGTTAAGTTGCAAGTATAACCATTATTTTCAAGCATCAAATTAATTTTTTCAGTCTGTTTTAGTTGATGAGAAAATAAATAAAAAACATCGAACGTTTCCATGTATTTTACATTCAAAATTTCAATCGCCTGTTACGACGTGGAGGATTGTGATCACGAGCTGTTATCAATGACCGCATCCACACCCAGACGGGACGTTATTACATACAGCCTTATTTTGGGTTATAGTCCGTCGACCACGCGCACGGACGAAACGTACGGGGAATTATAAGAGGAACTTGTATTGAGTGTGAATGTTCGATTACACAGGGTGGTCTTTCATAATCGCCGAACAGGCAAATATCTCGAAAACTGGAAGAGATACAAGAAAAAATTTGATACCAAACTCGGAGGGTTCCGAGGGGCAAATACAATGCTGATGTGGGTTGATTTGTGAATTCCGCGAATTCCGAGATTTTTTGATTACTTCGTGATTTTAGATAGAGAATACGTATTTTGACTGTGACCGCGTTATAACGGGTGTGAAAACGAATTCAAAAACTTAATACGATTGATTTCTCAATACATTCCTAAAAGAAACCTTAAGATCTTTGACAATCTTTCTTGATTCTCAGAAAGTGAAATGCTCGTCCATTTTTTACTGAAAAGTTTCGTTACTATTTTGCTCTCGAGGCGTTGTCGGAGAGGCTTGATCACCTCAAAATACAATTCTTAGTGTTCTCAACCATATAGGAATTGATGCTTTATTTCTAAGAAAAGTAGTTGAGTATTTCAGTTTTCGAAAATTGATACAAATTTTCAAAAAGTCAATTTTCTTGCCAATTTTCAAACGTATTTTCTTCACGTTTTTGAATACTTCAAACCCGCCATCACCCAGTCATAGTCAAAATATATGATGCCTATTTAAAATCGTGAATTACTCGAAAAATCTCAAAAGTGTTGCAATCCGCTAATCGATGCGTATTATCGCATAATCTTTCCCCCTCGAAACTTTTCAACTTTCGGTCGAAACTTTCCAAGTTTCGCTCGAAACTTTTTTTCGTATCTTTCCTAGTTTCAAAGAATTTCACCTGGGGCGTTTAGAACGGCCACTACCTGCACAAGTGATTTATTGAATATGTGGAAAATGAAAAACGGAAGAGAGAGGCATTTAGGTGTTGGCGGAATAAAAGGTGACTTGAAAATGATTATATGAGAGGAAGGATGCAAGGGACTGGCTAGTTGCAGTTCTGCGGTCTGGTGGACGTAACACGCCCACCGGCACATGTTAATTCTATCCCAAAATTTTAATATTCACAGACGTTTTCTTTTGTAATATAATAGGAATACATTTTTTGGTGAAATCGTAAATATTCCAAAATGATCAAAGTCATGGACATCCTAACATACACGGTACTTTTGAATGCTTCAATATTTTATTTTCTCATACTCATCAAAATACTTTCCACAATGCATGAGATATAACGTAACGTTAGTGGGTTGTAGTGTTTTGCGATATTTTAAACCTCGATGACGGAAACATCCCAAAAGGATGGCAAATTCACGAGAACAACTACTCCAGGAATTGGAAGAACTGAAAGAGCGTAAGAAAAACATCGACGCAGAAGAAAAGAGGCTGCAGGAATTAATAGGAGAAGTAAAAGAGGGAGAAAACGAAAGAGAAGGAGTGGAACAAAACCGCCAAGGAGAAGAAAAAGAGCGAGAGAAAGGAAAAGGCAAAGAAGAAAAAAAAATCAGAGAGAAGGGGAAAGGCAAAGGAAAAGAAAAAGAGGAAGGAAGAGTAGAAAAGGGACAAGAAAAAAAAAAGAGCCGGTAAAAAACGGAGAGAATGGAATGAAACGTGAGTAGATGGTCTTTTAATTCAACAGTTTACAGACAAATTTAAAAATTCTCCAATGACGAATATTTATGTAACAATTAGAATATTCATTTGGCAATTACTTGCTTCAGACACAAGTGGGCCAATAAACGCCAGAGGGGGGGGCGGCGGTGGTGGCAGCAGAGGTGGTGGAGGCGGCGGAGGCCGTAAGGGTGACGGCGGCGGTGGCAGTGCCGCAAAAATAAGAACCTTGCATTTTTATTACACTAATACATATAATAAACATATTTATCACGTTTTTCCCCGTCTTGTTATTTAACCCAAATGTGACTTGTGACAGAGTCCGCGTGTTATATGTATAACCCCCCACGATTGCTACCCGTAAGAAAAAAACGATGCAACGGACAATCCACACATAGTAAAGAAATTTTTGACTACCTCTTACCGGCGTAGCTCTAGTTATTGCTATTTCCAATATTCCTTTTCAATTTAGTTTTTGCAGATGGCCACGAGCCACATCATATTTTTTTAACAACGATTGCTCTCTTGATTAAAGATTTTGAATATGTATCAATTATACATATATTCAGTTCACACGTGTTGGAAATAAACCGATGTGCAAGATCTGATTATCTTTTCTGTGATTTCGTTAGATGGAAGATAGCACTTCATAACTATAAATATTTATTGAAACGATGGTATGTTTGATAGGATAAATTTCACCGTAGGTTATGGAGAAACTTCTTATGGACGATCTTGTGTAAGTAAACGTGATTTAATAGTTTGAAATTGTTGAAGTTGATCACTTCTTGATAACATTAGTTCCACGCAATAATAGTATATTGTGCGCAAAGGGGGAGAAGCGGGACTTTTTAGACCGAGTGAAAATATCATTCGATGTGTAAAAAGTCCCTCCCCCACAATTTTTACTGCCTAGGGAGTAGAAGTTCGAAGTAAAAAGTATGACCTCACTTTACTTCTACTGCCGCTCAGGTGACCCGGGTCGCAAAGCGATACTTCTCTTCCGCTCCACAGGCACGACAAACTGCCATATTTCTGCTTGTGTTATATAAAATATGATTTTGCCGTACGGAAGAGTCCTGGTCGATTTCGTCGAAGACGTATACATGTACTTTCATTCCAACTATCGAATTTCACGAAATCGCAATAATAAATTCGTAGAATTCATTTCTTTACTTTTGCGCTGAATGAAAATGTGTTTCAGTGTTTTTGTTCAGAATTGCTTATGGAATAGGGATGCCAAGCCCTTTTTCACGTTTGAGATACGTGAACATTGATATTCGGAGAAACACATGACAACTCTGATTGCAACGTCGTCAAAAAAACTACAAAGTTTGTCGAAACATCAAAATGATTTTCCCGATTATTGATTTTTCAGTATTCAAAGAAAATGTGTACAAAATATATCCAACATCATATCTGGCAAAAAAGTACTAAGTCAAAAAATTACATACAAATTAAAATACGTTTTTAAAGATTATGTGGGGATTTCAACGCTAATTTGAGTAATCTTGACCATCGACATTTTTAATTTCACCAACAATTTTGTCTGGTTTTTCTTTTTGTTTTCAAAAAAAGTCTAACATCAAGTTCATCGATCCACAGTAGCGTGAACAATGTCGTTGAAGGTCTGTGAATTTTATCACGAATAGCAGGAACAATATACATTGGGTGCAGAAAAGTTCAGATTTTTTAAGCGTATATTACACTCGAACAATGATGACTGAATGCATGACGAAAACCCATGTTATTCAAATGATTCTTAAAACTTATTAATAATTGCGATTAATCAGTATTGCTGGTCTTGTATATTATACTGAAAACCCAATCATATCGGCAAATAATGAAATATATCGGTATTTTCATAACAGGATCAGCTTGGATTAATTCAATCGGATTTTTCATCTATAATCACCCGCAAATACAATGGGCGTTTTCGGTTTCCCTCGACGTTTTCATTGAACCTATTGATGCTTCGGGCTCAGTGTCGTAACGTATGCTCAACGATTTTGATTGTGTGGAATATCTCAATTTCACAATGACGCCGATATATTACCAACGTTCAGCACGCGATAGTTGTTGGATATAAAGAACTTCTTATACCGGCCTAGTCAGTTACTTGGTCGATAATACGTGAAACTGCTAATACCCCCAAACCCGCCCAGACCCGCCGAACTGTTACGAAAAATAACCCAGGGTGATAAGTCTTTACATATCCTCAGTCAATGACAAAAAGAAAGCTAATGCGTCTCGGGGGTTCGAGCGGTAACAAAAACTTACTTACGTTAGAAGAGCAGAATTTACTCCCTCGTAACACTAAGTAGAGTTCTGGTAATTGGTTACAGACTCACAATGCACAAAACGATAATATTGAAGCAAATACAATACGGTAATAACAAAAGAAACGATATGACAAAGGAACGAGATGAAAAAGGTAAAAGGCAGCAAAGTACAACGAAACACGTCTGATTCGCACGATACGAGATGCAGAAGTAAGTCGTTGAGGGATTTTTCCGCGCAGCGTCGTCGTTGCAGCGGCGTTGCCCGACGAACTTCTTAATCGGCACGTTAATTGGCAGCACCTCCTGGGCATGATTCCTGGCGGGCCTCGCAATACACGCAGCGTTCGCCGTGCCTAACCCATTTGGCATGCGTGGGCGGTATTGAGCCGGCAGAGGGCTCTTTGATGTTACTGATGTTGTTGGCAATCATTACATTCTGGCTTAGAGCATATAGTAGATGGAGGGAGCCTTCTGGCCGAAAAGTGTGACGACAGAGAGAGAATGAGTGGCTTGAGAACCTATCTTTTTCTAAACCAGGAGCGTAGCGTGGTAAATTTAGTACCCGCGTCAATGATAGGCACCTAACTAAATTTTTTTATGAAATTTATTATTATTGTAGATCTTATATAATATGTTATGTACATTTTAATGTAATATACTGTTACAAAGGATAAAATCACCCGTTTTACCCCCTTTTCTAATGATCTAGTAGTCGGCATGTGACGCAAGAAAACTAAGTCTTCTTATGTCATCAAATGAATAAGGTTGCTGCGTCAACCGCTATTATTGTAAAAACAGGTCTGTTTCAGACTTTGAGCTGATAACACGTTCTTTACCCCAAATACATTTTTCTCAAAGCATATTTCTCATTTAGCGCCTTTTAATTGCTCACCTAACTAAGCTTCTTACCCTCGTTTTATTCGTTACACTAAAAAGTGTAACACTGGTGTCAGAATCGGGATTTAAAGCTTTTCTTTCGTGAGTCAATTCAGTGCGCGAATTTGAAGATGAGTGTCAGTCGTTCGACCCGCTCACGCCGCCGGGAAAGTTGTGGAGATAGCCCCTCACTGAGAGGAGACCTACAAGTTCCCGAGCCAACTTTTGCGGCTCCAGAAGCTGCACCGACGGTGACCCCTGTTACAACAACTTCGACGCCCACCGTCACCGCTTTAGACCTTCTGAAGGTCCTTCAGGCTCAACAGGAAACAGCTGAGAGACAACGAGAAGCTGCTGAACGACAACGTGAAGCAGCTGAATGTCATCAGCAGCATCTGATGGATCTTCTACAGGAACAACAAGAACAGCGTCGACTGGATCGCGAGGCCCAGACACGCTCAGAAACACAAATCATCGAGCTATTCCAGTCCACAGTGTCGGCTCTTCAAGCTAAAAATCAAGCTCAGGAGTCTGGAGAACCGGTCGCTACTCCCAGAGTTTCCCCGGTACCCACTCCCAGGATGGTTCCTATCCCGACACCCCGGACTTCTCCTCGCCAGATCTTTTCGGATCAGGCTCCCCAGGATTCAAGGTCTGTCCCTATTATTAGAGAACTTGACTGTTCTCCGATTTCGAGACCTAGAATAATAACCGAGACCTACTTTCCCGAGCCACCATCAAATGCTCAACCTCATTTCCCACAATCAAATCAAATAGATAATCAAAGAGTATTCCGAGTCCCCTCTCAAACATGTGAAAAACCTATCTGTGCGTTACAACCGCCTATTTTTGACGGGAAAATTCCGTGGGCAGAATATGAAAGACAATTTAATACAATTGCTAGACATAATCAATGGGACTCCGCCATGAAAGTTCATAGCCTTGCCTCTTGTCTTAGAACGCCAGCTTTGAACGTATTGACAGCTTTGTCAGAAGAAGAAATTTCTGACTTCGAAAAGCTCAGCTCCGCGTTGAAATTAAGATACGGTAATGATCATTTGACAAAATTATATACTGCTCAATTACAAACTAGGAGACAAGGACGAGACGAAGACCTTGCCTCTCTCGGACAAGACATAGAGCGACTGTCGCGAATAGCTTTGCCAGACCACGAACCGTCACGTAATATTTTAGCGACACAAGCTTTTTTAAACGCTATTAACGACCCCGAAGTTAAAATGGCCGTTGGAACGTCGGGTTTAACTTCCTTACGAGAGGCAATGGCCAAAGCTCTCGAGGTGGAGGCCATGCGAAAACAATATTTTGGAGCGGGCAAACTCCGCCAAATACAGGTGGATAATAACACCTCCATAGAAAAGAGAGGTGGTCGCTCGGAAGAGACCGAGTCTCATAACCCGAAAAATAATAAAAATTACCATAATAATAGAAATTTTAAAGATAAGAATAGTCGCGGTTCTTCTCAGAACTACATTAGAAGACCTCAGTACGTCAATGACAGAGTAGACAATAGGTTTACTACCCTCACTTGCTTATTTTGCAACCAAAAAGGCCATGACGCCAATCACTGCTTCGCGTTAAAACGCAAAGCAGAGACACAGACGCAAAGCTCGAATTCAAACGCTAATAATTGGCGAAATAGTAAAGTAGCCAGGGAAGATAGTCATCAGAATTCTAATCCCGACACCTCGACCATGGCTATCTCAAAAAACTAGATTCAGATGATTTAGGAGGGCGAAAATCATCGCAGGTTGTTAGAGTAGAAAGCCCTTTTGCGACTCAGTTTTTACTAAGGAGTTTAAGACAGTCTGGTCTTTACGCACGCGGAACTGTCAATGGCGTTGACTGCCTCTGGGTAATTGATACCGGAGCAGAGGTAACCGTTGTTCGGTCGGATCTTTTAAAATCTGACGACCAGACTGTTCCCTCTTTATCTTTGCGAACAGCCACTGGAGAGACGACCCCGGTTTTGGGAGAGGTTATCGTGCAGATTAACCTCTTCGGATGTATCGACTCTCCACACAAGGTTTTTGTCGCAGATATCGAGGATGAAGGTATTTTGGGTTTAGATTTCCTCACAGCTCACGATTGCGTGATTTCCACCAAGAGGAATTCTCTGACGTCTAACAGCCGCGAAATCCCTCTGTGCTCAAAGAAAAGAAGAGTGTACTGGACTTCTCCAAGAATACGAGAAGTAGAACTCTCCAAAGACAATCATCAAAATCTGCTCCCTTCACATCTAGAAAATCTTTTTGAAAAATCGTCGACCACGCTGGATTTACAACAGAAGGAATCCTTTAAATCTGTTTTATTTAAGTACGCAGATTCTTTTGCAGTAAACAGCGGAGACAAGGGGAGATGTACGTCGGTAAAACATAAAATCGACGTCGGAAACAATCCTCCAATTAAACAAGCTCCCCGGAGACTCGCTCTCAACGGCAGAGAAGAGGTGAAGAAACTCGTTGAAGATATGCTGACCAACGACGTAATCGAGCCTTCTTCCAGTCCCTGGGCTTCTCCGATCGTCCTGGTCAACAAAAAGGACGGCTCCAAGCGATTTTGCATAGACTACAGGAAGCTGAACGACATAACCAAGAAGGACTCCTATCCTCTCCCCAGAATCGACGAAACGCTCGATCTGATTGCTGGCGCGACCTGGTTCAGTACCATTGATCTTCAAAGTGGCTACTGGCAGGTTGAGATGGATCCCCTGGACAAGGAAAAGACAGCTTTCGTCACAGGACTAGGAGGATTATGGCAATTTAAGGTAATGCCTTTTGGCTTAAGTAACGCCCCGGCTACCTTTGAACGGATGATGGAGACTGTTCTCCAAGGACTCACAGGAAAAATTTGCCTCGTTTATTTGGACGACATAATCGTTTTCGGGAAAGACTTTGAAGAAGAAGTACCACCTCGAACAAGTCTTCTCCAGGTTAAAACAAGCAGGCCTAGAGATGAGTCCAAAGAAATGCCATCTGTTCCAGAAAGAAGTCAGCTTCCTCGGTCACATAGTCTCCGCTGAAGGAGTGAAGACCGATCCCTCCAAGATCGAAAAGGTCTCTGCTTGGCCGACACCGACGAACAAAGAGCAAATTCAGAGCTTTTTGGGTCTCTGCACTTACTACAGAAGATTTATAAAAGGTTTCGCCACGATAGCCAAACCCCTCCATCGTCTCACAGGAATCAAGATTCCATTCGATTGGACTCCGGAATGCGAAGAAGCCTTCAAGAAATTGAAAGAAAATCTTACTTCTTCTCCGATTTTAGCCTATCCAGAGGTCGAACTTCCTTTTATTTTAGATACAGACGCCTCTTTGTCAGGGATAGGTGGAGTCTTGTCACAGATTCAGGAAGGTCAGGAAAGAGCGATTAGCTATTACAGCAGAGTCCTTAGTAAAACCGAGAGGAACTATTGTGTAACTCGTAGAGAACTCTTAGCTGTTGTTAAAACCGTAGTCCACTTTCATCATTATTTGTACGGGAGGAAATTCTTGATTAGAACAGACCATGCTTCTTTAAGGTGGTTACTTTCGTTTAAATCCCCCGAAGGTCAGGTAGCTAGGTGGATTGAGAGGCTCGGACAGTACGATTTCGAAATTCGTCATCGAGCAGGTTTACAGCATGGAAACGCTGACGCTCTTTCTCGAAGACCCTGCGAAGAAAAGACAGATTGTAGGCAATGTACTCGCCTTAAAAAATACAGAGATCCTCCTCCTACAATACGGAAGATTTCTCTTGGAGAAAACCTCGAAGATTGGAAAAGATCTCAACAAGAAGATTCTACTCTGTCTCAGGTTAAATCTTGGAAAGAAACACAAACTCGCCCAGACTGGCAAGAAATATCCTCAGCTGAGTCTGACGTCAAAATTTACTGGGCTCAATGGGACTCTATTCTTTTAATAGACGGAATATTATACCGCAAATGGGAATCCGCAGACTTGAAAGAGATCAAGTGGCAATTTTTGGTTCCCAGAAATCGAGTTCCAGAAATTCTTGCTCTTTACCACGATTCTCCTGCAGGTGGACACTTTGCCTCGAATAAAACTTTAGGCAAGATACGCGATCGTTATTTTTGGCCACGATGTCGTGCCGACGTAGAAGACTGGTGTCGGAGATGTCAAGTCTGTACGTCGAAGAAAGGACCTCGAGATAAAGGACAAAGCTCTCTCCAAGTTTACAACGTGGGAGCTCCTTTCGAGAGGGTAGCAATGGATATTCTCGGTCCTCTTCCTATAACCTACAGTGGGAATAAATACGCCTTAGTCATCGCTGATTATTTTACCAAGTGGCCCGAAGTAATTCCACTCGCCAGTCAGGAAGCCTCTACCGTAGCTCAGGCGTTCGTAAAAGAATTTATCTGTAGACACGGAGTACCTCTAGAAATACACACTGATCAGGGCCGAAATTTTGAGTCAAGCTTAATGAAAGAAGTTACTCAAATTTTAGGGGTTAGAAAAACTCGTACTACTCCCCTCCATCCTCAGTCTGACGGCATGATAGAACGTCTGAATAGAACTTTACTCCAATATTTGTCGTCCTTTGTAGAGCAGAATCAGAGAGATTGGGACACCTGGATTCCTTTTTTCCTCCTGTCTTATAGATCTGCGATTCACGAGACGACAAAACAGACGCCCGCTTGTATGCTTACGGGGAAAAATCTTCGACTCCCGTCAGATTTAGAGAAAGGCCCTGTTCCCGTGCAAACTCAACCTCAGACAGATTATGCCTCTGATTTACAACAACGCCTAGAAGAAATTCATAATTTTGCAAGGGAAAGAATTTCTATGGCTTCAGATAAATTAAAAGCTTGCTACGATATACGAGCTAGAGATTTAAAATTTAATCCCGGAGATTCTGTCTGGCTTTTCCAACCTAGAAGACAGAAAGGAAAATGTCCAAAACTCCAACGAAACTGGGAAGGTCCATATTTAATAGTTAAACGGATCAACGATGTCGTTTACAGGATCCGAAAAACGCCTCACTCTAAAGAAAAGGTCGTACACCTGGACCGTCTAGCTTCGTTCGAGGAACACACTCGAACGGAATCACCCGGACCTGGAACATCCTCCCAGGTTAGACCACCTTTGAATCAACCCTGAGAAAAGTAAAGAAACTTCGAGTCTTCTTGTTTTCTAGTCTTTGATTGATTGGGAACATAACCTTCCCTTCGGAATTTCACTCCATAAGAAGAAGTCACTTTCTATTATCATCGAAGGGAATATCGGATGCGGGAAGACAACCTTTACTAAAAGATTCTTGTCGGACCCTCAGGTTTGCACCCTATTAGAACCCCTCGATCAGTACCGTGATGTTGCCGGAGTCAACTTATTACAATTGATGTATGAAGACCCAATTAGATATTGCTACCAGTTCCAGCATCACGTTCAACAAGTTATGTACGATAGACATCTTCTTTTAACCTCTCGGCCTGTCAAAATTATGGAAAGGTCGATGTTTAGCGGCGATTGTTTTATCGAAACTCATCGCAGGTTAGGAAATCTTCGAGATTTCGAGGCTCATCTACTCAGAAAAAATTCCGCTCTTCTCATTCAAGCGTTCCAACTCGGAGTAGATTTAATAGTTTATTTGCGAGTTTCCCCAGAAACCTCTTTTGTTCGGATTAATTCTCGTGCACGCAAGGAAGAAACAGAGATTCCTCTGCAATTGCTTAGAACTATTCATGAAGTTCATGAAGATTGGTTGGAGGCATTTTTTCTTCCTTACCTGCCCCCGTGATAGTTATGGATGCAGAGAATACGACTGAACAGATCTATTTAGATTTTACAGAAAGACTACTCTCCAATCTCTACTAATTAACACAATAACAAAGAACATATGAAATTTTATTTTATTTTATTTAAAGATTTTTTTAAATATGGGATAATTCCATGATTTTTTTTATCGAATCTTTAACCTCCTCACAAGATTCACAAATGTTAGTATTTCTTTCCAAGGTGATTAGTTCCGCATCACAATCCATACATTTTGGTCCATCTCCTCCAAAAGTGATATAAATACATAGTTCTTTAATTTCTTCTATTGGAACTTCGAAATGGAAACTATAAAAAAAAAAAAAAATTCGAAGTATTGAAAGATGAAGAATCCTTATTCTTTCGAGAATTTGTCACCAAGACTTACAATCTTAAGAAGCAGCGTCGGCACCTTATGCCGCATTCCCTCTGAACATGAAAAGCATTCAGTTGTCCACATTTTAATTTAGCCCATTCTTCTGCGAATTTGGTTTCTATCATCTCAGCAGAAATTTCGTTGAAATCGGGAATTGAAAACTTTTTTACTAAAATAGCGGCGTTAATGAAATTATGTCTCGACATTTTTCGGCAGACTGGAGGATTCAAGTTTTGTTTTGAAGAAGCTTTTGTTCTCGCGTCGGTTTTTGTTTTCTTCTAGAAGATTCTTCTCATAAATCGAGTTTTGTATCAGATTGGCTCTGATTTCTTTGTGGTTTGAACAGAGCCGCGATTGTTATTTTTCATGGTCGATAAGCGATTATTTGATTCTCACATTTTTCTAACCCATGTGTCAGTTTTTGTCAGCTCTTTTTCAGGTTGTTTTATGACGTAACCTGATTTTCCTTTACCTTCTCCTGGTATTTGAGGATGACTGAAGGCCCCGATTTTAAAGAAACAGTCAACGATAATCCAGATAAGATCGTTTATTTTCTCTTTTAAAAAATAATAAAATTTATACGATCCGTGCTTTTCTCAAATTCACTTAGCGAATTCGGATTGGTCTGCCTTCACTCACGTTTGTCCTCCCAATCTAGGGTGTGCAGTTTCCGAAAGAATTCGGGACCGGCTCGCCTCCTTTCCTCTCCCTCGTTCCCGAAGGTTGAGAAGAAGCCCTAAAAACCTCCTAAGGCCACCGTCGATTTGGACTTCTGTTGGAACCTCTCCTGTTTCCGTGGTCCTTTTCCCGGATCATTTTGACCAAATTTGGATTTTCCTGATTGCCGGAATTTGGAAACTGGCCGCTCCTTCGGATTTTACACGAAGCTATACACAACACACTTTTTACACTGACTTTTGTGAAAACACGGCACATAAAAGTTTGAAAATTCAGTTCAATGCTCGACTATCTGCTCAAGGTTTTCTGTGGTTTACCTTGAGACTGTGGGCAAATGCCAGATAGCAGAAAGGGAGTCTTTGAATTTTTAGAGCCACAGCTCCGACTCACCTTCAAGCGTCGTATGCTAGATCAAGATCGTTATTGTTTTAATTTGTTCGAGTCGGGACGACTCTTTTCCTCAGGGGGGAGTAGTGTTACAAAGGATAAAATCACCCGTTTTACCCCCTTTTCTAATGATCTAGTAGTCGGCATGTGACGCAAGAAAACTAAGTCTTCTTATGTCATCAAATGAATAAGGTTGCTGCGTCAACCGCTATTATTGTAAAAAAACAGATCTGTTTCAGACTTTGAGCTGATAACACGTTCTTTACCCCAAATACATTTTTCTCAAAGCATATTTCTCATTTAGCGCCTTTTAATTGCTCACCTAACTAAGCTTCTTACCCTCGTTTTATTCGTTACACTAAAAAGTGTAACAATACATAATATATTTACACTGAAGAATTGATCACAATTGTAACAAAAAAGGCTAATTTTCTTTAGAAAGAAAACTTGCTTTCCGAATTTAGGATTTGGATTGAATTTTTGGGCTTAAAGAAATCATTGATGTCCTAATGCATTAACTGCGACAAGAGAATAATAGTTTTATTCATATTTATACACTTTGACAATAGCTTATTAAACTGTACACTTAACTTAGTACCTCACTTTACTTTAACTTGACACTAAGCACTCAGAATGAATATATTTCCAGTACTTGTGTTCATACGAAACTTAATATCATTGATAATTGAAAATTTTACAAACTATGCATTTCAGAACCATTCTGAAATTTGGTTACTAACGCGATTGTTAATGTTTCATTAATAGTGCACGCTTTGGAATGCTTCCTGCTTCATTCTTAGCTCTAAGGACTCACTACATGGGCACATCGAGCACTACACCCTTACCGTACTGCTTGGTACAGCTCTGACGTAGTCACGTGGCTGATTTGAACTGACCAATCACATTTTGTAAGAGAGAGATAGGTTCTCATGCTACTACATCTATCCTTGGTAACATCGCCACTTATGGGCCAGGATAGGGCAGGCTTCCTCCATCTACTATATGCTCTAAGGCGACCATTTTCGGGTCGCGTACCCCTGAAGGGCCAGGCCTGCGAGCCACCTCTGACTGGCAGTCAGCCAAGTACCGCGATACGCATCGTCACGCGTGAGTCGAGTGTCCCCTTTGTGTACAGTGAGTAAGTGTGCGAGTGCCTTCGAGCCGGATAATTGTGAGGAAAGTAAAGATCAGACAAGATAACGAATGTTATTTGTTTAACCACACCTCAGTCGCCTCCCACAATTATTTTAAGGCCCTCTCCTACATTCGACTTCCTTGAGATTATCACAAAAACTTGCTGTGGTAGCCGTGCTTCAGTCCGCGGACACACGATCCTTAGGCCGAGAGTCACCGGGGGTTAGCTGGCATTTCCCAATTTGGTTCGAGGCTTGGTAAGTGAAATCGCACTCGACCTGGCGCCCAGAAGAAGGACGGTGGATATAGGTTCGTGCCGGCGGGCCGTGGAACGCCGGCGCACACTTTAGATTAAGTGTTTAGGCCCGACTTGTGCCCCTTGTCGCTTTCGTGGATTCGCCACACGATTGCGGGGAGGGTGTTTTGCTACGATTGGCGCCCAACGTTGGGCCCGACTGAGCATCCGAGGCATAAATGAACGAAGAAAAATCTCGAAAATACGTGTTCCAAGACCCCAAGATGGCGGTGTTTCTTGCGTGAAGACGTTCGCGCAAGAAGTCGACGATGCAAACATCTTTCGTGACCTTCCATCTTGAAGCGAGGCTTTGTTGTTATTGCGGTGTAAAGAAAGGCGACGCTACGCCACGGGATAAGAAGCTCCACGAGTAGGTGACACAAATAGCGTACTGTCGCTAGGCATGTGGCTAGGGAAACTCAAAAGACCCACGCCTATCGGAATTGTTTCTATTCCGCGGATGTGAAAGACCAGCGCACTCGTGTAGGAAGCATCACGAGTGGGGGTAGATCGTGTCATCCTGAGGGATCAAGCGGGATAAAACGGAATCGTTTGCATTATAGATCAACGCACCTGGGTGGGTGGCGGTAAATAATATTCAAACGGCCAACAATTAAAAATAACAACTACGAGCGGCTAGCGCGAAACCGAGCGAGGGATAGTTTCAAGGAAATCATATACCATCCACACACACTCCCAAACACTCCTAGACCATGACTCACGGACTCGCAGGCATCTGACTCTGTCTACGAGCACACGCGTCGAGTGGGGATGTCAACACGAGATAAACAAACAACCCGAGAAACGACAAGGCGCAAGGTTCGAAAACATAACCGTGCTCCAGCCGGACGGGTTAAGGCGCCGCTGACCTGACTTGAAAATATCAAATCGTGACGTCATAAATACGTGCAGCGCCTCTGAACGTTGAACGGTGAACTAAGGCCGCTGATTTCATTGGCTTGTTCTGTTAGATCCAACCAATGATGTCAGTTACAGATCGAGACATACTTCTTGTGGACCATGAACGGGCTGCTGTCACATGAAAAACGCCGTTACGAATCGTGCCATATTCACGAAAAAATAACTGATAGTATAAGTTTTCCCGAATAAAGTGAGTGTTTTTGTACGTGGATAACTGTCTGTCGAGAGTGAAAGAAATTGTGAAACAGTGCAATCAGTGAATATTCAACATGCGGTAGCGCCGATCGGCCATGTTTGTTTTGGCGTGATTTTATTCACTTCATTATTCTTTATTATAAACATTATCAGCGATTTGCATGACCAGTGACCGAGTTAGCCACGTACACTTTTATTCAAGCTTCAATTTGAAAATTTCCCGAGTAAGATTCGTGCTTCTGTTCTCGCAGGATTCGTAATGGCGTTTTCCCCGCTTCTGACGTCACGAAATATATATATGACATGCCAGGTCAGCGGGGCCTTAAGATTACTTCAAACGTCCACGGAACGTCCTCGTACAAAAAAATAAACTGTTACCGGAGCCGGCCTGGTTAAGAAGTAAAGCCAACCCCCCGTTTGCGATCACACGGTTACCGCGGACCTTGGCGAAACACCGGACAAGACGCCGAGAGCGCAGCAAACCGGATTAATTCGCTGAAACGGAATAAAACCGTTTATGATAATTACGCAGAAATTTTCCGCGTCGTCCGAGCTTCGTGGAAAATGCTAACGTAAAAACTCTTAAGCGTGTAACGATATAAATACAAGTCATACTTCGGTGCCAAAAGCAACACCAATCACGACAAAATGTAAGGAGTAAAGAATATAAAATCAGGGGTCGATAGGGGATCCTCTATCCGGCGGACAGGTGGATCTCACTCTCTGCGAGAAGACGCCGAAGCGACAAGTCGCCAAAATTTGCCTCGCACGACGAAAGTACAAATTTTTCGTAAAACTCGTCCAATGAGTTTATAATAAAAAGTAAATTGTTCATCAAGCGCATCAGCCGCCCATTTCAACATCCATATTTAAGACTTATCATCGATCCTGGAGCTAAAAGACATCAAGATCAGTGGCTGGTGACGACCAATTATTGATTCTTCCAACATTCTTTGCCATACAAAATCTTCGGAGCCGCCGAGCCGCCAGCGTTCAGGACGATTTTGAGCTAAGTTCACCAATGAGTGGATGTATGGGCTTAAGCCACATCCACTCATTTGTCACTAGTTTAAAATAATCAAGCATTTGTTAAATCTAGAATTTGTCAACGTAAAAAGCTAGCTGTAACTTAGAATCGTTCGATGTAGAGTCACTTCTTGTAACTTAGAATCATTTCACCAGCCAGCGTTGTTCATAGTGATAATTTAGAGTCACATGTCAGGCGTATTATAGAAAATGAATGCGTGAGTGCGTGTTGTATGTTGTGTTCGTTCTATATTTTATATTTGTAAGTGTTGTGACGTGGCGGGTCTACCAGCCCGTCACCGACCCGCACCTCCACTCCCAGGCGGCCGCGTCAAGCGCTCTTAAAGAGCAGGAGAGAGTCCTGCCATGCCGCCGATGAACAACCAGAGTTAACTTTAAGATTTATGTATTGTTGCTAATGCTTTTTGTTACTCCCTCAACCCATTCTCTGAGGTGACCGCCACTGCCGCCGCCACTGCCGCCGCCAATGCCGACGCCATCCAACGATCACCCTGCGATGCCGTCGCGGGAAACGCGGAGGGACCACAGGACGACCGGCGCGGAGTTCGAAGCCCCGGACCCAGTAGTCGCGCTGTTGCTTGCTCGGACCTCGATGCCGCCAAGGACATGCGGCCGCTGCCGCCCAGGGGTCGAGTTGCCTCCACCTGAGCCTCCGATAAGACCGGCCTTGCCACCCGGCACCCACAAACAACCGGACTCAGCCTCCCCCTGGGCTCGCCGATGCCGACAGGACATTTCCGCCTTCGCCAGACCACTCTCGCAACACGCAGCACAGCGCGGCGAACAGACCGGCTGCCTAGGCTCGCGCCGGTCTCTCGCCAATCTACCTATCATCCCCTCCCGTAGCGCCACCGCGGGATCGCGATCGCCGAGGGCCGGCGGCCACCTCACTCTCCCTTGCGCTGCGCTGCTATCCGTTTCGCTAGTGCTAACGTAGTAGTTGTGTTAACCGCTTTGAGAATAATTTAGTACGCTAATCTTTCGCTTTCTTTTCTGCGAGTTGTGTGGACGAGGAATTGCCGTTCGCCGGATCACTGACGGAGCTCTTTGCCGTGAAAAGGTAGGCTGCCGTTACCCCGAATCTCGCTGGCTATAGATTCTCAACGGCCTAAGGCCATTTTGCCCTTTGTAACAGGTTGCCGGCCGGCTTTGATCGGCCATTTTGTGTGAAAGCCCGCGAGCCTCGTGGTAGCTAAGCTTTTCTATTCCATTGTATTTCTGACTTTAATTGCTACCTTGATTTGTTCTAATTACGATAAGATACTCTGGTTGTTCATTCGGTAATCTTTTGCCGCTTTATTGTAGCGTATACTTTGTAATAGATCGTGTACCGTGCCGCTTCCCGGCCGCGTACCGAGTACGTGAGTGTGAGAGAGAGAGAGAATCTGTGATTGAGTGTGTGCGCCCGTGCCGTCGTTGCCGAGCGTAACTACCACCGTCAAGCAGCGACAGGCGACCGTGCCGATAATATAGAAAAAGAAAGGAAGGATTATCTCGTATTTGTGAAACTGTTAGATTGTTAGCAAGTTTGTTTTCGGAATTGTTCTGCCGTGTTTTGAGTTTTGAAATTGTTAACGAATTTGCTTCACAACGAGTCTGTAGTCGCATGAGTTATTGAATTGTTGCTG
The DNA here is from genome assembly GCF_021155765.1 of Diprion similis. Lineage (NCBI taxonomy): Eukaryota > Metazoa > Arthropoda > Insecta > Hymenoptera > Diprionidae > Diprion > Diprion similis. The sequence goes on along the minus strand of NC_060113.1, from coordinate 10,580,525 downwards.
ATCTTACGCCGCTTATTATTCGCTTATCTTGGTCGCTTGCCGCTCGTCGCTTCTAGCTTATACTGCTTGATTTTTGCCGTGTTCGATTAAATTGTTTCATTTTATTGCTGTGTTATATTGTATACTATTTTGTTTTATTTTTATTTATTTTTGAATTGTTTTGAAGCGTACCGCCACCGATAAGACCGCTTGCCGTGTAAATATTTTATTGCCTGTTGCCTTCTGCCTTGCCGTAACGGCGCTGATTGTTAATAAACGCTGGTAATTACATCTATAATCATTCGATTATCATCTATACTATATCACCTTCGCGCCCACGTTCCCCTTACCGCTAGCTAGTCGGCTGATTTTGTGTGTGCTTGCCCCTGCTATAGTTTCGCTTTGAGATTTGGTGGTGTGAGTTTGGTTCGCCGTTCGAGTCGGCGAACGAATGCTATTGGACGGTAAATTTCGAATCTGGTAAGAGTATAGTCTCTTACGGCTCTCTCGAGCCTGGCGCCCAACACCTGTTCTGCAGTGCCGTCAATCTTTATTTTTCCATCTTTCTATTGCCGTGTTGGTCAACGCCATTTTTGTAAACGAGCCTCTGTGCCGACCCCGCTTTCCCCCGGGTGAAGTAAAAAGCCCGTTACAGTGTATGTATTGGTTTACCAATACCGAATGTTGACTTTCTCCTTTTATATCGCGATCTCTTCTAATATCGCAATCTCCTTTACGCTGTTGCATTATCGACCAAATAAATTCATAATTCCAATTTTGCATTGCAATTCACGAGTATTTGTCTTCTTTATTTTGTTGTTTATCGAGACCCTGTATACACATCTCTATGTTTTTGTAAAAAAATTATAATTGAATCATTCAAATTTGCGGCGTGAAAGGTCGAGGCCATAAAAGTAACGTCACAAGCGAATTTATATCCGCGATTAATCGAGCCTGCAACGCTCTCGGGAAAACTAAAACAAACAAGACCGCGGACGCGAATAGAACACCTGAACCAAAGAAAAATAAAAACAAAGGTTGCGTAGAAAAACTTGAGATAAATTCACAAGGCGAAACAGAAAGCTTGGTCTATTTCTCGTTAGTGGCGTGAATAACAAAAATTAATTACGCTCTCGCCCGCTTAACAGAAATCAAAACACCGACGACGCGCCAAGAAGAAAGATGCTGCCGAAGACGCGTCGCGAGGGGAACATCGACGCACCGGCCGAGGGGAAGGAGCCGGCGGGAGAAGATCCACGTACTAACGCGCCGGTGGATCAGCGCGGCGCCGTATCTTTGACAGCGCGAACAGGCGACACGACGCTTACCACCGCCGCGCCGCGACGTCCGTACAGATTGCGAAATCTGGAAACGGATTACGAAACAACCGTCTCGCAGGACGAGGAAGCTTCCCAAGGTGCGCGCAAGAAGGTTGGAAAGAAGCCGCGAAGACCCTCGACTGTTCCCCCAGAGGAAATTGTTCAACGTGATAAAGACATCCTGGAGGCGATTACGAAGCTAACGCTAAAGGTAAATAACATTGAGCAAAACGCTCGGAGGGAACAGCGCATAGATCGGGAGTTGCTCCGGCTAAACGCAAGGCTGCAAGCTTCACCCGCGCAAGGGAATCGCCCGCGCTCCCGAAACCAGCCGAGCGCATCCGACACGAGCCGATCCTCGGACGGCGAGGAGCAGCCGCGAGACCACGCACGTACCCGCTCACGCGGCCATCTTGGCGTACCGCCGAGCGCCGAGAGCCAGCCACCAGTGTTCCCAACCGTAACATAATGATAGTAGATATCACATAATTTGGTCATGCGTACTATGTAACATAGTGCTCGTACTATGTAATGTTAATCTACTATAATTTTCTCAAGAAGCGTTATGCGCTTGGAAAAAATTTGAAATTCGGAAAACAGCGCAAAACGCATGCTGCACGGGCTCCGTATACTTGGCAGGCAAATGAACTTATTATGATTTTTTACTAATGCAGTTGTTTGGGAATTGTTTGGGCATGTTTAGGAATATATTTTTATAGTTAAGGCAACGACAGTTTATTTGTTATTAATGAAAATCTGTAGAGCGTACAATTAGCAAGCATGAGGGAAAAAAATAATTTTTTTGTCTTCAATTAACTCGAAATCGTTTAGGAAACACATCTGTGATATTTTCAACATTCGGGAAATTTTGTTATATATTATAAACAATTAAAAATCAATTTGCTCTCAGCTAATTCGAAACGAAATGCGCGCGCACTGGATGCGTGTGCATTTTCCTACTCTATCAATTTTTATATTGATTAAAATCTAAGTAAAACTTGAAACTAGTCCCCTGTCAGTTATAGAATGCAGCACAACTGTAATCCGAAAATTATCTCTTAGGAATCCTTCGTGCGATTTCACTAGGATCCCGCTTCTGCTATTGGCTAAACAATATGGAAATTGCACTCAGTGCGTACGAAGTGCAGCAAGTGGAAAACGCCATTAGATGCAAATCCACATACCCCGATTCATGTTAGGGGGCTTTGAGAAGTATACATGGAAAACAGAGCACTTCGGGATAAAATATGGAACGTGCATATACGTTAGGGTGGTTCAAAAAAAAATCTTTTTTTTTTTCTACTCTTACCTTCTCAAATGTTTCTATTTGATGTAAAAAAAATCCTCACCAAACGTGAGCCCAATAGCTCAACTCTATGGGGTCGCTATTTTTATTTTAGTTTCCCATTTAAATAACATGGAAAAAGTTCTTTTTTCATTAAAATTGAATTTACATATAATTAACGCAATTTTTTACAAAAAAACAATTCATATTCTTAAAGTTGAGTCTTTGAGCTTTACAAAACTCTAAAACAAAGTTGATTATCTTTACAAGAAGACTAGTTCCAGCAATTTAAAAATTACTAAATTTCAAAATTTCGTAATTTACGTAATTTCAAAATTTCGTAATTGAGGTAACAAACAAAGTATGATTATCTTTACAAGAAGACTAGTTCCAGCAATTTGAAATTTAGTAATTTTTAAATTGCTGGAACTAGTCTTCTGGTAAAGATAATCATACTTTGTTTTAGAGTTTTGTAAAGCTCAAAGACTCAACTTTAAGAATATGAATTGTTTTTTTTGTAAAAAATTGCGTTAATTATCTGTACATTCAATTTTAATGAAAAAAGAACTTTTTCCATGTTATTTAAATGGGAAACTAAAATAAAAATAGCGACCCCTTAGAGTTGAGCTATAGGGCTCACGTTTGGTGAGGATTTTTTTACATCAAATAGAAACATTTGAGAGGGTAAGAGTTGAAAAAAAATATTTTTTTTTGTGAACCACCCTAATATACATGCATGTAGGCAGTACTTCGACGGCGGACATTCACGTTTTCGACACGTTGTTACTCTCAATATCCCTGCTGGTGTCAGCCTAATCCTACATAAGTGGAACTGAAAAGGCATTGTATTCTCCAGATAAATCGTTTTTTAATTATAAAAATATAATTACACGTATTGCGTACCTCTATTGCTTTGAAAATAGTAGCATACACTTATGAACAAACGATTTGACCAAATATTGCACTCATACGTTTCAGGTACGAAAAATATATATAAAAATAAAATACAACTTTGTTTTCTCTTGTTGTACTGCAGACATATTTGAAACAATATTGCATTTATACGTTTCACGTGAGAAAATTATCTAAAAAGACAAAATACAATTTTGTTATTTCACATTGTACTACAGACATACTTGAAAGAATATTGCACTCGTATGTTTCAGGTGAGAAAAATATCTATAAAAATAAAATACAATTAAAAATTAATGGGGCCAATGCAAATCATATGCGTAAAGCGATGTGGATAACAAGTTGTACAGCTTCATTCTTTCTTTGTGACATCACAGCAATTGTGTGGGCTGAAGTGGGCATTATTGTATCTATAAAAAAAGACAATAATTTCATTTTAACCTCACAATGTACATATATATTTTCGATCAAGAAGTGAAATTGTGGATGAAGTTGCGGAAGCAGCAGTGAAAGCTCACCGTTAAAGACGGATGTAAATGGCACCTTCCGGGGTAATTTCTTCAGTATTCTTGCATACTCTGATTTTTGGTTTTAAGCCATCGCATATAATCCAACTGCCGGTCGCTCTACGGCAATATGCTATAAAATGAGCCGAATGAAAATGAACAACGCCTATCAACCTGAAATTGATATTTAAAGGAATTTATTTGTGGAATCAAAATAATTGCACATAGCAACTTTGAAATCGTATGTTTGAAGTTGCCATATGTACCAAATCATTGTGTCTTCTCTTATCAAATGACACAGCTTATTAATCTCCTTCAAACGTAACATGTTATACTTATCATTTTAAAGTTTGATCTATCAGCTTTAAAATGAGTACTTAACGAACCGAAGAACTGAAAAAGTTGTGCTGCATTAAACAAAAGATCAAGTGTGCATACTAGGGTGTGTCAAAAAAAAAAATTAACATTTCCTTCTCTTCACTCCCATCATTCTAAACATTAGTTTTTATAAAAATCCTCCCACAAGATGAGTTTCGTAGCTCAAGTCTCGAAGGTTGCACACACAAGTTATATGTTTCCATTTGATTGAATCGTGAAAATCTGTATTTCACTTTTTAAATCGGACAAATACATTGAAACACAATTTTTTGTATCGAATTCGGATAGTAGGATTTTTGAATGAAAAATAATTTGTGAAAACTACTTCATTTTATTTTTACGAACTCATAATTTGGTGTGTGAAGACCAAGCAAATGTTTTCATGTTTTTGTAGTTGTAACGACCATTTGTAGTGAAACGGTAGAAAAATTCTATAAGTCCTTCTATGTGCAACCTTTGCAACATGAGTTACGACGCTCAACTTGTGGAAGGATATTTTGTTACACAAACTAATGTTCAGAATCATGGGAGTGAGGAAAAGAAAATGTTCCTTTTTTGACACACCCTAGTTTCTACATGTTATTCAAATGAAAAATAAAGAATGTTGATGAGCGGCTTAAAAAAAAGTCGTGTAATTACATTCTTCAGCAACAGTGCTTGTTTCAGTTGGAAGTAACTTTAGGAGAAATATTTGCAAAATTTGACCAATTGTAAATCTGATGTATTTACATAGTACCTGTATTGCTTCTCAAGGTTCAGAGTTACTGGTAAATCTGCCAACCGGCATTGACGACGAGGTTGTGGTTTTTCAACTGTTCTTTCATCCGTTTCAATGAGAATATGCATATTTAAGGTAGTTGTTTCAGTGTCTAATCCGGTGCAATTTTTTTGCTGACATTGATTATTGAAAATTTGTGGGTAGTAATCCAGTGCTTTTTCAATAGCCTGAAGGCCGCCATATCGCCCAATAGTTCTGGTATTTACTGATAGGAACGGTACTTTAATTATTTCTTGTCCTTTGCAGGTGGAGTTATCGCACTGATATGCTTTCGATGCACTTGGTTCGTTCGGTACTGAATCCAGAAACAGTTTCCTCCATATCCCACCAATAGAATCATGTTCATTTAAGAAATATGGCGAAAGTGAAGTCCCTGCCGGATCTTTTTTCAGTGTATAAAACTCCTTCAAGATCAAAATACGCTCTCTCAGAATTTCTACAGTTGGTCCGGTTTTCACAAACTTTGTAACAAATTTTAATGCTTTGTTATTCGAGGCTTTAATAGCTGCATTGTATTGAGGATAATCCAAAGCTCCAAATTGCATTATTTGCATAACAGAATCGAATGGGCATGTTTGCTGTACAGATACAGCGATGTCATGAAGTTTAAGAACTCTGCAAATATCACCATTTGGCAGCAGAAAGCCTCTTTTTGGCACGGCTCCTGTATCGACAATTCCAGCATTAATAATTCTTGCTTCTGGGTATGGTTTGAAGTAGTGACATGGTGCCGAGTTTTTCGGCAACTTGTTCTTTGCTGCAACAATATTTTTTTCGTCCAGTGGAGAAGATGCATATGAATGATCAAGATTCAATGGTGTGCTCGAGCGGGGGTGGGGTTGAAATTCCGAATTTCGAAAGCTCCGAATGCGCAAAATTACGAATTATTTTGTGGCGATTACAAAATTAATAATCGTAGAAAGTACCGTACTTATCAACACAGAAAGGTCAAAGTTTCGAAAATAATACGACATATTCTATATAATGTTGGTCAGCATAATACAGAGGCTACAATAGTACCGAACGCCAAAGTTCCTACGCGAAAAATGTAACGAATCTTATTTACCATAACGGTCAAACATCCGAAAATTGTAGTGTCGAATGAACGAGTGCGAAAAAGGTCATTAAATTTAATAGAAAAAATTTGTAAACCAGAAACACCGATAGCTGAAAGCGTCGGAATTCAGGGATCTAGAAAAGTGAAATTTTCGAACGGTCGGAACATCGACAACTCACAATTCCGAAAGTGAAAAATTCCGAAAATCGCAATTTTTAAATCCAAAACCTTAAAATTTATCAATCAAAAGTTTGATACGTACAGCTTAATACAAATGTACATGGTTCAGAATTTTTGCAGCTGCATAATTAAACGGATATTTCCATTTAAATGTCAAATCAACTCACATATAATAGTAATAAACATGATAGTTCTGACTCCATCAGCGGCGAAAAAAGTGAACAACCGACGACAAAACAAGAAGGTTATATTTAATGATAAATTTTAAAAAATATCAGGGCAAGATGAGACACACATATTGTTTCATGTAAAACTAAATAACCATTTAACACGTGTCTCTTCTTGCCTCGATCTACCCTATTTTGAACAGATAAAGGACACAAATGAAGCAGGACAAGAATCGTAGAATTCGTCACTGACACCCTATTGCTGCGTCCTCGCAATAGTACACTGAGAACGGTGAATGTTACTTGTATAAAATATTTTGGATTATTTTTTTGAGTGGTAATTAAGGGTTTCAGGAAAATAAATACATGATAATACAAATAGAATTTTATACTTTATTTTTACATTTTACATCAGGTGTTGAAAACGGCCATGCACAAAGTGTACAGTGCTCGGCATATTGGGCATGTTCTTATCCTGGTGACGTATTCCCTCGCGCAATTAGCACACAGGCAGTTGTGCCCGCATGGGACGAATGCGTGGTTTGGTCTGTTATTTTTGCAAACGACACATTTTGTTGCTGTAAAAATTTAAAAAAAAATCAGCGTATGTTACAATTTATACTGTCTAAATCTGAAGAATAGAATGTCGTATAACTTCATTGTTAGAAGGGCACTAAATGTCAAGGAGCAATTTGTCATTTACAAGCTTGGATTTTGCAAAACCATTTGTTCGATAGATGTAAAACTCCTGCCTATTACTCGACAATAACTTTAAAATCTAGAGCTACATTCGATTCTGGAATACTTGTAATTATCCGATGATAATATGGGAATTGCTACATTTATTCATTCACTATTATGAAAAATTGATTTAAGAAAAGTACAAAATTGTTCAGATCGACTAACAAACTATAATTCTCAAGCTAACAGAAGCCGTGGTTTCATGAAATATTCAACTCTAGCCGCAAGTTCATAAGTTGATTCAGATTATTAACACGTGGTTCGAGCAATGTCAAGTCTGCATCCACGCTCCGGAAACGCGGGCAAAGGCACACAGTTCCAAGAAAATGTTCAACGTGGACGCGTGCCCTCGGCTGCATAAATGCATGCATACGACATCGTGCGCGTTGCTTGCAAAAAAAAAGAACATTTTTCACAACCTATTTCCGAAAACCATTCGACATTTTACTCAAACTTTTTGGCCAAAATAAAAATCGTTGCTATTGTTGGTGACTAGATTTAGCTAGTCCATTTACATTTCTGCTTTCTCAATTGATACAGTTTTATCGTTAAATTGGCTACGTATGGGTTCGTCCAAATGAACGTAAACAAGGTTTGACCCTGACTTCCACCGAATAGGTTGCTGATTGATCTCCTACGTCTACTTCACCAAGTATACTTTTTATAATTTTTTCAGCTTCCACCTGCCATTCAGAATTAGGTATTTTAGAACTCATCTCTCGTATCTCAAAATGTGCATCTAGGAAAAAGTAAGGAGGGGAAGAGAATTGCATTTTCCGAATTAGTCTAGAGTAATTTTTCCATAATTTTCAGGACATCCTAAGTCATTATTTTCATGGAAAAACGTGTCAAACTCGATTTTTCTCAAAATGTATGTTTTCTAAAAATTTGAACTTTTGGGAATCTTCTTTTTAATCAAAGATCATTCACAAAACGTTTCAAACTTGTGGAGAACGAAGTTTTCAAGAAAAATTAATTTTTGTACGATTTTCATTAAAAACGATGACTTACGATTTCTAGAAAATAAAACAGTATACATATATATATATGTCGGAGAAAGGCCAGATATCACTCGCGAACTTTGAGTTTTGCGTGTGGGACGCATGTTGAACCACCGTTTTATTTAACAAGATGAAACTGAACTTAACTTATCTAACAAAACTGTTTATAACGAGATTAATGTTCAATATTTTATATACACGTCCATTTGAATTTCGTGCCGTTTATTATTTTTATGTCGTTTCCCTAGAGATCGAATAGAAGAAGGCGGTGATGATCCTCTTCGTTGTTCATTTCATTATCCTCGACATATATATATATTGTTACACTTTTTAGTGTAACGAATAAAACGAGGGTAAGAAGCTTAGTTAGGTGAGCAATTAAAAGGCGCTAAATGAGAAATATGCTTTGAGAAAAATGTATTTGGGGTAAAGAACGTGTTATCAGGTCAAAGTCTGAAACAGATCTGTTTTTTTACAATAATAGCGGTTGACGCAGCAACCTTATTCATTTGATGACATAAGAAGACTTAGTTTTCTTGCGTCACATGCCGACTACTAGATCATTAGAAAAGGGGGTAAAACGGGTGATTTTATCCTTTGTAACACTACTCCCCCCTGAGGAAAAGAGTCGTCCCGACTCGAACAAATTAAAACAATAACGATCTTGATCTAGCATACGACGCTCGAAGGTGAGTCGGAGCTGTGGCTCTAAAAATTCAAAGACTCCCTTTCTGCTATCTGGCATTTGCCCACAGTCTCAAGGTAAACCACAGAAAACCTTGAACAGATAGTCGAGCATTAAGCTTAATTTTCAAAATTTTATGTGCCGTGTTTTCACAAAGGTCAGTGTAAAAAGTGTGTAGTGTATAGCTTCGTGTAAAATCCGAAGGAGCGGCCAGTTTACAAATTCCGGAAATCAGGAAAATCCAAATTTGGTCAAAATGATCCGGGAAAAGGACCACGGAAACAGGAGAGGTTCCAACAGAAGTCCAAATCGACGGTGGCCTTAGGAGGTTTTTAGGGCTTCTTCTCAACCTTCGGGAACGAGGGAGAAGAAAGGAGGCGAGCCGGTCCCGAATTCTTTCGGAAACTGCACACCCTAGATTGGGAGGACAAACGTGAGTGAAGGCAGACCGATCCGAATTCGCTAAGCGAATTTGAGAAAAGCACGGATCGTATACATTTTATTATTTTTAAAAGAGAAAATAAACGATCTTATCTGGATTATCGTTGAGTGTTTCTTTAAAATCGGGGCCTTCAGTCATCCTCAAATACCAGGAGAAGGTAAAGGAAAATCAGGTTACGTCATGAAACAACCTGAAAAAGTGCTGAGAAAAACTGACACATGGGTTAGAAAAATGTGAAAATCAAATAATCGCCTATCGACCATGAAAAATAACAATCGCGGCTCTGTTCAAACCACAAAGAAATCAGAGCCAATTCGACTAAAACAAATTATGGAAACATCCCATATTTTAAAAGATCTTTGAATAAAATAAAATTTCATATGTTCTTTGTTATTGTGTTAATTAGTAGAGATTGGAGAGTAGTCTTTCTGTAAAATCTAAATAGATCTGTTCAGTCGTATTCTCTGCATCGATAACTATCACGGGGGGAGGTAAGGAAGAGAAAATGCCTCTAACTAACCAATCTTCATAAACTTCATGAATAGTTCTAAGCAATTGCAGAGGAATCTCTGTTTCTTCCTTGCGTGCACGAGAATTAATCCGAACAAAAGAGGTTTCTGGGGAAACTCGCAAATAAACTATTAAATCTACTCCGAGTTCGAACGCTTGAACAAGAGGAGCAGAATTCTCTCTGAGTAAATGAGACTCAAAGTCTCGAAAATTTCCTAATCTGCGACGAGTTTCAATAAAATAATCGCCGCTGGAAAATTGATGTTTCCATAATTTTGACAGGTAAAGAGGTTAATCCTAAGAGGTTAATTTGTTAGAGAGTTTTTTTGCTGAGTTAGAAGTTGGAAGAGGTACCTGCCTGTGGAGGATTATCTTCCCTGATCACTTCTCTATTTCGCCAATTATAAGCGTTTGAATCCGAGCTTTGCGTCTGAGACTCTGCTTTGCGTTTTAACGCGAAGCAGTGATTGGCGTCATGGCTTTTTTGGTTGCAAAACAAGCAAGTGAGGGTAGTAAACCTATTGTCTACTCTCTCATTGACGTACTGAGGTCTTCTAATGTGGTTCTGAGAAGAACCGCGACTATTCTTATCTTTAAAATTTCTATTATTATTGTAATTTTTATTATTTTTCGGGTTATGAGACTCGGTCTCTTCCGAACGACCACCTCTCTTTTCTATAGAGGTGTTATTATCCACCTGTACTTGGCGGAGTTTGCTCGCTCCAAAATATTGTTTTCGCATGGCCTCCACCTCGAGAGCTTTGGCCATTGCCTCTCGTAAGGAAGTTAAACCCGACGTTCCAACGGCCATTTTAACTTCCGGGTCGTTAATAGCGTTTAAAAAAGCTTGTGTCGCTAAAATATTACGTGACGGTTCGTGGTCTGGCAAAGCTATTCGCGACAGTCGCTCTATGTCTTGTCCGAGAGAGGCAAGGTCTTCGTCTCGTCCTTGTCTCCTAGTTTGTAATTGAGCAGTATATAATTTTGTCAAATGATCATTACCGTATCTTAATTTTAACGCGGAGCTGAGCTTTTCGAAGTCAGAAATTTCTTCTTCTGACAAAGCTGTCAATACGTTCAAAGCTGGCGTTCTAAGACAAGAGGCAAGGCTATGAGCTTTCATGGCGGAGTCCCATTGATGATGTCTAGCAATTGTATTAAATTGTCTTTCATATTCTGCCCACGGAATTTTTCCGTCAAAAATAGGCGGTTGTAACGCACAGATAGGTTTTTCACATGTTTGAGAGGGGACTCGGAATACTCTTTGATTATCTATTTGATTTGATTGTGGGAAATGAGGTTGAGCATTTGATGGTGGCTCGGGAAAGTAGGTCTCGGTTATTACTCTAGGTCTCGAAATCGGAGAACAGTCAAGTTCTCTAATAAAAGGAACAGACCTTGAATTTTGAGGAACTTGGTCTACTAGTATTTGGCGAGGAGAAGTCCGGGGTGTCGGGATAGGAACCATCCTGGGAGTGGGTACCGGGGAAACTCTGGGAGTAGCGACCGGTTCTCCAGACTCCTGAGCTTGATTTTTAGCTTGAAGAGCCGACACTGTGGACTGGAATAGCTCGATGATTTGTGTTTCTGAGCGTGTCTGGGCCTCGCGATCCAGTCGACGCTGTTCTTGTTGTTCCTGTAGAAGATCCATCAGATGCTGCTGATGACGTTCAGCTGCTTCACGTTGTTTCTCTGTGGCTTCCTGTTGAGCCTGAAGAACCTTCAGAAGGTCTAAAGCGGTGACGGTGGGCGTCGAAGGGGTTGTAACAGGGGTCACCGTCGGTGCAGCTTCTGGAGCCGCAAAAGTTGGCTCGGGAACTTGTAGGTCTCCTCTCAGTGAGGGGCTATCTCCACAACTTTCCCGGCGGCGTGAGCGGGTCGAACGACTGACACTCATCTTCAAATTCGCGCACTGAATTGACTCACGAAAGAAAAGCTTTAAATCCCGATTCTGACACCAGTGTTACACTTTTTAGTGTAACGAATAAAACGAGGGTAAGAAGCTTAGTTAGGTGAGCAATTAAAAGGCGCTAAATGAGAAATATGCTTTGAGAAAAATGTATTTGGGGTAAAGAACGTGTTATCAGCTCAAAGTCTGAAACAGATCTGTTTTTTTACAATAATAGCGGTTGACGCAGCAACCTTATTCATTTGATGACATAAGAAGACTTAGTTTTCTTGCGTCACATGCCGACTACTACATCATTAGAAAAGGGGGTGAAACGGGTGATTTTATCCTTTGTAACAATATATATATATACAGGGTGACCAAGATAAGGTGGCCACCCCCCTCCAAAATCCAGCCCCGTGGGATTTTTGAAAATTTTTTTTACGATATTCAAAGGAAATTTGACGAACCTTCCGATGGCAAGGTCGAAATTTTTTTGGAAGTTACCATTTTTGCGTGCGAAAAAAAATTTTTTGATTCCGCACATCAAAATAGGTTTTGATTTTTTTGTTGACAAAATAAAATTTACCGAATTCGGATATCAAAAATTTTCCGAGATCCGTCAAACCACTCGCCCACAAATAAATCGCAAAATTCGACTTTTTCAACCAAAATTCGGTTCTAACTGGCGGAACAGGTGGAATTGGAATATCTGTCAAAATTGATCCGCGCCAACTTCACCCGAGTCCAGGTAGCGTATAAGATACGTCATTGACGATTCTGCGCGATGGGTTTCGCTTGACAGACTTTCTCTCAATGATATGGCAGCTAGACAAGAAGCAAGATTAGAATTCCGAAAATATCTGCATTGCGCCGACGGTGGCAAAAACGTCGGCATTTGAAATTGGCAATGATAATTAACGCCCTAGCAGCATAACGGGAGGTTAAAAAGCATCTTGTTAACGCCGGTTGCCGGTGGCAACCGCTGCAGCGCTCGCCCGTAGCCAATCCGGCCGATCGGCATTCTGCTATAACCCTTTACCGATGACGGGTTGATGCAACGCGAAAATTGCAATACTTTAGTATTTTTCAGCGATGATACGTTGTCTTGGATGTGGAGCTAGCTTACGTTCGGAATTTTGAAGATTTTTCAGAATGCGGTGGGCTTGGTTTGATTCATTACCGGGCAACCTAGCTGTAACACCGAACACACACGGGCTTAGTTGAGTTAAGCTGTTCTGTCAGAGTGCAGCCTTATCGACGGAGGCAATGCACTCTTATTTCATGCGAAAATCATTTGAAAAAAACTTGAGGTTAATTCATTCATCTTCCGGAAGAAATACGAAATAAATTGTTGATTTGGACACTGTGTATTTACTTTCGTATTGAGCGTATTTCCGCGGTAGCAACGGTGGCCAAATTTTCTGTGATTCTAGTAGTAAAAAATGAGTGCAATATTGAAGTATGGCGGAAGTATGACTGAAACACGAAACATGTACGAGGAGGATGAAGAAATTATTGCAAGTTATAACAGGTACATGTACCTTTTACCTGTGATTTTTTATTTACTCTGTGGGCGACAAACATTTTTTTTAATAATTTTTATTAAATTTTTTTTCATAAATACAGTTGCCACGCTTCACTTTCAATTTCAATTCGATGACAGTCAACCATTATTTAATGAGTATTTACATGTGCAATACAACGTTTTGTTTCATTCAAATATGCAGAATCCATCAATTAGTGACCCGAAAAGAGGGGGTGAATTTTTTTTCTTGAAATTATATGATACGGATCAAATCCTGATTCAACTGGGCTATTCCCGGTTCGACTCATCTCTTTCGAACGATCGGTACCTAAGATAATTTTCGAGAGCGCGCGTGTCGTTTCTTTTGGACCATTGTACATATGCTCACTCTCGCTTTATTCACCCATCTGTTCGTTTCTTTGTTTTAATTGCGACTGAAGTCGCAGTTTCATAAATACAGTGATACAGCATAGGGCTGGAGACGTGAAATTGATGCATTATTTACTGAAAATTAAATTTTTTGACAAGCCACAAGTGCACCAAGCCAACATACAAGTCTGGATTGGTGAATTGGCGAAATCTGTGAGACTGTATTGGTGCAAGTGCTGTGTTTTTTTTTTTTTTTTTTTTGCGCGTCCGTGGCCAAATTGGTGGGGAAATCTTTTATAGACTATCCTGGGTAGGGTACCGTCACTCCCAGGAGTGTGGGACTCGCCTTACGGAATACCCACTAAAACCACCACCAAAAGCCATTCCTTGCGGTCCCGTCCTCACCTCACGGAACTGCCGTCGTGCCTGTTCTGAAAAGTCGAATATTACAATAAGTGGAACGTCATATTTCGATGAAATTTAATCTAATATTTCCGAAACGATAAATGGAGTTTTGCGTGCGTCAAAGTCAAGCGTATTTATGAGCTCGACTTTTCACCACTGATCGCAACACTATTCTCGTGTTACAGCCATAATGAGGATCAGATTTATGCAAAATAAGAAACGTTCGTCCGAATTTTGTAGTATTCAATACGAGCGTTTATTAAAAATAATATGATCTTACGGTTTACTTCGGATCTCGCTCGGCATTGCCGTCCGACAAATGCCATTCCTTGCTGTTCTCCTCGCCTCACGGAACTGCCGTCGTGCCTGTTTCAAAGAGTCAAATATCACAATAAGTAAAATACAAGGCGCATATTTCTACGAAAATCTATTCAATATTCCGGAAACGATAGATCCAGATTTACGTGCATCAAAATCAAGCGTATAATGTGAGCTCGACTTTTCACCACTTATCGTGACACTATTCTCGTATTACAACTATGATGAGGCCCAGATTTATTCGAAATAATAAACGTTCATCCCAGTTTCGTAGTATTCAATACAAGCGTTTGGTAAAAAGAATCTGATCTTACGTTTCATTTCGGGTCTCGCTCAACGTTACCGTCCGCCAAATGTCATTGCCTCGCTGTCCTCCTCACCTCACGGAACTGCCGTCGTGCCTGTTTCAAAGAGTCGAACGTTACAGTAAGTAAAACACGAGGTGCATATTTCTACGAAAATGTATCTAATATTCGGGAAAAAGATAGATCCAGTCGTGCCTGGTCGTTTGGTAGATAAAATCTCATCTTACGTTTCATCTCTGGTCACGCAGTGACTGTTACCGTCCGCCAAAAGCTACTCCTTGCTGTCGCCCTGCTGTTGTCTGCCTATTTTCAACAATCAAATATCAGGATGTAAAAAAATACCAGGCGCATATTCCGATAAGAATGAATGTATCATTTTTGAAACGATAGATGCAGTTTTGTTTTTATAGCAATCGAACGTATGTAAATTCTACTTTGCACCATTTTCGTTACACTATTCTCGCATTACAGAAATGCTGAGGCTCAGATTCATTCGAATTGAGAGAAGCGTTCGTCACAGCTTTTCAGCATTCAATACACTCGTTTGGTACATAAAATCGGATCTTACGTTTCATCTCTGGTCACGCAGTCACTGTTTCCATCCGCCAAAAGCCCCCCTGCTGTCGCCCACACACCACGAAACTGTCGTCATGCCTGTTTTCAACAATCAAATGTGACGATGAGAAAAATATGAGGCGCATATTTCGATAAGAATAAGTGTATTATTTTCGAAACGGTAGATGGAGCTTTGCTTGTATCGAACGGATGTAAACTCTACTTTTCACCATTTTCGTGACTCTATTCTCGCATCACAGAAATGCCGAGGCTCAGATTTATTCCAAATAAGAAGTGTTCATCACAGTTTTGCAGCATTCAATATGAGCGTTTAGCAAAAAATAAAAAAAACTGCTCTTACGTTTCATTTGTGATCACGCCAGCCTTTCGTGTCCGCCGATGGTGATACATTGCTTGTCCGCGAGACCTATCCACGGAACTATCGTCGTACCTGTTTTCAACATTAAAAAGTCACAATAAAAAAAAAAAAAAAAATAAGAGGTGCCTTCAGAGTGAAAATGACTGTAATGTTGTTCAAAGATCACCAACAGTTTTGTGTGCAGTAGCAAACAAACATCGCCTTAACGTTTCGCCGTTTTTCGTGATATTATTTTCAATAAGAATAAAATAAATCATCATAATTTCGTACTATGATCATTATATTATTCCTCTATCGTATTATTATATTCATTCAATATTTGTAAAAAGAATCACATCTCACATTTCATTCCTGGTTCCGCCGCCTCAGGAGCTGCTCTATGTGCCCTCCGTTCCTCTCAACGGTGAGTGCGAGCCGTTTTGGAATGGACCTTCGCACCCGTTGCAGCTCCGTAACAGGAATTGCGGCACACGCTTCGGCGATGCGGTGTCGCATGTCGTGTTTCGTGGTGGGCCTCCGTGCGTACACGATTTCCTTGATTCTGCCCCAGAACCAGAAATCGCAGACCGTAAGATCCGGTGAGCGTGCTGGCCACCTCACCGGTCCTCTCGTCCCGATCCAACGCCCCGGGAACATGGCGTCCAGGATTGTCATGTTCTCGTTGCTGTTGTGAGCAGGGGCCCCGTCCTGCTGCCACCAAACCTGGTCCATAGGGATGGGGTTTCCGTCCATCAGACGTGGGACTTCCTCGGTCAGTACAGTTCTGTACTTGGCGGACGTCAAGTTTCCGTCGAGGAAGATGGGCCCGAGGATCCTGTCCCCTTCTATTCCGACCCAGACGTTGAGCTTCCAGCGGTGTTGGCGGTCCTGCTCTACAATCCAGCGTGGATTTTCCTGAGCCCACCAACGGCAGTTCTGCTTGTTTACGATCTCCAGGTTGGTGAAGATCGCTTCGTCCGTGTGGCACACCCTTCGGTAGAAGTCTGGATCTTCCCGGAGTCGGTCCAGTCCCCAGCGGCAGTAGGTCAACCTTCGCTCGTCATCGCCTGGGCACAGCTTGTGTAGCCGAACGTGCTTGTACGGATAGAACGATTGTCCTTTTACGATCGTTCTTACAGATTCTCGCGGAACCTCTGTAGGGAATTAATTATTTCGTTTACAAGGCATGAATAGACAATTATTGCCTTCGCCCTTAAATACACGTCGAATTCCCCATTATAATTTTCGTGAAAATTTCTTTTCTCTGACAAATCTCACCGAGCACATCCACGGATGACTCGTAAAAAAAATTCGCACCAACCGGGGCGGAAATTACTCGCTGAATTGACGTGTGAATAGATTTGTGAATTGATTATGAATCACCCGAATTTTCTGAGAAATAACCGAATTGCTGTGAATAAGGTCAAGTTGATTTTGATTAGTTTGGATTTATGGTACAATTATCTTTTCACAGAGAGTATTAATGAAATTGACGTCAGAAATTGGGTTGATAAGAATAAAAAAAAAAAAAAAAGAAAATGAAAATAATAATAGTAATAATAATAATAATAATAGTAAAAATAATTTAAATCAACAGAAAATACAAAAGGATGAATTGAAATTTTTTCAATTTCGCTCGGATTAGACTCAATTATCTAGAAAACCTTAAAATTTATGGATTGAAATGAACTTATTTCAATACAAAAAATGTATCTGAATTGGAAAAATTAATTTGAACTAAGAAATAAAAATTTTATCGGACAGAAAGGAAAATAATGTAAATTAACGAGAATCGCAAAAGAATGAATTGAAATATTCTCAAACTTGCTGGAATTAGAGTGAATTATTGAGAAAAAATTGAATCAATTGAGTGTAATTAAGTGGAATTAAAGCAATCTACCTGAATGAAAAAAAAAAATTAATACCAAATATTTATTTACACTAATTCAGCTAAAAAAATTATCGTGTCACTCAAATTTGAATTTATCTCCCCCTTGCATGAAATGGACCACTCAGCTGGGCTACGCAGCATTGATTTGAATGTGAATGAATAAGATAGCGTCGATGCTGGTAAATTTGAAATTTCTGGACATGCCGGAAGAAATATTTGAGAAATTATACAATCACGGGATCAATCACACGTTTATCAGAAAACGAAATTTGATTTTTTACGGCTTTCACAGACGCTTCAGAAGTTTTCGATATTTTTCACTCCGAAGCGGATGCATGAAAAAATGTGGCGCGAAAATTGGTGATTTTATAGACGTTATTACGTCAAAAAATTGAAAAAAATAATCGCCAGACAGGGTGCACATTAGTGAATTCGGCACGGAATGCCCCATACGCACAAAAAGTATAACCCAGAAAAAAGAAACATACGCAGTGTTCTGGCCAGGCGTCTGAGACTCTGTCTCCCGTTTTCCCGGATAGCGTTTTCCACTTCTTCTCGCACGGGACCGTCCACCACCGGCTTGATCCGTTGTTCTCGTGGCCGCTTCAGCACGCCGTGCTCCGCCTCCGTTGCCGCAAGCCTAGACACGAATTTTCGCATATGCGAATCATACATTCTTAAAAACTTTGCTAAGCATAGTTTTTTTCTTACAGACACAGAATTGACGTAGCCGATATTTATATCACATTAAATGTTTGTAATATACTCTCAAGGGCAGTGTGCGCAAGCTCCATCGAGTTCTAGTGCAAATTAACATATTCGTGCAATTTTGAAAATTATTTCATTGCGAACACGGTACCTTCGGAAGGACTGCCTCGACGGTGGCTGCTCGTCCTCCGGGAACCGCTCACGGTACGTCCTCGCCGATCCCGCGAAGTTGTTCCCCGTCTCCGTCAGTATCCGGTGCATCCTGGTGAGCCGCACTTCCCTGTCCATCCTTATCTACAATTTTCTATCTAAAACTATTCTTACAATACGATTATAACAACTTAGCGATAGTTAAATTAACGGTAAAATAAAAATACTCTTAAACGGCTAACAATGCTACAGATAAACGTATGAAATTAACAACTATCACTGATCTTAAGGGTAACACAATGATTGAGAACGTAAAAAGAATGCTTAGAAGGTAAAAAATACTGTGAAGGATGTGATGAAAGTTGAATATGATGTTGATTTTGGTTGATTTAAGGATGAAAGTTTTTGCGTGTGTGTAGATGCTTCGAATAATTCTTAGCGTCTGTTTGCCGAAATAATCGGGAGACGATGCCAGATCTTCGTTTGTTATTTATCGCGCGATGCGCCGAGCTGCTTCAATTGTCGTGATTATTTCACGAACTATGGGTCAGCGGCCTGTTATAACAAATGAATACCTTCGTGACCAACAAACGCAGCTCGGCGCATCGCGCGATAAATAACAAACGAAGATCTGGCATCGTCTCCCGATTATTTCGGCAAACAGACGCTAAGAATTATTCGAAGCATCTACACACACGCAAAAACTTTCATCCTCAAATCAACCAAAATCAACATCATATTCAACTTTCATCACATCCTTCACAGTATTTTTTACCTTCTAAGCATTCTTTTCACGTTCTCAATCATTGTGTTACCCTTAAGATCAGTGATAGTTGTTGATTTCATACGTTTATCTGTAGCATTGTTAGCCGTTTAAGAGTATTTTTATTTTACCGTTAATTTAACTATCGCTAAGTTGTTATGATCGTATTGTTAGAATAGTTTTAGATAGAAAATTGTAGATAAGGATGGACAGGGAAGTGCGGCTCACCAGGATGCACCGGATACTGGCGGAGACGGGGAACAACTTCGCGGGATCGGCGAAGACGTACCGTGAGCGGTTCCCGGAGGACGAGCAGCCACCGTCGAGGCAGTCCTTCCGAAGGTACCGTGTTCGCAATGAAATAATTTTCAAAATTGCACGAATATGTTAATTTGCACTAGAACTCGATGCAGCTTGCGCACACTGCCCTCGAGAGTATATTACAAACATTTAATGTGATATAAATATCGGCTACGTCAATTCTGTGTCTGTAAGAAAAAAACTATGCTTAGCAAAGTTTTTAAGAATGTATGATTCGCATATGCGAAAATTCGTGTCTAGGCTTGCGGCAACGGAGGCGGAGCACGGCGTGCTGAAGCGGCCACGAGAACAACGGATCAAGCCGGTGGTGGACGGTCCCGTGCGAGAAGAAGTGGAAAACGCTATCCGGGAAAACGGGAGACAGAGTCTCAGACGCCTGGCCAGAACACTGCGTATGTTTCTTTTTTCTGGGTTATACTTTTTGTGCGTATGGGGCATTCCGTGCCGAATTCACTAATGTGCACCCTGTCTGGCGATTATTTTTCTCAATTTTTTGACGTAATAACGTCTATAAAATCACCAATTTTCGCGCCACATTTTTTCATGCATCCGCTTCGGAGTGAAAAATATCGAAAACTTCTGAAGCGTCTGTGAAAGCCGTAAAAAATCAAATTTCGTTTTCTGATAAACGTGTGATTGATCCCGTGATTGTATAATTTCTCAAATATTTCTTCCGGCATGTCCAGAAATTTCAAATTTACCAGCATCGACGCTATCTTATTCATTCACATTCAAATCAATGCTGCGTAGCCCAGCTGAGTGGTCCATTTCATGCAAGGGGGAGATAAATTCAAATTTGAGTGACACGATAATTTTTTTAGCTGAATTAGTGTAAATAAATATTTGGTATTAATTTTTTTTTTTCATTCAGGTAGATTGCTTTAATTCCACTTAATTACACTCAATTGATTCAATTTTTTCTCAATAATTCACTCTAATTCCAGCAAGTTTGAGAATATTTCAATTCATTCTTTTGCGATTCTCGTTAATTTACATTATTTTCCTTTCTGTCCGATAAAATTTTTATTTCTTAGTTCAAATTAATTTTTCCAATTCAGATACATTTTTTGTATTGAAATAAGTTCATTTCAATCCATAAATTTTAAGGTTTTCTAGATAATTGAGTCTAATCCGAGCGAAATTGAAAAAATTTCAATTCATCCTTTTGTATTTTCTGTTGATTTAAATTATTTTTACTATTATTATTATTATTATTACTATTATTATTTTCATTTTCTTTTTTTTTTTTTTTTATTCTTATCAACCCAATTTCTGACGTCAATTTCATTAATACTCTCTGTGAAAAGATAATTGTACCATAAATCCAAACTAATCAAAATCAACTTGACCTTATTCACAGCAATTCGGTTATTTCTCAGAAAATTCGGGTGATTCATAATCAATTCACAAATCTATTCACACGTCAATTCAGCGAGTAATTTCCGCCCCGGTTGGTGCGAATTTTTTTTACGAGTCATCCGTGGATGTGCTCGGTGAGATTTGTCAGAGAAAAGAAATTTTCACGAAAATTATAATGGGGAATTCGACGTGTATTTAAGGGCGAAGGCAATAATTGTCTATTCATGCCTTGTAAACGAAATAATTAATTCCCTACAGAGGTTCCGCGAGAATCTGTAAGAACGATCGTAAAAGGACAATCGTTCTATCCGTACAAGCACGTTCGGCTACACAAGCTGTGCCCAGGCGATGACGAGCGAAGGTTGACCTACTGCCGCTGGGGACTGGACCGACTCCGGGAAGATCCAGACTTCTACCGAAGGGTGTGCCACACGGACGAAGCGATCTTCACCAACCTGGAGATCGTAAACAAGCAGAACTGCCGTTGGTGGGCTCAGGAAAATCCACGCTGGATTGTAGAGCAGGACCGCCAACACCGCTGGAAGCTCAACGTCTGGGTCGGAATAGAAGGGGACAGGATCCTCGGGCCCATCTTCCTCGACGGAAACTTGACGTCCGCCAAGTACAGAACTGTACTGACCGAGGAAGTCCCACGTCTGATGGACGGAAACCCCATCCCTATGGACCAGGTTTGGTGGCAGCAGGACGGGGCCCCTGCTCACAACAGCAACGAGAACATGACAATCCTGGACGCCATGTTCCCGGGGCGTTGGATCGGGACGAGAGGACCGGTGAGGTGGCCAGCACGCTCACCGGATCTTACGGTCTGCGATTTCTGGTTCTGGGGCAGAATCAAGGAAATCGTGTACGCACGGAGGCCCACCACGAAACACGACATGCGACACCGCATCGCCGAAGCGTGTGCCGCAATTCCTGTTACGGAGCTGCAACGGGTGCGAAGGTCCATTCCAAAACGGCTCGCACTCACCGTTGAGAGGAACGGAGGGCACATAGAGCAGCTCCTGAGGCGGCGGAACCAGGAATGAAATGTGAGATGTGATTCTTTTTACAAATATTGAATGAATATAATAATACGATAGAGGAATAATATAATGATCATAGTACGAAATTATGATGATTTATTTTATTCTTATTGAAAATAATATCACGAAAAACGGCGAAACGTTAAGGCGATGTTTGTTTGCTACTGCACACAAAACTGTTGGTGATCTTTGAACAACATTACAGTCATTTTCACTCTGAAGGCACCTCTTATTTTTTTTTTTTTTTTTATTGTGACTTTTTAATGTTGAAAACAGGTACGACGATAGTTCCGTGGATAGGTCTCGCGGACAAGCAATGTATCACCATCGGCGGACACGAAAGGCTGGCGTGATCACAAATGAAACGTAAGAGCAGTTTTTTTTATTTTTTGCTAAACGCTCATATTGAATGCTGCAAAACTGTGATGAACACTTCTTATTTGGAATAAATCTGAGCCTCGGCATTTCTGTGATGCGAGAATAGAGTCACGAAAATGGTGAAAAGTAGAGTTTACATCCGTTCGATACAAGCAAAGCTCCATCTACCGTTTCGAAAATAATACACTTATTCTTATCGAAATATGCGCCTCATATTTTTCTCATCGTCACATTTGATTGTTGAAAACAGGCATGACGACAGTTTCGTGGTGTGTGGGCGACAGCAGGGGGGCTTTTGGCGGATGGAAACAGTGACTGCGTGACCAGAGATGAAACGTAAGATCCGATTTTATGTACCAAACGAGTGTATTGAATGCTGAAAAGCTGTGACGAACGCTTCTCTCAATTCGAATGAATCTGAGCCTCAGCATTTCTGTAATGCGAGAATAGTGTAACGAAAATGGTGCAAAGTAGAATTTACATACGTTCGATTGCTATAAAAACAAAACTGCATCTATCGTTTCAAAAATGATACATTCATTCTTATCGGAATATGCGCCTGGTATTTTTTTACATCCTGATATTTGATTGTTGAAAATAGGCAGACAACAGCAGGGCGACAGCAAGGAGTAGCTTTTGGCGGACGGTAACAGTCACTGCGTGACCAGAGATGAAACGTAAGATGAGATTTTATCTACCAAACGACCAGGCACGACTGGATCTATCTTTTTCCCGAATATTAGATACATTTTCGTAGAAATATGCACCTCGTGTTTTACTTACTGTAACGTTCGACTCTTTGAAACAGGCACGACGGCAGTTCCGTGAGGTGAGGAGGACAGCGAGGCAATGACATTTGGCGGACGGTAACGTTGAGCGAGACCCGAAATGAAACGTAAGATCAGATTCTTTTTACCAAACGCTTGTATTGAATACTACGAAACTGGGATGAACGTTTATTATTTCGAATAAATCTGGGCCTCATCATAGTTGTAATACGAGAATAGTGTCACGATAAGTGGTGAAAAGTCGAGCTCACATTATACGCTTGATTTTGATGCACGTAAATCTGGATCTATCGTTTCCGGAATATTGAATAGATTTTCGTAGAAATATGCGCCTTGTATTTTACTTATTGTGATATTTGACTCTTTGAAACAGGCACGACGGCAGTTCCGTGAGGCGAGGAGAACAGCAAGGAATGGCATTTGTCGGACGGCAATGCCGAGCGAGATCCGAAGTAAACCGTAAGATCATATTATTTTTAATAAACGCTCGTATTGAATACTACAAAATTCGGACGAACGTTTCTTATTTTGCATAAATCTGATCCTCATTATGGCTGTAACACGAGAATAGTGTTGCGATCAGTGGTGAAAAGTCGAGCTCATAAATACGCTTGACTTTGACGCACGCAAAACTCCATTTATCGTTTCGGAAATATTAGATTAAATTTCATCGAAATATGACGTTCCACTTATTGTAATATTCGACTTTTCAGAACAGGCACGACGGCAGTTCCGTGAGGTGAGGACGGGACCGCAAGGAATGGCTTTTGGTGGTGGTTTTAGTGGGTATTCCGTAAGGCGAGTCCCACACTCCTGGGAGTGACGGTACCCTACCCAGGATAGTCTATAAAAGATTTCCCCACCAATTTGGCCACGGACGCGCAAAAAAAAAAAAAAAAAAAACACAGCACTTGCACCAATACAGTCTCACAGATTTCGCCAATTCACCAATCCAGACTTGTATGTTGGCTTGGTGCACTTGTGGCTTGTCAAAAAATTTAATTTTCAGTAAATAATGCATCAATTTCACGTCTCCAGCCCTATGCTGTATCACTGTATTTATGAAACTGCGACTTCAGTCGCAATTAAAACAAAGAAACGAACAGATGGGTGAATAAAGCGAGAGTGAGCATATGTACAATGGTCCAAAAGAAACGACACGCGCGCTCTCGAAAATTATCTTAGGTACCGATCGTTCGAAAGAGATGAGTCGAACCGGGAATAGCCCAGTTGAATCAGGATTTGATCCGTATCATATAATTTCAAGAAAAAAAATTCACCCCCTCTTTTCGGGTCACTAATTGATGGATTCTGCATATTTGAATGAAACAAAACGTTGTATTGCACATGTAAATACTCATTAAATAATGGTTGACTGTCATCGAATTGAAATTGAAAGTGAAGCGTGGCAACTGTATTTATGAAAAAAAATTTAATAAAAATTATTAAAAAAAATGTTTGTCGCCCACAGAGTAAATAAAAAATCACAGGTAAAAGGTACATGTACCTGTTATAACTTGCAATAATTTCTTCATCCTCCTCGTACATGTTTCGTGTTTCAGTCATACTTCCGCCATACTTCAATATTGCACTCATTTTTTACTACTAGAATCACAGAAAATTTGGCCACCGTTGCTACCGCGGAAATACGCTCAATACGAAAGTAAATACACAGTGTCCAAATCAACAATTTATTTCGTATTTCTTCCGGAAGATGAATGAATTAACCTCAAGTTTTTTTCAAATGATTTTCGCATGAAATAAGAGTGCATTGCCTCCGTCGATAAGGCTGCACTCTGACAGAACAGCTTAACTCAACTAAGCCCGTGTGTGTTCGGTGTTACAGCTAGGTTGCCCGGTAATGAATCAAACCAAGCCCACCGCATTCTGAAAAATCTTCAAAATTCCGAACGTAAGCTAGCTCCACATCCAAGACAACGTATCATCGCTGAAAAATACTAAAGTATTGCAATTTTCGCGTTGCATCAACCTGTCATCGGTAAAGGGTTATAGCAGAATGCCGATCGGCCGGATTGGCTACGGGCGAGCGCTGCAGCGGTTGCCACCGGCAACCGGCGTTAACAAGATGCTTTTTAACCTCCCGTTATGCTGCTAGGGCGTTAATTATCATTGCCAATTTCAAATGCCGACGTTTTTGCCACCGTCGGCGCAATGCAGATATTTTCGGAATTCTAATCTTGCTTCTTGTCTAGCTGCCATATCATTGAGAGAAAGTCTGTCAAGCGAAACCCATCGCGCAGAATCGTCAATGACGTATCTTATACGCTACCTGGACTCGGGTGAAGTTGGCGCGGATCAATTTTGACAGATATTCCAATTCCACCTGTTCCGCCAGTTAGAACCGAATTTTGGTTGAAAAAGTCGAATTTTGCGATTTATTTGTGGGCGAGTGGTTTGACGGATCTCGGAAAATTTTTGATATCCGAATTCGGTAAATTTTATTTTGTCAACAAAAAAATCAAAACCTATTTTGATGTGCGGAATCAAAAAATTTTTTTTCGCACGCAAAAATGGTAACTTCCAAAAAAATTTCGACCTTGCCATCGGAAGGTTCGTCAAATTTCCTTTAAATATCGTAAAAAAAATTTTCAAAAATCCCACGGGGCTGGATTTTGGAGGGGGGTGGCCACCTTATCTTGGTCACCCTGTATATTGTAACGGGCTTTTTACCTCACCCGGGGGAAGGCGGGGTCGGCACAGAGGCTCGTTTACAAAAATGGCGTTGACCAACACGGCAATAGAAAGATGGAAAAATAAAGATTGACGGCATTGCAGAACAGGTGTTGGGCGCCAGGCTCGAGAGAGCCGTGAGAGACTATACTCTTACCAGATTCGAAATTTACCGTCCAATAGCATTCGTTCGCCGACTCGAACGGCGAACCAAACTCACACAACCAAATCGCAAAGCAAAACTATAGCCGGGGCAAGCGCAAACCAAAACAGCCGACTAGCCAGCGGTGAGGGAAACGTGGGCGCGAAGGGGAAATAGTATAAATGATAATCGAATGATTATAGATGTAATTACCAGCATTTATTAACAGGCAACGCCGTTACGGCAAGGCAGAAGGCAACAAGCAATAAAATATTTATACGGCAAGCGGTCTTATCGGTGACGGTACGCTTCGTAACAATTCAAAAATAAATAAAAATGAAACAAAATAGTATACAATATAACACAGCAACAAAATTAAACAATTCAATCGAACACGGCAAAAATCAAGCAGTATAAGCTAGAAGCGACGAGCAGCAAGCGACCAAGATAAGCGAATAATAAGCGGCGTAAGATCAGCTACAATTCAATAACTCATGCGACTACAGACTCGTTGTGAAACAAATTCGTTAACAATTTCAAAACTCAAAACACGACAGAACAATTCCGAAAACAAACTTGCTAACAATCTAACAGTTTCACAAATACGAGATAATCCTTCTTCGCTTTTTCTAGAATATCGGCACGGTCGCCTGTCGCTGCTTGACGGTGGTAGTTACGCTCGGCAACGACGGCACGGGCGAACACACTCAATCACAGATTCTCTCTCTCTCCAACACTCACGTACTTGGTACGCGGCCGGAAAGCGGCACGGTACCCGATCTATTACATGTTATACGTTACAATAAAGCGGCAAAAAAATTATCGAATGAACAACCAGAGTGTCTTATCGTAATTATAACAAATCCAGCTAGCAATTAAAATCAGAAATACAATTAAATAGAAAAGCTTAGCTACCACGAGGCTCGCGGGCTTTCACACAAAATGGCCGATCAAAGCCGACCGGCAACCTGTTACAGAGGGAAAAATGGCCTGAGGCTGTTGAGAATCTATAGCCAGCGAGATTCAGGATAGCGACAGCCTACCTTTTCACGGCAACGAGGTCCGGTCTTCCACAAAACCAAAAAGAAGGCAACTACGAGTCTTCTCGGCGCAAGGCTATCGGCACAGAACAAACTACGGCGGTACAAGTGAAGCGGTGAAGCTTAGAAGAATTGGTAACGTTACACTACGATACACTGCTACGAGTAGCGAGGCGCAAGGGAGAGTGAGGTGGCCGCTGGCCCTCGGCGATCGCGATCCCGCGGTGGCGCTACGGGAGGGGATGATAGGTAGATTGACGAGAGACCGGCGGGAGCCTAGGCAGCCGGTCTGTTCGCCGCGCTGTGCTGCGGGTTCCGAGGGTGGTCTAGCAAAGGCGGAAATGCCCTTCGGCGTCGGCGAGCCCAGGGGGAGACGGAGTCCGGTGGTTTGTGGGTGCTGGGTGGCAGGGCCGGTCTTATCGGAGGCTCAGGTGGAGGCAACTCGACCCCTGGGCGGCAGCGGCAGTATCCTTGGCGGCATCGAGGTCCGAGCAAGCAACAGCGCGACTACTGGGTCCGGGGCTTCGAACTCCACGCCGGTCGTCCTGTGGTCCCTCCGCGTTGCCCGCGACGGCAGCGCAGGGTGGTCGTTGGATGGCTGCGGCATTGGCGGCGGCAGTGGCGGTCACCTCAGAGAATGGGTTGAGGGAGTAACAAAAAGCATTAGCAACAATACATAAATCTCAAAGCTAACTCTGGTTGTTCATCGGCGGCACGGCAGGACCCTCCCCTGCTCTTTAAGAGCGCTTGACGCGGCCGCCTGGGAGTGGAGGTGCGGGTCGGTGACGGGCTGGTAGACCCGCCACGTCACAACACCCCCCTTCCCCCCCCCCCCCCCCCCCCCCCAGACGGAACGTACGGGGCTCAGAAGGAGCCGCGTAGGCTTTCGCAACCCGAACCTCCACTGGCTTGGATAATGAGCCCGCGAGTCTGGTAGCGGCTAAGAACGAGAAAGTTAACGAGGAAGAGGCCAACTCGGGCTCGGCAGTATGCGTTACGTTGGGTTCATTCGGTTCACACTTGCACATTCATACTCAGTTTCGGCACAGGCCCAGTATTAGTCGGCAGTTACATACAATAGCGGCAGTACAGGCAGTGAGAAGCATAGCTCCTCACGCAAAACAATATACAAACGACTAGAGAGCGGGTCCCCGCTCTGTACCTGGGGTTGGTGTGACGGTGCTCACTCGGATCGCGAAATGGGTCTCAGAAGGAGTGACTAGGCGACTCGCGTTATGACTAGAAAGTGCTCCGCAACCCAAGCGGCACGGCAGAAAATCGCGCAATTCAGAAGGAGGATGCCTATCGGCACAATTCTTCAGTCTAACGGGGAACAACTCTGGACAAGACGGGGTTCGTCTAGCGGCACAAGTCAAAGGCATGAGCGAAAACGGCAATCAAGAAAGAAGAGAAAGATAAAGAAGAAAGGCGAAGAGAAAAGAAGAGGAAACGGCAACGGCACGATAACAGAGAAATAAAAAAAAACAACAAAACAAAAAACGGCATCTACGAGGCGGCGTCTACCCCGCGTGGCCCCCCTGGCGCCCGGTGGCCTCAGTGAGGACGCGGCGCACGGTGCGTGCGATGGCGTCCTCACTCAGGGCTATGGGGGCCGCAGGAGAGGCACCCTGAGGGGTTAGTCGGGGGCGACGGGGGTCTTCCCCCTACGGAAGGTGGGGGCCCGTCTCCCCGCGACGCCAAGCGTTCTGGCAGAACGGGCAATCCCTCAGGGTGTGCTCCCGCAGCCCACACCGGAAGCAAAACTTCCTTGCGAGCGCGCGAGCGGGCGGGGGCACTGACCAAAGTCATGCCCCGCTCGCTCACAATTGTAACATCTGCCAACTGGTGGGCGGAGGCGGTCTAGTCGTGGGGACGGGCGGGCTCCAGTCGGACGAGGGGCGCGTGCGGAAGCGACCGCGGCGTGGGGCGGGTCCAGGGCGGCCACGTGGCTCGGTGCCGGCCTTGGCGGCAGCCCCAGGTACATCGCGGGGGACCGGATGAGTGAGCCTGGGGGTGCCCGCAGGTCCGGCAGCGGGACT
Organism: Diprion similis; assembly: GCF_021155765.1. Taxonomy (NCBI): domain Eukaryota; kingdom Metazoa; phylum Arthropoda; class Insecta; order Hymenoptera; family Diprionidae; genus Diprion; species Diprion similis. Next base: position 10,551,546 of record NC_060113.1, on the reverse strand, counting down.
GGCAATGCGGTGGGCCGCGAGAGACCGGAGGGCGTAGGGAGGCGTGGTAGGCGCGGATCCGGGGGGATCGCCTGGATCCAAGCCACGGCCTCGGCTACTTCCTCCGCGTCGGTCTTGGCAGCTGGTGGAGGTGTCAGCGTCGGCGTCGGTGGCTCCGGGGTCGGCGGCTTGTCGGTGTCCGGGCCGTATAGGGGCTCGAAATCCCAGTCCCCTGTTCCGGGGGTCACTCCTTCCCCTTCCCGCGGGTCCTCTCGGGGAAAGCCCGGGGAATGGTCCAACGGGACGGCACGGCAGAGGGTCCGGGTTCGTCGTCCCCGGCGATAGGAGTGCGACATTCTGTGGGGAAGGAGGCAGGGTAACCACGGCAGGGTCAGTTTCAGTTTCGCTCGGTACGACATTTGCTTCATTTTCGGCATTCAGTCTCGGCAGGTTCGGCTCTACATTCTCGACTACGTCGGCGGCAGTTTCGTTAAGCAACGCGGTATGATACGGTTTCAAATCATCTAAGTGGACTTTACCTAAGATTCGCCCGTGGGCATCAGCTAAATCATGAACAAGAGGTGAACGCACGCGCACTATGGTATACGGGCCGCTATACTTCGGGCTCAGTTTGGCGGCAATGAAGTTCGCGGCCGAGGAGAGCACCCGCTGTCGCCGCATTACTTCGTCGCCTTCTCTGAAGGCCTCGTTGCGTCGGCCCCTGTCATAGTACCTTGCGCGTCTGTCGGACGCCTCTTCTAGATTTCTGGCTACCCAGTCTCGTAGCTCCGGCAGGCGCTGTATGCGCGTGTGCCAATCGGCAGTCGGTAACGGCAAAATCTCCGGAGGACCTTCGACGGTCCTGCGTTCCGATTTTGCGGGTCGGAGCTCTCTGCCAAAATTTAAGAAGGCTGGCGTAACGCGAGTGCTACTATGTACGGAGGTATTTACGGCAAAGCGAAACTCGGCAAGGTGTAAGTCCCAATTTTGGTGGTCTTTCTCTACAAAGGAGACAATCATGGTGTTGATAGTTCGATTCGCGCGCTCTACAGGGTTCGCCTGTGCATGATACGGCGGGATGGTGGTTTGGAATATTCCGAGCTCTTGCAGGCGGCAGTAACGAGTTTCTTCGAGAACTCCGTCCCGTTGTCGGTCAGCAGGACCTCTGGGGTTCCCCATCGAAATATGACGAGTTCCTCGAGGGCCTTGACGACCGCGCTCGCTGTTGCCCGCCGGAGCGGACAACACTCGACCCATTTCGAAAAGAGATCTTGCAACACGAGAATGTAAGTAAAACCCTGGTGGCTCTTGGGAAACGGTCCCATGATGTCTGCGGCATCTTTATACATCCCCGGCCAATGATACAACTGGGCGAGGCGAGCGTGCGTCTTCGCGACCCCCAAGTGGCCCGCGGTCGGCACGGCATGTGCCTCGCAAGTACGGCAGCGCGAAGTTCGGACGGCAATACCAATTTCCAGGCCTCTAAATCAGGCAATAACGGATCTGTATGCGGGTCGACTTTGTGAAAATATAAGCGACCCTCTTTCACCTTCCAGTCGGCAAATTGAGTCGGGCGAGTCGTAACTAATTTTATTCGTCTTCGGTACCAGGGGTCGGCAGTTTCCAGAATCGCGACAACTGGGTCTGTGTCGTCGTCAAACATGCGTGATAACGCGTCCGGCATGTGGTGTAAGGCACCCTTTCGATGGATCGGTTTGAAATCATACTCCAGGAGCTCCAGGGCCCAGCGGGCTAGTCGACCCGTCGGATTCTGTAAGCTCCGTAGCCACTGAAGGCTACTGTGATCCGTGATGACGGTGAAATGGTCGCCCTCCAGGTACGGACGGAACTTTCGTATCGCCCAAATAATCGCAAGGCATTCTCGCTCGGTGACAGAATAGTTTCGTTCCGCGTCTGATAATACGCGGCTCGCATATGCTATTACATGTTCGGCATCGTCGATGGTTTGGGTGAGGACGGCACCGATTCCGGTATTACTCGCATCGGTTTGTAATACGAACTGCACGGTAAAATCAGGGCACGCTAAGGTAGGCGCCGTGGTGAGGGCCGATTTTAAATCTTCGAACGCGGCTTCTTGTTCGCCTCCCCACTTCCACGAACGACTCTTTTTCAGGAGACGCGTGAGTGGTTCGGCTCTTTCGGCAAAGTTGTAATAAATCATAAATCGCCTGTACCACGAAGCCATTCCCAAAAAACGACGCACCTGTTTCACCGTGCGGGGTGCGGGGTATTCTAATATCGCGGAAATCTTACCTGGATCGGCACGGAGGCCGTCCTTATCGACCAAAAAACCTAAATACTGGACTTGAGAACAACAAAATTCGCACTTGTCCCTATTGATTGTCAGGCCGGCACTTTTGATTTTATCTAGAACGCGTTTTACCCAATTTAGGTGGTCGGCAAAGGTGCGGTTAACAATTATCACGTCATCAAGGTATACAAACACATGCGGTTCCATTTCCGCTCCGATTAACTTATCCATTAATCGTTGGAAGGTGGCAGGCGCCCCTGACAATCCATACGGCATTCGCCTAAATTGAAACAAACCCCGACCCGGCACGGTAAATGCCGTGATCTCGCGGCTTGCCTCCTCCAACGGATCTGGAAATACTCTTGGCTAAGATCGATTTTTGTGATATAACGCGCTTCATTTAATTTGTCTAAAATATCAGTCATGTGCGGCAGCAGGTACGCGTCCTTCTTTGCGACCTGATTTACCTTGCGGAAGTCTAAACAAAATCGATATTTTCCATTCGGTTTCTTAATCATGACGATTGGACTGGACCAATCGCTATGCGATGGCTCGATTACTCCCGCAGTTAGCATCGCGTCGACTTCTTCGTACATCGCTGCTTTGACTCTAGGTGACACCGAGTAATAACGCTGCTTTATTGGCTCGTGGCCCTGGACATCAATACGATGGACGGCAAAATCGGTGACTCCTGGTTGTGAGATCGGTGGCGGCACATTTTCGGCAAGGAATAACGTGAGTTGTTCTGATTCGCTGACGGTTAGTTCGGATAGTCCCGCGCTTGGAGAAGGCAACGCGAGATCCGACACGGCATCGGCGTGAATCGGCAACGGTACGGCATATCCCTTGGTAAATGTTTCACCCCCTGGCACCTCAGAGCGACTCGGTATGGCTGAGGAGACGGGAGGTCTCGCTCCGGCACGTCGTCGTCTGGTTCTTCGCCCTCGTGGGCCTGGAGGATCTTCTTCTAGGGGTTCGGGCGGCGGGAGGTCCGGCCGGGGTAGAAAGGTACCCCTCGAGCCATTCTCCAGACGCCACGTTCCTCGGACAAAATCTACAGTAAAGCCGAAGGCTTTCGCAAAGTCGATTCCGCCAATACATTCATATTCGAACGACGAGGCAAATCTGACCGTTAGGTCGCGGCACAGTACGCCAAAGCGGACGCTGAGCACGAGTTCTCCCTCCGTCTCCTCGATCCTGCCATTCGGCAACAGTACCTGGGGTCGGCCATACCCAGAGGTTAAGGCTAACGCATCCGCGAAGCGGCCATAAGCTAACCTCCCTACATAAGTGCGGCAACTTCCCGGGTCGAAGAGAGCGTGGACGGACTTCCCGTCGATGCTCACGGTTAAATAATAACGGGTGTCATTATGGCCGGCAGTGACTGGACTACAAAATTCCGGCACAATAACACGCGGTTCGGCGGCACTGGGGACCGTTTCAGGGACTAATACGGGAACAGGGACAGGAACAGGTACAGATTCGTTAACCAATTCAGGTTCAGATGCGGGTGCAGGTTCAGGTGCAGGTTCGGTTTCAGAGGCAGGTTCAGGTTCAGGTTCAAAGGCAGGGTCAGGTTCAGGTTCAGAGGCAGGTTCAGGTTCGGTTTCAGATTCGGCGGCAGATTCAGTTTCGGAGGCAGTTTCAGATCCAGAGACAGGCGCAGGGTCGGCAACAGGTTCAGATTCAGGGAGCCGGTTCGTTATAAATCGGGAATTAGCGGCAGCTCTCCCCCCTAATTCCCCGCGGCGTTTCCCGAGATCGATTGTCGGCAAAACGGGCAATTCTCGGTACTGACCCCCGAGTACCCGCAAGCATGACAATACCGTCGCCGTGGCCTGACGGTACACTCCCTTTGAAAGTGGCCGGTCGCACCATTCCAACAGGTCCCCCGGTACCCCGTTCGCGGAGTCGTTCCGGAGGGAGCGGCCCCCGGGGCCGAGGAAACCTGAGGAATCCCGCTTCCGGCCGATCTCACGCCGGTCGCGCTGCCAGCACTGACGACGGTGTCCTGGGTCAGCACGGCAGATACGCTCGCGGCGGCAAGTTGCACAGGCGGTGCCAAACCCGAGGTTCTACCTTTCTTCCGGGCGGCAGACGTAGGAGCGCCTGTCCCCGTCGCGGTCGAATTAATGGTGGTCTCTACTTCAGCGGTCGCGGCCATTCGCGATCGATTATTGCGAACCGGAGCCCGGTAAGCGAACTCCGGCAAAACGGATTCTTCAGGTCGCGGCGGCAAAGTATAAAATCTTCGTAATGCCCTCGTGGCTTCGGCTGATTCGGCGGCACGTTCAAGTTCGTCAAAGGTTCTAAAGGTACCCCGGGGAATGGCTGCCTGGAAGTCGGGATGCAAATTCGTGTAGGTGAGTTCCAGCTGTTCGGCATACGGGTACGGGGGCTGTATATGACCGAGCATTAGGCGGAAATTTAGAATAAAATCGGCAACTGGTTCATCGGGACCCTGGAATCGACACCTAATCTCATCTCGTAGGCGGTGCTGGAAATTTACTCCCCCGAAACGACGACGAAAGTCTTCTACGAACTCGGCCCACGCTAGCCATCGGTGTTCTGAAAGGCGGTACCATTAACGCGCGGTGTCGGTTAATAAAAACGGCATGGCTTCTAAAAGGTCTTCATCTGTTGAGCCAGTTCCGCGTCGGCACTCGGCAACACGAACCAAAAACTCTTGGGTACTCGCGTCTCTTTCCCCGGCATAAGTCACCCCCCATTTACGTACGATATCTTGTAAATTTCGGGTACGCTCCATGAGCGCACGCGAATATGAACGCTGTGGTAGTCCAGTCGGTTGCGACCCGGGCAGCAAAACGACATGGTGCGGATAGCCAGACTCTGGCAGGGGTGCTGGAGGTGGAAGCAGGTGATGTGCGTATGGATACGGATCCGGAACGCGGTCGGTAATCGGTGCGGCAGGCCCGTAGGCTGTGACAGGTGAAGCGGGGTGGGAGCAGTAGGCTGAAAATGGGTTGTCCGCCGCGAGTCGGCGGGTTCCTTCCGGGATAACCCCGGAGATTCCCCCGCGCTTCAACGGCGAACTACTCGTCGGTTCGGCACTGGGTTCCTCCCCCCTGGTAGATGGCAAAATTTCGACAGAGGGTCCAAAATTTACTCGCGTCGGCAAGGATCTAGAAGGCGGCATCTCAGGCATGGTAGTCGATGGTTGTGTCGGCAAGGTGGTGGAGCTACTAATCGGCACGGGACCAGGTCCAGACTGGGTGGACATCGCCGATTGCCTTTCGGTAAGCCACGTGTCGAACAGGGACTGGGCAGCGGCAGCCTTCGGCGAGGCACCCGCGGTGGTGGTCTCTCCTCTTATGAACCCGTAAGCAGACGCGGCCCGTATTTGTCTTACTAAAATCGTTCCCTCCCGTGAAAGACCGTAATAAGTTAAAAATGCGTTCACCTCTTCCGATACCAAAGTTTCAGCCCAGGTTCGCACCTGAGCGACAGTTTTTAACGCTGGCACGCCCGGCGGCAAGTCACAATTTTCTTCCGACATTTTACAGAACACCCGGTATCTCAAGCAAATTCGAAATTATCGGCAGACCGCGTATGTAGAGCTCGAACAAAAGAAAGTCGCACACACGCTTAGCAAGCACACAGATAATAATATTCGGCTAAGCAACAGGCTGCTCGGCACGGCACGGTACGGCAAGGGCGTACCGGCCGCAATCGCCGAGCGTAAACAAACTCGGCTCGCTCCGCGCGCTGGAGCGAGACCGCAATTCACAGGCACAGAAGGGCACAAGTACAAAATATATAGCACAGAAATCAATAGCGGTGAAATAAATAGCAGAAAAATAAATAACAGTGAAATAAATAACGGAGAAATAGATAACGGAAAAATAAAATCTAGCGTAACCGTCCGATTCGAATCCGGGAAATTCTTCTCGCCAGACTAAAAATTCTATTTACAATTTAATTATTTATAAATTCAATCGGCAAGCTGGTTTTCTCCAAAATTCACCCATTTCACCTCGTGGGCCCCACGTTGGGCGCCAAATTTGTAACGGGCTTTTTACCTCACCCGGGGGAAGGTGCTATTAATCGTACCGTAGTTCATCGTCGTGCCTAATCGCTTTGAAGTGTTGTATTGAGAATTGGAAACCGAGTTCCGTTTTGTTGGTCATTTGTTTTGTATCTCCGCTGTGCGAGGAACCGTTCGCCGTAAAAAGGTAGGCTGCCGTTACCCCGAATCTCGCTAGCTATAGATTCTCAACGGCCAACCAATCACGGTACGCAGATACGCCAAGCGCACGAGCCTAGCGCGAGGCTAGCGTACGCTGCATCGGGCTCAACTACATGAGCCTCGCACTTGGCTCGCGCTCTCGGTCCTATCTGCGCTGTGATTGATGGACTTCAAACGGCTCTAACTCAAAAACCGTTGCTTTAAAAAAAAATCGTCAAGAGAAATTTTAGTCTTATTTTTTCACCAGGAATCCGTCAGTGCCCGGTGGTCCCCGGGTACTGAATCACCCTGTATGTGGCTTATCATGCCAAACCGGCCACTGCTGGACTTTTGTATTTTCAAATTTGCTAATTTTTCTTCTCATTTCGAGCTCATGATGAGTAATTCACCTGAGTTTTTCTAATTTTTATCTTAAAAAATGCACCCATTAGGTTTTTTTTCATATTTCAATTTTTTTCGTTTATCTATTGTGAGATTCGAATATCAGAGCACCAGACTCGTCGATGGTTGGGCGATATCAGTGGAAGGTATAAGAACCTGGGTGTAGTATACGAAACGAATTTTGAAGTGTATGTGTGCGACACGTTAAGGTTCACGGCCTATTGGCAGTCGGTCCATAGACGTCATAGAGAGCACGACTCTCTATTTAAACTTGATCAAGCAACCTCACGGTTATAATTTGAGTGCACTCAATATTTATTTAATCGTCTACGAAAAAACATTATGTACCTCGCCAATCCTGTTGGATTTCACATTTTTAATTAATAAAAAATAATACGGACCGACTCGACGACACAAGACTTGACAGGAACGAAAGATAAGTCATGACTAGATAAGGATTATTCCAATGAATCTGTGTCATTCTCTTAAATTATTTATGTTTCATTAAGTGTTGTTTTACATTATTTTTATGTGTGTGTGTGAATGATTTTTTTTTATTTATACATATATTTTTTTTATCTTTTTTACAATATATTTAATTTGATTGGCTATTGGCCTTTTACATCGCGTCTCTGTCCTGTTTATTTCTACTTATTTATTCTTTTATTCATACATATATTTTGTTGATTATTGTTAATTTGGCTTAACGTATTTATAATTTTAACGCACAAAAGCCAATAACAATAAATATATCGTTACACTATAACTTTCTGAAGAATGAAGTGATTTAAAAAAATGAGGGGTTAAAAGTTTTGTTTCGAAATATTCTTTCATTCAAGATTATTTTGAAAATCATTCATGTAATAATTTAGTCAGTTTCTCAAATTTTAAGCATAAAATCGCATTTTCTGTATTGATTGTCTTCTTCAATTTTTTTCATTTTTTCTTATGAAAAACTGTTACTTATTTGAAGATTTTTAAGCCTAGTTTCATAGTGGGCAATTCATTCTTTCTATTTTAAAAAATTATTTCACTGTTGTTTTTTTTCTCAAATTAAATTGAATTAAATTAAAGTAATTCGTAAATGTCTATAATTCGGTGAAAAACCGAACAAAGCGTATGGATAAGATACCAAAGATTGATCTTTTCGAATGCAATTTTCAAATCTACAAAATTTACCCGAAAGACATTTTTTATATGATATAAACACGGCAAATTTTTCATTAGATATATAAAGTCAAAATCGAAATCAAAAAATATCATTTGGATAAATTTCACAGATTTAACAATTGCATCCGAAAGGATCAATTTTTGGTTTCTTGTCTATACGCTTCGTTCAGTTTTTCACCGAATTGTAGACATTTAAGAATCAATTTAATTCAATTCAATTTAATTTAAGAAAAAAAAAAAAAAACGAAAATTTTACGGTAACATAATCTTACAAAATCGATAGAGCTTGATTGCAATTATTTGTTACACGTTTGAAAAACAATCACTGTAATTAGACGATGTAAACAACTTACTTGAAGTGGAGACCCATATATGCATAGTAATTATGCAGGAGATGTTGTCCGAATAGATCACATCATATAGTCGAACTTTTGCTGCTCGATATCACTCTTACAATTAGTATCACTGACTTACTAATGAACACTTTTTCATTGTTTTTTTTTTCTATAAACAATAGAAAACTTGAATAATAGTAGTAGAGCCATCCTGTTTCGGGATGAAACTTTTCCTACGGGCCGTTCGTCCACTCGCTGAAAGGTCCCGATTAATCATGTACGCGTGTGAGTAAACGTGACGCAAATAGACGATTTGTATTATGATCGTGATGAGTATAGGGTAACACCCTTGTTCTATCCCGTTGAAATCTACATCAAATCACAGGCTTTTTCCCATGCACTCAGAAAACGTAAATTAGATTTGGTACATATAAATATATATCACACCTACCTTAAGGTGCCGCTGAAGTGACTTGAAAATATCAAATCGTGACGTCATAAATACGTGCAGCGCCTCTGAACGTTGAACGGTGAACTAAGGCCGCTGATTTCATTGGCTTGTTCTGTTAGATCCAACCAATGATGTCAGTTACAGATCGGAACATACTTCTTGTGGACCATAAACGGGCTGCTGTCACATGAAAAACGCCTATACGAATCGAGCCATGTTTACAAAAAAATAACTGATAGTACAAGTTTTCCCGGATAACGTGTGTGCTTTTGTACGTGTGAATCTCCCTAGCGAGGGTGAAAGAAATTGTGAAACAGTGCAATCAGTGAATATTCAACATGCGGTAGCTCCGATCGGCCATGTTTGTTGTCGCGTGATTTTATTCACTTCATCATTCTTTATTATAAACATTATCAGCGATTTGCCTGAGCAGTGACTGAGATTCACACGTACACTATTATTCAAGCTACGATTTAAAATATTTCCGAGTAAGATTCATACTCTCGTTATCGCAGGATTCGTATAGGCGTTTTCACCCAATTTCCCCGCTTCTGACGTCACGAAATATATATATATGACATGCCAGGTCAGCGGGGCCTTAAGCTGTCAATAGAGTTGGGCACACTTATATGTAGCATGATCAGTTTGCAATGAATTTCGCACATAAGGTACACACAAAATATGGAATAATAAATTTAATTCATGAAGATGGAATACAATTAATAAAAAAAAAATGTATTCATAATAGGTTCATTGAATTTTTCCAATGTGTCACTGTTATTTCAAATTTTTTGATACGACTCTCATAAAACCAATCAGGTTTCAAATGTAGAAATTGAATGAAACAAGATGCGGTTCATTTCACCGGTCTTCACGGGTTATAGCCCTCGAACTTTCCACCGCCCGAGTCAGTTTCTAGTTTGGATATCGATATTCGAGGAATAAAGGACATGAGTGTGAAGTAATAAATAATGAAAAAATAATGAAAACATCAAGAAAAGAAATCTGCGATAGATTTGTGATCACCAACGCACAAGACCTTCTGATACCAGCAAGTTTTCATGGAAAGTTATTAATTTATGAATTTTGGACCACCACATTGGTTTCACTTTGAATTTTTGAAATTTGACTTCGAATTCGTAATGAGTGATGTAGTAAACTTTGAAGGACCAATTTTTATGAAATTAATTCATCCACTCTTGAGATATCATAACAAAATTTTATTCAGCGGATATCTGAAAGACCGCTCGACCGATCAAATCCAATATTAAATCGGTTAGTTCGGATAGTATTTACATTATTTTTAATTCGAAAGGCTATTTTTTGTTGGCTGTGAAGATACGATAAAAAATCACATTCAACCCTTCGTTGACAGTCCGGAACATTTTGACCCGGACGAAAACGAGAGAGAATGCTCACTTTTATATGTTCAAAAGTGTTCAATAATTTTATTGAAACAAGTTTATTTTATATTTTTCGAACTTTAATTCTGCAGGCATATTAAAGAATATACAAAATATATCCCTGATTTGCCAAACTAACCTAAGGGTTGTTAATGACAGGTGGATGAAGCACCATCCGGGTCAGATAAACCATCCGGTGTGTCAAAATCGTGACCAAAAGTAAGTGTGTCAAAGAAGGGTTAAGGACGAAATAGCTTGATCGAGACTGTAAAATTGATTGTTGCATTTATTGTAAATGATGCCCGGATCGATTTCAACGTTGAGGTATATATCTCCAAATATCGAAGTCCACGTATCTCATACACGAAAAAGGGCTTTCAGCCTCATTCTACACGCAATTTTGAGCAAAAACACCCAAATTTATTGGAATTTTACGAAGAATTATAAAAATGGCTTGGAACCTACGAAATCGCAATATTGTATATTCATTTTTATTTATTTTGTTCAACTATTGTTCAACAATAATTAATGGAGTGCTTTAATTAAGAGATACGTGGACCTCGATACATGCAGATATAAACGTCAGCTTCGAAATCGAAAAGACACTCCCTTGAGTATTGAAAGATCAATATTTGATGAATTTCCAAATTTTAGTTGCCCGCTTCAACAGGAAGAGGACTTTTAGAGGGACTTCTGAATTCACATGTACCGGACGTTTAATTTGTTGTGTAAAATGCAGTCTGTAGGTGAAGATCCGAATTGTGTCAGCTCAATCCTTTCGATAGCGAAGATCTAAATCGCTATCGAGTAAATCCATCTCAAATCATGCAGGTCAGCGGAGGTAATGCATATTCCACAATTGCTCGTAACTGGAAGTATGTTCTTCCTTAGCCAAAATAAGCGGAAACTTATGTTTTGCACGCTCAATACCAATTTGTTCAGATTAAAAGGTGAATACGGTTTTTTTTTGATCAAAATTAAAAAATCAAAAAATCCTCAAAAAAACGATTTGAAAACAAAATTTTGTGTCTGTTTTTGAAATCGCTATTTTGGAACTTTGAAAATTTTGCTTTTGCGATTCTGATTTGACGGCGTGTGGGATTCTACTTATTCCAAAACAAGAATTTTGCGAACAGTACGAAAACTGCTAAGTTGGCGTATATTTTTCATCAATTGAACGTTAAATATCAGGAAATACCGCATTTACCTTATAATCTTGAAATATCGATGTCGGGCGTCTGAAATTTATTTGGGTCATAATAAAATATACGTGTCTGCTCATTTTGGCCAAGAAAGAATATACTTTAGTTCCGAGCAATTCTGGAATATGGAGTGCGCTAGCCTGCACGATTTGATATGGATTCAGCCTGTTGTAAACCTATCCTGCCTCCGTTCGTATTATTTGCCCCATGAGTTATAATAGCAAAACTGTGAGACGGAGGTGAGAGCAGTTCTAATTTCTGTCGCTAGAGTCCGCACTGACATTGGAGCGTTGTCGGATCCAAGGGTTCTGATGTCAACGGTGCTGCTATCTCGAAGCGTCGAGTAAACTATTCTATGAGCATGAATCTTGGTTCTCGGAACATTGCTATTTCGGAACTTTATAATTCGGAATCTTTTACTTTCGTTAAGGTAATTTCTGGAACTCTGAAACTTAAAACCGCACAAGTGTTTCTTCAGATTTTCCTTACATCTACACTTTCGAATGAATAGTCGTTCGACTTTCCAATTTTCGGAATTTTGTACTTGATAGAATATCAGACCTTCGACATTAATATTGTAGTATTACTGTTGATTCGATTTATTACTCATGTCGTTTGCTCACGGACTCGGGAAAGCGTATAATATATAAATTTAATTACGCATAACTTTTTATTCGACACTTTAACCATTCTATGGCTTGTACTTTCAGCTGAGTACACGTTCGCTGCAATACATTCAACAAAATTTGTTGTTCGGTGTTGAAAAATTTGTTATTTTGCGCTTTCGGTGCTTTCGAATTTCGGAATTTCAACCCCACCCCCTAACGGGCTATCTCTCTCCACATTCGCGCACTCGCTCGCTCACCCATACCCATCGCGTTGACAAGAATTTTAGCTTCTTATTGGGCTCCTACAATGTCGGTTTTGCCACCACTTACAATTAGTCTACCTAGTCAACAAGCACCTTTTTGAAGAATTCCAGTTACACTTCTAAAATTATGGTTGGGATGTCATTTGATTCAGAATCGCGTCCAGAAACTTTTTGGAAAAATTCAGGGTAGGGAACCAAAAATTGCAAAAGTTGTAAACATTTTAGTAAGAAAAAAAAAAAAAAAAAACACGCACTTCGTTGTTCGCGAATATGTTAAAAACTATTGCACATATCGCAAATGTAAAAAAAGATTCTTAAGGAGCAGTAAATCTAAAAGAAAGTCCTAACTCCACCACCAATATTTATAATGTTAATTCAAAAGTGAAAATAGTGCTCAAAATGAGCGATATGACGACCGTGCGCCCGGCGCCTAATTCATTTTTTTTAACCATTAAATATGAACGAAAATATTCATGTACTATTCGGATACATGAACGAACAATAATCTGTAGAAAAAAAAAGTTCCCAATTCTTCAATTACTCATGGTTTTGTCAAGCAAGCAATTCATACGAATTGTGTATCAAAATAAAAACCTCTGTGATTTTTCAACTAAGACATGAAATTTTTTTACTTCTGGAAACCATTGTTCAAAGGGTTTGAAAAAGATCCTTGTTTAGAAACATTTGTAGTTTCAATTTTTCATTTTTAATGAACAATTTGAGGGATGAAAGAGTTAAAAAATGAAATAGTTATAAAAAAAAATCTGTTTCCAAATGTTTGAATGGTTTCAATCTATAAACACTAAAGAGTACATAAATATAATTTTTTGAATATCTTCACTCCGATTATTTGAAAAATTGTTATAAGCAAATGTATTGTTTACGATATTATAAAAAATTTGTTCTTGACCATTTGACCACCGATAAAAATTATTATTTTCAGGATAAAAATCATTTCTTAAAAAAAAAATTCTATCCTTTAAACACGCATTTTTTGATCAACAACTTTTTTTCGTTGCTAAAAATTCATATGCAGGAACGGTTTTTTTTCAATCATTATTTCCTGTGCTCTTTCATATTTGGTAACAGAAAATATTTTTTTTCATTTATTAATTGTTTAATAATTAAATAATTTGGTATAAACAAATGATTATCCGTACTATAAGTTTTCAGATATACTACTACAAAAAAAAAAAAAAAAAAAAAAAAAAACAACCTTGTACGACTTGAGGAAATAAAAAGGTTCTTCTATTTTTGACATAACTTTAAATATTTTTACGTCTTTAAGCTTTTAACCTTTTGTGGGTTATTTATCATTCCGGTGCAAATCACTTGTAAACTATTAGCAATACGGCAAAGACACTTCAAATCTTAAATATACACCATCAAATAATAAACAAATTGAGCTTTAAAAAAACATCTAACCCGGTGTTGTTTATTGAATTATTTGCATTTATTTGTTACAGAATCAATGAATGACCTCAAAGTTTATATAACTAACTGATAATAATTCAATTCAATTCAAAAGTCGGAAAAAATATTGCTGTTTTTTTTTTTATAAATAAATGCAGATGTCTTTGTCGTATTTTTAACAATTCATAAAATATTTTAATTTGGAAGTCGGAAAAAAATGCTTACATGTTTTTTAAAATGAATAAATCGAGATGTCCCTTTCGTATTTTTCATAGTTTATGAAATTTACAAATCGGATAAAAATGTTTCCAAGGTTTTTTTATGAATAAATGCGAAAAAGTCAATAAATAATCTAGTTAGCGCTTTGATTAAAAGCTCAATTTGTTTATTATTCAATGGTGTATAAAGAAGATTTGAATTTTCTTTCCCGTATTGTTGATAGTTTACAAGTTATTTGCACCGAAATGATAAATAACCTGAAAAAGGCAAGCTTAAACAATTGAAATTTTTGTCAAGAAATGTTTTTTTCTTAAAAATCATGATTTTCATTGATGGTCAAAATTGTTATTAACAAATTTTTGATAAGGTCATTGATTTTGTAATGTTTTAGTTTGAAAATCACAGAGGTTTTTATGTTAATACACAAATCGTATAAATTACTTGCTTAACAAAAGCATGAGTAATTGAAAAATTGGTACAAAATTTTTTTTTACGGATTATTGTTCATTTAATGTATCCGAATGGTACATGAATATTTGTGTTTCTCAATATTCATATCTAATGGGTTAAAAAAATTTTTTTTCGTGCATGTAGGAGTGAATCGCGCTGGGCGCATGGTCGTCATATCACCCGTTTCCAACGCTATTTTCACCTTTAAATTAAAATTATAAATATTGATGGTAGAGTTCCGGGAGTTTGAACTTTTTTGCAGGAAATTTCCTGCTCTTTAAGAATCTTTTTTTACATTTGCGATTGTGACGTTGCACCCAGCGTGCACGTCACAATAAGCCCCAAACCCGCGGAGCGGGGCCGAACAATGCCGAACCGGCCCGGGTGCACCCGAAGACGCGCCGGGCCGGCCGGAGAAGTCACTCTTGTGCCAGCTACGAACGCCGCCGGACGCTTTGAAGACTGCCGAAAAGCGCTACGAAAAGGTCAGCTGATCTATATCCATTTTTCCGTACACCAACCACGCTCCGCACCGCCACCGCCAATCACCGCATCCAACCACTGCATCTTCATCAGATCCCCTCACACACGCCGTCCCGCCCCGTCCACTACACACCCACACGCGCACACACCTACCCTCTCACTCACACTGTCAAGCACACCTAATCATTAGTTTTAAGGCCTTAGACTTAGATAACGCTAATCGGCTGGGGCGTGACCAGCCGCCACGTGGGATCTACCCATCGTTAAGTAGCACGTAAGACCCCTCAAGACTGACCCGACCAAATAAACCAGCTTCTTTACTTTCTCATAATTTCGGCGTGCGATTTTACTCCTCCCCGTCTCTCGTCTCCCCCCTTCCTTCCCCAGATAAGTGCGAGGCGGACCCCTCGTCACACGATATCTGAAATAGTTTTTGAGATATTCGCGAAAAACACGAAGTGCGTGTTTGTTTTTTTTTTTTTTTTAATGTTTACAACTTTTGCAAATTTTTGTTCCCCACCTTGATTTTTTTCGAAAAGTTTTTTGGACGCAAATCCGAATCGAATGACACCTCAACCATAATTTTAGGAGAATTGTAACTGGAATTCCTCTAAAAGGTGCTTGTTGACTAAACTATAGTATCCGAACGCTGAATAACGGCTGCGAGATGTGGATGCCCGCACAGCGCGGCGGGAATCGGTCACTCTAATGCCAGGCGAGAATCGCGAGCGTATTCAGGCGGCAGTTACCAGTGAGTGAGGTTATTACCATAAAGAAAGCACTCTTGCGGAAAAAAGAAGTCGAAGAACACGACGGAGGAGAAGAAGAGGAAAATTTCGGAATACGAAGAAAGTGTGTGTGGCAAAGAAGTAGAAGTGCATCAACCGGTACCACCATGGAGAATAATTATCTCGATCCTCACCATGAGGAACTCGCTCAGATAATTTCGGCACACGTATCTTCGATGGAGGAAGTGAACTTTGAAGCCAAATTATTGAAAAAGGTAGGACAGCTCTTTATTAACAATAAAGCTGGCAGCCAATGACGACGAAAAAGAAAGAAAAAAAAACGGACAGTGATTTTCTATTGTTCGACAGGCGTCCGTCAAATCGTTCATTTTTTTCAGAATTATTTTAATTTCAGATCACTTGTCCATAATATAATGATTCAAAATAATTCTTTATGTGCTGTGACGTGGCGGGTCTACCAGCCCGTCACCGACCCGCACCTCCACTCCCAGGCGGCCGCGTCAAGCGCTCTTAAAGAGCAAGGGAGAGTCCTGCCGTGCCGCCAATGAAAAACCAGAGTTAGCTTTAAGATTTATGTATTGTTGCTAATGCTTTTTGTTACTCCCCCAACCCATTCTCTGAGGTGACCGCCACTGCCGCCGCCCCTGCCGCCGCCAATGCCGACGCCATCCAACGACCACCCTGCGCTGCCGTCGCGGGAAACGCGGAGGGACCACAGGACGACCGGCGCGGAGTTCGAAGCCCCGGACCCAGTAGTCGCGCTGTTGCTTGCTCGGACCTCGATGCCGCCAAGGACATGCTGCCGCTGCCGCCCAGGGGTCGAGTTGCCTCCACCTGAGCCTCCGATAAGACCGGCCTTGCCACCCGGCACCCACAAATAACCGGACTCAGTCTCCCCCTGGGCTCGCCGATGCCGACCGGACATTTCCGCCTTCGCCAGACCACCCTCGCAACACGCAGCACAGCGCGGCGAACAGACCGGCTGCCTAGGCTCCCGCCGGTCTCTCGCCAATCTACCTATCATCCCCTCCCCGAGGGCCGGCGGCCACCTCACTCTCCCTTGCGCTGCGCTGTTGATAGCTCTGTAGCTCATCGTAGTGGATACTTGCTTTGAAAATTGTGTTGAGAATTTGAAATCGAGTTCAGTTTTGTTTGTCTTTTTCTGTGTCTCTGCCGAGGAGGAACCGTTGCCGCTCTTGTTTTTTGAAGAACCGGGCGTTGTTTGCCGTAAAAAGGTAGGCTGTTGCTATCCCGAATCTCGCTGGCTATAGATTCTCAACGGCCTCAGGCCATTTTTCCTTTTTGCAACAGGTTGCCGGCCGGCTTCGGTCTGCCATTTTGTGTGAAAGCCCGCGAGCCTCGTGGTAGCTAAGCTTTTCTAGTTGATTAAATTGTTGATCTTGGTTGCTATTCTTATTTTATAATTAATATTACATGCTCTGGTTGTTCATTCGGTAATCTTTTGCCGCTTTATTGTAACGTATACTTTGTAATAGATCGTGTACCGTGCCGCTTCCCGGCCGCGTACCGAGTACGTGAGTGTGAGAGAGAGAGAGAATCTGTGAGTGAGTGTGTGCGCCCGTGCCGTCGTTGCCGAGCGTAACTACCACCGTCAAGCAGCGACAGGCGACCGTGCCGATAATATAGAAAAAGTGAAGGAGGATTATCTCGTGTTTGTGAAGCCGTTAGATTGTTAGCAAGCTTGTTTTCAGAATTGTTCTGCCTTGGTTTGAGTTTTGAAATTGTTAACGAACTCGCTTCACCACGAGTCCGTAGTCGCATGCGTTATTGAATTGTTACTGATTTTATGCCGCTTATTACTCGCTTATCTTGGTCGCTTGCCGCTCGTCGCTTCTAGCTTATACTGCTTGATTCTGCCGTGTTCTATTGACTTGTTGAACCTTGTTGCTGTGTTATATTTTATGCTATTTTGTTTTATTTTTATTTATTTTTGAATTGTATCGAAGCGTACCGCCACCGATAAGACCGCTTGCCGTGTAAATAACTATTTTGTTGCCTTCTGCCTTGCCGTAACGGCACTATTTGTTAATAAACGCTGGTAATTACATCTATAATCATTCGATTATCATCTATACTATTTCACCTTCGCGCCCACGTTCCCCTCACCGCTAGCTAGTCGGCTGTTTTTGTGTGTGCTCGCCCCTGCTATAGTTTCGCTTTGAGATTTGGTGGTGTGAGTTAGGTTCGCCGTTCGAGTCGGCGAACGAATACTATTGGACGGTAAATTTCGAATCTGGTAAGAGTGTATTCTCTTACGGCTCTCTCGAGCCTGGCGCCCAACACCTGTTCTGCAGTGCCGTCAATCTTTATTTTTTTTCATCTTTCTATTGCCGTGTTGGTCAACGCCATTTTTGTAAACGAGCCTCTGTGCCGACCCCGCTTTCCCCCGGGCGAAGTAAAAAGCCCGTTACAGTGCATAATCGGTGATCCCCCGCGTTGTATTTAGAAACGGACGGAACTGAAATAAAATCTCGTGAACGCAATCTTTCCTTCAACGGAGACACTCGTAACGCGTCGTCGGGGGTGAGACAAAGAAGTAGCGCGCTGTAAACACATTAAAATATACTACGGACTTGCCCTCACACAGATTTGATCGATATTCAACATACGTGTAGTAGATCAATCGCGCTTCAACATGTGCAAGCGTTAGAACTCGCTATTGAGCTGTTTTTTCAGAAAATCGACTATGAAAAATGCAGAGCTGTGTTTATACCGCTTGTGTGATAGAACAATGTTCGCGGAGCACGTGGCGTAGCGGGCGCTGCCGCCCGTTCTCTTGAGCGCGCGGGATCGCGTCCCGCTATTGTGCGAATTTTTTATCTATCAATTTTCACGTCATTTTTACTATAAATTTATAAAATTACGCCCATTGTTATTTATTGAATCATTGTTTTCGACGAAAAGTAGAACTCAATTCGTACCTGTATCACCGTCATAACGCATCCAATATATAATAATATATATAATATCTATAATATAATGAACGATGTATATAATATATGATTATATATGGGGCATTCTAGCTGAACTCGACCCACACTTGACCTCATGTATTCGGGTTAGTTATCAACATTTTTTTTAAATTCTCTTAGCCCACAAAAAGACTATCAATTCAGATTCCTTTTCGTCAAACGGTTTCGGGTTATGATTTTTAAAGTGAAAACTTCTTTAGGCGCGTTTTTCATTAAATCTAAACAGTGAACGAAAGTCAAGTGTGTGTGTGTGTGTGTGTGTGTGTGTGTGTGTGTGTGTGTGTGTGCGTGCGTGCGTGCGTGTGTGTGTGTGTGCATATATTAGATATATTTTTTTTCGGTCCTACCGGAAAATCTGATAATTTATAGAAAAAGAAAAATATTGCAGTCGAAAAAAAATTCTAAGTTAATTAGAGGCTCACTTTGAAAAATTCGATTTCCCGTATATAAATAACACGGCAAATTTTTTTTTCGCTTTCAACTCAATTTTTCGGTATTAAATTTTTTTTTTAAATAAGCACACGACTTTTGTAGGGCCTTAATTTTTCTACAAAAAAGTTCCTTTGAGCAAACTCTGTCCGACCAACAGTTTTGGAGCTGTAGAGTTGGAAAGGTGAATGTTTATAATAATTGGTACCAAATTTTTTCAAATTGGAAATTTATGATCTTACATTAAATATTATTTACAATAAACGCTATAAAGTTATTAAATTTTTCATTTGAGAAACAACATTTTCTATTTAGTAAATAAAGATAAATTTGAATCCACAATTACTATGAAATGATAATAATATTATGATTTCATAGTAATTATGGATTAAAATTTATCTTTATTTATTAAATCTCCAAAGTATCGTTTCTAAAATTAACAATTTAGTATCACGATTATAAGGTAATTTTCTCAATTTTAAGCTTTTGGGGGGGGTTCATCGACCAAAGTAGCTACCAGAAGTTTAGATCGCAGATCATTTGGCTGTCAATTTATTTTTGAATGCTGTTTGGTGTTTGAAAAAACATGTCGAAGGCTCACGGCGAGAAAAAGAATATTTGACCCTAGCCGATTTTATATATGGGGCATTCCAGGTCAATTCGACAAGGGTCTGACCCTCACCCTCTCTAATCTGAGTCTTAATGACCGGAGGTGTTTCGTTAGCCTAAAATGACATCTCCAAATTTTTCTCAGATTTTTACCCACCCCCCTGACGCCCCCCGACCCCATAAGTGATGATATTTTCGAAAACGGTCAATTGGACATTTTTGAAAATTATGAAAAAAATTACATAAATTCTGTAGGCATGTTACGGTACAGGGGGACGGCAGTCCATGTACCCACCCGATGGTGTTGGTTCGGGTGCTATTTTTGTAGGTTCGTAGTCGTCGCCGTTTTCGTTCAGGGAACGGAAGGGAAAGAACAGTAATTAGAGAATGATTATAACTTTTATTTTGATTTGGAAATTGACTGAAGTCGATGAGGAGTAGTTGAGGCAATGGTTTTGGGGAACGGGAGTTGAAGTTGAATGTAAGAGGTAAGAGCGTTGGAATGAGAGTGAGTCTTTTGCATGAGAAAATGAGCGAGGATACAGGGTAGAGGGGGGTCGAAATAGCAAGGTAAGGGCGATAGCGAGTGGTGTAAGCCAAGATGGAAGGATGACAAGATATGGAGTGTGGGAATGGTAGGTAAAGACAAGCGTCGAGGAAGGTGGGAGAGATGTGAGGCGGGTCGTCGGACGTAACAGGCAAAAAGAAAAATATCCCAACCAAAATCGAAGTGGGCAGGCAAAACAGTAATTTTTTATCAATTTTTTTACTGAATAATTTTTTTTTTTCAGTAATTTCGATTTTTTTCGCATTTTTCAGGTTTCAATATATTTTCCCAAATGCAACACCATCGGGAAATACTTTCCTTAGTAATACTTTCCCGATACATACATATACGACCCGAAACACGATATCAAAATCTGACACGATTGATTGTTCGGAACAGTAAACAGCGGCGTCTGCACACCAAATTTCAGCCCAAAATATTGAAAATTGTGGGAGGAGATACACTTTGAAGAATCCAAAAGTACGATTTCGAAAGATTTTTCAATGCCGCTATTTTTTTCGTAAAGTATAGCCAATTTCATGTAAAAAAGGTCGTATACTTATAGCTATCACGAATGGTTTGGGAGATATGAATTTTCGATAATAAATTTTTATCACCTGATAAGTGTCAAGGCTGTATATTTCTTGAACATAGAAAAATCATTTTATAATACATAGAAGTTTTAAAATTTCCCCGCGCCGTAAGTAGGTCCATCTTGTTTGCGTAAATTCTGCTCTTCTTGCCATTACTAGAATTTATTTTTGAAAATTCATATCTCTCAAACTATTTGTGATAGCTATAAATAGTATAGGACCTTTTTCACATGAAACTGGCTATTCTTCGCGAAAAAAAAAGTGGCATTGAAAAATCTTTCGAAATCGTAATTTTGGATTCTTCAAAGTGTATCTCCTTCCACAATTTTCAATATTTTTGGCTGGAATTTGGCGTGCAGATACTGTTTACTGTTCCGATAAATCAATCGTGTCAGATTTGTGATATCTTGTTTCCGGTCGTATATATAAAATCGGCTAGGGTCAAATATTATTTTTCTCGCCGTGAGCCTGAGGCATGTTTTTTCGAACACTAAACAGCATTAAAAAAAAAATTGACAGTCATCTGCGATCTAAACTTCTGGTAGCTACTTTGGTCGATGGACCCCCCCCCCCCCCCCCCCCCCCTCAATGCTTCATTTTCATCAATGCCAGCATGTTTGGCTGCTAACTCTGGCTGCTAGCTTCAGCCTCATCTAGTATAGGCGTCATGTCAACATGAAACAGTCTTGCACTACGGAAAAATATCAGGAATTGTAACAAACTGCTTCTGCGTGATTTCACAGGTTGCAAGCGAGTGGCACAGAAATCCGGATAAGAAATTCAAGTGGAAGTTGATCCGCCTCTGGAAAACAAATAGTAATTTAAGAAAGAAAGTTGAAGCACTTTTAGCAACAAAGGTAAGTAAATCACTCATAACAAGCGAGTCCACAGGGGAAACTAATCGCAGCTATCGCTGCGATTTTACAGAAAATGGCTGTGATGTTACGCACAATGCATTACATAATTTCCACAAAATAGCCTACGGTGAAAACGCCGAAAATATCGATAAAAATGACACCAATCGCGAAGACGATAATTCGTCCGAAACAAGGTGGGGCAACGTCTGCGAGGTAGGTAAAGAGACGATCACTGGCTGCCTTGAGCCAGATCTTGCTGTACAGCATACGGATACTCGGAGTATTCAATCTTCCGACAGCCTCATAACATCTGGTGTTGATAAAGAAATCGTTTCCTCAAACAGTGATCCTGCGTGCTGTTTCGTTAGAGAAACTGCAGACGTTGTTCATCAAATTGCAAACAGCGACAATACATTTCGTATCGCGGACAGTCCGATTTATTGTAAAGAAAAGCGTACTCAGCCTAATTCTGAAAAAATTCCTCGTCAACCACTGGACTCCGATTCAGATAGTACTATTTTATTGTCCTCGAATAAAAGTGAAACCGCAGCTAGTTACGAGCGAAAAATATTTAAACACAGAAATTCAGCCGCCTGGTATTCATCTAAATCATTCCTTTATGATTTTACTGGAGATGAGGACGAAGAAGAAGAAAACATCGACCCGAACGTTTTGGAACCAAAGACGAGTAAGAAAAACCCTTTTACTGTAGACCTTGGTAGTACGACTCCCTATTCAGCAACATTTAAGGACAATGATGGGGTTATTACGGCGGATACGATGCGCAGAGGACTGAGAAAAGTTCTAGCAGAGCAGTACCGCTGTACATGTACTTTGCGATTCGGTACAATACGCGGTAACGACACAGATTATGCGGTGTATGCGAGGTGTTTGAGTAACGAACACGCACAATGTTTCAAATTTGTTATATTTGATATGCAACTGTTGAGAGCCACTCTTTATGCTTCTAGTACAGACAGCATACACTATCCTCGTCAAACTCCGACTTTTATTCAGCTGCGAGGTGCGGAACGCGACCGCGTAAAGGATGAATTGAAGACCAGACGACCACGAGATTACCAAATGGAAGTCTCGAGAAAAATTGATCCTGTTTTAGCTGCAGATGGCAACATGCAAGAACTAAGAAGATTGGCCGTATATCGTAAGACCAAGTCTGAAAAAAATTGCAAGAACGATTTGAGTCTCGGTAGAGGTGATTTGAGCGACCTAATCCAATTGTGGATCGACCAATCAAAACAGTGTGACCCATATTTACGGTATGTGGCGCTACCATTTACCGCTATAATGTTTACGGAGGCTCAATTCAATCTCCTGGATCAAAAGGAAGCGATTATCTTGCATTTAGATGCGACCGGATCGGTCGTACGAAAGCCTGCGGAATTGAACTGCAAGAGGATTTATTATTACACGATGGTAATAAAGTATGGCGAATCCGTCATTCCGCTTGGTGAAATGGTGACTTCTGAACACCACATCACTTCGATTGCGACGTTTCTTAAAATCTATAGGCACTTCGTCCAAGGGGCATCGAATAAGTGGCCATTTGTATCCGCGGTGGTTGTAGACTGGAGCTGGGCCTTCATGAACGCGCTATTCACTGAATGGAACCACATGTCCGTGAGTGAATATTTGGATATGGCGTTCAACTATACCGTTAAAAGGGTTTATCCTAAAAACATTATAATATTTCAAAGCTGCTGTGCCCACTACATGAAACGTATATCCTTAATAATTGAGAAAAACTTCTCTCAGTACAAGAACGTCAAGTCGTTTCTAATGGAATGCGTAGGGATTATGATGCTGTGCAGAAACATGGACGAACTTGATAACGTATTTGCACACTTTGTGACGGCGGTGTCGACCCCAGATGAAGATGAAGCTCAGACCAGTTTGCTCGCCTTAGGGAGAATTGTGAAGGAGCGAGAAATTGAAATATCTGATTTCCACAAGAAAGACAGGGAGGACGAGGATGCCGATAAAAAAATGGGGCTGAGAAACCCAAAGTTGATGCTGTCTGGTATAAAAAAAGTAAAACAATATTCGCGAAATCACCATTTTTCATGCACTTCGCAGAAAAATTAAAACAAGTTGAGTGCACAATCAACCTGCAAAGACCCGTGACTAACAGATACTTTGTTCCCGGATTTGCTAAACACATGACGTGGAAGCATCTGCCATACGCTCCTCTATGGACCTCAATAATGTTGGACCTCGTTGATCCGAACATAGCGCGACTAAGCAACGCCTACGTGGAGAGCTACAACAACCTGATCAAACATCAAACGCTGAACCATCAAAAGAACCTCAAGGTCGGGCACTTCGTACGAAAAACTGAAAATTATATGAGAGATTTGCTTAAATAAGTGCATTTGACGGTACCGATCAAAACGAAGACGCCGAGCAAGAAACCGAATTACCCGCAAACGATCCGAAAGAGCATCATTGGTACTTCCACATCGGAAAAGTACCTTGTTTCTCGTGGAGTAGTGACGGAGGATATGGTTGAGCAAGACGACCTTAAGCAGACTCGGGAGCTAGAGTTACGTACTTTGGAAACAGTTCACCATGACTGCGCGTACCTTGAGGAAGCGGCTGATCCGTTGATCAGTGAAACTTGGATCGATAAAAAGAGAAAAATTACTTCTACGAGAGGCCATTTCAAGGGCAGCTCGCTTGAGCGTATCGTGGATAAACTACGAAAAAAACATTCAAAACAAGAATACGTTACCGAATGTACTAATACAGAAACAAACGCAGCGCAGAACGTGACACTTGACTCCGACAACACCGATAATTACCATTCTCATGTAATTGATATCAGTGTAGTTGCAAGTTCACCGGTGTCCCAATTTGGAACTGTCCTAGAAAGTGGTTTATTTAACAACGTTGCGTACTACCTACAATCTAGATCTCACAATGTGAGAGTTGCAAGTTTCACCACGACTGAAAATCCACCGATTGCGTCAAGACACTTCCAAATAACTGCTAGGCAGTTTCATACATTAGCCCAACACGAATGGGTCGATGGATTGGCAATCGACTGTTATTTTCTGACACACATGGATACTTGGCAGAATAGTATATATATATGGCCACTGATGATACAAGTGTCATTATCGGAAGCGGTTCGTGGCGCAGAACACCATCCACCGCCTCAATAAACAACATCACTCGTCTCTTGAATGGGAAAATCTTGATGCCGTACATGCTAGATGATCATTCGCGTCTGCTCGTTGTTGATATCGACCGGGAGACGTTATCCCTGTTAGACCCGTACGAAAGGACGACTGACGAAGATAGGGTGTTGAAAGCGTTCCGTGATTTTGTCACAGGCAAAATTTTTTGTATTGCAAAAAATTCCGTGGAAAACTGAGGAAGTTCGAGATAGGCCGTATGATACTACCAACTGCGTAGTCTATGTAGCTTATTACGTAGAATGTATGGCACAAAGAAAACCATTTGACTTGTCGTTCGATCCGTTGGAATTTAGGAAAACAATGTTGCATACCTTACTCTTGAGATCGGTTGATGTGAGAGAAATGTGTTTGTACTGTTTCGGAAAGCCTGGAGCAAACGATCAAGTTGTATGTATAGCATGTCATCGCTGCTGTCACATAGAATGCATCCATAAAGGATACATTAATTCTGAAGATGAAGAGTTTGAGGGAGATCCCGGGTACAGGTATAAGAAAAAAAAGACGTTCCAATCAAACAAGCGAATGAAGGTAACCGACTGAGATTTGTCTGCTCCGTTTACATGCAGATTATGCATGCGCATGTAATAAGGGAGAACGAAATACGTTCCAGGTATATGTGAGAGGAATTACACTTTGAGTCAGGATAATATCGAAGCTGCGTATATCAGTTATGTGGATTTGAAATATTCAAGATAGAGGTTACACATACTGTACATCTGTAACATTCAAGTACACAGTTCTATAAATATTTCTTGCATGATTATGTTTAGTAAAATATTTAAGCAGATGTTGTAATTTTGTGAAATATTCAAAGCTATAGTTGTTATGTTTGATACACGAACTTGTGAAATATTTTAATCAAAATTTGTGATCTCGTAAAATATTTTAGTTAAAATTTAGGATTTTGTGATGTATTTAAAGTTAAAGTTGTTATGTGCGATACATGGACTTGTTGAGATATTCAAGTCAAGACTTGTGATTTTGTGAAATAATTAAGTAAAAAATTGTGATTTCGTGAAACATTCGAGTCAAAAGTTGTGATTTCGTGAAACATTTGAGTCGAAAGCTGGGATCATGTGAAATATTCAAATCGAAAGTTGTGATTTTGTGAAATATTTAGTCTAGTGTTGGAATTTTGTGAAATATTTAAGGTTGAAGTTACGATTTCTTAAAATATCCAAGGCAAAAGTTGTGATTTTGTGAAATATTTAAGTCTAGTGTTGCCATTTTGTGAAATATTTAAGGTTAAAGTTACGATTTCTTAAAATATCCAAGGCAAAAGTTGTAATTTTGTCAAATATTTAAGGTTGGAGTTACGACTTCTTAAAATATCCAAGGCAAAAGTTGTGATTTTGTAAATGAGGTATGATTTAATTTATTTTTATAGGTAATAATGACACTTATTTATGCATCAGCTGGAGTTGACAACCCAGGCACAGCAGATTAGATATGCGAGAGAAGATCTTCTAATATCGATCAACCTGTAGTACAGTATTTGCTTGAACCATGGAATATCATCTCAATTAACCACAATATACATTCTCCACCAACACTGCGATCTTCGGATCTACAATTTCAACGCGACAAGAAGAGCGAAAAGAATGTCAGTTTACAAATCATCATCGTCGTTTGTCACGTGGCGTTATCCTTTATCATCATGCCATCGTCTCGTCATTAGCTTTTGGTATTCACAGTCTTGTCTACATAACTTATCTTCAATTTTAACACGACAAGAAGAGCGAAGAGAGGACGTCAGTTTGCAAATCATCATCGTCATTTATTACGTGACGTTATCCTTCGTCATCATGCCATCGTTTCGTCATTAGCTTTTGGTATTCACAGTCTTGTCTACATAACTCATCTACAATTTGAACACGACAAGAAGAGCGAAGAGGACGTCGGTTTGCAAATCATCATCGTCATTTCTCACGTATCTTACGACATCATGTCATCGTATTGTCATTAATTTGATAACCATCTCGGTCTTCCACGTTTCAGTCTACAAAAGTTTTTCTCTATTAAATACGATAACCTGATGATATGATTTTAGAACGGAGTGATAGCTAAGCGTATATCTTGCGTGCTGACATTTTGATGACATGTTTTTTTATTCTTTGTGTAGACTGGAAAACTGATCTTCAATCGACGATATAACGAATTCAGTCTGAACTATACATTATATGAGTGTATCATGAATGTATGTACGTATGACATTATTTAAAAACCATCCCACATTTATGAAAAATAAATAACAGTACCAATAAATATCGATGTCTATTATTGATTACGAAAATAATTGTTGAAGTAGATCTTTGTTACAGCTTGTTGGAGAATAATACCACTATATGGGAATCAACTGTACGGACAACTGGTAATATTCAACCTCATGACAGATATTTCTGAACTGGCCCTTTTAAGCGCCACAAAGCATCAGTTCTTTTGAGAACTACCAAAATAATTGCAAACAAACGAATCGCTCACAAATTATGAGTGTAAAATAGTAGTTTTCAACACAAGTGTGTGAAAACTGACGTACGCGTATCAATCGTTATTTTGTGTAACAAAGTGTGTAAAGTAAGCTTTTATTTAGACCGCGGTTTCCATGCATTCATTCAGTCATTATGTACTTTCAACTTTGCAATAATTATTACCCGCATATTTATTGTTTCGATAGTTTGGTGGGCAAAGAGGGGGGGGGGGGGGGGGGGGGGGTACCAATAGCATAAATTCGAAATGTTTACTAAATTCTGCCATGATGTTGTCAGTCATTTTATGACGTTGAAGTTTGCATCGTTGCGATGCAACGAAATCGACCACAATAAAAAAAAAATTATTACTGACCAAAACTACTTCTGCTCAGTACAGATGGACTAGATACTGTAATATTGTGACATGAAAGAGATTTACCCTGCTAAACGCACCTGTGGAAGGGGTGTGATCACCGACTATTCTATCTGTTTTATGGTAACATCATAAGTGAATTTTTTCATAACACAAAGTTATATGATTACCAAAAGTTTTAGTTGGTTTCAATTTTTATTCCGTCGCGAGAAACCACAACACAAATCGTCACAACTCCCCGACCTTCGGAAACCACCCCTTAGCGGGGGAGGTAACGTTGAATTATTATTTCACGCAGAGTAATAGCATTACCAAATCTTTTTTTTTTTTGTGTTAATTTTTATTTCATCGTCAAGAACCACATTGCGAATCGTTCCAACAGCATAGAACTCATGACTTGGAAGCCACTCTCACCCTACAACACCACTACTGTCGGATATCTGTTAACCCTTAGCGGCACACATTTTTCCTTACTTATTATCGACTCGAAATTTTGTACTTGAGGGTTTTTGGGGTTGCTGATTACGAATCTGTACTCAAAATTTGAAAATTCAAGATGGCGGATTCAATATGGCGGACCAAACGTGCAAAAACTCGTTTGACGAGAGCGAAAGTTGGTATTCGGGGGTTTTCAGGGTCGCTAATTACGAATCCGCACTCAAAAGTTGGAAATTCAAGATGGCGGATCCAATATGGCGGACCAGTATGCAAAAAGTCGTTAGACCTTCGCAAATCATGAAACCCAAGATCTTTTCCATACTTTCAAATCAATTGCAGTCGTTTTGCGGTCTTAAAATCCGTCATTTGAAGTGCACAGCCGCCATATTGTGTCCGCCATTTTGAATTTTGCAAATCTGAAAACGGATTCGTAATCAGCGACCCTGAAAACCCCCGCCCACCAAAAATCGTAAGGATAATCTTAAAACTATCTTCAATAATACATTTTTTCTAAAAAAAGTGCTATTTTTCAGAGTTTGTTAATTTGTATAAACAAATTAATGAAACATAAAAACAATTTAAACATAAACTTTGATCACTTTGATGCCACTGTGCCGCTAAGGGTTTAAAAATCCGTCGAACCGAAATTATGCTGAAGGTAGTATTCACTCGGTACCTCTATCAAGCTGGCACCGCCACAAAAGAAAAACGAAGTTTACTATATAAAATAATTAAGTGCTAATTAGATGCTAATTAAATGCTGTAGAGTCGAATTTGTCGCTCCGCGATTTTTCAAAAAAACCTGTGGCGGTGCCAGGTTGGACTCAAGCTAGCAGCGCCACAACGAGAAAACTACTAAGGAAGAGTGATTTCGAAAAAATGATTACACAGGAATTAAATGCTAATTAGATGCTCCAAGAATATCCAAAGCTCGAATTTTTTGCACCGCGTTTAAAACAAAAAACCGGTGGTGGTGCCAGGTTGGACTCAAGCTAGCAGCGCCACAACGAAAAAACTACTACGGAAGAGTGATTTCGAGAAAATGATTACACAGGAATTGAATGCTAATTAGATGCTCGAAGAATATCCAAAACTCGAATTTGTCGCTCCGCGTTTTTTGAAAAAAACTTGTGGCGGTGCCAGCTTGAGTTCAAGCCAGCAGCGCCACAGCGAAAAAACCACCAAGGGAGAATGATATCTAAAAAGTGATTACGCAGGAATTAAATGCTAATTAGATGCTCCAAGAATATCCAAAGCTCGAATTTTTTGCACCGCGTTTAAAACAAAAAACCGGTGGTGGTGCCAGGTTGGACTCAAGCTAGCAGCGCCACAACGAAAAAACTACTACGGAAGAGTGATTTCGAGAAAATGATTACACAGGAATTAAATGCTAATTAGATGCTCGAAGAATATCCAAAACTCGAATTTGTCGCTCCGCGTTTTTTGAAAAAAACTTGTGGCGGTGCCAGCTTGAGTTCAAGCCAGCAGCGCCACAGCGAAAAAACCACCAAGGGAGAATGATATCTAAAAAGTGATTACGCAGGAATTAAATGCTAATTAGATGCTCCAAGAATATCCAAAACTCGAATTTGTCGCTCGTCGTTTTTCATTTATTTTTCAATTCTTTATACCATTTGCGAGGCTGCTGACGCCGTCAGCGAGCGAATCAACACAAGCGGTGAAAAATTTGGAAATCTACCCACACAGAAATTAAATGCTAATTAGATGCTCGAAGAATATCCAAAACTCGAATTTGTCGCTCCGCATTTTTAAAAAAAAACTTGTGGCGGTGCCAGCTTGGGATCAAGCCAGCAGCGCCACAGCGAAAAAACCACCAAGGGAGAATGATATCAAAAAAGTGATTACGCAGGAATTAAATGCTAATTAGATGCTCCAAGAATATCCAAAATTCGAATTTGTCGCTCGTCGTTTTTCATTTATTTTTCAATTTTTTATACCATTTGTGGGGATGCTGACGCCATTAAGGGGCGAACCAACAGAAGGGGTGAAAAATTTGAAAATCTACCCGCACGGAAATTAAATGCTAATTAGATGCTCCAGGAATATCCA
This sequence comes from Diprion similis, assembly GCF_021155765.1. Lineage (NCBI taxonomy): Eukaryota > Metazoa > Arthropoda > Insecta > Hymenoptera > Diprionidae > Diprion > Diprion similis. The sequence goes on along the minus strand of NC_060113.1, from coordinate 10,521,366 downwards.
AAACTCGAATTTGTGGCTCCGCATTTTTAAAAAAAAACTTGTGGCGGTGCCAGCTTGAGTTCAAGCCAGCAGCGCCACAGCGAAAAAACCACCAAGGGAGAATGATATCAAAAAAGTGATTACGCAGGAATTAAATGCTAATTAGATGCTCCAAGAATATCGAAAATTCGAATTTGTCGCTCCGCATTTAAAAAAAAAAACTTGTGGCGGTGCCAGCTTGAGTTCAAGCCAGCAGCGCCACAGCGAAAAAACCACCAAGGGAGAATGATATCAAAAAAGTGATGACGCAGGAATTAAATGCTAATTAGATGCTCCAAGAATATCGAAAATTCGAATTTGTCGCTCCGCATTTTAAAAAAAAAACTTGTGGCGATGCCAGCTTGGGATCAAGCCAGCAGCGCCACAGCGAAAAAACCACCAAGGGAGAATGATATCAAAAAAGTGATTACGCAGGAATTAAATGCTAATTAGATGCTCCAAGAATATCCAAAATTCGAATTTGTCGCTCGTCGTTTTTCATTTATTTTTTAATTTTTTATACCATTTGTGGGGCTGCTGACGCCATTAAGGGGCGAATCAACAGAAGGGGTGAAAAATTTGAAAATCTACCCGCACGGAAATTAAATGCTAATTGGATGCTCCAGGAATATCCAAAACTCGAATTTGTCGCTCGTCGTTTTTCATTTATTTTTCAATTCTTTATACCATTTGCGAGGCTGCCAACGCCGTCAGCGAGCGAATCAACACAAGCGGTGAAAAATTTGGAAATCTACCCACACAGAAATTAAATGCTAATTAGATGCTCGAAGAATATCCAAAACTCGAATTTGTCGCTATGCATTTTTAAAAAAAAAACTTGTGGCGGTGCCAGCTTGAGTTCAAGCCAGCAGCGCCACAGCGAAAAAACCACCAAGGGAGAATGATATCAAAAAAGTGATTACGCAGGAATTAAATGCTAATTAGATGCTCCAAGAATATCGAAAATTCGAATTTGTCGCTCCGCATTTAAAAAAAAAAACTTGTGGCGGTGCCAGCTTGGGATCAAGCCAGCAGCGCCACAGCGAAAAAACCACCAAGGGAGAATGATATCAAAAAAGTGATTACGCAGGAATTAAATGCTAATTAGATGCTCCAAGAATATCCAAAATTCGAATTTGTCGCTCGTCGTTTTTCATTTATTTTTTAATTTTTTATACCATTTGTGGGGCTGCTGACGCTATTAAGGGGCGAATCAACAGAAGGGGTGAAAAATTTGAAAATCTACCCGCACGGAAATTAAATGCTAATTAGATGCTCCAGGAGTATCCAAAACTCGAATTTGTCGCTCCGCATTTTTAAAAAAAAACTTGTGGCGGTGCCAGCTTGGGATCAAGCCAGCAGCGCCACAGCGAAAAAACCACCAAGGGAGAATGATATCAAAAAAGTGATTACGCAGGAATTAAATGCTAATTAGATGCTCGAAGAATATCCAAAACTCGAATTTGTCGCTCCGCGTTTTTTGAAAAAAACTTGTGGCGGTGCCAGCTTGAGTTCAAGCCAGCAGCGCCACAGCGAAAAAACCACCAAGGGAGAATGATATCAAAAAAGTGATTACGCAGGAATTAAATGCTAATTAGATGCTCCAAGAATATCCAAAATTCAAATTTGTCGCTCGTCGTTTTTCATTTATTTGTCAATTTTTTATACCATTTGTGGGGCTGCTGACGCCATTAGGGGGCGAATCAACACAAGAGGTGAAAAATTTGAAAATCCACCAGCACAGAAATTAAATGCTTATCAGATGCTCCAAGAATATCCGAAGTCTGAATTCGTCATTCCGCGTTATCCATTTTTCTTTTGAATCTTTTATACCATTTGTGGGGCTGCTAACGCTGTAAGCAGGCGAACCTACTCGAGGGATGAACAAACTATCCGATTCTATCTTACGTCAAGAAGCACCCTTTCATCCTGCCTCGCCGAATCGTCGCTCTCCACGTAGATCATTGATCATCATCATCGGCTGACGCTTAATGGAGTCCCGCAACTCACCCTCGCTACAATTCGGCTGCGCTATTGCATCCTAGGAGGAAGAGTACCAATCCGTATGTACATGCGGCGTTGCGTTCCTAGTGCGCATCACCGCACCATTCTCAGCAGCAAACGAACGTGCCACCTTCCTTAGACTCAAGTCACGCAATCAAGGCCGTTCCTTCACTTCGGCGTTGATTATGCTAGTCCATTCTCAATTCGAGTTTCCTGTGGAAGAGGAGCGAAATTCTTCAAGGGATACGTCGTCATCGTCGTGTGCTTCATTGCTACACTCCTACACCAGAGGTGACGCATCGAGAAAGCAAGTACACAGTAATTAAATACCAATTAGACGCTCAAAGAATATCTAAAGTCCGAATTTGATGGATATCGTTTTTCATTGTTTATTTCACTGTCTGTGAGGCCGCTGATGTTGTCAGCGGAAAGATCTAGACTAGGGGTGGTAAATTTCAAATAGTGATTACGCAGGAATTAAGTGCCAATCGAATGCGACAGTAATACGCAGAGTAACACAGTGGTGAATCCATGAATACTCCGAAAATACAGTGCGTTATGTTTGTTTGATTCATTGCATGTAATGCAATTGTTGCATGCAACATTTTTGTATTCTTATTCCCAATAGTGACATATAATTCTGAAATTTCTACATTCGCTGTAGTAGAAAAAATAGCTGCTACTTTAGTACACCTTCAGAGAGTTGATACATCGGAGATCTTGCCTTGGTTATCGATGTGATGCATAAATGTAATTCGGGTCTACTTTCAATAGCTCAAGTAATGCTATATTGATACCGTATCTTTTCTCCCAAAATGTAATGTGATTTGGCAAACATATTATCGCTATGCATTATTTTGTCAACTAATTGCATCGTTTCTATATCAAGTTCTGAATTATCCTGCAAGTGATGATGTGAGGCTTCTTGTTCGTCTATGACGAAAAGTTGATCGGAAATTGGGTTTTCGTTGTTAATTGGATATAAGGATGCATTTTTTTGATAACATATCTCCCTTCCCCCCTGTATTCTAAAACAATGCGGACCAGGTCGTTGTCCTCGCAAACTTATCGAATCAGCATTAAGGGGACACCTCAGGGAAACTCTTTTTCGATTTGCTTGAAATTTGAACTCAAAGTGAAACTCCATAAAAACAAGAGGTTTTCACTCTGTTCCAATCAGTTACATTCCATATCCATCTACGATGTACTCAAAATAACGTCACAAAGTGGTGTTTTTGACAAGCTCCTTGCGTCACAATTCTCATCCTAAAAATTCGCAAAATTCCAAAGCTATTGGAAGAGCGTAGAGAACAAAAGTTACCATAGAAATTGCGATCCGAAAAGTCGGGACTTGATTGTTCCCAATACTTGGTAATTTACAAATTTTTGCAATTTAAAATTTTTTTTTTGAATTGTGAAAAAAAATAACCAGTTGTTGAGCCAATCGAGTGACAACTTGTCGGATCGCAATTACCATGGTAACGTTTGTTCCTTACGCTTCTCAGAATTGTCACGCAAGGAGCTTTTTGAAAAACACCGCTTTTTGACGTCGTTTTAGATAAATTCCGGGTACATATGGAAAGTAGCTGATTGAAGCCAAATGAAAACCACTTGTTCTATGGAGCTTTTTCTATGAGTTCAACTTTCAAGCAAATCGAAAAGTCTAGTTTCACGTGTCCCTTTAAAAGACGCAAAAGATAAGGATACATTGTAATTTCTATAATATGTTTGGAAAAATCATGGAATCTAAGATTTTCACTATTAAACAATTCTTCCAATTCACGAGGAGGTTTGGTAAAAGTTTGAAATACACTTCTCCATGAGCAGAGTAGTCTCCAAGGGATAATTTATTACACACTATTTCTCCTTCGAAATGTCGAGCACCACATTCAATGCTCAAAAATATCCATTGGTCCTGCACAATATTGGCCACTTTTATTACAGTTCATCTAGTTTTGCCCTCTAATTTCTCATAGGTTTATCTTATGATGTAATTAACTTTTGTACATTTGTATCTGGAACATCATCTGTGCATAAAAAATCCATTGTCCCCGCATAATATAGCCTACTATTATTACAATTTATCTTGTTCATTTCAATACTTCTTTGATAGTTCATATTCGAATTTTTCATAGATTTACATTGTAATGTAATCGATTTTCCAAAATTTGTAATTGAAACAGGCCTAACACTATCCGATTCAATATTTAGCAAGATTTTTGGGGACTTTATACCTCTATAATTCATTTCTATACCTAGAGACCTTCTTTAACGTTTCCAAGATATCTCTATCGAGATTTTTTTGTTTTTCCCTGTTCCAGCAAATTACATTTCGTCCCTGCTGTTTGCTTACTTATTCTATTTGCCTGAGCAACTATTTTAATATTATTCAACCTGTTTCTGCTAGTTGAATAAATGCGATTATATTCGTCCATATTTATTGATACACCCATTGGCGTTGAATTGTATTGATAAATGCAAATGAAAATTATAAATATAGATTCACTTAAATACAAAAATTACTTCAATTCTTTACATTCTGCTGGATATCGCGTTAATTTCCGCATATAATCTGAGCCAGTCCAGCCGTACAATACTGTTTCAGGACTTTCGACTTCCACAGCTTGGGATGTACAGGCGTGTAGGTCGAAATCATGATAGGTCAATGAAAATTATCAAAATTCTCATCACATTTATTTTAATCACCTGTGTAAAATTTGAACGCGATTCTTTGAACCAAACCTGAGTTATTTTACATTTAATTTCTCGCAATATTTTAGATTGAGCTTGACAGTTTCGCGTATAAATCAATTCAAAATCACAATAAATTAAAAGTAAAAGAAATTCGGTATTGTTTACACAATCGCTTCCAAATTTCACTAAGGTGATTAAAACAAAAGTGAGAACAATCTATATAATCGTCATGTACCTGGCACGATTTCGACCCACCTGTATATCCTTAACATTTAAATTAATACCTACATCTACTTTTATCTGTGATATTACATTAATTGTGAATTGCTGCGATAGCAGAGCCGTATCGTTATCATTAACATGCGGTTTTGATTTCATTACACTTGACATTGCTTCATTTCAATTTTTGTAGAAACCCTTTCTGTACATTCTTACTCATCATTTAATAGTCTCCGCAACTTTGCAAATCAAAACTGAGACGGTACTAATTTTCAACTTCATAGGTACTATTTCACCATATATTTAACAATATTGTTAAAACTTATAAATACATATTGGTTAATAAGATTGCTTTTCACGGGTCACCAGATATTCGAAGTCAAAATTCTACAAATTTGACACACAAAAAATGCCTGTAACTCACAGTGCATGTTAAAGACATTGCCAGCGCAAGAGCGCTACAATGTTGCGCGCACTCCGCACATTTTCGTTTATAGTATCCCGCCTCGTACGAGTATTCAATTCGGCATTTTTCATCTCATTTCGGTTTCGAAAGAATTGAGGTGGCTCTGCTCAGTCTTTTGTTAGTCTTTGGACGCGAACGTTCGTTAATCTTCAGCGTTAGACATCGTTCATTAGTTTGCACCGTTGTGAAAATATGGTAAAACCAGTAGGAAAACCGTTCAAAGCGGATCGGGAAACAGTTATCAGTGTTATTAAGAAACATAAAGACCAAATTATATGCGATAAAAAAGTGGTTTCCAAGCTCGATCCAGTGTGGCAAGCGGTATCGAAAGACTTGAATAATAAATTAAAGCCAGGGACTCTGTATTCTATGGTTTGCAAAAATGATATTCGACAGCAAATCGATCCTGTTCATATCAGGCTCAACACTTCAAACGCTGATGACACTATCATCTCTAATGTCTCCGCCGACAAAAACAATGACTCGAGTATTGAGCCTGGGTCGTACAAATTCACGATATGGGCAGATCGACATGAATATGTCGAACTCATGGAACCGAGAATTTATAAACGCATAGAAGCAGCCAGAGCCAAAGAATATCAGCGTGAATGTACGATTTTAGCGCCAGGTCTCTGGGAAGAGTGGATCTCGGACAAAATTTACGAAACCACGAAATCTTCGTGTGCGTATAATTTTAAATATGCCAAAGTGATCAAGGATGGCACACGCGGTACAATGACTGGTATGTATATGTCTACGCTCGACAAATCTGCATTAAATTGTTATCCAAATCCAGTGAGAGATACACAGAAGAAACTTCGGCTGAACATCTGAAAGTAGAAAATACAGTGCACTCTCTCGATAGGGCCACCTCCCCACTCCCTAGTCCAAGCTAATCTTTTAACGCGATATAGCAGTCCTACATTCACTGACGAGCAAACTCATTCTTTTTCTTTCCATACCAAATAAACAAACAAACAAATAAACAAAAATGGTTCAAATTTGCACGGTGCATCCCTCTTTCGTAGCGGAATTCAGAAAACTTACTCACAGTCCGAAAATCGTTAAAAAATGTGTAGTTTTTAGATGGATGTCACTATTCCCACATTTCCCGAATTTCAGGGGGAAAAAGTGAATAGTTAAGGAATTTTATGTGAGATCGAAAAGAATGAGGGGTAACATGAGCCATCGTGAGACTGTTTTCATACAATATTGAGGCCGCTAGGTCAAAACTAGTGATCACAATAATTTCGTGAATAAAAGATACTCTCGCGATCAGCTGGGCGCATGGTCGGTATGGCAGAGCGTTTCTTGGTTGGACGTTTCTTTGTTGAAACGCTCGGCCGTGCGTCCAGCTAATCGCGAGAGCATTTTTCTATGCACTTTTTACCCCTGAAATACGGGAAATGTGGGAATAGTAGCACGTGTCCAGAATCCATACATTTATTTGACGATTTTCGGATTATCAGTAATTATCGTGAATTGCGCTACGAGAGAGAGATACACCGTGCAAATTTGAACCATTTTCGTTCGTTTCTTTATTTTATATTGGAAGAAAAAGAATGAGTTTGCGTGGTTGGTAAAGGTAGGAATGCTACATCATTTGAACCCTTTCATGCATGTTGAGACACTCAGCGTCCCACCTCTTGTTTACAGCTTTTTATTTGTTAAACTACTTTTCCAGTGAAAACTGCCGTATTGGTTGTTTCCACATGGTCCCTGAAATATTGATGTGTAAAAAAAATAAACATAAAATTTAGTTATTTACTTAGTGCAAAAATATCACAAGTAACCAAATGGTGGAAATTCGTACTTTACTACTAGAAAAAAAAATTTCCTATTAATCTCCAAAGAAAATGCGAATTCCAATCTTTACACTAACTTAATACATACTCAAAAATTTTACAGAATTTTTCCAAAATTTTTCTTGTTTTTTTGTCAATCATATTTAATACGCCATTTAGAATTTTCGAATTTCAAGTTCAGATTTGTAATCAATGACACCGTAAACCCAGGCATGCAAAATTTCAAGTGAATCTCATGTCAGGAAGAAGGTATGCATGAAAGGGTTGAGCAAGTGCAATATTTTGCAAGCTGAATGGTGACTGGGGGCCTCAGATTCGAGAAAAATCGCCTCCTCTTTTATCTCGTAGCGGCTCTATCGAGAGAGTACACTGTGAAGATGTTAATACGTGAAATAATAACCCTAAAGATTATGAACACAAAAATGAGGGTTTTTGCTTGATGTTTCGTAATTTTGAGCGTTCAGTTCGAGTAGAGTTTATAACTTGTAAAATCTTGTATACTTACATCTGCGTTTCAACTTTGGGATACACCGATCTTTGAATTATAATCCTGAAATCTTGTGACATACTTTCCATGTTTTCAAATTACATTCAATGCAATTTAGAGTAAATGTAGAGTTTATGTAAATCAATTTAGAGTCTGAAAATCAAGTGTACACCACTTTCGCGAGGGTTCAATGCCGCTGATCTGGGTTGCATTTTCTTATAACGTAACGTCATGAGCACTTAAAGAGCTTCTGGGCGTACATCGCTGAACTAAATGACACGATTCGATTGGTCAGATGCAACGGAATAAGCCAATAAAATCACATGTTATTGTCGTGTTGTGCCAGAAAAAAGGAAAGCGGTGATCATGAACGGGCTACCGACACCTGAAAATTCCCTCGTCCAGTCGTGCTATATTTTGGTATTTCTCATTAAATCCCGAAATTTAATTCCGCGACTTCGAATTGAACTTTAAAGCACACATCAAAACCGAAAAAAAATGCTCAAGAAAAAAAAAATCCAAATCGATGCATTATTGAAAGAGGTATGAGTATGCAAAAGTATTATAAAATTTTTGAAAAAGTCATATCTCGTGAACGGTTGGATGAAAAAATTCGAGAAAAATCATGGCATTCATTTTTACGGAGTACAATAAGTTGACAAATTGAGACCAAACAAAAAATGTCAATTCCGATAGTAGGTTGAGTTTGCATGGTATGCCATGCACATGTTTTCATTTTCTTTTATTGCGTTCTGGGGAGTAAATGCATACACAAAGTGCTAAAGAAATTTCAAGTAACGTGCGAGTGTTTTCTGTAGGTTTTCGCAAAAACTGTTGTGTGTGTATGTATTAGGGTGGTTCTTATTTGGGGTTGGGAAAAATTTTGATGCGTTCGCCCCCGAGATTGGCTCCAAATACACAGGGTGGGGCATTTGAAGTGACCAGGGCGATTTTCTAGAAAACGAAGCAAAGTCTCAAAAAAGTTTCAGACGAGAGCTGTAGGGTTTTGAAGGGGACAGAACATAGCGCGTTTGAATTTTTATTAAGTGGAGGCGCCAAGGAGATACGAAGGTCATCTTTGGTTTTTTGAATGGAATGGTGTATTTTTTATTTTGAAAATAAAAACAGTATTCAATTTCGAGTATAAAAGTATAAGTACACCAGTGTCCTAAAATGTTATACCAATTCATCAAAGCAAATGTTCGAAATGATGGCCCGAGGGGGAAATAATTCAAGATTTGAGTGATACATTAATTCCGAAGGCTGAAATAATTTAGAATAATTCACTTAATTCAATATAATTTTTTTTAATTCAGATTAATTCCTTCAATTCAGATTAATTCATTTCATTCAGATTAATTTTTTGAATCTCGAGTCTAATTCAAATTAATTCAATAGTTTTATATATATATATATATATATATATATGTATAATCAAAAATTGACCCTATATAACTTTTGAAAAATTAGATTTATCAAAAAATGACAGTAAACCTTCTTTGTAGAGCGTTCAATTCCCTACAAAACTGTATTCATGAATTTTCTGCATAACGCATCGTTAGCTAGTTATAAAAATTGGAAGGAGCAAAAACCATTTTTCCCGTGTTATTCTTATGAATAAAAATTGACCCTTATAACTTTTAAAAGAGTAGATTTATCAAAAAATGACAACAGATCTTTTTTCTAGAGCGTTCAATTTTCTACCAAAATATGTCTATAAATTTTCTGTACGACGCGTCGTTGGCTAGTCATAAAAATCAGAAAGAGCAAAATCCATTTTTTCCGTGTTATTCTTAGGAAAATAGAAAAGTGCGATGAGGAGCATCTTAATATTAATATTAAGAGCTCAAATTTTTACAGGCTTACTTTTATATCTAAATAAAACTTTTAAGCCTGTTTCTGCAAAAAAAAATTTTTTTTTCTTTTGAATCACCCTGGTGTGATTTTTATAACTAGCCAACGACGCGTCGCACAGAAATTTCAGACACATTTTTGTAGAGAATTGAACGCTCTACAAAAAACATCTTTTGTCATTTTTTGAAAGAGTTAGTTACCAAACAATGACAGGAAACCTTTTATATATATATTATATACATGTAAATAGCAAAAAAAATGGCAGGACAAAAGAAGTTTTCTCTCGTTTTATGGTTATTATTAACTCATTTTTATATATTTTATGAACAAAAATATGGAAAACCATTACTTTCAAACATACCTAATTTATTAAATCTTCGGATTTCTGCGATAAAAAATAATCTTCTCAGTACAAAATATCAAGATAAAATCCTCACTGAAATTTCACGATTTGATGAGAAATACCCATTTACGAAAAAGTAACAGATGGCATAAATTTTCCCAAATTACGTACATGCTTTTTTATACGTCTCTATCTCCCCGTCGGAACTGAAATGAATTCTGAAATCATAGAAGCGGTGAATATCTAACAAGTCGGTCATCCCAATCGGCCATGTTTAATGTGACGTGATTTTTGTTTATTCTTCATTATTCATAACAAACATTATCAGCTATCTACATTAGCAATGACTGACTTAGAAGCGTACACTTTTATTCGAGCTACGTTTTAAAAATTTTCCTACTCAGATTTATACCCCCGTTTTCGCGCACTTTGACGAGGAAATTTTCCGGCTTGTGACGTTACGAAATATATATCTGACACGCCAGATCAGCGGGGCCATAACTTTTTCGTCCTGTTATTGGCATAGAGCCAGACCCACACTTTGTTTATAACATTGGTGTTTTATAGGTAGGTGTGATTGTAAAGGGATAATCACATGTACAATCGTACTAAACGATGACACTCCTGACGAAAACGTGCGAATCGACTGCACAGGTATAAAAGGTCCGGGAAAATGCGGAAAACGTAATCTTCGTGCGCCCATTCGACAACGTGTTGCAGAAGAGTTGCGGACAAAATCAGCGATTGTATACCGTGCAGAGCGGGCTAATAAGAGGATGCTTCCGGGCGATCCGGAACCACCTACTTTATACAAAAAAAGTGCTCTTAATAACGCTAAGTATGAGTACGAAGCATCGCAGTACTTAGACCGTGATCCTTTGCGTGCGTTGCAAATGATGAAATTGGAGCTGCTTCAAAATTCCATTCACGGCATAGGTCTAGATCCGTTCTTTGTCCATTACTGGACAAACCACCAGCTCCACGTATCTAGAGATTATGCCAAGCGAGAGCCAGCGTGTATTTGTATAGATGCAACTGGTGGTGTGGTGCGGAAACTGGAGAAATGTGATGGAACAAAAAGTAGTCATCCATTTTTGTACCACGCAGTCGTAAACAATCAATACGGCCAATTTACGGTCGCTCAGATGATCAGTGAGAGGCACACGACGGTAACCATTTGGAATTGGTTGGCAGAATGGGTCTCACAAGCTGGAGTATATCCGAAGGAGGTAGTTTGCGACTCTTCGAAGGCGTTATTGACAGCTGCGGTTAGATGTTTCACAGGATACGGAACAATAGAAGATTATGCGAATGCTTGTAGCCATCCAGTTATGCCACCGTGCTACGTGCGGATCGATGTAGCACATTTTATAAAAATGTATTCGAATCTTCTGCAAGATTCTCCCAAGCGCATCAAGGTTTTCTATCTTGCTGTGCTTGGGCAATTCATACAGGTACGTGACATCGACACTGCGAAGGAAATGTTGAAATCCATATTAACAGTAGCACGTTCCACATCTGATGGAAATTTACCTTGTGGCCGGCCAAATCGATGCGAGACTCATAGAATTTTGCTGAAAAATTGGATTGATCCTTCCTTCGAAATTGATGACGAAATCAGTGATGCGCCGACTGCCATACGTCCCGAACTGGATACTGTCTTTGATGACAGCAATAGTTCCACCTTTTGGGCCTCTTGGGGTAGGGATATTGACCTGCAAGTAAAACGCGTATTACGAGACGAAGAAGGGGATCGAGACAATGCGCATTTTCTACCGAAATTCGCAGATCGACTTCTCAGCGATATACGCTGGTTTCCTTTATGGTCATGTGTATGCCGTGACTTATTTAAATACGGTCGCGTACCAGCGAGCAGTGCACCGGTCGAAAGCGAGTTTAATATAATAAAAACTCACTTACTTCGGAATGACCCAAGACCACTGCGGGCAGATACCTTTGTAAAACGCCATCTTGGGTATATAAGCGGTCATACGAAGATAGTCGACGCCCAAGCTCTCTCCGAAAACGTTGACGCTACAGATACTGCGGACAATGTCGCGAATCTGAGTCACTGCGAAGAAAATAGCCGAAATAAGATAGATATTCCGGAGATCACCGAAGACTCGCTTTCGGAGTTTCCGCAAGCTGTCATCGAAGCCCAAACTGAAGATACTGACACATTAATCCCAAATATCGGAGACTGCGTAGCTGTATCCTCATCTCTATCAAAACCTGGAAAAAGAGCGAACCGTGTAGTATCTTGCGAAGTATGTTTCGCTTCACTTGAGTCAGACTCAGCCGATGCTCAAAAGGGAAAGTCCAGGATATGTGTAGAGTGTGCCAGCCTGGAGAGTACCGCCAAAATTATAGCATCGAGGGAAGTCGAAGACTGGGGTGGCCTAGCATCTGCCGATACCAGGCAAAAATCGCGGCAAAAATCTAAATATTTAGAAAAGAGTCATATTACCTTTGACTCCATATCCAATGACACACTTTCCAAAATACCCATCATGAAGAATGGGAACACTATCGCACTGCAGGTAATACTTGATCACTCATCCAGCGTAACTTTTAACCGCATATGTACAAACTTAACGTTTTGTACTCCAAATTTGATTATTGATCCTCTTTAAGGACAATGTCGACTATTGCGGTACAGCACGAGATCGGAACAGCTCCGCATACCGTCGCACAGCTGCGCCAGGCGACGCACGGTAGTCGGTACGGTACTTTTGATGTTTCAGAACTCAATTTTTGTAACATTTGTGCAATAAAAACGCGATTCTTAATCAATGCTTGTACTAAAAACTGAGTTTTTAAACACCGAAAGTGTCGTACCGTGCATCGCCTGGCAGAGCTGTGCGACGGAATGCGTCGGTATTTTGATCAGCCTACTGACGAGTACTTTACATCGGCTACTTTGGTGTAACAAGCAATCTTATTAGCCATGTGTTAAACTGTTCTTTCTTCATACGAGACTGAATCTATCTTAATACTAATGAAGTTGGTAAATATGCTTATTTTCTATTATGCGTTATTTGTACAGGCTGCAAGGTTTGGTGGTGGGAAGTATTCCTTCACCAAAACTTGCGCGTTAGATAGCGCAACGAACGCTATACTCGTCGCTGCGTTTGATAGGCCGCAAGTGAGAAAAGCTGTCTATGAGCTGAAAGAAAAGAACCCGATCTGCAACTTAGTAGGGGACATTATGACCAAGGGTCTACGTGCTAACTCTTACCAGCTAAGGGCACAAATTTTACTAGGGTTGCACAAATCTGTGCGTACGGTCGGAAATTGTCATCTGGTCGACTGCGAGATGAACGTTTGCCCAGTGCTTGCCAAGGCATTTATAAACACGCCAAGCATTTGCGAAATATCGCCATGCTCCACAGGATGTGAATGCACTGAGAAACCGTTACGCACCATTAGCGTTGATCGAACGAATTTGACAACACCTGAAGAATTCGACAACGTACTGCAGTACGTTTTGAGTGGCCGTGGTAAAGGATACTGTGCGAAATGTCGAGCACCCACGGACCACGTTATTACTGCTACGGGTAAATTTTTCATACCAAAACGTTTAGGCTTGTTTAGATCATAAAATATTACTGCCTGACTTTTCCATATCCATTTTTCTTTCTGCATATTTTTTCTCTTTTTTCATCATTCTTCTTTCTTCGTTCTTCTTTTTTTCGAGTTGGTTTTCAATGAAGCATCTGGCTCATGTCTTCGTTAACCATCTTGTATCTATAAAATTATTAAAAACTTGTTACAGTTGTCGTTACCAAACATTAGGCAATCGGTTGAAAAAGACGAATTAAAAAGTGATTTCGTGTATTGATTGCATTCATCATAACTTTAATCTCTTTAGCTTATTACACCTCACGCTTGGAAATACTCTAATTTGACTAGCAAATTGTGGATATTTGGAGGATTTTGAATATTCTCTCATTAATTGAATTTTGACAAATTCATTCACGCCTGACATGATTTTACAATATAGATACTAAGGTGTTCTGAATATCATTTTTTTTCTTGCTATGTTGTTATCGGTCACCACTCCTTACTTTAATTCTTGGTGTAACATGAACCTTCACCAAAGATGAGCACTGCAGCTCAGATATCGATTTTTTTATTTTAACACGTGATAATGACAATCCGTATACGTGAACAAAATCTGTCTTAATGAATGGAATTTATAGTCTAGCCTACATGAGAATGCAAATTCTGAAAAAAAACCAGTTAATTGTGACTTTGGCTAATGCATAACGGGTGTAGAGGTAAAATATTGTCGGAGGTCTTCGTACACAACACTTATTACCGAACGTTCGTCATCAAAAGTACAGAAATTCTACGAAGTTTCAAACGCCTACCTACTTTATTCAACGCATTTATTGTTGATTATTGCGTTTTCGGGGCTTGAATACTATATTTTTGTATCGGCGATAAAGTCATTCATTTGTCTCGTCATAAGTACACGCAAATGTGAAAATTCCGATAATTTTTCGGTTACATGCCCTTCAAAAATGATCAAAAAATCATAAAAGATAAGTAAGGCTATTCTGGATCACAACGACTAAAGTAATAAAATTTCGTCATTTTTTATCCCACTCAATTGTTTGAAAATCAATTCTAAAGATATGCTCACACGTATTTTCATATATTCTTCAGCTGTAAATTTGTTTTCACGAGATGGCTTTTCGTCTATACAACAGAAATATTTAAACTCTGGAAACGCAATAATTAACAAAAGACGCGTCAAATAAAGTGGATAGATAGTTAGAACTTTATGGAATTATTGTACTTTTGATGACAAAGGTTCGGCGGCAAGTGTTGTATACAAAGACCTTTCATAATTTTAGACTTCTCCCTACACCCGTTATGCGCAAGCCAAATGCACAATATACCCGTTAACTCCGAAATGAAACTGTCAACTCGAAATGCCTTTATTTGAGTAAAGAAATACTTTTTGGACGATTTTGAGATGTTCTGGACATGTTTCAGAAATTTTTCTGGAGAATTGTCGTGTTCTGGGCATGTTTCAGTTTTTTTTTCTTTTGAAATCTGCGTTTTTATTGCTATGTAAGAATAATTCTTGAAAATCAATAGCGGTAATCAATTTGTCGGATAATTTTACCCCTATTTCATATATATCATATAGTGACAATTATTTGATATGCAGTATATCTCGAGAAAATCGTAAAAAACGAGAATCAAGATTGTAGTTTGTTTCTGTACAATTGTCATTCACAAGAAAGCTAGACTACACATTCCATTCATTACGACAGATTTTTCTCATGTGCACAACGGATTGTCATTATCACGTGTTGGAATGAAAAACCTGATACTTGACCTATAGCGCTCATCTTTGGTGAGGGTTCATTTTACACCATAAAACTGAAGTTTCAAGTAGTGGCCTGTGAACGAGTAGGAAAATAAATTTAGGACATCGTAAGTACGTACATATAATATAAAGTTTTCTTGAAATTTCAAATACCTTCAGCTATTTTGACTACAGACATACCTACATAAGTGTCTATAATAGAAAATGAAAAAGTGCCATTTCTGGTAAAATTTCAATGTACAAAATTACTGATCGATCATTAAAAATTGGTAATTGATAAACGCTTTACTGAAATTTTCTACATAGGGCATTCAAGAATACACCTATGTTTTGATATTACACCAGAAAAGAAAATAACGTTTATGCATCGATACGATTTGTTTGCTTTCAATATAACACTTACTTTTATGCGTGACAATTGGCATTCGCAGGACCTTTTCTGATCATGGAAACGGATGAGGTTGGAGTTTTCACATTGGACCAAATCCCGAAAAGTTTCTGCGATCCATTAAGCGGTGGAAAATGCCGCTATCGACTTATCGGGATTATTGATTTTACGCCACCAAGGGCGGCAACTCGATCAGTGGTCGATAATATACCTGGGCTAGGGCACTACACCACTATTTCGTTGAGACCACCGAGTTCCTATTTTCAGTTCGACGACACGAGAGCCAGTTCTAAACCGAGAAGGTTAGCTGGCACTTATGAAGCCAGACCTCACGCACTTGTCTGGTTTAAATTCGACGAGTGAACCTGTAAAAAAAAGAAAAACTAGACCAAAGATCACAAGTGCAGGAGACTATTTTCCAACGCCAATGGCAAACGATAATGGGATAAAAAAATCATGTTAATTAAGTTTAAAATGTTTCAAATATTTTAAAATTGATGTACAACTGTATACAGTACATTTTGTTAAAAAAAAAAAATGTTTCCGTTTTTTTCCACGTAACTGTATTATTAAAAATATTCTGTTTAAATATGCAAAATTTCTGAACTAACCTACGTTATGAACGTATGAGCAGCTGTTATTTAAAAAATTGGGATCATTAGGTTTTGGAAATCTTAGGACTTATACTTGATCTTTTCTGAACTCCGCGCATGTGCATTCGTATTAGACTCACTCTACCGTCATAGAAACCGTTACTTCGTGTATGGAAAACACGCGTAGAACATGCTCATGTTGCATAAATGTTATTCTCACGTTGATCGGAATTGAATTGATTCAACTACTTGATTAAAAATGTAAAACTATAGTATACTTACGTTCTCTCTAGGAAGCAGCTCCAACGAAAACCCACTAGACGTCGGGTTGTATTCACCTGACTACTCGCTATTCATTGTCAGCTCACTTGCCTTGTTTTGATAACACGCCATAGTCGTATACACACTATTTAACCTTCATGACTCTAATATCGTATGAAGGCTACGATTATTTTATGCCATTTGTTTTCGGAGTTGTCTAATTACTAGTATAACCAGAGATTTCAAATTGTGTTTACATCTTCGATCGATCCCTCGATATGCACTGCAGGGAAGATGAAATAACGTTAATATCGCTCTACGAAAGCGTCACTCATTTTGACTAGGTGCCAATAAAGTAATGGCTAAGAGAATAATTAAGTACGTTCTACTACTTACTTCAAAAAGGTTTTGTAAGATGAGATTTGATTCCATTTACATTTGATTTCTTTAACTATCGTGACCGGATATTTTTTTTTAGAATAAGATACTTCACGGTTTAACCTCACTGTTTTCAAAATGCAATAATTCAAGTTCATGTAACAAAATACTGAAAATATAAGTGCACGAAGTGGATTAAGAACACGAAACCTGTAGCCAACACAAAATTTTGAATTTCACACGGCACTTTTGAGGATTCACTCGGCACTATCTTCGTCGTAATGTAGCAGGACAACAACGCTGCATGATCGCTACGCTACGAATGAGACCAGTTACGATTATATTCAAACTCATTGTCAGTCCAGAAACCGGAGCTACGTAAATGAGCTGTATGTTCTTGCCCTCACAATTCCGAGAAGTAAATAGATTATATACAGAACGTCAGGTGTGGCCAGTTGGTAAGAGGCGGAGCCTTCCAGAACAATAGAAGAGGCCGTAGATTCACAAGGATAATCCGAGATTGACATTAAGGGGGTACCCTGGTCGATTTCGACGTTGTATATACATTTGGTACGGTCCAATGGTGCTTCAAAAAAGGCCTCGTGAGAATCTTAGGTAGAACGCTATTCTCTTTTTCATTTCGTGGGAGAGTCGGCCATGAGTGTGAAACTCAGTTTCTGGGACGTTAAGAGTGGTAAAAGGGCCGCTATCTTGAAATTAAGGATCCCGATTATTTGTTCGAATTATCTCAAAAACCGTGCGGCTAACAAAAATTTAGTACAGAGCTTTTTTGTAGGTGATACAATTATCCATAACTTTTTTCAACAACTTTCTACGCTACTGTCAATAATAAAAAAGTTATAATCAAAATAGGATGAAAAATTGAGGGATAAAATACTTTGAGGTGATATTATTAATTAATTTGAAGTCTGACAACAAACATGCTTCTTACCTTTTTTATAGAGCATTTTGTTATAAGCATTTTGACAAGTTCCATTTTTTTGTTCGGTTTGTTTTTCTTGATTCTTATGGTTATTCAATCCTATTCTTTCTTCTTCATTTAATTGAAACGGAATCAATTCGAGCTCCTTTCTTCCTTTACTTATTTATAAAAGTAAATAATAATAATGTTCATTTTGTAAATTGAAAAAAATGTAAAAATTATATGATAATTAAATTCTTCATTATTCTTAATCGAGAAACGAGTGTCGTCTCTTGAAAATTTATTCGTTCTGTTTTTGGTCTGAGAAGTATTCATTGCTTATGAATTATTCGAATTTATTATTGAACGTTTAGGTTAATTATTTTTTATTTAATTAATCTGAATTGACTATATGTTAATAATTTACTTTTTTCTACAGCATCATGTATCGCTATAAATAATTTACCCTATTTAGTTTTTTTTATTCGGTTTTTTATTATTGATTTTTCGGGGTGACGAAGGGAGGTAGTAAGAGGTCAGTAGGTTACGTCGGTATTCTAAGAAATTGTTGATGATCGATTTCGAGCACTAGTTTTTTTCTTTCGTTGTATTGTTATGTTTGAAAGTAAAATTTACAAATTATCAGCCATCATTACTGTAAAATCTCCTTCATTTTAAAGGGCCGGGTTGCGAGTCGTCTTCGCTAGGAACGTCATCGTCGTCGGTGAAAAACCGCAGGTTCCTCGTTGGTAAACATTCACGTGTCGTCGTCAATGTTTATTGTCAGATTTCAAATTAATTAATAATCTTGCTTCGAAGTATTTAGTCCCTCAATTTTTCATATTTTTTTGTATATAACTTTTTGATTGTTGACATTAGCGCAAAACTTTATAAGAAAAGTTATGGATATTTGTATCCACTTCAAAACAGCCCTGTAAAAAATTTTTGATAGTCTCACGGTTACCGAGATGAGTCGAAAAAATAATCGGAACCCCTAATTCCAAGATAGCGGCCGTTCTACCCCCATAATGTCCCGGAAACTGAGTTTCACACTCATGGCCGACCCTTCCACGAAATATACAAAAAATGGCGTTCTACCCAAAATTCTTAGCAAAATCACTATTTGCCCGTACACATAACCACTCGAATAAATTTTCTTCTAGCGCGAAAATAATGAACCGGCATAATTTTTACAAACTTACCAACGCGATTTCGTAGAAACCATGACGTTACATTATTTTTGCGTTAAATAAAAGTGTATTGTGGTGGTATTGAATGACTCGGTACAACAGTTAGACTATGATTGATATATTTGAAGGGTGGCACGGTAGAATCAGCATCCAAAGTAAAAAAAAAAGTTGGCTCGAAACGCGGACTTACACTGGCACGGAAAAAATCAATTTTCGCGAGCCATTTTCTCGAAGACGGATTGTTGTATTGAATCGGGGTTTGCGCCATTTGAAAGAGCTCGAAAAACTCTACAAAGTACTTCTTCATTTTTTTTAAGTTACTTCATTGAATTTTGGGACAGTTTTTTTGCTCTCCTGAAAAATCATTATTAATGGACTTACACCATTCTGCCGTGCCACCCTTCATATACCGCGAGATGGCACACTTGGCACTTACACCGTTTTGCCGTACCAACCTTTTATAACTTCGTAAATAAATTTTTGTCAGCTATATCGTTTTGCAAGGATGTGCGTACGTATTTTTGAAAATTGTATTTAAAAAAAAACGATATTTTGATAAATTCGATATTTTGGCACTTACGGCATTCTGCCGTGCCACCCTTCATTTATTCTCGTATATTATATCTGAGATATGTTTCATCTAGTAATAACTCAGCCCAATCTAAAAGCTCTGACTAAACTTTTCTGTTTTGGTTTTATCTGGTGTCTCCCTCGTTGCATGAATTATCACAGTTATCGACATCACTGTCGGTAATACAGGTGATCTCACGTATAAAATAGGTCTGGGCCCGTTTGTTCGGGATCGCCTGTGAAATGGGGCTGTTATACCCTTTTTAGGGTTCTGTACCTCAAAAGATAGAAACAGAATCCTTATAAGATCACTTCGTTGTCCGTCCGTCTGTCCGTCTCTTGAGACCCTGTTTCTCAGAAACGGGTAGAGGTACCAAGTTGAAATTGATACCCAATACTCAAGTCTCGAATCTCTTCGAGGTGCAGAGAATTCAATCTTCTAAGTCAACGCAGCCAAACGATACAGCCATTTACGTCACATGATTCAATCAAATCAAAACCTATAGGGTACTTCCCATTGATGTAGAATCATGAAATTTGAAGAAGCTAGGTCTCACAGCACAAGTTAAGGAGAAAGTCCGAAAACAGTTATATGTAGTTATATCACATAAAATGAAAATGAAAATTGAGTTTTGGTGGAACCCTCAGGGCGCGAGTCCAGCTCGGACTTCCCGATTTTTTGCGCTTGAGATACATGGACTTCGATGATTCGATATTAATTGATATGACACTGTGAAAATCGACTATGGCGCCTCCTTAAACCTCATTTGTTTGTTTTATTTCTAGTGAGTCAAGACTTGGTATGTGATAATAATTCGACAACGTCAAACATTATATTTGGACTTGAGATATTCTTGGAACATCTACTTAGAATGTGATTACTGTGTATATACTTTCTCCAATTTGTTGGCCTTGGTGTAGATTCACTCGCTGACGGCGTTAGCAACCTGACAAATGATAGAAAGATTTAGAAAATAAATAGAAATCAACGAGCATCAAATTCGGACTTTGGATATTCTTGGAGCATCTAATTAGCATTTAATTCCTGCGTAATCACTTTTTTGATATCACTCTCCCTTGGTAGTTTTTTCGCTGTGGCGCTGCTGGCTTGAACCCAAGCTGGCACCGCCACAAGTTTTTTTCAAAAAACGCGGAGCGACAAATTCGAGTTTTGGATATTCTTCGAGCATCTAATTAGCATTTAATTTCTGTGTGGGTAGAATTCCAAATTTTTCACCGCTTGTGTTGATTCGCTCGCTGACGGCGTTAGCAGCCTCGCAAATGGTATAAAGAATTGAAAAATAAATGAAAAACGACGAGCGACAAATTCGAGTTTTGGATATTCCTGGAGCATCTAATTAGCATTTAATTTCCGTGCGGGTAGATTTTCAAATTTTTCACCCCTTCTGTTGATTCGCCCCTTAATGGCGTCAGCAGCCCCACAAATGGTATAAAAAATTGAAAAATAAATGAAAAACGACGAGCGACAAATTCGAATTTGGGATATTCTTGGAGCATCTAATTAGCATTTAATTCCTGCGTAATCACTTTTTTGATATCATTCTCCCTTGGTGGTTTTTTCGCTGTGGCGCTGCTGGCTTGATCCCAAGCTGGCACCGCCACAAGTTTTTTTTTTAAAATGCGGAGCGACAAATTCAAATTTTCGATATTCTTGGAGCATCTAATTACCATTTAATTCCTGCGTAATCACTTTTTTGATATCATTCTCCCTTGGTGGTTTTTTCGCTGTGGCGCTGCTGGCTTGAACTCAAGCTGGCTTCGCCACAAGTTTTTTTTTAAAAATGCGGAGCGACAAATTCGAGTTTTGGATATTCTTCGAGCATCTAATTAGCATTTAATTTCTGTGTGGGTAGATTTCCAAATTTTTCACCGCTTGTGTTGATTCGCTCGCTGACGGCGTTAGCAGCCTCGCAAATGGTATAAAGAATTGAAAAATAAATGAAAAACGACGAGCGACAAATTCGAGTTTTGGATATTCCTGGAGCATCCAATTAGCATTTAATTTCCGTGCGGGTAGATTTTCAAATTTTTCACCCCTTCTGTTGATTCGCCCCTTAATGGCGTCAGCAGCCCCACAAATGGTATAAAAAATTAAAAAATAAATGAAAAACGACGAGCGACAAATTCGAATTTTGGATATTCTTGGAGCATCTAATTAGCATTTAATTCCTGCGTAATCACTTTTTAGATATCATTCTCCCTTGGTGGTTTTTTCGCTGTGGCGCTGCTGGCTTGATCCCAAGCTGGCACCGCCACAAGTTTTTTTTTTAAAATGCGGAGCGACAAATTCGAATTTTCGATATTCTTGGAGCATCTAATTAGCATTTAATTCCTGCGTAATCACTTTTTTGATATCATTCTCCCTTGGTGGTTTTTTCGCTGTGGCGCTGCTGGCTTGAACTCAAGCTGCCACCGCCACAAGTTTTTTTTTTTTAAATGCGGAGCGACAAATTCGAATTTTCGATATTCTTGGAGCATCTAATTAGCATTTAATTCCTGCGTAATCACTTTTTTGATATCATTCTCCCTTGGTGGTTTTTTCGCTGTGGCGCTGCTGGCTTGATCCCAAGCTGGCTTCGCCACAAGTTTTTTTTTTAAAATGCGGAGCGACAAATTCGAGTTTTGGATATTCTTCGAGCATCTAATTAGCATTTAATTTCTGTGTGGGTAGATTTCCAAATTTTTCACCGCTTGTGTTGATTCGCTCGCTGACGGCGTTAGCAGCCTCGCAAATGGTATAAAAAATTGAAAAATAAATGAAAAACGACGAGCGACAAATTCGAGTTTTGGATATTCCTGGAGCATCCAATTAGCATTCAATTTCCGTGCGGGTAGATTTTCAAATTTTTCACCCCTTCTGTTGATTCGCCCCTTAATGGCGTCAGCAGCCCCACAAATGGTACAAAAAATTAAAAAATAAATGAAAAACGACGAGCGAAAAATTCGAATTTTGGATATTCTTGGAGCATCTAATTAGCATTTAATTCCTGCGTAATCACTTTTTTGATATCATTCTCCCTTGGTGGTTTTTTCGCTGTGGCGCTGCTGGCTTGAACTCAAGCTGGCACCGCCACAAGTTTTTTTTTAAAAATGCGGAGCGACAAATTCGAGTTTTGAATATTCCTGGAGCATCTAATTAGCATTTAATTTCCGTGCGGGTAGATTTTCAAATTTTTCACCCCTTCTGTTGGTTCGCCCCTTAATGGCGTCAGCATCCCCACAAATGGTATAAAAAATTGAAAAATAAATGAAAAACGACGAGCGACAAATTCGAATTTTGGATATTCTTGGAGCATCTAATTAGCATTTAATTCCTGCGTAATCACTTTTTTGATATCATTCTCCCTTGGTGGTTTTTTCGCTGTGGCGCTGCTGGCTTGATCCCAAGCTGGCACCGCCACAAGTTTTTTTTTAAAAATGCGGAGCGACAAATTCGAGTTTTGGATATTCTTCGAGCATCTAATTAGCATTTAATTTCTGTGTGGGTAGATTTCCAAATTTTTCACCGCTTGTGTTGATTCGCTCGCTGACGGCGTCAGCAGCCTCGCAAATGGTATAAAGAATTGAAAAATAAATGAAAAACGACGAGCGACAAATTCGAGTTTTGGATATTCCTGGAGCATCTAATTAGCATTTAATTTCCGTGCGGGTAGATTTTCAAATTTTTCACCCCTTCTGTTGATTCGCCCCTTAATGGCGTCAGCAGCCCCACAAATGGTATAAAAAATTGAAAAATAAATGAAAAACGACGAGCGACAAATTCGAATTTGGGATATTCTTGGAGCATCTAATTAGCATTTAATTCCTGCGTAATCACTTTTTTGATATCATTCTCCCTTGGTGGTTTTTTCGCTGTGGCGCTGCTGGCTTGATCCCAAGCTGGCACCGCCACAAGTTTTTTTTTTAAAATGCGGAGCGACAAATTCAAATTTTCGATATTCTTGGAGCATCTAATTACCATTTAATTCCTGCGTAATCACTTTTTTGATATCATTCTCCCTTGGTGGTTTTTTCGCTGTGGCGCTGCTGGCTTGAACTCAAGCTGGCTTCGCCACAAGTTTTTTTTTAAAAATGCGGAGCGACAAATTCGAGTTTTGGATATTCTTCGAGCATCTAATTAGCATTTAATTTCTGTGTGGGTAGATTTCCAAATTTTTCACCGCTTGTGTTGATTCGCTCGCTGACGGCGTTAGCAGCCTCGCAAATGGTATAAAGAATTGAAAAATAAATGAAAAACGACGAGCGACAAATTCGAGTTTTGGATATTCCTGGAGCATCCAATTAGCATTTAATTTCCGTGCGGGTAGATTTTCAAATTTTTCACCCCTTCTGTTGATTCGCCCCTTAATGGCGTCAGCAGCCCCACAAATGGTATAAAAAATTAAAAAATAAATGAAAAACGACGAGCGACAAATTCGAATTTTGGATATTCTTGGAGCATCTAATTAGCATTTAATTCCTGCGTAATCACTTTTTAGATATCATTCTCCCTTGGTGGTTTTTTCGCTGTGGCGCTGCTGGCTTGATCCCAAGCTGGCACCGCCACAAGTTTTTTTTTTAAAATGCGGAGCGACAAATTCGAATTTTCGATATTCTTGGAGCATCTAATTAGCATTTAATTCCTGCGTAATCACTTTTTTGATATCATTCTCCCTTGGTGGTTTTTTCGCTGTGGCGCTGCTGGCTTGAACTCAAGCTGCCACCGCCACAAGTTTTTTTTTTTTAAATGCGGAGCGACAAATTCGAATTTTCGATATTCTTGGAGCATCTAATTAGCATTTAATTCCTGCGTAATCACTTTTTTGATATCAGTCTCCCTTGGTGGTTTTTTCGCTGTGGCGCTGCTGGCTTGATCCCAAGCTGGCTTCGCCACAAGTTTTTTTTTTAAAATGCGGAGCGACAAATTCGAGTTTTGGATATTCTTCGAGCATCTAATTAGCATTTAATTTCTGTGTGGGTAGATTTCCAAATTTTTCACCGCTTGTGTTGATTCGCTCGCTGACGGCGTTAGCAGCCTCGCAAATGGTATAAAAAATTGAAAAATAAATGAAAAACGACGAGCGACAAATTCGAGTTTTGGATATTCCTGGAGCATCCAATTAGCATTCAATTTCCGTGCGGGTAGATTTTCAAATTTTTCACCCCTTCTGTTGATTCGCCCCTTAATGGCGTCAGCAGCCCCACAAATGGTACAAAAAATTAAAAAATAAATGAAAAACGACGAGCGAAAAATTCGAATTTTGGATATTCTTGGAGCATCTAATTAGCATTTAATTCCTGCGTAATCACTTTTTTGATATCATTCTCCCTTGGTGGTTTTTTCGCTGTGGCGCTGCTGGCTTGAACTCAAGCTGGCACCGCCACAAGTTTTTTTTTAAAAATGCGGAGCGACAAATTCGAGTTTTGAATATTCCTGGAGCATCTAATTAGCATTTAATTTCCGTGCGGGTAGATTTTCAAATTTTTCACCCCTTCTGTTGGTTCGCCCCTTAATGGCGTCAGCATCCCCACAAATGGTATAAAAAATTGAAAAATAAATGAAAAACGACGAGCGACAAATTCGAATTTTGGATATTCTTGGAGCATCTAATTAGCATTTAATTCCTGCGTAATCACTTTTTTGATATCATTCTCCCTTGGTGGTTTTTTCGCTGTGGCGCTGCTGGCTTGATCCCAAGCTGGCACCGCCACAAGTTTTTTTTTAAAAATGCGGAGCGACAAATTCGAGTTTTGGATATTCTTCGAGCATCTAATTAGCATTTAATTTCTGTGTGGGTAGATTTCCAAATTTTTCACCGCTTGTGTTGATTCGCTCGCTGACGGCGTCAGCAGCCTCGCAAATGGTATAAAGAATTGAAAAATAAATGAAAAACGACGAGCGACAAATTCGAGTTTTGGATATTCCTGGAGCATCTAATTAGCATTTAATTTCCGTGCGGGTAGATTTTCAAATTTTTCACCCCTTCTGTTAATTCGCCCCTTAATGGCGTCAGCAGCCCCACAAATGGTATAAAAAATTGAAAAATAAATGAAAAACGACGAGCGACAAATTCGAGTTTTGGATATTCTTGGAGCATCTAATTAGCATTTAATTCCTGCGTAATCACTTTTTAGATATCATTCTCCCTTGGTGGTTTTTTCGCTGTGGCGCTGCTGGCTTGAACTCAAGCTGGCACCGCCACAAGTTTTTTTCAAAAAACGCGGAGCGACAAATTCGAGTTTTGGATATTCTTCGAGCATCTAATTAGCATTTAATTCCTGTGTAATCATTTTCTCGAAATCACTCTTCCGTAGTAGTTTTTTCGTTGTGGCGCTGCTAGCTTGAGTCCAACCTGGCACCACCACCGGTTTTTTGTTTTAAACGCGGTGCAAAAAATTCGAGCTTTGGATATTCTTGGAGCATCTAATTAGCATTTAATTCCTGTGTAATCATTTTTTCGAAATCACTCTTCCTTAGTAGTTTTCTCGTTGTGGCGCTGCTAGCTTGAGTCCAACCTGGCACCGCCACAGGTTTTTTTGAAAAATCGCGGAGCGACAAA
This sequence comes from Diprion similis, assembly GCF_021155765.1. Classification (NCBI taxonomy): domain Eukaryota; kingdom Metazoa; phylum Arthropoda; class Insecta; order Hymenoptera; family Diprionidae; genus Diprion; species Diprion similis. The sequence goes on along the minus strand of NC_060113.1, from coordinate 10,495,270 downwards.
TTCGACTTTACAGCATTTAATTAGCATCTAATTAGCACTCAATTATTTTATATAGTAAACTTCGTTTTTCTTTTGTGGCGGTGCCAGCTTGATAGAGGTCATACTACTGCTACTCTCAGATTCATTCGAATTCAGAGAAGCGTTCATCACAGTTTTTCAGTATTCAATACACTCGTTTGGTGCATAAAATCGGATCTTACGTTTCATCTCTGGTCACGCAGTCACTGTTTCCGTCCGCCAAAGGCCCCCCTGCTATCGCCCACACACCACGAAACTGTCGTCATGCCTGTTTTCAACAATCAAATGTTACGATGAGAAAAATATGAGGCGCATATTTCGATAAAAATAAGTGTTTTATCTTCGAAACGGTAGATGGAGTTTTGCTTGTATCGAACGGATGTAAACTCTACTTTTCACCATTTTCGTGACTCTATTCTCGCATCACAGAAATGCCGAGGCTCAGATTTATTCCAAATAAGAAGTGTTCATAACAGTTTTGCAGCATTCAATATGAGCGTTTAGCAAAAAATAAAAAAAACTGCTCTTACGTTTCATTTGTGATCACGCCAGCCTTTCGTGTCCGTCGATAGTCATACATTGCTTGTCCGCGAGACCTATCCACGGAACTATCGTCGTACCTGTTTTCAACATTAAAGAGTCACAATAAAAAAAAAAATACGAGGTACCTTCAGAGTGAAAATGACTGTAATGTTGTTCAAAGATCACCAACAGTTTTGTGTGCAGTAGCAAACAAACATCGCCTTAACGTTTCGCCGTTTTTCGTGATATTATTTTCAATAAGAATAAATCATCATAATTTCGTACTATGATCATTATATTATTCCTCTATCGTATTATTATATTCATTCAATATTTGTAAAAAGAATCACATCTCACATTTCATTCCTGGTTCCGCCGCCTCAGGAGCTGCTCTATGTGCCCTCCGTTCCTCTCAACGGTGAGTGCGAGCCGTTTTGGAATGGACCTTCGCACCCGTTGCAGCTCCCTAACAGGAATTGCGGCACACGCTTCGGCGATGCGGTGCCGCATGTCGTGTTTCGTGGTGGGCCTCCGTGCGTACACGATTTCCTTGATTCTGCCCCAGAACCAGAAATCGCAGACCGTAAGATCCGGTGAGCGTGCTGGCCACCTCACCGGTCCTCTCGTCCCGATCCAACGCCCCGGGAACATGGCGTCCAGGATTGCCATGTTCTCGTTGCTGTTGTGAGCAGGGGCCCCGTCCTGCTGCCACCAAACCTGGTCCATGGGGATGGGGTTTCCGTCCATCAGACGTGGGACTTCCTCGGTCAGTACAGTTCTGTACTTGGCGGACGTCAAGTTTCCGTCGAGGAAGATGGGCCCGAGGATCCTGTCCCCTTCTATTCCGACCCAGACGTTGAGCTTCCAGCGGTGTTGGCGGTCCTGCTCTACAATCCAGCGTGGATTTTCCTGAGCCCACCAACGGCAGTTCTGCTTGTTTACGATCTCCAGGTTGGTGAAGATCGCTTCGTCCGTGTGGCACACCCTTCGGTAGAAGTCTGGATCTTCCCGGAGTCGGTCCAGTCCCCAGCGGCAGTAGGTCAACCTTCGCTCGTCATCGCCTGGGCACAGCTTGTGTAGCCGAACGTGCTTGTACGGATAGAACGATTGTCCTTTTACGATCGTTCTTACAGATTCTCGCGGAACCTCTGTAGGGAATTAATTATTTCGTTTACAAGGCATGAATAGACAATTATTGCCTTCGCCCTTAAATACACGTCGAATTCCCCATTATAATTTTCGTGAAAATTTCTTTTCTCTGACAAATCTCACCGAGCACATCCACGGATGACTCGTAAAAAAAATTCGCAACAACCGGGGCGGAAATTACTCGCTGAATTGACGTGTGAATAGATTTGTGAATTGATTATGAATCACCCGAATTTTCTGAGAAATAACCGAATTGCTGTGAATAAGGTCAAGTTGATTTTGATTAGTTTGGATTTATGGTACAATTATCTTTTCACAGAGAGTATTAATGAAATTGACGTCAGAAATTGGGTTGATAAAAATGAAAAAAAGAAAAAAGAAAATGAAAATAATAATAGTAATAATAATAATAATGATAGTAAAAATAATTTAAATCAACAGAAAATACAAAAGGATGAATTGAAATTTTTTCAATTTCGCTCGGATTAGACTCAATTATGTAGAAAACCTTAAAATTTATGGATTGAAATGAACTTATTTCAATACAAAAAATGTATCTGAATTGGAAAAATTAATTTGAACTAAGAAATAAAAATTTTATCGGACAGAAAGGAAAATAATGTAAATTAACGAGAATCGCAAAAGAATGAATTGAAATATTCTCAAACTCGCTGGAATTAGAGTGAATTATTGAGAAAAAATTGAATTAATTAAGTGTAATTAAGTGGAATTAAAGCAATCTACCTGAATGAGAAAAAAAATTAATACCAAATATTTATTTACACTAATTCAGCTAAAAAAATTAATACCAAATATTTATTTACACTAATTCAGCTAAAAAAATTATCGTGTCACTCAAATTTGAATTTATCTCCCCCTTGCATGAAATGGACCACTCAGCTGGGCTACGCAGCATTGATTTGAATGTGAATGAATAAGATAGCGTCGATGCTGGTAAATTTGAAATTTCTGGACATGCCGGAAGAAATATTTGAGAAATTATACAATCACGGGATCAATCACACGTTTATCAGAAAACGAAATTTGATTTTTTACGGCTTTCACAGACGCTTCAGAAGTTTTCGATATTTTTCACTCCGAAGCGGATGCATGAAAAAATGTGGCGCGAAAATTGGTGATTTTATAGACGTTATTACGTCAAAAAATTGAAAAAAATAATCGCCAGACAGGGTGCACATTAGTGAATTCGGCACGGAATGCCCCATACGCACAAAAAGTATAACCCAGAAAAAAGAAACATACGCAGTGTTCTGGCCAGGCGTCTGAGACTCTGTCTCCCGTTTTCCCGGATAGCGTTTTCCACTTCTTCTCGCACGGGACCGTCCACCACCGGCTTGATCCGTTGTTCTCGTGGCCGCTTCAGCACGCCGTGCTCCGCCTCCGTTGCCGCAAGCCTAGACACGAATTTTCGCATATGCGAATCATACATTCTTAAAAACTTTGCTAAGCATAGTTTTTTTCTTACAGACACAGAATTGACGTAGCCGATATTTATATCACATTAAATGTTTGTAATATACTCTCGAGGGCAGTGTGCGCAAGCTGCATCGAGTTCTAGTGCAAATTAACATATTCGTGCAATTTTGAAAATTATTTCATTGCGAACACGGTACCTTCGGAAGGACTGCCTCGACGGTGGCTGCTCGTCCTCCGGGAACCGCTCACGGTACGTCTTCGCCGATCCCGCGAAGTTGTTCCCCGTCTCCGCCAGTATCCGGTGCATCCTGGTGAGCCGCACTTCCCTGTCCATCCTTATCTACAATTTTCTATCTAAAACTATTCTAACAATACGATCATAACAACTTAGCGATAGTTAAATCAACGGTAAAATAAAAATACTCTTAAACGGCTAACAATGCTACAGATAAACGTATGAAATCAACAACTATCACTGATCTTAAGGGTAACACAATGATTGAGAACGTAAAAAGAATGCTTAGAAGGTAAAAAATACTGTGAAGGATGTGATGAAAGTTGAATATGATGTTGATTTTGGTTGATTTGAGGATGAAAGTTTTTGCGTGTGTGTAGATGCTTCGAATAATTCTTAGCGTCTGTTTGCCGAAATAATCGGGAGACGATGCCAGATCTTCGTTTGTTATTTATCGCGCGATGCGCCGAGCTGCGTTTGTTGGTCACGAAGGTATTCATTTGTTATAACAGGCCGCTGACCCATAGTTCGTGAAATAATCACGACAATTGACGCAGCTCGGCGCATCGCGCGATAAATAACAAACGAAGATCTGGCATCGTCTCCCGATTATTTCGGCAAACAGACGCTAAGAATTATTCGAAGCATCTACACACACGCAAAAACTTTCATCCTTAAATCAACCAAAATCAACATCATATTCAACTTTCATCACATCCTTCACAGTATTTTTTACCTTCTAAGCATTCTTTTTACGTTCTCAATCATTGTGTTACCCTTAAGATCAGTGATAGTTGTTAATTTCATACGTTTATCTGTAGCATTGTTAGCCGTTTAAGAGTATTTTTATTTTACCGTTAATTTAACTATCGCTAAGTTGTTATGATCGTATTGTTAGAATAGTTTTAGATAGAAAATTGTAGATAAGGATGGACAGGGAAGTGCGGCTCACCAGGATGCACCGGATACTGGCGGAGACGGGGAACAACTTCGCGGGATCGGCGAAGACGTACCGTGAGCGGTTCCCGGAGGACGAGCAGCCACCGTCGAGGCAGTCCTTCCGAAGGTACCGTGTTCGCAATGAAATAATTTTCAAAATTGCACGAATATGTTAATTTGCACTAGAACTCGATGCAGCTTGCGCACACTGCCCTCGAGAGTATATTACAAACATTTAATGTGATATAAATATCGGCTACGTCAATTCTGTGTCTGTAAGAAAAAAACTATGCTTAGCAAAGTTTTTAAGAATGTATGATTCGCATATGCGAAAATTCGTGTCTAGGCTTGCGGCAACGGAGGCGGAGCACGGCGCGCTGAAGCGGCCACGAGAACAACGGATCAGGCCGGTTGTGGACGGTCCCGTGCGAGAAGAAGTGGAAAACGCTATCCGGGAAAACGGGAGACAGAGTCTCAGACGCCTGGCCAGAACACTGCGTATGTTTCTTTTTTCTGGGTTATACTTTTTGTGCGTATGGGGCATTCCGTGCCGAATTCACTAATGTGCACCCTGTCTGGCGATTATTTTTTTCAATTTTTTGACGTAATAACGTCTATAAAATCACCAATATTCGCGCCACATTTTTTCATGCATCCGCTTCGGAGTGAAAAATATCGAAAACTTCTGAAGCGTCTGTGAAAGCCGTAAAAAATCAAATTTCGTTTTCTGATAAACGTGTGATTGATCCCGTGATCGTATGATTTCTCAAATATTTCTTCCGGCATGTCCAGAAATTTCAAATTTACCAGCATCGACGCTATCTTATTCATTCACATTCAAATCAATGCTGCGTAGCCCAGCTGAGTGGTCCATTTCATGCAAGGGGGAGATAAATTCAAATTTGAGTGACACGATAATTTTTTTAGCTGAATTAGTGTAAATAAATATTTGGTATTAATTTTTTTTTTTCATTCAGGTAGATTGCTTTAATTCCACTTAATTACACTCAATTGATTCAATTTTTTCTCAATAATTCACTCTAATTCCAGCAAGTTTGAGAATATTTCAATTCATTCTTTTGCGATTCTCGTTAATTTACATTATTTTCCTTTCTGTCCGATAAAATTTTTATTTCTTAGTTCAAATTAATTTTTCCAATTCAGATACATTTTTTGTATTGAAATAAGTTCATTTCAATCCATAAATTTTAAGGTTTTCTAGATAATTGAGTCTAATCCGAGCGAAATTGAAAAAATTTCAATTCATCCTTTTGTATTTTCTGTTGATTTAAATTATTTTTACTATTATTATTATTATTATTACTATTATTATTTTTATTTTCTTTTTTCTTTTTTTCATTTTTATCAACCCAATTTCTGACGTCAATTTCATTAATACTCTCTGTGAAAAGATAATTGTACCATAAATCCAAACTAATCAAAATCAACTTGACCTTATTCACAGCAATTCGGTTATTTCTCAGAAAATTCGGGTGATTCATAATCAATTCACAAATCTATTGACACGTCAATTCAGCGAGTAATTTCCGCCCCGGTTGTTGCAAATTTTTTTTACGAGTCATCCGTGGATGTGCTCGGTGAGATTTGTCAGAGAAAAGAAATTTTCACGAAAATTATAATGGGGAATTCGACGTGTATTTAAGGGCGAAGGCAATAATTGTCTATTCATGCCTTGTAAACGAAATAATTAATTCCCTACAGAGGTTCCGCGAGAATCTGTAAGAACGATCGTAAAAGGACAATCGTTCTATCCGTACAAGCACGTTCGGCTACACAAGCTGTGCCCAGGCGATGACGAGCGAAGGTTGACCTACTGCCGCTGGGGACTGGACCGACTCCGGGAAGATCCAGACTTCTACCGAAGGGTGTGCCACACGGACGAAGCGATCTTCACCAACCTGGAGATCGTAAACAAGCAGAACTGCCGTTGGTGGGCTCAGGAAAATCCACGCTGGATTGTAGAGCAGGACCGCCAACACCGCTGGAAGCTCAACGTCTGGGTCGGAATAGAAGGGGACAGGATCCTCGGGCCCATCTTCCTCGACGGAAACTTGACGTCCGCCAAGTACAGAACTGTACTGACCGAGGAAGTCCCACGTCTGATGGACGGAAACCCCATCCCTATGGACCAGGTTTGGTGGCAGCAGGACGGGGCCCCTGCTCACAACAGCAACGAGAACATGGCAATCCTGGACGCCATGTTCCCGGGGCGTTGGATCGGGACGAGAGGACCGGTGAGGTGGCCAGCACGCTCACCGGATCTTACGGTCTGCGATTTCTGGTTCTGGGGCAGAATCAAGGAAATCGTGTACGCACGGAGGCCCACCACGAAACACGACATGCGGCACCGCATCGCCGAAGCGTGTGCCGCAATTCCTGTTAGGGAGCTGCAACGGGTGCGAAGGTCCATTCCAAAACGGCTCGCACTCACCGTTGAGAGGAACGGAGGGCACATAGAGCAGCTCCTGAGGCGGCGGAACCAGGAATGAAATGTGAGATGTGATTCTTTTTACAAATATTGAATGAATATAATAATACGATAGAGGAATAATATAATGATCATAGTACGAAATTATGATGATTTATTTTATTCTTATTGAAAATAATATCACGAAAAACGGCGAAACGTTAAGGCGATGTTTGTTTGCTACTGCACACAAAACTGTTGGTGATCTTTGAACAACATTACAGTCATTTTCACTCTGAAGGCACCTCGTATTTTTTTTTTTTTTTTTATTGTGACTTTTTAATGTTGAAAACAGGTACGACGATAGTTCCGTGGATAGGTCTCGCGGACAAGCAATGTATCACCATCGGCGGACACGAAAGGCTGGCGTGATCACAAATGAAACGTAAGAGCAGTTTTTTTTATTTTTTGCTAAACGCTCATATTGAATGCTGCAAAACTGTGATGAACACTTCTTATTTGGAATAAATCTGAGCCTCGGCATTTCTGTGATGCGAGAATAGAGTCACGAAAATGGTGAAAAGTAGAGTTTACATCCGTTCGATACAAGCAAAACTCCATCTACCGTTTCGAAAATAATACACTTATTCTTATCGAAATATGCGCCTCATATTTTTCTCATCGTCACATTTGATTGTTGAAAACAGGCATGGCGACAGTTTCGTGGTGTGTGGGCGACAGCAGGGGGGCTTTTGGCGGATGGAAACAGTGACTGCGTGACCAGAGATGAAACGTAAGATCCGATTTTATGTACCAAACGAGTGTATTGAATGCTGAAAAGTTGTGACGAACGCTTCTCTCAATTCGAATGAATCTGAGCCTCAGCATTTCTGTAATGCGAGAATAGTGTAACGAAAATGGTGCAAAGTAGAATTTACATACGTTCGATTGCTATAAAAACAAAACTGCATCTATCGTTTCAAAAATGATACATTCATTCTTATCGGAATATGCGCCTGGTATTTTTTTACATCCTGATATTTGATTGTTGAAAATAGGCAGACAACAGCAGGGCGACAGCAAGGAGTAGCTTTTGGCGGACGGTAACAGTCACTGCGTGACCAGAGATGAAACGTAAGATGAGATTTTATCTACCAAACGACCAGGCACGACTGGATCTATCTTTTTCCCGAATATTAGATACATTTTCGTAGAAATATGCACCTCGTGTTTTACTTACTGTAACGTTCGACTCTTTGAAACAGGCACGACGGCAGTTCCGTGAGGTGAGGAGGACAGCGAGGCAATGACATTTGGCGGACGGTAACGTTGAGCGAGACCCGAAATGAAACGTAAGATCAGATTCTTTTTACCAAACGCTTGTATTGAATACTACGAAACTGGGATGAACGTTTATTATTTCGAATAAATCTGGGCCTCATCATAGTTGTTATACGAGAATAGTGTCACGATAAGTGGTGAAAAGTCGAGCTCACATTATACGCTTGATTTTGATGCACGTAAATCTGGATCTATCGTTTCCGGAATATTGAATAGATTTTCGTAGAAATATGCGCCTTGTATTTTACTTATTGTGATATTTGACTCTTTGAAACAGGCACGACGGCAGTTCCGTGAGGCGAGGAGAACAGCAAGGAATGGCATTTGTCGGACGGCAATGCCGAGCGAGATCCGAAGTAAACCGTAAGATCATATTATTTTTAATAAACGCTCGTATTGAATACTACAAAATTCGGACGAACGTTTCTTATTTTGCATAAATCTGATCCTCATTATGGCTGTAACACGAGAATAGTGTTGCGATCAGTGGTGAAAAGTCGAGCTCATAAATACGCTTGACTTTGACGCACGCAAAACTCCATTTATCGTTTCGGAAATATTAGATTAAATTTCATCGAAATATGACGTTTCACTTATTGTAATATTCGACTTTTCAGAACAGGCACGACGGCAGTTCCGTGAGGTGAGGAGGGGACCGCAAGGAATGGCTTTTGGTGGTGGTTTTAGTGGGTATTCCGTAAGGCGAGTCCCACACTCCTGGGAGTGACGGTACCCTACCCAGGATAGTCTATAAAAGATTTCCCCACCAATTTGGCCACGGACGCGCAAAAAAAAAAAAAAAAAAAAAACAGCACTTGCACCAATACAGTCTCACAGATTTCGCCAATTCACCAATCCAGACTTGTATGTTGGCTTGGTGCACTTGTGGCTTGTCAAAAAATTTAATTTTCAGTAAATAATGCATCAATTTCACGTCTCCAGCCCTATGCTGTATCACTGTATTTATGAAACTGCGACTTCAGTCGCAATTAAAACAAAGAAACGAACAGATGGGTGAATAAAGCGAGAGTGAGCATATGTACAATGGTCCAAAAGAAACGACACGCGCGCTCTCGAAAATTATCTTAGGTACCGATCGTTCGAAAGAGATGAGTCGAACCGGGAATAGCCCAGTTGAATCAGGATTTGATCCGTATCATATAATTTCAAGAAAAAAATTCACCCCCTCTTTTCGGGTCACTAATTGATGGATTCTGCATATTTGAATGAAACAAAACGTTGTATTGCACATGTAAATACTCATTAAATAATGGTTGACTGTCATCGAATTGAAATTGAAAGTGAAGCGTGGCAACTGTATTTATGAAAAAAAATTTAATAAAAATTATTAAAAAAAATGTTTGTCGCCCACAGAGTAAAAAAAAAATCACAGGTAAAAGGTACATGTACCTGTTATAACTTGCAATAATTTCTTTATTCTCCTCGTACATGTCTCGTGTTTCAGTCATACTTCCGCCATACTTCAATATTGCACTCATTTTTTACTACTAGAATCACAGAAAATTTGGCCACCGTTGCTACCGCGGAAATACGCTCAATACGAAAGTAAATACACAGTGTCCAGATCAACAATTTATTTCGTATTTCTTCCGGAAGATGAATGAATTAACCTCAAATTTGGAGGCGAACGATAAATGTACTGTTGGATTTTGGGACGAGTGTGGTGGTTTTTTTCAAATGATTTTCGCATGAAATAAGAGTGCATTGCCTCCGTCGATAAGGCTGCACTCTGACAGAACAGCTTAACTCAACTAAGCCCGTGTGTGTTCGGTGTTACAGCTAGGTTGCCCGGTAATGAATCAAACCAAGCCCACCGCATTCTGAAAAATCTTCAAAATTCCGAACGTAAGCTAGCTCCACATCCAAGACAACGTATCATCGCTGAAAAATACTAAAGTATTGCAATTTTCGCGTTGCATCAACCCGTCATCGGTAAAGGGTTATAGCAGAATGCCGATCGGCCGGATTGGCTACGGGCGAGCGCTGCAGCGGTTGCCACCGGCAACCGGCGTTAACAAGATGCTTTTTAACCTCCCGTTATGCTGCTAGGGCGTTAATTATCATTGCCAATTTCAAATGCCGACGTTTTTGCCACCGTCGGCGCAATGCAGATATTTTCGGAATTCTAATCTTGCTTCTTGTCTAGCTGCCATATCATTGTGAGAAAGTCTGTCAAGCGAAACCCATCGCGCAGAATCGTCAATGACGTATCTTATACGCTACCTGGACTCGGGTGAAGTTGGCGCGGATCAATTTTGACAGATATTCCAATTCCACCTGTTCCGCCAGTTAGAACCGAATTTTGGTTGAAAAAGTCGAATTTTGCGATTTATTTGTGGGCGAGTGGTTTGACGGATCTCGGAAAATTTTTGATATCCGAATTCGGTAAATTTTATTTTGTCAACAAAAAAATCAAAACCTATTTTGATGTGCGGAATCAAAAAATTTTTTTTCGCACGCAAAAATAGTAACCTCCAAAAAAATTTCGACCTTGCCATCGGAAGGTTCGTCAAATTTCCTTTAAAAATCGTAAAAAAAAATTTTTAAAATCCCACGAGGCTGGATTTTGGAGGGGGGTGGCCACCTTATCTTGGTCACCCTGTATAGACGCAAATATCTATTTCCTACTCCCAATGACGAAGGCTGATCGAAAAGTAGGGTTATGTTGTCATCGAGCCTGTTTATCATCTTAAAACTCTGCGATTACGAGGGAGCAATTAAAAATCAAGGTGGAGCAAATTGAAGCAACAGAAAAGCAATCGTTTTCTGATTTATTTTATCTATAAAGACTCAATTATTCATTTCCTACTCCGTATGGTGGATTCCGATCAAAAGGAGGTTATGTTGTCATCAAGCTTGTTAATCATTTTGTAACTCCACGAATACGAGGGGAGCAATTAAAAATGAAGATGGAGCAAATTGAAGCAACAGAAAAGCAATCGTTTGCCAATTTATTTCATCCATATATGCCCACTTATCCCTCTTTTATTCCGTATAACGGAGTCAATCAAAAGTAGGGTTATGTTGTCATCGTGCTTGAGAATCATCTTAAAACTCCGCGATTACGAGGGAGCAATTAGAAATAAAGGTGGAGCAAATTAAAACTACACAAATTCAGTCATTTCCTGATTTATTTTATCTATACATAGACGCGAATATCTATTTTCTACTCCTAATGACGAAGGCTGACCAAAAAGTAGGGTTATGTTGTCATCAAGCCTGTTTATCATGTTAAAACTCTGCGATTACGAGGGAGCAATTAAAAATCAAGGTGGAGCAAATTGAAGCAACAAAAAAGCAATCGTTTTCGATTCATTTTATGCATATATGCCCAATTATCTCTTTTTACTCCGTATAACGGAGTCCAATCAAAAGTAGGGTTATGTCGTCATCGAGCTTGTTAATCATCTTATAACTCTGTGAATACGAGGGAGCAATTACAAATAAAGATAGAGCAAATTGAAGCAATAGCAAAGCAATCGTTTTCGATTCATTTTATGCATATATGCCCAATTGTCCCTTTTTTATTCCGTATAACGGAGTCCGATCAAAAGTAGGGTTATGTCGTCATCTAGCTTGCTTAATCATTTCATAACTCTGCAATTACGAGGGAGCAATTAGAAATAAAGGTAGAGCAAATTAAAGCAATACAAATGCAATTGTTTTCTGATGTATTTCATTCATATAGATGCAAATATCTATTTCCTACTCCGTTCAAGCCATTTTCCCTAGATTCTTGTTCTTTTCGGTTTTTTGTTTTTAGTTTTTCTCCGGCTCTATGCGGGAGCAAATAATGGAAACTACGGAGCAATTAGGAGCAAATCAGGAGCAATTAATTAGTATTATTATTTTTTAATTTTCGTTTGTCAGACTTGTTTCAAGTTGGTTGTGAAGTTGGCCCACCCCCCACTACTTTATGATCACATTACATTTTTCCTTTTTCTTTTCGATAAAGAGTGCGAATTCATTAAATCTGATGGTGGAGCAATTAAGTGTATACGGGGAGCAATTTTTTGCCGCACAGAAGATCCTTCAAATCCCTTCCGTTTAGCCAAAAACCGCGTTCAAAGAATATCCCTAGATTTCAGTTTTCTTTCGGTTTTCTTTTTTTCAGTTTTTCTCCGGATCTATTCGGGAGCAATTAATAAAAAGTACGGAGCAATTAGGAGCAAATCGGGAGCAATTTTTTGGTACATTAATTATTTAAAAAATCTTAAGTTGCAGGCCAGCTTCACATAGGTCAAAAACTGACAGCTGAGCATCCCGAGGTCAAGGACCGCAGCTGAGAGCAGCTGTTTACCTCCGTTTTTTCTTTTTTTTTTTCTTTTTCTTCTGATCTGCTTCAACGTATCACTACCTATATCATGGTTATCGCGACCTGGCACTCAACAGCTCTTCCCTTTTAGATTTCAATTAAATTTTAAAATTATTCCTGGTGCACGTTGCGAGCGTTTGCTGGCGACCTAGCTTATCCTTAGATTCCCCGTGAGGTGAGTGTGGCCGTTACTGTAACGTGACCGGTGACTGGTCACATCGCAATGATGGTCACCGGGTGAGAACCCCCGAGTAGGGCCACGGACTGACCACCTTCAACGACAAAGACAGATCACGACACAACAAAGACCGCCGACAGATGGACGACGCGACGACCGGGGCTCGAAGCAACAGTGACACGGGCCACTAAATATCTGACCGGCAAACCACGGACCGAGCAGCAGACCCGAGGCAACCGAGCCGGTTGACTCACTGCATTTTTGAAAATCATTTAATAACAGACCAGCATCAGCGCCGGCTGATATCGTAGAAAGTCGAGCACAAGTTATTAGAGAAAATTTTAAATAAATCTACAGCATTTATATCTAATTATCGATCTAGAATCTTCTTTTCTGTTGAGGTCCATATTCTCAGTTCAATTTAATTTTCTTTTCTTTTTCTTCTATTTTATATTTATTTTGATATTTTGAACAAATATTATACTATTCATTTAGTTGTAGAAATTCACGTATGGTGAAGAGTAATATAAGGCTACAAGTGGGCAGACAGCTGTACCTAGAAATAAGTTGATAGTTGTTATGTTGTACATATTTTTCATAATCCTCGATAATATATAAATTAAAGTTATTGAAGTAATACCGTGAATTTATTCGACGGCATACTAACAAACCAATAGAGAGGGACGAGCAACGGATAAAACCCGCGCCTAGATCAGGAGTAACAAACAAAGAGAGAGGGGCGAGCAACGGATGAAACCCGCGCCTTAGCTAGGAATAACACACTAACTGTAGATCAGGAGCAACGAATAAAATCCGCGCTCAACAAGAGCGACGGGTAAAACCTGAGCTGAGAGTAGACAACTGAAATTATTAACTTATAACCTTGCACCGACTGAGGGTTGGATGTCCTTTTTTCTAAAACATTAATGTAAAGAGGTTTGACCGACAAACAGGACAAAGACTACTTACCGGCGCACTGTCGGCACTTGCAGTGCCAACAGGGTGAACGTTATATATTATATACGTTATATATATATATATATATATATATACGGTTCATATATATAAATAATCAAACGAAATAGTTTTGAGGTTTTGAGAGGTTTGACCGACAAACAGGACAAAGACTACTTACCGGCGCACTGTCGGCACTTGCAGTGCCAACAGGGTGAACGTTATATATTATATACGTTATATATATATATATAACGTATATAATATATAACGTTCACCGTTCATATCATACATATATTGTAACGTTCGCCCTGTTGGCACTGCAAGTGCCGACAGTGCGCCGGTGAGTAGTCTTTGTCCTGTTTGTCGGTCAAACGGTTCATATATATAAATAATCAAACGAAATAGTCAAACAAACGGTTCATATATATAAATAATATATAAACTATAGTCGTATATATATATATATATAAGTACGACTATAGTTTAACACTAGAAAAGCATGTCTACATTTTTCAAGTATAGGTAAACCTTAGGGTAAATACTGGCGGGGTAAGGTCAGTGACACGAGCAACCGCCGCAAAGAACAGGGCTGAAGGAAGAACAAGTCCCGTTCGTAAAGTAGGCAGAGAGTCTCGGCCATCATTTGGGTAAAGGAGGAGGAGGAGGAGGAAGTGACTGCAGTCGTAAACGTCCATGGCACAGAGTTCGCTTCGTGGTCAGAGGTAGCGGGTAGAGGGGTTCATAGCCCAAAGTCTGTCTCGCGGCCAGGGTTACGAGGTGAGAGGAAGGAGTCCGTCTCGCGGATAGGGGATCCGGGGTAAAGGGTACACACTCAGCAGCCTTCGCATAGAGTCCGGAATTAGTTTTGCTGGTCAGGGGTCGCAGGGTAGGGGAACAACACCCGAAAATCGCTTCTGGTCAAAGGGGAAGCGGGGAAAGGGTTGACGGGCCATAGAAGCCTCTAGACGAAAATCGCTCGTAGGCAAGGGGTGACGGGGAACAGGAATGATGTCCCAAAATCCGCCTCTAGGTAAGGGGGTGGCGGGGGGAAGGGGTACGCGCCCCAAAGTCACTCCTTGGCGAGGGGCAGGTGCCAGAGAGGGGTGGGAGGGGGGTTTGTTGTAACGCTCCAAAGTGCCCCCATACTACTCACAGGATACGGGACAATCAAAGATTATGCGAATGCTTGTAGCCATCCAGTTATACCGCTGTGCCACGTGCGAATCGATGTAGCACATTTTATAAAAATGTATTCGAATTTTCTGCAAGATTCTCTCAAGCGCATCAAAGTTTTCTATCTTGCTGTGCTTTGGCAATTCATACAGGTACGTGACATCGACACTGCGAAGGAAATGTTGAAATCCATATTCACAGTAGCACGTCCCACATCTGATGGAAATTTACCTTATGGCCGGCCAAGTCGATACGAGACTCATAAAATTTTGCTGAAAAATTGGATTGATCCTCCCTTCGAAATTGACGACGAAAACAGTGATGCGCTGACTGCCATACGTCCCAAACTGGATGCTGTCTTTGATGACAGCAATAGTTCCACCTTTTGGTGCTCTTGCATGGGTAGGGATATTTGCCTGTAAGTAAAACGCGTATTACAAGACGAAGAAGGAGATAGAGACAAAGCGCATTTTCTACCGAATTTCGCAGATCGACTTCTTAGCGATATTCGCTGGTTTCCTTCGTAGTCACGCGTATGCCGTGACTTATTTAGATACGGTCGCGTACCACCGAGCAGTGCACCGGTGGAAAGCGAGTTTAATATAATAAAAACTCACTTTCTTCGGAATGATCCAAAACCAATGCGGGCAGACACCTTTGTAAAACGACATCTTGGGTATATAAGCGGGCATACCACGGTAGTCGACGCCCAAGCTATCTCCGAAAACGTTGACGCTACATATACTGCGGACAGTGTCGCGAATCTGAGTCACTGCGAAGAAAATGGCCGGATTGAGATAGATATTCCGGAGATCACAGAAGTTTCGCTTTTGGAGTTTCCGCAAGCTGTCATCAAATCCCACCCTGAAGACACATTGATCTCAATTATCTGAGCCTGCGAAGCTGTATCCTCACCTCTATCGAAACCTGGCAAAGAAGCGAACCGTTTAGTAACTTGCGAAGTATGTTTCGCTTCACTTGAGTCGGACTTAGCCAATGCTCAAAAGGGAAAGTCCAGGACATGTGTAGAGTGTGCCAACCTGGAGAGTACCGCCAAAATTATATCATCGAGGGAAGTCGAAGACTGGGGAGGCCACAAAGACCTTTCATAATGTTTGACTTCTTCATTCAGCTACACCCGTCATGCATAACCCAAAGGCACAATATACCCATCAACTGTGAAATGAAAATGTCAACTTAAAATGCCTTTATCCGAGTAGAGAAATATTTTTTGAACGATTTTGAGATGTTCTGGACATGTTTTAGAAATTTTTCTGGAGAAATTTCGTGTTCTGGACATATTTCAGTTTTTTTTTTCTCTTGAAATCTGCGTTTTTATCGCATTGAAAGAATAATTCTTGAAAATCAACAGCGGCAATCAATTTGTCAGATAATTTTACCCCTATTTCGTATATATCATATAGTGACAATTATTTGATATGCAATATTCGCTGTGAGGCGCCGGTTGGAGGGGAAAGCCGGAACGATCGAAGCGCTCCGGTGATTTTACATGTACTCTTATGGATGTACGCCCGCTATTATCGGTGACAACCGCTTCAGCTGAATTTTCTTTTTCTCCATAAGATTTAACATAGACGTGACGCGCAAATGAGGGCTCCACTAGCGCGGCTCACAGCGGATATCTCAAAAAATCGTAAAAAACGAGAATCGAGATTGTAGTTTGTTTCTGTACAATTGTCATTCACAAGAATGCTAAACTATACATTCTATTCATTACGACAGATTTTTCTCAGGTGCACAACGGATTGTTATTATCAAGCGTTGAAATGAAAAACGTGATACTTGACCTATAGCGCTCATCTTTGGTGAGGGTTCATTTTACACCATAGAACTGAAGTTCCAAGTAGTGGCCTGAACGAACAGAAAAAAAAATGTAGGACATCGCAATTACGTACATAAAACATAAAGTTTTCTCAAAATTTCAAATACTTTCAGCTATTTCGGCTACAGACATACCTACATAAGTGTCTATAATAGAAAATGAAAAAGTGCCATTTCTACTAAAATTTGATGGTACAAAATTATTGATAGATCATTAAAAATTCGTAACGCTTTACTGAAATTTTCTGCATATGGCATTCAAGAATACAGCACCTATATTTTGGTGATGTAACACCAGAAAAGAAAATAACGTTTATGCATCAATACGATTTGTTCTGCTTTCAATACAACACTTACTTTTATGCGTGACAATTGGCATTCGCAGGACCTTTTCTGATCATGGAAACGGATAAGGTTGGCGTTTTCACATTCCCGACAAGTTTCTGTGATCCATTAAGCAGTGGAAAATGCCGCTATCAACTTATCGGGATTATTGATTTTACGCCACCAAGGGCGGCAACTCGATCAGTGGTCGATAATATACTTGGGCTAGGGCGCTACACCACTATTTCATTGAGACCACCGAGTTCGTATTCTCAGTTCGACGACACGAGATCTAGTTCTAAACCGAGAAGGTTAGCTGGCACTTATCAAGCCAGACCTCACGCACTCGTCTGGTTTAGATTCGACGAGTGATCCTGTAAAAGAAAAAGAAAAACTAGACCAAAGATTGCAAGTGCAGGAGACTATTTTCCAAGGCCAATGGCAAACGATTTCAGGGAATATTTTCATGTTTAATAGTATAAAATAATGACGTTACTTAAGTTCCAAATGTTTGAAATATTTGAAATATGATGTACAACTGAATACAGTACGTTTAGTTTAAAAAAAAAACTGTTTCCGCTTTTTTTTCACGTAACTGTATTATTAAAATTATTCTGTTCAAATATGTAAAATTTCTGAACTAACCTACTATGGAACGTATGAACAGCTGTCATTTAAAAAATTTGGATCATTAGGTTTTGGAAATCTTAGGAGTTAGAATTGATCTTTTCTGGACTCCGCGCATGTGCATTCGTATTTGACTCACTCTACCGTCATAGAAACCGTTACGTCGTGTATGGAAAACACGCGTAGAACATGCTCATTTTGCATAAAGGTTATTCTCACATTGATTGAGATTAAATTGATTCAAATACTTGATTAAAATGTAAAACTATAGTATACTTTGTAACGTGGCATTTTTTTTATGCTCGTTACAAGTGGCTCCCCGAACCTTAGGCGGGACTCTAACAAGGGATTTCGCGACAAGAATGATTATCTAATTCGTAAAGAGCGCCAGGACAAGGGTCACGCATCCGAAACACTGAGAGGGGACCCTTTACAGGCTAGCGAATGGAGTATTACAGGCTCTTTTTGTTTAATTTTGTTTTGAGTATTTGCGACACCAACCAGGGAGATAGACGACGAATTCGAGAGTGTGGAACCAGCCGTGAAGAGAGACCTCAACGGAGGATACACTGCGAGCGAAGGGTCTCACACGGGGCTACGGAGGGAGCGCCAACGCCGAGCTCTGCCGCGAGGGAAACCAAGGCGGACGAGATTCCCGCTGTTGGCCAGCGAACCGTAGCCTGCCTTCCTCGCGATACACCATCATGCCAACGATCGTGCTGCCTCTACGCCACTGACGAGGACTGAACACCGGAGAGTCCAACGACCAATCTGCGAGCCGCGACAGCGGAAACCGACGTTAGCGATAAGCTAGAATTTAGGAGACGCGCAATTCGATACCCAATAAGATTCGTCAAATTTCGGAAACGAGAACGCCTCGGTTTGAATTTTTGGCTCGGTGTGACGGAACAGGACACTTGCGTCCTGGTGCTGAATCTAGCGAAGGCTGCGAAAATTTTGTAAAAATAGTTTTTTGGGTTATTGAGAGAGTTGAGCGATTGATGTTAAAATTTTGGGATTCGCGGAAGACGGGACTATTGTCCAATTATCGTGACGGAGATTTTTCTGGTCTGGATTCATTCCGGTAAGCGCTATTGCTTCTTTGCGGACAAATTTCGAGAACGGTTTAGGTCGGCGCACCGGGTAACGGTTGGCCATGTTGAATTGCGTCAAACAATACTCGAAATTCGTTTGCCGATTTCCTTGGTTGGTGGCCGGAGCTTGATTTTTATTTTGTTTGTTCTTGCGATAACGTATCGAGTCAATTTTGGCTATAGTACATGTTGAGTAGAGTCAGTCGTTTCGTTATTTGCGAGCAGCCCAAATTCCGCTGCACAGGGTCAAGTCGCGTTCGCGTGTTCAGAAAGTGTCACCTCTCGTGTAGGTCGCGTATCGCTAAGTGTGAGCGCTCTGTTTGGCTGGGTTATTATTTCTAGTTTCCTTGTTTGATTTGTTTCGGAAGATAGTAAAGTTTCGGATGCGTCGCGATTAATCGCTTCGATTTAAGTTGTTAAATAAGAATTACTGTCGAGTACTTGTAGGGTATGTTTTGCGATTAGCGCGATAATTCTGTTAGGGTTTGGCGAATAGCGCCGATATTTATAATTAAGGGAAGGACGATCACGAGTAGCGTGTTCGTATCGTGGTCGATTTTCGGTATTTTGATTTTTGTTTTGTTGATCTCGTTGAGACGAGGAACGCGACTAGCGCACGTAGATTTAAGGTCTAGTTAAGATTTGATTTTCTTTCTATTTTGTTTGTGGAATCGCGGGAGGCGAATTGAGTATCTGTTTCCTTTTCCTTTTGTTTTGTATCGCTTCGAATTTTTTTTTTTTGAATATATTATTTTATTTTATTTTGTTAAATCCTGTATCGTGTCGAGTGTCCGTTCTTTCTCTCCGCAAAACTACCCACCCCCCTCTCCGCGGTACTGAGCTACCTGGCATAGAGAAGGATAGCCGAGGAATTGCGAAGGTAAAGATTCGAGGCGTGTTTATCACGCCAGGCGCCCAACAAAATTTCGCGATAGCTTTGGTAAGCGGCAGATTGCATCGCGGGTTGCCGAATCATTGTGCACCAGGTCAACTCTTGGGAACTTCTCCGGGTGAACAAGAGCAGCGAAAAACCTCGTCACAACTTACGTTCTCTCTAGGAAGCAGTTCCAACCAAAACCCACTAGACGTCGGGTTGCATTCACCTGACTACTCACTGCTCATTGTCAGCTCATTGTCAGCGTGTTTTGATAACACGCCACAGTCGTATACCATAGTGGCCGCTAAAAAGAGTAGAAAAAATTCCCTGAATTTTCCCTGACATTCCCTGACCAAATTATAATTTTTCCCTGACTAAAATTCTAACTAATAGTGCCCATTTAAGTATCTAATAAATAAAAATCCGAAACATTGGCAATAAAAACACGTTTAAGATTTGTATCATTGTGAGAGAAAATAATCTACATATGGCACAAAGATCATCAATAACCGGACTGATCTTTTCCACGCATATATTGTACATTCTTGGTATATATTTTTAACATTTTTTACTATGATTTTTGTTACATTGAAATTTTTCACACACATACATAAATATTAACTACCTGGATAGAATATTTTAGAAAGGAACTTGAACAGTTTAAAAAGGAACTTGAAAATTTGGTATAAACATCTTACTAGACTAATATAGACTAGAGAATACCGTTTAGAAAAGAATTATCACAGCTTTGCTGTTTTTTTGAATGCTCTGATCTTCACATCTAGAGCTGCTTCTTCTTTTGCGCTCTGAATATGAGCAAGTTTTTTCTCCTCGAGTTCCTTCATTTCAAGAGCCCGTGCCTTTTTTTTCCGCAAGTAATGTCTCTTCCGAAGCATTCTGCTTTTTTTTTTTTGCTCCATACATTCAATGTACCGGGAATGCGCATTTCGAGCAGCGTGAATCATTCGCTCAGTGACGGTCAATTTTTCAACGCCGCCAGCAGCGTTGAGGGCATCATACACCTGTCTTTTACCCGTGTAGAAATTTGAAATAGGCGCTGGCCAGACCCTGTCCAGTTGTGTTTCTTTCTAGCTAGTTAATGGCCAGGAAAACTGTCGAATTCCAGACGAGGCGCGTAACGAAATGTTGTCTAGTTCCTGTCTAGATGAACTGACGAATTTCTGACCAGAAAACTCGGCAGTTTCTAGTTAGAAAATTCGGCAAATCCTGATAAGAAAACTCGTCACTAGAAAACTCGTCAGGTTCTTATCAGATAAATCACTGGCTGCTGATTAGAAAATTTGTTAGATTCTAGTCAAAGAACTCACCGGTTTCTAGCGAAACAGCGAGTCAATTCCGAAACAGCGAGTCAATTCCAAAACAACGAGTCAATTCCGAGTCAGCGAGTCAATTCCGAGTCAGCGGTCTGCCTAGAATTTTGTGTGTTACAGGGTACATCCGATACAAGAGTGAAGTCTGGTACAATAAAATATTCTTATTAAAATGGATACATCGATTTCGTACATCAGAAATATCATCATCTTAAGTATGGCAGTAACACGATAATGTAGTGCGAAAAAGGTTACAAAAAAATTAAAATAAGATAAATATGAAACAAAACATCAATAGGTTCTTCAGAATCTAATATTTCTTCAGTAAATAAATTCAAAGTCAGTCGCAATGAAGATATATCGAAATTTGAAATAAATCATAACTCATATTAAAGATTTGGTGTTATTAAGGGGTGGTGGGCCAGTAATCGCCATCTCGATTACAACCCTATCCTACTACAAACATAATAAGCGTTTCTGGAAGTCAGACGTTTCTTTACTTTTGCTCAGAAGTATAAAACAAAAAGTCAGATAAGAATATGTAAAACCAAAAGTTAAAACCAATTATAACTATGATATGAAGTTGTATATTGCAATATAAAAATGACAAGAAAAGTGGCAAATTGCGGTTTATGGAGATTAGACATCCCTATAAAGTTGCACTCCAACCCTTGTAATAAAATCAGGCAGCGTTGCCCATTTCATTTTCATCTTATTTCTCTTTCTCCTTTTCTTTTTCTGCAAGTCTTTTTGGGGATGTTTTGCGGTTAGGTCGCTTCTATCGATTTCCATCGCAGTCAACCGCATCACTTAATGCATTTCCTAGTGCTCGGTTGAAAAATTTCTCTGTTACCGTAATTGCGGTGTCTTTTTCAATAATTTTTTATTACATGCATGCAACCTCTGCAATAAACGAAAATGAATTAATTGTTTTTTTTTGTAATGTAAATCAGAGGAAAATGTAATAACGATGTAGTAAGACATGAAATCATCACCTAGCATGCACTTGCAGAGACACGATTTTTTCAAGATAGATTTATCTCCTGAAGCTTTCACCGCCGTAAAGTTCAGTGCTAGATCTCTAGTTAAATGTTTCTTGAGTATGCTAATGATATTTCTTGAGAGTTGTTCGTGTATCCACCAGAAAGTGCAATGTAGTAGCCTGTAAATTTTGCGACAGTTGAGACTTGGTAGATTCTTCAATTCAATTCTTCATGTACATTATATAAATATATGAGCGGATCCACGTCATTTCACTCAAAAAAAAAACCGTCAAGTCACGGATCTTTGCGCCATTTGAAATATCCGTAGTGTTATGTGAAAAAAAATACAATTTCAAGGATTTTTTAATTTTTTCAAAAATGGCCGAGTTCGAGCTATGTAAAGTTTTGTATATCACTGTTGCACTGCTATGTTTGAAAATTCATATCTCCGAAAGTATACATCGGAGCGGACTGATCCTGCAATCGTTCTGTTCGTAAAAGAATGCGCTTCGATAAAAAAAAATTTATTTGGGAAAAAAAAATTTCTTTCAATATTTTTTCACCGTTTCCTTTTTTGATTTCGCTGCCATTTCCGCGGGACTAACAACAATTCATGGAGATAATTTTTTTGGGATACCTGTATTCTTCCTCTTTAATCCTAAAAAAAAAAAAATTGATGGAGAAGTTACCAGGGCCGGAGAAAAAAAATTAAACGTCTCGTCGCGCGTCACCGCGCGCGCCGATCCACGTCAGCGCTACTCCCGCGAACTCGGTGTGTTGCGTATATTATATACGATAAAGTGGAGTTCAATTTGATTTGATGCTCTTCCACTCACCCATGCTATCCATTCTATGGAAATAGATATTAACCACCCTAGCCCTAAAGTATCCGTCCACTGGTCATCCTTTCTTGGAGTTAAACTGTATACCTGTTCTGAGAATTCCAGTACGGTTATGGTTCGTTGAGCACTCCTGTGCTGAAGTTGGGTTTAATTCTATTTCACTCAGTTTGTGTTACATGACTGATAGATAATCTTGCAATATGTTGGTGGCTCTGAAAAGGGCCGATATTTTCAGCGATGATTCGCAGGATAAAGCTTAGTAGCCAACCTCTATTTGAAATTAATTCATAATTTTCGTCGAATCAAATTTTTCTGATGCGGAAAATAATTTTGTTTTGATGAGTTTATGAGATACTGGAATAACCGCATATAATTTTAAAGTGCCACGAACTGTCAAGGCTTTATCGAATCGATTTTGTAAAATAGATTCTTCCGCTTGATATTCTGCAGACGTACAGTACGCAAAAGATATGCTCCGAAAATACGAACCTGCCCAATTATACAGATCCAGCGGTGTTTGGATAGGATCGGAATTGCCAATCAGTTGTAAACTCATACGCGAAGCTAATCTCTTAAGAGTTGCACCAACACCATCACACGGCCATTTTCCATGTGATGTAGCAAAAAAATACCATTCGGCTTCGCATTGAAAGTCTTCGAAGTGATGTGTTATGTTTATGAAATTTCTTTTTGTTCTAATATTGGGAAGCTGCTCCATCGGAGAAATAAATTATTTTTTCTATAGGAATCGAATTTTGAAACTTCTCTCTTATAAAGTAGATCAACTTTTTTTGAAATAAATGAACCGCGACTGTATTATGTTTCAGATGCTCTGAAATTATCACAAAACTAAAATGTCTCAACTGGTCGTCGGCGTAAATTTTATGGTAAACCACGATTGGATGAATAGTCGCCTAATTATTGGTCTAGTGAAACCCTTGCGTGGAATCTTGTACAAGAAATGCATAATTCTCAGCGAAATCGCATACTACTAAAAATTCACCAACTCTGCAAATTTAGAAACACCGATTTTTTTACCCAGATAACGATCACAGAATAATCGATACAATTCTCTCAGATTATTCAACATCAGATGCTTCTGAACCGATATTTTTTCACCATTCCTTTCAACAGTTATGCAGCTTCTTCGACCTGGAATTATGTGACTGACCTCCTCACTTCGATACATATACATATACACAACACACCGAGTTCGCGGGAGTAGCGCTGACGTGGATCGGCGCGCGCGGTGACGCGCGACGAGACGTTTAATTTTTTTTCTCCGGCCCTGGTAACTTCTCCATCAATTTTTTTTTTAGGATTAAAGAGGAAGGATACAGGTATCCCAAAAAAATTATCTCCATGAATTGTTGTTAGTCCCGCGGAAATGGCAGCGAAATCAAAAAAGGAAACGGTGAAAAAATATTGAAAGAAATTTTTTTTTCCCAAATAAATTTCTTTTTATCGAAGCGCATTCTTTCACGAACAGAACGATTGCAGGATCAGTCCGCTCCGATGTATACTTTCGGAGATATGAATTTTCAAACATAGCAGTGCAACAGTGGTATACAAAACTTTACATAGCTCGAACTCGGCCATTTTTGAAAAAAATTCAAAATCCTTGAAATTGTATTTTTTCTTTACATAGTACTACGGGCATTTCAAATGGCGCAAAGATCCGTGACTTGCCGGTTTTTTTTTTTACAGTGAAGTGACGTGGATCCGCTCATATATTCATTACTTACAAATTCTTTGTAGAATTTTTTTTTCCTTTCGAGACGCTCATCGAAGAC
This sequence comes from Diprion similis, assembly GCF_021155765.1. Lineage (NCBI taxonomy): Eukaryota > Metazoa > Arthropoda > Insecta > Hymenoptera > Diprionidae > Diprion > Diprion similis. Next base: position 10,470,844 of record NC_060113.1, on the reverse strand, counting down.
CTTAAATTTATCCATTGTATTCATTGGAAGGGTTACGTCATACTCCGAAGCAAAGCTTTGCACATTGGCACCAAACGCGTCCTGTGCCAGGGCAGACTTTTCTATTACCTCTTTCAATTCACTGAATTCTTTTGTCATGGCTTGAATATCATATCGCAGTCCATCAATAGCTGATACAAGTGATCTTTACGTTCCTTTTTTTGCTTTGGTAGGCGATTTCCATAATGATCGAGTCCTCACTCCCATAATAAACATTGTAAAGCACAGGATTAACGTAAGTTAAGTATAAAAACCAGAAAAAAGTAACAGGAATTTCGAGTTGGGGAAAATTCTTTGCGTTCACTGTATGGTGCTATCGCTCGCTGTTCGCCAAACTATTCGCAGCCAAGAATCGATTATTCAACTGATTCACCAAGTTATATGCTGGTACAATCATCTACATACATCATTCAAATATATTTTTTCACTTGTACGTCATACATACCATTGGAATTCGTGTCGATGGATTTTGGAGATATCTCGGGTGAAACAAGAGGGTCGGTTCCTTCCTTGGATCTCGAAGATTCATCAGGTAAACCAGAAGCCTCAGTTCGTTTCTTGAATCTTGAAAATGCATCGGGTGGAACAGAACCAGCAGTTTTTTTCTTGAATCTTGAAGATTGATCAGGTAAACCAGATAAGCCTTAGTTCGTTTCTTGAATCGTGAAGATGGTCAGTTCCTTTCTTGGATCTTGCAGATGCACCAGATACAACAGAGAAGTTACGTTTTTTCGGTGAACAGGGAGCTGGTGGTTTTGCAATAGAAATCTTGGAGGGGGGCTTTCTTCCAGATGACTTCTTTGGATCTTCTATAAATTCATCACATCAAATTGCAACACAGCAACATAAAAATAATTGAATGACACAATCAAGTTCTACATACCCATCATGTAGTCTTGATCATAAGGAAACTCAAAATTGTCGTGTTCATTTTTATCTTTTGCAGCATTCTTATGTGTTACATTCTGATTGCTATCGTGAGTTGTTCCGTCACTCTCGCTTCCATTCTGGGATGCTTCAGTCGAGCTTTCATGTAAACGACCACTGCTTTCGTCAGATGCTGTAAAATTACGTACAATGTAAATAATGAGTAACTTAGAATTTAATCTCACTTACCATTTGCTGAACTGTCATTTTCACTTGAAGTTCTGATTTCTGTTACTCGTGACAATTTTTTTTATAACTTTAGCATTGCCTATTATAAGTCTTGTCCGGTACGCCTCAGTATCAGTTGCAGCTTTGTCGGCTTTGGAAATATTTTCATCCGTTGTGTAGGCGGATAACTCTGTTTTGAGAGTATCCAGCCGTGTCGTTGCTTCTTCATAGATTTCTGAATGAAATGAGTTATATTCATGACAAATAAAGAAGGGGCATCAACCTGTGAAACCCCCCGACAGCAGATAAAGTTCAACTCATTCGATCAGAACACAAAGATTTCTCGATGTCAAACTGTCGGGAGAGTAAATAACGTAGTCCTAAGTTGTAGAAACTCAAAACAAATTGGACAAAATACTAACTTGCATACCCATGTAATGCCATCGGGTACGATTTCCAACTTTCTGGTGGAAGCACTTGGTTTCTTACGAAGTCATGCAGAAGGTCAAAATCGTCATCACTATATGGAGGGGGTTTATGTCTGCACTCACAGTTGCCAGTTTTAATGTTGAATGTGACCCACGTCAATGACACGCAGTGGATATGTGCTTCGCCTTTCTCATTTTTTGTGAAAAATCTCACCAGTTGGTACGGATAACTATCTTCTTTTGCAGCCTCTGCTTCATTTTTTTTATCTCGCGTAGTCATTGTCACACAATCCTAATCACACACTGTTTTTACCGTAGTATAAGGCACACAGATGGGGTTATAGATGATACATAAATGTATATCATAGCAGGTTTCAGTGAACAAAAGTCGAATACATACAAGTGAAATAAGAATATAATTTTTGAGATGTTACTGAAATAACTTTGGTAGTCTTGTAACAACATAAAAATACAATCAATCCTCTCTGCGGTATTGACATAATGTGGCATCAAGAAATCAACGTATTCCCTTACAGACGCTGAGTTTTCTCTGCCGTAACAAAGGTTGAAGAAAGATAATATGTGAGGTATCGATCGAGTCGAGTCGGTGAGAACACTCATTTAATATTTTACGTTTCGATGAAGAGTTCTAAAACAACAAAATTGCCCCATGACCAAAATAGGAAAGAGCAAAATCGTGACTGATAGGGACAGAGATAACAATATCTTTTTTACCACTCTAACTTCAAAACCGCAACTTCGTCACGATTTCTAGGCTCTCGTGATAAAATAGTACATTACGATACGAGTATGGATAAGGCTTTTTGACGAGACGCGAAGTGTAAACTTCGGCACGAACCGAAGGCGAGTGCTGTAACGCGCGAGTCAAAAGACCTTATCCATTCGAGTTTTCACTCGTACTTTTTATCACAAGAGCCTACAAATTGCAACGAAGTTGCGATTCTGAGGTTAGAGTGGCAAAATATATTGTTCGACACACGTGCGAAACGCGGCAATGCCACACGAACCACGAGCCCGAATACGAGTCGGAGGCGAGCTGAAGACGAGCTTTAATTCCGGCTAGAGCTGCGCCTTCACACTTGCTGTACGGTATTGCCGCCCTTGCGCACTTGTATCAAAAAACACTAGTAATTATGCGGCTTGTCATCATTACATATGGATCCAAAGTTTGTCCAAATGTGGTTGGGTACAATTTGAGTTCGACTAAGCTGTTTGATCCAATACGCTACTACCATATAACTGTGGACTATTTCAGTAGCAGTAATGTGATTACAGAGGGGTACGTACTTTGAATATTGTTGGATGTATTTACAATTTATGTCTATCGAATACGCCGCACAACACGTGGCTGATAAAAGGGCGGCGCTGCCAATGCAAACCACAGACAACTTACAGGACGCAAACCGCGTGTAAAATGTGTACCGCTTCTTGCTTGAAGTTGGTCGCAAGTCAAACGGCAAGCTTCACGCGGCATTTTTACTCAAACCAGAAACATGCAAGTGAACCAAGCTACATCGACATTATCAACTTAACCGAACAAATAAACCCAAACAACCCCATAACAATATTTTTGTATTATGTCTTTGTTCTCGTAACCATGGACATAGTGGTATAATCTTTGGTTTTCATTTATTACAAATCCTTATGAACGATGTTTACAATAAAAAAAAAAAAATAACTCAACAAATGTCAGCACGCAGCCCTTTTTTTAAACCCTGTGTTTTGTCTGTTTACTTACAAAAAAAATGAATTCCATTGACAGCGAATCTTGGTATTTTTGCATACCCAGACAAAGTCATCTTGGTACGGGGTACGTGGTTATAAAAACTGGTATGTTTACCAAGAAATTGGTATTACGTTTGACATCCCTCTTTCGCGTAAACAACAGATCTGGCGCACGCGCGCAGCCAAGGTCAAAGCCGAGTTTATACACGCAGTTTCAAACAAAGGGCGAGAATTTAGGAACGCTTGACGAAAATTGAATCGTGATTCCACTGTTTTAGAAATTTTTATCTCTAAAACATAGCCAATTTCAAAAGTCTGAGACGATAACACGAAATATGACTTAAAACTACAGAAAATTATGAAGTACATATAACTTTATTATCATCCTCTGTGCATATCTGAGCAGGTTTTGTCGACGAACTTTTTGTCTCAAAAGCAAGGCAAATTAGCAGCTTAAAGGGATCAGTACAGCGTAAAACTTGAATTTTTTTTTTTTTTTCGCATTATATGCTATTTCAGGGGCCTCTCCACCAGTCATTGATTTATTAGCTACAGATCAGATACGTTTCGAAAGTCAGAGACGATGCATATTAATAGGGAATAAATTGAAAATTCAATTGCCTAATGATTTCAATCAATGAAATGATCATACTGGACCATAGTCCCTATTGAATAACGAACTTATTTCCAAGGCGATGACGATAAACCTAATACATGCTAATAATGGTATTGTTGCCACGCTTTTAAAGATCTGATCAAATGGGCATATCAACATACAGGGCGACAATTTAACTAATCTATACAGGGATTGGCAATCGTCACAGGAAAAATTAAAAGAATAGAAAAACGCCATTGGTCTTACCAGTCAATCATGTAGAAGAGATGTGGCATAAGCTCAACTTTTTTTATCCCGTGAACGCATCACAACCATCTTTCGCTGGATGCCGTCTGAGGAGCACGAAATCTTGGTAGCAGAAAATGTGGCATTTAGTACCCAGGATTCCAGGATTTTTGAATCACACGGATATGTTAGTAATAATCTTTTTATTTTCCATTTTCTTCCATAAACGTGGAAGCGTTCTTCGCAATGGCTCATGGACTCAATTTTTAGTATAGTACCACTTTTCAGCAACAGTGTATCGTTGGAGGACTTGGTTGATAACAAATATCCTCTAAATTTGAGTTTGAAGATTTTCCGGCGATTTGTTACTCCGTTGATTTGAGCAGACTGCTCGACAATTTTCAATAGCGGTGGTATAACTGGCTTTTTTTTCCTGATGTTATTCAACTCGTGTAGCCGGAGACGAATTTGTGCGAGAGGCTTATTCGGTGTACGAACATACTATTTTAATCGCATTTTCAAAAGGAAATGCTGTGATCTTCGAAAAAGTACATTTAAAGCTCTTCACGTCGTCAGCAAGATGAATTAAATTGTGGACATTCATGACTTGAGAATCAGCGCCATAATATTCTTTCATAAATGGGACGAAGTGGATAAAATATTTATTTGAAAACCTATTGTATTTTAAAGCTAAGTCTTTATGACACAGAATTCGGCACGCCGCATGGAATAACAGAAAATGTTTGTACAGCCTGTTATTCAAAATACCTCTCAATACAACAGGTCCACAATAAAGCAAAAAAAATCTCCATTCAGTAGCTTTCCATTTAGCTACTGTAACGTCTCTTTTTGCTGTGCCTCTCACAGACGTGTTGGACGTACTTTGTCCCCTCGCCAGGGGCTCTTATGTCGATCGGTATTGGTATGGACGGTCCTTGCCGAAAAGTGTTGATCGTCCTTCGATGCAGAAGTGCAACGTTGTGCGCAAGAGTGTGAGGATTTGTGTGAGTGGAGTGGCAAAGAATCTACCACTGCAATAGTGCGTAGACGCAGCCGGTGAGTTGAGTGGATGAATTAGCAGTGCAGAGTGCGCTGCAGTATTCCAGCAATAATAAATACAAAAAAATACGACTGACTTTTTCTTCAGGCCACTCTTTCCCATAGAGGTCTGGATCATTTAGCTCATCAGTGCCATCAGCACGATGAATTAAGACTCACTTTGTTATTATTTTCAGGAGAATTATCGGGACTTTTTTTTATTTTACCGACGTTATCATCTTTCAATTTTTCTTCACTATTGTCCAAAATATCTTCATTGTTCCCACTGGTATCATTCAAACTATCATTATTTTCTTTGTCTTCAGTGCTGTCTGTATCACTCGCTGTCTTAGAACCATCACTGATACGTTAATATTTTTTCCGTGAATCAGTATTAGAATCCCATGAATAGGTGTGACTCAATTACCTTCATGCTATAGATGTAAATTAGAAATAACTTGTTTAAAAAATAAGAATCAATTAAATTTAAAGCTTTAAATTGTAGAATATATGTTCTACATACTCTCTGCAGATTTTGATAATTCCTTTTGTTTCTTTTATGCTTCCTCAAGTTGTCTCTTTAGGTCTTCTCTTGAAGGACTAGACGCTGGTTTTATAGGAATGCTGTTTTCATTCTTTTTAGTCAAAATTGTTTTTTCAATCATTGATTGTAAAACTTTTTCACTTTTTTTTTAAGTCATCTTTTACATCCTGCAAAATTATTATTTGATCAGCAAAACTCAATACATTTTATATTTTGATTTCTTTAGCTTTTAATTAACATGTTCAATTAGTTCATTTAGATTATGTGAGAAAAACAGTGGAGTTAAAGATGGAACATGAAAAACTTGATTTATGTTAGTATAATACTCAATAATAATCAATCAGTTAAATATGAATGATCAAAAATGTTTGGATCGCTCATTAAAAATAACAATATAATTACATACCCGTTTTTCATCTTGTTTTTTTGGGTCCTTAGAAAGTCCAAATTTTCAAACGATGGTGACGAATACTTTGCATTTACTTTTCTCGTTCTTTTACTAACCAAAGTGGACAAATCATATTTTTCTTCTGTGTTTGCATCTCGACCTTTTCTTTTTTTTAAATTTTGTTTCAATTCTTCGAATCGAGTATTTATTGCTTGTGGTTTGTCTTAAAAAAAATAATTTCATTAAAAAAAATAAAAATATTGTTATTTGTACTTAATACAGTAATTGTATAAAGGGGTTAGAATTGAACAGGTATAAATAATATAAAAAAAAAATTTTCCCAGTTAAAAAAAACATGAGAAAAAAGTTTCGACACAATTTTATTAGAATATTTTAAAAAATGACGAGAGTGAATTTAGCAGATTAATTGTAACGACTTGCTTGTCGGTTATCCTCGAGCGGTAAGGAATAGCCGTTTGGTTCTACCCCGCTTTTACACTATTGTAGTAACCGGGAATGTAGTGAGTATTGACGATTCTGTTTATAGCTTTTTATTTGAAATTTAGAAATCAGACCTGAATGCGACAGGTATGGTCTGATTTCAATTTCCAAAAAAGATTTTGAAAGTAGAATTCTCATACTACAAAACGTTCATCTTGGTTTTTCATTACAACGCTGAGAAATATGTTAAAAATAAAGCTGAACCTTACGAAAAACCGCCGAGCGCGTGAGAGTAGTTGAAGAGTGGGGGAGAGGAGCAAGCAAGGAGAAGCATGTATAGTAAGACTGTTGCGGCTGCTGCTCTCCCCCACTCTTTAACTACTCTCGCGCGCTCGGCCGTTTCTCGTGATGTTCAGCTTTATTTAGAACATATTTTTCAGGGTTTTAATGAAAAACCAAGATGAACGTTTTGTAGTATGAGAATTCTACTTTCAAAATCTTTTTTGGAACTTGAAATCGGACCATACCTGTCGCATTCAGGTCTGCTGGAAAATTGCATAGTCAAATATTCAAATGGCCACAGATAAAAAACTATGCAGCGGACAGTTCCTGCTCTTCGCGCATATCAAGTTTATATTAATAATTAACACTGACCGGAGAATCTACGCTACAACTCAGAAAATAACCGAGTGATGAATTTTTGAAAAAACTCCATTTTGGCCGGTTTGTTCCGATTTTCTCTTAAACTAAGAGTCCGATCGAGTCGTCCGACTTGTCATTTTCTTCGTCTTTTCATTCTCTACAATTTTACTATTGACACCATCACGATTAATCTGATAGTTTCAATTTTATAAGCAAAAAACTTTTTAAAAAAACGCGATTTTTTGCATAAAATTGTTAATAAAAAAGTTATCAATAATAAAGTCGAGTGAAAAACATCTCACTATATCATATGGAACTATTTTACAAACAATGGCGCAGCTGGTTTTCTTCTAACACTTTTTACACAAAATGCCTACTCTAAGTCTCTGTAGCTTGGCCTAATACCAAAATGGCAGCCAGCTCCCTAACTATAGCGTCGAGGGGAGACGGGTCCCCACCTCACAAGGGGCGAGGAGAACCGTCGCCCCCGACTCGTCGCGCAGCGTGCAACTCCCGCAGCCTCCCTGAGTGAGGCCGCGATCTAGATTCGCGGCAGCGAATCGCCACCAAGTTATATAAAAAGCGAAAGCTGGCCGTGAATTATTCACCCGGCCTAACTACTTCCCTATCTTCCCGTGTATAAGCATATCGTCGTATCTCAGGAACGCGTGAATATTTTTAAACGAGACTCACACGGCTGGTACTCCCGGCCGATGTAACCTTAGTGTGAAAGTCCGATCAAAATCTGTTATGTGGTTTCCGCAATATTAGCTGTCAAAGATGATGAAAATGAGAATTATATTTCTTCTTCTCCTTCTTCTCCACGCCAAAGCGCCTTGTAGACACGATTCCGCCCGAACGCGTGTATGAATCGACTTCAAGTTTTAAACACAGCATTTTGGCATCGAAATCTCGCCCCCTATTGATTTTGATATAAATCTGAATCCGTATTCGGCCGATATAATATCATAAAGTTGCGAAGTGGGTCGATAAAAGATAATAATAAAAAAAAATGGCCGCTGGGTAAGGCAATTATTAATTTAATTAATAATGCAACAGTTAGATGGCGCTGCTCGCGCTGCGAACCGTTTAGTAACCAAAATGGCCGTCTCATGACGCTGTCACGCCGTTGTTCATAATATTTGGGACAAATTATTATTTATTTATTCTTATGTTATCGAATCTCGAAATCAATTTGCAAAGTTCGTGAAAATGGGTCATGCCCATGGTCTTATGAGATTATTAGTGGCATCTGCTTTACGGGCTCTTGTAATTTTACGAAACGGATCGTCCGTGGTAGGTGTAAAAAATCAGAATCGAACCAAAGAAAAGATGAGGTATTCTGCAATCAGATACACATTCGACAGACAGCTTGACTATCAAACAGAGTTCGCTCGTCATGAATCTCAGATAAAACAATGCTAACAAAAGCTATTGGAAAAATACTCACGATGCTTCAATCACATCAGACGGTATGTTACTTCGTTAATTCACATTAGATTAGAATATATATTTATGTACAAAACATTTAATATATGAATAGCTTAGCCTCAACCTCTTCTCTATCAACTGCATGACTTTTTTGTTCATTAAATTGTACGTTTTGTCCGTATTTGTACAATACATTACTTTCATTCAGTGTCCTCCTGTGTGTGTTTTCTTTGCTTGTTTATTGTTTCGTTTATTTGACAATCATTCGTACCCCTGGAACCTATAACAAATATTACACTCCAGCAAGCCGACAATGCAAAGAGTACGTAACTGACAGCTGTGCAAAACTCAACACTCTACATATCTTGTTAAAACAAGCAGATTGTCATCAAAGTTCTAAGCATCTACTTTACTTATCTGTTCGCCAACACCACTATCTACTCACTAAGAAGACCAATATACATCTGTCAATATTGAAGTCAACAGTTTGCTATACATTTTCATATTGACCGAATCACCTAACCTTCTACGATGTGTACAAACGCAATGATAAGATAAAAATGAAGTTAATAATGGTGCTGTAACGATTCTTATGTGAGAAAAATCGTCACTTTGCACCTTTGAGAATGTACAATATTTAGTACACCATGTAAAATATACTAGCCTATAGTAAGCTAACGTCGTTTTCATTGTTCTAACTATATACATAATATAACCCTAATTGTTCTTCGTTTTATGTTTTACAGTCATCTGTCCTATTCTTATCCGAGTGTTGATCTGTTAAACTCACCAATATTACGCTGCGGCATCACTACGTCCTAACACAAAAGGGCAGCTACTCGGAAATTGGCACTCTACGTTTCACTTATTTTCTCGAGCCGGCTTTCCTCGACTTGCCAATCACTAACTTCATCTACCTATTCATCAGCACTATTGACTTTCCAGCAATGAGCGGTATGCACTGACCACAATACTATTACTAATAGACCACCTTTTACCATATGTAATAAACTGTGAACTTCATATACACAAATTGTATCATGACAGCATGAGTAGTTGAATGTTGTTAGTCTTGTATGTCATTGTTGTTTTTTATGTTTTATTCAGACAGTAGCGTTGTTATTACTAACACACTCGTCACAGAAATTACTCTCAGTCTTAACGACAACAAAAATCAAGCGTTTCGTCACAATAACACGACTGAATTCAGCCTCATATAATAAGCTATAATCATTTCCTATGTTTGAACTACGTACATAATGAAATCCTGATTGCTTTTTATTTTATGTTTCACAGACCTGGCCCATTCTTGTCCAAACATTGATCTGTTAAACCCATTAATAACATTGCACTGTGGCAACTACATCCCAACACAAAAGGGCAGCCACTTGGAAAATGGTACTCTGGTATCACTCAACTCTTCGTTCCGACTTTTGTTGACACACCAATCACTTACTTCATGTACCTACTCATCAGAACCATTCACCCTCCAGCAACAGGCGGTATGCATTTGGCATTACACTATTACTAACAAACCACTTGTTACTATATGAAACAAACTATAGACTTGACAAACATATAATTGTAGTACAAATGCATGATTAATTGAATGTTTTCCGTTTTGTATGTGATTGTTGTTCTCCCTTTTTATTAGATACTTTCGTTGTTCTTACTAACACGTTTGTGACAGAAATTGTGCTTAGTAAAATTAGGATATGAACTAACCGGACACTTTGATTGATAGACTTGAACACCCATGAAATATGGTGAATTCCCCACTGAGACCTTGTGAATTTCTGCATGTATATCTGGTTCGGTATTGCAGTACACAAGGCTGTAGCTAACAGCATGAATTTGAGATTTTAATGTTCATTCAAATAAGGTAGTGAAATATGAAAATTGAAATGTGGTGAAATCACTAGAACTCACGACATTTTGATAGCATCATGAGGATAAAATTGAACTGCATTATTTTATTTAAAAAAACTTGAACACATTTGACTGCCAACTTCAGCTGCTACCTTCAGCTTCATTTAAAGTAGCAATACTGCATTACATAGTATAACACCCAATTTCATAATCAAACTGGGATTAGTAATGTTAATGTAACGAAGTGTCTGACTAACAAATCATCAGAGGATAAATTGATTTGAAATTGACTTTTATGAAGTTGGCCTGTCAAAATGAAAGTTTACTTTGTTCATAATAGTTCCCTAAATGTCGGACATTCCTAAATAAAGGTGCACAGTAGCAGGCTTTCTTAAGTATACATTGTTAAAACGTCACTGATTTCATCATCATCCTTGATAAATTGGTAAATCAAAAGATACAAGTACTAGGAAATACCTAATATCTGAACGAAACAAATACACTGTAAAGAGCTTCCAATTATTTATATTCTCATCAAATTGTTCAAATTGTTTGGAACTTCATCAGTACTAAACGACCGAGTGAAAAACTTTAGGTCTGACACAGATACGAGTGACGTATTTGCAATTATATTAATCGTCGCAACGGATTGGTTCTTTTTGATTATTAATTAATAGTTGACTATAAAACAGTGTCAGACAACAGTTACATTATAAGAAGACGTCGACTGTAAGTAGACTTTTAACAATTTTTTATATAACCTCAATAATACCATAGCATCATAAGCATAAATTGTCAAACATTAATTGTAGTCAATAGAATTATATCAGGTTTTAATCCGAAAAAATGTCGAAAACTAAGAAACAAAGCTATGCGAAACGTAAGCAACGAAAAACTGAGGCGATACGATCTGCGCGAATAAATAAGACCGCTGCTCCGAAGCCCGCTACGGCAGCTAGTAAAGATTTGCATTCGGTGATACAGATTGAAGATGACAATGAGACGATAGATGTCCAAAGTATCATACGTAGAAATCAGGCAGCGATCAGAGCCTGCATTTCAGATACAAAACGTGAGTTGACTGATGACTGTATAAACGCGTTCCTCAAAGTTCTTGCTACAAACACAACATTTGAGCCACAAGATCCGATATTTTATCAAGGGACACATCGGTACCGCCGAGTTACCAGTAATAAAGATATACAAATAATTTAACGTGGGGATGTGGGTATCGATAAGATCGGTCACTGGGCCTGCATATATTACACGATGGTTCGGTAGTACACGTGTATGACACGTTGAAAATGCGATTGCTACCTATACAGCATGACATATTGAAATGTTTGTACGGAAATTATTCAATTGTGTACGAAAATGTACAAATGCAACCAGATTATGTGTCATGCGGAGTTTTTGCCTGTGTTATTGCTACATCACTCGCACTAGGTAAGAACCCTGTGTCAGAACAGTACTTGGTAGATGACGATGGACGGATCAAGTCTACACCGACGCTGCGACAACATTTGGTGAAAGTGCTTGACGAACAATTATTAACGCTTTTCCCAACAAATCAAACGAAACGTCCGCGCACCACGAACAGCAGCAGACAAACGCACTGCCAATCGCGATAAAGATCGAGAATAAAGAATCGAAGACGTACGAACAACCAAAGAGAACTTATGCATCAGTTTGCAAAGAAATGACACCTAAAATCTCCTCAACTTCATACGGTGTGTTAAACAATAAAGACAAAAAGTTTGAACAGCACCCTAATACCAGTCACGAAATAAGCATTCATGTATGTACAGGGATTAATTACTACGAGGGCAGAAACGATATTACGAAACGAGTACGCTCTTCGTCAACTAATCGCCCATTTTCGAAAAACAAGAGCGATGATACATCGGAGTGCGCAACACAATCGGTAAATAACAAAACCAAATCGGTAATAAAACACATTAGAAAAAGGGTTAGATGTGCTGAGACAAAAGCCAATGCGATTAAATATCAGAAGCGGGCAAAATATACAAATCAAATCCGGCAAATCCGGAAATTAAAAATGCATATCAAAGATCGAGGTATGCGGCCGAGCCCGAATTGAAGAAAAAAACGGAACAAGCTAAATATGCCATTAACCCGGATATTAAAAAGAAACTTAAAAAACGAAAATATGACGCTAATCCCGATATTAAAAAGAAACTTGAAAAACAAAAATATGACGCTAATCCTCAGATCAAAAAGAAACACCAAAAACAAAAGTATGACGCGAATCTCGAGATTAAAAAGAAACATCAAAAACAAAGCCATGACGCTGATCCCGAAAAAAAGTAACATATCAAAGAACTAGATATTTACGGGATCCTGAGGTTCAAAAAGCAATAAACAAAAAAATTTACTATGCTCGTAAAGAATCTAAAAATCACAGAAAATATATTGTAACTAATAATATTTTGAAGAAATATAGACGTGTATGTAGGTGGAAAAATACGATACAATTATTTAGATCTGTAGAGAAGCATGTCGACAATTTATACTCTAAAATTAATCTTAAGTCTAAAGCGCAAAGTAGGATCGAGGCAGAGAGGATAATTAAGTGGTGTATTCAGGCTAGAGAGCACATTACATTGCGCGTGAAACATTCGTTAACCAATTTAAAACAGAGCGTGGAAGTTTGTTTGGTACGAGCAATACAATCAGACGATATGGAATTAAAAGTCGCAGCTGTTTGCGGGGAATGCAAGCATACAGGTTCGTTTGATCCGTATTTTACTGATACAGCATATGATGAACTGGACAATGTAATAGCCTCGCTAATACAACAAAAACAGGGCAACTTTTGAATGTATTGCCAATAAGTACAAGCAAGCATGTACGAAGTTCATGGATCAGTTCCGAAATATGTATAAAACCGGACTTACAGATTATTACTAGATTAGTAGCCGCGTTAGAACAAGTGAGTTCGTGGAAAGTGAAGAATATTAGTAATAATTTGAAAAACTGGAATGTCTGTAGTATTAATAAATCGTATCATAAACTAGGACACGTGCAAAGTTGTTATACAGATCCGGTTAGTTGTACGTCAAATTTCTTACCGCTTCAAATATTACAGTATCACTTTCCACAAATCAGATACTTCACAAGAAGAATCTATGAGCTGATAAAATTGGTGGGAAAAATTAATTATATAGACAATGCTTTAACGTTGGGAAATGTAAGTATTTTGAAAGAAATATCAAACCAAACGGTTGAGCAAGCTTCCACCCATCAACTGTATTTCAAAGAAATCAGTTTAAACGAAGATGAAATTCAAAGCGAATATAAGCAGGCATTTTACGAACTATGTAAACAGTCAATGGATACACCAATATTACCGTGCATGTCACGCGAAAAATTGTGTTATCGTAGGTATACGCAAGATATTAAAAAATTGAAAAAACCATGAACGGGACCGTATTGGACCCAATTGCTAGAACATATTGATGCAACTGGTTCTGATTCGAATTACATCTGTGATTACTGTATAGACAAATTCCGTCATAATGAGATGCCACCTACTTGTATCTCAAATCGGCTGATAGTATATGAAGTACCCCAATTTCTGACAACCCTAAACGATTACGAAAAAATTCTTATTCAGGGAGCAAAGGCATTCCAAACTGTACAACGAATGGGTACAGTAGCGAAAAAAAATCTACCGCATAAGTTGCGAATACAGAAAGTTAAGGGTCGAACTTTCCACTTGCCGTTACCTCTAGAAGAAACGTTAAAAAAATTACCCGCACAAACCGATGCACTTAACGCTAACCATGAGCTGTTCATACTGGCCTGTGGGTTGCCAAACAGATCAAAAATAGTATGGAGTAATTTGGTAGACGTAAATAAAATTCACGAAACACTAACGTGGCTGAAACAAAATAATCCGTTTTATTCAGAAATTTCATTGCCTGCTGAACCAAATTCCTTACTAGATTCGCTGAAGCAGGACATAGAAATTCAAGTAAAATCAGATGAATTAGATTCAAAAGAAGAAAACAGATTACCAGCAGAATGCGAAGGCAACGGATCAAATAAACGTCGAACAATCTTGAAGCAAATACTGGATAGTGAAGACTATTACGAACAGTATACTATATATCCTATCAACGGTGATAGAGATAACAAAAGTGCAACAGCTCTATATCAGTTGCTCAAAGTAGACGAGCTGCCGTTAAGTAACTGGGAGAAACATTTAGAAGTCATGTGTTTTCCCGATTTATACCCATACGGCAATAACGGCCAGCATCAGAAGCGAGTAGATAGGATATAAGAGTTCTGGCGCACAATGGCGGCGTTTTGAGGGGGGGTTCCCCCCATTGCTACGGGCCGGCCGGGCCGGCTGCAGCGGCGCGCGGCGGGGGGGGGGGGGGGTCCGCGAGGGTGCGCGAGGAGCCCGCGGGGGGGGGGGGGGGGGGGGGGCCGCGAAGGGCGCGCGAGGAGCCCGCGGCGGGGGGGGGGGGGGGGGGGGGGGGGGGCATTAGGCGCGCGGTAAGTCCCCAGCGGCGTGGGGGGGGGGGGGGGTCCTGTCGGGTCCTGTTCGACGGCGGGAAGCTCGAAGTTAGATAACGCTAGACCACTTGAGAAAAATTCCTGGAAATGCAGCCTTTCAGCTTATGCCGATAATGAATGCAGTGGGTGGTAATGTAAATAAATCTGTACATACTAAATTTTATCAGAAATGCCGGATGCAGCTGTTGAAATAAATCTGTCACACATAAAAGATTCTTCAAAAATTATTAAAAAATGCCAGATGTCGGTTACGGGAGGATGGAGAGCGGGGGCGGTGCATAAAAAATTTCCCCACGATATGCAGGTCGAGTCTTGTTTGATGGAAGAATCGTGGTGGGGATGGATTGTATATAAAATACGGATTCATTTCGATAGTCACTCTGTTCTCATCGTCTTCTCCTCGTGAACTGTTCGTACTTGTGAAAAAAGAAACTCTCATCGAAAACGCAATGGATTTGGGAAAAATCAACCACGCCAGCCGCCTGGAGAATCTGCCGACCAAGAAGATGTCAGAATTCGAAATTGGAGAGGTGTATAACGTCACCGGACTACGACTGGTCAAAACGAAATTCGGGTTACGTGTTCTGGCCGAGATTGAGGGGGAATACAACGTCTTCCTACCACCAAGAATCGCGAAAGTTCTGCAGGAAGATTCGAATCAGCTGACCGAAATGTGTGATATGGCTGGGGCAAATCGTCTACAGTTGAAATACTTCGGCGGAGAGTTCAACAAGTTTGAATTTTCGTGCAGTTACGTGCCATAGATAATTTACATCATCCCCTCCACTTCCATCAAATGCGAGGGGATAAAAGCTGGTGTGCGGGAACGAATAATCAGTCTTCTACGGATATTTGAGAAAATACGAGCTTGGCATCCCTCTGCAACATGGAAATGATCCTGGACGTGCAATGTTTCATCGGTCAAGGCAACCAGCTTGTGCCCAAAGAAGTCGCAGCCATCTACATAAACGGTTCGGGTTTGGAACACATTCTCATTAAACCACCCTGTGATTTAACCAGCCTACCAATCGAATATAGAGCTACTAACGCCTGGTTAACGCGCAATCATCACGGGATACCATGGAATGCCGGCAACGAATCTCACGATGAAGTACCGAAGATTCTGAGAAAAATTGTGAGAAATGCGTGTTACGTATACGTCAAAGGAGCAGAGAATAAAGCATGGTTGACGGAGATCCTCGGTGGCACCACGCCAGTTATTAATATGGAAGATTTACACATCGAGCCCCCTACACTGGTAAAATTGAAATATATGGAAGTGGCACCTATGCACGACCTAAACCACGGATACTTTCCATCGGGCGATATTTGTAAATACGTGGAAGAAGGATCGATTTGGTATGATGACAACCCTGAATACATCCCGGAATACAACTGTGCCTTTGAGAACGTGCAGCGGCTGAGAAGTTGGTATTTGAAGGAGTGTGCCGGCTCTCTCGAGAAATCACTCCGCTTGTACAAGGAATTGACTGGCTTAAGAGCAATGAGGTCTGAGGATATCGCTTTTTTGCCGAAAGAATTCGTCTACATGTTCGCATCAAATTCCATCAATGATGTGTGGGATAAGCTGCCTGAGAATATGAAAATGGACGCCAGCATCTACAGTTGCCGTAGATGTACCCTGCATTATATACCCGGACCCGATGGCGATATAGTGGACGGCCCAAACCCTCTGGTTAAAGACTGTTTGGAATGCAATCGTCTGCCTAAAAAATGTAGGCAATATGTTTGAAAATATCAATAGAATTTACAACAATTACATCCCCGCTGATACATATAATAAGAATGCAGTATTCAATAAAATTATTTACATATTTAGAAAAAATAGAACTGATTGTGATTACATCCTAGCGCATACATAGAATTAAAATGTTATATGTAACAAGATTATTATTGAATTCATTCCTAGCGCATACATAGAATTAAAATGTTATATGTAATAAGATTATTATTGGATTCATTACAATTATACACATATCTTCATAACTTTTATCCGTTTTTGTGAAATAAATGTAAATATTATGAATTTCATTTGTGTGAAAATATATGATCAATAATTGTATAATTTTTGTGATACATGATTTTACTCCCCGAAGTAATCCATAAAATCATCTTCATAATCACGAGATGTGTGGGCGGAAAAATTTTCTCAAAACACTTTACCCGAAAAAAACTCTTCTCGGAAGGTTTTCCCATCAAACATCGTAAAACTTTGTAACATGGATCTGCACTGCCCACCTTTCCTCAAGTGATTTTTCCCTACTAGATAGGTTGCACATGTGACTTTTCTCCAGTCCTTTTCGTCAGATCCCATAAACATAAATCACCCGGTCAAGAGTCTAGGGATCAGAATTCATCTCTATGCCGCTCGATGCCGCTTTTCGTCAGCCGATTCTCCCACAGGGTATCTTCAACGTTTTATCTTTTTTCACTGATAGAGGAGGGATGGGCGTGTGCAGGCTCAGACGTGGTTGACTACAATTTTTATCTTGGAGGCTGCAGCTGCTGCAGAACGCGGAGACACCCCCCCCCCCCCCCCTCACGATCCTTCGGCATAAGGATAACACATCCATTGCAGACTCGTCAGTCTTACACAACCCGTGAAAGTTAAAAGTTCAGAATATTATCGTCACCAACGTCAAAGTCATGGCTGCCGAAGCATACATGGGACTCGTCGAGCAGATGGGGGAGGCGTACAATTTGTTGCGCGAGCAAACTCCCGGAGAAGGAAATCACGATGTCTTTAATCATTGGATCGGTATTGGAGTGGCAAATATAAAAGTTTTGCAAGATATTCTACAACAGCCGAGAATGAGTGTGGGGGCGAAACAGCAAATTCAACATAAGATCTCCCTCATACAATCCTGGGTGGCAAAGATCCAGCAGGAACAGCGGCAGCACCGTTTGGTGATAGGCGGCAATATTGGCAGTTCTGCGAGTGTACAGTGGGATGATGTTGATAGTGCTTTTGCTAACCGAATTCGCACCGGCATTGTGACCAATCTTGGCCATAAGGAATTGGATGCCTTTCTGAGTGACGCGCAGCGGATTACCGTCGAAAAATTGAAGCTGGTGCAGCGTGATGAGGGAAATGTGAAGGTCAACGTCATACTGACGTGTAAATTTGAAAACGTGAAGCACGAGGGGGTCACCGCGGAAGTCAAAAGCTTCAATACAACCAACGTGACGATCCTCCCCTCCAGTGATATAGACGGTTGGTTCGCGGAGACAAAGAACAAACTGCTCGTTAAGGTTGAAGATTTCGAACAGCGTGATTCCGGCTGGAGTATGATTGAGATTCTCAATATTGCTGTAAACGTCAACCGGTACCAGCCTCTCGCCGCGGGGACTTCAACATTCGTCACGCTACCGGAGGACATTCAGCGCAAGAAGGCGGTGGTCAACGTGAAAAACGAAGACGAAAGATGTCTTCTCTGGGCCACAGCTGCAGCCCTCCACCCGGTTAACAAAGACGCTCAGAGGGTGCATCATTATCGTAGGCATATTTTAGAGTTCGACTGCACAGGTATCAAATTTCCCGCTACACTGCATGACGTGGAAAAGTTTGAGAAATTAAATAATTTGCAAATCAATGTATATGGAATAGAATCCGAAACCTTTTCACACCATGCAAAATCCGCAAAAAGCGTCATCGTGCCAATTTATTTGAGTAAAAATTTGCATAGCGCAAACGTTGACACGATTCATCTTCTAATGCTTGAAAGTAGTAATTGTGCCGAGCATGATATGAACCGCGAATTCACACCAAGATTCCACTTTGCTTGGATCAAAGATCTCTCGCGATTGGTTAGCAAACAATTGTCTAATTATAATGGTCAGCTGTTTATATGCGACAGATGCCTGTGCCACTTTGCCGTGGAACACGCCTACGACCGCCATCGGCAGGACTGTATTATGTTGAATAAAGTGCGCATGGAATTTCCAAGATCTGAAGATTTAAATTTAAAGTTTAAAAATTTCAAAAACAAAGGCACTGTCCCGTTTGTCGTTTACGCCGATCTCGAATGTATATTAGAATCCGAACCTGTAGATGAATTTCAAAACCGTAAAACATATGAAATTCAAAAGCATATCCCGCACAGCGTAGCATACTACGTACATTGCGCGTACGATGAGACTTTATCGGAGTTTCACAGTAAACGCGGCACCGATTGCATAGATTGGTTCATGCAGCAGCTCAAAGATTTATCGGTTAAAGTAGAGTCACGAATCAAAAATATAATTCCGATGGAGTCTCTGACCCAAGTGCAACGCGATCGTCACATGCGCGCGAAAAATTGTCATATCTGTGAAAAGCCGTTTACTCCGGAGGAGAAAAAGTGCCACGATCATTGTCACTTCACGGGTAAATATCGCGGTCCTGCGCATAATCGGTGTAATTTGAATTTCAACGAGTCGCGTACAATTCCAATAGTTTTCCACAATTTGTCCGGTTACGATGCACATTTTTTGATTAAATCCCTAGCTTTAACTTTTCCCGGAGCGGTTACACTATTACCCATAAATAAGGAAAAATATATATCCTTCACGAAGCAGGTTGATGGGACGATGATGTATTTGAGATTCATCGATTCGTTTCGATTTATGGCTAGCAGTATTGATAAACTTTCTTCGTATTTAGGCGATGTCGATAAACGTATAACACGTAAATTTTACAATAATCCCGCGCAGTTCAGCTTGATGACCCGCAAAGGCGTATTTCCTTACGAATACGTCGATTGTTGGAAGAAACTCGACGAAACTCAATTACCTGCTAAGAATCATTTCTACTCGCACCTCTGCAATTCGAATATCACAGACGCCGATTATGAGCACGCTAAAAATGTTTGGGAAGAATTCCGTTTAGAGTCTTTGGGGGCCTATTCCGATTTATATTTAAAGACTGATGTTTTGTTACTTGCTGATATTTTCCAAAATTTCCGGGCTAGCTGTTTTAAAACATACGATTTAGATCCGTTGCACTACTACACGGCGCCGGGGCTTGCTTTTGACGCGATGCTTAAACACACAAACGTGAATTTACAACTTTTCGATGATCCCGAAATGGCTTTATTTATTGAAAGAGGCATTCGAGGTGGCGTAGCGCAATGCTCTAATCGACACGCTCGCGCCAATAACAGATTCATGGGCAAAGATTTTGATCCGAACAAGGTGGAATCGTATCTTATGTATTACGATGTGAATAATCTTTACGGTGCGGCTATGAGTGCACATTTACCAATCGACTCGTTCGAGTGGGAGCATGATCCTATCGATATAACAACCCATCCGGACGATTCGCCGATCGGTTACATCCTGGAGGTGGACTTGGACTATCCTACAGAGCTCCACGAGGAACACAAAGACCTACCTCTCTGTCCTGAGCATTTCACGCCGCCAGGTAGTAAAATCCCTAAACTCGCCACCACCCTTCTCCCCAAAACGAAGTATATACTACACTATAGAAATTTAAAGCAATGTCTGAGTTTAGGTTTGAAATTAGTCAAAGTGTATAGAGTTTTAAAATTCGCGCAATCTCCATGGCTCGAGCCTTACATCACGCTCAACACCAACATGCGCAAACAGTCCAGAAACGAATTTGAGAAAAACTTTTACAAATTGATGAATAACGCTGTGTTTGGTAAGACTATGGAGAATGTGCGAAATCACACGGATGTCAGATTAGTTACAAAATGGGAGGGAAGAGGTGGTGCGAGAGCGCTTATCGCTAGGGCAAACTTTCATAGTTGCACCGTATTCGAGACTGATATGGTTATTATAGGAATGAATCGTGTCAAAGTTTACTTTAATAAACCAATTTATATCGGTGCGGCGATCTTAGACCTTTCGAAAATTATTCTGTACGATTTTCATTACAAATATATAAAGCCGAATTTTCCCGACAAAAAAGCTAAATTGTTGTACACCGACACTGACAGCCTTATTTACCAATTTAATGTACCCAACATCTACGATATCGTCAAACGTGATGTTGACTCAATGTTTGACACCTCGGACTACCCTCCCGACAATGTGTACGGTATTCCGCTCAAGAACAAGAAACGTCTGGGCATAATGAAGGACGAGAACAACGGGAAAATTATGACAGAGTTCATTGGGTTGCGCGCGAAGCTGTACACCTTTACAACGATGGGCGAGGATGACGCCGATGGTACGAGAGTAAGCAAACGCGCAAAGGGTGTCAAAAATTCAACGCTGAACACCATCACGTTTGACGATTATAAGCGCTGTCTGTTGGCTTACAAGGAATTGGCTCGATCTCAATGTCTAATTCGTAGCAAAAAACATCAAGTAAGCACTATCGTACAGAAGAAATTGGCTCTGAGTTGGCAAGATGACAAGCGACAATTGATACCTGGATAGACCGACACCTTACCTTGGGGGTTTGCTGCTGCCCCATAAAAACTAATTATAGGATTAGCTGTATGTATAAAACTGCCACGAATACTTACGTTCGACACCTTGGACGATCCTTTGTCAAATCATTTATTCAGAAATGAAGATCCTATGTCAAATTATTTATTCAAAAATGAAAGAAAGTTTTCCAGAAACGAAAAAAAGGTTTCCGGAAATGATAAAAAGTTTTCCAAAAACAAAATCCCCATTTGATTAACACGTAAAAAAAGTTTCCCGAAAATGAAAAAGAGTTTTCCAGAAATGAAAAAAAGTTTCCAAAAATAAAAATGTGTATTAACCGTAAGGAAAAAATATCTTGTATCATTATTTTTGCTACGGATATGATATATATAAGTGCATATGGAAAAGAATTGTAGAGATATTTTGTATAACTGTATGTTTTATTGTTATTTTGAAAAATACATAGAAATTATGTTACATGTCTGTTTCATTTATCCAACTGTTGTGTGAATTGTCAAATCCCAACCACTTCACATAGAGCTGATTCCCACGTTTGCGTAATACTTTCTCCACCAGGTAGCCATCGGGATATTTTACTTTGCTGAGTTCTTCCTCGTAGAAGCCTCCCTCGATGGAATGATCTTGATAATCGGTAAGTTTGTACGTCGGGGGGTTGGTATTTTTCACCTCGCTCACGGTGAATATTTCAGTCGTCCAGTTGGGCGTATAGCCTTTTTCGAATACATTTTTGTACTTGCTGATCCGGACTCGATCGCCAACTTTAAATTTCCGCTTCCGATCACTCCGCTTGATTTGGCGGGGCTTGTAAACGCTTCGATATAGTTGTTTTTCGTTGACTGTGCTGACATCCACCGGCTTCATTCGAATCGTGCGATGCTTGGTGTTGTTGTATGATTTTATTAGATCGCTCAAAATGTCAATCCACTTGTGAGATCCTCGGAGAGTAAACCGCTTCCACATTTTATTTTTCAATGTTCGATTGAATCGCTCGCATATAGACGCCTTTAAATTGCTGAATGTCGAATACATGTTGATATTGTGCCGCTTCATGAGTGTCTTGAATTCGCTGTTGTAAAATTCTCTGCCCTGATCGACGTGTAGATGCTTTGGTATGCGGTTCTGTATTAGTACGGATTTCATGGCGGTAGTCACATCTTTTCCACTCTTGGACTTTATCGGTACCGCCCACGCGTACTTGGAAAATATGTCGATGATTGTAAGCAGGTATTTGTAGCCCTTGTTGTGCGAGCTATATGCGGTCATGTCAACGAGATCTGCTTGCCAGGTCTCATCGAGTCCGCGTACATCTACGAATCGGCGCGGATAATTGCGTCGAGCCGGTCTGTGAAGTTCAGCAGCTATTGTCACCTTCATTGTTCCTTGCTCTTTGCCGCTCGATTTTTCAACTCTTCTTCCAACCGCTTTTGTTCCTCGACCGAAACTGATACCGCGCTGGTTTCCTCCAGTAACGTTACTCGTGCATGAAGCTTCTGAACGATCTCCGATAATCCAATTACGTAATCGTGATTACTCCTGTTACGCGCGCGCACCGGTTTAAGGATCTCATCGATTCTCTTTATGCGCTCTTCGTACGATTCTCTTAAACTATTTAGAACTTTCAGGGGAACAGCATCGTTAGGTTGCTGAGGATCGGCTATGTTACACAATCGTTTACCGTCCAAATCGTACTGATTGTCGAGAGTGATTTTAAATCCGACGCCTGGAGGTCCACGAATAAATTTTTTACCCCCACCACGGCCCAACTGTCGTCCAAATATATCTATGCTCATCGCTAGGTGGTCACCGAAGGAATGACGAATCTATGTCGATCTGCCGCTAATAAATGATTCCAGCTTCCCGCAGCTCTTCAATAATGGCGACTATTTCATTGGAATGGCTGGTATTTCCCGCAGCCTGCGACGCCATAAGTAGCCGAAGACGATCTACAATTTCATTTGGATCATCCCAGTAGACGTAATCCACTTCTTGCCTCTCCTTTCGCGCAATCTTATATTCGGGTAAGCCTTTACCGGACTTTTTCGGCGAGCCAAGATGTTGTGCAATGAAATTTCTATACTTTGCACTTTTTGCATCATCGCGAAGACTTCCATCGGCTTGGTATCGTTTCCGATGTGCATTTGTCATCCTTACAATTTTTATGTAATTATTCTTGTCCGTATCATTCACAACCGTGGCATCGGGTGATTTTTTAAACAATAATTCGAGTAACCCTGGCGTACTCTGGTAACTTGCATCTCCCACGTTGATCAGATTATCGACGAAACTAATTTGTGAATCACCAATCATCATACTGTTTATCAACTTTCGAACGCCATATGCTGTATCTAAATCCTTCTTTTTACTTGTGCTGAACATTTTCAAATATCGTGCCACGGGATTCACTGTTTTCCTCACTGGTGTGCTTGTAGTGGAAATTTCACCAAATTTCAGTGTTTCATCGTGTGCATCCTTGAAATCCTCCTCATCATCCATATCCTCATCCTCATCCTCGCCATCCTCGGTACTTGCATCATCTTTTTCTTCTTTTTTCATCGCTATATCAGACGATTCTGTTTTAATTTCTTCTTTAATATGCTGCTGCTGCTGCTTCGAAGTATCCACCAATTCTTGCAACGGTGTTACGAGGGGCTTGAACACCTCTCCCATAACCTGGTCGGTCGTGTCTTTGTCCAACTTGATCATCTTGTGCTTCCGACGTATGACATCGCTTGCTTTCGATATTTCACTCAGCGTATCGCTATGCTTACGAATCTTGACACTCTCCATGTTGCCGACTTGATCGTCACAATTGAACTGTGTGAGTTTGCGTTAGTTTATGCTTATAAAGCAGTCAAACCCCTTCCTGTATCTTCCCTCGTTGATTTCACTATCCTTGTCAATTACGACAAAACTATATTTACCGTCATTCCAGCATGCCGAGCATAAGTCCTTAAATTGTTGATATGTCATGTCGGTGTTCACGTGATCGTTGTAGATATGTTTCAGATTCATTTCATCTTGTCGAAATAGCACCAATAAGTTTGCATTGTCACGCACCAGGTGTTTCGGAATACGTGCATACGTTTGACTAAGATAAAAGCTATCGACGTCGCGATGCCTGCCCATGCTGAAGTAAGCTCTGATATTATCTTGCTTCTCACACGCCACATCGTCAAAAATCATAACAGAGTTAGGGTGGGCCTCTTCTGGTTTGACAACCTGATCGTTCTCACCAGACGGAAAATAGCCCACACCCTGCACGGATTCTAGTAACTTTTCCAAAAATTGATATTTTGGCTGGATGAGGGATTTTGAATAAACGTAGACATTTTCGAATCTCAATCCGTTGCCATGGGTGATTAGAGAGAGGAGAGCGTTCGTTTTACCACAATTCGATGGGCCGCAAAAAATTGCCCTCACGGTATTTGGTAGTAATTTTCCATGACGTTTCTCTTTCCTCTTCCTCCCCCGACGAACCATTTTGTCGAAATTTGCAACAGGTAGTTTCTCAGTCTGATCTTGAAATCTCATGATGCTCGGTTAACGCGACAACGAGAACTAAGATGACCGCATATAAATTCATCCTTTTATAGAACTCGCGTTAGTTGCTGTTCGACTATGAAGACGTGCACACGTAAGAGACGCGGTGGTGGTTTGCTAAACAAAATCATCAATCATCTCCCAGTTGAATTGCACGTGCCTGGGTATCAGTACTGCGGACCCGGAACAAAATTGGTCAAGAGGTTGGCACGCGGTGATCCGGGTATCAATCCATTGGACGCTGCATGTAAAGATCACGACATTGCATATGCAAGGAATCGAGATATCGCTGCGAGAAATCTGGCCGACAAAGTGCTTGCCGAGAAGGCGTGGAATCGTGTTTTAGCCAAGGACGCTAGTGTGGGTGAAAAAGCTGTCGCGTGGGGAGTCACCAACACCATGAAAGCTAAATCTAAACTCGGTATGGGTTTAGCAAGGAAGCTGTCGAAACTTGGAGCCGGTGCGAAGTCACAGAAAAAACCCTCAACGGGTGGGAAGACTAAACAGCAGAAGAGGACAATAAATCTTAAATCTATCATTAGGGCGGCAAAGGCCTCCATGCGACCAGGTCATAAAGCTGTCGAGTCGGCGTTGGCCGGTGCCCGTGCGGCTGCGCGTGAGGCAGGGAAGAATGTTCGTGTGCCCCGTGTTATACCCGTGCCCGAAAAAATTGGCGGCATCCTACCCCTCCTCATTCCAATTTTGGCTGGTCTAAGCGCAACGGGAGCTCTAGCAGGTGGTGCTGCAGGCATAGCTAAAGCAGTCAACGAGGCTAGCGCCAACAAACATCAGTTGAGTGAGACCAAACGACACAATGCAACAATGGAGGCGATTGCGTTGGGCAAGGGATTATACCTAAGACCGTACCGCAGTGGCATGGGTCTGTACTTACAACCGGCAAAAAACTAATAAAGCTACCACGCCGAGCACTCACCAACGTTGATTTACACAAATATGCTCAAGATATGAGAATTCCACATTTTCGCGGCGTTTTCATGCGGAATGGTCTACCATCATCAGGACCGAAGAAGCGAGAATCCGCAATTATTAATCTTGATGATAAGAACGGCCCCGGGACACATTGGGTTGCATATAAGAAAAACGGTGATCACGTTGTGTATTTCGATAGTTTTGGTGATTTGCAACCACCTAGGGATTTGATGAACTATCTCGGTGTTGGTAGCGTAAAATACAATCATAAGAGGTATCAGGAATACGATACTGTGATTTGTGGTCACTTGTGCCTCAAATTTCTCAGCGGGCAGCTATAAAAAGAGCGGTGTCACATTGGCGAGCATCAGTCATGACGGAATCATTGTCGTTAACACTGTCGGGCACCTCATCCCTGCTGGAGGCTCAATATTTTCCCCCAATCGAGTTATCGTCGACGAAAAACTATGTTCTCGGACTCGTCGAGTTCATGACATTCAATTCAATACCCAATATTCAAGAGAAGTGTAATAAATTTTACCTGGAGCGAGCGGACAACAGCCGGGCAGTCATTACGATACCCACAGGCAGCTACGAAATTGAAGATATTCAAAGTTTTCTGCACAAGGAACTACCTTCCGACATCTCCCTTAGTCTGCAGGCCAACAACAACGAGCTAAACAGTGAAGTTACGTGCAATCAAGTAGTAGACTTCAAACCCGAGGATTCCATTGGCCGATTATTGGGGTTTAAAGGGGTTGAGCTAGCACGGAACGTTACGCATAAGTCCGAATTACCGGTAGCCATACTGAAAGTTAATACCATACGCGTTGAGTGCAACATAACCACCGGGGCGTACATAAACGGACGTCAGGCTCACACGATTCACGAATTTTTCCCCACCGTCCCATCTGGATATAAGATTGTTGAAGTTCCCGCCAACATCATTTACCTCCCAATCGCCGTACAGTCGATACAGAATATACAGCTGCGGATAGTCGATCAAGACGACGAGTTGATTAATTTTCGCGGAGAAACGATAACGGTACGCTTACATGTAAAATCGGTGAAATAATGGGGATTGTATTTGAGACGAAAAAGTCAGGCAAAAGTTATAAAAGCGAGACGTCATGGCCAAATATCATCAGTCGTCCAGCACCATTGACGAAGCTGACATCTCCGCTGAAGCTGACACCTCTGAACGCTCGGTTTCTCCAGAGTCTAGGTCTTCGATTACGTGGAAATTTTGGAAAATAAAAATTCGTGTTCGCTGCATCCTGTGCGTGTTACCATGGAGGAAATAATAAGAATACAGAAACCCGTGACATTCGACGAATCGATCGCACACTCTGAGGTTCACGCTCACCAGCCATTTGCATCATCGACCTTTGGGAATAACGATGAAATTCGAATTTCCGTTCAAAATCAGAACGAGTGCGTGCTACCGGAAAAAAGCTCCCTGCACATTCACGGGAAAGTTACAAAAGAAGATTATTCCATGGTGGCCGCTACAAAATTGGTCAACATGGCTGTTTGCCATATGTTTGAGGAAATTCGATACGAGTTGAACGGTGTGGAAATTGATCGAAATAAAAATGTGGGCATCACCAGCATCATGAAGGGATACTTATCCCTCACCCCAGGGCAACAGCGCGGCTTGGAGAACACCGGTTGGCTGAGCGTTGCCGATATCAACCTGGCCGATGATGCTGGAAATTTTGATGTCGTTATACCGCTGCGTTATCTGCTGGGATTCGCCGAGGATTATTGCCGAGTCGTCGTTAATGCCAAACATGAGTTGATTCTCACACGCACTAACACCGATTTAAATGCTGTACTTCAGACAAACACTACCGAGAAGTTTAAAATTACCCTCAAAAAAGTCGAGTGGCTGCTGCCCTACATCAAACTAGCCGACAAGCCGAAAATCCAGCTACTCAACTACATCGCCAAGGACTCGGCCATTCCCATGAGTTTTCGTTCTTGGGAAACGTACGTGTATCCGATGCTGCCGTCAACGACGCGGCATGTCTGGGCGGTCAAGACATCGACACAGCTGGAGAAGCCTAGATACGTCATAATGGGATTCCAAACTGCAAGGAAAAACGAGGCATTGAAAAATGCTAGCGAATTCGATCATTGTAGAATAAGAGATGTGAAACTCTTTCTCAACTCACAGTGTTACCCCTATGGGAATTTAAATCTAGATATTTCCAATAATCAATACGCCATTCTGTACGATATGTATGTCCAGTTTCAAACATCCTACTACAACAAAGAA
Source organism: Diprion similis (assembly GCF_021155765.1). Lineage (NCBI taxonomy): Eukaryota > Metazoa > Arthropoda > Insecta > Hymenoptera > Diprionidae > Diprion > Diprion similis. The sequence goes on along the minus strand of NC_060113.1, from coordinate 10,442,626 downwards.
GCCGAACCTCTGCTCTCGAGAAGTGAATTTATAAAACGCGCGCCCCTGATCGTCATCGATTGCTCAAAACAAAATGAATCGTTGAAAACCGGACCGGTGGACATCCGGCTGGAATTTGAAGCAAGCGTAGAATTTCCTCGAAACAGCGCAGCCTACTGTATGATCTTGCACGATCGGGTCGTTGAGTACAGTCCGATTAGTGGCACGGTGAAGAAATTAGTATAAGCAAATTTTTAGAGTAACATGTTAAATGTAAGAATGTAGAAAATAATATGTATAAGGTTAATTGTTGAAATTATTAATAATATGATCAATTATTATATAGAAGCTGCAAAGCTAAATGTAATTGAGGATAAATAAAAACATCTGTTCAGTGTATCTAATTGTTATTTTGAAATTGACTTGCTCCTCCCACCATCCTCCCGTAACCGACATCTGGTATTTTTTAATAATTTTTGAAGAATCTTTTATGTGTATGAATCTGTTATGTGACAGATTTATTTCAACAGCTGCATCCGGCATTTATGATAAAATTTAGTATGTACAGATTTATTTACATTACCACCCACTGCATTCATTATCGGCATAAGCTGAAAGGCTGCATTTCCAGGAATTTTTCTCAAGAGGTCTAGCGTTATCTAACTTCGAGCTTCCCGCCGTCGAACAGGACCCGACAGGATCCCCCCCCCCCCCCCCCCACGCCGCTGGGGACTTACCGCGCGCCTAATGCCCCCCCCCCCCCCCGCCGCAGGCTCCTCGCGCGCCCTTCGCGGACCCCCCCCCCCCGCCGCGGGCTCCTCGCGCACCCTCGTGGACCCCCCCCCCCCCCGCCGCGCGCCGCTGCAGCCGGCCCGGCCGGCCCGTAGCAATGGGGGGAACCCCCCCTCAAAACGCCGCCATTGTGCGCCAGAACTCTTATATCCTATCTACTGAAGCGTACATTTGTTTTGCGAGACAACGATTTTATCAAATGCAGATTAATGTCCAAACATCCCGCCTTCAGGCCAAATCAACAATATCTTTTTTACTTATTGCACGATTCTAACATACGTCAACTGAGGAGCGGTATATTTCACAAAATGAATGTGATCAACCCAAAAGAAAAGATGGCAGCTGGCAGGTACTTGGAATTGATGTCTAAAGAAAAATTGGAAGGAAATCTAACAACTGTTTTCGCGAGATTGCGTAACACAGACCAGTACTGGCGCAAGCCTAGAAACGATCTAGATTCCATGGTTCTTAATGACGGACCAGCGACATGGTTTCCCACACTAAGTCCAAGCGAATGCATGTGGGATGATTTAGCCGAATATATAGGAAATATTAACGGACCGAAAATGGCCCATATGTCTACAAGCGAACTTGTAGCAGCAGATCCAGTATCTACCTCGCGATATCTCGATAACAAATTTCAGGCGATGTTAAAATTCATATGTTCGAAAGATAGTCCAATTGGGGAGATCGAGCATTATTTCTGGAGACGCGAATACCGAGGCAGGGGTACGCAACATTTTCATTTGTTAATTTGGGTTAAAGACGCACCCACTATCGGCGAATCTTCGAGGGAAGACGTGGGCAAATTTATATCCAAATAAGTTACTTGCAGATTACCCGATAAGAATATCTCGCCCACGTTACATCGTCGTGTAGACACGCGCATCAGAGGCATACGCGTAATGATTACTGCATGCGAAACAAAAAGATAAAGAATTGATTTGTCAAAGTATGTAGATTCGGTTTCCCGCGACCGGTTACGGATTCGATAATAATGCGAGACGTGGCAGTGTCTATAGCGGGTAGAAACAATTAAAAGCAAAAAGTCGACTGTACGATCTGCCCCGGTCAGGCGAAGAGGCCTTTATCAATGATTACAATCCTGTTGTCCTGGTTGCATGGGAAGGCAATATGGACATACAATTCATAGGTGAAAAGTCAACAATACTGAATTGGTATTGTACTAGATATACGACTAAAACTGAAACTGGTAACACGACAGAAATGTTCGATAATATTGATTCCACCAAATAATTGGGCAGTCGGCTTTGGAGTGTAGCCTTGCGCAGTTTGAATAACAGAGAATGCGGAGCTTTGGAAGCTGCCGATACATTTCTAGGGATTTCTTTGTACGGAAGTGACCCCGACATAACTATTAAATGGTTAGATGTAAATCAAATTAGGAACAGAGAAGTTAAACCCTACAAAATTGTAGAAAAATTGCATCCGGAATCGACAGATCTGTGTAATCATTAAAATGAGAGACATGAATTCCATTAATGAAATATTCAATAGCAAATATTTAATTACTGTAGTACTCAAGTACGACACACGCGTATATAATTTACTATATACATACGCTTGCAAAACAACCATACTCTATAGACACAGGACCATGTTTACATGGAAAAACATTGTATAAGCCTGAAAAAAGTCATGTACTATGTACTTCGGTAAGTGATACATGTGGTAATGATTCAAATGCATTGTAATGCACAGATAACAATCGTATCGATTCACTTAAAATCGGAATTGAATCACAGTCGCAAAATTGTAATTGTAAATAGTAGCATCACAAAGTGAAAGGTCAATTACATATTATTGAAGTAAACTGTATATACCGTCGCATAGTAATAGATGATTTTGACCAAATTCTGCTATTATATCTCTTATTTAGCATAGGTCATCCGTGTGTTGTGATAAACATGAATTAGATAACCTCTGAATGCTGATAGCTGAATTACTCGTAGTTTAGTCTCGTTCATTATGATATCCATTCACTAGACAAAAGCATTCGCGATATTACAGCAGTGTATAATTTCGAACCAATACAGCGAATATGTTGTTAACGATTGCATTTAGACAGATCGTTGTAGACAAGTAAATGCCGTTTATTTTATACATTCGGAAATTTAGAAACAAACGACTATGATGTATCTGCCGCATGTTAATTTCACGTTGCCAGAACATAATTTCGAACTAAAAAGTACTATTACACTCTTTCACTATTGATATGAAAAATAGCACGGTTGCAAAATACAAAATATTTGAAAAATCAAATCGGAACACTAATTTTATATGCTCCGAAGTCACGGCATTATTCCGATAAAGCTCCTAGTAATAAGGATGGCAACTAAAATAGATCCAAGAAAAAATTTATCGTCTCTTCGCACGCATATTTTACACACAGATGCCAGTGAATGATACAATTGTGCACTAAAACATCTATTATACTCATCCAGTATTTATAGAGATATAATGGGACTGTCCAAAATAAGAAAATAAAAGAATCAAACCGGCACAATAATTGCATATGCTTCAACTCATGAAATTAATAAAGCCGGAGTAATAAAGGAGGCAACTAAAATATATCCAACAAAAAATTGTCTTTTCGCATGCAAATGTTGCCCACAGTTGCCAGTAAATGATACAATTGTGCACTACAACATCTATTATACTCATCCAGTATTTATAGAGATAATGGGACTGTCCAAAATAAGAAAATAAAAGAATCAAACCGGCACAATAATTGCATATGCTTTAATTCACGAAATTGTTCGGTGAAGCTGGAGTAACAAAAAAGGAACCAACCATCCAAGACAGGTCAATTTGCTTATTGACAATACTTTACCACATGTATCACATCGCTCTACTATCTACACTTCGATTTACACCTCTTTATGCGTAACAGGATGACAAAATTTTAATAATTTTGTATAGCCATGTAGCTACTGGATTGGCACTATATAGAGGAATGTGTCAAATACATTGAACGAAGAACGAAATTCACACATTGTGTCCAAACGCATAATGAGGGTAAATCATTGATCTCATATTTTATTACAGGAGTCGAGGGGCCATTCACTACTGAAATCATCTAATCACCTCAAATGAAATCACGAGCGAAATCATAAGAAATCTCTCGAAATCATCCGTCATCGTCGATTTCAAAATATCCTGAAGAATGTTTGAAATCTTCTTGAAATTATATGAAATCACATGAAATCACATGAAATCATGAATTCTTTATTTTACCAATAATATTCATAATAGGCACACGTTCTCAAGCGCGATTGAGATCTCCACTCTCCGCTACAATGTTGTGCATGGTTTCCCGACCGTTATGTTTTTTCGTTCAAGCGCTTTGTCCGACGGGCGAACCAGTGGATATGGTAAAAAAAAAACATTTCTATAGTTTAATGCGAACTCCACCAACAGTGCTATAAGCAAGTCGCTACAGTGAGTGGTGGTGGCTCGGGTGGTTGGTGAAAATTCAGTTCCACGCATAAATTCGTGAAGAGAAGTCGCTCATCATTTTTCGCTCGGTTTCTGGATTTTTGCTGGTAAGTACAAACGGTACATTATTGATATGAATCCTCGAAAAACAATACTGATTTAATTTCCGTGCCAATGGATGTACACGGCTATTTAAACATAAAACAATACCACGTTACCATTTCTCCACAGATTATAACGGATAAAGGTTTAAAAATTGATGACGCTGTGTATAAAAAAATAAAGAATTTATGGTAAACTGTATATGTATCTTTTTTATCGTAGACCTAGCCTTCTTTCCTATTTCTTTACGCTAACTGATATTTTGAAATCATGATTCGAATCATATGGTTTTTAATGAAATCACTAGAAATCGGAAACGATTCTTTGAAATCATGTACAGATTAAATTATAGAAATCATACACGAAATCACATGAAATCAACTACTCATTGAAATCATTGGTGCACATAAATAAAGAGTGAATGGCCCCTCGACAGGAGAGGTCCGATTAATAACATTTTTGTTATTTTATGTTTATTATGTTAATATGTTTTAATATATTCATCACCAATCCAGTGTCGAACGGTGTCATAGGAAGTCACTACACGTTTGTGAAATAACTACATTCACATTACTGATTTACACGGATGCATGTGTTTGCGAAAACTGCATACATTTACGTCTCTGAACGCCATCTAGCTGAGTTCAAAAAATTAATTTGGGGGAAATCTTCGTGCATGTTCACGTTGCACAGGGATGAGTTTATTTGAATATAGTAACTTCATAAACGTTCCTTGTATGATACGATGTTATAACATTCGGATTGTAATCGTGTTAGACTCTGCATAGCGACCAGAGTCACAAACAATAGTAGGTAATTAGTTACTAGTCAACATACATACAAACACATTCGTTAGATTATCGTTATTTATATATATATTTATATTATATTTATATTATATATTATATTATATATATATATATACATATTATATTTATATTATATTATATATATTGTGACGTGGCGGGTCTACCAGCCCGTCACCGACCCGCACCTCCACTCCCAGGCGGCCGCGTCAAGCGCTCTTAAAGAGCAAGGGAGAGTCCTGCCGTGCCGCAAATGAACAACCAGAGTTAGCTTTAAGATTCATGTATTGTTGCTAATGCTTTTTGTTACTCCCCCAACCCATTCTCTGAGGTGACCGCCACTGCCGCCACCACTGCCGCCGCCAATGCCGACGCCATCCAACGACCACCCTGCGCTGCCGTCGCGGGAAACGCGGAGGGACCACAGGACGACCGGCGCGGAGTTCGAAGCCCCGGACCCAGTAGTCGCGCTGTTGCTTGCTCGGACCTCGATGCCGTCAAGGACATGCTGCCGCTGCCGCCCAGGGGTCGAGTTGCCTCCACCTGAGCCTTCGACAAGACCGGCCTTGCCACCCGGCACCCACAAATAACCGGACTCAGTCTCCCCCTGGGCTCGCCGATGCCGACCGGACATTTCCGCCGTCGCCAGACCACCCTCGCAACACGCAGCACAGCGCGGCGAACAGACCGGCTGCCTAGGCTCCCGCCGGTCTCTCGCCAATCTACCTATCATCCCCTCCCGTAGCGCCACCGCGGGATCACGATCGCCGAGGGCCGGCGGCCACCTCACTCTCCCTTGCGCTGTGAACCAGTCAATTACGATTTGCTTTGCTCTGAGTTTTTCCTGTGCCTATCGTTAGATTTGTCGTTTTGCCTTCGTGAGTAATTTGTACCTGTGCCGGCCGTGTGTTCCTGTCTCTTAGAAGGAGGAATCGTGCCGTATCTGAGCGGAACTCTTTGCCGTAAAAGGTAGGCTGTCGCTATCCCGAATCTCGCTGGCTATAGATTCTCAACGGCCTCAGGCCATTTTTCCTTTTTGCAACAGGTTGCCGGCCGGCTTCGGTCGGCCATTTTGTGTGAAAGCCCGCGAGCCTCGTGGTAGCTAAGCTCTTCTAGTTGATTAAATTGTTGTTCTTGGTTGCTATTCTTATTTTATAATTAATATTACATGCTCTGGTTGTTCATTCGGTAATTTTTCTGCCGCTCTATTGTAACACATAATTTGTAATAGATCGTGTACCGTGCCGCTTCCCGGCCGCGTACCGAGTACGTGAGTGAGAGAGAGAGAGAGAGAATCTGTGAGTGAGTGTGTGCGCCCGTGCCGTCGTTGCCGAGCGTAACTACCACCGTCAAGCAGCGACAGGCGACCGTGCCGATAATATAGAAAAAGTGAAGGAGGATTACCTCGAGTTTGTGAAGCCGTTAGATTATTAGCAAGCTTGTTTTTAGAATTGTTCTGCCTTGGTTTGAGATTTGAAATTGTTAACGAATTTGCTCCACCCCGAGCCCGTAGTCGCATGAGTTATTGAATTGTTGCTGATTTCATGCCGCTTATTATTCGCTTATCTTGGTCGCTTGCCGCTCGTCGCTCCTAGCTTATACTGCTTGATTTTGCCGTGTTCTATTGATTTGTTTAATTTTGTTGCTGTGTTATATTGTATGCTATTGTGTTTTATTTTTATTTATTTTTGAATTGTATCGAAGCGTACCGCCACCGATAAGACCGCTTGCCGTGTAAATAACCATTTTGTTGCCTTCTGCCTTGCCGTAACGGCACTAGTTGTTAATAAACGCTGGTAATTACATCTATAATCATTCGATTATTATATATACTATTTCACCTTCGCGCCCACGTTCCCCTCACCGCTAGCTAGTCGGCTGTTTTTGTGTGTGCTTGCCCCTGCTATAGTTTCGCTTGAGATTTGGTGGTATGAGTTAGGTTCGCCGTTCGAGTCGGCGAACGAATACTATTGGACGGTAAATTTCGAATCTGGTAAGAGTGTATTCTCTTACGGCTCTCTCGAGCCTGGCGCCCAACACCTGTTCTGCAGTGCCGTCCCTCTTTATTCTTTTTTTCATCTTTCTATTGCCGTGTTGGTCAACGCCATTTTTGTAAACGAGCCTCTGTGCCGACCCCGCTTTCCCCCGGGTGAAGTAAAAAGCACGTTACAATATGTCAAGGGGCAGTTTTAAGGACATTTTTGGGTATACATTGTATGTTATGAGGACACTTGGTGCCTTTGAGGACTGGTCTCACAAGAGTTATATGTCATTTGTATATTATGGGGACTGTCCTCGAAAGAACCAATCACACTTGTAATGCTTTTTGCGTCACAGGTATATACGCAGTGCCTGTTCGGTGGATTTTGGGACAGACTTCACACGGATTAGATATTATTTGTACATTATTGGGACTGTCCTCGAAAATAACATTACGCACCATTATATGCATTTTGGAACAAGTGTGTATACACGGCGCCTGTTTGGTGCATTCCGAGACGTGAGTGATTTTAGCTTATTTTTTCAGAGACAAATTTATTTTTAGAAGTGATCATGACCAGTCTAAAAATATTTACGCAACAATGTTACTCATGGTTGCTCCGGAACTGGTCGACGAGAATACTGTTCTCTTATTTCTACGATAAAGAGAGAGTTTTCCAGTTTTGTATTCGGCTGTGATTTCAAGCCTACCGGTCGATTTCAAGACACCTCAAGGTTGACCTGTAGTTCAAAATTATCGTTCACATTCTGACGATGATTGTCGCAGGTGACATACGAATGCATCCAGCTATTCTCATACGTCCGTTATTCGAAATCCTACCGATTGTGTCACCGGATGACATTTTTCGCCTGTCGGCCAATGCCTGACAACCGTATTCGTCTTTGTCATTTTTGCAAGTTCAACGTAATCAAGGATGTAACGGACCTAATTTTCTCAGTCGAGTCTCGTGGGTGAAATGTTTATTCTTAAATACCCTCGCTCCTCAAAATTCATTCATTAACTATGCATCTAACCTCAAAATTTTGGCCGATTGCTGGATTTCAGGACGTCATTGATTTCAGCTATCATTCAAGAATTGAAGAGATAAATTTTGAGACTTTACTGGGGCAATCATATACTTTCAACTTTACAATTACAGATATTGTCAGACTTTGGATGATAGATTCGAAAAACAGCAAAAGTGTACGATGGCTGGAATCGGCTCAACGGTCAGAGAAACAGCTGATTGTACAATATTCATGAACTGCAAATGAAGATTACTCATTTACCAAGTTGGAAGCCATTATACCACAGATAGTTTTGGCTCGTGAATACTTTCGGAATCGTCGCTACAATTCTGTAAAATGGTCAAAATGAACATGTCCCAGAATGCACCGATAGGCCTCAACTTTGAGATTATCTGATTATTCAATGTATCTTCAAGAAAAATCGTATTGGTAAATCGATTTTTCAGTTACTAAACTATTCGTTGGTAACGATGTCCATCGTATCTTCGATATTTTCGAAAGCTGACAAATAAAATTATAAAGTATCGCTGAAATGTCCATGGTCTCCTGCAGTAGCTGACAGAGCAAAAATATCAGCAAATGAGACGGTCGGCAGAATTGGAAATAACAGACGTACAAGTGACACAGCCATTGTCACTCGTGCGATTAGGATGGGTACCCAGAATTAATATGTCACTCGGAAAAGTTATAGCCCGACTATTGACGATAATGTAGTTATTATGAATAAACCTGGAGGTGTCCTGAAATCGACCACTAGGCTAAAAATAACTACAGATTAGAAAACTAGCATGATTTCTTATTCTTGTATGAGTGAGCGAACGGAATTCTTGTTCAAGAGTCCAGGGCGACTTCATGTATGTAGCTTTGGTTCCTAAAAACCTGCAGACTTGTGTATTCAATTCTGAAAAATAACTGAATTCAATCACGTCCCGGAAACCACCAACGGGTTTAAATTTTTAGGTTATATAGTTATTAAGTGAATTTTCAGTAGTGAACGTATTGATAAATAAATTATTCACCCAGAAGACTCGCCTTAGAAAATTAATACAGTAATGAATTATCAATATCCTCAGACTAGTCACAGTGACCACAAAAAAGTATCTGGTATGAATTACGTCCTTGAATCCACCAATAGGCAAAAATGTAGAGGCTGTAAATTGACCAAAAAAACGAAAACACGTCTTATTGAACTTCTTATTCCAACGACTCGTCGCAGGTGATAATGTCCCTTAAATTTTGGATACCGTTAGACTTTTGATGAGACGTGGAGAATAGCAAAACTGAACGATGGCATAAATCGGACAAAAAGCCAAGTATACACGGCAGACGTATCACGTCTACGCTGAAAATATTGTATACTCATATATCTTTGCTATTCTCCTAATCTTCTATTATAAGTCTAACAATGTCCTCGGTTCGTCGGTTGTCATTGCTCCAGATACGCCTCGAAAATCAGAAATATATTTGTTGAGAAGCACAGATTTGGATTCGGGGTCATTAAATCGACAAGTTTGAAAAATCAGACCTATTGGTGCTTTCCGGAACGTGATTGATTTCAACTTAATTTTCAGAGATCAGCTTACTTTCGAGAGTTGTCATGTCATGAGTTACGAGTCTGAAATTATTTACCCAACAAAATTACACACGGTTGCTTCAGAACTGGTGGATGAGAATTCCATTCTTTCATTCGTACGATAAAGAAAAAGTTTTCCAGATTTGTATTCGGCTGTGATTTCAAGCCTACCGGTCGATTTCAAGACACCTCCAGATTGACCTGTAGTTCAAAATTATCGTTCACATTCTGACGATGATTGTCGCAGGTGACATACGAATGCCTCCAGCTATTCTCATACGTCCGTTATTCGAAATCCTACCGATTGTGTAACCAGATGACATTTTTCGCCTGTCGGCCAATGCCTGACAACCGTATTTGTCTTTGTCATTTTTGCAAGTTCAACGTAATCAAGGGTGTGACGGACCTGATTTTCCCAGTCTAGTCTCGTAGGTGAAAAATTCGTTCCCCAATACTTTCGCTCCTTAAAATTGATTTATTAACTTGTACCTGACCCCAAAATTTTGATCGATGGCTGGATTTCGGGACGTAATACATTTCAGATATCATTCAAGAACTATAATAATAAGTTTGCATGTATTCACGGATCAAAGCGACATATAAGGCTGTCTCAGATCTCGTGGGCGAGAATTCCGTATCCTCAATCGTACGATACAAAATTTTTGCTAGTTTTCTCATCGACTACCATTTCTTGTTTACCGGTGGATAGCAAGACATCTCCAGGTTATCACGTAGATCAAAATTATCGTTCACAGTCAATCATGGTCACACGTGGCTTATAAATATTTCCGTCTTCCAGCCTATACCTATATCCTCAAAATCCATAGCGAAATCCGCAGGAAATAAAATGTAGTAAATATTTAAATATCACGTTTTATTTAAGTGGATAGCGAGACAGTGAAATTTCGTACATATGTTCACTTTGGAATATGGTATCGTAAAAGCATAATCTATATTTTATAACGCTGTATGAAAGATTGCCTTAAACTAATTACAAGCATATGTTTTTTTCTGTTTGTATATTTCTGACTAACTTATTACCAGAATCATATGACAATACCAATATCATAATAAGATTCTGAAGTTCTTCTAAACATAGCTGCGAATTATTTTGCTATCAATATTACATTACACTATGGCCGAATTTCACATGTATTTTATTATGCAATTAAACATGTGAGTACTACTTAATACATAACAAATCATAAAATGAATCATGAAGTATCTGTAGATTATCAAATAATGTACATCACAAATTATATGACGAATTATTGTCAAGATATTATAGGCTTCGGTATGTGATTTGTTATGTATTTCATCTTATAATCTATACTTCATAATTTATCATATGATTTATGTATTTAGTTGTATTCCCATGTTAAATTGCATTATAAAATACATCTTTCTTTCGGTCATAACGCGATGTGATTCATCACAAAATAATTTTCAGTGGGGAATACAGACAAGTTTCTTCCGTAACTTCAGCATCTTTGAAAATCAGGTGAAATAGTTGACGATTATCGTTAAATATCACATTTTAATAAAGGACGATATTCTCATGGAAGGTACTGCTTGGTTGAAGTAAAATTGAAGTAAATAAATAAAAAAAAAAAAATAAAAATAACAGTTTAAATGTGGTTTCGTAAAAGAATAATTCACATTTTATAACGCTATACGAAAGTTTTTCTTCAACTAATCACAAGCTCATGTCTTTTATGATTTATATTACTTTTTAACTAGTTCCTGATCAGAGTCATATTGCAATAAAGATAACAAAGTAAGTCTTTAAATTTTTTCTTCAATCGTGTAATTCCAACAATTTCGAAAATCAAGTAAAATGGTCGACGAATACCTTATTTCTAAATATCACATTTCAATATAGGACAGTAATCTCATGGAAATTCCACCAGTTTAAAGTAAATTCATATAGAAAATCCAATGCTATTGCGAGAAAAAATCAGCATAAAATCATTTTTGAGATATGCATAATCTTGACCATGTGAAATATGCTAAATCTTCCTGCCAAACTCTACGATTGTCACACAAAAATATCCCCTTTAAAACATTTTAGCCATAAGGATTTGAAAAACTACTTTATCGTAACAATGTTTCCTCTGACTTTTACGAAATTTCAGAGTATTAAGTGGATGGATATGATTACTTCAAATCACATGGAGGCTTATATTTATTTGCAACTTTCCTTGTGTTTCTTCATCATTGTCCCAACTTGTTCTTCTTTATTTTATTCCAAATCCAGGTTTTAATGACAGCTGGAGATCGTTTTGCCAAACTCGGATAATTACTGCAGAGATTTTGGATAGTCCTTAGTGATGGATAAGTCGCTGATAGTATATGTTTTCCAAATAATTTGTGGGCAACTTCATTCTCTTCTTGAGTCCATCGGGGCTTGCTCTTAACTGCACCGTATGGTGACGCTAGAAGTATAATAAAGGTAATGTAGTGGTTAAAAAGCCGTGATTTTTGTTCGAAAGGGGTCAGAAATGAAGTACTTACTAGATCGGTTTTCCTTTTTTTTGTTGATGGCTTTACTCTTGGAAGTTACCTTCTTTTTGTACATTGCTGTTAAATTGTTTTCAGCTTCAGATAATGAGTCTGCGTCAGGATTGTTAGAAATGTCATCTATTTCACAAGAAGCATCGTAGGTTAGGATGGATTGTTGTTTGGTGTTGAATTCTGTACGCATAAATAATTCAGATCATTGTGTTTGTTGTGACAGCACATGAAAGCTAAACAGAAATTACCAGTTTTGACTGCTAGGAGTCAAAAGTGGTAGTTTCAGTACTCCACGCATGCGTAATTCGCAGACTCCCTCGACCGTCATAGAAACGGGTACTTTGTGTAAGGAATCCACCCATGAAAAAACACATTAAAAGTGCGCACATTATATAAATAAATTTTGTACAGGAACGTTATCAATGGAAACATTGAATTCAACAACAACGTAAATGAGTTAATAACATTTTCACATGTAATACTAGAAAAGGTACTCAACAGGGAATAACTGGATCAAAGCGATTTCCATATATGTTCTAAAACATGCTTACCCTTTTGGATTTGCCTGCGATCATCCAGTAGATTATCATCGCTGTCCTCATCCTCATCATCAGTGTATTCTTCTGCATCGTCAACACATCCTTGAGCCAATTCTAGGATTTTTGACATACGCAAAATTTCACGACTTACAATAGGCTGGCGGTAATGTTCACTGTGAATTTTTTCTGCATGTCCCATGAAGTTGGCAACGTCATTCACTTCATTCTCGGATAATTTCAAGTTTATACAGTTTGTTGCAATATGTTTTCTCAATCTTGTTCCGGTTAATTTTGCTGGAAAATCAGCACCTGATTCTTGTGCAAACTTTCGAAGTAAATAACAAGCCCGTAGATACTTATATCTGTTTTTTTCGATGCCTGGGATACCAAATACATAACGATTTTCTGAGGGTACTTTGGCTTCGTTCCGATACTTCAATATCATCTGAATACATGCTAGTAAATCCGAAGACAGCAAAACAGGGACAGTCCGGTTGAGTTTCCCTCGGATGACAAAGCGCACATATTTCTTTGCTAGTACCTGAGAGTCAGCTGATAGATTTTCCAAGTGGTCTTCATTGATACCTTCAAAACTTTCAAAGTCTTCAATGTAAACTCGTTCAATCTCACCAGCTCGGCGTCGGTTAAAGACTTGAACTGACGTGAGGGTAGTTTGCGCCAAACTCAACCACGCATCATACGTAAACTTAGTTTCAAGGATTTGGTGAGCCGATTTTCTCTTCTTGTCCACGTATGCAAGTAATTTTTTGATGTCTTGGATAGATGGGAGCTCAGTTTTCTTGCGCCGTTTTTGTTGAGTTTGTGATTCCACAACAGTTTTGTTCACACTCACACCAATGTCGTCGAGAGCTAGTTTGAGAAAATCTTCTGTATTTGCTTTCTGTTTCGCGTCATGACGTTTTATGCAATCTGTAATTAGCAAATTTCCAATCTGCTTTACGAGTGATCCCAAAGTATAAGCTGTTGATGGATGAGTGTACATGTTTGTCTTTTCATTGAATTGACTAACAATATTTATTGCTGAAATGACGTCATCATAGTACTTGGGGTCGTATATAGTAGAAAATTCGATTATGTCCTTGTTAAATTCTTTTAATGCAGATAAAAATCGTCCCAACAGTCGAAGATTAGCTCTTATCATGTCGCCATCATGCTGCTTTTTGTATTTACGGCACAATTTGTTGCCATACAGTATAAGTAATCTATCGTATCTAATAAGTCTTACAATTGCATCTTCTCGCAAAACAGCAAATACATTTATCAAACGCTCTGATGCTGCTTCGTGAAGATGTGCAACAACCTTGCGCCCCATTATCATCAGTGTTCGACTTTTTTTGCCATTATACCCGAAACAGTTCTGAGCATGGTGTCTGATATTGTTTTTGGAATAGAATCCTTTGCAATGATGGCAGACTTGGAAATCGGTAGCACTTCTTTGTAGTTTAGCTCTAGGTCTTCTACAGACAATCAATTCTCCGTCATTCACGCTATTATCAGTGTTGAAGAAGAACTGGCCATTTTTTCTGATTGTATCAATTATCTTTTTTCTTTCAGTAGTACCCTTCGGTAAAACAGAGAACGCCTTCACCTCTGTTACATCTTTATGCACAAATTCTAAGTGACGAGCAAATTTAGATTGCATCTTTTGACAATACATACAAAACGTTCGTTTTCCCTGTCCTCTGTTACTGTCTGATGTTACGACAAACATATCTTCAAATGCTGAGGACACATTTTTAGAAGAGTTTCGTGATGAATTCCGAGTTTTACGTTGTTTATCACAACTTCTACTTTTACTCTGTCTTAAAGTCTGCATTTCATCATTTTCACTGTCATTTTCTTTTTTAGATGTTGCATTGGATGAATCATCATCAGTTGATGGTTGATATTCACATGCACTGTCATTAATCTCCTCCGTACCTGCAATTTGTATTAATTGTCGTCAAAAACGAGATCGTGATGCATTGAATTGATAAAAATACCATATACCGTATTTTCTTGTCAAAACAAAAGTCCATCTACTACGCGCACGCCCTTGTATGTGAGACCGGTTGTCGGCGACTATTCAAATAGGAAGCAAGGTGGTGTATGACACCCAATGATAAAATTGATAAATTGGTGTCGAGATTCAATTATAAGTAGTACAACATTTTTGAATATCAGTTTTATCAGAAGTAACAGTGGCATTTGTGACATCTCGGACTAACGTTTATTTCATACTCTCAAAATTTGAAAAGTTTATAATAATTTATCATGATTTATCACATTCACATCAAAGATGGATTATTCTTTGATTCGAAACCTATATAAAAAGGAATTTTTATATGAATAACAAAAATGAGTTGCTATGAATATTACAAGTTTCTTATTTCGTCATTATTTCAAACGTTCAAGAATATAACATACATAATTTTAGTTTAAAACGAGATTAATTCTACTGCCTATTGTGATAAAGTGATTAACCCAACAATTACGTTCAAATCTCAACCCCGATATTTTAAATGTAACGCTGACTTTCATATACTACCCTGCCTGCTACTTAAATTTTCGAGACAGCGTCACTAACCGCCTAGTAGTTTAAGCGATAAGTGTACCAGGTGCGATGTACAGCAGAACTGTTGGAATACTATCTTTTCAAAATCAGACTCACCATTCTCATTCACGTCGTCAAGATATGGATTTCCTTGTAGCGGTGTACTAGTTGTGCCTGTGTTATGTGGAACATCAACTACGTTTTCTGAAGCTAAGCTGGTTGGAGGAATATTAGTGGTGTCTATCAGTTGTAATGCTCTTTCACAACTAAGTAAGTTCTCTTTGTTAATGCCGGTATAGAATATTTTTGTAAAATCGCTAGACGTATCCGTTCCTGAGATATGAGTTGTTTCATTTTCGGTGGACATGTTGATCATCTGATCTGATATTGTCTTTTGTGTGCGCTGTACATTACTGTTCTTTGTATTTATTTCAGGTACTCCAATGAAGAACTCGTTCAAGTATGATTGCTCAGCCGTACTTTGGTTGCTACAATGAATATTATCAGAAATCCTGACAACTTTCATACTGCTTGAAAAAGTCTCAGAATATAACGAATGATCAGTGTTCAGGGACGTTATGTTGCATGCGTCACTTGTACCATCATGTGACAGAAATTCTGCAGATTGTTGATCTCCAGAAATAGACAATGTACCCTTTACAGTGTCACAAGCTTTGTCATAAGCAGTAATAGTGGGAGCATCGCTGAATTCAGAATAAGTGGGTAAATCTATTTTGTTACAGCCAGAATCATACAAATCATTCCCAAAAAGATTTCTACGTACAGTCAATTGTTTTTTGTTTTTTTTTGAAGAGTGGGTCTCAACTCCATTGTTATTCAGCATATCTTCCTTCTCTGCTGCAAGGACTGGATTTTTTGGTTCTGTTTGGTCAGTAGTACTGTTTTCAACTTCATCATTATCAAAAACTCCACTAGCTTTACAAATACGATTCTCTGGTTTCCTTTGTTGTAAAGTATCGGTGGCAATTCTGTTGTTATTTATCATATCTTTCTTCTCCGCTGCATTTTGGTTAGTAGTATCGATTAGAACTCCATCGTTATCGAGAATTTCACTTGCTTTATGATCTTGATTCATTTGCTTTTTTTGTTCTGAAACATCGGTTTCAACTCTGTTATTTAACATATACTTCTTCTCGGCTCTATTATTTGAATTTTCTTCTTCATTTTGGTAAGTAGTATAGTAATAGTTTTCATTGGTTGTATCCATCAGACTTTTGTTGTTATCATAAATTTCATTCGCCGTGTGAATTCGACTTTTTGGTTTCTTTTGTTTTAAAACACCAGTTTCAGCTTTATTGTTATTCAACATATCCTTTTTCTCTGTTGCAATATTAACACTTTTGTGTCTGTTTTGGTTAGTAGTATTGTAGTAGTTTTGGTTAGTAGTATCGGTCAGAACTCCGTCATTATCAAAAGTTTCCCTTACTTCATGAATTCGATTCTTTGGTTTCTGTTGTCTTGAAGCATCTGTTGTAACTCTACCGTTATTGTGAATTTCCTTTTTTCGTTTACTTTGATTAGTCATATTGGTAGTCGAAGCAATTACAGGATTATTTTTAGCTACATTGCATGCTTCCATAGTTTTCTTAAGATTTTCAAGATATTCACGATCAGCTGTGAATGTAAATGAACAAAAATAAGTTTTGACTGAAGCAGCTATTATGTTCATGCGTTTTTTCTCTTTTTGATTAGTGTATCATGTTATTACATAAAAATATTTTCGGATTTCAAAATTACGTTCTATGCTTTGTAAAGCGGAATTAAAATTCTTATACAGATTAAACTAAGACTAAAAAATTAAACAGCACAAGATAAATTCGTCCGGTTTAGTTGAGTTGAAACTTTTCTCTGATCCGGTTCAGTTCAGCAAAAGCTTTGCTTTAATGCTTGTTAATTGTGTTTGAATAAATTGGTTTTACTTACCATGGAGAGACAATTGACGAGCAGGATATCTGCCACCGTCTGTATATTTTACGCAACACGTGTCGCCACTTTTCGAGGTTATTCGGTTTGCCCGGCATATGAAATATACACCGTCGTCGAATTGTACTAACGCAAACATAGTTACCCATTTAATAATAACCAATAGAGAAATGTGCTTGAACTTTTTTTTATTAATTGAAGTCAAAGAACTCGATTTAATTAGTAATAAAAAAGAAGCACTGCACGATGCGAACATGCGTTCGTCGAGTTGTGATGGCGTATTAATACTAGGGATTCTTCCCGCCAAGGAGCGGTTGCCAGAGAGCCGGAAATGAGTCGGTCGGCAGCTCGGCAGTAAGTTCGGAAGATTCCTGAAATTATGTCACGCTCATAGACTTATGCAGGTATAGATTGCGTACTCTGTGTACCGAGCTTAAGTCGTCACAAGACAAAGAGAACAACAGCCTAGCTCTCTCTCTTTCGATCCTGGCATCAGGAGCCTCGTAAGCCGCGCAGCCTATTTGTATAAGTCAATGGGCAAACTGTGGGCTTAATAGGATTTTCACTGCTGATTTTTTTTGTAATTAAACGTTTTGCGTATGTATAGTGTTTCGGATGCCACCGATTAGTGGAGTCCCGATATATGTGTATGTTGAAACGTACACCATCTAATGTATTTCTCCGTAGAGTTTATGAAACTCAAAATCAGCAAGATTTTCAGTACCAAACGCAGAAACAAATCGATATCGGGATCGAAATACTGAGGCACTGATCTGCACCTTCATATGATTGGCATAACTAACTTTGCCTAATGATTCTGAAAAAGAAAGCCAAATTTGAGAGCATCCTGGAATCGACCGATAGGCCTGAAATCAGAGCCATGAACGACATTTGGAAAGCGTTTCGAACGAAAAATCAGATTCAGGATTCTCGAGATAAGAATCAATCATATTTAGCTCCACACGGCAGTTCTCTTTGCACTATTTACTTACAATAATTTCAAAAATCAGTGTCAATTGTCAATTCAAAGTGGCCTACAACAAACATGTACTCGTAATTAAGCAATCGTATACTTGGTTACAATAGACATCTACCTGCTTTCGGAACACCTCTGTATAATTTGAAAACTATAGTTGATTTTAATGCAGTGTGTCCCGAAACCTACCGGTCGGCTGGAAGTGGGAATTCATCAAACAATAAACTTTATTTGTGATAAGAGATAGCTGATATATTTCAACTAGGAAAGGGGTGGAGATCGCAGTTAGTTACACGAAGCAGCATTCCAGGGACTCTTCCTTAATTATTAATGTGAAAAACAAATTTTAAATCAAAGGAGTGCCGGCTCCTACCGGTAGGCTGGAAATCGGAGCTATACATATGTCAAGGATGAAGTGATCCAGAACTGATCTTTGGCCTACTGGCTCCGAACTTTTATGATTATAACTGTTATCGTATATGTATATAGGTATTTATATATTTCCGATTCATAGTGACAAAGCCTGTGATAGCTATCTTGTGAGGAGGTGTCACAATTTGCTTGACGGCATTTTTGAAGATCTCGTATTACTACCATGTTATTTGCAGCAAGATCTGCACAATTATCACATATATATATATATACATATACAACCAGTCTCCCAAAAATGCCATCAATTCGATGTCCTGAAAGCCGACAAAATAAGCTCTTTTTGTTTTATATGTATAACGTCCTGAAAACAACCGATTGAATGAGAGTCCCGGAACATAACAATGCATACGTTTTTTATATATATCATTAACGTCCTGAAAACAACCGATTAAATAAAAGTCCTGAAACATAACAATGCATATGTTTTCTCATATATAACTGTATGGATTTCATAAATCATGAAAGAAATTTATAGGGTTAGTCTTAGAATGAAGTGAATAATTGAATTAGCCTTGTAATTATGTGGGTAAAAAATGTCCCCAAAAATGTCCCCCAAACTGCCCCCTGACATATATATATATATATATATATATATACAGGGTGTCTCTAAATTGCCTCCCACGGACTAGCCAGCGTGATACGTCGCTAAAATCCAACCGAGGATTTCTTTACCGGAACCTCGTACGACGCATAGTTTTTGAATTATAAGCAATAGCGCTAGGCCAATCCGAGTGCAGCTTTTCGTCTGGATTTGCCGCCACGGAAATTGCAGTTTTGTTTGTCTCGGTAAATTATGATTATTTTTTTACGAATTAAATATCGGCACCGCTAGCGACCAGTATTGTCGCCACGGTGCTAGCCGCACAAATTTTTATTTTCACTCGTAGATGTGTGTTTCGTAGTATAATCAAGATGCTCTTTTGTTCACACACGCGAGTGCCCGCCTGTATGTGTGCGGCTAGCAACGCGGACCGCGGCAACAATACCGCGGCGACAATACTGGTCGCTAGCGGTGCCGATATTTAATTCGTAAAAAAATAATCATAATTTACCGAGACAAACAAAACTGCAATTTCCGTGGCGGCAAATCCAGACGAAAAGCTGCACTCGGATTGGCCTAGCGCTATTGCTTATAATTCAAAAACTATGCGTCGTACGAGGTTCCGGTAAAGAAATTCTCGGTTGGATTTTAGCGACGTATCACGCTGGCTAGTCCGAGGGAGGCAATTTAGAGACACCCTGTATATATATATGTGTGTGCACGAAAATTTCCCCCAAATTAATTTTTTGAACTCAGCTAGATGGCGTTCAGAGACGTAAATGTATGCAGTTTTCGCAAACACATGCATCCGTGTACATCAATAATGTGAATGTAGTTATTTCACAAACGTGTAGTGACTTATATATATATATATATATAATATATAAATTTTATATATATATATATATATTAGACTGTTTCAAAATAAATCGATAATTTTTTTTTTCGCTTTACACAATCTTAAACGATACTTGGACATAAAAAAATAATCCTCGCGAAAGAGGGGCCCTGTCATTAAATATTTAGAGGTGTCTCATCGCACTTTTGTATTTTTTATTTCGTTAATACGTAAATAATTAATTTTCGTAATACGTAATTAATGGATCAAACATTTTTCTTGTCCTAAAATGATAAATATATTCCAAACTTATGTATAAATACTGAATATACTAGAAAAAATGATTCTGATGATCGCAGCAACAATTATCGATCGATATATACATCGATAAATGCAAAAAACAAAAAAACAAAAAAAAAAATCCCCGTAAAAATGAATTTTCTGAATGATTTTCATTTAAAACATAATTCTATTACAACCACCCGATGTTTAGAAACATATATTTATTCATATACAAACGCATTTTTCGCAACCGATACATCAGGGATTTTTTTTTACCGGCGGAGCGGCTGGTTTGTACGGCTGAACGTCGATGGGCTGTCGTCGCGACGTGACGACTTGATTTTTCATCGTCTCGACCTGCAAAAACTCGTCTCGTCCTGCTATATTGGTGACAACAATGGCGAACAATACAAAAAACATATATTTGATCGGTTCACCCTCGGCACAAATTAATACGTGCAAGTTACCGACAACTCGGCAAGTTTTGCAATTGTTTTTTCATCATCATTACCAAGGTAAAACGACAATTCGGAAAAGTGCAGTCCTTACTATTAGAGAAGTGCAATTGTTTTGGACTCAAGCAAACATTCCAACGTGCCGAGAACAGTACGCTACTCTCAAATTAGAAAAACTCCGCAACATTTGGAATCGGCTCCAAAAGAATCGTCTGCGAAAAAATTCAAGAGCGCAGCAAATAAAAGAAATATCGTTCAAACAAAAATTGGATTCCGTATTTCATATCGGAAGCAATAATGTAATGAAGACATTGAGCAACGAACAACGATTGCTCTTTGCCACAGAGCGAATTTTGCGCCGTCAAGGCAATCGTTCGCAAAGTTCATCGGCAACAACTGAGAATGATTCAGTTATTAAATCCAAAAAGAAGAAACCGGACGAAAATATATCTGGTCAGGATGATGATAACCCCAAAGATTTTGATCATCGAGAAGCTACGAGAGAATCCCAAGATGACATCATCGATAACGAGACTCCAGGTAATGTTTACTAATAATATTATTTTTTGCCAAGAAACGAAAAATTGATCAATATTGGGCTTTTATAAACTGTGGATTTTTTTCAATTTTATTTTGTATTCATTTATATAAAAATCATAGATCACTCGTAAATATCAAGCTAAAAAATACAAAGTATAATACAAGTAGAATATAAAGCGATGAAAATTAGAAAATAAATAGTTATGATTGCAATGATATCAGAATGCATAATGGATATTTTATTTTGCAGAATTGAGTCAAACATTGAGTCAATTATCGGTCTCGAGTATCGATTCAAATCAAAGTCATGGAATAAAAAGAACGATTTCAAATTTTGAAGCTGAACTCGATCAACCATCATCATCCACACCAAGGAAGAAAGTGATCACTGATCAAATATCCGCAACTTGTGATCGAGTAGGCTT
Organism: Diprion similis; assembly: GCF_021155765.1. Taxonomy (NCBI): domain Eukaryota; kingdom Metazoa; phylum Arthropoda; class Insecta; order Hymenoptera; family Diprionidae; genus Diprion; species Diprion similis. Next base: position 10,420,866 of record NC_060113.1, on the reverse strand, counting down.
GAGTAGCCGAAATGCTTTGCACGTCATAGGAGCAGTCCTCCAAAGCCTTGGACATGATGTAGCTGAGTATTCCATCAGCCACTTGACCATCCACAGAAAGCGTATAGAATATAGAGCAAAAATGGCTGCGCAATTGAAAAACAATCTCCACGCAGCGAATTTTCTAGTCCTGCATTGGGACACAAAACTATTACCGAATATCGACGGCAATGGACAAGTCGATCGATTGCCTGTTGTCATTACGGGGCTTGATACTGAGCAATTGCTCGGTGTTCCTGCTCTGGATACAGGATCAGGGATAAACGCTTCAAAAGCAATCATCGAGTGTCTGAACGAATGGAATCTTATGCCTCGAGTAAAAGCTTTGTGTTTTGACACAACTAGCTCAAATACAGGTAAAAATTGACGTAATATCGATTAAAATTTGAAAGGACACAACTTAGTCATTAAGGGCAAAAAATCATTTCAATAATTAAAAAAATTCTATCATTATATGCCAATAATAAACTAATTGCTTATAGGACGTGAAAATGGAACATGCCATTTACTGGAAAAACATCTGAATAAAACATTCCTACACTTGGCCTGCCGTCACCACATCGCCGAAATTATTCTCAGAAATGTGGTAGAAACATATTGAAAAGGCACATCCGGCCCAAATGTAGCAATTTTTCAGCGCTTTAAAAAAGAGTGGGATAATTTTGATAAAACTCAGTACACGACGGGAATGGATGATCCAACCGTGGCTGATATACTGAGAGAGACAAGAGAAAATATTCTAGAATTCATTTTTGAGCAATTTCAGGTAATAATAGTAATAACAATTACTATTTATTTTCTAAACTAGATTTTAATTTATTATCACAATATATAGTTTTGTAACTCGTGGCAATTTCGTGCTCCTTTTCTTTATAGATCTCTCATCCTCGGAATGATTATCGAGAATTCTTAGAATTGTCATGCATCTTCTTGGGTTCGAAACCACCTCGAGATATCAAGTTCAAACAACCTGGTGCCAATCATCATGCTAGATGGCTCGCGAAAGCCATTTATTGCTTAAAAATATTTCTTTTCAGAGATCAATTTTTTTTAAAGTCGAAGAACTCTCGCGATGTTGAAAGTTTGCGTCACATATGCATTTTCATCGTTAATTTCTACGTGAACATATGGTTTTCTGCCCCTGATGGGATTAAAGCTCCTAACCACGATTTGCAATTGATGCAAAATTTAATCAAGTTCCAAACGATTAATCCTGACGTCTCGGCAGCAGCTCTAAAAAAAATCAAGGGGCATCTATGGTATCTAAATGAAGAGCTGGCAGCATTAGCTTTTTTCGATTCAATGGTTCCTATGGATGTGAAACAAAATATGTTAATAGCCTTAAGGACACGTGAGAGTACATCAAAGAATCAAACGCGCATTGCCCTGAGTGATAGCGAGTGTCAAACACTGCCTGAAATTGACATAAGTCATTTCATCACTCAAAAGTCGAGGCGCTTATTTCAACGATGTGAATTGCCCCATGATTTCCTGGATGAGCCTCTCGAACAATGGGAATCTACTGAAAGCTTTCAAACGTGCTTAAGGGTTTTCTCACAAATGAAAGTAGTAAATGATTCAGCTGAACGTGGAGTAGCCCTTGTCGAGGAATATAATAATTTGTTAACGAAAAATGAGGAACAAAAACAATATTTGTTCCAAATAGTTCAAGACCATAGAAAAAAAAACCCCAATTGCAATAAGTCAAGTTTTTTGTAGTCGAAAATGATTATCGTAACAGCGTATCAATGAATGTATTCATTGAAGATTATTGACGATAATAAAAAATTCATTTTTACGGAGAATCTTGTATTTTTGTTTTATTTTTTGCATTTATCGACGTATATATCGATCGATAATTGTTGCTGCGATCATCAGAATCATTTTTTCTAGTATATTCAGTATTTATACATAAGTTTGGAATATATTTATCATTTTAGGACAAGAAAAATGTTTGATCCATTAATTACGTATTACGAAAATTAATTATTTACGTATTAACGAAATAAAAAATACAAAAGTGCGATGAGACACCTCTAAATATTTAATGACAGGGCCTCTCTTTCGCGAGGATTATTTTTTTATGTCCAAGTATCGTTTAAGATTGTGTAAAGCGAAAAAAAAAATTATCGATTTATTTTGAAACAGTCTAATATATATATATATGCTTGGATAATTACAGCTAACTAAACCGGACATATGCTCGTGATATAAACAGTTTTATTTCACACACACACACACACACACACACACACACACACACACACACACACACACACACACACACACACACACACACACACACGTATATATATATATTCTTATAATTCAAATCTCAAATTACAGTAATTTATGATAGTGCACCAAGCCACAGTACTACACGTATGAGTGCAATCATATCAATCAATACTGAATCATTCAACTGAAGAGAAGTTACAAAATTATCATACAATAGAATTAGTTGGTATGCCGACACTGGATGGGAGAATTGTTTATGATCAGTTTCGGAATCTTCGGATATCAAGTGACGTAATGTATATTCTTATGAAATTCGTGCATATTAATTGCGAGTGCAACATTATTCAACGCGTGGACATGATTTCTTTACAGTTTAAGGTACATCTGTACGTTGCTTACATTAGTCAACGTACAGATACAACTGCTGTTGCTAAAAGAGATATAGTTACACCTACTTTATTGTCAATTAACAATATTTTTGGTAATCGCTGCGATATTTTCAACATGGTCAAGAAATAATGTAACCTAGTCATAGGCAAACTTCGTATAATTCCATAACTTGAGAACAAAATGCATTTATACAACTATTAGTATTACTCGTTTAAATTTCGAATCGTTGCGTTAATGTCAAATGAAAATACGTCTAATTTGCCGAAATTGGGATAATACTGGACTTTGGCTGTGAGTGAAAGAATTAGTGCTATAGAGTAAATTTACTTTGACAACTTTTCCTAAAATTTTGCTGTCAACCCCCACAGAACCGAAAGCCGATGTGTCGGCTCAGAAATAGGCTATATTTTCACTATTCAACCTAACCGCACCGACAGAAAAGTTCCAGGACTTCAAACTGAAATGTCGACAAAAAAGTTCCCGGCTCCTGAAAGGGGTAATCATAATCTGGAGGTTTGTAAGTGTACCAGCCAACTGCAGAACACTTAATGTTCGATTCATATAGTAAGTAGCATTTGTTACATGTCCTTCGTGTGTTCGGTAAAATTGGTCATCCAGAGACAATGTTTCAACTCAATCGTCAAATAATCATACTCACAAAATTATCATGGTGTAACGACCATCTAAATGTATGCTTATCGTCATCAATGTTCAGCTGTACAGATTCGGAAAATTGGTTCCAACGTGAGATATGGACGAACAAGGCATCCCTACTGTGTCGAACGACGAGATAGTTTAATTTTATTATCACCCCTAATTAAACCGAAACCAAATACTTGAAATACCTGATCGATATACCACCACGAAGTATATCGAGCTCCGAGAACGTATATAGTTAATCCACAGAGACAAAGCGTACACGGGTGAGTGTACTTCTACATCAGTCGGACACATATGCACTTTGACAATGTTATTATTCTATGCTCTCACATCTTTCTAAACTCTATAATTGTTTTAGATCTGTAGCGCTGTCGAATTACTAATACAAACAGATCATGACGCCTGTCAACCTTCTCCGGACGTCAATAGACATGTATCCAGTTGTGTCACAATTTTCGTTTCAATTACAACAGCACCTCGATAGACTTGATCAACTCTCAGATTCAGAATTAGACCCTACAACAAGACACGAAGCACAGAAGTCAGCATTTCGTGCAAACTATCGATTCTGGAATTTAACGTACACCACTCATCAATCAATAAAAATTAGTCGATGAAATAGAATATTATCAAATAGAGACTCCCAACCGTACATTAAACAACAATATAATCTACGGAGCCTGTTGGTGTAAAATTGAACTAATAAGTTGAAAGCAAAAGTATGCGAATATGAGTCTTATCGCCCACAATGTAACTTTTGTATTCTTGCAGATTTTGCATAACGTGTGAAACGATACTTTTACTTACCTGTGCATGGTTGTATAGAGTATTGAACGAGCAGTGTAATGCTGTCCTGAACAAATAATACCATTTGGAACTTTTTAATCACTTTCACTTTGAGATATAAATATTTCTCTATCACAATAACATGTGGTTGACATATAAGAACTGTAAAAAGCTAACTTCACGTATTTTACAGCACCACGGGTCACCCTGCTACATTTTACAGATATAGAGAGATTATTTTGTGTGTACAAGTGAATGCACGACAGATGAATCTCAATTTTATCTGTGTTAACGATCTGTTACCTTAGACAAACTAAGCATGTTCGTGAAATAAAAAATACTTACTAACAATGGTATTAACTTGCACAAACCTATCGCAGTCGACAAAAATGCTGACGTTACATTGTCAGTCTACTTTCTCACATCGGTAATTATGTTGCTTAAAATGTTCGTAGCATTTGCTCGAGATTTATGTTTTATCGGCAACATGATTACAAATCAATAAGCTTCATTACCGTTTCACAAGTGATCGAGTGTCACAGTTGCTGACAGTTCCGTTTCATTCGTTCAAACAAATCTTGTTACATGAATATTATCATGAAATTGCATGTATTACATCTTTTACTTACAAGTTTGCGCAAATTCGCCGAATTAATATATCAAAAATGTTGCAACGTATGTCTGTGCATTCGCCGTGTATTATTAATTGGTAAATTAGTGTTAAGAATTCAGGACTGTATGAAATAGGGTTATATAATGAGACTGACAAATTTCAGCTATACTAGTTGTGATAGGAGGTTAAAAAAATAAAATATGAGGAAAAAAATTGTCGTCTATCGTTTTCACTTCGCAATGTATTCATTACTTGTTACAAAATTGAGATCGACATATATGGTCACGGATTATGTCGTTCGGGCGCTGAATCGACGAATTGAGGTTTGAACGCGGTCCAGTTACACCTAAGTAAGGATTCCTCCATTGATCCTTGTTCCTCGTGCGAATGCGGGTGTTTTTATTGAATATATTAAAACGGTATGCATGAGACGCATAATGATGGTCACTAATCCCATCCGCTCGCTTGCCCCGCGCAAGTTTCCGAAAGACTTTTTGGGGACATATCCTACCGGGTGTTGTAGGTATTGGTAGTTGTTTGAAGCGGAGTAAAGGTGCAAGGAGATCTCAGGAAGTTGGAAGAACTGAATATGAGGAAGCAATTATTTGGTGCACAAATTAGGTTTTCAACACAATAGTTTATTGCGGTTGTTGTTGGGTGATGCACTAAATGTGTTAATTCACTTATCCTGGGTAGTGTTAGTCTTAACCGTACACAATGGTTGTTTGGTTCAACTTTATAGCGTACTAACTGAACGGTAGCAAGAACTAGCGCGGGGATTGCTCACTTCAACTGTCAAAGACGAAAGATAATTCAAAACGGAGCGCTCCAGTTCAAGCGAGTGTTCCTAATCGAACATAGGGACGCTCGCATCCCGTCTCGTCGCGAGCCGGGCGTATTTACTAGCGACTAGTTTGGCGCGCTTGCCTGCGCGTTTGAATATGCTCTTGAACAGTAGTGATTATTATCATTATTATTTACGTAATCGTGCGCAAATTGGATTAGCCGCATTACTATTTTGGTTTCTCATGATGGATAAGTCATACAGTTATCAAACGAATGCTACACATCACAACAGGTATAAGAGTTGTGATTCGCTTACAATTATTTGATTGGTTATTACTACAGTATAGCAGTATCATTGTCGCATACTTACAAAAAGTCGTGAAATCTAGGCAAAAACATCTGAAATGTAAGAAAATCCACCAAGTTACCGAAACCAAATCACAATCAAAATTGAAGAATAACTTAGATATTGCCGGTCTTTGTCGTGAAATCAGGAATGAACCCCAAGCTCTACGATCTCTCAGCAAGTAGGTAGGTATACCTCGTGAAGTCGGACCTCGCTGTTTCGTGTAGTGATATCGAAACATCATTCCAAGCGCTACGTACTTGGCGGGCACATTTTTTTTGAACATCAATTATGAATAATAGCGACAAAGTAATCACGGAGTTTGATCTGTCGCACAATTTTGCGGATTAACGAATTGAACATGTTCTCACAGCGTGGGATAATATTTATTCAATCATGCAGAATAAAAACTCGACGTTGTATGAAAACAGTGGACATGAATGCATTATACGGTACAATCAACCAAAGCTTTAATATGTACAACTTGCCGGCCGATATCTTGTCTTTGCATACTGGCTAAAAATATATTTTGATTTTCACCAACCATGTCCGAAGATGCTTATAATAACGTAGTGAAGGGCAATCTAGGAATTGCATCTGAAGTAATGAATGGGTTCTCGGTGCGTCATGAGCAAACGTCAAGCCAAAGAAATTTCACAGTAGGATATGTATGAAAAATGCGGATGTATTTAGCATCGCAGGACTTCTACTGGAGTCTGAAGACTATTATTACAATAATATTGACGCAGTAACCTTATTCATTCGAAGACAAATGATTAAACATTTCATGACCGAATATTGTATCGGTATCAGTTCACCCTATATAATATGATGATTTTAACACCCTGTTTAAGGGGTATGAACATTACTTAGTTACGATAAGTATACATTTTTCGGAAATCGTTGCGTGCGAGTGTACGGGAGTGATGGGGTGCAGGCGCCTCCTGCACGCCACCGCGTACGTACACTCGCACGCAACGATTTCGGACTGCCATCAACAATAAATGATGTGAAAAACAATTTAATGAAATGCGTATGTCCAGTCTAAAATCGAAGATATACAATAATATCACTGTTCAAAGCTAACTGATCGATATACGAAATCCCACGAAGTCTCGATTCTATAAAATATCAACTTAAACTATAAGTAGCAAAAAAAGTTCCAAACTCGGGACGCCAGTGAGATTAAGCGATATTATGCAAATATTGAATCAATGGTTCCGATGCACAATTCATTTTGTTGAAAAGAAAGAAGAAAATTTAGTGAATTTATTTGACGATAACAGCTGGTCTTAGGGACGCAATTATTACACGGAATCACACACGTGTCCCGAATAAGTATGACCGTTCCGATTAAGAACACAGAGCAAATGTGCCCGCCAAGTACGTAGCGCTTGGAATGATGTTTCGATATCACTACACGAAACAGCGAGGTCCGACTTCACGATGTATACCTACCTACTTGCTGAGAGATCGTAGAGCTTGGGGTTCATTCCTGATTTCACGACAGAGACCGGCAATATCTAAGTTATTCTTCAATTTTGATTGTGATTTGATTTCGGTAACTTGGCGGATTTTTTTACATTCCAGATGTTTTTGCCTAGATCATATTTATCTTTGGCCACAACCGTAATAATGGTGAAATACCATTATGGTGCTCCCGTTGACTCTTTCGCCTGAAAGATTCATCAGTTCTTTTCGGACAATCAACTTGTGGGTACACTGTAGATCTCCTACTTCTGCAGCCTCTCACTTCACATCTTTCACAAGCAAAGTATCCAGTATGAGCTTTTGAGGACTTCAATAAAGATCTAGCTGGTGTGTTGCAGATGAAACATTGAAGGCACACTTTGAACAGTCTTACATCGATAACGACGCCATTTGCTGACATGTCATTCCTTTTTTGTGATAAGCTGATCCAGAAATTTATTCAAGTCGTTTGGCTTTGTGCAATCAGCATATATAGCGACAGGTAGTGGATCATATATGTCCAATTCATGCGGGATTTTGAATAAAATAGGCCAAAGCTGTGTATTGCTTGATTTGAAAAGAGGCAGTCCGTCGATACTAATCTGTATTTCAATAGAATCACTACGATGTGCTTTTGGATTAAAGCAAGCCTTAATTTGATCCGCAATATCCAAATATATAAATTGTCCTGAATTTCCTGCAGAGCCTTCCATTACTTTTATATTATAGAATGCGGAGGAAGATTCCAATAAAGTTTCGGCTTCTTTGGGAGATTAGGAAGCAGTTTTCTCCTCAGAATAAGGAGAAGTGAGTCCACCTGGATCTGTGTAATATTGTTATCTATTGCCGATCTTCGAATCTCATGGGATTCATCTTCAAGCTCCAAACCATTATCTGTTGATTCGCTTTGAGTATCATTTATCTCATTACTAGCTTCTCTACCAGATATGGATGTATCATGTATGTCAGCACAAGAACTCTGATCGAGCTCAGCTCCAGATACTTCTGTAGGAGACAGTAGATCCAAATGAAATAGCTCCGATGCATCCTTTGTTACGTTAGCAGACGAATTTGACTCTTGTTCATGGGTTCCTGCAAATAAATTATTTTCCGGCGTTGCTATCATGAGCAGTTCAAAAATTTCTTGAAAAATCTTTTGTTAAGACAAATTTCATACGGTACTTACAAGCTATTCTAACAATCTCTTCCGAGTTAATTAGCATGGCTCTCCCTCAAATAAACGTTTGGTTGTACAGTTTGACTGTTCTGTAGCTGCGGTGACCGTCAATGAACGACAGTGACATAACCACGGCTCAAACTGTGGATTTATTACTTTGATACAAAAGTAGTTATAGATGATAAAGAAATTATATCTAACAGTCAAACATCGTCATTATGTTTACCAATATCTCTCCATTAGCCTGACCTACCCGAGCCTACCCCAACCTAACCTAACTTTAGGTATGAGGCTGAAGCTAGCGGCCAGAGTTAGCGGCCGAACGTGCTGCCGTCGATGAAAATGAGGCAACGAAGCCCAAAAATCGAGAAAATTCATAAATATTATAGAAAGATAATACTTTTATAGAATTAGAGATACAAATCTGTAACACGTCGTCCTATTTGAAAGACGTTTAGCACGTTCGGTAGCCAACTCTTGGCCGCCAGTTTGCTTCGTACATGAAGTTATGTCGATATACATAGCTTCAGTTTCAAGGTTTACTCTTAGGTTCTCAGATTCACTTTCAGGTTCATTTTCAGGTTCACTTGCACTTGAAGTCTGATCATGACGTGTTTCCTAGACCGCACGATGCTTTCGAACTCGCTCTCGAGTTTGTCTCCGTTGTTCATCTCGTACAGTATTCATTTTCGTATAGAAATACGTCACGAAGGGAGTGTAAGATCCTATCGATAGCAGTAAATGGAAGAACGACTTGGCAAGCAGTTGATCCTGACGCGGCTGATTCTTTGAACAAATCGGTAATGTGGTAACACGAGAAGTTTTAACCCTCAAATTATACACGGAAGTTTTGATTTTCAGGTTAGAATGGCTTGTAATACTAACCCATTTCCGGCTAGTTTGATTCTTCGCAGAGACTAGAAATTGGCCGTTTTAAGTCTCTGCACAGAAATAAGTTAGCCGGAAATGGGCACGCGTATCTGAATGTATTACCCATAACCGACTGTTCTAAATAAAATCAGTCGCAACAGAATCAAGCTCGCCAGCGAGTTCAAGGACGACGCATTTCACAAAATCTTCTATGGGCTTGCCGGGATCACTCTGAGCAGTAGACCCGAATGAAACCTGACCAGCGCCGAATCAGGATTGATCGAGTTAGCTCTGGCCGGTAGATCCAAAACACTTCTGGTCGGCACCGAGTCAGACTTTGCTGGAATGACCACGGCCAGTAGATCCAGAAAAAATCTGAACAGCATCGACTCAGAATTTCCCAAGAGTCAGTCTTTGCGGGCATCAACCTGGCTAGTAGGTTTCAATGCATCTTCGGGAAAAAATGGTATTTGTACGACCAGATGAAATTCTACGTACCATATTCGATGATATTTGAAAGTTCTGTAAGATATGATTTCACTAAACTTTATCGAATCTGTTTGGATTTTATTTAATGATCATACACAAAATATTTTGTCCCGGGTCCTGATCAACATCAAGCCAGGATTCGTCAAGTTAACTCTGGACAGTAAATCTAAAAGATATCTTACCGGCACCGAGACAGATTTTTGCGATAACCACTATAACTACGGTATCCAGAAAAAATCTCAACAGTATCAAATCAGGATTTCCTCAGATCAGCATGGTCGTATTGCGACTGCACCTCGGAGTCACGGACGGTTAAAGTCCTGACCTATGCGAAATATTTATATGTAATAGGTATATATATATCGGTTTGTAAACAAACGTTATTGAGCATTACACCTTGCCTCAGAAGCACGTTCGGTGAAGCGTACTAATACCAATGTTATACGTGTCGTCGTTAACGTTTGGTATTAGTACGCTTCACCGAACATGCTTCTGAGGCAAGGTGTAATGCTCAATAACGTTTGTTTACAAACCGATCAATACATCAGTTGTTGTGCCCTGTGATTGCACTATTTGTCTGGCAAAGTATAACCAGTAGTTTAGGTAGAATTAAGTAGAATTATAAACACACAATACACACCACCACAACCGGGATAAAAACCAAGCTTGGAGGCCGGACTCTAGCACAATGTCGTCGAGCATTAAATATGTGCATGCACGACATTCTGGTGGTATGAGGAGGGAGGTAGCTGAGCCGATACACCGTTTGAGGCATGACAAGGCGGCGTACATCGCAGAACTGGAGAAGGCAATGGAGGTGGAGCCGTAATCAATGTTGGGGTTAATAACATATACTACAGCTGGTGTTACCGTGGATGAAATGTTGGCGCTAACTACGGCGTTCACTACGGCTATGTCCCACCTTAGGTTCATTGTGGAGAGTGGGGAAACGCCATCAGCCTTAGCTAGGATGATGATATGTATGTATATGGAGGAGAGTGTTTCCTCTTTCGCCATAGTACTTGATGACACGTTGGAGATGCGGGCTGAGTTGGCCTACTACTTCGGATGTCGTTATATTGGTGGGCACGTTGTTTTAGACCCATATACTATGCGTAAGCAGGGCCATGTGTTTAGTTCGGGAGACGACCACGCGGTGTACGGGACGTTAAACCGATATGTGTCTTGTCCTTTCCCTAGTAATGCTAACCGATTACTGTCATACGTGCGGAACACCGCAGCTCGTGGTGCGCACTTGCACATTGGCGCCTTCATATACGCTGTTGGACGCAATATGTCTGTGTTGAGGCGCATTATACGTGTCAGGATATCTGAATCAAAGAGCATAAAGGATACGCAAGCAGCAAACAGCGCCTTGCGTAAGTTGTCAGGTATATTGTACTGCGCATATTTGGAGTTAGGCCCGGCTGTTAAGAGTGTATTGTACTCTTCGATGGGTGCGACGCTCTATGGTTTTGCCTCGACGTGCACTTACGCGGCTAGTGCACTGATGCGTGTATTAAAGGTTGAGCAGCCGAAACCAACCAGGTTGGTCACTGACGCCAAGCAAGTTGGCCAGTCTCGTTGCAGAGCAGATATTGCCTTGTGGTCCCTAATCGCATCTAGGTGCGAGTATATTACTACTGACCGCTTGGGGGTACGAGCGTCTGTACCGATACAGGTTTACGTCATGGCGAAAAAGACCGGCTTCGTTGAGTTTGTCAACATATTAGAACTCTGTGAACTGGAACATCATCTATCTCATAAGGATCGTAACAAGCTGATGCATGCGCTGAATAGCAACATACTCAACATAATCGTTTTCGGGAAAGACTTTGAAGAAGAAGTGTACCACCTCGAACAAGTCTTCTCCAGGTTAAAACAAGCAGGGCTAAAGATGAGTCCAAAGAAATGCCATCTGTTCCAGAAAGAAGTCAGCTTCCTCGGTCACATAGTCTCCGCTGAAGGAGTGAAGACCGATCCCTCCAAGATCGAGAAGGTCTCTGCTTGGCCGACACCGACGAACAAAGAGCAAGTTCAGAGCTTTTTGGGTCTCTGCACTTACTACAGAAGATTTGTAAAAGGTGTCGCCACGATAGCCAAACCCCTCCATCGTCTCACAGGAATCAAGATTCCATTCGATTGGACTCCAGAATGCGAAGAAGCCTTCAAGAAATTGAAAGAAAATCTTACTTCTTCCCCGATTTTAGCCTATCCAGAGGTCGAACTTCCTTTTATTTTAGATACAGACGCCTCTTTGTCAGGGATAGGTGGAGTCTTGTCACAGATTCAGGAAGGTCAGGAGAGAGCGATTAGCTATTACAGCAGAGTCCTTAGTAAAACCGAGAGGAACTATTGTGTAACTCGTAGAGAACTCTTAGCTGTTGTTAAAACCGTAGTCCACTTTCATCATTATTTGTACGGAAGGAAATTCTTGATTAGAACAGACCATGCTTCTTTAAGGTGGTTACTTTCGTTTAAATCCCCCGAAGGTCAGGTAGCTAGGTGGATTGAGAGGCTCGGACAGTACGATTTCGAAATTCGTCATCGAGCAGGTTTACAACATGGAAACGCTGACGCTCTTTCTCGAAGACCCTGCGAAGAAACGACAGATTGTAGGCAATGTACTCGCCTTAAAAAATACAGAGATCCTCCTCCTACAATACGGAAGATTTCTCTTGGAGAAAACCTCGAAGATTGGAAAAGATCTCAACAAGAAGATTCTACTCTGTCTCAGGTTAAATCTTGGAAAGAAACACAAACTCGCCCAGACTGGCAAGAAATATCCTCAGCTGAGTCTGACGTCAAAGTTCACTGGGCTCAATGGGACTCTATTCTTTTAATAGACGGAATATTATACCGCAAATGGGAATCCGCAGACTTGAAAGAGATCAAGTGGCAATTTTTGGTTCCCAGAAATCGAGTTCCAGAAATTCTTGCTCTTTACCACGATTCTCCTGCAGGTGGACACTTTGCCTGGAATAAAACTTTAGGCAAGATACGCGATCGTCATTTTTGGCCACGATGTCGTGCCGACGTAGAAGACTGGTGTCGGAGATGTCAAGTCTTTACGTCGAAGAAAGGACCTCGAGATAAAGGACAAAGCTCTCTCCAAGTTTACAACGTGGGAGCTCCTTTCGAGAGGGTAGCAATGGATATCCTCGGTCCTCTTCCTATAACCTACAGTGGGAATAAATACGCCTTAGTCATCGCTGATTATTTTACCAAGTGGCCCGAAGTAATTCCACTCGCCAGTCAGGAAGCCTCTACCGTAGCTCAGGCGTTCGTAAAAGAATTTATCTGTAGACACGGAGTACCTCTAGAATTACACACCGATCAGGGCCGAAATTTTGAGTCAAGCTTAATGAAAGAAGTTACTCAAATTTTAGGGGTTAGAAAAACTCGTACTACTCCCCTCCATCCTCAGTCTGACGGCATGATAGAACGTCTGAATAGGACTTTACTCCAATATTTGTCGTCCTTCGTAGAGCAGAATCAGAGAGATTGGGACACCTGGATTCCTTTTTTCCTCCTGTCTTATAGATCTGCGATTCACGAGACGACAAAACAGACGCCCGCTTGTATGCTTACGGGGAGAAATCTTCGACTCCCGTCAGATTTAGAGAAAGGCCCTGTTCCCGTGCAAACTCAACCTCAGACAGATTATGCCTCTGATTTACAACAACGCCTAGAAGAAATTCATAATTTTGCAAGGGAAAGAATTTCTATGGCTTCAGATAAATTAAAAGCTCGCTACGATATACGAGCTAGAGATTTAAAATATAATCCCGGAGATTCTGTCTGGCTTTTCCAACCTAGAAGACAGAAAGGAAAATGTCCAAAACTCCAACGAAACTGGGAAGGTCCATATTTAATAGTTAACCGGATCAACGATGTCGTTTACAGGATCCGAAAAACGCCTCACTCTAAAGAAAAGGTCGTACACCTGGACCGTCTAGCTTCGTTCGAGGAACACACTCGAACGGAATCACCCGGACCTGGAACATCCTCCCAGGTTAGACCACCTTTGAATCAACCCTGAGAAAAGTAAAGAAACTTCGAGTCTTCTTGTTTTCTAGTCTTTGATTGATTGGGAACATAACCTTCCCTTCGGAATTTCACTCCATAAGAAGAAGTCACTTTCTATTATCATCGAAGGGAATATCGGATGCGGGAAGACAACCTTTACTAAAAGATTCTTGTCGGACCCTCAGGTTTGCACCCTATTAGAACCCCTCGATCAGTACCGTGATGTTGCCGGAGTCAACTTATTACAATTGATGTATGAAGACCCAAATAGATATTGCTACCAGTTCCAGCATCACGTTCAACAAGTTATGTACGATAGACATCTTCTTTTAACCTCTCGGCCTGTCAAAATTATGGAAAGGTCGATGTTTAGCGGCGATTGTTTTATCGAAACTCATCGCAGGTTAGGAAATCTTCGAGATTTCGAGGCTCATCTACTCAGAAAAAATTCCGCTCTTCTCATTCAAGCGTTCCAACTCGGAGTAGATTTAATAGTTTATTTGCGAGTTTCCCCAGAAACCTCTTTTGTTCGGATTAATTCTCGTGCACGCAAGGAAGAAACAGAGATTCCTCTGCAATTGCTTAGAACTATTCATGAAGTTCATGAAGATTGGTTGGAGGCATTTTTTCTTCCTTACCTGCCCCCGTGATAGTTATGGATGCAGAGAATACGACTGAACAGATCTATTTAGATTTTACAGAAAGACTAATCTCCAATCTCTACTAATTAACACAATAACAAAGAACATATGAAATTTTATTTTATTTTATTTAAAGATTTTTTTAAATATGGGATAATTCCATGATTTTTTTTATCGAATCTTTAACCTCCTCACAAGATTCACAAATGTTAGTATTTCTTTCCAAGGTGATTAGTTCCGCATCACAATCCATACATTTTGGTCCATCTCCTCCAAAAGTGATATAAATACATAGTTCTTTAATTTCTTCTATTGGAACTTCGAAATGGAAACTATAAAAAAAAAAAAAAATTCGAAGTATTGAAAGATGAAGAATCCTTATTCTTTCGAGAATTTGTCACCAAGACTTACAATCTTAAGAAGCAGCGTCGGCACCTTATGCCGCATTCCCTCCGAACATGAAAAGCATTCAGTTGTCCACATTTTAATTTAGCCCATTCTTCTGCGAATTTGGTTTCTATCATCTCAGCAGAAATTTCGTTGAAATCGGGAATTGAAAACTTTTTTACTAAAATAGCGGCGTTAATGAAATTATGTCTCGACATTTTTCGGCAGACTGGAGGATTCAAGTTTTGTTTTGAAGAAGCTTTTGTTCTCGCGTCGGTTTTTGTTTTCTTCTAGAAGATTCTTCTCATAAATCGAGTTTTGTATCAGAT
The DNA here is from genome assembly GCF_021155765.1 of Diprion similis. Taxonomy (NCBI): domain Eukaryota; kingdom Metazoa; phylum Arthropoda; class Insecta; order Hymenoptera; family Diprionidae; genus Diprion; species Diprion similis. The sequence continues at coordinate 10,405,616 of NC_060113.1, read as the reverse complement.
TGGCTCTGATTTCTTTGTGGTTTGAACAGAGCCGCGATTGTTATTTTTCATGGTCGATAAGCGATTATTTGATTCTCACATTTTTCTAACCCATGTGTCAGTTTTTGTCAGCTCTTTTTCAGGTTGTTTTATGACGTAACCTGATTTTCCTTTACCTTCTCCTGGGATTTGAGGATGACTGAAGGCCCCGATTTTAAAGAAACACTCAACGATAATCCAGATGAGATCGTTTATTTTCTCTTTTAAAAATAATAAAATTTATACGATCCGTGCTTTTCTCAAATTCGCTTAGCGAATTCGGATTGGTCTGCCTTCACTCACGTTTGTCCTCCCAATCTAGGGTGTGCAGTTTCCGAAAGAATTCGGGACCGGCTCGCCTCCTTTTCCTCTCCTGTTCCCGTGGTCCTTTTCCCGAATCATTTTGACCAAATTTGGATTTTCCTGATTTCCGGAATTTGAAACTGACCGCTCCTTCGGATTTTACACGAAGCTATACACTACACACTTTTTACACTGACCTTTGTGAAAACACGGCACATAAAATTTTGAAAATTCAGTTCAATGCTCGACTATCTGCTCAAGGTTTTCTGTGGTTTACCTTGAGACTGTGGGCAAATGCCAGATAGCAGAAAGGGAGTCTTTGAATTTTTAGAGCCACAGCTCCGACTCACCTTCGAGCGTCGTATGCTAGATCAAGATCGTTACTGTTTTAATTTGTTCGAGTCGGGACGACTCTTTTCCTCAGGGGGGAGTAGTGTTACAAAGGATAAAATCACCCGTTTTACCCCCTTCTCTAATTATCTAGTAGTCGGCATGTGACGCAAGAAAACTAAGTCTTCTTATGTCATCAAATGAATAAGGTTGCTGCGTCAACCGCTATTATTGTAAAAACAGTCCTGTTTCAGACTTAAAACGAGAAACACCTATTGCCATTAAAGCAATTTTCCTCCAAATATTTTACATAACGCCTTTTATTGATTCCGTTAACTAAGCTCACGTACCCATATTTTATTTGAAACAAAACAGTTTCAATATATTTAGTTAGAACGGACCCGGCCGTTCAGATATTTTTCTAGATAACCAACATCGCATCTTTCGATATGATTTCTTGCATATTACCCATGAACGGCCGGGTCCGTTCTAACAATCTGAGTAGTGATACCGAGTTACACTCTCAGTCACACACTTGACACTTGTCTCTAACATCCTACAGACACAGTCAAACATGTGCCTCTGCGACGAAATTCACATTTCTACCATAATACGGCACACGAAACAGATATTTCGAATACACAGGTTGATGAGAAAAAATAATGACACTGGGGTCAGGGTGGCTAGGTGGTCTAGTGGAGTAAGTCTCCGGTAAAGCATCTCTGGATACCAGGTTCGATTCCTGGCTCCGTCGTTAATTTTTCAAGTCAACCAAAAAAATATTCGAAATACATTTTTCTATATATATGGATATATATTCCTTCCTCTTTGGACTTCTTATTCCTTGTTATTGATATCAATATTTTCTGTACTCTCGGAACCTATAAAATCAAGAATACTCTCCAAAAAATGAACTATATTATTTATCGTTCTCATATCTTTTGTTACTTGAGGTTTTCCATCGACTAATTTGGATAAAAGCATAACAACACCTGGTTCCCCTCCATCCATAAATACATCCATTAGCGTATCGTAAATGAGAGAAGCCTGTATAAATTTATCACACATAATCTTTGAAATCACATTCTGTAGTGGTCCTAACGTTGTTGCTACTAGCATAGCATTCCGTTTTTTTTTTCTTTGTCAAGGAAAAAAGCTTGAATGCTTTGAGTTTTCTCAATGAAAGTATTATCAGCTATGTTAAAATATTTGACTAGTTTTTCCAATATTTGCACATCTTCAATTGCATTGTGCGCTTCGTTTGTCGACACATCCAAAAATTCGTTAGCTGAATCCACTTGACTCGTTCTGTTGTGCCTGTTTAATAAACTGCGAAAAATGGGAAGCGTATCGCTGAAACCGAATACAATTTTTTGAAATTGTGGCATCGTGCCTGTTTCACCAATGGCTCTAATTAGGTGAGGTTTATCGAAATTGCAATAATGCGCAACGAGTGAACAAGGCTTGCCAAACGAACAAAGAAATTCAAAAAATTCGCGCATCACGCAATTCAGTGGCAGCGTTTCCACTCTCTTCCCTTAATAAAATAATTCGCCACAATCACCTGTGAGGCCGTGGACCTCGCTGGCTTTCCGCGAAATTGTAGTAGTGGGCGTGACGTATTTATTAAAATATGAATCGCTGCATCCTGCAGCGATTTGCCAAATTTCAGCAGAACTTCCGAATCCCGTTGTTTCGAGATCAAAAAACACAATCTGTGGGGGTCCATAATCTTTCAGAGTTGCGTTGTTGTTATCGTTGTGCTCTAGTGCTGGCTCGATCGTATCGCCAGCAGCAGTGTGGTTCAATGAACCCATACCGCAAAATTGTTTTTTTTTCCGCAAAATTGTTCTGCACTTTTTTAAAATATTGCGTCGAGCTTTGAATGCCACTGTTGCCGGTTTTTGTCGACGAATTTTGGCAAATTTTTCTCGTCCATTCACGTATTCAGTTGTATAAGGGCCAGGTAACATGTTTAATTCCAGCAGTAATTCAATTATGAACCGGTCTCCCAGATTCTTACTCGCAACAGTGACGTCAAATCGATAATCGAGTGAAGGTGTCAAGCTATAGCATCGTGACTTGGGAGCCTTGCTGACAACCATGGCATTCAAGTTCTCGTTAGGCTGACTCGAGCTTGCAGTGACGAATTTGTTCACGTTATCTGCTAATTTGTTAAAAAGTTTTGATAAATCTTCATATAACGCCAAATCATTCAGACCGCCAGGGATTGTTGAATGGTGGTAGTTTTCTGTTGGATTATTGGGATTCCAGGGACGGGGATTGAATAAAACACTTACCTCTTACTATAAACTCTATTGCTTTATTATATGTAATGCTCTTAACGCTCACTCTTCGAGATATACATATGGGTGATTCTACAGAAAGTGGAATTTTTTGCGTTCCTCGATTTAAGTGGTATTCAAAATACCGAAAAAAAATTCTTTTCTACCTGGAGTGAAAGAAACTAAACTGTGCTACGTAAGTAATGAAAAAAAAGGGGTAATTTTATACTTTTCTTCATGAAAAATACTCGTATTCGGCCGAAGTCTCAGTCCCCTGTCATGTCACCGACGCAAAATTCAGACAACTAAACGTATTCACGTGCACAAGATTATATTTTTACTCATTTTTATTCATGGTATCTATACTACACAGATTGTGTATAGTGCTTATAATATTGTTTGCGATTTTAATTGCTGTTTTGTACATAAAAATCAACCGTAAATTTTGTCACCACTTTCGAGACTTCAGTCCCCTGGCTTCAAACAAATTTAAATAATTCGATATTCTTCATCGCGAAGAATCAAGTGCTTCCATCGACTAATAACCTTTAAACTGAAATTAGCAAAAATGTGCCCTGTGTTCACGTACATCGGTTTTGTTCAGTAACATTCGCGACTTCGTCAAGGGAAGACATAGTGGTGCCAGTAAATTTATCAGCCTCCTGGTAAGTATTATTGTTTAAATTTTTATATTTTTCTCATATTCATTGAATACTATGTAATTAAAAGTGTGGTCCTGAACTGTGTATACAACGGTGTGATTTGATAATAATTTAGACTTGAGTTATTTAGACTTTTCGTACAGAATCTCAGTCCCCTGGTCTCAGTCCCCTGCAAGAAATTGTTACAGGGGACTGAGAATTTTTCCAGGGGACTGACAAAGCTGTACAACTAATCCATTTCTCATACTGTGCTGAACTTCCATATTTATAATAAGTCTATTTGTAAGTATATTTACTAGATATACAGAGATTATAATTATATATAATGTCTATATTCACAGACAGAAGCGAAACAAACATGGCACCAACTCAGAAACGTCAAGTGCGCAGAGAGGAACGACTAGAGAAAAAAACTCGCTGAAAGAGCTGGGTAAAAAAAAATTAAGAATGATCCGGTTAGACTCGTTGGAAATTTTTTAAAAAGAAAGTGAAATGAAGGCAATTTTTCTCATAGCTTGTAATAAGGAGTGTACTCTTTTTAAAGTAGATGATGAAGGACGTAGGTGTAATAGCTTTTGATCAAGTCGTGGAAAAAGTTCCCATGCCTAAACTGCAAGTTAAAGGTGACAGAGTTTTTTTTACAAATTCTCAAAACCAATAATTGTTTTAGAAAAATTATTACTGGTCCTCATCAGGAGCTTCATGTAACTGAGCAAGTACAAACAGATGTAAGTTATGTAAGTTAAATGAAAAAATTTATAATATACTAAATATTATAATAGTATAAAATGCGTGAGCAAAGATATCAGCATAAAGACTGTGACATTTAATATGCTACTATATTATAAGAAGAGTTACCGCAAAAGAAAGACTATAATATTTTATGAAACTACAGTATACTATGAGAAGTCACTTATCGTGACAAGAAAACGTACTACTTTATTTCAATATACGATAATTATTTAGTTTTCAATTTGAAAGACACGAGATTTCCGTTTTGGATTAATGCAAAAAACGTACTAGTATACAATACATAAGTGAATGATAAGTATGTGATAATAACACAGCTCTACAAAATACAAACTTTTTTTTGTTGCCCTGATTTTTTCTGTGGATTCTGGTATTTGGGAACCTAGAATTGACGAATATAATTATGATTCTATTAGATTAGCTCTAGTTTTTACGATATTGTAATATCGTATGTGACAAGACTCAATGTTTATGAGCGAAAATCTCTCTATCGGTTAGAGTTGGGAAAATTCTATGGCAGTCCTTATTTATAGAGCGTAGAATTTCCGATAAGAATCTGTATTTAGACAGTTAATAAGTCAAACTGTTGAAGAGGAAAAAAAAACACAAAAATTTCTTTTACCTGTTATTTAAATGAAAAATGAAAAAAATCAATATCAAGAACTCAAATTTGGCTGAGATGTTGTATTTGAGATGCTCTACCGGAATTTTGATGCACGTTTAAAAAGAAAATTACTTTTTTGGTACACCCTCCCCCCTTTTACGAAAGCCGTGGTGATCTTTTTTTCATGGCGGAGACAACAAAATATTATACTTTCTATATTTTTTTTACTTTTGTTCAATACAGTTCCTAAGAAAAACTAAAGCTATTGATGGTATTTTTTTCTACACTTTAGATGTTGGAAAAAGAAATCGAATTATACATCTAAAAATAGTCTCTCTCTCTTCGTCATATATGAAAATGTCGATGAAATAAAAAAACTAAAGCCAATTTCGAAAAGCTGCCTATACTTCTAGGATCGCTGACATTAAATCTTTCAAAGCCGACTTAAATATCAAGGGCAACAAAATCACTGTTGACGAGTGTAATCTTACTTTTTTTATAAAAAAAAAAAAGTTATTTTCGTTTTGATATTTATAAACTTAATATTTTGTGAATGCATTATTTTTTTTGTATTAATAAAATGTTCGTTTTATTTGTCTTGTGAATTGATTTCTCAGTCCCTTGTACATCTTATCAGTCCCCTGGAAGCATTTTTTCAGAAAACGATTGTAAAAGTTGAAATACTTATTGAATTTACTGGCCCTTCCTGTAGGAGTAATAACTTATCATCTGCTATTAAATAAGCTAATTTTTGTTTTACATTTAAAAAAAAAAGTATGTCAACATTTTTTAGGCGAAAAAATTCCACATCCTGTAGAATCACCCACATATATATACTGATATATTTGTACGGTTATATATATTTGTACTGAAGGTCAGTCTTCCGCGTGGCTCTCGTGCGTTGTGCGCCAACGAACCTCACTCGATCAAGTCAAAGAGTATAGGATGGAGTGGAAGGTCCCATAAGAGCCAATGTATAAAAGCGTACCTCGATTTTCAGCACGCTCTGGTGGCTCTGAGGAAAAGTAGAGTACCACCACTACGATTATGGCGCTCCCTTTACACCGGGGAACACAGTGAAGAATTCTTAAAACTTCTGAAAATAAATTTTTTGCAATGAATTCTTTAGTCAACGCTGTTATTACAGAACGATCTCATATTTTTCTCCATATCTGGCAGCCTATAAATATGTTTGCATGGATACAGAACAAAACGTAAGCATCGTACATACACATTTCTTCTATGAATGTGATGTAAATTTAATATAAGACAAAATTAATTAAATAAATGGCAACAAATCAAACACATTGTATCGAAATTATATATTTAAATAGGTGGTCTTCAATACATAACATCAAAAAAGTACTTATATTTAAAAAACGTAAACAGTAATGTCAAATCTTAATAAAAATACATATCCGTACGTAATGCTGTATCATAAAGAATGGTTACATAAAATATTATATCAACTCAAAAACCTCTTGTATTTTTTATTAGTTTCTACCAAAACAACCATACACGAAAATCATTACATTTATTTTCACAGTAGGGTAAGTCCGGGGGAGATGGCCTTAAGGGAGAGATGGCCAACTCAAAAAAATTCTATAAACACTCGCTTAGTGTCGCTAGTTATCACTCAGTTCGCTTCAAGTCGTGCGTACGAAGATCTGCGCGCAAAAATATTTGCGAATAAATGACCAAAGGTAAGTAAATCCACCTGTTTTCTTTTGCCCGTGTGAAAATTAGTTAAGGAGTTCATGTTACCGGTTCTGGTTGCGCAGCTTTTGAAAAATAATATAATTTCAAGTGTTTTCGGAACGGCTCATGAGTCGAGCTTGAACATAACCTCAAAATAACCACAAGAACTCATACATTTTGTCTCGTGGCTAGTGTGGCCATCTCTCCCCGAAAATTAGGAGAGATGGCCACATTCGGTCAGGGTGTGATGGCCTTACTATGAATAGCGATGTTTTTATAATTTTTGAATTGAGAAAACATGTTTACGTTAATTTCAGATGCCAAATAAATACCAAAGACAAGCTTTAGCTACCCGAGGGAATTGGACCGAAGAGTCATTAAAGGCTGCAATAAACGCTTTGAAAAATGGTGAAATGTCAGTTTATGCAGCTGCCAAAGCCTATCAAATTCCAAGGAAAACCTTAGAAAGGCGTTTCAAAAACAATAACGACAAAAAAGGACCTATGGGACCAACTTGCTTTTTTGGCGACGAAAATGAAAGGAAGCTCGCAAACCACAGTCATGCAAGCGAAAGGTTTTCCTTTAACGATTGATGATGTCAGAAAGGTCGCTTACCTGCTGGCTGAACAATTGAATTTAAATCACAGATTCAATAAAGAAACTGGAAAAGCAGGCTACGATTTCATACGATCGTTTTTGAGTAGGCACCCTGATATTGCAATCAGGAAGTCAGAAGGTGTTTCCTTAGCGCGATCGACTGCTATGAACAAGGCGGAGGTGGACGCTTATTTTAAGCTTCTGGAAAATGTTTTGACGGTCGACGACGTGATGTTGGAATCAAGCCATATCTTCAATATGGATGAGACAGGGCTTCAATTGAATAACCGTCCTGGATATGTACTTGCTGAGAAGGGGTCCAAAGCTGTGTCGACAGTTACATCGACTGAAAAAGGAGAGACAATAACTGTTATAGCCTGTTGTAGTGCTGAAGGAACTTTTTTGCCACCTGCTTGCATAATGAAGGGTAAAAATAAAAAAGCTGAGTTTGAGGACGGAATGCCTCCTGGATCGAGGATTTTTATGTCTCAGAAGTCTGCATACATAACTTCGATCATATTTTTGGAATGGTTGAAAACATACTTCGTCTCAAGAAAACCTGCAGGAAAAGTTCTTTTGTTGTTGGACGGCCATTCAACTCATTGCAATTCTGTTGAAATGTTGGAATACGCAGAAAAAAATGACATAGTTTTGCTACCAATGCCGAGTCACACATCTCACTACCTTCAACCGTTGGATCGTGCGGTGTTCAAGTCATTGAAAACCCATTTCTACGAACAATGCCGACTGTGGCTGAAACAAAATACTGGTCGTCGTATTACAAGACTGTCGTTCGGAACATTGCTTAATAAAGCGTGGGGAAAAGCAGCTTCTGCAGAGAATGCTATTGCAGGATTCAAAGCTACAGGAGTCAGTCCTTTCAATCCAAGCGCAATCCCAGACTATGCTTTTACACAAGAACCAAGGGAACTCACATCGACCTCTCAAGAAGACTCCCCAGCTACAATTACAGATTCGATATCAACAAACCTGGAACAAGTTTCACGAATTTCAGAAGAGCCAGTAAGCGAGTCTGTTACAGTCTCTGAGCAAACCTTTTGTGCTGAGGAACACCGAATCTCAAACGCAAACCCTGAAATGTTTCCGAAGAAAAGTCCTAGTGAGAACATGATTAGCAGTGGTTCTCAAGTTGCCGCGATGCTGTCGTCGACCTCAAGAACTCCACCAAATAAAAATTACGTCCCAGATTTAACTCCAACACGAATTTTAATGGAAATATCTCCTGTTCCACAAAAAGTTTTCGAAGTACGTAAACGGGCTAAGCAAGTCGGCACACTCCTAACATCAGAAGAACACATTCAAATGAGAAAATGTAAAGAAGATATGAAAGTATGCCAAAACGCTGAAAAGTATTGCCAAGAAGAATGTACAAAAAGAAAACAAGACAAAGAAAATAGAAAACAAAACCGAGAAAGACAAAAAAAACAGCAGTGAAAAGTTCCCCACGAAAGAGAAAATCCTTAAGAATGATATCTGACAGCAGCGGCGATGAAGAACAGCCAGTTCTATGCGATACATCAGACAAAAAGGGTGAAGGGAGAAAAAAAGAAAACTGTGTGGGCTGTGGAGAGAACTATTTCGAAACACATCTTATCGAAGACTGGCTTCAGTGTATCATTTGCCAACTTTGGTTGCACGAGAATTGCACTGAATTTGACAACATGTGTTCAAAATGCGGACAAAGGAAAAAAAGAGAACTGAAACTCAAAAAATGCACGATGAAAAAGGCGAAACAGTAGAAGTATTTACTGGCCAACTCTCCCGTACTACTAAGGCCATCTCTCCCGGACGCGCCGGGAGAGATGGCCAGTTGTGATTTTCAAATTTTATTGTTTTTAACGTTGATCCTATTAGAAATTATTAGATTTTTGTTATTCAATTTATAGTATAATATTCAGAGTTTAAATACAAATAATAATTACAGTCTGTATAAATGTAGTTTTATTTTAACTGAACCTTGGAAAAACTATGGCCATCTACCCCGAACTTACCCTATATGAAGATACGTGAGGAGCCACAGCATTCCCGCGAAAGTGAGGTTATATATTCATATTTACTTACAGTTGCTGTTTATTTGGTAAAGAGAAAAACGTCACTTGTTTCCCGTTATTTATGCTTTGATTTTTTACATATTTGTTATTGTCACATAATTTGATGTCACAAGAAATTGGCATCTTTGAAAAAAGTTCGTTTGTTACTGAATTCTTACCATGTATTCTTACCACTGATTCTTACTCAAAGAATATGGCGACCGCGTCATCACACCAACAAACAATACTACATCCCATGTTCACTGACGCTACACAACACGTTATACTTTTCCTCAGAGCTGCTAGGGGCGCTGTAATAGGGCGATACGGGTACCTTCCACTCTATCCTATACTCTTTGGATCAAGTGAGCTGCTATCCGGCAGGAAGTCGCTGGTGGGCGACGTCACGGGAGCAGTTCTATCACAGACGTTCCGTGTGCGAGGAAATCGGGTGGGGGGGAGGCGTGCTAGGTTGGGCCGGCAATGCCGCCAACCTGACATTTTCTCTGTCTTTTCCAAAATTGCAACAATCCCCACAGTGCTCGTGCTTATTAAAAGAGTGATCCACTATTTGCCTTATCGTCCTTTCCATGGCATCTTCATCATTTTTATTCTGGGCAACTGCATATGTAAAACATCTGTGTAAATGTTCAATAGCTTTTTCTTTTAATTCACGGTGATTGTTACTCATACTGTATAGTGCTCTTTTCACATTTTTGGAGGCGTGGTTGGTGTCAGAATATTTTATTATTTGATGGCTGCATGCTTGACGAACTGCGGAGGTGGTTGAGCTGTCATCATCTCCAACGAGGACTCCAATATCCACCCTGGTTTCTTTGAGGATAGTGTTCTGAGCAACTAAGTCTGCTGCAAGAGCGGGCTCCATGCTTTTTGCACTTCCTTCAAAGTTTTTTCGGCAATCATGATCGCTCGGAGGATGTCCTAGGTCACAGAGCTTGCACTTTCGATTCTTTGTGTCATAATCGAGTATCAGGCCAGATTGAACGCCAATGAGAGCGCCGTAGCCACTAAGACTATCATAGTCTCTTCCAGTTCCCCGAGTAGGCCACCCCATATCGTACGAAGCCATGATACGAACAATCCAAGCCGAGGAAATCGCAGTTAGATCACCAGACATTATTTGTTTTCTTTGCTCATCACTTGAATCAGAGACAGCAAAATCTTCAGAAAACTCTTGGGCACTACCTTTAATGACAGATAACAGTACTTTTATCTGACCCTCTGTCAAGTTAGGCAGCAAAAAATTCTCCGGTGTTCCTTCTGGGCTGTTAAAGATGGAAAAACTTCAAAAAAAAATTTTTGAATATAAAAAATAGGGATGAAATCATTTTTACGTAATAAGGTTATATTTTAGATGATTTTAAATTCGGTAAAATTTATTGCTCTCCTATTCATCGTTCAACATACAATTATATTTATTTAGCACGAATATACAATACGATGAGAGGGTACATTTCTTGGTGCCCGGGGGAAAAAAATTGTATTTGCGTATACACATATTTTTAATCAATTGTGATCAAATTTATTCCCAGTAAAACTCTAGTAGACCTCTCCGAGTAACCCCGAGTAGATCTACCGAGATTCCATAGATATCAGTAGGCTTACGTACACTTGAATGGATCTAATGTCGTAGCTGACTGAGCATGGTTATTAGATCTGAGTAGATCGCATTGCATGACGACAACTCTGTACTGATCAGATCTAAGTGAGTCTCGTTTGATTTATGTAGATCTAATCAGATCCAATTCTAATATGAATATAAGTTTATACCCGAATAGATCAAACAGTACCTACTCGATTTTATTCTTAGTCCTGCCATACTACTTATACTATCTATAGGCTAAATATGTTTACCCTCACAGGAAGCTCAGTGGCTCATAGAACGGAAGTTCGAATCCCCAACGTGTGAACTTTTTTTATTTCGCAATACCGATAAATTGTCATTACCCATGTTTCTATCAAAATTCTTACATAATTCAATTACATATAAATATATACGAACGATTTTTTACAACGTTCAACATTAGATCTAACATAGATCTCATTACATCTGAGAAACTGTAATTATATGCACGTAGATGTATTCCAAAATTTAGATTTACGTAAATCTTACGAATGAGATTTGCATAGATACATCATTTTTTGCCTGGGATGGGTCAATTTTTGTTGTTTTCTTCTTCTAACGTCATAAATACACCCAGCAGCAAAGATTGGCTGTATGTTTCATTTTAATTTTATGCATTATTGAATGAATTTATATACGACTCAATGAGAAAAAAATAGAAAACGAGATGAGGATGGAGTTAGTAATGTTACTGTAACGGGGCATGCTAAGGAAAAATTGTTACTTTGCATTTTTATAAATATCTGGAATTTAGTAAACCATAATAAAGAAAGTCATTCGAAAATTGTGTGATAATAATTTTTTACCTGATGTATCGTTACGTTTACGTTACAAACTCCAACCTCTTAACGAGGAATCCGTTGTAACGGGCTTTTTACCTCACCCGGGGGAAAGCGGGGTCGGCACAGAGGCTCGTTTACAAAAATGGCGTTGACCAACACGGCAATGGAAAGATGGAAAAAGAATAAAGATTGACGGCACTGCAGAACAGGTGTTGGGCGCCAGGCTCGAGAGAGCCGTAACAGAATACACTCTTACCAGATTCAAAATTTACCGTCCAATAGCATTCGTTCGCCGACTCGAACGGCGAACCTAACTCACACCACCAAATCTCAAACGAAACTATAGCAGGGGCAAGCACACACAAAAACAGCCGACTAGCTAGCGGTGAGGGGAACGTGGGCGCGGAGGTGAAATAGTATATGTGATAATCGAATGATTATAGATGTAATTACCAGCGTTTATTAACAACTAATGCCGTTACGGCAAGGCAGAAGGCAACAAAATAGTTATTTACACGGCAAGCGGTCTTATCGGTGGCGGTACGCTTCGATACAATTCAAAATAAATAAAAATAAAACACAATAGCATACAATATAACACAGCAACAAAATTAAACAAATCAATAGAACACGGCAAAATCAAGCAGTATAAGCTAGAAGCGACGAGCGGCAAGCGACCAAGATAAGCGAATAATAAGCGGCATAAAATCAGTAGCAATTCAATAGCTCATGCGGCTACGGATTCGTGGGGAAGCAAGTTCGTTAACAATTTCAAATCTCAAACCAAGGCAGAACAATTCTAGAAACAAGCTTGCTAATAATCTAACGGTTTCACAAACACGAGGTAATCCTCCTTCACTTTTTCTATATCATCGGCACGGTCGCCTGTCGCCGCTTGACGGTGGTAGTTACGCTCGGCAACGACGGCACGGGCGCACACACTCACTCACAGATTCTCTCTCTCTCTCACACTCACGTACTCGGTACGCGGCCGGGAAGCGGCACGGTACACGATCTATTACAAATTATGCGTTACAATAAAGCGGCAAAAAATTACCGAATGAACAACCAGAGCATGTAATATTAGTTATAAAATAAGAATAGCAACCAAGAACAACAATTTAATCAATTAGAGAAGCTTAGCTACCACGAGGCTCGCGGGCTTTCACACAAAATGGCCGACCGGAGCCGGCCGGCAACCTGTTGCGAAAAAGGAAAAATGGCCTGAGGCCGGTGAGAGTCTATAGCCAGCGAGATTCGGGATAGCGACAGCCTACCTTGTACGGCAAACAACGTCCGGTTCTCCACAAAACAAAAACGGCAACGGTTCCTCCTCGGCAGAGACGCAGAAAACAGCCAACAAAACTGAACTCGACTTCAATATTTCAATATACTTTTCACGCGAGAGTCCACTACGATGAGCTACAGAGCTATTCACAGTGCAGCGCAAGGGAGAGTGAGGTGGCCGCCGGCCCTCGGCGATCGCGATCCCGCGGTGGCGCTACGGGAGGGGATGATAGGTAGATTGGCGAGAGACCGGCGGGAGCCTAGGCAGCCGGTCTGTTCGCCGCGCTGTGCTGCGTGTTGCGAGGGTGGTCTGGCGAAGGCGGAAATGTCCGGTCGGCATCGGCGACCCCAGGGGGAGACTGAGTCCGGTTATTTGTGGGTGCCGGGTGGCAAGGCCGGTCTTGTCGGAGGCTCAGATGGAGGCAACTCGACCCCTGGGCGGCAGCGGCAGCATGTCCTTGACGGCATCGAGGTCCGAGCAAGCAACAGCGCGACTACTGGGTCCGGGGCTTCGAGCTCCGCGCCGGTCGTCCTGTGGTCCCTCCACGTTTCCCGCGACGGCAGCGCAGGGTGGTCGTTGGATGGCGTCGGCATTGGCGGCGGCAGTGGTGGCGGCAGTGGCGGTCACCTCAGAGAATGGGTTGGGGGGAGTAACAAAAAGCATTAGCAACAATACATGAATCTTAAAGCTAACTCTGGTTGTTCATTTGCGGCACGGCAGGACTCTCCCTTGCTCTTTAAGAGCGCTTGACACGGCCGCCTGGGAGTGGAGGTGCGGGTCGGTGACGGGCTGGTAGACCCGCCACGTCACACCGTATTGAAAATCATTCTGTGATAAATGACATAATGTCATGACCCATGTTCGGATGTATTTTATCATGGAATATAACATTTGAATACGACTTCATATGTAACAAATCATATAATAAATCATCAAGTATAGATTATAAGATAAAATACATAATAAATCAACTTATGATTTCTCATATGATGTGTTATGTATTTTATTTTATAATATCTAATTCATGATTTATTGTATGATATGTTATGTATTGAGGGGAAGCTACAATGAAATTTTGATCATGTTGTGTTTTTTTATTTTTGAAACGACTTAAAAAGATGTGGCCAAAACGTCCTCCCAACAAAATTTAGATGATAGTACGTTTCCGAAAAAAAATTTCTAGCTCCTGCGATGAAACTGTATGCGCTATTACCTTTTGGCAGAAAATTTTCAGTGTACCGCTCCCAAAAGTTTCTTGCGCATACACTTTCATCGCAGGAGCTTAAAATTTGTTTTCTATACACACATGCTACGATGATCTAAATTTTATGGAAGGAATTTATAATCACATCTTTTCTAGTCATTTCGATAACAAAAAACTCTATATTGCCAACATTTCACCAAAATCCCCCCTTGAGTCGAATCATATGTTACATTAAATGTTAAAATACATCCGAATATCGAATGATTTTCAGTAGGGATAAGGAAAAATTAAAACAAATAAAAAAAGAAAAAAGCTCACAAGGATTTTCTGATAGACGATAGTCTTTCAAGAGTCAAACTGCGTTCTAGCGAGGCAGCTTTTTTGCAGCTTCTTGTTGCAACTTCTCGGGCAGCTTTTCCAACCACGGTTTCGTATGTCTTCAGCAAGTGATTGTTGAAGGATGGCATATCCAAGGCACCCAACAACTTATTCGGATGTGTTCAACCCATGCCAGCATTGAGAAGTCCTAAAATAACACGAACATTTTTATTCGTAAAACTTGATTGGTAGGTACATTATTTTTTACAGTAAAAAGTTTTTATAAAGCTTACCCATTACGATTCGTGCATTGGTCTCGTACATTGTTTTGCCATCTGGTGCCGTAAATTCATTGTCCGTTGCAATTGAATTTTCAATGAAACATTCTGGACAACGAATGATCAAGATTGAGGCTAACCCGCTACGTTTTTCGTCAATGATGTTCGCAAACGATAGAACCTGTTTGCACCCTGTGCATAGCTGATTCTTAGCCAATAAATTTTTTGGAAGGAGCTTCAGATTCAGACGTTTTATCACATGTTGATTCATTCAGTTTCCGAGTATTTTGTTGTTGTTTTACTCGCTGGTTGTACACCGCTTGCGTCACACACTTGTTTTTCCACATAAAACGTTTCTTCTTTTTCCCACCATCCATACCGCTTTATAATTGTGTAACCGTAATCAAGATGTGATCAACACGTTTGACGATTGACGGCTGAATAAAATTTTCAGGTTATGTCACTCTTACACGACTATGATAAATCAGCCGGTAACGGGCTCTACGCGACCTACGTTACTGGACACGGGCGCCAAAGGGTCCCCAACGTTGCCGTGGTTTTTCGTGATTTAAACATTTTTAATTATTCAAATGTTTAGCCATTCAAAAATAAACGAAAGCAAGATATCATTATAACTTCGATAAGGGATACGTGTCAAACTACTTTCAATCATAATTATCAAGTAAAAAGTAAAAAATAATTAATGGATAGCCGATAGAGCACGAAAAATACTAGCTACAGCGCCCAATGTATAAGCATAGGAATATTTCCCCCACTCTGATCCATCCCCACCCTTCTTTTAAACAACTTTAAGTTGCCTTTTCATTCGCAGTTTAGCCACTGCGAATCGAGCAAAAATCGAGTGAAAAGAGGTCGTAAGACCACTAGAGTAGCTATTTTTGCGTTTGCCCATGAATACGAAATTAGCATAAAAAACAGCGTCAAATGTCCTTCAGAGGATTATTCGTGCATGAAATAGCACCTTTATTTTGGCGGGAAATTCAAATGACATGGAATGAAAATGCCATTTTTCAACGCTTTCACACATCCGTATCAATTTTTTCAAGTGACAAGGATTCATGAGCGTAGAAAAAGGTATGAAGCAACGAACAAAGCTTGATTTACATTTTTTTGAATGGAAATTCGCAGTAAAAAAATATGAAAACTCTTATTTAATTTTTTTTCACAGGCACCCTATATTTCAAGATTCTTCTGATTGTGAATCATATCTCGCAAAATGAATGTTGAGGAGTGACAAAACAAAAATCATTTCCAAGTTGGTACCACGCAGGCAATCCACTGATATCTTAGTTTAAAACTTTCAAACCGATCCCCAAGCTCCAGTTTATGACCGAAAAATCTAAAATAAGTTCAGTTTTGTGTATTTTCACGAGATCTTTTGATTAATACCAGACTGAAGGCAATCGGTCAAATCACCGCGGAGAAAATTGGAAAAAACTGAAAAAACGAGGTTTTTTGACATTTTGACGCGTCGTTCTAGTTCACAAGGCTGAAATTTGGGACGAATTACTCTTCTTCGCTGACGAATGAAATGCAATCGTCCCGGAGTAATTCGGTGACAGGGCAATTATGACATGCTCATCCTGCTATACCCTTTGGAAAACGATTCAATTTTTTAATGTAGCGAAAACGGATCCACGATGGGAGAAATTGGTTAATGAAAAACAAGCACAACTTTCGCATCAAGAGTTCTCATTATTTATTTTTTTTTTTTTTTTTTTGATAATCTGATACAAATGTTCAAGATGGAAGAGATCTCATAGGTCATTTTTGTTTTTTGTTTATTTGATACAAATGATTATGTCCTTTATTTGACATTTTTCTTAATAAATCTTTTCAAACTTTAGTGTTTTTTTTTACTGCAGTAGCTTTCCCAACCTTTTGCAACTTCCCCATAGAAGCTTGGCGGTCCCCCAGAGGGTCGCGACCCACACGTTGAAAAACACTGACTTAGTTGTTACTCACCGATACGTTCGAGAAATTTTTGACAAGGTTATTATATTACAATACACACGTTTCATCCAACATATTATAATATCCACGTTTTCGTGTTTTCAAATTATCTCGGCTGGTCGAGTCACGTGGTACCTGCCAAGTGGGTCAACGCAAGAGTTGCAAATACTCAATGGTTAACTATCCTCATATCCTCGCAGCAATTCACACCCAACAGCGTCGGTCGGCTTCTGAAACTACGGATAACGTCGTCGTTCAGCAGTTGACAGGCGGAAATTTCCAGCATCGGCAAAATCCGCTCTCTCTTTTTCATTAATGCATAACACAAACAGGTTTTGGTGTATTATGTTCAGTATTTTATTCTGGAGGGTGCTATTATTTTTGTTCCGCGTCCGTGAGTCGTATGCCATGTTCTGAATGAAACCGAACGACGTTTCCACACTTTGCGATGGAAAAAAACGCTCGGTTTTCTGAATTTGGGCGAGTTTTATGGGCTGTTCTTCATATTTCATCTGATAAACCCTTATTACATCGATGTTCACGATTCATTTGTCATATTTCAATAATTCCATAATTCGTCGGTAAAGACTGACTAGAGCATACTCTCAAATCCACAGTATATTATGCTTTACTTCAACCCTTCGCCCGTGATATAGGTCTTTTAGGTCACAAGACAAATTTTTAAATCGAATATTTTGTGTTGGAAGAGGGAGGACCTTGGCTCCTTTCCATAAAAAAAACTAGATGGTGAAGGTAAGTCGTACGAACAGGGATGCCAACATCTATCAGTTCGTGTCTGATCAGCAGAGTGCAAATCGTAAGTGTGCCTTAAAAGACCCATATTTACGGTCGGTGACGGTATTTCGTGCAAGCAAGTGAAATTAAATTTATGCTCTTTTCGACTTCGATAACAATTTTAACGTTTCTGAAATGATTTTTATCGCATGTATATGCACATGAGGTATTCCATCCCAAGTGTGTAAACCCGTGACCCTCACCCTCTCGGATTTTTTTTTTTTTTTATATGATCCCATTGAGTCTAAAAGACACCCTCATATTTTTTCAGATTTTTTCAAACTTCCCTTATTTCAAGAAAAAAAAAAAAAAAACTCAATTTTTTTAAATCTGAAAAAATTCTCAAAAAACCGTAATAACATATCAAAATTTTCAAGCTATCACCCGTAGTGGGCAGATTTTTTTCAATGTGTTTTACGAGCTATTAACCTTCACGAAATTCCCAAAAACTTCTCAAATAGCTCACCTTGAGCAGATATTGAATTATTTCGGTACTCAAAATGAATACAAAATTCATAATTGATAATATAAAATTCATTTTGAGTACCGAAATAATTCAATATCTGCTCAAGGTGAACTATTCGAGAATTTTTTGGAATTTTGTGAACGTTAATAGCTTGTAAAACACATTTAAAAAAATCTGCCCACTACGGGTGATAGCTTGAAAATTTTGATGTCATCACGGTTTTTTGAGAATTTTTTCAGATTTTA
The DNA here is from genome assembly GCF_021155765.1 of Diprion similis. NCBI lineage: Eukaryota > Metazoa > Arthropoda > Insecta > Hymenoptera > Diprionidae > Diprion > Diprion similis. The sequence continues at coordinate 10,387,323 of NC_060113.1, read as the reverse complement.
AAAAAATGGCGTTTTTTTTCAAATTTTTTTTTTTTAAATAAGGGATGTTTGATAAAATCTAAAAAAAATATGAGGGTGTCTTTGAGGCTCAATGCGATCATATAAAAAAAATAAAAGAAATCCGAGAGGGTGAGGGTCACGGGTTTACACTTGGGATGGAATACCTCACATACATGTACTGTATGATCCTAACTTCAAAATTAGAAATACATACATTGTTTTCTATGTGCAGTATGACAGGAAGGCTAGGGAATATTCGTTATTGGTTGAGAGAACGACCTAAGATTGCCGAATACAAAGTTTCAGAAGGTGGGTTAGATCACGAAACTGTCGAGGAGCATTTTTCTGACATTGTAATTCCGTAAATGAATCAATGATTAATTTTTTAAAAGATTTTTCATGGATAAACTGAAAATAAAGCAAAAAGTGTTGTTCAGTATCATTTTTTTCATTGAAAAAATACGACCTTTTCGTCGATCAAAATAATCATAGTTCTTGAAAGTAGCACTTTTACTGTATTTTTTTTCCATCAAGTACATATATTTAGTTATGCAACCCCGCGAGAATTTGATTTTTGCATAAAAATTTTGTTTTATTCTTTGAAGTTCCGTTCACATTAATTGGTACAAATTTTTTTTTTTTACTATAAATGGCTTAATAAATAATTGAACCATAAAAAGGATATTGTAGAAGTATCTCATAATTATTTGACCCTGACTGATTTTGTATACATATACGACCCGAGATAAGATATCAAAAATCGAGAACGATCGATCGTCCGGAACAGTAAACAGTGTCTGTACACCAAAATTCAGCAAAAAATATGGAAAAGTGTAGGAGGAGACACACTTTGAAAAATCCGAAGTTGCGATTTTGAAAGATTTTTCAATGCCACTACTTTTTTCGTAAAAGTAAGCGGATTTTGTGTAAAAAAAAAAAAGTCCTTCACTGTTTATAGCCATCATGTACAGATTAGGCAGTATGAATTTGCAAAAATAAATTATAGTAACGGCAAATGGAAACCTCTTTTCGTTTGTGACCGGATTCTTCATCATGCTTTTATGGGTATTCGTATTGCACGATATGCCGAACGAGGAAACACAAAATTTCAGCAGAAACGGAAGGGCAGAATTCACACAAACAATAGGGACCTACCTACAGCATGGAGTCAGGGTTGCCACCTCTCCGGGTTTTGGCTACTTTGCTCCGGGTTGAAAAATAGATCTCCGGGTGAATCGTATGACCCATTGCGTTTTGCGTTTTCCGTTTTGCTGTCGTCGTTAACGGCCGTAAGGCCTTGGATGTCACAAAATATGATCTGCACTGCAATCTTAACAGTCATAACAGTTCAAATTTTCACCGTTTGCGTGCCACCGGCGTAGCGCTTGGGTGTCAGATTTCTGTCGGGTTCCACGACTCCATAAAATTCGGTAGTCCTTGATGTACGATGAGTTTGATAAGTCGATCTGTCACACACCATGCGTTAGTGAAGGCAGCCGATGCTGTAGCCGCTGCGTTTCCGAACTTCGCCGCTATGACGTCATTCTAATTTTGGCAAACAACGGCCAAGCGCGCGACGATTCGACATTGTTTTCAGCAAACAAGCAATGGCGATCAACGGTCTAAACACGACACCACACCGATCTCAGAGTGCGCACTGACTATTGTTGTAAAAGCCCGCTAGTTTCAATGTTTGAGTATTAAACTCTATGTATTTTATATCTATCGTTATCTATACACCCGCATCACGTTCACATCGGCGTATAACTTATTGCCAAGGTGAGTATAGAAAATAATCGCTGAATGTTGTTAAATTTACACTTTTCACACTAAGACAGTTGCCTTGCCAATATCAAATCATCCAATTATTTAACAATTAACGACGTTAAAATAATTAAACTTTGAATGTTTTAATCGAACAGAGTCTATTCAGTCTATAGATCGACCTGCGCAATGGATCAGGATATTTTTGGCTCATCCAAACCAAAGAAAACGAAAATTGGATATGATTCCAACTTCCAAGAAGATTGGTTAGAAGATTACGAATACAAGTCATGGTTAATGAAATTGGATAACATTACAGCGAAATGTAAGATTTGCAGTGTCACATTCACGGACAAACACGATGGGGAAAAGGCGGTGAAAACACATCTGAACAGTAAAAAACACAAGTCAATTGATGCTTGTATATCAAAAAATAAACTGATAACGAATCTTATGCCTAAAAAAAATACAGCAGGACAGAAAGTTGCAATAGCTGAAATTGTACAAGCTTATCATGGGGTAAATCATCATCACAGTTATTTGAGTATGGACTGTGGTATCACAAATTTAAAAATATTTCACAATTCCGAGCTAGATAAAAAAGTTCATTGTGGAAAAACGAACGCAGAGATGTTGGTTGAAAATGTTTTGTACCCGATATCTATTGAATTGTTACTACAAGAAATGAATCCGGATAGCCAATTTCAAATTCCATTTGCTATAGTAACTGATGCCTCAAATAAAGGTAATAGAAAGCTCTTTCCGATAGCTGTACGATATTTTCATATTAAGGAAGGAATAAAAAAATAAGGTCATCGATTTTTATGAAGACTCCGATGAATCGTCAAAAGCTATTACCGAAAAGATTAAAAATTGTCTCGCGAAACACAATCTGAAAATTGAAAATGTCATATCTTATGCAGCCGATAATGCGTCCGTTAATTAATGCAAAAATAATTCTGTTTATCAGAAACTTTTATTATCGAATGGCAAAATATTTCAGACTAATTGCAATTGCCACGTGATACACAATGCTTCGAGAAACGCCTGCAGAGCGTTATCGTACGATGTCGAAAATCTAGTAGCCAAGGTTTTTGCTGAATTTTCAAATAGTGCGAAGAAAAATGAAGAATTAAAGCGATGTGTTGATTTTCTCGGCATGGAATATTAAAAGGTTTTGCGACACGCCCCAACTAAGTGGCTTTCGTTAATCAAAGCTATCGAACGTTTGATATGGTGTTGGCCAGCAATCAAATTATACTTTTCACAACAGGGTGAAGACGATTGCAACAAATCAATTTGGGTATTCATCAAAGACGAACCAGATAAACTTAAAACTGATCTCAATTCGGAACTCACAGTGCCAGAATTGCACATTCATTTTGTACATCATTTTATGACCCTAATAACCCAAACGCTGTTATCCCTCGAATCCAGTGTGATAACTGTTACCGGAGTACATGCAACAATGAATTCATTAAAACAAAAATTGCAAATTAGAATAGATGAAATATTTTTCGGGAGTAAGGTTAATCAGTTTCTCAGACGGTCGACGACGACTGATCATTGTGCAAGTACAAATAAATTTGTTTATGAGGCGTTGAGCGTATATAATAGAGCCATGGAATACTTGATAAAATGGTACGATTTTGACGATAACCTTTTTCAGTTGATTGCAATTTTCAATTTGAACGAAGGCGCATTTTGTTTTGAAGACGTCATGGAAGTAGTTCAACGTTTGCAAATGAAAATGAACGAGGATGTATTGTTTGACGAAATACATACAGTAAGTAGTCTGTTACTTGTAATTAGAGGAAGTGACCTGGCTATTAATCAAAAATGGGTTCAAATATTCAACAGCCATAATTTAAAAGAATTCCCAAAAGTCGTTGCTGCGATATTAGCTATGCCCGTAAGCAATGCTTTCGTACAGAGTAATTTTTCTCTAACATTTGGACTGATGAAAGTAATAGAATTTCAGTAGATTTGGTTAAAGCGGAGATTTGTACAAAATTTAATTACAACATGACTTGCCAGGAGTTCTACCAATTTGTGAGTAAACCGAACCAGGCAGCTTTATTGAAAAGTGTATCGGGAAATTCAAAGTATACATTCAAATTCAAATCTAATAACGACAATTATTCATATCTTGTTCACTTCAAGAATTACTTGAAAATCTCGCATATTTCTAAATAGAGTCGATCGACCGTACAATCGTTTGCGAGTCGTTTTATTCATAGTTCTAAGTTGTATTGTGATTTCGCTTCATTTTACTGAAATATGATTTTGATTTACCAAAAAAAGCGTAATCGATCGAACGAATGTATCTTTTTTTTGTTTATACTGAAGTCTTACTGTGATTTTACTTGTAAGCTCCTAATCCTATCATTGTATTAATAGTTTTGAGTTGTATTGTGATGTCGCTTGATTTTACTGAAATATGAGTATAATTTACCACAGAGAGCATATTCGACAGTACGAAGGTATCTTTTTTTGTTCAGACATAAGTCTCACTGTGATTTTACTTGTAAGATCCTAGTCGTACCTACGTGTCTTTAGTAAAAGGTTAGGACGGTAATGCAGTACTTGTGTGATTATTTATAGCTGAATAAAAAACGTTTAAATTCTTATATCAAATTTTTGCCCCCCCTCCCCCCCCTCGCCCTCTTTTCGATCTCCGGGTCAGTAGTTGGCGTAAGGTGGCAACCTGCGTGGAGATTTCAGAAATTCGATGTATTATAGAATGATTTTTCTGTGTTTAATAAATATACATCCTTGAAACTTTTCAAGTGATAAAAATTATCTTTGAAAATTCATATCTCCTAAACTATTTGTGATAGTTATAACAGTATAGGACACTTTCTAAATAAAATTAGTTATACTTCACAAAAAACGAAATAGTGGCATTAATAAACCTTCTAAAATCGAAACTTTGGATTTTGTAAAGTGTATCTCCTTCAATTTTTAATACTTGACACACTGTTTACTGTTCCGAACAATCGATCGTTTCAGATTTATAATATCTTGTTTCGGGTCGTATATAAAGAATCGACCAAGGTAAATAATTTTTTTTCTCGCCGTGAGCTTTGCTACACTCGCCAAAATGATAAGAATTAATTGAAATTTTTGGTGTACATGCGTCAATAGAAAACCGATTTTTGTGCAAAATTGCAAGTCGATCGTCTGCATAGGTGTCCTGTAATTAAATGTTGAATTTGGACCCTCATACACGGCAACTATAGAAAAATCATGCAATGTATCATAACTGCGCTCCACAACTTCCACAAAAGTGATAAGAATTTGATGAAAATAGTTCGGAAAGATTCCATACATGTTCGGGAAGAAATTTTTCGCACACCGAAACATTTCGTTTGTATAGTTATTGAGATATTTAAAAAATGAAAGAGCATTTTGTGATTGATTCAACTGAAAACCATGTGTCACGCCACCGACCCGGCAACGTCGCTGCAGATGCTCATGAGCGCCAACACACCGCAACGTTTGTTTACGTCTCAAGTCTTGCGTAAACGCGTCAGGGATAGCAGCTATTGAAAACTGAATTGCACGCTTGCCAAATTTCGACATCGATAATCATATATTTCGATGTTAATATTATAAATAATTAGTTTAAGCGTTTGTATACTACTAATTATTAATATATTAGATAAGAATTTATCGGTACTTGTTCATTTTTATTTACTTGAATGACATAAATTTTTAATTTATCGCGGTTGGCAACCACCGGAGGGGCCCGTGTATAAGCCATAGCCTGGCCCCTACTACCTGCCCCGCAAGGTGTGTAGCCACCACCCTCCTGAAGTACATTATCAATTTCGAGAGTCAACTGATTATTTTTTAGGGCACGGTTATATTAATTCTCACTTGAACTGTATAATGACACTCCATGAAATGATGTGAGCTTCAGAGTATAAGGCCTGCTGGATATGCATGCTATTGAACGGCGATTTGTCAAAATATATTATCATAGAGTGGGACGAAGAATTTCCCACCGACGCCGTATTTCCGGAGAGTCTACCTCTAGTGGCCCTGATCCCATTTAGCCATCTGCCGAGCCGTTCTCTCGGGAATCAGAACTAGTATGTGCATGAGGTCGCGCACTCACCGCACCACTGTTTCCCGTCGTGCACGCCAGTAACGCAAATCGCATAATTGGTACACCGCTACCCGTTACGCGAGATTATTTCGGTCACTTTCTAGATGCTCAAGCGTGCGGCGCGGTATAACCCCAGCTGGGGATACCGGTGTTGCGGGCGGCGCGAGTATCAGCCAGCGCCTGGCGGTCGCTTGCGGTACTATGCTCGCGAGAATCGCTCTTCGCGACGCGTATCGGTATTCGACTTGCCGACTCCTTCGTCGCATAGTTATTGAAATTCATTCACTGTAAATACCCATTCTGGTTGACATTTTATAATATTTATGTATCTGTCCACTTCGTGGGCCTGTTCGTTATTATTGATTGACATTTTCGCTGTATTTCGTAACATATAGGTGTGTATTTTCATACCATCACTTTACAGCTGCACACAGATCACAAAAATGTAAACAGAGTAATCGTGAGGCCGACAGTAATTTTGCAGAACGCTTTTTTGTAGTTGATACAAGTAACCATAACTTTTATGAATAACTTTTCGCGCTAATATTAATAATAACGAAATTATAAACGAAAAAAGATGAAGTGTCCAAATATAGTCAACGAAAAACATATTTTGATAAGAAATCTGAATTTTCTTTTGATTTTTTTGGCAAATTCGTTGGTCATAATTAGTTGAATCAATATGTTTACGCCGAGATAATTGGTTGTTTTAATTTCTTGTTTTGTTAATCTATTAGTGGAAAAACTAATTTACAATCCATTGCCCTGGAAAATATATTACATTATATGTATAGTCACATCAAATTTTATACTATTGATGAGATTGTATCCGGAATTCATTGTAAACTCGTACAAGATTGCACACTGGAAAAAGTAGGTATTCCTCATTACAAAAATATGTGATATTTTTAATTCAAGAAATACAATATCTTCAATCCAATTATAATAGAGCATCCAAATGAATAATATTTTAATTGATGAAACCAAAATATTTTGATTCTTGATTCAAGTACGAAGTTGGTACGTTATAAGAATGATTTACTTGGTCCAAGAATAGTTTGTTTGTGTATAACCTTGTACATACATTCACATATAAAAATTCATGAAATCGTACAAAACTTGAATAAGTTTAGTCTTGTGTTTTTTGATTACCTGCGATGAATATTTATAATTTTGAGAATTATTTGTCATCATATGCGTGTAATCTTATACAATTTGACTGAGACTTATTTGAGATACGGATTTAAAAAATTGTCTCTATTTATACGGTTTTATAAGTATAGACTTTACTCCGGAAGCGGGACTTTCCTGGTAAGTTACCTCGTATCCTTTATCTTATTTCATTTTTTATTCGTTATCAGTTTTCATTTCAGTTTTGGTAATACATGTTTGTGAAGCTCCGACAATTGCCATTAGAGTTTCGAAAAATATGGGTGTATGAGTGACCAGTCTGAACGACTGTCATTACTATCGCTATCACTAATATTCCTGCCATTATCTTCATACGGAGCAGACTTGTTGCCACCGTTGCCGGTCTCTATACGGGCCTAATCCGACTTTATCCAAACAAGATTTTGTGCGAGACCGAATTAGCGGCATGTAGCAGTCCTCCCTATATCGACCAAGCAAACTCATTCTTTTTCTTTCTATAATTAATAAAAAAAACAAACGGATGGGGTTAAAATTTGGACGGCGCATAGCTCTTTCGTAGCGAAATCGACCAAGGTTACTCATATCCCGGAAATCGTCAAAAAAATTGATGGTTTTTTGACACCTGTTACGTTGACCGAGGATATATAAAGACTGATAGCCTTATGGGACTTTGCGTAACCGAATATGAACGAGAAAAATTCATCATCAAGCGGCGCCCTCTGCGTCTACCCTGCACCCGCAACTAAAGTCGGTAGGCGGTCGGTACGCAAAGGTGACAAGAACTGATGTTACCATCGCTTACCGCGTGTATCCAGACAATGCAGAGTCGAATATTAATAGCCTATGGAATGACGAACGAGAACGGACTGAAATTTTAATATAGCCCCGTATGGACGCCGCATGCATTTCATCTATGCAAATTCATTTGAGCGAAATTCAACAATGATCATCCAACTCCATCGGAACGATAAAAATAATATTATCTAAGTAGATGCACAATAAACATACACCTGGTTTAAAAGGAATAGAGTTAGAAACCTTTTCTTGATGCAAATAATAGGAGAATGAGTCGATGAAGTTAATCGAAGGATAAAAATATATAGTTGTTCCTATATGTACCCTATGTAATTTGTGTACATATGTTTATTACATAACCCATACCGTTGACTGAATACATAGTCTTCAGTCAAGGCTAATAACTTCATAGCGAACGAAGATGCAGCGGAGGTATAAAACTAATTTTTTAACTTACGCTAGATTTACGTGGTTTTTCAAAAATATAATTTATTTACAGCGGAAAACGCAGACCATTCCACACAAAGAACTACTTGTGAATATTTCTTCGAATAAGTGAAATTGACAAATTATTATGAATAAAAGTTAATCAAAATCAGTCATTGATCAATTCGGTAGACAATTGCTAGTTACATGTTGAAAGTCTGAGATAAAGAAATCAAAGCATCAATCCAATTGCTGGAATATGCAATCCAAGTATGCCCAGACAAAAGGTGACAATGATAAATAGTATTCAAATATATAAGCTTTTGCTGAAGTAGAGTAAAGCAATTTAACGTAATTTAATGATCGTCAATCCCTCTTTTCACTCATAAAACTTTTTTGAAATGTCATATAAATTAATTACAATTTTAAATTGGACATAAAAAACTAAAGACTGATATTACCTTGAGATGGTTGTTCCGGATTATTTATAATCGAATTCTCATCAATTATCGCCGATTACATACGTATGGTTTCATGCTCAACAGTTTATCGCTCGTCAATGCGTCAAAGGTCGATGCAAAAAGTTTGGATACGTGCAGTCTTTGAAGTACGATATGTCTGTCAAAAAACTGTCTGGCACACTCGGCCAGTCTCCCCAATCTGATACGCGCGCGCTCGAGATGCGCCTCGCAGAAAAGGCGAAGAGAGGCGTAGCACCCATCGCTGTGCCGCTCACCCCTTCACTCATAATCAGTCTGGCTACTGCCGTGTAGTATTTTCGCCCAGTCGGTGCCTTAAACCACTCACTATACTTGGGCCGGCAAATACATCGAATTGCAGCTCGTTAACCACTACCTGTACGTTTTTGACATAACTACATAATAAGACGTAACAGTGACGGGTATTTCTTTAGTTTCAAACTAGAAGTTACGGTCAACACCGTTCATTTTTAATTACTCTAATGAAATCAAAATCTTAAAAAAAAAATTCCTACTTCGAGGTTTTGAATGAAAATATTGAATGTAATTGTAATATAACGAATTTGCCCATTAAAGAAGAAGATTTAATTTTCAATTGAATTTTATAAAAAGAGGAGAACTGATTCATGATCCAATGTTCCGAATAAAGAGAATGAAAATGAATTCCTATTAGAATTTTTCGAAATAAAAAGTGAGAAATAATTCTGAAAAATCAAAATAATTCCTACTTTAATTTCTTGGAGTACAAAAAAAAATCACATTATATTTTTTGAATCAAGAAATAAAAAACATCTCAAAATTGATACTTTGCTTCTACATTCAAGTAGGTACTGGCTTGCCTATCAACGCTAATCTGTACTTTCTATGTAAAAACGACTTTTAGCCCGTAAAATTTAACAATTTACAAATCGATAAATTCATAATTCGATTTGTGTTTTAGGGGTAGTGAACGAATTCCGACGAGCGGCTGTCGAACTCACGGGTTGAACTAGACCTTGAACTAGACGGACTCGTCACCTACGCTTAATTACACGTCTCTACTCTCTAATTCTCTACGCAGGGAATGAGCGGTCAGAAAAATAAGTAGTATCAACGGACAAAACTACTTTAAATTGATATCAAGCACTATTGAGTGTGGAATTCTTATTCGTAGAAAGTTGATTCGGACGATTGATAAATGTTGGAATCGATACTTCCAGAGTAATTAGAACTTAGAGAATAAAAGGAGTATATAGAACTCGATGAAGAAGATGTTATAAATTGGATTGTCGGAGTATAGAATAAAAGCATATTTTTGACAGGTGGAATAGATATACATACTTGTAGAGAACGTTCATGAAGATATATATCTTCCGTCAGGGATTTAAAGCCATTGCGTAAATGCATACATTGTATGTGACGATACCGTGGTGTCAGCTGATGCGCCCGCCGGTACGACTTCACTGTGTGCAGAGGCTAATTACATAGTTTCAATTTTATTGCAAATTTTGGGTTATAGATTTTGTCTTGCTTCACCCGTTTCCAAAATCATGTACTTGCACATCTAAACTCCTAAAAGTTAAGTCTTTCGAGATTTATCAAAATTTTAAATTGCATTAGTTTGAGTAATATCTAGGGTGCAGGTTTCTGATGTTTCTCAGATTTTTCGGATAGCTCTGCGAACAAAAATACGTCTCCGACATATCGATGGTATTAGCTAGTGTTGATAATTTTCCTCAAAGATGAGCCAGGGATCATTGGACGCAGAAGACTCAAAGCTTTCGGAAGATTTTGCAACCAATCATCAACTTTTTTTGACATGTAAATCAAATTCCAAAGCCACGTATCTGTATTCTTTGGGCTGACACGCCTTTCACCTAACAATAATAAAAACTTATCACGCGCACTTGTAACTCCTAATATTTCAGAAAAAATATTTCCATATGAGAAGGAAGATTATGGTCTGCGACGAAGTGATCTTTATGTTCAATTATGAATACGTACAAACAAATTCTTGGGTTATCCTCTTGCTATACTACTTCCGATTACCGTTTTCGGTATTCTTTTGATTCTAAGCGCCTACAAACCTGGTGTTTCCTTTTGAACAGCCTCTTCAACTTTTTTAACTTCACCTTTCGAACAAGTAACAATATAGTTGAATTTCACTTCTTAAAATCAAATAAATGTGCAACAGTGCAAGGTGTAACTATACTGGTTTCAACTTCCTTTGATGCGGGATAGCAGATTTCAACTATAAGTAACTTTTGGTAACGGTAGTACGTACAGCCGACAGGATAAAAATTGACTTTACGAATAATGTATATTTCTATTGGAAATAGAATTTCATGGTTTGAGAGCCATCGGATTACCCCCTTGAAAATCAGTTAATGAAAAACAACCGTTGATTTTTCAGTAATGTTATTTATGTAATTCTGAACGGTTCAAAATTTTCCCTTCAAGGAAAAGATTTTTTCACGTCTCTTTTTGGTACTTTATGAATTAACAATAATCAATATCTAGCATCTCAACAATTGAGCGGAAAAAGATGGTTTGATAAAATAAATTATTTTTAGCTATTTTTCATCTTATTTCCAAAAAGTTGTAGTACTGAAAGACGGTGTTAACATTTTTTTTAAATTTTCACTAAATACACAAGACTTTTCTTCTAGATTCCAGTAAATTTGCAATGAACCTCATGGTAGATCCATTTTCATTATTCATTTTCATATTTGTTCAAGAATTTTCGTCATTTTTCTCAATTAAAACCTAATAAGTGCTTCCAAATTTTGCGAAAAAACTCATAAAATAGGTCCAGCTTCCGAGATATCTTCATAATGCTTATGGCAAAGATAGAGAGTCTTTCAGAATTTTTTGAATGTTTTCAAAACTTGAAAAATTGAATTTGTTCAATTCACAATTTTAGAAGTGCACAACAAAGCCAAAAAATTCTTCGTAGGGACATTCTTGACACGATTGGAGTTAAAAATGAAGTAGTGTCAAATTTTTCCAAAATGTTTGTATCTCAAAGTTGACTTCCCAAAAAAACTCTGAGAAAGTAAATTGAACATCTTAGAGATGCCACTGTCGCCTATGAAATATTTGATATATTCAGGTACATATAAATGATACTCGTTCATGCAAGATTGACTTTCATTTCTCCGTTGTATAATTCCGGCGTACATATTTCTCGTACAGGACTTTCTCAACTTATCAATTTCACGATGACGACGGTATGTTACCAACGTTTTGCACGTAATAGTTGTCGATTATGAAGAACTTCTTTGACCGGCCTGGTCAGTTACTTGGTCGATAATACGTGAAACTGCTAATACCCGCAAACCCGCCCAGACCCGCCGAACTGTTACGAAAAATAACCCAGGGTTATCAGTCTTTACATATCCTCAGTCAACGCAGTCGGTACCGCCGAGCGTTCCTTGGTTGTCGTAGTCACCGCATCACCAAGTAGCGCTTGCGTTACAATGGGGCCTGTGGCAGCTCGCCCAGGAGCGTAGTTATTTAGTCGGTTCAAGGTCAGTGGCGTTTGCGAATACCGCTGAATATGACTACGGGAATTTTTAACCTGAGATATAAAAGGTTCGTTTCAAACTATAATACAGTTCCGGGGATAATACGATCAATGTAAATGTGACTCATGATGCTCCTCGGAAATTTTGACTACGTAAAAACGACGTTCCAATAAGGACGGAAACTGCTGAATGCAACGGTAAGTACTGAAATTGTCTGAATAATGAATGTATACATCTTCTCTCGTGGGTCTTTCAGAAAAGAACCCTGCCCATCTTTTGCTGGCTGGCAGGTTCGAGGAGTGAGTGGTGCTACGTTAACTTAAAAAATTCTGTGGTGTAAACTCGCATTACTTGAATGTCGTATTAAAAATAACCACCACAACCAAGACGAAGTCAGCAAGTAGCACGTCGACTGAATTGATGACAGTCAAAGCTTAAACGAAGAAGATTTAGAGAATTCTAAGAGATGTGTATTTGTTTCACATAGAAACATACGAATTTCAATTAAGATATTCAACGAGCGGTAGTAGTTACTGGCCGGAAAGCTACATCATGCGCTAATGTAGAGAGAATTACGTGTGATTATTGATTGTTTCTGGTGCGAAATCACCAACATGAAATTTTGCACGACAGCCCACACGTGCAAACAGATGACATTCAAACTAACAACGCAGACCTATAAAATTCAATTTTGGATGATGGTCAAACTTTTACACGTCGATGCTTAGAAGAAATCTTTTTCGATCTGTCGGATCAAACATATTTTTTGCCACTTGAATTGTACAAATAAATTTTTTTAAAGTCATGCTGGCTTGGCACACGACGAAGAGCCGTTATATTAGTCTACTTGAATATCTGGTCTTACAGGTTCGTCTCCACCCAATGCAACTCAATAAACTGTAACCCTGTAAACGGAAGACCCTACTGAGATCTTGGTAAAAACAGGTTTTTTAATTTTTAAATTACCAAAGAAGGGCTAATCAAAAAACGAATGCCCAAAGTGTCAGATTAGGGTAGAATGTCTTTTCAAAAAAAATTGCAACCATCTGCGATGAAAGTGTAGACACAGTGAACCTTTCGCAGAACTTTTTCTTCGCAGCGCTATGACAGGTTCCTTGCGTCTACACTGTCATCGCAGAGGGTTGTAATTTTTTTTTGAAAAGACATCCTACCCTAATCCAAAACTTTGGGCATTCGTTTTTGGATTAGACCTTTTTTGGTCATTTAAAAAAAAAAAAAACTGTTTTTCCCAAGATCTCAGTAGGATCTTCCCTTGAAGCGTGCGAGTATAGTTCGTTTCAGCAGAGGAGATTTACTTTAGGGCGATCACATCGGCAACTCTGTCATCCTCGCAGTCACCCGTGTCAAAGATATCTTCGCGAAGCAATACCATAGTTGTCTTAGAATTTGTCAACACAAAAAATAATGCATATTACGTAAATGACTTTCTTATGAAAAATTAATTGACACATGCTTGCAAGTGTAGAACGTTACACTTTTACAGTTTGTAGAGATACGAATCTTGTGAGATTTATAATTAACAAGTCATCATCTTTTAATACATAGAAATATTCAAATAATGTTGTTCACGACTTTATACTCAGCGTTATAAGATAGGGTTATGTTAGGGTACGATTAGCTTAGTACAGTCAATGATATTAAGAGAGTTTTATTTGTCTGCTGCTACAAATTCTACGATTTCGTGAGAGTAAATCTCATAATTTATGCAATCCAAACTGTGATGATATTATTGATTTTAATAAGCATATCTCAACCTAAACTAATACCCACCGTATAATGCTGAGTATTAAACCGTACATATATTCTTATATTTATTTATTCAGTAATTATACCAATTATGAAGCATAACGAAGAGACGATATTTAAAAGCTTTGCACTAAGCTTTTAATTGTGAATTCACACAGCAATAAAAATATGTATAAAGAACAAGTCATAATTAAACTTGACTCGTGTTATAAATTATAATATATGTAAGGATGTCTCGGATCAGAGACCCAAATAAGATTGGATGCGGAAGTGTAGGTTTAGGACACCGACACGTGTCGTTGCAGTAGTATCAACTGTAATTAACAATAAGACATAGGCACACATATATATATATATCCAGTACAGATGTTCTTCACATATCCTTATTAACATACCTGAATCGACACAAATTGTCGGTATAGCAAAGATAATTCTGTGGGTTTGATTTTACACGAGAATTAGGTATACGAGGAATAGTGAGTACGTGACTGTGTCGTAGCACAGCTTGTCAACGATTGACCGAGCATGGCGTGCCGCCAGTAACGAGTGCCTCAGTCGCCTGCCCGTTAGTCACATGACCAGCGGGCCAGGCGGCTAAGTTTGAAACAAGGCGTCAAACTTACATATAGAATATTCCATCTTGATAAGGCAAAATCTTTCCCACGTTATAATCTACCATATTAACAAGACAAAACCTTCCACAAGTGTCTGACGGAATCAAGGTACATACGTAAATAAATACTATTTAAATTGACGTATGACGGCGTTAACTGCTTAAACACGGTCGCCGAGGGCGTGCTACGCCGGGCGCTAAAACTACAGACAGTTAACGCCGAAACAGTATCAAGACGACGTTAAAGGTGTAAAACGTCTCAGCGACAGCGAGTGGGCGCTCTTTTAAATACGGTCGCCGAGCGCGTGCTACGCCGGGCGCTAAAACTGTAGATAGTTAACACCGAAACAGTGAGCGACAGCGAGTAGGCGCTCTTGACAGTTTGTTATACCCAAGCCCAACGTAGCATTTGGCACCAAACAACCATTGCTTTACATACACAACCATTGTTTACGATACACGTATATAAAGCTTTCCAACGCTCAAACAATTTAAGATAGTGCGATTTACTTAGAAAATTCCTATTTCCAGTGTTAATTGTTATTCTTCATCTACAGCTTAATTCTATTGTCTTGTTTTGTACTTATCGTAAGATTAGTGTATAATCCATTATTCTATAACGTACTTGTAGTTAGTGTATGAGATCTTTTTCGATATAGCTATCGTCTCTTCGTCATCTTTAGCGGGGTTCCAGCAGCTGTCTGTTTATTATACGTAGAGAAAGAAATCCACACTAGACGTCGAGGTTCGTGTGCGCATTTACAAATATATCATACATTATTTCTTGCTCACAAGGAGTGAGTATCAGGCCTACGGCACATGGATTTTGTCCTTGGAGAGATGCTTTATTTGCCTAAAATATAAGCGGTAGCAGAATGTTCCCAATGTTAATATTTTAACTTTGAGCTCGCCAAGAGATCAAAGGCTCATTATATTGAACTGTGTATGAGGGCTCATATATTTTATAAAAAAAGGACATCTAAATCTGAACAAAATCCGTTATCCGGAGGCCTGATAATCTCCCTGACACAATTCAGTTCAACGGTGATGCCCTTAAAATCATTATTTTCATTGCGAATTTAATTTATTCATTCAATAATTATTCTTCATATATTTTGACTTACAAATTTTAAGAATTATATACCAATTTCAACATTTACAAGTAGTTCAATTTTCTCAAGAGTATCAATTCATGTAGAATGAGATTTATTTTGTACGGATTACACCAGTTTGAATCAAGGTGACTCACCTTTACTCATGTATCTCCGAATTCTGTTCATTGAACACGTTAGCTATCGTATTACCCAATAATGATTATATAAATTGAAGATGGCTATGGGGTGGCTAGCCAACGCCGTATTAGATGCGGAGGAGGACGAGGATGCGGTAGCTGAGCTGATGGTGAATCGGAGACAACTGCGGGACGAACAGAACCCGTTTGAACTTCCTGAAGTTCAATTTCAGCAACTGTTCCGTCTTTCCAGGAAGTTGGCTAGCGATCTAGTCAACCACCTTCGACCGCATCTCGAAAGGGATCGATCCCACGGGTTGTCGGTTGAGTGCCAAGTGAGCATGTCTTATTAAACTTTTTTTTCACGAAGTTCAATTTGTACCAAATATGTTTGATCAATTTCGAATTGAAGACACTTGGATTAAAGAATGTGCAGTTTGTATAAACTTGTATTTGATAGGTCCTTTGCGCGGTACGCTTCTATGCCGTTGGTTCATACCAGCGTGCTATAGGGCAAGATTTCATGGTGGCGATTAGCCAAACTGCGGTTAGTCGCTGCTTGAAATCGGTGTCGGCGGCAATCAACGATCACTTGCTGCAGCAATGGGTCAAGTTTCCGGCAACACCGCAGCAGCGAGAGGAAGCTCGTCGCAAATTTCCACGAGCGCCTCAACCGTTCACTGGAGCGATTGGTGCTATTGATCGCACGCACATTGCAATTCTATCTCCGCAAGAGCACGAAGAAGCCTACGTGAACCACCACGGCTACCATTCCTTGAATGTTCAGATGGTTAGTTGAAATTAACTCATTGTTCGCTCTGATTAATACTACTAGGTTCAATTTTTAAAATCATGCTTGATTTTAGGTGTGTGATCCAAATCTGCGCATATTGAACGTGAATGCCAGGTTTCCTGGCTCACGTCATGACGCTGCGATTTGGACGCAATCTCCGGTGAGGACACTCATGGAAATGTGCTATGGAGATGGGGAACATGGAACATGGTTGCTAGGTAAATACTCATTATACTGAATAATGCCTGCCATTGTGCGACATCCAGCAGGTTCTAAACCTTTTTAAATTTTTTTTGAATTTCTACACACCGTAGTACCATATTCCTCAACTATTCTCACCTCACTCTTTCCAGGAGATTCGGGCTATCCCCTAAAGCCATGGCTCATGACGCCAATCACTAACGCTCGAGTTGGGACCGCTGAGTTCGCATACACTACAGCTCATTGCAAGGCTCGTTCTGTCATCGAACGCTGTTTTGGAGTGCTCAAGGTGGTCTGGAGATGCTTATCGCAGGTCGGTTATGTATTTATTTGACGACAATTAGCCACAAGCTGCACTATGAACTAAGCAAGATAATTGCGCCAATAATTTACCAACATTTTTGGGACAATGCATAAGCGAGTTATATTTTTTACGCAATAGCAACGCGTCCTCATGTACGACCACGAAGCGGCAGGCAGAATAGTCAACGCATGTGCAACATTGCACAATATGCGCTTGCACTATGGTGTTTTACCGTTGGATGACGTACCAGTTACGTCACGTACCGTACGACTCCGAGGAAGGAGGTGACGCTCCTTCCGCAGAACTGCCTAGGCCTGTTCCCGAACTTGCAGAAGCACCAGCAGCACTTCTTGGCGAAGGTCGACGTGTACGTGAGCAGATTGTTCACGACCGCTACGCTGTGTAAGATGTTCAGGTGGTATTCTACCTCGACTGAACCCCTTTTTCGGGGATTGTTTCAGATATACTACGAAAATAAGTTAAGTGTTCAACATTCATATTATATTCATTGATTTTAATTTCATAATCATTAAATTTTTATCATTTATCAAAATAGTTTTATTAATAATTTAAATTTTGAAAAGTGCCTAAAGGTCTTCGTTTGTTTCCAGCTCATCCGTCTTGCGACGCTTTAACAGTTCATGGGTAATCTCAAGTCGCTTGGACTCATTTTGAGCCAAAATCAACATGGCCTCCGACATTCTCTACAGAAAAAATTATACAAATTTAAAATGTGTGAGTTTAAAACCATGTAACTTTTGAAATATTATGTATTTAATGAAATCTAACCTCCAGAATTTCATTTTGTTTTTGTTGCAGAGCAACAAACAGCGACATCCTCTCTTCGCTAGGACGCTTCTTCGCTGGTGCTCTTCGTTTGCGTGTGTTTGTGGGTGCAGACAGTGTGACATGAGGTGCTTGTGTGCGTGATGAAGAGGCTGTTTGTTGTGTGTGTGTCAGTAATGGCTCTGTGTGTGTCATGTGTGCAGGTGTTTGTGTGGTGAATGATGATGATGATGTTTGTTGTATGTGTATGGGTGGTGTCCCTGCAGATAATGACTCTGTGTGTGTCGTGTGTGTTACTGGTGCTTGTGTGAGTGGTGATGGGGCTATTTGTTGTGTGTGCGTGAGTAAGGACTCTGTGTGTGTCATGTGTGCAGGTGCTTGTGTGGTGGATGATGATGATGATGTTTGTTGTGTATGTATGGGTGGTAATGTGGCAGACTGCCTGGCGTTGGCTTGTGAACTTGAAGCTACATAAAATATATGTGTATATTTTTATTCAGGCTTGGTGGTCTTTAATAAAGTTTAAGTGCCACGTTTTCAAAATCGTCAAAAAACTGCTTGATGATTTCACTAACCGAGTATACCGTCATCTGCGTCAGCTCGATCAATGAATTCCCTTTTTATTTTGTACGTCTCAAATAAACTTTTGCCACGGCATATATCAACGACATCCTCACCATTAATCATCTTCCTCAAAGACGCCTTGCATATGAAACAATATATTTTTGGATGTTATTATTCCTGCTGTCACTGTCATATTTAGGTATACTATTATAGTAGGTAGATTAAATTACACTTTGTTTAAAGAAATTTGATAATAGTATTCACGTAATATAGATTGATTAATTTTTTGATGAAATGAATATTGATAATACTGATAGCGCAATCACTCAATTGCAATGACCAATTGATTATTGAAATAATAAGGTACTTTATTTATCGCGTAATTGACGATTTTTATACTAATTATATATTTACTGTCAGTCATTGTCAATTGTTATTAGAGCGATTGATCTATATAATTACCAATTACAAATTCAACAAACATGTAATGTTTCAATTATCGTATCAAGAAAAAATGAATGTATGAATACAGTCTTCATATAATAAATATTTACATGATCAACGATAAATAATTTACTGAATAATTAGAATTAGATCAAATGTAAATATAATACCATATGAAGTGAGTACACGTTTTTAATAAATTCATGAAAATTTAAATCATTCATTAGAGTTCCGAATTATTGGTAATATTTTGCTGTATTTTATTCAAAATTTTTTACCACACTTTCAGGCAAGCTGTCGCGGACATCAATCTGCCCCTCGACCGCCGCCGAACCGATTGTCGACAAGATTTTTTTGTCGTCTTCTGTCAGCGGTTCGGCGTCGTCGGGGAAAGTGCCAGTTCGATTACGAAGAGCCACCAGCTGGGTGGACTTCTTCCGTGCCCGGGTTTTCAAATCCTTCCACGTCTAATCAAATTGAATGAATCGTTTATTATATACATGTAATGAATTGAATATTTATGATCTGAAATTCAAAGTTGCATTAATTATACCTTTTGCCATTGCGGCACTGTCTTTGGAGGCCCCCTGGCATTTGCTTCGTTAGCAATATCCTCCCATATTTTTTTTGCGGTCGCGGCACCCGTCGGCCCGCGAAATCACCCGGCGGCGAAATCGGAATGTGTCGACATGTAGTCAACGATGTACATTTTTTGCTTCAAGTTAGTTCTTGGACCGCGGATTTGTTTGATGTCTGAGCTAAAGTATAATTATATATTCGAATAAATTGCAAAAATATACCCATATTTATTCACTTTTGTGACCAATTTATTTGATATATTTGATCTTACGTATAAACATGTAGTTTGATTACACGGTGGATATACTTTCTGGATAAATCGTGAAGTAAAGAAAGTGGTTGATAAATATGACCCAACAACTTTTACGTATATCCCAAAACTGTCTGCCGAATTGGTGAATGGTTTTTCTTGAATTAAGCGCGCGAAAAACCCATTCGAGGTTTCGGCCGAAGGTACTTCAAATAGAAAATATCCAAATATATTTTATTTGGATGTAGGTACTTATATATATTCATATCAACAATTTATGTATTGTATTTTATGAAACTTATTAAAAAAAAGCGTTGAAAAAACGACGCCATAAACTAAACAATTCTACAGCATCAATCATTCATACATACTTGTACCTACGTATAACGATGAACATATTCTTTTATGAATTAAAAGAAGTTCGTTTATACTGTAAAAATCCGTATTTAGCTCATTATCTTTGGTTTCCTTTATACATTTATTTAAAAAAGTTTCAATAAAAAGGACGCGGTAATTTCTTTTTCAAACTCACCACAGAATGTAGAAATGCCGCTAGAGTTGTTACGCACATACCCAAATTGGTACGAAATAGAGGACTTTCATTGGCTACAAGCACTAGCCTCGCGAAAATCTGTTGCAATATTGCTCGCTAGATAGCGACCGGTTGAAAATTATGTGGTTGCTATAGACTCGGCTAGGGTCGCTAACTTGAGCGTTAACGCGGTCGTTAGCGGCGTTAAAAAGATCCAGAATCGCGCTCCTGAAAAGCTTTCATGAATTTAGATCAATTTTTTAAACCCATCTCGAGAACATCCCAAATTGATGGTGTTCGGACAAAAAAAAATTGGTTTCCGAAATGATACATTGTCCCATCAGATTCACGGTTGGACTTCATTTTTAAATTATTTTTTATATTTTTTGTGTCTATTTTTTTATATCATATTTTCTTGATCATCCTTTTTATTTCTATAACCCAAATCTATTTCAATACACGTCGCATCTCCGATCGAAATACCGATTTTTCTTATTGCTTCTCTGGTTCCAAAATATTTTTTGTTCGGAACAATTTTTGAATCATCATTCTTCATAAAAAGTGTGCGAAATTTTTTTTAATGTGTTGCAGAACTGGAGAAACAATTCGAAAAATCAGTAATCAGATCGGAGATGCGATATGTATTGTAATAGGTGTTTAACGGGTATTGAAATAAATAAAAAAACGATTTAGAAAGTGGAATATTGGTTTTTAAGAAAGTTGAAAAAACCGACGACTCACTATGAATCTACCGTAAAAATGTTTCGTTTCGGAAGCCGGATGTTTTTCTTTTTGTTTAGAAGAATTAATTTCGGTGCTTTCGCGATGGGTTTCAAAAATCTCTGGGTACAGCCGAGAGAATCGAAATATTCGAAACAATTCATGAAAGCTTTTCCGGAGTCGCACGAACGTAGAAAAAATCCTTGGTGAAATTAAAAAATGCCATAGCCAACCGTTGGGTTGGCGTGGAAAGCCCCATATACAAAAGCAGATGTCGCCGAATCAAGCTTCTTATTCTGTGCGGTTTTGGTGCGGTCAACCGGGATGTTGAATACCATCCCAATGGACTCCTACAGTGCGGACGCTCAAGGTAGACCTCGCTCGCGGGTATACCTCATGAATCGGTTGAAACATGATCACCAGGTTTTCCGGTAGAAGTAGAGCAGACGTGCAATTTTCTTCTTCCTGAACAAAAATCTACAAAAGGTCACAGTACGGAATGAAACAAAAAATTGAGAAGTCGTCTGAACAAAATCCAATAAAAATCACTACAGGCATGAGCGACGACTCAATGTATTTGTAAGGTGAAATGACTTTGCCGGTACAACACATCGTTACGTACCCCACTACTGTTTTGTGGATTTATATGAGACCCAGAGCGTGGCAAACGTAGACTGCGTAACACTGAGGAGCTTATCGGTGAAAACTTTTGATATTTACTGATACATGTGTTTTTGTTCATAATTGTACTTGTCTGTTTCATCCAGTTCATTCATATTCTAGTCGGCATTATGTGTTCAGTGCGAGTGTACCGAAAACAAATTTTCATGCGTTATTCGTTTACCTGCGGATCACTCGCCATGCTTGAAGTTCTCTTCCGTGTGTAATCACCTTCATTGCTCGACGGCCGTGGGTGGTTCAGCGTTGCGGTGACCCATTCGTTAGACTCAGTCCACAGTTATTGAAATCACCGACCATCGTGAACTGTAGCGGTATCGTGCATGTCATACAGTTTCACAATGTTCTTGCACGCGAACAATACTTTATCCTTATCATTGCCATAGATGGCGCGAGGCTCAAGGGAGTTCGTTTTTTCGGCGAGGGTAATACCCATCAGTGTCATTTATGCAAATGAGTGGTTTCGACAGCAGCAGGACAGCAGCAAATTCGTTTGACCGCACATAATCTATTTTGTCAATCACATAATACTTCCCCTCACAATTCGTTGTCACATAAAATGATGTTTGATGAACAAAACGCCCGCATTGGGGCAGAGGTGGAAAAGTTGGCGATGGTGAGAAAGAAGACCGCAGAAGATCACGGGAAATATATCCGGATGTGCCAGGAGTTAGAAGCGGATCGGGCAGAGTGGGAGAAAGAGAAGATGGCAGAGAAATGATAGCGGGAAGAGGACAAGGGACACTCAAGAAGGGACGACACGAATCAGGTAATACATATCTCAGACAGATATATAAACTTGACAATTTGAAAAATATATATTGTATATTGGGAGCTACGCTTCTTCTTGGACACCAATGCTAGAATGATGAAGGTGAAAGTATCAAGAAGTACAAAAAAATGTTAAATTGATCATGATTCAATAGAGATATGTTAGCGTTGTCGAGAGCTAGACCTTTATATTTGCTCTATTGCAATATGGTATTTCGGAAGGGGAGAAGCCGATACAATCTTCTCGCCTGGTTTAGAAGAACTGACCACTTTATTGTTATAATTGAACACGGTATAAAAGGGGCGCTCGAGGACTTGCTGTAGCCCACGCCAACTTCTCTCGACACACACACCTCAACCCCCTGCAGCGCATGCAGCCACATCCATCCTCTCTCTCTCTCTCTCTCTCTCTCTCTATCTCTCTCTCTCTCTCTCTTTTTCTCTCTCTCTCTCTGTAGAATGAATTTATCAGAATTCTCCAAAATTTTCGAAAAGATCGTACACAAACAACTTTCCGATTTTATCACACGTCACAATATTCTCGATCCACGTCAGTCCGGGTATAGAACCAGTTACAGTACACAAACGGCCTTACTCAGAGTTTGTGATGATATCAGAAAAAACATTGACGAACGTAAAATCACCATTCTCATTCTCTTCGATTTCAGCAAAGCGTTCGACACTGTTTCTCACCCTCTCCTCCTCACAAAACTGCGTAAAATTGGCTTCTCAAGTTCCACCTTGACATGGTTTTTCTCCTACCTAACTGGACGTTCACAAGTGGTTGCCAGCGATACCAACGACTACTCCTGTCCACAGCCTATCTCTTCGGGAGTACCGCAAGGCTCCGTTCTGGGACCCCTGCTCTTTTCCTTATTCATAAACGACATCCCAAATTCTCTTCAATACTCGAACCACATGATCTTTGCCGACGACACTCAAATTTATCTTAGTTGCTACCCATCAGAACTCGCCCATGGTCTCTCTCTTATTGCAAAGGATGCAGAAGCGATTGCGAGATATGCGTCTCAGAACGGTCTTTCTCTTAATCTCTCTAAATCCAAGGTAATGATCTGTGGTAGTACTCCGCTTGTAAATTCCTTTGATCTTGAGTTACTCTCACCTATAACAATTAATGGTACCAAACTTCCGTATGTGACCGAGGTGCGCAATCTTGGTGTACTCATGAAATCGAATTTATCATGGACGAGTCATATTTCTCTAATCTCTCAAAGAGTACATTTTGCTCTCTTTAGACTAAAGCATCACAAAAATTCATTATCATGTCAACTCAGGATTAAACTTGTAACATCTCTAATTTTTCCGTTAATCGACTACTGCTGTCTTGTGTACCACGACGTCACTTCAGAACTCGATATAAAACTGCAGCGACTTGTGAATTGTGGTATCAGATTCATATTCGACCTAAGACGCGATGAACACATAACTCCCTATCGTAGGCAACTATGTTGGCTGAGCGTCACTAGCAGAAGACTATATTTCCTGGGATGCTTTATGTATAAAGTATGCAACCTGACCTCTCCATCCTACATCTCTGAGCTTTTCGTCCGTCCTCGTGTCACCCGTCCCAACCGGATTGTGGCGCCATCTCCTCTCTTCCTCATCCCTCACCATCGGACCGTCTGTTATCGCAATTCTTTTCTCCTATCCGCTATCAACTTCTGGCATTCACTTCCTCCCGAGCTCATTGCGGCTACCTCTTTCACTTCCTTCAAATCAAACCTGTATTCCCATCTCTTCTTACTCGAGACCGGCGAGACTCCAGAACCGGAAATCACGTAGTGCCCTTATTGGTTATTTTAATGTCTCTACGTTTAAATTTATGTACAACCACTAAAAATGCGTTATTATTACTATCTCATGTCATCATCTCAATGCACGCAAGAGTGAGTTGCTCTATTTATTTATTCATATATTTACATATGTATTCAACTGTATTTTACTTTATTTTATTTTTACATTAGTAATTATCATCTTCATTTTACCCAGTTAGTCTATTTTACATAACTTACTATTCATGGCGGTTATTCTTCCGATTTCTACCTCCGCCCGTACTATTCGCTTTTGCTGGACCTATGCCATTGTATCCCCGCTCGTTAATATTAAGACATCATGCGTACTCATGCTTATCTTTTGCTGTATTTTTGCCATTGTATCCCTGCTCGTTAGTATTAAGTCATCGTGCGTACACACGCTTATCTCTACTCTATGTATTGAATATTCACCTTTATATATTGTAGCTTTTACTTCTATGCCCCAAAGTTCGCTAAGGCATCAATAAATTTAATCAATCAATCAATCAATCTCTCTTTTAGCTTTAGAGTATGTGCACTGTACTTCGAATAACGACATTGACAAGTTGACTGAGGGTATCTCGTTGTCCCTCTTGGATGCACTTAATATCCATGCTCCGATTTGTACTTTCACGGTAACTAAACCGCCGGTTCCTTGGTTGACAGACGACCTTCGCAATCGCATACGAAATCGGAATGTGTTGTACAAACAAGCGAAACGCTCAAACAGCTTGCTAGGTTTTGAAATTTATCGCCATACTAGAAATGTACTAGCCTTCCGATATAAAACAAGCTAAAAGTGCGTACGAGTATAATTTATTAGCGGAAATTACTGATCCTGCAAAAATGTGGAAAGAACTCAGGCGCTTAGGTCTGATCAAATCTACCCTCTCCTCTCCTCTCCTCTACATTTTTTTACAAAAGATCAGCTGAATAGTTTCTATTCCAACATCTCAAATTTTGCCGATGCTTGCTCCTATGACGAGTTTATCTCAATCATTTCACCTCTACCTGACTCACCGCTGCAATTCTCTCTCTCTCCAACTACTTCGGAAAAAATACTCGAAATTATAAATTCATCTTCTCTCCGTTCTTATTCCGTAGGCCCTGACGGCATTCCACTTTTTTGTGTGAACTCTGCTTTTCCAGTAATTTCCTCTCTCCTTACAACTTTGTTCAACGAGTCTATCCGGCTTGGCTACTTTCCTACTGCATGGAGACATGCTTTTATCAGACCTCTGTCGAAGATCCGATCCCCGATATCTCCATCTGACACAAGGCCTATCGCTAATCTCCCAGAGGTATCAAAGATATTTGAGAGGATTGTGCGTCAGCAGATTCTGTCATTTATTGAGGACAATAATTTGTTTGATCCGAGGCAATCAGGATACCGCTCTGGTTACAGCACCCAGTCTGCGCTGCTTAAAGTAGGTGACCATGTTCGAAAGGGGATTGATGCACGACTGGTTACGATTTTGATTTTATTCGATTTCAGTAACGCATTTGATACTATACCGCATACTCGTCTTCTTGCTAAATTAAAATCTTTTGGTTTCTCGATGTCCACCTTATCGTGGTTTTTCCATTACCTTACTGGTCGAACTCAAGCTGTGATCGACGAGGATAGAGAGGTCTCGCAATGGCTGCCTACGTCCTCGGCCGTTCCACAAGGCTCGGTGCTCGGTCCCCTTTTGTTCTCGATTTTTGTCAATGATATAAGTCATTCTCTAAGCTACTCCGAACACATGATCTTTGCTAATGACACGCAAATTCATCTGACTATTCCACCGTCCAACCTTGCTTAAGGACTTAACCTAATAGCGCGCGATGCAGAGGCTATTTTCAATTATGCTAATCTCAATGGGCTGAAGTTAAATTTGTCAAAGTCCAAAGTCATGATTCTGGGTAGTGATGCCTACGTCAGGTCAATAGATATTAGCAGCTTGAGACCGATTGTTGTCGATGGTGTCTCTCTTCCGTTTGTATCAGAAGCTAAAAATCTCGGTATAGTAATGAGCTCCAATCTCACATGGAGCAGTCACATTGCTACGATTGCTCAGAAAGTTCACTATACGCTCCACACATTGAAACACCACAGAAACTCTCTGTCTCAGCAGCTTAAATCTAAACTTGTAACAACCCTCATCTTTCCATATATTGACCACTGTTGTCTGGTTTATTTTGATCTAACTGACGAGCTCAATACGAAGCTCCAGCGTCTTGTTAATTGCGCCATTAGATTTATTTTCGGTATAAGAAGAGATGAACACATTACCCCATATCGTCATCGCCTAGGATGGTTATCGGTGTGAAATCGTAGGCTATATTTCCTAGGAATTTATATGTATAATATACGTTATCGTAGTATTGCTAGCTATATTAGTGAACTTTTGGTTGTTGAGGATCCAACCCTGCGACGATCATCTTGCCATCCTGCTTCAACTAACTTCTACCATATCCCTCAACATCGTACTGCATCGTTAACAAATTCTCTCCAGATCTCCGGAGCGCGTTTTTGGCACTCATTACCCCAATCAATTGTTAATGCGAGCTCCTTACCTATATTTAAATCACTCCTTTTTTCGCTTCTATTCGCCAGTGAGTCTCCACATCTTGATCAATAAGTTTGCTGTGCTAAGACGTTTTTCCCATGCTATCATTAATCTAATTGCTGTTGATCTGTGCTTACTCTACTCTTAAGTGCTAAATATTGAACGTCTGATACTGTCGAACTTTGCATTTCATTCTGCCCTTTCTGTTATATTTCTCTTATTATTTTAAAATTTAATTTAATTTAAGTTAAGTGCTCATTATATGTAATATTAAATCATTGTTCTCAAACCGCAAATGTATGTAATTATGTATCTTTACTCAATTTTTCCCCACAATAATACTAGGTATTATAACCATCCTAAGTATACTCGTCCTCGAGTTCCTCGTTACGTTTCTTATATATGTCGGAGAAAGGCCAGATATCACTCGCGAACTTTGTGTTTTTCGTGTTGGGCGCATATTGAGCCATTAAAAGAACATTTTATTAACTCTGAACTCAGAACAAAACGATATTAGATAATTCAAAAATTGATCGTGACAAAATACGTCAACTCTCTTTGACGTTCAACGAAGGATGTCTTTTCTTTCTTCTTTTTTTATTAAACAAATTCTTTAACAAAACAAATGACGAAAAGCAACGACAACTTTGTTCTTTATCATCGACACGGCCAGACTGACTTTCACACGTCCTCGTGTGTTGTATCTGGTTCTTCTGAAAATACATAAAAAGATCTTTTTTTTAGACTGCTCGGCTTTCCTGATCTTGTTATCAATTGATTATTAAAAACAAAATCATGAATTTTAAATACAACATTATGAGAGTTGATCCGGTGAGAAACCATTAACAATATTTCTTTATCATACACACACAGTCGCCTCATGCGACTCTTTTGACTGTATGACAACACCAAGTTATCCATATACCAAGATTTCAACACACAGTCACCTCATGCGACTCATTTGACTGTATGACATCACCAAGCTGTCCATACATCAAGATTTCAACACACAGTCGCCTCATGCGACAGCACCACACCATTAGCCGTTACATTGCACCTTCTCCGCTCACCGAAATGAGTTAGGTTCTTTATGACTTGCAACTATTAAGCTCAATGAATGTGTGCTTCAAGATCATGATCAAACCACGAAGGGAATGACAATCATTTCCTGTTCAAATACTCTCAAGTATTTATCAAGTACTCGTAATAAACAAACATATCAAATAAGATATCTCACAAAATCGACTCAGTAATAATGTATCTCAATTTTTTTTTTAATTTAATACCTGAAATACTCAGTGACTCAAGACTCAATATTTCTCGTCCAATAAGAATTTCATTGCTCAGAAAATCATCACGAATCTCATGAAACAAAATTTCAAAGCAAAGATCATTTATAGTCACTTCCGATAAAATTTGAGTGACACTTTGAATACTAGACGGACCAATACCGGTAAGAGTGACCAAAGCATGTTGACGTTTTCCTGAAAATTTTTGTGCAATACTCTCTTTGATCAAAGAGCATTCAGCACCAGAATCAAAGCAAAATGAAAACTTCTCACCGGAATGTAATAATTCGCCGGAAACTGGTTGAATTGAGCATAAATTGACACGACGCTCCATTTGACCTTGAGTAGGGATATGCTTGCCAGAATCAGAAATCTTTTTGCAATTCGTAGAAATATGCCCAGCTTCTCCGCATTTGAAACACGTGACGGAAGATTTCTTTGCAGTAGAGGGTATCTTCTTGGAAACATTTTCCGAACTGTCCGAAATGAAGTTTGATGGACGACTTCGACATTCAGAAATTTTATGTCCAATTTTTCCACAATTGAAACATTTCAAAGTAGGTCTTGATCTTTTCGGGTCAAACGATGGGCTATCCTTTGCTTGAGAAAAAGGGAAAACCCTTTTCCGATATTCGACAGCCATTAACTCTTGCTGTAGTTTGCTCCGAGAATTTATCTCCGAAGTAAGAGCCAATCGTTTCAATCGTGAGTCCAATTGAGCCACATGAGCCAGCACAATTGAAACTGCAATTTCTTCTTTGCTCAAAGATTCAAGTCGTGGAATTAGCTCGTTCAAAATTCGGGTTGAATATGCGGCGAAATTTTCCTCGTCATTGGGCTGACCGGAATTCAAAGAGATTAGCGTTGCCGCAGGAGTCTCGACAATTTCGAAGCGAGAGAGAAAAATATTTTTAAATTCTCCCCAGGTCATTCCAGCGAAACTAATTTGGGACAACCACGATGCAGCGGATCCTTTCGTCGCTTTGCTCAAAGCAATGATTAATTTGCTTCCTCGAAGCTCCTCTTGCATACACAGACTAGCTGTCGTATACCAAGCACGAGGATTCACATTGTCTTTGTCAGGGTTAAATTCGGGAAAAATAATTTCAGGCGAATTTGTTGATGGACCACGGATCGATCGAATTAATTCCATCATGTTCTTGTTCTGATTTTCAATTAAAACTCTCCACTGGTCTTCGTTGTCTCGTTGGTCTCGTTGAAGACTCTGATTTTGAGAGGTCGATGTTCCAGGCTCCATATTTCTTGGTAATCCCACTTCTGATGTCGGAGAAAGGCCAGAAATCACTCGCGAACTTTGTGTTTTTCGTGTTGGGCGCATATTGAGCCATTAAAAGAACATTTTATTAACTCTGAACTCAGAACAAAACGATATTAGATAATTCAAAAATTGATCGTGACAAAATACGTCAACTCTCTTTGACGTTCAACGAAGGATGTCTTTTCTTTCTTCTTTTTTTATTAAACAAATTCTTCAACAAAACAAATGACGAAAAGCAACGACAACTTTGTTCTTTATCATCGACATATATATTTACGTGTTATAGATATCTTTCCAAAGTAACAATATAATAAATTCCATTAATACTCTAATACATAGTCGTCTAATTTCTTAGGCTTATTTATTTGGCGTTTTGATCGGTTCCTCAGAACCACAGTCTCAATTTTATCACAGTCCTTTACACCTTCTCCGTTCACATTATGTTTCACTGACTCCGCAATTACATTTTTAGCCATACATTCATCCGACTCTCGCATACCCACAATCTCTGGCACCACACTAATAGTAACTTCACTGTTTCGTGAAGTTGATCTTGGGTGGGTTGCGTCGTTCAACGACTCTGAAGTGGTTAATTGCGACGGATGACCTTGACTCGTCGATACCTCAGATTCTATAGTCACAGCTCCATCGTCTGATTCTGGTGCCCCATTTTCTGATTCGTCTTCACATTCGGCAGGTCTCCATAATTGTGAATGCGTTACATGCGCAGTTGAAGAATAACGCCTACCTCGCTCGGTTTGACGTAGATCAGTAACTCCATACGTATCATTGGGAAATACCTTGTGGATCACTAACAGCCCACGATATTTATAATGCAGCTTCGTTGAATCCCCGGTTGCTTGTGCCACAATTTTCATAGCGACCACATCTCCAACTTGGTATTCAACGCCTGCTCGATAAGTTTTGTCATATCTTGCCTTATATCTCGCCTGTTCCTCGATAATTCTTGCTCTCGATTCTTCTCGTTGTTGAGTAGGCTCTCAGTAACGAGTAGCTTCTTCCTGGATAGTGATCTGTCGCAAAAGTCCGTCCCCGATCCTTGGGTTGTAACCATACAACATTTCAAAGGCAGTCCTCCCGGTAGTTTTGTTGATCGCTGAATTCAAGCTCCATGCTACCCTCTTGAGGTTCTTATCCCAATGTCTATCGTGCTCCTGCTCCAATAAGTTTGCCTGTATTACTGGGAGCAAGGTTCGATTCACTTTCTCTACTTGCCCGTTCGCTTGAGCATGCCTTGGTGACGTTACGCTATGATAAATTCCATGCGTCCGACAAAACGCCTCTAATTTTTTTGACATGAATCCTCGTCCACGGTCCGTAATGAATCGCTCCGGTGCTCCGAAATCCAACAAAAAATCTTCCATTTTGTTTATTATCCCTTTCGTATCTGTACTCTTAACGGCATCCAGTCGAACAAATTTGGTTAGGTTATCCACTGTCATTAACACATGCTTATTTCCTCTTTTACTAGTCACAAAATGTCCAATGTGATCCAAGTGCACAACTGCAAATGGAGTCTTGCCAGGTAATATTGGATGTAATTCGCCCGCTAGCTCACCTGTCGGGGTCTTACTTAGTAGACAATGTAGACACGCTCGGATGTGTTGTCGTAGGTAATCTTTCATCCTGGGAAAATAATAATACTTAGAGATTCTCGCGTACATACGATCGATACCAAAATGTCCCATCAGGTCGTGAAATCGTACAGTTATACTTTTCCGCATTGCCTTGGGTATTACGTATTTACGTTGGTCGTTAACCATTTTGTATAGAATCCCGCCACTTAATTCATACCCTTCGACTCTGCTTCATTCGAATCCTTTTCGTTTCTCAAGAGGTTTCTTCAGAATAACAACTCTTTGACGTGAATCCTCATCTCGACTTTGATACATAACTATTTCGTCTTCCGGATTATTGATTACAAAGATACCCTTGCGTTCCGTATATCCATCACATTTTGGTTCCTCAGTAGGGGCTCTACTCAGAGCATCCACGTGTTGCATCTTCTCTCCTGGTCGATGAACCACATCAAGAACGTACTCGCTCAGTAGGTTTCACCATCTGGCTACTTGAGGTACGGTAGTCTTTTTCTCGTTTAGGTACACTAATGATTGGCAGTCAGTCACAAATTTAAAGGGAATATTAATCAGTTACACACGCAGTCTGGTTACCCCCCATATTATTGCCATAAGTTCGAGTTTGCTAGAGTGGTATAATTTTTCGGGTCCGCTCGTTCTGCGGCTGATTGCATAAACCAAATGCAATTGATCGTCGTCTCCCAACTGAAGCAACATCGCAGCCAACCCTTGGGCAGAGGCATCCGTATGAAGTTTTGTTGGTCTGCTGGAATCAAATATCGCTAATATCGGCCGCTCAATTATTTTCTTCTGCATGTTTACAAATACCGCCTCATGTTCTTCTGTCCACTCAAAATATTTGTCCGTTTAAGCAGTTCATACAACGGCTCCGCCAGATGTGCGAATCGTACGACGAATCTCCGAAAGAAACTTATCAGTCCGATAAATCTCCGTACTTCATGCACATTTCCCGGTCGCGGAAAGTCTTCAATAGCGCGTACTTTTCATTCACCAGGTGAGATCCCATGGCGAGTTATCTCAAACCCCAAACACATCAGCCGTTCTTTCAGGAATTCGCACTTACTGAGCTTTATCGTCAACCTTGCTTCCTTTAACGCATCAAACACAAGTTTCAACCTCGTTTTATGGTCTTCCCAGTCTCTCCCAGTAATATATCGTCTAGATAAAACATCGCAATTTTTCTTTGCATTAATTCACCCAACACACTCTTCATCAAACGTGAGAATTCCGCTGGAGCATTTACCAGTCCAAACATCATCCGTGTGAATTCACCCGTTTCGTCTGGTGTGATGAAGGCAGTCTTCGGACGCGCCTCCGCCTTCAGTGTTACCTGCAAATATCCATTTGCTAGGTCGATCATCGTGAACATCGTGCTTCCACTCATCATATCTATGTGATCGTCAAGTTTAGAAAGCGGGAAAGACATCGGCACTGTCTGTCGATTTAAACGCCGATAATCCACAACGAGTCTCGCTTCACCCGTTTTCTTTGGTACCAACAGCACAGGGCTTTTGGTACAACAGCACATAAGGTGAATTGGTTTCCGTCACGATTCCTGCGTCCTTCTACTCTCTCACAATAGTACTTATTTGCTCCCTTTCCTTCGCACTCGCACGATACGGTTTCATTCGAAACGGTTTACTTCCCAGTTTTTTAATAATGTCCATGCTCGTTCTGTTGGTGCATCCTAATTCGGTTAGATGCATAGCTACACAGTCTCGATATTGGTTGAGAAATTCAATGAGTTCTTGAATCACTTTAAGAGGCTGTTCTTCGCCTATATTACCATCATCTACAGTTATCGCCGCGCGTGGTTCGGTAATTTCGTCGTTCTCGCTCATTTCACATTCCACAACGCATACGGTGTGGCACTCGATAGCTTTATCCTTAAGAATGTCGATTTTTTTTTTGGTCAAATTAATCATCAGTAACTCGACTTCCTTTGAGCCATCCACCGCTGTGATAAAGTTTATTGTTCCCCCAGGTAAGGATAACTCGTGTTCCGCGTGCACTATATTGGTATCGTTCGTGTTTAGAGTCATTCTCGCGAAAGGATCTTTCGCGTTACATTCGTAAAATCTCAGCTCATCACCGCGTTTTTAGTTACCGACGTAAGGTAGTTCCGTAGAAGTCCGCCCGATAATTACATCAATCGACTGTGCCTCGTCCGGGACTAGGCGTACAGGGACATTAATTGCCTTCACAGTATGCACAATTATGGTAGCATCAATCTATCCGAGTGAAATCGTCGATCTCGGGGGTGTTCCTAAGCCTCGTAACTCCATTGTTACGTCCTGGATTTGAAATGATCGCTCTGTTACCGCTGACATTTTAATTGTGCACTCCGCGCTGCCCGTGTCCACCAATGCTACCAAATCGTGATCTGCTATGTGAATTCTCTTCAAATATTTACTCATGCCGTTCAAATGGTTTCCGCCGATTTCGTCACATTGCTCGGTTCTTGCTTGCAATGTTTCTGCGTGTGGCCAGTTCCGTTGCAGTTCCTGCAGCGTAGCTCTCTTCGCTCCTTAGTACAATCTCTTAACAAATGCCCGAACTCTTGAGAATTGTAGCATTTGTATTCTTCGTTTTCATTCCTACCTGGAGGTCGTCTCTCTGTCTCCAGTTTTGTCGTAACCACGATGTTTTTTGCGTTTGACTGCAACGAGGTCGATGACGATGTACTCGCATGGACAGAACTCGTCGTCTTCGAAGTTGTCTTGGGTTTTTCAGTCTCCGTACTCTTTTGATGAGACCTGATCCATATCACCGCGACGACCGGTTAGTTTCTCGATATTTAATATAAGCATGAAACAGATCATCCAGAGCCGCATACTCGTTTGTTGCTGGTGAAGTTCATGGTTCTCTGGACCACAATCCGATAAGCACCTGCTCCTTAGTCTCCGTCACCGAGAGTTTCAGGTTCTTGCATAACTTCACTTATTCGTAGAAATAGGCAATAGTCGCTTCACCTTTTCGTTGAGTTCTTTTCACCATTCTATCCCATTTCGTCATCTGATCTTCCTTACCGACAAAAGTTTTTACAAGCGCTTCTTCGAATTTTTGCCAGCTATTTATTTCCGCTAGCTGTGGTTGGAGCCAATGATATGCCCCTTTTCGTAGGTGAGTGCGTGCTGATTCCAACACGAAGCCATCCGGCCAACGGTGCAGTTGACGCATACTGTCTAGATTGCTTATCCATTCCTTCGCCACAGTAGCACCTTGATCGCCGTAAAAGTCTTGAATATTACGAACCAGATCGGGCATAATCTGGTACGCATTTGACGCACTGTTTTCGGCGTTTACTTGAAGGTTTGGCTCGGTAGAATTTAATTTTTGTACGAGTGCCTGTAGTAATTCATCTCGACGGCTTGCTTCCGCATTGCGACGTCGATTTTTTTCGATCATAATCGCTGATAGCTGTTCCATATTTAACTGTTTAGCACCTCGATTGTCTCTTCGTTGTTCGTCGTCACTCATTTTGTTATTTGATTCAATAATTGTTTGTTCAAAATCACTATCCGAATCTCCTGACCAATCTCCGTTACTGTCCGGCATCGCACATATCCGTTATCGCATTCTCGCTCGTTTGCACGCAGACCGCGCTCTTACTCTTTAGTAGCAATACAAGGGGGGTTCTGCGCCACGAACCCTACTTTACCGGCAAAGCACCCTCCCCCCGCCGCCCGCCAGCCCGGAAGCAAACCCATCAAGGTTATCCCCACTCCGGCGAGCCGTCAGCGTTCTGCGTTGCCATCACTTCGAGTCTTGTCAGTAAGGGGTTACCATCGTTTTGATCCTTGTCGGTAAAAAATCCCCTAGATTGGTGTGCCGGTCGGTAAAAAATCCCCTAAATTAGCGTGCCGGTCGGTAAGGAATCCCCTAGATTGACGTGCCGGTCGGTAAGAAATCATGCCGGTCAGTAAGAAGTGCTGTCAGTTATCATAGGGGTTTTACCCTTACCATGCTTATCGAGCGTGATCGAGCGTGATCGAGCGACTGCATTACCGAGCGCAACCGCGACCCTCAACCGTTCAACGCCGAACCCTCGCACGTTGAGCTTCTGGAAGGTTCCATGAGTCAGCTTCTGGAAGATTCTTCCTCCGACGACCGAGAGGTTTCGAGGCGGAAGTGCAACGTTGGGAGGCTTATGCAATGACTCCGACAAGTTTCGACTTGACGTCGAGCGGCCAGAGGTCAAAGGATTTCGGTGCGACGTTGAACGTGACGACCCTGAACAAATTCTCGGAATTTTAGGCTGACAAACAGTTCTCGGAATCGGTCGACGAGTTTCGACTTGACGTCGAGCGGCCCGCGGTCAAAGGATTTCGGTGCGACGTTGAATTCTGGAAGGTTCCGGAGCCGTGAGAAAGATAACCTGCGACCCTGGACCGATTCTCGGAATCTGAGGCAGACAAACAGTTCTCGGAATCGTCCGACGAGTCGCGACTTGACGTCGAGAGGCCCTGCGTCCATCGGTTTTCAGCGCGTCATTGAATTCTGGAAGGTTCTGAAATTTGTTAACGCTAACTCTTAACTAGCAGGGAAAAGGTTTTGAATCAACGGTTGATATTGGTGAAAAACTTTTTTTTATTGATAATAAAGAGTACAGTTTTACATGTTTGCTCTTATTCAACGGTATCCTGACCATCAAGCTCCGGACAGTAAGAATTAAGAACTGGTCGAGTAGATGCCAACAGGCTTTTGTATTTCAACAGGAAATTTCGCAGTAACAATACGTTTTGAGCAGCACAGTTTGGATGTGATATAGAGTGATGTGTACAGTTCAATTTAGTATCTGACATTTTGTTCAATTTTTGCAACGACGGACAACCCAAATCGATCAGATCGACAACTTCAACGTTTTCGCCTAGAACTTTCTGCAGCCAAATCTTCTTCTCCAATCCTTTTACGTAAACCGCTGACGCGTCACGCAGCGACACGCATTCGACGGTGAAATTGAGCTTCTCGAGAGGTACGTCACCGCCTTCCCAGGATAACCCGTGATAATTCCGTGACAGCTACAAATTTTCGCTCTTAAACGGAGCGAGTAAGGAATTCCAATCGTACGGCGGTTGGAAGAGAAAAATTGACGGGTTAGTTTCTTCGTTGACTGATATAACTGCCAACTCTTTTGGCGTAAAACCAGGGCCTGGTCTGTTGAATCCTTGCACGTCAACTATGAACTCCATCGTGAATAAGACTGAATCGAAAATCGCAGCCTTCAAGGTTTTTATACCAATTTTCTCACCCCACCACTCAGCGGATTATACTCGATTATACGATCGTGTAAAATTAAGTAATAGGCAGATGTACCGGCGGGAAAGTTATTTTTAGCCTTAAATTCGATACGAATGTCAACCGGTCCAGATTTCAGAGCCTCGTTTTGTTTTGAACAGTCGATGAATATCAGAGGTTCGTACTGTAGAAATTCGCTCTTTGTCAACAAAGGTTCGGGTTCCTTGCCGTAGTACGTAGCCTGGAAGTTGGCATACATTTCGTACAGAAGGGCGAAGCGATTATGACTCATGTCCAGGTTCAGGTTACCGTACGGATAATAATCGGAATTCAAGAAGAGCTTGACGTCGGTGATGTTACAGTGATCAAGATGGCTGGCATTTTTGTCGGCTTTGTTTTTTCGATTTGTTTGAAAACCCAGAATAACGAATCGCGGTTTTTCGAAATGAGTGGACGTTTTTACAGTCCACACGTGTTTCGTGGTTGCCGGTAGCAGAGGATATTCGTACATCTCCTAACTGCGGAAGCTCATGGAGACAGGTGTATCTTTCTCGATGAAATTCAACAGAGCAATTTTTCGTTGATCCGAAAGCTTCACGTACGGTACTAACCAATCCACTTGATCGATCACGACTCGAAAGTCTTCGTCTTAATTTTGAACAATGGCATTTGAATCGCTCTTTGATCTTGTGATAATCAGCTCATGCTTCGCGTTGACGATGATCTTGCCATAGTCTCCGGCAAAGCCCAATATCATGCTCAAGGGAATAACCACATCGAAGTTACCATCGGCGTCAGTTAATTTTTTCGTTTCTCGAACATCGAGCCATCCAGTCCAGCGTTTTCCATGAGCCAACTCTGACCAGGGTTGAGCGAGGCGACACCCTTCAGCAGACTGGTTAGACCAACGTTTTTGCATTTGTCAATCTCTACAGCGTTCAGCTCGTACCGTACGTCTTCGAACAGATGGCAGATGGCATTGTTGACCACGGTTGTAACCGCTGCTGGACTGCCATCTGATTTGACCAATTTTCCCGAGATATGCAGCGAACTCTTGCTTGGTAATATGCATAATTCCTGATGCTGAACGGTGATGCGAATCTCGTCGCTGTTGTAAAAAGTTGATGACGCATACGGCTTGTGTGCATGTATTTCTTGGTGAGCGATCGACTCATCGAAGGCGACGGGTGTTTGAATGCTCAAGATTTCCTCCTCCATGGTACGTAGCAGACAACGAAACAGCAGAACCGCTGTTTTATTCGTTGGAAATTCCTCTTCCAAAAGGTGTCACTTTTAGACCCGGAGCTATCAGGAATTCCACGTTTTGACGCGTTAACGGTTTGGCAATCGATCGATGACTGACTTGATCGGGACATGCCGCCTTACCAATATAACTCTTGTTGGGTAATCTGTTATATACAATACCCATATTTTATTGCGATTTGATGTGCAGTCTCACAGATATAACTTCTCCACGAAAATTAACCAAGTCACCGTCTTGATCTACTAACCGAAGCTGTACGTGATCTATGGTCTTTACGGTGATCGGAAGATAAATGACGTGCGACGGCACTTCCACGATCTTATATCCCGGTGGAACGATGGGGAAAAATTCGTGAATAGTATGAACTTTGCGCTCATTGACGTAGGCACCCGTTGTAATGCTACATTCGACTCGCAACGCGTTGACCTTGAGAATAGCTACAGGCATATCCGATTGGTGAGTTTGGCTAGCCGTCAATACACGCGGTGTGAATCCAAGAAGCTGACCAATAGAATCACTAGGCTCAAAATTCACGACGTGGTTACATTTGATTTCGCTGCATAACGTATTATTGTTAGGTTTGATGCTGATTTCAATGTCTGTATTCTTCACAGCGTCTTGAACATACTTTTCGATATTTTCAATTTTATAGCTGCCGGTAGATATGGTGACTACCTTATCACCTATGTACAATTTATTGTGGCCAGCGTCAACGTTGGGAATGGAATTGAAGGTTAACAATTCAACGAGACCGAGAGTGTAATTTTTGTCTGAAGCAAGTTCGATCGGGGGGAAATATTGCGCTTCGAGAATCGAAGACGTTCCCGGTATCGTTAACGTAAACGAATCATCCATGGCTGCAAGTGTTGAACTGTCTTCACTAAATTATGTACGACGTTTATATAGCTCATCGCTCAGAAATTTCAGACACAAGTGTCCGCAATCGAACGTACCGTAGTCTTGATATCTTTCATCGTTATATTTCACGCTACCAACACCGAAATATTGCACGGAGTCCAACGGAGGTTGAAGATGACCGAAACTGTCAAAATAGATGACATCGTTGCCACGTTTCTTATACGCAACCCAGTGTGTCCCAGGACCGTCTTTATCGTCAAGATTGACGACGGCTGCCTCGTTTTTACGCGGTCCGTTTTTGGGCATTTCGTTTCGCATAAAGATACCTCGGAAATACGGAATTTTCATAAGTTTTGCATATTTCAACAAATCCCAATTGGTTAACGCTTGGCGTGGTAGTGTCACATTTAGTTTTTTTAAAGATAAAGACCAAAACCTTTCTTGTACGGTTTGAGATGGAGACCTTTACCCAATGCGATCACTTCCATTGTTTTGTTGTGCCGTTTACTTTCCTCTCATTCTCGTTTAGCCGCGCTCGCATCGTTGACAGCTTTTGCTATACCTGCAGCACCCCCCGCTAATGCACCCGTAGCGCTTAGACCGGCAAAAATTGGTATGAGAAAAGGTAGAAATCCACCAACTTTTGAGGGTACCGGTAGAATGCGCGGTGATCGCACGTTATGTTTACCACCTTCTTTTTTCACAGCTTCTCGAGCACCTTTCAGTGCAGATTTGATGCTTGTTTTCGCTTTGTGGCTCGGTATCATGGATTGCTTTGCCGCGCGTATGATTTTGTTCAAGGGAACGCTCTTGGGTTTTCGACAACCCATGCCTAACTTTGTTTTTACCTTCATCGTGTTCGCTACAGCCCAAGCGGTTGCTTTTTCGCCTAAATTTGCGTCTTTTGCTAAAACCCGTTTCCAGGCTTTCTCGGCTAATATTTTATCCGCGACGTTTCTAGCCTCGAGATTTTCACGATTTTTCGAATATGCTATATCGTGTTCCTTACACGCTGCGTCGAGAGGATTGATACCAGGATCGCCTCTCGCGAGTCTTTTCGTCAACTTTGTACCAGGACCGCAGTATTGGTAACCGGGAACATGTAGCTCGATCGGGAGTTTGTTGATGATGCTATTCACCAATCCTCTCCCACGTGATCGTTTTTTCGAGGATCGCTTACGATCGCGTGTGTGCACAATCATGTTCGCTCTTCGACTGAGGGAAAGTCCTTATAAACGATGCATTTATAGAAAATCGAGCAGTCAAGTTCGAGATGAAGTTTGAGACACAATCGATCAAGCTACCTGTGGTGAACTTTGACAAATATACGCAGCAAAATGAAAAACCGAAAAAACGCCACGGTGAACTGTTACCGAGTAGTGTACGTGCGGTATTTTGTGGACCTTCCAGCTGTCGCAAAACCAACGCATTGTTCTCACTTATAACGCATCCGAACGGTTTGAGGTTTGAAAACCTGTACGTTTACTCAAAATCTCTCAATCAACCGAAATACAAGTTTCTCAGTCAAGTGCTTGAAAGCGTCGACGGTGTTGAATACTTCCCCTTTAACGAGCATGAGCACGTCATCGCACCGAAAGAGACGCAACCTAACTCAATCATGATATTCGATGACGTAGCGTGCGAGAAGCAGGACAACGTACGCGCATACTTTTGCATGGGTAGACATCACGACGTAGACTGTTCCTATCTTTGTCAGACGTACGCGCGGATCCCCAAGCATCTCGGACGCGATAACACTAACCTGCTGGTCTTATTCAAACAACACGAAATGAACCTGAGACACGTATACAACGATCACGTAAACACCGATATGACGTACACAGAGTTTGAAGACTCGTGTGTGGCATGCTGGAACGGTGACAAATATGGGTTCCTCGTGATCGACAAGGATCGAGAGCTCGACAACGGTCGATATAGGAAGGGATTCGACAATTTTATAAACATGACAAAGGAATAAAGTACACGGTCATCGAGGGAAACGAAACAGTAGCGTTGCTGAGCTAGTTGTGTCAACATGCAGGAAATTCGGAAGGAAAAACAAGTCTTGCGCCGTATTGCTCAAGCGAGTGATGCAATTCGACGGAAGCACAAAATCCTCAAGACGGGAAAAGAGTCGCTGCAGAAAACAATGAAGGATGTCTTCAAACCTGTGGTAACCCCGCTGCAGGAATTAGTCAACGTCTCTCGAGATACGAAACCTGTAAAGCAGGAGGTGAAGGAAGAAATCAAAACTGAAACGATGGATGAACCGAAGAACGAAATGGAATCTGAAGCTGAAGTCTCTTTTGCAACTGCAGAGGAAGAGGATCAAACAATCACAGAATCATCTGCAGGATTAGAAGATGAATATCTTAGAACGCTCGAGGATAAAAACAGACATAACGAGCTGCATACTTTATACGGGGTACGGAACCTTTCTACCGCCGGGCTGATGGTTGGTGACTCACCGATAAGCTTCGAGCGCAATTCCATTCGCATAGGGAGTACAGTCTACCCGAAAACTCAAGGTTTGCTGGAGTTATCGTTCAAGAAGATGCCGAACAGCGTTCACGTTACCCCCAACGACAAGAAGAATTACAAGAACATCCTTCTCGCAAGAAATGCTCACAGAAAGTATTACAGCGCCACCAAGCCTATCCGAAACACCCCCAGCGCCAAATTCAAGCACCTAATTGCAGAGCTGCTCAACATCAATACATCATCACCATCGTCATCGAAGCGTACGGGCAAAGGTGTTTTGCTACCTCAGGCTTGAGTTACACGACAGGGTGTTAAAACAGATTATATTTTCTGGGACGACGCAAACGAGTTGGTGGAACGTCTTCGTTTGCTTACGGCATCTCAAGCGGCTGGGAATACAAGTCACAACAACGAAATTATGTCGATTCTCG
The DNA here is from genome assembly GCF_021155765.1 of Diprion similis. Lineage (NCBI taxonomy): Eukaryota > Metazoa > Arthropoda > Insecta > Hymenoptera > Diprionidae > Diprion > Diprion similis. The sequence continues at coordinate 10,346,029 of NC_060113.1, read as the reverse complement.
AAGAATTGCGGGAAGCTGGAATCATTTATTAATCAACTCACGCCGTTTCTGCAATCATTTACGAGATGAGCGTCGACGTGTTTGGACGTCATCTGAACAAAAACACAGCTGCGAGCACTCGAGGTCCTCCGGGTGTCGGATTTCACGTAACAGCGGACGGGCACTACGATATACGAAACAAAAGACTATGCAATATAGCTGACCCCGTGGAGCCAAACAATGCTGTAACTTTGAAAATCTTCCGTCGTAAATTCCACTTGCTGCAAAAACAACTCGACAATCTTGATCAAATGATCAAAGCATTGGATACCACCACAGGGAAAGCCTTGGACACCTTCTACACAGATTTTAGAACAGGCAGAGACCTGTCGATTCGAAACGCTGAAATTCTTTCCAAATTGGATACCAGACTGAGAGCATTGGAAGATGAACGGGGAAAAGCTAGCGCTGGTGACGGAACTGCATAAGCCTGCACGCCGGAATTACCCACGTCGTCGTGTAGATGTGCGTGGCATCGACGAGACCTGGCAGGCGGATCTTGTTGATATGATTTCGTACGCTGGACAAAACAAAGGCTACAAGTACATGCTCACAGTCATTGATATTTTTTAAAAGTATGCGTGGGCTGTACCGATAAAGAGCAAGTCCGGGGATGATGTTACAAAGGCGATGGAATCTGTGCTTGTTCAAGGACGTGTACCGAAAAAATTACACGTCGACAGAGGAACAGAATTTTACAACTCAAAATTCGGATCTCTTATGACACGCTGTGGAGTCAAACTTTACTCCACGTACAGTAATTTGAAGGCTTCGATCTGTGAACGTTTCAATCGTACGCTGAAAAGCAAAATGTGGACACAGTTCAGCATGCAAGGAAGCTACAAGTGGCTCGACATCTTATCTGATTTGGTATTGGCTTACAACAACACCAAACACCGAACCATACGAATGAAACCATCGGACGTCACGGTTGCAAACGAGAGGCAATTATTGCGTCAGGCGTACGGAGGGCTTCGAGCGATACCTATCAAACCGACAAAGTTCAGAACTGGCGACAAAGTCCGAATCAGCAAATTCAAAAACGTCTTCGAGAAAGGTTATACTCCCAATTGGACGACTGAAATATTCACAATAAGCCGAGTGGAAAATACTCATCACCTCACGTACAAGCTCAAAGACTATCAAAATCAACCCATCGCTGGCGGTTTCTACGAACAGGAGCTCCTCAAGGTTGAACATCCGGACATCTATCTCGTGGAGAAGGTTCTCAAAAAGCGTGGAAAGAAATTATATGTTAAATGGTTAGGTTTTGACAGTACACACAACAGTTGGATAAATGAATCTGACGTGTAACATCATTATTGAATAAGAGAGATTCTATTGCAAATAGGCATGTGTCTTTATTTTACATCCTATATAATTATATACAACGTTGTACAATTATATTTCATAACCTATAGATCACGATACGGTGATTACAAAGCTCAAACGTATAAGCTAAGGTCCAGGCTTATAGCCCCACGGAAGCGTGTCGGTCGTGTTGTGAAACACGATCCGCTTGTCGTCATTCCAGCTCAGTGCCACCTTCTTCTGTTCCACAGTATAAACCTCATGCTTTTGACTCAAGAATAAATTCTGACTTTTGATCAAATTTTCATGTTGAAAAGCACATTCCAAATAATCATTAAAAGTTATTGTTCTCAACGTTGATCCCTTAACCCCTTTGGCATGTTTTTTGTCGTTCTTATCTCCTAAGACCCTGAATGAATATAACTTTGCTCTTAATCCTACAAATTCTAACATTATTCGACTGTTGTTTTCATCCTTCATCAAGCCGAGGACTTTTTTATTTGATAAAGGCATTCCGTAAGCGTTATCGACTGAGTAATCAGATGTGTCGAATTTATGCAAGTCCACTTTCATACACTGGTATACGTCGGGGACGGTGATGTGAGATTGTTCAGAAGCCTTGTATTTTGGGTTCCAAATCGCATCCATTTCTGAACCTCGGCCGGTGAAGATTTCTCGCTCAAAATCTTGAACGCCGTCTCCATGATTTTTATCAATTTCAAGCACTTTTCGGAATCCGTGTTTATTTCTTCTTCAATCGCACACTTGACAAGAGTTATCGTTGCAAAGCCTGCATCGTAATGATTGCTCTATGCCGACGCGGTCCCTTTTATGGTACATCGTGACTCACACATATCATCGAACTTGAGCGAACAATATTCTTTAACGAAAATTTTGAGATCTTTTCGAGCGAATCTGCTGCTCGTGTAAGATGGTAAGACAGTTCTTGGAACTCGACGATAAAGTTTCACACGCTTCATGTACGAGACAGAGCTGTGGTAGTGCAATAGTGTTAGTAGATATCGTTCTCTGAGCGCGCGATGGGAATGTTTTTACCTTGCCAGCGGTGTCAGGTTTACGATTTCGAGACCTCTGCATTAGTTCAGTAGAGCAGAGTAAGACAGCGGTAATTTACAAACGTAACCGACAAGTGTCAACCACTTCGAGATTTCGTATAGGTTTAATTGTGAACCTAAACACTTGAAGAAGCTGCACGAAGAGTGGGGTGCTCCATAAGCCTGATGAAATCATTCGCAGTCGAACCGTCAAAGCGTCAAGGTGGGTGATCGAAATCAATGCAGTTATAAAGTATTTAACGTTTATTGTGCAACAACTTTGGATTTTTACTCGAACGAAGAGAAATAATTTAGCGTGTGTGCCTTTTTTTTCAGATTCTTTTTTCCCGGGAATTTAGAAAAGGGAATCGTTTCAAAAAAAATATCGGTGAGTTTTATCAGAATATCGAAATTTTTTCGTCTGTGTGTGATGGGCAATCAAGACTTTGGATATCTAACGGAATTATGTTTTTTTTCTCAGAAATGGAGTATGTCCACATTCTACCGAACGTGAAAGTGCCTCGAGAATGGGCTGAGCACCTACCTCGAGGGTTCCTCGTTCGATCGGTTCAACTTGCCATTATGATCTATGGCGATGGGGACCGAAACGATATTTTTGTTCACCAAGCGGGTGTGACAGCCCGCTTGGAAAGAGTGGGGGATGGTTCGTGGTTATTCCTCAAAGTGTAAGATCAAGTTATATTATAATTTTTTACATAATTCGTTCGCTGATAAGATTTTTTCTTAAGTATTTGGACAATGGTGTGATAACTTTTATAACAAGTTCGATTAATTGGTTTCTTTATTTTGCAATGAAAACTACAAAACTTATGTGATTCTAGGGTATATTAAAATTTTCTAAAGTTACAGTTTTTGTTGTGTTTGTGTGTATTTCAGATCAATGTAACAGCTTTCGAGAGACCCCTCATTATAATCATGTGTGGAGTAGTAGTACAGTCGTAGTACAGTCGTAGTAGTAGTAGTATTTTGTAATTTTGTGAAAAAATATATTCTTTAAAAAACAATAATGCACATAATTTTGCTTAAATGTCTAAAACTTAAATTAAGTGCAAACTTATTCGAGAGTAGACGCATCGGTGAATTTCACCGGGTTATATTGACCGCCCAGATACTTCAGCAGCAAGCGATCCTCCTCGACAGCCTGCACCGAGTTCTGCATCAGACCGTCGTCCTTGCAGAGTACCTTAGCCATGCGTGCCGGGAGAAAGACGCTGAACGTCGCATCCACATCGACGACCACCCGTTGACCAAATCGAGTCTGTACCCTCCTGACACTTGTGACTCGGTAATTTTTTAAAACTTCCAAGTCGGATAGCTTCCTCGTTGGTAGGAATTCTTGCAGTGTGCCAATTTGGTTCAATTTTGTGAAATCCATTGTTGGTGTTAATTTTTTCACAATTTCAAACTTTCTAACTTCTTTGTCACTTTGTTAAGTTCAGATTTTTGATGAACAATTTTTTTCAAGTCTACAAGATTTTTTAAGAACAGATCAATTCGCCGGCGTAGTTGTGCTTTGTCGGAGGTTCTTTTCATGAGAGCTGAAGAATCGTTGTGAGAATAACGTACTGAAATTCAGACTTTTATACCATATTTCTCCCACCAAGCGCTCAGAACCTTCCAGGATTCAACGTTGCACCGAAAACCGATGGACGCAGGCCTCTCGACGTCAAGTCGCGACTCGTCGGACGATTCCGAGAATCGGTTCAGGGTCGCAGGTTATCTTTCTCACGGCTCCGGAACCTTCCAGAATTCAACGTTGCACCGAAAACCGATGGGCGCAGGCCTCTCGACGTCAAGTCGAAACTCGTCGACCGATTCCGAGAACTGTATGTCGGCCTAAAATTCCGGGAATTCGTTCAGGGTCGTCACGTTCAACGTCGCACCGACATCCTTTGACCTCGGGCCGCTCGACGTCAAGTCGAAACTTGTCGGAGTGTCATTGCATACGCCTCCCAACGTTGCACTTCCGCCTTGAAACCTCTCGGTCGTCGGAGGAAGAATCTTCCAGAAGCTGACTCATGGAACCTTCCAGAAGCTCGACGTGCGAGGGTTCGGCGTTGAACGGTTGAGAGTCGCGGTTGCGCTCGGTAATGCAGTCGCTCGATCACGCTCAATAAGCATAGTAAGGGTAAGACCCCTATGATAACTGACAGCACTTCTTACAGACCGGCACGTCAATCTAGGGAATGTCTTACCGACTGACACGCCAATCTAGGGGATTTCTTACCGACAAGGATCAAAACGATGATAACCCCTTACCGACAAAACTCAAAGTGATGGTAACGCAGAACGCTGACGGCTCGCCGGAGTATGGATAACCTTGATGGGTTTGCGTCCGGGATAAGCGGCGGCCGGGGGAAGGTGCTTTGCCGATAAAGTAGGATGCCTGGCGCAGAATCCCCCTTGGATTGCTACTGACGCAGATGAGCAAACGGAAAGTAATAATATTAAAATATCAACTTGCAACTCTTGAGAGCGTTCAGATGCCATAATCGAACTACTCCGGTTAGATCACCTTGCCAAAGAAGAACGAGATAGTGTCGAAAGAATCGTTAGGGAAAATGCCGACATATTCCATATTCCCAGTGAAGCATTAGGTAGCACCACAGCCGTAAAACATAAAATAACAACTACAGATAGTATTCCTGTACACACAAAACAATACAGATTTCCTCCAATACACAAGAAAGAAATAGCAAAGCAAGTTAAAGAGATGGGAAAAATGATATAATTAGACAATCAGTATCACCATACAGTTCTCCTCTCTGGATCGTGCCTAAAAACCCGATTCGAAAGGAAATAAAAAATGGCGAATCGTGATAGATTACCGAGGCTTAAACGAAAAAACAATCGGTGACGCGTACCCATTACCAAATATCACAGAAATTTTGGATCAGTTGGGAAGCGCGCGTTACTTTTCAATATTCGACTTAGCATCAGGTTTTCATCAAATACAAATGGACGAAGAAGATGCATGTAAAACCGCATTTTGTACTCAATATGGACATTACGAATTCATGCGAATGCCCTTTGGATTGAAAAACGCACCTGCGACTTTCCAGAGATTAATGGACCAAGTACTTTTGGATCTACAAGGAATAGAATTGTTCGTTTATCTAGACGACAATGTCGTTTATGCTACTTCACTCAAAGAACACGAGACAAAAATAAATAGATTAATGAACGAATTCCGCAATGCCAATTTAGTTTTGCAACCAGACAAATGTGAATTTTTGAGACACGAGGTCACGTACCTAAGTCATATAATCAGTGATAAAAGAGTCGAGCCAGATCCGAAAAAAGTTAAATCAGTAAAAAAATTTCCGACGCCTAAAACAGCGCGAAACATCAAGCAGTTTCTTGGACTAGCAGGGTATTACCGTCGCTTTATTCTATGATTTTCAAAATTAGCAAAACCCCTCACAAATTTATTGAGAAAAGATATAAAGTTCGAATGGAAAAGCGAACATCAGGAAGCTTTCGAGATATTGCGTGATAAATTGCGCAAAAAACCCATTCTCCAGTACCCGGACTTTGAACGTCCGTTTTTACTTACAACAGATGCATCGGGACACGCAATCGGAGGCGTATTAAGTCAAGGTGAAATAGGAAAGGACTTACCCATATCATATATATCTAGAGTTTTAACGTCAGCGGAAAGAAACTATTCCACATTTCAAAAAGAATTATTGGCCGTAGTATGGTGTGTAAATTATTTCAGACCTTATCTTTATGGACGAGAGTTTACCGTAGTATCCGACCAAAAGCGTTGTCGTGGTTTCACACAGATAAGAACCCTTGTGCACGATTGGTCAGGTGGAAAACAGTACTTGCAGAATTGCAATGCACTATAAAGTAAAGAGAAGGACGCGCTAACACGAATGCCGACGCGCTATCCAGAAACCCAATAGACGAAAACGATCCGAATCCATTAGAACCCGGAGTTGCAACTATACAAACTATGGAGATAGAAACGACAAACGAATTAGAAACAACTAATGAAGATATTTTTGAACAACCGCCAGTAATAGAAGAATTGACAGGAGATTTATTCACTGTAGATGAAAATTTCAATAATGATTAATCGAAAATAATGATTATCGACTCGCAATGCCCAAAATAGGTAGCGGTCTAGACATGTTGTCATGGAAAACGGTTAATAAATTAATTAACAAAATCTTTAAATATTCTTTCAAAATTCAAATTTATTCTTTACCAAACCCAGAAGAAAATTTAGATAAAGAAGCCGAACTTACTTTGGCCGATGATTTAGGTGACATGACGATCACCCCCTTTGAGGAGGTACGACCGTTTAATCGAAGCACAGACCTCGAGACAATAGCAGAGGTACCCGATCAGGTAGAAGAGGCAGAAACCAGCGGAGCTTCCCTCCCCAGGTTACCTGAAAATTTAAACGTAACATTCAAAGATAATGAGGTTGATAATCCTATAGAAAATCAGGATAATTCAGATGTGAGTGATCAGGAAGAGAATACAGATTCCGAATCAGACAATGACGAACTTTTACACATTGATAGTGACATAGACGACACCGATGAAATTTTAGAACCCGGTTCAAGACCTTATAAGTTACAAACGGACTCGGAACTCAAGGTCACAAGGAGCGAAGAAAAACTGTCAATGCATAAAGGTAATGTAGCTTTCTTTATAACACAGCAGGGCAAACCTGTTGATCGCGGAGCACACGACATGCTGACTAAATACAGAACATGGAAATTCGAAGATTTAACGTTGGGTAGAGCAAGATTGATAGAAAGAGAAAATAGGAAGATTATAGCTCTGCCAATTAAGGAATCGAGCAAACGAAAAGTAGATCCAGAAATATTCATCGAAGCAATGGCGTCCCTATTGGACGTCATCATGCAGATTCAGCTTCCAGAAGTAGCAATTTATAGAACTAATTTCATTGACAATATATTACGGAAATAAATACTCAGTCGAATGAAAGCAACGCTTAACGACTGTCCGTGTACGCTTACTATTCACAACGACTCAATAGAAACGACTTAATACGAGAAAATCATGAATCAGCTATAGGCGGACATAAGGGTGTTACTGAAACTTACCTTAGAATCAGACAAAAATATTCATGACCAAATTCGAAGCGCCAGATACAAGAATATATAAGTAAATATTTCGAGTGTGCAACAAAAAAACTCACTCGTGTAAAGCATAAGCAACCTATGGTAATTACTGATACCCCAGAATCAGCTTTTGAGAAAATTTCAATGGACATCGTAGGCCCTCTGCCTATGACAAGAATGAATAATAATTATATATTAACAATTCAAGACTTACTTACAAAATATTCTTTAGCAATACCTCTTAAAGAAACCGATTCTGTGGCTATCGCAGACGCTTTAATTAAAAATTTTATTTGTATCTATGGTGCGCCCGGTGCGCCTAGACATATCCTAACGGATCAAGGATCAAATTTAACAAGCTCCCTAATGAAAGCAATAGCAAAAAGTCTCCGCATAACTCAAAATAAAACTACAGCATTTCACCCACAGTCTAATGGATCGATAGAAAGATCACATCACGTATTAGTAGAATATCTCAAACAATTCGTAAGTAATAAATCCGATTGGGACGAGTGGATAGAATTAGCAATGTTTTCATACAACACTAGTACCCATGAAGGTACTAGATACACGCTATACGAGCTAGTTTTTGGCACAAAAGCCAGAGTCCCTTCAAACTATGCGTCAATTGAACCTGTGACGGATAGGGCGTATGAAGAATATTTGATCACTTTGTGTGAAAAACTGCGCGAGCTCCAAACTCAAGCGGGAAAGAACCTTGTCCAGGCAAAGAATAAATATAAATTCTATTACGGTAAAAGGATAAGACCATTGCAATTAAAACCTAAAGACGAAGTATTTTTACTAAACGAACCTCATAAAGGTAAATTAGGAGACCAATATACAGGCCCGTATGAAGTTTTGGAGATATTACCTAATAATAACGTTAAGCTATCCATATGTGGTAAGAACCGAGTTTACCACATGGACAAACTGAAGAAGGCAAGAAGTAATCTTAAGTGATTTTTGAATTACAAAAAAAACTAATGCCGACCCTTCGATTTTTGTCTACACGAACACATAACACTTGAAACCTTTCGTTTAACACCATTTCAATATAAGCTACTATATAAGGCTTGTACATATATATTGCGACCCGTCAATCGATGCACGCCTACTGAGGATCGTGTCAGCAGCAAGGATGAGGACAAATGAGGCTTACGATACGTCACGAAATTAAAGAATGGTTAAATCGGTGAATCAAGCTGCAAAATAATAATTCTCCGAAATAAACGGAAGGAAAATTTTGTTGGGCGCCAGGTAAGCTGTACCACGATAATCTGAAAGGTAAAAAGGGAAAAAGGGAAAAGGGAACTCGGTAGCTCAGTATTTGGCGGAGGGGAGTGGCCGGATAGTGAACGGACAACACACTTTTCTATTATAAAAAAAATTACCCAAGAGTAAAGGTAACGAAATGTTAGTTTATTAGCAGGGACGGAAGTAGGTCTCAAAGTTACCTAGGTCGTACACAGTCCTTGAGGAAGAGTGGTGACAAAAACAAAGGATGGTTTAAAAGACTCGATACCGGAAACGGAAATAATAGCGTAACAAAATAAAACAATCTTCACTGATTGAAATACACGAATGATAGAAAGAAACTCGTAACCAAACAGGGATAGTAACTTAAATGACTATAAACAATCTTCGGTAAGTAAAATACAAGAAATCTTAAACTTAATATCACGCGAGAATAATAACGATAACTCGAATTAAAAGACAATCTTCGATAAATAAGATACAAGAAATCTTAACGGAATAAGGTACGGAACCAACGCAACGTGACAGCTGGTGACGAAGGACTCGATATAATGCAAAGGAGCCGAAAACGGGAAACACAGCGTCAGCTGTCACAAGACTAGAACTCGTCTAATTACAAAGTAATAATACAAGAGTCTTAACCTTAAATTATGACCGGTAACAATATTTTAAACGATACAAGATATTCACTTCTTGCGCACGCGTTGTATCTACCTTAAAGGGGAGCGTACGGTTACGCGGCGCACGACACAACGGGAATAAAGTACGGTGGCGTAACCATCCAGGGAGCGCTCGATTTGTAACTCGACAACTCTCGAAAGGCACAGTGGCATGGCGGCTTCGGTTCTCCGCGATGTTTCGATATATCGGATCCAGCGCCACGCGGTAGCGGGAGATAGCGCGGGGACGATTCAAACAACGACGCCACAAAGATGGCCGCAACCGACGCTATTGCGTAATATTACACGGGTGTTGCGCAATTATATACGACGGGATTTTTGATGAACGGTAACACGATAACGAGATCCAATACGATATTTAATTAAACGAGAGCAACTATCGAAACGATATTTCTTCACGGTATCGCGGTTAAGTTACCCGAAAACACAAAGGACTAGAATGACGCCGTCGCCACGCGGACGCGGGGAGAGGGGGCCATGCGGGGTAAAATTAACAGCAAAAAATTCGGGAACAAAAGTAAGGAAGTTAATAATTGGTTAGGCTCGTCGAAATGGTCATTGAATAAATTAATAGGCCACACGAAAACCCGAGATACGGAAAATTACGACCCAAACGGTCACCAAGACAAAAGATAAGCAATTGCGTCTCAGGGGTTCGAGCGGTAACAAAAGCTCACTTACGTTAGTCGAACAGGATCGGTGTTCTCACACACAATAATTAGAGTTCTGGGTTCACAGACTCACAAATGACACAAAAGGAAACGTTAAAAAAAAAACGATAAAAAGGTAAAATGCGGTAACAAAGAAGGGAACGATTGAATGAAGAAACGATATAAAACTCGAAAAGGCAGCGAAGACCAAAACACGTCTGATCGGCTCAAGCCAAGATGCAGAAGTAAGTCGTTCGGGGACTCTTCCGCGCAGCGTCGTAGTTGCAACGGCGTTGTTTGCCGAACTTCTTTTTCAGGACGTCGGTTGGCAGCACCTCCTGGGCAGGTCTTCTGGCAGGCCTCGCAGCACTCGCAGCTTTCGCCGTGCCTAACCCCTTTAAGATGCACGGGCGGTACTTTCAGCGGTACTGAGCCAGTAGAGGGCTCTTTAACGTTCACCGACGTTGTTGGTGAACATCACATCACGGCCTTGGACCTCCCTCCTGAATAATCTGGCCGAACTTTTAATTTCTTCGGACCAGGGCGACGAAACAGCTGAGGGGGTATGGTTTCCAAGTGAGCCGATTCGCCCAAATTTCTCGGCTCCGTGGATGATGTAGTAGGCGGCAGCCTCGTAGCTCTCCGGAACATATGCGGGGGAGGCACGGGTACTAGCTGCGAGGCGTTGAGCCACCTGCCAGGACGATTTCATCCTCGTAGATGTACCCTTGGCGTTGTCGAATTGTCGGTAGCTGTTCTTTTCCCTCCTCTCTCCCTCACCGCCTTTATCTCTCAGGATATCTCAGGATAGGTGGGAAGAAGGGGAAACAAAATCGAAAGAAATTAGTAACAACACTTAAAATCACATGTATGACCATATCGACTGCCAATAATCCTTGCTGCCTTTTCACGATAACGGGGATATCGGAGGTCATATAACGCGGTGCAAATCGCCGTGTTACAATATATATATATATATATATATATATATATATATATATATATATATATGTATATATATATTGTTACATGTATACGCATAAAAATATATACTCGATATACACATAAGTATACATATACACGTATAAATAGTTTTAAGAGGAAAAACCTAACGATGAAGTTACCGGCAATCGAAGATGCGTTTGACTTTGAGGTAATTTTCCTACAAAAACCTGTCCTTAATAACAAACGGTTAGTTACTGTTGAAATTAAGATGTATTCAGTAAAAATTATAACAAATTTTAGATGCGATGCACTCACGAAATTTACCCTTGTAGAACTAGTTTGTAAAACAAACATAGCTGAAGGCGTTTATAAATTTTTCGGTGAAATAATAGAGAGTGTAGACGATGTAGATGATATGATAACTAATTTCCAATTAGTAGACGTAACAAAGAAACAGATATTGTTTTTCATTAAGATTCATAATGAAAAATGGTACCCACCGAGCTTTATCTTCATGGGCCAGGGAACCATTGGGATACTTTCGGAATATTCTGGGAAAATAATAAAATCACTTGTATGGAAACCGAAAATTATAACAAACTGTTAGAGGACAGTGATATAGAGATATAAATTAACCATTTAAAATTAAGATAAAATTAAGCAATTGTCAGAAATTCAGTACGAATAAACCTTCCAGGTTATGGTGGTAAAATTCGTGGTAACCATCACCATCATCCTATTATGGAACAATGGAGCGCTCAGCCTCATTGGATATGACTGCGGCGGAGCAGCCTTAAACGTAACAACTATTAGTTTATTGGAGATAGACGAGTCCGATATAGACCCCCAACAGACACAGACAGAAAAAACTTATATACAGTTGCTGCAGTTGACGGAATATAAGCAGACAAATGTCATACAATGTAAAGTGGAAATAGATCGGACGGTGTACATATGCGGATCATTTTCACACAATTCGGTAACCGATGGCGGAAGGAAGGCCTACCTCCCTCGAGTATCAAGAGAAGCATGCGAACTACTGCACCGCTCCGGAACAATTGCTGTAGGCACAAAAACCAATCTTGTGGAAATTCCAGTTAATGCAACGACGCTACGCGACGCTACCTTAGCGGGAAGCCTGACGTCAGACGGAACCTGCTAAGGCGAATACTATAATGACGGCTACGGACAATAGGAAAAGGCCGTGGTGCAAGCTATGATTAAGATTTCAACCCAATCTTATACTGCAGATGTCAAGATTTCCAGGAATCAGATGATTTTAAAAGGCGGAACAGTATGCCCCTTCGCCGACGGACATTGCATCGATGAAGACGGCGGACACACATATTGGACCACCATGCCATTCGACGAATGTAAATTCGATAACTACGATGTCTTATATCCAGGATATGCAAACAGAATGAATGCAACAAATTCACCTACAATTTACTCCTTGGAAACAGAAGAAACGACTCTCGCTTCAATGAAAAAATCAAGAACCAACGTTTGCGGGTACCGCATCATCAATACGGTACACCCAAGATTATATATTTTCGAAACAAATCCAACTGAAACGTTCAAACAGCGAACGAGATTAGCAGTATCAAACATCGACATGTTTTCATACATAAACTCTAAATTTATTTATGTAGAAAAACATATACGAACACAGACGACAAATTTATATCGAGACGTAATTGAACAAAAATGTAAATTAGAACAACAAGTGTTAAAAAATGCATTAAATTTAGCTGAAATATCGCCAGACTACTTTGCATATAACTTGATGAAAGGACCAGGATACTTCGCTACAGTCGCTGGAGAAGTAAACATACATTATGAAATGCATACCAGTGGAAGTTGAGTTTAGAAAGATCGAAGGATGTTATAACGACTTACCAGTTAGATACCAAAACAAGAGTATATTCCTATGAACCAAATCAAGAATTATTGTTAAAGCAGGAATTTCAGGAAATTGTAACGAAATCGTACCACCTATGTTTAAAGTAGAGGACACAAAGTCAGTAAAATACCACAGAGACTAAAGCCTTTGACGTCAATGAAATGAAAATACACCAGCCCCGGACCACTTGGAACGAGCGGGATTTACACAGAAAAGGAATTGAAAAAATTGAGGGACCACATCATGTTTCCGGTTGAGAAACCCGTGCTACTGGACACAATCTCAAGAGGAGCGCGAGGCGAGAACATAAACTCAGGTTCAATTAATATGTACAATCTATTCGACGAAAAGACGTTATCTAAAATTGCAGAATCAACGGCACGCAAGCTATTCTCAGGTTTCACAACATTTGGAAGTATAATTGGAGGAATTTGGGGATTGTGGGCCATATGGTCACTTTTAAAATTTCTTATTGACACTTGTGTACATGGTTATACACTTCATGCCGCGTACGGGTGGAGTTTTCATTTAATAGCAGCATTATGGGACTCTATAACTCATCTGTTAATGCATTTAAGTCATCGTAAAATTAATAAATCTACGACCGAAACTGTGTCAAACGATCAGGAAAACATTAAACAAACCTCCTGTCCTTCACCAACACAGCCTATCCGAGTTTATGAAGTAATGAATTCTGACATAGAATTAAGAAAATTGGAAGAAAGAGCGCAAAAGCGAGCGAAAGATCTTGATATAGTACAATGATCTTTCAGAAAATGAACCATTATTTCCTTGGAATAAGGAGAAGGGGTGTGACGTCCCCAGGTAACGTCCTATATATATTTTTCACAACAATATACATTATAATACTGATGCTCTCTTTCTTACCCATGGTGGAAATATTGTGTATTAACTAAGGTACACAGAATAACTTTTGCTTATATATTTTATTCATTATAAAAAAGACAAAATAACATGGAAGAGAAATGACATTATTCTAATGCATACGAATATGGCTCGCCTCATGAGATTTGTCAGCGACCATCTTATTCCGTCTTCACTCTGCAACATACATAGACACACATATGTATATCAGATTTGTAGTTCCGCTAAAAAACATTATTATTGGGAAAAAGTATATGATCATTAGAATTATAACTAAGTTGCGAGAAACAATACTCGATATTCATACAATAATGGATATCATTATATTAACTAAGAAAATGTATTGAGAATAATATCAAACAATATCTAAGGAGACGAGTGTATCTCGCGTCAAAGAAAAGCCACATCCAAGAACGTTGTAAATGAGTATATTTCAATATACAATTGACAACACGATTTCTAAGCGTTCATATCAAAATATACATTTGGTCACGATTTGTGAACGTTTATATTAAAATATACTTTTGGTTACAATTCATAAACGTTTATAGTAGAATAAACTTGCGGCCACGATTTTTAAATGTTTATGCCAAGATAAACAAGTATTAAGTATCTATCAATAAGGCGATAGCCCGACGCCCGGGAACCGAGTCGAATAAACATTCTCAGGCTCTCGGACCACCGCCATCTTGGAGTGGGAATGCTACGCGTGAACCCCCGGACTGGAGAAAGGAAAGCGGCCATTTGCAAAAGCACCTCCCACCACACAACTAAGGTGGTCGACTGCGGAGCGCGGACTCCTTACTTCTTCGCCGAGTTCTGATCTGTCTGGACGCATAAAACTTGTTCTCTTGAATCTTAAATCTTAAATCTTGAATCTTGAATCTTAAATCTTGAATCTTGAATCTTGAATCTTGAATCTTAAATCTTAAATCTTAACTTTGAAATGTCACTTTTTCACCGAGTTTTGTTCTGTCTACACGCTTCAAGATTTGTTCTCCTGAATATTGATCTTGAATATTAACTTTAGCGTATAACTTCTTCATCACTTGTACATTTATTCATAAGATTTAATTATAAGAGTTTGTAACAATATATGGGTTACAGGCCCAGAGTTAAACAAAGTGTATTCATTTCTTAGAAAGTATTCAGAAAATGAAGTCAGTGAAATACCCAAATTCGAAGTTATCCAATTCACAATTAAGAGTCTCCTCCACGGGCAGATACAAGCCCTAATTCAACACATTCCGAAGACGGAGTAGTCCGCGAGGTCACACAGCAGGTAATCAGAATACCTGAGGTTATCACGATTATTTGAAAAGTAAGTAAAAAGATTCCACGTTACTATATTCCATGAAGTCTCATTCTTCTAAAAAAAAACCGTGAAATATAATCCGTAGCAGGGGCCCGGCTCCCACAAATTAAAACAGGGCTCCTTAGACTCTTAGGCGAAGTGTCGGTCGCGACTGTAAAGATGAAAAATTTGGTTTTTTTTTGAACATTCCCTCCGGGACGTCACATAGATAGCCAAAATCCGTCGGAAAATGTAGAATTCCTGGTTATCTTGTCTCCAAATCAAGATATCTCCAATTTTTCGGCTGTGCTGACCTAAGTGTCAGCAATTCTGACGAATGAACCCAACAATTTCAGGCTTTATTCGGAACTTGGTCGAAATGGTCAGAACCGACAAGAATCAAGGGTTTCTCGGCCAAATACCAACTTTTTTTGGATTTTTTGGTGCGGGGCAGCTGGGTGTCTGCAAGTCTGTCTAGAGCAGAGAAGGATTTCAGGTTCGAATCATAAATGGCCGAAATCCGTTAAAGAATGGAGAATTTCTGGCTATCTTGTCTCAGAATCGAGTTATCTTCAATTTTTCTGCTGTGCTGACCTGAGTGTTCGCAAGTCTGACAAACGCATCCAAAAATTTCTGGATTCAATCGTGTCTTGGTCTGAACGGTCAAAAACGACGAGATTCAAAATTTTCTCGGCCAAATACCAACTTTTTTCTGATTTTTCAGTGCGGGGTAGCTGAGTGTCTGCAAGTCTGTCGAACGCACGCGAGAATTTCAGGTTTGATGCATAAATGGCCAAAATCCGTTGGAAAATTTGAATTCCTGGCTATCTTGTCTCAGAGTCCAGATATCTTCAATTTTTCTGCTATGCTAACCTAAGTGTCCGCAAGTCTGACAAACGCATCCAGGAATTTCTGAATTTGCTCGTAACTTGGTCAAAACGGTCAGGAACAACGAGACTCGAGATTTCCTCGGCCAAATACCAACTTTTTTCTGAATTTTCGGTGCGGATCAGCTAAGTGTCTGCAAGTCTGTCAAACGCACTCCAGAATTTCAGGTTCGATTCAAAAATAGCCGAAATCTTTCGGAGAATGTAGAATTCCTGGCTATCTTGTCTCAGAATCGAGACATCTTCAATTCTTTATGCTGGGCTGAACTACGTGTTCGCAAGTCCGACAAACGGTTCCAAGAATTTCTGAATCCAATCGTGACTTGATCGGAGAAGTCAGGAACAACGAGATTCGAGATTTTCTCGATCGAATACCAACTTTCTTCTGATTCATCGCTACGCGGCAGCTAAGTTTTTGCGAGTCTATCGAACCCACCCAAGAATTTCAGGATCGATCATGGATAGCCAGAATCCGTTGAAAAATGTAGAATTCCTGGCTATCTCGTCTCCGAATCGAGATATCTTCAATTTTTCTGCTGGTCTTACCTAAATGTCTGCGATTCCGACAAACGCGCATTGCAATTTGAGATCTCATCCGTAACTTGGAAGGAACGGTCAGAACCGACAAGAATCTAGGGTTTCTCAGCCAAATACCAACTTTTTTCTGAATTTTCGGTGCGGGGCAGCTGAGTGTCTGGAGCTCTGTCGAACCCACCCAAGAATTCCAGGATCGGTTCATGAATAGCCGAGATTCGTTAAAAAAATGTAGAATTCGTGGCTATCTTGTCTCTAAATCGAGATATCTTCAATTTTGCTGCTGGTCTGACCTGAATGTTTGCGATTCTGACAAACGCGTATAGCAATTTGAGGTCTCATCCGTAACTTGGTCAGAACGGTCAGAACCGACGAGAATCTAGGGTTTCTCAGCCAAATACCAACTTTTTTCTGAATTTTTGATGCGGGGCAGCTGAGTGTCTGGAGCTCTGTTGAACCCACCCAAGAATTTCGGGATCGGTTCATAAATAGCCGAGATTCGTTAAAAAAATGTAGAATTCCTGGCTATCTTGTCTCTAAATCGAGATATCTTCAATTTTGCCGCTGGCTGTGTAACGGTGTTACCGGTCCTAGTCGGTTGGATTACCCTTTGGTGGTGGTTGCACCCCCCCCCATCCGGGTGCTCGGAGTCGACCAGGGTCAGTTTTTAGGAGGAAGTAGGATAAGTAAATAATTGGACACGTTATTAAATTGATAATTGTAGGTTTATTCAAGCGTCACTTCGGATCGCTAGGAAAAAAACAGAAATACAAAAAGCGTATGCTGCAATCAACTTGGTTTTTAACAATTAATTATAACTAACATATATATATGTGCAAAAGGTCAAGAAATATCTTTATGTATTAGACAAGGTATGACAGGTAATAGATCGGCGGTGCTGGTACAATGGATATATATGTTTATATATTTATGTTATATATCTTTATAGATATATAAGTGTTACATGTGTATTTGTGCTAAAAAGTGTTACAATATATATATATATATATATTGTAACACTTTTTAGCGTAACGAGTAAAACGAGGGTAAGAAGCTTAGTTAGGTGAGCAATTAAAAGGCGCTAAATGAGAAATATGCTTTGAGAAAAATGTATTTGGGGTAAAGAACGTGTTATCAGCTCAAAGTCTGAAACAGATCTGTTTTTACAATAATAGCGGTTGACGCAGCAACCTTATTCATTTGATGACATGAGAAGACTTAGTTTTCCTGCGTCACATGCCGACTACTAGATCATTAGAAAAGGGGGTAAAGCAGGTGATTTTACCCTCTGTAACACTACTCCCCTCTGAGGAAAAGAGTCGTCCCGACTCGAACAAATTGAAACAATAATGATCTTGATCTAGCATACGACGCTCGAAGGTGAGTCGGAGCTGTGGCTCTAAAAATTCAAAGACTCCCTTTCTGCTATCTGGCATTTGCCCACAGTCTCAAGGTAAACCACAGAAAACCTTGAGCAGATAGTCGAGCATTGAACTGAATTTTCAAAATTTTATGTGCCGTGTTTTCACAAAGGTCAGTGTAAAAAGTGTGTAGTGTATAGCTTCGTGTAAAATCCGAAGGAGCGGTCAGTTTCAAATTCCGGAAATCAGGAAAATCCAAATTTGGTCAAAATGATTCGGGAAAAGGACCACGGGAACAGGAGAGGAAAAGGAGGCGAGCCGGTCCCGAATTCTTTCGGAAACTGCACACCCTAGATTGGGAGGACAAACGTGAGTGAAGGCAGACCAATCCGAATTCGCTAAGCGAATTTGAGAAAAGCACGGATCGTATAAATTTTATTATTTTTAAAAGAGAAAATAAACGATCTCATCTGGATTATCGTTGAGTGTTTCTTTAAAATCGGGGCCTTCAGTCATCCTCAAATCCCAGGAGAAGGTAAAGGAAAATCAGGTTACGTCATAAAACAACCTGAAAAAGAGCTGACAAAAACTGACACATGGGTTAGAAAAATGTGAGAATCAAATAATCGCTTATCGACCATGAAAAATAACAATCGCGGCTCTGTTCAAACCACAAAGAAATCAGAGCCAATCTGATACAAAACTCGATTTATGAGAAGAATCTTCTAGAAGAAAACAAAAACCGACGCGAGAACAAAAGCTTCTTCAAAACAAAACTTGAATCCTCCAGTCTGCCGAAAAATGTCGAGACATAATTTCATTAACGCCGCTATTTTAGTAAAAAAGTTTTCAATTCCCGATTTCAACGAAATTTCTGCTGAGATGATAGAAACCAAATTCGCAGAAGAATGGGCTAAATTAAAATGTGGACAACTGAATGCTTTTCATGTTCGGAGGGAATGCGGCATAAGGTGCCGACGCTGCTTCTTAAGATTGTAAGTCTTGGTGACAAATTCTCGAAAGAATAAGGATTCTTCATCTTTCAATACTTCGAATTTTTTTTTTTTTTTATAGTTTCCATTTCGAAGTTCCAATAGAAGAAATTAAAGAACTATGTATTTATATCACTTTTGGAGGAGATGGACCAAAATGTATGGATTGTGATGCGGAACTAATCACCTTGGAAAGAAATACTAACATTTGTGAATCTTGTGAGGAGGTTAAAGATTCGATAAAAAAAATCATGGAATTATCCCATATTTAAAAAAATCTTTAAATAAAATAAAATAAAATTTCATATGTTCTTTGTTATTGTGTTAATTAGTAGAGATTGGAGATTAGTCTTTCTGTAAAATCTAAATAGATCTGTTCAGTCGTATTCTCTGCATCCATAACTATCACGGGGGCAGGTAAGGAAGAAAAAATGCCTCCAACCAATCTTCATGAACTTCATGAATAGTTCTAAGCAATTGCAGAGGAATCTCTGTTTCTTCCTTGCGTGCACGAGAATTAATCCGAACAAAAGAGGTTTCTGGGGAAACTCGCAAATAAACTATTAAATCTACTCCGAGTTGGAACGCTTGAATGAGAAGAGCGGAATTTTTTCTGAGTAGATGAGCCTCGAAATCTCGAAGATTTCCTAACCTGCGATGAGTTTCGATAAAACAATCGCCGCTAAACATCGACCTTTCCATAATTTTGACAGGCCGAGAGGTTAAAAGAAGATGTCTATCGTACATAACTTGTTGAACGTGATGCTGGAACTGGTAGCAATATCTATTTGGGTCTTCATACATCAATTGTAATAAGTTGACTCCGGCAACATCACGGTACTGATCGAGGGGTTCTAATAGGGTGCAAACCTGAGGGTCCGACAAGAATCTTTTAGTAAAGGTTGTCTTCCCGCATCCGATATTCCCTTCGATGATAATAGAAAGTGACTTCTTCTTATGGAGTGAAATTCCGAAGGGAAGGTTATGTTCCCAATCAATCAAAGACTAGAAAACAAGAAGACTCGAAGTTTCTTTACTTTTCTCAGGGTTGATTCAAAGGTGGTCTAACCTGGGAGGATGTTCCAGGTCCGGGTGATTCCGTTCGAGTGTGTTCCTCGAACGAAGCTAGACGGTCCAGGTGTACGACCTTTTCTTTAGAGTGAGGCGTTTTTCGGATCCTGTAAACGACATCGTTGATCCGGTTAACTATTAAATATGGACCTTCCCAGTTTCGTTGGAGTTTTGGACATTTTCCTTTCTGTCTTCTAGGTTGGAAAAGCCAGACAGAATCTCCGGGATTATATTTTAAATCTCTAGCTCGTATATCGTAGCGAGCTTTTAATTTATCTGAAGCCATAGAAATTCTTTCCCTTGCAAAATTATGAATTTCTTCTAGGCGTTGTTGTAAATCAGAGGCATAATCTGTCTGAGGTTGAGTTTGCACGGGAACAGGGCCTTTCTCTAAATCTGACGGGAGTCGAAGATTTCTCCCCGTAAGCATACAAGCGGGCGTCTGTTTTGTCGTCTCGTGAATCGCAGATCTATAAGACAGGAGGAAAAAAGGAATCCAGGTGTCCCAATCTCTCTGATTCTGCTCTACGAAGGACGACAAATATTGGAGTAAAGTCCTATTCAGACGTTCTATCATGCCGTCAGACTGAGGATGGAGGGGAGTAGTACGAGTTTTTCTAACCCCTAAAATTTGAGTAACTTCTTTCATTAAGCTTGACTCAAAATTTCGGCCCTGATCGGTGTGTAATTCTAGAGGTACTCCGTGTCTACAGATAAATTCTTTTACGAACGCCTGAGCTACGGTAGAGGCTTCCTGACTGGCGAGTGGAATTACTTCGGGCCACTTGGTAAAATAATCAGCGATGACTAAGGCGTATTTATTCCCACTGTAGGTTATAGGAAGAGGACCGAGGATATCCATTGCTACCCTCTCGAAAGGAGCTCCCACGTTGTAAACTTGGAGAGAGCTTTGTCCTTTATCTCGAGGTCCTTTCTTCGACGTAAAGACTTGACATCTCCGACACCAGTCTTCTACGTCGGCACGACATCGTGGCCAAAAATGACGATCGCGTATCTTGCCTAAAGTTTTATTCCAGGCAAAGTGTCCACCTGCAGGAGAATCGTGGTAAAGAGCAAGAATTTCTGGAACTCGATTTCTGGGAACCAAAAATTGCCACTTGATCTCTTTCAAGTCTGCGGATTCCCATTTGCGGTATAATATTCCGTCTATTAAAAGAATAGAGTCCCATTGAGCCCAGTGAACTTTGACGTCAGACTCAGCTGAGGATATTTCTTGCCAGTCTGGGCGAGTTTGTGTTTCTTTCCAAGATTTAACCTGAGACAGAGTAGAATCTTCTTGTTGAGATCTTTTCCAATCTTCGAGGTTTTCTCCAAGAGAAATCTTCCGTATTGTAGGAGGAGGATCTCTGTATTTTTTAAGGCGAGTACATTGCCTACAATCTGTCGTTTCTTCGCAGGGTCTTCGAGAAAGAGCGTCAGCGTTTCCATGTTGTAAACCTGCTCGATGACGAATTTCGAAATCGTACTGTCCGAGCCTCTCAATCCACCTAGCTACCTGACCTTCGGGGGATTTAAACGAAAGTAACCACCTTAAAGAAGCATGGTCTGTTCTAATCAAGAATTTCCTTCCGTACAAATAATGATGAAAGTGGACTACGGTTTTAACAACAGCTAAGAGTTCTCTACGAGTTACACAATAGTTCCTCTCGGTTTTACTAAGGACTCTGCTGTAATAGCTAATCGCTCTCTCCTGACCTTCCTGAATCTGTGACAAGACTCCACCTATCCCTGACAAAGAGGCGTCTGTATCTAAAATAAAAGGAAGTTCGACCTCTGGATAGGCTAAAATCGGGGAAGAAGTAAGATTTTCTTTCAATTTCTTGAAGGCTTCTTCGCATTCTGGAGTCCAATCGAATGGAATCTTGATTCCTGTGAGACGATGGAGGGGTTTGGCTATCGTGGCGACACCTTTTACAAATCTTCTGTAGTAAGTGCAGAGACCCAAAAAGCTCTGAACTTGCTCTTTGTTCGTCGGTGTCGGCCAAGCAGAGACCTTCTCGATCTTGGAGGGATCGGTCTTCACTCCTTCAGCGGAGACTATGTGACCGAGGAAGCTGACTTCTTTCTGGAACAGATGGCATTTCTTTGGACTCATCTTTAGCCCTGCTTGTTTTAACCTGGAGAAGACTTGTTCGAGGTGGTACACTTCTTCTTCAAAGTCTTTCCCGAAAACGATTATGTCGTCCAAATAAACGAGGCAAATTTTTCCTGTGAGTCCTTGGAGAACAGTCTCCATCATCCGTTCAAAGGTAGCCGGGGCGTTACTTAAGCCAAAAGGCATTACCTTAAATTGCCATAATCCTCCTAGTCCTGTGACGAAAGCTGTCTTTTCCTTGTCCAGGGGATCCATCTGAACCTGCCAATAGCCACTCTGAGGATCAATGGTACTAAACCAGGTCGCGCCAGCAATCAGATCGAGCGTTTCGTCGATTCTGGGGAGAGGATAGGAGTCCTTCTTGGTTATGTCGTTCAGCTTTCTGTAGTCTATGCAAAATCGCTTGGAGCCGTCCTTTTTGTTGACCAGGACGATCGGAGAAGTCCAGGGACTGGAAGAAGGCTCGATTACGTCGTTGGTCAGCATATCTTCAACGAGTTTCTTCACCTCTTCTCTGCCGTTGAGAGCGAGTCTCCGGGGAGCTTGTTTAATTGGAGGATTGTTTCCGACGTCGATTTTATGTTTTACCGACGTACATCTCCCCTTGTCTCCGCTGTTAACTGCAAAAGAATCTGCGTACTTAAATAAAACAGATTTAAAGGATTCCTTCTGTTGTAAACCCAGCGTGGTCGACGATTTTTCAAAAAGATTTTCTAGATGTGAAGGGAGCAGATTTTGATGATTGTCTTTGGAGAGTTCTACTTCTCGTATTCTTGGAGGAGTCCAGTACACTCTTCTTTTCTTCGAGCAGAGAGGGATTTCGCGGCTGTTAGACGTCAGAGAATTCCTCTTGGTGGAAATCACGCAATCGTGAGCTGTGAGGAAATCTAAACCCAAAATACCTTCATCCTCGATATCTGCGACAAAAACCTTGTGTGGAGAGTCGATACATCCGAAGAGGTTAATCTGCACGCTAACCTCTCCCAAAACCGGGGTCGTCTCTCCAGTGGCTGTTCGCAAAGATAAAGAGGGAACAGTCTGGTCGTCAGATTTTAAAAGATCCGACCGAACAACGGTTACCTCTGCTCCGGTATCAATTACCCAGAGGCAGTCAACGCCATTGACAGTTCCGCGTGCGTAAAGACCAGACTGTCTTAAACTCCTTAGTAAAAACTGAGTCGCAAAAGGGCTTTCTACTCTAACAACCTGCGATGATTTTCGCCCTCCTAAATCATCTGAATCTAGTTTTTTGAGATAGCCATGGTCGAGGTGTCGGGATTAGAATTCTGATGACTATCTTCCCTGGCTACTTTACTATTTCGCCAATTATTAGCGTTTGAATTTGAGCTCTGCGTTTTAACGCGAAGCAGTGATTGGCGTCATGGCCTTTTTGGTTGCAAAATAAGCAAGTGAGGGTAGTAAACCTATTGTCTACTCTCTCATTGGCGTACTGAGGTCTTCTAATGTGGTTCTGAGAAGAACCGCGACTATTCTTATCTTTAAAATTTCTATTATTATTGTAATTTTTATTATTTTTCGGGTTATGAGACTCGGTCTCTTCCGAGCGACAACCTCTCTTTTCTGTAGAGGTGTTATTATCCACCTGTACTTGGCGGAGTTTGCCCGCTCCAAAATATTGTTTTCGCATGGCCTCCACCTCGAGAGCTTTGGCCATTGCCTCTCGTAAGGAAGTTAAACCCGACGTTCCAACGGCCATTTTAACTTCCGGGTCGTTAATAGCGTTTAAAAAAGCTTGTGTCGCTAAAATATTACGTGACGGTTCGTGGTCTGGCAAAGCTATTCGCGACAGTCGCTCTATGTCTTGTCCGAGAGAGGCAAGGTCTTCGTCTCGTCCTGGTCTCCTAGTTTGTAATTGAGCAGTATATAATTTTGTCAAATGATCATTACCGTATCTTAATTTTAACGCGGAGCTGAGCTTTTCGAAGTCAGAAATTTCTTCTTCTGACAAAGCTGTCAATACGTTCGAAGCTGGCGTTCTAAGACAAGAGGCAAGGCTATGAACTTTCATGGCGGAGTCCCATTGATTATGTCTAGCAATTGTATTAAATTGTCTTTCATATTCTGCCCACGGAATTTTTCCGTCAAAAATAGGCGGTTTTAACGCACAGATAGGTTTTTCACATGTTTGAGAGGGGACTCGGAATACTCTCTGATTATCTATTTGATTTGATTGTGGGAAATGAGGTTGAGCATTTGATGGTGGCTCGGGAAAGTAGGTCTCGGTTATTATTCTAGGTCTCGAAATCGGAGAACAGTCAAGTTCTCTAATAAAAGGGACAGACCTTGAATCCTGGGGAGCCTGATCCGAAAAGACCTGGCGAGGAGAAGGATGAGGCGTGAGGACAGGAGAATTTTGAGGTGTGGCTGCAGACTGGTGTAACGACTGGAAGGTGGACATCGTCGTAGTAAATAGATCATGGAACCGTTCTTCCGAACGTGTCTGAGCCTCTTGTTGTCCCCGTAGAAGATCCATCAGATGCTGCTGATGACATTCAGCTGCTTCACGTTGTCGTTCAGCGGCTTCTCGTTGTCTCTCAGCTGCTTCCTGTTGAGCCTGAAGGACCTTCAGAAGGTCTAAAGCGGTGACGGTGGACGTCGAAGGTGTTGTAACAGGGGTCACCGTCGGTGCAGCTTCTGGAGCCGCAAAAGTTGGCTCGGGAACTTGTAGGTCTCCTCTCAGTGAGGGGCTATCTCCACAACTTTCCCGGCGGCATGAGCGGGTCGAACGACTGACACTCATCTTCAAATTCGCGCACTGAATTGACTCACGAAAGAAAAGCTTTAAATCCCGATTCTGACACCAGTGTTACACTTTTTAGCGTAACGAGTAAAACGAGGGTAAGAAGCTTAGTTAGGTGAGCAATTAAAAGGCGCTTAATGAGAAATATGCTTTGAGAAAATTGTATTTGGGGTAAAGAACGTGTTATCAGCTCAAAGTCCGAAACAGATCTGTTTTTACAATAATAGCGGTTGACGCAGCAACCTTATTCATTTGATGACATAAGAAGACTTAGTTTTCTTGCGTCACATGCTGACTACTAGATCATTAGAAAAGGGGGTAAAGCGGGTGATTTTACCCTTTGTAACAATATATATATATATATATATATCTATATATAAATATAATAATATATATATATATGTATATCTGAAATATATATATACGGTGTATATATTTCGGCGGAAGGCCGGACAGGTGATTCTATGGTGTGATATAGATATATGCGGCTAGCACAATCTATTCGCACTTTCAACTACGGGATAACAGTCGCGCCTGTTACCTGGATGAGTCTGAGCCTGGTGTAGCAGAGACTGTCTTTACAATGGGCCAAACGGCCCTCCATAAGGGTTAGCTCGCGGAACCCTTGATGCGAGCAGCGCGCGTGCCTGGCGGGCACTTAGGGCCCTTAGGGGTTGCGTGCGGCTCGCGGGGTCGCGCGCGGCCCGAAGGGTTTGGGGCCTAGTGACGAGGCGGCGGCAGCGGGTTGATTTCAGGAATCGGTTAACGGGTGAACAGGTGTTCGGCCCGACTGCTGATTGCCTCGTCACACTCCCCTCCTCCTTCGGGAAGCGTGATTTTACGCTATACAGACGGGTGTTGGGTGGTGATTTGAGGCTTACGGTTTGGGGGTGCTGATGAACGTTATGTTGCCGGTCCGGTCCAAACGGATGACCTGCACCACCCCGTGCCGGTGATGACGCCATTTCCGGGTCCCGACCAGGATCTCTACCTCCCCGCCGTCGGGCAGCTGGTGGCAGGCTGTCAGCCTTGATGGGACGGGTTGGCCGGTCGAGTACCCAGAATTGGTAGCCGGCTGTGTCCGCTGGTGGACGGCGGTGCGGATGGGGGTGGTTCTTGCTGGTCGAGGGGTGGTCAGGATTCGGAGCGTCCCTCGGTACCGGCTCATCAGCGGCGCCTTGATGACCTTTAACTCTGGTGTCGGTGCTGTAGCTGGTGGTCTCGGTCGGTCGGCCAACGTCCGGGTGTTCGGGACGATGGCCGGCCTCCTCGGGCCATCTACCTCGGCCGTCGGTGGTCTGACGGCCGGGATGTATAGCACTGGCCTTGTTGCTTTACGTTCCATGTTGTTTTTTTTTTTTTTTTTTTTACAAGTTGTATCTCGGTCAATCCCCAGATATAACTGATTATCTCAGGCCTCGGTAAGTGCTTATATAGTAAATTGTTCACTGTTGCGTGTCATTTGTTTCATGGACATACAGTTTCAGGTCCCGCACATGGATGTTTCTTATGATTTTTCCGTTTGTTGCTTGCAGATCGACGATAACGGGTGATACAATTTTGTGTACCCGGTACGGCCCGTCATACCTCGGTTCAAGTTTGGCGTTTCTATTTGCGGCTTTGTTGGACAGTATGTGTGTTTTCCTCCACACATACTGTCCGGTCTGCAGACGCCAATCGCGGTGCCTCAGGTTGTAATACCGCTGTTGTGTTTGAAACGCACGGGCCAGGTTGATGCGGACGAACTCGAAGGCTTCCCGGAGCCGTTTATGTCGGCACTCTAGGGGAAGTCCATTCTTGCTCTTCTGTACCCCCCCCCCCCCCCGGGGATGGGGAGTTCGCGTCCATAGTTCAGATAGGCAGGCGAGTACCCAGTGGTATCATGCTTAGACGTATTATAGGCGAAGGCGAACTCGGATAAGTGTTCGTCCCAGGTCTTTTGTGTTTTTTTAATGTACTGCCTGACCATAGTCTTTATCACCCGGTTGACGCGCTCTACTGGATTACACTGCGGCGTGTACGGGGGGGTACGGCGGTAGCTGATGCCGAACTGTTGCAGCATCCCCTGGAATTCGTTGCTAACGAATTGCTTCCCGTTATCGCTGGTGACGGTATTCGGACATCCGTGTTGGAGTATAGCCAATTCACGTACGGCACGGGTTACGGTGGCGGCGGTTGCCGTACGGAATGGCCGTAGTTCGACCCATTTTGTGAAGCGGTCTTGGAGGACAAGCAGGGTAGAGTGCCCCGCTTTCGACCGTGGTAATGGGCCGACAAGGTCCACGGATATGTGCTCCCATGGAGTCGAAACCGGTGTTGCGTGCATCTGCCCGGCTGTGGCTTGTTGCATTGCCTTGTGCTTCTGACAACTGGTGCACGTTCGCACGTACTGGGTAGCCTCCCTCAGCATGCCTGGCCAGTAATAATTTCGGGCGAGCCTACTGAGGGTTTTGGCGACACCTAGATGTCCCGCGGTTGGTTCATCGTGGCTTTCTCGCAGTACGTGCGGCCGTAGCTCCTTGGGAACGCATCTCTTCCATTCTTTCTCTGGGCTGGTGTCGTTATAGTCTAGTGTGTGGAGGATGTGTCGGTATAGTTTGCCGTCTCTTATGCAATAATCTGCATTAGCGTCAGGGTTATTCCTGGTGGTCCGGTATGGTTCCTTGTACCATTTACATTGTACTGGTCGGTGCAGGGCGAGGAGGCTGTTTCTTGATAGCGCGTCAGCTACGAGGTTTTCCCCCCCTTTGCGGTAGTTCACCTTAAACTCGTATTGTTGGAGTTCGAGTGCCCATCGTGCGAGTCGGCCGGAAGGGGTATCTAATTTCTGTAACCACTTGAGAGACTGGTGGTCGGTAAGAACGGTGAATTTGTACCCTTCCAGGTATGCGCGCAGCTTTCGTATTCCCCAGACCACGGCGAGGCATTCTTTTTCAGTTACGGAATAATTCCTCTCGGCGTTGTTGAGAGTCCGACTTGCATAAGCTATAACGCGCTCTTCTTCACCCTCCTGTTGCGTCAGGACTGCGCCCAGTCCGGTGGCGCTGGCGTCGGTCTGAAGGGTGAAGGGTTTGTTGAAGTCAGGGCAAGCCAAGATCGGTGTCGTCGTGAGGTGGACCTTCAATTGCTGGAAGGCCTCTTCTTGGGGTGTCTTCCAGCGCCACTTGGTCCGCTTTTTGAGCAGCTCGTTTAGCGGGCTGGTGACGGTAGCTACGTTTGGTATGAAGCGGCGATACCATGAGATGAGTCCCAGGAATCGGCGGAGTTCCCGGGTGCTGGTCGGTGGATTCATCTCTTTTATCGCCTCGAGTTTTTCGGGGTCGGTACGGATCCCGCGCTCATCGATTACGTGGCCAAGGTACCGAAGGCGGGGAACGCAGAAATGGCATTTCTCTGGATTCATCCGGAGGTTTGCGTTCCGTAATCGGCGAAACACTTCGCGGAGGTGTTGCAGGTGGTCCTCGAATGTTTGACTTATAATGATAATGTCGTCGAGGTAGGTGAAAGCGTGTGGCTCCATCTCAGGTCCAATGACTCGGTCGAGGAGTCGTTGGAAAGTAGCGGGGGCGGAATGGAGCCCAAAAGGCATTACGGTGAATTGAAGCAGTCCCCTCCCCGGTACGGTAAAGGCGGTAACTTTCTTGCTCTGATCTGTTAGAGGGACCTGCCAGTACCCGTTTTTGAGGTCAATAGTTGTTAGGTACCGGGCTCCTCTTAGTTTGTCGAGGGTGGCGTTTACCTGTGGCAGGGGATATGCATCTCGTTCCGTGACCTCATTGACCTTCCGGTAGTCAATGCAGAATCTTGGTTTCCCGTCCTTTTTCTTGGCGATTACCACTGGAGAGCTCCAAGGGCTGTCGGAGAGTTCGATTATTCCCTCCGAAAGCATCTTCTGAACCTCGGTATCGATGATCTCTTGCATCGCCGGGTTTCTAGGGCGGTACCTTTGTTTTCTCGGCTGGTCGGTTCTTAGTCGGATACGGTGTGTAGCCAAGGGAGTCGGACCATTGACGGAGTCGAATCTGGGCAGTTCCCTGTCCAGAAATTGTTGGAGCTGTTTCTGCTCGTGTAGTGCCGCGGTGGCTAGACCCTCTGGGTGTCTGGTGTCCCGTACGGTGAACACGGTTGAATCACATCCCTCAGGATGGAGTACGTGCCCATTCAGGTAGATTCGGAGGTCAAGCCGTCTTTGAAGGTCGGTACCGATCAAGACGTCATAGTCGAGGGTGGGTAGAACCGGAAAACGGTGATATAGTGCATGCTGCCGCTACCGCCCAGGGGTCGAGTTGCCTCCCCCTGAGCCTCCGATAAGACCGGCCTTGCCACCCGGCACCCACAAATAACCGGACTCAGTCTCCCCCTGGGCCCGCCGATGCCGACAGGACATTTCCGCCTTCGCCAGACCACCCTCGCAACACGCAGCACAGCGCGGCGAACAGACCGGCTGCCTAGGCTCCCGCCGGTCTCTCGCCAATCTACCTATCATCCCCCCCCCCCCCCCCCCCCCCGTAGCGCTACCGCGGGATCGCGATCGCCGAGGGCCGGCGGCCACCTCACTCTCCCTTGCGCCTCGTTGCTCATAGCTTCGGACGTATCGTAGTGCTATAAATTGCTTAGTGGACTGTGTAGTAGTTGCGAGAATTGGAAATCGAGTCCTCTGGTGTACCGCTTGAAACAAGAAGTAGCTGCCGTTTGTTCAGAAAGGACGTGCCGTAAAAAGGTAGGCTGTCGCTATCCCGAATCTCGCTGGCTATAGATTCTCAACGGCCTCAGGCCATTTTTCCTTTTGCAACAGGTTGCCGGCCGGCTTCGGTCGGCCATTTTGTGTGAAAGCCCGCAAGCCTCGTGGTAGCTAAGCTTTTCTATTCAATTGTATTTCTGATTTTAATTGCTACCTGGATTTATTCTAATTACGATAAGATACTCTGGTTGTTCATTCGGTAATCTTTTGCCACTTTATGGTAGCGTATACTTTGTAATAGATCGTGTACCGTGCCGCTTCCCGGCCGCGTACCGAGTACGTGAGTATGAGAGAGAGAGAGAATCTGTGAGTGAGTGTGTGCGCCCGTGCCGTCGTTGCCGAGCGTGACTACCACCGTCAAGCAGCGACAGGCGACCGTGCCGATAATATAGAAAAAGTGAAGGAGGATTATCTCGTGTTTGTAAAGCCGTTAGATTGTTAGCAAGCTTGTTTTCAGAATTGTTCTGCCTTGGTTTGAGTTTTGAAATTGTTAACGAACTTGCTTCACCACGAGTCCGAAGTCGCATGAGTTATTGAATTGTTACTGATTTTATGCCGCTTATTACTCGCTTATCTTGGTCGCTTGCCGCTCGCCGCTTCTAGCTTATACTGCTTGATTTTGCCATGTTCTATGGACTTGTTGAACTTTGTTGCTGTGTTATATTTTATGCTATTTTGTTCGATTTTTATTTATTTTTGAATTGTATCGGAGCGTACCGCCACCGATAAGACCGCTTGCCGTGTAAATAACTATTTTATTGCCTGTTGCCTTCTGCCTTGCCGTAACGGCACTGTTTGTTAATAAACGCAGGTAATTACATCTATAATCATTCGATTATTATCTATACTATTTCACCTTCGCGCCCACGTTCCCCTCACCGCTAGCTATTCGGCTGTTTTTGTGTGTGCTCGCCCCTGCTATAGTTTCGCTTTGAGATTTGGTGGTGTGAGTTAGGTTCGCCGTTCGAGTCGGCGAACGAATACTATTGGACGGTGAATTTCGAATCTGGTAAGAGTGTATTCTCTTACGGCTCTCTCGAGCCTGGCGCCCAACACCTGTTCTGCAGTGCCGTCAATCTTTTTTTTTTTTCATCTTTCTATTGCTGTGTTGGTCAACGCCATTTTTGTAAACGAGCCTCTGTGCCGACCCCGCTTTCCCCCGGGCGAAGTAAGAAGCCCGTTACAATATATATATATATATATATATATATATATATATATATATATATATATATATATATATATATATATAACAAGGTAAGAAGAAGGTATACTATATATTATGATATATGAATATTTAGCAAATGGCGTACGGCCGGTGATGATACGTATTTGTATCGGAATGGTACATATATTTATAACTATGACGGAACAGTGTATATGTATATTTCGGCGGAAGGCCGGACAGGTGATTCTATGGTGTGATATAGATATATGCGGCTAGCACAATCTATTCGCACTTCCAACTACGGCATGTCGCGCCTGTTACCTGGATGAGTCTGAGCCTAGTGTAGCGAAAACTGTCTTTACAATGGGCCAAACGGCCCTTCATAAGGGTTGGCTCGCGGAACCCTTGATGCGAGCAGCGCGCGTGCCTGGCGGGCACTTAGGGCCCTTAGGGGTTGCGTGCAGCTCGCGGGGTCGCGCGCGGCCCGAAGGGTTTGGGGCCTAGTGACGAGGCGGCGGCAGCGGGTTGATTTCAGGAATCGGTTAACGGGTGAACAGGTGTTCGGCCCGACTGCTGATTGCCTCGTCACAGCTGCCCTAAATGTCTGTGATTCTGACGAACGCGCATTGCACTTTGAGGTCTCATCCGTAACTTGGTCAGAACGGTCAGAACCGACGTGAATCTGAGGTTTCTCAGCCAAAAACCAACTTTTTTTCTGAATTTTCGGCGCGGGGCAGCTGAGAGTCTGGAGCTCTGTCGGACCCAACCAAGAATTTCAGGATCGGTTCATGAATCGCCGAGATCCGTTGAAAAATGTAGAATTCCTGGCTATCTTGTCTCTAAATCGAGATATCTTCAATTTTGCTGCTGGTCTGACCTGAATGTTTGCGATTCTGACAAACGCGCATTGCAATTTGAGGTCTCCTCCGTAACTTGGTCAGAACGGTCAGTACCGCCGAATATCTAGGGTTTCTCAGCTAAATACCAACTTTTTTTCTGAATTTTCGGCGCGGGGCAGCTGAGAGTCTGGAGCTCTGTCGGACCCAACCAAGAATTTCAGGATCGGTTCATGAATCGCCGAGATCCGTTGAAAAATGTAGAATTCCTGGCTATCTTGTCTCTAAATCGAGATATCTTCAATTTTGCTGCTGGTCTGACCTAAATGTTTGCGATTCTGACAAACGCGCATTGCAATTTGAGGTCTCCTCCGTAACTTGGTCAGAACGGTCAGTACCGCCGAATATCTAGGGTTTCTCAGCTAAATACCAACTTTTTTCTGAATTTTCGGTGCGGGGCAGCTGAGTGTCTAGAGCTCTGTCGAACCCACCCAGGAATTTCAGGATCGGTTCATAAATAGCCAAGATCCGTTGATAAATGTAAAATTCCTGGCTGTCTTGTCTCAATCGAGATATCTTCAATTTTGCTGCTGGTCTGACCTGAATGTCTGTAATTCTGACAAACGCGCATTGCACTTTGAGGTCTCAACCGTAACTTGGTCAGAACCGTCAAAACCGACGAGAATCTAGGGTTTCTCAGCCGAATACCAACTTTTTTCTGAATTCTCGGTGCGGTGCAGCTGAGTGTCTTGAGCTCTGTCAAACCGACCCAAGACTATCAGGATCAATTCATAAATAGCCGAGATCCGTTGATAAATGTAGAATTCCTGGCTTTCCTGTCTCTAAATCGAGATATCTTCAATTTTGCTGCTGGCTGCCCTGAATGTCTGTGATTCTGAAAAACGCGCATTGCAATTTGAGGTCTCATCCGTAACTTGGTCAGAACGGTCAGAACCGACGAGAATCTAGGGTTTCTCAGCCAAAGACCAACTTTTTTCTGAATTTTTAGTGCGGGGCGGCTGAGTGTCTACAGCTCTGTCGAACCCACCCAGAAATTTCAGGATCGGTTCATGAATGGCCGAGATCCGTTGATAAATGTAAAATTCCTGGCTATCTTGTCTCTAAATCGAGATATCTTTAATTTTGCTGCTGGCTGCCCTGAATGTCTGTGATTCTGAGAAACGCGCATTGCAATTTGAGGTCTCATCCGTAACTTGGTCAGAACGGTCAGATCCGACAAGAATCTAGGGTTTCTCAGCTAAATACCAACTTTTTTCTGAATTTTCGGTGCGGTGCAGCTGAGAGTCTGAAGCTTTGTCGAACCGACCCAAGAATTTCAGGATCGGTTTATAAATAGCGGAGATCCGTTAAAAAATGTAGAAGTCCTGGCTATCTTGTCTTTAAATCGAGATATCTTCAATTTTGCTGCTGGCTGCCCTGAATGTCTGTGATTCTGTCAGACGCGCATCGCACTTTGAGGTCTCATCCGTAACTTTGTCGGAACGGTCGGAACCGACGAGAATCTAGGGTTTCTCAGCCAAATACCAACTTTTTTCTGAATTTTCGGTGGGGTGCAGCTGAGTGTCTGGAGCTCTGTCGAACCGACCCAAGAATTCCAGGATCGGTTCATCAATAGCCGAGATCCGTTGAAAAATGTAGAAGTCCTGGCTATCTTGTCTCAATCAAGATATCTTCAATTTTGCTGCTGGTCTGACCTGAATGTCTGTCATTCTGACAAACGCGCATTGCACTTTAAGGTCTCAACCGTAACTTGGTCAGAACGGTCAGAACCGACGAGAATCTAGGGTTTCTCAGCCAAATACCAACTCATTTCTGAATTTCCGGTGCGGTGCAGCTGGGTGTCTGGAGCTCTGTCGAACCGACCCAAGAATTTCAGGATTGGTTCATGAATAGCCGAGATCCGTTGAAAAATGTAGAAGTCCTGGCTATCTTGTCTTAATCGAGATATCTTCAATTTTGCTGCTGGCTGCCCTGAATGTCTGTGATTCTGACAGACGCGCATCGCACTTTGAGGTCTCATCCGTAACTTTGTCGGAACGGTCGGAACCGACGAGAATCTAGGGTTTCTCAGCCAAATACCAACTTTTTTCTGAATTTTTAGTGCGGGGCGGCTGAGTGTCTACAGCTCTGTCGAACCCACCCAGAAAGTTCAGGATCGGTTCATGAATGGCCGAGATCCGTTGATGAATGTAAAATTCCTGGCTATCTTGTCTCTAAATCGAGATATCTTTAATTTTGCTGCTGGCTGCCCTGAATGTCTGTGATTCTGAAAAACGCGCATTGCAATTTGAGGTCTCATCCGTAACTTGGTCAGAACGGTCAGAACCGACGAGAATCTAGGGTTTCTCAGCCAAAGACCGACTTTTTTCTGAATTTTTAGTGCGGGGCGGCTGAGTGTCTACAGCTCTGTCGAACCCACCCAGAAATTTCAGGATCGGTTCATGAATGGCCGAGATCCGTTGATAAATGTAAAATTCCTGGCTATCTTGTCTCTAAATCGAGATATCTTTAATTTTGCTGCTGGCTGCCCTGAATGTCTGTGATTCTGAAAAACGCGCATTGCAATTTGAGGTCTCATCCGTAACTTGGTCAGAACGGTCAGATCCGACGAGAATCTAGGGTTTCTCAGCTAAATACCAACTTTTTTCTGAATTTTCGGTGCGGTGCAGCTGAGAGTCTGAAGCTTTGTCGAACCGACCCAAGAATTTCAGGATCGGTTTATAAATAGCGGAGATCCGTTAAAAAATGTAGAAGTCCTGGCTATCTTGTCTTTAAATCGAGATATCTTCAATTTTGCTGCTGGCTGCCCTGAATGTCTGTGATTCTGACAGACGCGCATCGCACTTTGAGGTCTCATCCGTAACTTGGTCGGAACGGTCAGAACCGACGAGAATCTAGGGTTTCTCAGCCAAATAACAACTTTTTTCCGAATTTCCGGTGCGGTGCAGCTTAGTGTCTGGAGCTTTGTCGAACCCACCCAAGAATTTCAGGATCGGTTCATAAATAGCCGAGATCCGTTGATAAATGTAGAAGTCCTGGCTATCTTGTCTCAATCGAGATATCTTCAATTTTGCTGCTGGTCTGACCTGAATGTCTGTAATTCTGACAAACCCGCATTGCACTTCGAGGTCTCAACCGTAACTTGGTCAGAACCGTCAGAACCGACGAGAATCTAGGGTTTCTCAGCCAAATACCAATTATTCCTGAATTTTCGGTGCGGTGCAACTGAGTGTCTGGGGCTTCGTCGAACCGACCCAAGAATTTCAGGATCGGTTCATAAATCGCCGAGATCCGTTGAAAAATGTAGAATTCCTGGCTATCTTGTCTCTAAATCGAGATATCTTCAATTTTGCTGCTGTTCTGAGCTGAATGTTTGCGATTCTGACAAACGCGAATTGCAATTTGAGGTCTCATCCGTAACTTGGTCAGAACGGTCAGAACCGACGAGAATCTAGGGTTTTTCAGCCAAATACCAACTTTTTTCTGAATTTTCGGTGCGGTGCAGCTGAGTGTCTGGAGCTTTGTCGAACCGACCCAAGAAGTTCAGGATCGGTTCATCAATAGCCGAGATCCGTTGAAAAATGTAGAAGTCCTGGCTATCTTGTCTCAATCGAGATATCTTCAATTTTGCTGCTGGTCTGACCTGAATGTCTGTAATTCTGACAAACGCGCATTGCACTTCGAGGTCTCAACCGTAACTTGGTCAGAACCGTCAGAACCGACGAGAATCTAGGGTTTCTCAGCCAAATACCAACTTATTCCTGAATTTTCGGTGCGGTGCAGCTGAGTGTCTGAAGCTCTGTCGAACCGACCCAAGAATTTCAGGATCGGTTCATAAATCGCCGAGATCCGTTGAAAAATGTAGAATTCCTGGCTATCTTGTCTCTAAATCGAGATATCTTCAATTTTGCTGCTGTTCTGAGCTGAATGTTTGCGATTCTGACAAACGCGCATTGCAATTTGAGGTCTCATCCGTAACTTGGTCAGAACGGTCAGAACCGACGAGAATCCAGGGTTTTTCGGCTGAATACCAACTTTTTTCCGAATTTTCGGTGCGGGGCAGCTGAGTGTCTGGAGCTTTGTCCAACCCACCCAAGAATTTCAGGATCGGTTCATAAATAGCCGAGATCCGTTGATAAAGGTAGAATTCCTGGCTGTCTTGTCTTTAAATCGAAATATCTTCAATTTTCCTGCTGGCTGCCCTGAATGTCTGTGATTCTGACAGACGCGCATCGCACTTTGAGGTCTCATCCGTAACTTGGTCGGAACGGTCGGAACCGACGAGAATCAAGGGTTTCTCAGCCAAATAACAACTTTTTTCCGAATTTTCGGTGCGGTGCAGCTTAGTGTCTAGAGCTCTGTTGAACCCACCCAAGAATTTCAGGATCGATCCATAAATAGCCGAGATCCGTTAAAAAAATGTAGAATTCCTGGCTATCTTGTCTCTAAATCGAGATATCTTCAATCTTGCTTCTGGCTGCCCTGAATGTCTGTGATTCTGACAGACGCGCATCGCACCTTGAGGTCTCATCCGTAACTTGGTCGGAACGGTCGGAACCGACGAGAATCAAGGGTTTCTCAGCCAAATACCAACTTTTTTCCGAATTTTCGGTGCGGTGCAGCTGAGTGTCTAGAGCTCTGTTGAACCCACCCAAGAATTTCAGGATCGATCCATAAATAGCCGAGATCCGTTGAAAAATGTAGAAGTCCTGGCTGTCTTGTCTCAATCGAGATATCTTCAATTTTGCTGCTGGTCTGACCTGAATGTTCGCGATTCTGACGAAAGCGCATTGCAATCTGAGGTCTCATCCGTAACTTGGTCGGAACGGTCGGAACCGACGAGTATCTAGGGTTTCTCAGCCAAATACCAACTTATTTCTGAATTTTCGGTGCGGTGCAGCTGAGTGTCTGGAGCTTTGTCGAACCGACCCAAGAAGTTCAGGATCGGTTCATCAATAGCCGAGATCCGTTGAAAAATGTAGAAGTCCTGGCTATCTTGTCTCAATCGAGATATCTTCAGTTTTGCTGCTGGTCTGGCCTGAATGTCTGTAATTCTGACAAACGCGCATTGCACTTCGAGGTCTCAACCGTAACTTGGTCAGAACCGTCAGAACCGACGAGAATCTAGGGTTTCTCAGCCAAATACCAACTTATTCCTGAATTTTCGGTGCGGTGCAGCTGAGTGTCTGAAGCTCTGTCGAACCGACCCAAGAATTTCAGGATCGGTTCATAAATCGCCGAGATCCGTTGAAAAATGTAGAATTCCTGGCTATCTTGTCTCTAAATCGAGATATCTTCAATTTTGCTGCTGGTCTGACCTGGATTTTTGCGATTCTGACGAATGTGCATTGCACTTCGAGGTCTCATCCGTAACTTGGTCAGAACGGTCAGAACCGACGAGAATCTGGGGTTTCTCCGCCAAAAACCACCTTTTTTCTGAATTTTCGGTGCAGGGCAGCTGAGTGTCCGGAGCTCTGTCGAACCCACCTAAGAATTTCAGGATCGATTCATGAATAGCCGAGATTTGTTGAAAAAATGTAGAATCCCTGGCGATCTCGTCTCTAAATTAAGATATCTTTAATTTTGCTGCTGGCTGCTCTGAATGTCTGTGATTCTGACAAACGCGCATTGCACTCGGAGGTCTCATCCGTAACTTGGTCGGAACGGTCAGAACCGACGAGAATCTAGGGTTTCTCAGCCAAATACTAACTTTTTTCTGAATTTTTGATGCGTGGCAGCTGAGAAACGAATATCCGGTAAACGTTCGAATTTCGAACTCCCACGCCGAGGGATGCAGCGGCTGCACGGCGGTTGAGATCCGAGAACGGCGTGACTTCGAAAACACCGCGTTTTCGCGTTTGCAGAGGCAAAGATTCAAAATTTACCGAGACGCTGTACAATGTGGTACCGATCGAGAATTTTAGAACGTACACAAACGCAGAACAACACGAAGCGAGAATAATAATGACGCACGGAATAGAATTAATATGAACTTTAAAAAAAATAGGGTGAATAAATTTGAAAATATTTTAAAAATAATGAATAGTGAAACAGTAAGTAACCAATTCAGTATTGCAGGACAAGAAGAAAGATAGGATATCACGACGCGGAAATCATGATAACGCACGGAATAGAATTAATATTGAGCTCGAAGAGAAAAAGTTTGAACAAGTTATTAAAAAATTTAGGAATAATACAAAGAAAACAATAGGTCAAAATATCATTACCATCTTTTTGAAAACACGAGAAACTCCGACTCGGCGCGTGGTTGCCGAGAAACGAATATCCGGTAAACGTACGAATTTCGAACTCCCGCGCTGAGGAATGCTGCGGCTGCACGGCGGTTGTGAACCGAGAACGGCGTGACTTCGAAAACACCGCGTTTTCACGTTCGCAGAGGCAAAGTATCAAAATTTACGGAGACGCTGTATATTGTGGTACCGATCTAGAATTTTAGAACGTACACAAACGCAGAACAACACGAAGCGGGAATATTAATGACGCACGGAATAGAATTAATATAAGCTTTAAAAGAAATGGGATGGATAAATTTGAAAATATTTTATAAATGATGAAAACTGAAACAATAAGTTACCGATTCAGTATTGCAGGACAAAAACAAAGATAGGATATCACGACGCGGGAATAATGATAACGCACCGAATAGAATTAATATTGAGCGCAAAGAGGAATAGTTTAAAGAAGTTATAAAAATTTATAAATGCTGAAAAGAGAACAATAAGTTGGAATATTATTACAATTTTTTAAAAAACACGGAAACTCTAACTCTGCGCGTGGTTGACGAGAAACGTATATCCGGTAAACGTTCGAATTTCGAACTCCCACGCCAAGGGATGCAGCGGCTGCACGGCGGTTGAGAACCGAGAACGGCGTGACTTCGAAAACACCGCGTTTTCGCGTTCGCAGAGGCAAAGATTCAAAATTTACAGAGACGCTGTACAATGTGGTACCGATCGAGAATTTTCGAACGTACACAAATGCAGAACAACACGAAGCGGGAATATTAATGACGCACGGAATAGAATAAATATAAGCTTCAAAAAAAAATTGGATAAAAAAAATTGAAAATATTTTATAAATGATGAAAAATAAAACAGAAAAATACCGATTGAGTATTGCAGGACAAAAACAAAGATCGGATATTACGACGCGGAAATAATGATAACGCACCGAATCGAATTAATATTGAGCGCGAAGAGGAATAGTTTAAAGAAGTTATGAAAAAATTCATAAACGCTGAAAAGAGAACAATAAGTTGGAATATTATTACTATCTTTTCAAAAACACGGAAACTCTGACTCTGCGCGTGGTTGACGAGAAACGAATAACCGGTAAGCGTTCGAATTCCGAACCTCCACGCCGAGGGATGCAGCGACTGCACGGCGGTTGAGAACCGAGAACGGCGTGACCTCGAAAACACCGCGTTTTCGCGTTCGCAGAGGCAAAGATTCAAAATTTACAGAGACGCTGTACAATGTGGTACCGATCTCGAATTTCAGAACGTACACAAACGCAGAACAACACGAAGCGGGAATATTAATGACGCAGGGAATAGAATTAATATGAGCTTTTAAAAAAATAGTATGAATAAATTTGAAAATATTTTATAAATTATGGAAAGTGAAACAATAAGTTACCGATTAAGTATTGCAGGACAAAAACAAAGATAGGATATCACGACGCGGAAATAATGATAACGCACGGAATAGAATTGATCGTAAGCTCGAAGAGACAAAGTTCGAATAAGTAATGAAAAATTTAGAAAGAATAACAAGAAAACAATAGGTCGAAATATCATTACCATCTTTTCGAAAACACGAAAAACTTTGACTCTGCGCGCGGTTGACAAAAAA
The DNA here is from genome assembly GCF_021155765.1 of Diprion similis. Classification (NCBI taxonomy): domain Eukaryota; kingdom Metazoa; phylum Arthropoda; class Insecta; order Hymenoptera; family Diprionidae; genus Diprion; species Diprion similis. The sequence continues at coordinate 10,306,522 of NC_060113.1, read as the reverse complement.
CTAATATCCGGTGGACATTCGAATTTCGAACTCCCACGCCGAGGGATGCGACGGCTGCACGGCGGTTGAGGTCCGAAAACGGCGTGACTTTGAAAACACCGCGTTTTCGCGTTTGCAGAGGCAAAGATTTGAAATTTACAGAGACGCTGTACAATGTGGTACCGATCTAGAATTTTAGAACGTGCACAAACGCAGAACAACGCGAAGCGGGAATATTAATGACGCACGGAATAGAATGAATATAAGCTTTAAAAGAAATAGGATGAATAAATTTGAAAATATTTTATAGATGATGAAAAGTGAAACAATAAGTTACCGATTGAGTATTGCAGGACAAAAACAAAGATAGGATATCACGACGTGGAAATAATGATAACGCACCGAATAGAATTAATATTGAGCGCAAAGAGGAATAGTTTGAAGAAGTTATAAAAATTTATGAATGCTGAAAAAAGAACAATCAATTGGAATATTATTACTATCTTCTTAAAAACACGGTAACTCTAACTCTGCGCGTGGTTGACGAGGAACGAATAACCGGTGAGCGTTCGAAGTTCGAACTTTCACGTCAAGGGATGCGGCGGCTGCACGGCGGTTGAGAACCGAGAACGGCGAGACTCTGAAACCACCACGTTCTTGCGTACGCACAGGCAAATATTCAAAATTAACAATGATACCGATCTAGAATTATAGGACATACACGAACGCAAAACAATACGAGGCGGCAATATTGATCATGCACGGAATAGAATTGATATTGAGCTCAAAGAAATAAAGGACGAATGAGTTGAGAAAAAAAAATTCCAAATGATGAAGAGAAAAACAATGAGTTGAAATATTACTACCATCATTTCCAAAACACGAGAAACCCTGACTTTGCGCGTGGTTAACGAGAAAATAATATCCGGTAAAAGTTCGAATTTCGAACTCCCACGCCGAGGGATGCAGCGGCTGCACGGCGGTTGGGAACCGAGAACGGCGTGACTTCGAAAACACCGCGTTTTCGCGTTTGCAGAGGCAAAGATTCAAAATTTACAGAGACGCTGTACAATGTGGTACCGATCGAGAATTTTAGAACGTACACAAACGCCGAACAACACGAAGCGTGAATATAAATGACGCACGGAATAGAATTAATATAAGCTTCGAAAAAAATGGTATGAAGAAATTTGAAAATATTTTATGAAAGATAAAAAATGAAACAATAAGTTACCGATTAAGTATTGCAGGACAAAAACAAAGATAGGATATCACGACGCGGAAATAATGATAACGCACCGAATAGAATCAATATTGAGCTCGAAGAGAAATAGTTTGAATAAGTTATGAAAAAATTTATGGATGATCGAAAGAAAACAATAGGTTGAAATTTTATGACCATCTTTTCAAAAACACGAGAAACTCAGACTCTGCGCGTGGTTGACGAGAAACGAATATCCGGTAAACGTTCGAATTTCGAACTCCCACGCCGAGGGATGCAGCGGCTGCACGGCGGTTGAGAACCGAGAACGGCGTGACTTCGGAAACACCGCGTTTTCGCGTTCGCAGAGGCAAAGATTCGAAATTTACAGAGACGCTGTACAAGGTGGTACCGATCGAGAATTTTAGAACGTACACAAACGCCGAACAACACGAAGCGTGAATATAAATGACGCACGGAATAGAATCAATATAAGCTTAAAAAAAAATGATATGAAGAAATTTGAAAATATTTTATAAAAGATAAAAAATGAAACAATCAGTTACCGATTGAGTATTGCAGGACAAAAACAAAGATAGGATATCACGACGCGGAAATAATGATAACGCACCGAAAAGAATCAATATTGAGCTCGAAGAGAAATAGTTTGAATAAGTTATGAAAAAATTTATGAATGATCGAAAGAAAACAATAGGTTGAAATTTTATGACCATCTTTTCAAAAACACGAGAAACTCAGACTCTGCGCGTGGTTGACGAGAAACGAATAGCCGGTAAACGTTCGAATTTCGAACTCCCACGCCGAGGGATGCAGCGGCTGCACGGCGGTTGAGAACCGAGAACGGCGTGACTTCGGAATTACCGCGTTTTCGCGTTCGCAGAGGCAAAGATTCGAAATTTACAGAGACGCTGTACATGGTGGTACCGATCGAGAATTTTAGAACGTACACAAACGCCGAACAACACGAAGCGTGAATATAAATGACGCACGGAATAGAATTAATATAGGCTTAAAAAAAAATGGTATGAAGAAATTTGAAAATATTTTATAAAAGATAAAAAATGAAACAATAAGTTACTGATTGAGTATTGCAGGACAGAAACAAAGATAGGATATCACGACGCGGAAATAATGATGACGCACGGAATAGAATTAATATTGAGCCTAAAAAGAAATAGTTTAAATAAGTTATAAAAAATGTATGAACGATGAGAAGAGAACAATTAGTTGAAATATTATCACCATCTTTTTCAAAACACGGGAAACTCTGACTCTGCGCGTGGTTGACGAGAAACAAATAACCGGAAAACGTTCGAATTCCGAACTTTCACGACAAGGGATGCGGCGGCTGCACGGCGGTTGAGAACCGAGAACGGCGTGACTTCGAAACCACCGCGTTCTCGCGTACGCAGAGGCAAAGATTTAAAATTTACAATGATACCGATCGAAAATTTCAGAACATACACAAACGCAGAACAACACGAAGAGGCAATATTAATTATGCACGGAATAGAATTGATATTGAGTTGAAAGAAATGAAGGACGAATGAATTGAGAAAAAAAATTTGAAATGATAAAAAGAAAAACAATCAGTTGGAATATTATCAGCAGCTTTTTATAAACGCGGGAAACTCCGACTATGCGCGTCGTTGATGGAAAACGAGGGGTGGGGTGGAAATTCCGAAATTCGAAAGCACCGAAAGCGCAAAATAACCAATTTTTAACACCGAACAACAAATTTTGTTGAATGTATTGCAGCGAACGTGTACTCAGCTGGAAGTACAAGCCATAGAATGGTTAAAGTGTCGAATAAAAAGTTATGCGTGATTAAATTTATATATTATACGCTTTTCCAAGTCCGTGAGCAAACGACATGAGTAATAAATCGAATTAACAGTAATACTACAATATTAATGTCGCAGGTCTGATATTCTATCAAGTACAAAATTCCGAAAATTGGAAAGTCGAACGACTATTAATTCGAAAGTGTAGATGTAAGGAAAATCTGAAGAAACACTTGTGCGGTTTTGAGTTTCAGAGTTTCAGAAATTACCTTAACGAAAGTAAAAGATTCCGAATTATAAAGTTCCGAAATAGCAATGTTCGGAGAACCAAGATTGACGCTCATAGAATAGTTTACTCGACGCATCGAGAGAGCAGCGCCGTTGACATCAGAACCCTTGGATCCGACAACGCTCCAATGTCAGTGCGGACTCTAGCGACAGAAATTAGAACTGCTCTCACCTCCATCTCACAGTTTTGCTATTATAACTCATGGGGCAAATATTACGAACGAAGGCAGGATAGGTTTACAACAGGCTGAATCCATATCAAATCGTGCAGGCTAGCGCACTCCATATTTCAGAATTGCTCGGAACTAAAGTATATTCTTTCTTGGCCAAAATGAGCAGACACGTATATTTTATTATAACCCAAATAAATTTCAGACGCCCGACATCGATATTTCAAGATTATAAGGTAAATGCGGCATTTCCTGATATTTAACGTTCAATTTATGAAAAATATACGCTAACTTAGCAGTTTTCGTACTGTTCGCAAAATTCTTGTTTTGGAATAAGTAGAATCCCACACGCCGTCAAATCAGAATCGCAAAAGCAAAATTTTCAAAGTTCCAAAATAGCGATTTCAAAAAAAGACACAAAATTTTGTTTCCAAATCGTTTTTTTGAGGATTTTTAGATTTTTATCATAAAAAAACCGTATTCACCTTCCAATCTGAACAAATTGGTATTGAGCGTGCAAAACATAAGTTTCCGCTTATTTTGGCTAAGGAAGAACATACTTCCAGTTACGAGCAATTGTGGAATATGCATTACCTCCGCTGACCTGCATGATTTGAGATGGATTTACTCGATAGCGATTTAGATCTTCGCTATCGAAAGGATTGAGATGACACAATTCGGATCTTCACCTACAGACTGCATTTTACAAAACAAATTAAACGTCCGATACATGTGAATTCAGAAGTCCCTCTAAAAGTCCTCTTCCTGTTGAAGCGGGCAACTAAAATTTGGAAATTCATCAAATATTAATCTTTCAATACTCAAGGGAGTGTCTTTTCGATTTCGAAGTTGACGTTTATATCTCCATGTATCGAGGTCCACGTATCTCTTAACTAAAGCACTCCATTAATTATTGTTGAACAATAGTTGAACAAAATAAATTAAAATGAATATATAAAATATTGCGATTTCGTAGGTTCCAAGCCATTTTTATAATTCTGCGTAAAATTCCAATAAATTTGGGTGTTTTTGTTCAAAATTGTGTGTAGAATGCGGCTGAAAGCCCTTTTTCGTGTATGAGATACGTGGACTTCGATATTTGGAGATATATACCTCAACGTTGAAATCGATCCGGGCATCATTTACAATAAATGCAACAATCAATTTTACAGTCTCGATCAAGCTATTTCGTCCTTAACCCTTCTTTGACACACTTACTTTTGGTCACGATTTTCACACACCGGATGGTTTATCTGACCCGGATGGTGCTTCATCCACCTGTCATTAACAACCCTTAGGTTAGTTTGGAAAATCAGGGATATATTTTGTATATTCTTTAATATGCCTGCAGAATTAAAGTTCGAAAAATATAAAATAAACTTGTTTCAATAAAATTATTGAACACTTTTGAACATGTAAAAGTGAGCATTCTCTCTCGTTTTCGTCCGGGTCAAAATGTTCCGGACTGTCAACGAAGGGTTGAATGTGATTTTTTATCGTATCTTCACAGCCAGCAAAAAATAGCCTTTCGAATTAAAAATAATGTAAATACTATCCGAACTAACCGATTTAATATTGGATTTGATCGGTCGAACGGTCTTTCAGATATCCGCTGAATAAAATTTTGTTATGATATCTCAAGAGTGGATGAATTAATTTCATAAAAATTGGTCCTTCAAAGTTTACTACATCACTCATTACGAATTCGAAGTCAAATTTCAAAAATTCAAAGTGAAACCAATGTGGTGGTCCAAAATCCATAAATTAATAACTTTCCATGAAAACTTGCTGGTATCAGAAGGTATTGTGCGTTGGTGATCACAAATCTATCGCAGATTTCTTTTCTTGATGTTTTCATTATTTTTTCATTATTTATTACTTCACACTCATGTCCTTTATTTCTCGAATATCGATATCCAAACTAGAAACTGACTCGGGCGGTGGAAAGTTCGAGGGCTATAACCCGTGAAGACCGATCAAATGAAACGCATCTGGTTTCATTCAATTTCTACATTTGAAACCTGATTGGTTTTATGAGAGTCGTATCAAAAAAATTGAAATAAAAGTGACACATTGGAAAAATTCAATGAACCTATTATGAATACATTTTTTTTTTTATTAATTGTATTCCATTTTCACGAATTAAATTTATTATTTCATATTTTGTGTGTACCTTATGTGCGAAATTCATTGCAAACTGATCATGCTACATATAAGTGTGCCCAACTCTATTGACAGCTTAAGGTAGGTGTGATATATATTTATATGTACCAAATTCTAATTTACGTTTTCTGAGTGCATGGGAAAAAGCCTGTGATTTGATGTAGATTTCAACGGGATAGAACAAGGGTGTTACCCTATACTAATCACGATCATAATACAAATCGTCCATTTGCGTCACGTTTATTCACACGCGTACATGATTAATCAGGACCTTTCAGTGAGTGGACGAACGGCCCGTAGGAAAAGTTTCATCCCGAAACAGGATGGCTCTACTACTATTATTTAAGTTTTCTATTGTTTACAGAAAAAAAAACAATGAAAAAGTGTTCATTAGTGAGTCAGTGATACCAAGAGTGATATCGAGCAGCAAAAGTTCGACTATATGATGTGATCTATTCGGACATCTCCTGCATAATTACTACGCATATATGGGTCTCCACTTCAAGTAAGTTGTTTACATCGTCTAATTACAGTGATTGTTTTTCAAACGTGTAACAAATAATTGTAATCAAGCACTATCGATTTTGTAAGATTAGGTTACCGTAAAATTTTCTTTTTTTTTTTCTTAAATTGAATTGAACTGAATTAAATTAATTCTTGAATGTCTACAATTCGGTGAAAAACTGAACGAAGCGTATAGACAAGAAACCAAAAACTGATCCTTTCGGATGCAATTGTTAAGTCTGTGAAATTTATCCAAATGATATTTTTTGATTCCGATTTTGACTTTATATATTCAATGAAAAATTTGCCGTGTTTATATTATATAAAAAATGTCTTTCGGGTAAATTTTATAGATTTGAAAATTGCATTCGAAAAGATCAATCTTTGACATCTTATCCATACGCTTTGTTCGGTTTTTCACCGAATTATGGACATTTACGAATTACTTTAATTTAATTCAATTTAATTTGCGAAAAAAAACAACAGTGAAATAATTTTTAAAAATAGAAAGAATGAATTGCCCACTATGAAACTAGGCTTAGAAATCTTCAAATAAATAACAGTTTTTCATAAGAAAAAATGAAAAAAAATTGAAGAAGACAATCAATACAGAAAATGCGATTTTATGCTTAAAATTTGAGAAACTGATTAAATTAAAACATGAATGATTTTCAAAATAATCTTGAATGAAAGAGTATTTCGAAACAAAACTTTTAACCCCTCATTTTTTTAAATCACTTCATTCTTCAGAAAGTTATAGATAAACGAAAAAAATGGAAATATGAAAAAAAACCTAATGGGTGCATTTTTTAAGATAAAAATTAGAAAAACTCAGGTGAATTACTCATCATGAGCTCGAAATGAGAAAAAAAATTAGCAAATTTGAAAATACAAAAGTCCAGCAGTGGCCGGTTTGGCATGGAAAGCCACATATATTATTTAGCATATATTTTTCATTGTCATTAAATAACAAATGAGGGTATATACATCTTACATTGGATTTTAGAGTGTCATGTATAGTATGTATTTTACTTCCAGAAGAAACCCTCATTCATGCGCGCCAGCTTTAAAATTGTACGTTAACCCGTTGCGGCTACACGGAGTCCAGTGGACTCCAGGCAAACTTTGTGGCTATTTTACGTTGAAAATACCTTTTTTCCATTATTTAGTATGTAGAAACGTACCATTGTCATTTCAAGAGATTTGCGAAAATTCGTAACTTCAAACTTCAAAAGAAATATCCTTTTCTCAAATTTCATTGAAGCTCTATTTTTTTCTTAAAAATACATTGTATCCGGAGTATAATGACGTACTTTTTATACGATACAGCAAACATTTAATTTCGTCGATTTTTTTTTTCAATGGTAAAAAAGTTAAATTTCGTGAATTAGCATTTTTTTTTAATTTTAAAATAAAAAAAAAAAAATATTGGATAACTCAGAAGAAATGTCGAATTGAAGTTTGGCGCAAGATTCAAGTCAATGTGCCAAATAGAACGCAAAATGGATCTGTTTTTCTGTGTGGGGTCCGCTGGACCCCATTTGACCGTTAAATTATAATTAGAAGGTGTGACCGCAACGGGTGAAAGTTGATTTTGGGGTTATCTGAACCTCAAGTTAGTGACTATGGTTAAATAAAATAAATTCGTGGAAGTACTAATATCTAAAGTCCTGTTGAATACAGACAATGTGTCATTGAATATTGCACATTCAAATAATATCAGTATCTAGTTTCTTGAGTGAATTTTTCTATAATCATAAATTTTAAAAGATATCAGTAAAAGAAAAGTTAATCAAACATCTAGTTTTCACTGCATCGTTAATCACGGCATCCATCACCAAGTGCCGTAGAGCGTCAACGTGCTACAGTTTCTTTTGCCTGCTACCCTACTTCTTCGTTCCTTACTATCTATAGGATAGGTACGCTGTCCACTCTTAGCTTCGAACGAAACGTGCAGTAAACAACGCAAAATATAGTCATTTCTCGCGGCGCCAGTCTTAAAAGTATATGAGCGCGGCCACGCCACCTGGGTGTTAGCACCCTCTTTCATTATGAATCTTTAGTCGAAACGTGTATGATCGGTTGTCGCGCTGCTTTGTTGCTATTCTTTCGTGAACCGTGGTACGCATCGTCCGCCAAGTTATAGATTTCACTTTTGCGTGTACATTTTATTATATCATTGACTATTTCAAGAAGTGTTCGTTGGATTTATTGTTTGATTATTTGTGTAGTGTATTTTACGATATTAATCATGAACTAAATTATGTTTGAACTGTGGAATGTTTTTATTTTTTGTGGACTTTTTTAAAAGATATATCGTAGTTAACTTGTATTTCAAACTACATAACGTAGACTAATTGTTAAGCTGTTTTGTGGTAATATTATTTCTTTTGTTATTTTATCTATATAATCTTCCGTGTTTCACAATGCCTCCTCGGCCTCATGGCAATGCAAGAAGACATCTTCCGCGGAACAAGCGAGTACTGGATGGAAGAATTTTTCGTATCAACAAGACAGGAAACACAGGCGTTATGTGAGAATTATCTAGATATTTGTATCGTATATCAATCGGTGGTGATTGCATGGTACTATAAATTTATTGTCAATAAACCGACTAGTTTTGTTTGTTCGTCATCGATAACGAAAAAATATTTTTGCGGTATTCTAAGAGTGACGAGTGACGAGGAGGCCATCGAAGTAATATGTTATTCCCGGATCGGATGGAAGGGGGGGGGGGGGGGGGGGGCAATACTTGTGAACACTTTTTTCTTATTGTTAGATAAATTCTGCACGTACTGTCACGGCGTATCTTTAAAGTCATTTTAATGAAAGGTTTTATTTTTTATTATTTTATTTTGGTAATTTAACTTACCGTTACTTCCCTACTTTATTTTATTGTAATTCAACTCAGATTTTACAGTGATTCATTCGAATTTGAGTTCATATTCGATCATTTCAATTAGATTCTCATACTTCTTGTTATTGCAAATAGAATCATTTGGATCAAAATTATTATTCTCGATTCAGGGAAAACCTGGAAATCAGGGATTATTATTATTATTCTTCCCTGCGAATAATGTAAATTCTGAAAAAATAGACTCTAAAATTAATCGATAAAAATCGTGTTGAGAAGTAAAGTGCTTCTCGATCGGAAATTTTCGTAGTAGGTATGTACGAAAGGACTTTCTGAAAAATCTTGTGACAGTGGAACAATACTACCCAGCTATATTTCATCGATTAGCGATGAGCACCTACAATATTTCTATAATTTCCAAGAATTCTCCACATAAATAGTAAATTATGCGGCATACCCATAAAGTAGGTTTTTTCATGCGAGGATAACAATTTTTTGTACGAGCTGCAGGCGAGCCGAAAGCGAGTAATGAAATTATTATTCGTGCCAAAATTAACAATAATAAAAATTATAATATTTAAAAAAAATTATAATATTAAAAAATCGGTATCGGGCGTGAAAACTTCAATTGGGTAATAATGAAATATACATGTCCGCTTATTTTGAGCGTGTAAGAATTTCGGAATACGACCTGCGCTGGCCTGCATGATTTGAGATAAATTCGGCCTATAAGCCTATTGTCAGTTATTATTCTAAATTGTACATAGCACCCCGGTCGTTTTTATTTTACGAGTTACCTGATCGCTTTCTGATCTAGGATTATATTTATATTCGATCGTAATGTACTTTTTCACAGTTACTTGCATTGCGGAACACCGTTTTGTAAAGGGACCGCAAAAATATTGCCTGATAGTGAAAACTTGGTTGCGGTAGAGGACCATTCCGACTGCTGCTTTGAAGACCGTTATGCCGAAGATGTGGCTGACTTTAAATCTGCGCTCAAAAGACAGTATTGGAAGCTCCGAGTCCTTTACGACAATACTGTTGAAATGTGAGTATTGGTTTTAGTCATTTTCATAATATAAATATAAATTACGTATATTTGGTCTTTTTGACACTTCGATTACCGGCTATTTTGCAAGAAGATGCCCTGGTTGATTCGACGTTGTCTTATATATCCCTAAATATCGAAGTCCGCGTATTTGAAACGCCGAAGATGGCTTAACAGTCCCATTTCATTCATAATTCTCAACAAAAACACTCCGATTCATTTTCATTCAACGCAGAAATACAAAAATGAATATTGTTCACAATAATGAAAAAAGAATGCTGTGCATTTTTTAGCTCTTAATATCATTGTTTATTCTATTTTTCTCTGTCTGTCTCGAGGAGACGAGCATCGTGCGTGGCCGGGAGGTATGTCCACTCCGTGCGACTTTCTCTTTCTCTCTGCCTCTGCGTTATGTCCCCGCGATGCGATTTTCTCTCTCTCTCCTCGTCTGTTTATCGCATGAAGGGGGCTTAACGCTATTTCCCTTACTTGACAAAATATATTCTATTTCTGTTTTAAGTAATAACAACACAAAAATAATATTAATTTATAATTTCGTATTCTTCGGAAAAAAAGAGATAAAAAATCGCGTGGAGGGGGCTTGACGCTATTTTCCTGACGTGATAAAAATATAAAAATATAAGCAACATAATCGAATCTAAATCGAATTACATTCAGAATTAACGAAAAAGCGTAAGGAACTTCATTTCCGACGGGAGCCCCCCGACCGCACACGTTTTTTTCGACTTTGGAATATCATAACTTGACAAAACATTAGTATTCTTATGAGAATGAAACGTATTTTTGTGGAGAATTGAACACTCTACAAAAAAGGTTTGCTGTCATTTTATGATAAACTACTCTTTCAAAAGTTATTTAAGGTTCGTAAGTACCTTTTGACCTCAAAAATTTGACAGTATTATTTTTTCGTCATTTGTAATAAAATTTTCAACTCTCATATTGAAAAAAATAGTCGACTGTTTATGCAATCTAATGTACGCAGTAATGTTTATCAACGTTTCCGGTGGCTTACTTTTTTTTTTTTAAATCAGAACTGGAACGAGTTTGTAATCAATCACTTTGTAACCAAATTTTATCTGCCAATGACTAGCGACGCAAGTGAATGGAGAAACAAACGATACATTAATCATAGAAACGTAAAATTTATATATATGCAAAGAAAACTCGTTTCAGTTTTAATTCCGAAATATTGTATGCATGGAGTCTACGCACGACAAAAGTGAAACTTCTTGCAAATTAATTGTCAAGAGAAATAATCTATTGATATCTTCTTATTCGAGATGAACCAAAATAATTGGTAATAGTAAGGATGAGGATGATAAGTATGATCTGAAATGAAAAAAAAAAATTGTTGCGTCAATGGTTAGCCGTTAAAAAACTGAGAAATAGACAAACATAGGCAGCGGTAGGAGAATTCAGTAGCATCACTGCTGCATTATTTCTTAGCATGCTACACAGAATTTAAGGCTGGCTTGGGGGGATGGAGGAACGCAGCTAACTTGGGTTAAATTCTCCGCGGGAAATTTAATTGGGTACACCGTTTGACACTTAGGTTACTAATATATTACGTATAACATATGTCATGAACATGACTGTTATATTAGCATTTCGTTCTGTATGTGATATTTCTGCCATAAAATTAAAAAAGCCGTTTTTGAGAAGAAGCGTATAACTCGGGTCAGAAAACTGGATAATTCATTGGAATTCTGGAATCATGGAATGTAAATTGGTCACAGACGATGCACCTTGACCTCGTGCTGCAAGTTCGTACTCGTCGGATACCGCATACTTTCGCTATTGCTACACAATATACTATTTACCAGTCTTTACCGATTATCTACAATGAAAAGAGATAACATTATAATATGGCAAATAATCTCCACTGTTGTAACTGATTTTAACTGCTGTTATCGTTACTATCACAATAATAGGTTTCCCAGAGAAATTCGAATACGAGTACCATTCCACACTATTGTTGACTCAATGAAACGATGGCGAAAATACACATATCCGCCATGCCCGAACAGTCTAGAAGAAATGGCCCGTCAACTAGCTGATCCAGAAAACCAACGCATATTGGAATATGCAGAAGGCCGCCTGGTAACCAAGACAATCCGGGATCATGAGCAAAACATACATTTATTGATATACGAAAGCCAATTTATTGAAGAGGAATTCCAAAATTTAACAAGGATATTTATAGATGGAACGTTCCAGACGACGCCTCGAGTTGCAGGTGTCTACCAACTCGTTTCACTCCTAGGCGTTAGACATGATCACGTAAGATGCTCTAAAGTTACATATATACAATTATCCCATTTTATTGTTCGAATTTTCTGTCACTAATTGACTACATTGATTCAAGGCCATACCGTTTGCTCACATCTTGATGTCCAAAAAAATAGAAGGCAGCTACAGGGCTGTTTTAAACGAAATCAAGAGGATCACGAACACTGCGCATGTAACTGTCGTCATGACAGATTTCGAGGTGGCATTACGTAACGCCTGCCGATACGTATTTGAAAATGCTATGATCACAGGCTGCAGTGTGCATTATGACCGGGTACAAAAAATTATTTCTTTCGACATCACAGTGTTAACTATACATGGGGTTCATCACTGATAATATCTGGCTCATACCTGTGCTTGAATTCCGAGAAATCATTTGTAATCCCATTGGCATCGAATCATTTGGAATATTGCTGAATCTTTGAACTGTCAGAATTGATCAATGAACCCCTTGTTCACCCCTTGTTTCAGATAATTACTACCACTTTTCTTTCTTAGGCTTTGTTGAAAAAGGTTAAGGCGCTTCGACTAACACATCTGTTCACTACAAACCCAGAAATGAGGACATTTATGAAACGGATTATGGCTTTGGCATACTTGCCTGAAGACACAACCATGGACGAGTACTTTTCGCTAGTAAATGCCTTGCCACTCGAAATGCGGTACTCGTTAAGGTCATTGCTTGACTACTACAGACGCCAGTGGTTGACGGCTGTAACTCCAGGTGGTTTCAGCGTCTTCGGAATGTCAAAGCGGACCAACTATGTTGTGGAATCTTACAACAGCGTGCTGGCGAACAAGCTTGGAAAACATCCAAATGCCTGGACTTTTATTCGTTGGTTAACTAGTCTATTCTCCTATATATTACCTTTTTTTTATCAAGCAAATTGACCCGTGTTATTTGCAAAAACTCACATTCCTACTAATTCATAGGCTAACGCATTGTCAAAAATTATTGGACGAAGGTTCCTTTTCTAATTGTGAAAATTCATGTTTTATAATCACATCTCATTCTCTTTCTCTTGTTATTGAAACATCTTGTTTATTCCTTATAAGTGGTTTCAATGGTGTTAAATTTTCATCAGAAAAACTTACGAAATTGACATCTGCCGCAAAAGATGATTTGCATAGGCTGAGGCAAGGTGCACGTATCAGTCGACATCCGCGATACGAAACAAATTATAAAGAAAAAAAATTGCAAAAAGGTTAGTCTTTTGTGTATGTTCAAATAGAAGCTAAAAGGTAAATAATACAACGTCAACTAGAGTTTTACACTTTTCGTTTGGATGCAAATACTGTTGTACCGGAAAAATATTTCTATGTATATCAGACATCAATTTTAAATACCTCCAGTCCTCAACAAAAATAATGACAGTTTCGGATACATTAGTAATGGTAATTCATTTTGTCTGAGTAGCGTGGCAAAAGCTGATTGACGGAGAAATCACAGCAACGGACCTCCGAGAATTGGGAGCGTCATTAGAAGGCCACTTACGTCAACGTCTGGTACGGGTCAAGGACGATCCAGACGAAGGGCAAATACAAATAAATGCGTACCACGGGGAAATGGATGCAGGTAAATGAGATCTTTCAGTTAATGGATCATCGGCAAAGTTAAAGAAAGACGGGGCTGAAGCTAGCAGTCAGAATAAGCAGCCAAACTTTCTAATGCTCGTTCAAATAAGGTAGTGAAATCCAAAAATTGAAATTTTATGAAATACCTTAAACCACCAAAACTTTCATAGAATTATGATGCTACAAGTGAATTGCATTTTTCTATTTCCAAAAAGTTCAACACGATTGGCTGCTAACTCTCCCTCCTAGATTCAGCTTCATTAAAAAAAGTGCCCCAAATATCTCAAAAAAGGGTTTTATTTCGCATTACGAATGGCGCCAAGAGGTCCATTTTCACAACTAAGCAACTCTATAAGGGCATTGAAAAATGTTTGGGGTGAAATTCATCCAATACGACCTATTAGGGTTGATTTTTCCTGAAAATAATAGGTACGTGTATTTACACACGTTTACTTATATTCCTTACTTTGATCATATAGTTAATCTTGCATAATATTTGTGTTTCGTTTTTATTTTAGTTGAGGATCCTCATTTTCAGAGAAACCTTTTTGGAGAAAATCGCAATTTACAAGTGCCACAAAATGCAGGTAAGGAATAAACCATTAAAAAGGGAACATACAATTCTCTCAGTACTTTTACGATTATTAACGACTTTCTATTTCGGATAACCAATACAAAATAAAAGAAGTAAAATCATACGGATAAGAAAAAGCTGAGCCAAATTGTGTATAGTGTCGCATTATATCCTTTATTGTTTCTTGAAATAATAATTTCGAAGTAGACGCTGGTCTGAATGAATTAATCAACATTAAATACATATACTGGAATTTTTTTAAAGATTTTGTTGCTAAAATCACAATTCAAATGGTATATACGCTTTGTTGGTTTTCACTCACTTATATTCAAAGAACGAAAACGTTTGAGCTGTTGTTTCAGAACTCGATTTGAATGTGATCGAGAGGTCTTCGACGGATGAATCTGAGACACAAGATGAACACGGTAACTGAGATAACATATGTAAAGAACATCACTGTCAGTTTTCGATTTTCTATGCCAATAATTAGTGTGGGCCCTTCTGAATTCCAATGTGTCGTAGAATCGTACAATAGTTCAACCAATTTGATCAAGTTTTGCGAAAATCGTTGAAAATCATTTAGATTGCATAATATGACATTAGTTTTATGTAGTCTTCAGTTTTATACTAGTTTGACGAGTTCTCAAACTTTCAACAGTAGAATATCAATAGTCCTCCAAGGCAATGACTTTGTCATGAGAAGTTTTGGAAGTTTAATGACAAGGTTTTCTGCATCCCAGTACTAATCCAACTGAACACATTGAAAATATGGTTATGAAGTCAGCGACGCATAGTCTTAAAAGTTCAGAGGCTCATGCGATGTATTTTACTCAATTATTGTTTTGCTACTACCCTAATTACATTCAGACACAAAGTGCTTGAAAATAATCGGCAACCTACTCTTTGATTCTTAATCTGTGTTGTATATTCGAACACAAAGAATATATGTAAGTTTAATGACTTTCAAAAGTTTGGTAAACTTTTAAGGTACAGCAACATGCACATAACTTTTCCTGTCAAAACAAGTATAACTCAGAGGACTATATAAACAGCTTTCAGCTTTTATATAGCTTTGAAAATTAGGAGATCTACCTCGTAATTCAAATCGTAACATACGATTCTCATTTTGCAGAAAGTGATAACGGAATCTTAGAGGTTTCAAATGAAAGTGAATCTGAAGATAATACATCAGATGCATTTTTCAGTTTTCTTATAATTAAATTACTTGAAAATGCGACTATGATGTCGTCCCAACTACAGGGAGAAATTTATGATTAGTTAATTGTAAGATAGAAAGAATCATAAATACATAATAAGATATGATTTGTATTATGCAGGGAGTGATATCGAGAGGCTACGGCTGGCAGAAGAAGCTGCAGTGGCCGATCACAGATTAGGTGACGTATTCGATACTGAACGGAGATAGTCCATTATTTCATTATGGAGCTTTGAAAATTACAAGTTTCACGTCACAATTAAAAGCGTAACAGATGATTTATATTTTCCAGAAAGTGATGATGACTTCGAAGAGGTTTCGAGTGAAACTGAATTGGAAGATAACGGATCAGGTGAATGGCTATTTTGTTAGCATTAAATTATTTGTAAACGCAACTATGATGTTAACCACCGGGAGAAATTCATGATTAATAAATTGAAAGGTAGAAAACATCATGAATATATAATAAGATATGATTTCTATTATGCAGGGAGTAATATCGAGAGGGCACACCTGGCAGAGGAAGATGCAGTGCCCGATCATAGATTAGGTGACGTTTATTATACTGGATGGAGATAATTCATTATTTCATTGTATTTCATGCTCACTGTCATTCAAATTCATTTTTGTTCCAGACATTAAATTTGTTTACTTAAATTCTTTCAGAAATCATGGTACAAAACGCACCGGCAGAGGAGAGATTGTCTCCCCTGCCCAGTCCTCGCCAAGTTATGGGTGGGGAGTCAGGTATTAATACTTGTTTCCTGACGAATAACCTAAGAAAAACCTACACAGCTTCATTGTATTAAATGTTAAACGAGTTTGGATGCAGCGACTATTGTTCCTAATTACTATTATGTATTTCAGGAGAATTAGAACCCGAAATAGTGGTGTTGGATGAGGCAGAACCTGCAATGAACGCCGAAAACCCTGGCATAGTTGAAGCTACTAACCACGGTAACAGAATCAATATAATCCTCATGCTGAGGAATCGAAAACAGTAGAGTAGCAAGCGAAGGAATAATGCTCAATAGAGATTAAATTCATAATTTTTTCTTTTAGATGTAACAGCTACGGTAGAGAATCAAATAACTGCAAAAGGTAATTGAAGTTCATTAACAGGCATAGCAAACAAGAAAAATTACTGAAAATACTGTCTTCTTGAAGTTACGCTGCTTCCGTACTGTGTAATGCTAATAAAGTTTATGTGATGCTAATAACCGAATGAAGAATTAATCGATTTATTTTTACAGTATCTTCGTCACGAAAGAAGAATCTACGTCGGAAGCGGAGACGGCAGATACTGAAGGAACAGGTGGAGAATGGACCGTCTGTAAAGCCCTATGGCCACAAAAGACGAGCAAGGCAAAGAAAAAATGCGAATGGTAACATTACGTATTTGTTTGAGATGCAAAATAGATTTACGGTGATGCTTTAACTGAGTTCATTTTCTTTCACAAAAATAATATCTGTATCGGCATTTTCAAGAAAAAATCCTAAAAAATATTTTTGAAACATGCACATTATGACAATCAGAAAAATATATGTTTATAATAACTTCCTTCCTTGGACTGAGCTTTTGAATTTGAACCGCATAGAATAACCTATGAATTATTGATAAAGATGTAAATAGTTATTGTGTGCTGTTACGTGATTTATTATTTGTTTTCGAATTTCAGTTTAATGTAAATTCAGCTGATCGAATCCCTTAATTAGCAAAAAAATAAATTAATAGCATCGGTAATCTATTTTGTATCTTTCGTAATGTTATAACAGTTGTATATTATGAATATTTTAAATTCTGATGTTTCACGTTATTCAAAACGTTTACTTCATATTATTTCGAAATGTTGAGTAAATTCATCTATTTTATAACTTCATTGTTTCTTGCGGGCTTGAATTTCAGTAACAGAGATCTATGGATAGTGAAATATGTTGAACTCTACACTCGTGAAGTGAACGGGTGCATGGTTGAGTTTTAACTTTTCATTAGCGAACTGGGTTTGAATACGTCGTATGCATGCACTTGTGCAGCCGAAGGCACGCGTCCATGTTGAACATTTTCTTGGAATTGTGTGCCATTTGCCCGCGTTCCCGGAGCGCGCATGCGAACCTCGTATTCAGGCTACACGGGTTGATAAAATCTACTTTCATTTTCCACACATATACATGGGTATATATTATATTATAATTGTTACAAGTTTACACGGCTAAATTTATTCACCAATTATAGTAAAGACTTTTTATCATTCGTACCAAGTTTGAATATGTTGTATGCATGCATTTATGCAGCCGAGGGCACGCGTCCATGTTGAACGTTTTCTTGGAATTGTGTGCCTTTGCCTGCGTTTCCGTAACGCAGATGCGAACATCATATTTGAATTACAGTAAAATACATCTTACAATTAGACATGCACTCTCTTCATATACACCTATGCAGTTACTTCGAGTTTGATAAATGTTGGTATGGTAGCCGTCGGGATGTAAAATTACAATCCAACAATACAACTCCAGCTATAAGTGACAGTAACAACTTTTAAACAGCGAGCTGGGTTTGAATACGTCGTATGCATGCACTTGTGCAGCCGAAGGCACGCGTCCATGTTGAACATTTTCTTGGAATTGTGTGCCTTTGCCCACGTTTCCGGAACGAGGATGCGAACGATGTATTCGAACTAAAATAAATTCTAGTATCAATATAGACTTTATGTGTTTATGGGGTATCCAAAAACAACGTGAGCAAAGTTTGACCCTGACCCCCACCGAATTGGTCACCGATTTATTTTCCACTTGTACTCAGCTAAACATTTTCTGATTTTTTTCACAATTTTCGACCTGCCGTTTAGAAGTAGGTATTTTAGATCTCCTAGAATTCGAAAACTGTGAATTTTCAAAAGAGATGTGACAAATGAAAAATCGTTTTTTTCCTGGCTGGTGGAAAATGTGTACCTATATATATATATATATATATATATATATATATATATTGTAACGTGGCATTTCAGAATGGCTCGTTACAAGGCTAAAAATCTAAAGGAAACTACCGAAAACGCGTCCCTGGCGGGGTACTCCAAGCAAGCTCGATACGATATAGGCGAAAAATACTAGTTACTAATATTTTCTGTACAAATTTTGTAATCCCGCGCTTCGGCGCAAGCTAAACAGGTACCGCGACCACGATCATCGAGGGATCAACACGTTTCTTTGATTCACCGAGGGATCGACAACTACCGAAAACTACAGTTCCAGCTACCGACGAATTCAACTACCGTTTCGTAATCATGAATCTCCCGCACAACTTCGAATGCCTACTTTTTCGGATGCCGTAAGTTCGACATCAAGGGCAGACCGCAGCCTGTCGTTCACCGACTTACCGGCCAGGAGCCGGACCGAGCCTAAAACACTACGTCCAAAGTTGATAAAGCCCTCGTCCTGAGGATCGACGCAGCCTCCCTGTCAGTAAGGGCTACAATCATTGTGAGTCATGGTCCACGGACGATGAGGTGCTGTAAGCCGCCGTGTGACTGCATGGTCTTCGTGATATATCGTGGGCAGTTGGCCACTGCCTAGACGACGAAGCCGGTGGAGGCAAACAATGTGGAGTTGCACTCCATCCGGTAACCTTCCGGAGGTAGCCTACGTACCTGCCTTCGTGGAGGGAACCCCCAATGACAGGCAACCTGGACCGTACGACGCAGCAGACGAAGAAAAGTACGTGTGATGTCAACTACGCTCATCTAGCGGTAATCGTCGATAACGCGTAGCCGATATTCGCCAGAGGGAGGACCCAATTATGGTGGGGATTGAATGACCACCGAAGGGGAAGAAGAATCACCTGACGACACCGGCGAGATCGCTGATCCGGACTCCGAACTCTGCCTATTCTACGCTCAACCCGCCAGGAGACAGCTTCGAATATTACTCTCGTTACGTTAGACTTCCTTCAACTTTCCGTATTCTTCCTCTATCTTTCCTGTTCCTTCTTATCGCTATCGCTACCGTTTATCTTTTTCGCACCCACTATCGTTTGAATATTAGCTTCTTTCCTTTCCCGTAACTTCAGCTCCTTCCTTCTTGCGCTTTAGCTAAGTTTATTTCAAATATAAAATCAGTGTTGAATACCGTCGACGACTAAGGTAAGGCTTTTGCCTCTGTATGGTACCGTTACAAAGTTGCTCTAATTTCTGTTTCTCTTATCGTATCTTAATTATCGTTTTGGTTGCATCGAATGATGCCAGTATCTTTGTGAATCATGGTCCACGGACATTGAGGTGCTGTAAGCCGCCTTGCGACTGCATGATTTCGTTTCGTAATTAATTTCCGAAAACTATCGTGAGCGACCTCGTAACTACCGAATATCTTTTATATTTCTGAATTTTCTTTGCTTGATGCTTATCTTTTGTATCTCTAATTTTCTTTGCTTCTCGTAATTTTATGCTAGAAACGCTTGTGTAATTTCTACTGTCTATCGCTATCGCTATCTTTACTTTTCTTACTAGTATTGCCTATCGCTTTGTATCGTATCGCTTGTTTTATATTATTTGCTTTGTGCATGAAATTTCATATCGTATATTGAGCTACTTGGAGTACAGCTGAGCATAGATTAAGCCGCTAAATACTACCGCACCTTTGTTTTCTATCGCTTACATTGATTTACATTTCTTATTACCTTGTAATATTTTCTTGTTTCCCGAATATCGTACTTCTGTGTTATCTTAAGTTGCTTATTGTAACCAGGTGTATTTAGTGTATTATTTTTACTCTGCAATCCCTTCTCTAAACCTCTCAATCTCGTATAACTTTTGTATTTTCTCTCGTTATCGTAATTTCGAATTTCCTTGTTAATTTAATATCGTAATTTTGACTGTTGTAATTATCAAACCGCTTGCTGTGAATAATTCTCCCGAATAAGCTTCCGATATTTGTGAATCGTATATCACTGTCAATCTTTCTCGCTAATTACCATTTGTCGTAATTTAAATAGTATTTTCTTGTCACTATAGTTCTAAGCTACCGTCAATTCCGTCAACTACCGATTTTCGCTAAAGTTTCACTCTTGCTTTAATGTAACAATTCTCGTAGTGCCGCTTCTGAACTTTGGGTAAGATCACGTCGCCCAGTGACGTCTAGTTTGAGTAGACTTTTTGCATTATATCGCTTCTCTCGACCTACGATTAATTTCTTTTGCCAACTATTATTTTGTGCGAATTATCGCTTAGCTTCTTTAACCGAAGATCTTGTAAATCACTCTCGTTGACTAAATATCTTTTGTTAACTTTCTGTAACAAATTGACTACTCTACCGCTTATGAACTGATCAATAATATACGACTGATTGGCTTGTTAATTTACTTGATTCGAGCTTATTTCTTGGTCTCTTTATTTCCCTCATTTCCGTAACTGTTGTAACTGCCTTTGGATACCGCCACTCTACCAGTTCGTGTGAGTACCTGAGCCTAGCCAGCCATACAACGGGTTCTCTAATTATTATTATCGTATCGTATCTTTTCCTTTCCTCTAAAAATTGACGCTGAAGCGTCTGGCGCCCAACGAGTATCTTTTCGTATCTTAAATATCGTATCGAATAATTAGAGAATCGCGCAATATATATATATTGTGACGCTAAATTCTGTTACCCTCTGACGAGGACTTACCGTATATATATATATATATATATATATATATATACATAAACGTTTCAAACTTGTGGAGAACGAAGTTTTCGAGAACATTTTTTTAATATTTATATACAATATATATATATATATATATTGTTTTATTTTCTAGAAATCGTAAGTCATCGTTTTTTGATGAAAATCGTACAAAAATTAATTTTTCTCGAAAACTTCGTTCTCCACAAGTTTGAAACGTATTGTGAATGATCTTGAATTAAAAAGAAGATTCCCAAAAGTTCAAATTTTTAGAAAACATACATTTTGAGAAAAATCGAGTTTGGCACGTTTTTCCATGAAAATAATGACATAGGATGTCCTGAAAATTATGGAAAAATTACTTTAGACTAATTCGGAAAATGCAATTCTCTTCCCCTTCCAACTTTTACCTAGATGCACATTTTGAGATACGAAAGATGAGTTCTAAAATACCTAATTCTGAATGGCAGGTGGAAAAAAGCTGAAAAAATTATAAAAAGTATACTTGGTGAAGTAGACGTAGGAGATCAATCAGCAACCTATTCGGTGGAAGTCAGGGTCAAACCTTGTTCACGTTCATTTGGACGAACCCATACGTAGCCAATTTAACGATGAAACTATATTAATTGAGAAAGTAGAAATGTAAATGGACTAGCTAAATCTAGTCACCAACAACAGCAACGATTTATATTTTGGCCAAAAAGTTTGAGTACAATGTCGAATGGTTCTCGGAAATAGGTCGTAAAAAATGTTCTTTTTCTTTTTTGCAAGCAACGAGCACGATGTCGTATGCATGCATTTATGCAGCCGAGGGCACGCGTCCATGTTGAACATTTTCTTGGAACTGTGTGCCTTTGCCCGCGTTTCCGGAGCGTGGATGCAGACTTGACATTGCTCGAACCACGTGTTAATAATCTGAATCAACTTATGAACTTGCGGCTAGAGTTGAATATTTCATGAAACCACGGCTTCTGTTAGCTTGAGAATGATAGTTTGTTAGTCGATCTGAACAATTTTGTACTTTTCTTAAATCAATTTTTCATAATAGTGAATGAATAAATGTAGCAATTCCCATATTATCATCGGATAATTACAAGTATTCCAGAATCGAATGTAGCTCTAGATTTTAAAGTTATTGTCGAGTAATAGGCAGGAATTTTACATCTATCGAACAAATGGTTTTGCAATATACAAGCTTGTAAATGACAAATTGCTCCTTGACATTTAGTGCCCTTCTAACAATAAAGTTATACGACATTCTATTCTTCAGATTTAGACAGTATAAATTGTAACATACGCTGATTTTTTTTTTTTAATTTTTACAGCAACAAAATGTGTCGTTTGCAAAAATAACAGACCAAACCACGCATTCGTCCCATGCGGGCACAACTGCCTGTGTGCTAATTGCGCGAGGGAATACGTCACCAGGATAAGAACATGCCCAACATGCCGAGCACCGTACACTTTGTGCATGGCCGTTTTCAACACCTAATGTAAAATGTAAAAATAAAGTATAAAATTCTATTTGTATTATCATGTATTTATTTTCCTGAAACCCTTAATTACCACTCAAATAAATAATCCAAGATATTTTATACAAGTAACATTCACCGTTCTCAGTGTACTACTGCGAGGACGCAGAAATAGGGTGTCAGTGACGAATTCTACGATTCTTGTCCTGCTTCATTTGTGTCCTCTATCTGTTCAAAATAGGGTAGATCGAGGCAAGAAGAGCCACGTGTTAAATGGTTATTTAGTTTTACATGAAACAATATGAGTGTCTCATCTTGCCCTGATCTTTTTCAAAATTTATGATTAAATATACCCTTCTTGTTTTGTCGTCGGTTGTTCACTTTTTTCGCCGCTGATGGAGTCGGAACTATCATTTTTATTACTATTATATGTGAGTTGATTTGACATTGAAATGGAAATATCCGTTTAATTATGCAGCTGCAAAAATTCTGAACCATGTACATTTGTATTAAGCTGTATGTATCAAACTTTTGATTGATAAATTTTAAGGTTTTGGATTTAAAAATTGCGATTTTCGGAATTTTTCACTTTCGGAATTGTGAGTTGTCGATGTTCCGACGGTTCGAAAATTTCACTTTTCTAGATCCCTGAATTCTGACGCTTTCAGCTATCGGTGTTTCTGGTTTACAAATTTTTTCTATTAAATTTAATGACCTTTTTTGCACTCGTTCATTCGACACTACAAATTTCGGATGTTTGACCGTTATGGTAAATAAGATTCGTTACATTTTTCACGTGGAAACTTTGGCGTTCGGTACTATTGTAGCCTCTGTATTATACTGTCCAACATTATATAGAATATGTCGTATTATTTTCGAAACTTTGACCTTTCTGTGTTGATAAGTACAGTACTTTATACGATTATTAATTTTGTAATCGCCACATAATAATTCGTAATTTTGCGCTTTCGGAGCTTTCGAAATTCGGAATTTTAACCCCACCCCGAAAACGAATAACCGGCGATCGTTAGAATTTCGAACTCCCACGCGGAAGAGTGCATCGGCTGCCTGGAGCGCGGAAACCGAAAACGGCGGGGCTTCGAAAACATCGCGTTCTCGCGTCCACAAACACGGAGGATGAAAATTTTCGAAGACGCGGTACAATGTGTTACCGATTGAGGATTTTAGAATGAAAAGAAAGATAGAATAACATGACGCGGAAATAATGATGACGCACGTAATAGATTTGATATTGAGCTCAAAGGAAAATAGGTCAAATCAGTTTTAAACAAATTTATAAATGATGAAAAGAAAATAATGAGTTGAAATATTATTACCATCATTTCAAAAACACGAGAAACCCTGACTCTGCGCGTGATTGACGAGAAACTAATATCCGGTAAACGTTCGAATTTCGAACTCCTACGCCGAGGGATGCAGCGGCTGCACGGCGGTTGAGAACCGAGAACGGCGTGACATCGAAAACACCGCGATTTCGCGTTCGCAGAGGCAAAGTTTGAAAATTTACAGAGACGCTGTACAATGTGGTACCGATCGAGAATTTTAGAACGTACACAAACGCAGAACAACACGAAGCGGAAATATTAATGACGCACGGAATAGAATTAATATCAGCTTAAAAAAAAATGGGATAAAAAAATTTTAAAATATTTTATAAATGATGAAAAATAAAACAATAAGTTACCGATTGAGTATTGCAGGACAGAAACAAAGATAGGATATCACAAAGCGGGAATAATAATAACGCACGAAATAGAATTAATTTGAACTTGAAAAGAAATAGTTTGAATAAGTTATAAAAAAATTTATGAATCATAAAAAGAAAACAATAGGTTGAAATATCATGACCATCTTTTCGAACACACGGAAAACTCTGACTCTGCGCGTGGTTGACGGAAAATGAACAACCGGGAAACGTACGAATTTCGAACTCCCACGCCGAGGGATGCAGCGGCTGCACGGCGGTTGAGAACCGAGAACGGCGTAACTTCGAAAACACCGCGTTTTCGCGTTCGCAGAGGCAAAGATTTAAAATTTAGAAAGACGCTGTACAATGTGGTACCGATCGAGAATTTTAGAACGTACAAAAACGCAGAACAACGCGAAGCGGGAACATTAATGATGCACGGAATAGAATTAATATGAGCTTTAAAAAAAATAGGATGAATAAATTTGAAAATATTTTAGTAATGATGAAAAGTGAAACAATAAGTAACCGATGGAGTATTGCAGGACAAAAACAAAGAAAGGATATCACGACGCGGAAATAATGATAACGCACCGAATAGAATTAATATTGAGCACAGAGAGAAATAGTTCAAAGAAGTTATAAAAAAATGTATAAATGATGAAAAGAAAACAATAAGTTGGAATATCATTACTATCTTTTCAAAAACAAGAAAACTCTGACTCTGCGCGTGGTTGACGAGAAACGAATATCCGGTAAACGTTCGAATTTCGAACTCCCACGCCGAGGGATGCAGCGGCTGCACGGCGGTTGACAACCCAGAACGGCGTAACTTCGAAAACACCGCGTTCGCGTACGCAGAGGCAAAGATTCAAAATCTACAGAGACGCTGTACAATGTGGTACCGATCGAGAATTTTAAAACATACACAAACGCAGAACAAAACGAAGCGGGAATATTAATAACGCACGGAATAGAAATCTTGTGAGCTTGGAGAAAAATAGGATGAATAAATTTGAGAAAAGTTTATGCATGATGAAAATTAAAGCAATAACTTACCGATTGAGAATTGCAGGACAAAAATGAAGATAGGATATCACGACGCGGGAACAATGATAACGCACGAAATGGAATTAATATTGAGCTTGAAGAGAAATAGTTTGAATAAATTATAAAAAAATTTATAAATGATAGAAAGAAAACAATAGGCTGAACCTTTATGACCATCTTTTCGAAAACACGAGAAACTCTGACTCTGCGCGTGGTTGACGAGAAACGAATAACCGGTAAACGTTCGAATTTCGAACTTTCACGACAAGGGATGCGGCGGCTGCACGGCAGTTGAGAACCAAGAACGGCGTGACTTCGAAAGCACCGCGTTCTAGCGTACGCAGAGGCAAAGATTTAAAATTTTCAAAGATACCGATCGAGAATTTTAGAACATACACAAACGCAGAACATCACGAAGCAGCAATATTATATATGCACAGAATAGAATTGATATTGAGCTTAGAGAAACGGAGGACGAATGAATTGAGAACAAAAAAATTCCAAATGATCAAAAGAAAAACTATCAGTTGGAATATCATGACCAGCTTTTTATAAACGCGGAAAACTCCGACTATGCGCGTCGATTGTGACGATTGTATATGTATAATTTTACATGTACCTACACATACAGTGTATGAGGCTGAGCTGAGCGGTGAGAACGCTCAGCTAGTCAGTCGGTCATTAAACGTTCCAATATCAGGATCTCAGTCATCCGCTTGGCCAAGCACTTCGTTTATCATTCAATTGTATTCTGACTGATCATTTATTGATTAACTAACAGATTGACGAACCCCGTTGGAAATCATAGAACAACAAAAAAAAAAGTAAATGTGAACGTGACCGACTAAACACAACAAAAAGATACGTAATCGAGAATTTTATTTTAAACAAATTTTTGTTATTCTATTTATTTATTTTTTATTATTTATTATGATCAAATTTTTGTTGTTATTTTAATGTGTATGTGTGTGTTTTTATTTTTACAATATATTCCTTGAATTTTGCTACTTACACAAACCTAATTTTGTTTTATCTCTACATAAAACTATCTGCGTATTTTTATTCATTTATTTTTTAATTATTTATTTTTTGCTTTGTCCTTAGTTGGAATTTGATATTTCGTTATTCAAATTTTATACAATAAATCCATTACATTGGCGCCCGAACAAAAAAGAAAAAAAAAAAGTGTATATAATTTCAAATTGAGTAAATGTATTATTGTGTATATATGTGAATTTTTTATTTCATTTTTATGAGTCTTTCACATTCGCCTATTTTGACTAGATTCAAAGACAAAAAGATCCAAGCAGAAGACAAAATTTCTCAGACGAACGCCAAACAAAAAACTAAGACGATCAAAGGAACTACAATGGAGGAAGAGGTCAAACAGTTAAAAAAAGAATTGGAAAAAATGAAATTGTTGGAGAGGATGATGGAGCAGATAGCTGCGCGGCAGCAACAAACCGAAAATGTTTCTGCGGAATTACAGGAATTACGTAAGCAGAATGATTTACAAAAAAGAGAAATAGATCATTTAAAATCGAATAATAGTCAAAGTCAAATGAGTAATGAAAGTAGTATAATTAGCGGTTTAGTAACAAATTTACAACAAATGCGCGTTGATATAAAGATTCCTGAATTTTCTGAAGACTGTAATATAAATCCAAAAGAGTTCATTGCAGATGTGTAAAATTATTTAAAATTCAAAAATATTCCATCTGAAGGCCAAATGTTTGTTGTAGAAGGCACATTAAAAGATCGAGCGAAAGTGTGGCTTGAATCTTGTCGAGGACGATTTTTAGAATTTAAAGATTTTGAGAAAGCGTTTTTAGAAAAGTTTTATTCGGTACCTTTGCAAATTAAAGCAGAAGAAACTTGGAGATCACGTAGATATGGATCACATGATGGCACGTTACAAAATTATTATCATCAACAAATTAAACAATCCAGGTTTTGTCTTACGAACGTAGATCCTTATAGATTAAATTTTACAATTATCCAACAAATGCCGATTAGAGTTAGAGAGGCGCTTGCCTTAGCAAATTTTAATAATGAAAACGAAATTGTTCAAGCATTAT
The DNA here is from genome assembly GCF_021155765.1 of Diprion similis. Classification (NCBI taxonomy): domain Eukaryota; kingdom Metazoa; phylum Arthropoda; class Insecta; order Hymenoptera; family Diprionidae; genus Diprion; species Diprion similis. The sequence continues at coordinate 10,278,874 of NC_060113.1, read as the reverse complement.
CTGTATTGGATGCGGGTTATGAAGCGAGGCATAAGGAAGACCAGAGGAGTAAAAAAAAATTTAGCGACAATACTAATCATGTAAACACGGGTCAAAGCATAGGATTTCAGACTAATCCTCTTCAAGTTAACGGTAACGGTTACCAAGCTAGAACATGTAATAGTGGTGAGAGTTCAAGCGCGTATTCTATTCAAAGTCAAAATAACGGTCTTCAATATATGTCAACAAATCAACGAAATGTTGTTACACAACCTTATGAACAATGTCGATCGAGTCAAGTTTTTAGCCCAAATAGTCAAAATTGTTCAGTAAATAGTTATCCATACAAAAATCAAATTGTTTTTCCAAATATGCAATATCCACCACCGGTAATTGTAGGTAATAATAATATGATACCAAATAATCAAAACAATAGACAAAATTTAAACCTATAAGCAACGCGATGAATATCGGTCCATCGTCGGGTTGCTGTTTGCAAGATTATAATTTGGACCTGATTCCAGACGTGGAAATACAAAAAAGAAACACAATAGAAAATCCAAATCCTACGTATAGTTGTCCGTATATTTTAGCTACAATAGAAGGTATTTCAGTTTCAATATTGGTTGACACAGGAAGTCAAATAACGTGTATATCTGAAAAATTGTTCAAATGCTTAGAAAGTCAGTGTAAAATTAGTGTTTTACCTGTAAGTAATATTTCAGTACTAACTGCAATAACAAAAAAATCAACTCCGGTTAAAAAACAAATACTCGTAGATGTCAAAATAGATGATATTGTTAATAAGTGTGCATTTTTTGTTGTACCAGGATTAACGAACGATTTAATATTTGGAAATGATTGGCTGTCAAAAAATAGGGTGGTGTTAGACTACAATAGTAAATCTATTGCGATTGGTGAGCGTTTGCTTTGTGCGTCATCAGTGTCGTACGGCTGGGCTTGCTCTGAAAGATTGCTGTCTTATTTAATGTACAGTCAAGATGAAAAGTTAACGATCGATAAAAATATCGAAAAACAGAGAAAAAATATTTGTCGTATAAATTCAAATGAAATAATCTCTAATAATAGTATAATTAATTGTCATGTTGTTGATCATGATATTACGAAAGATAATGATGAGGTATATATTGATAGAAATGATTGTGATGAAAATTCGAATGGTATAATCGCTGATAATAATATAATTGATAGTAGTGATATTGATAATGATGTTATGAGTGAAAAAAATTATGATAGTATTATTTGTGTTGATGATTTTATGGAAACTGTAAATGTTCGATCTGAAGATGATCAAAGACAAAATGTTTTGGAGATAAAAGACAAAGAAGATTTTGACGAAAGACATGATATGGGAGAAGACCATGACTTATGTAACGAAATGTTTGACAGCGTACCTTTAATGAATTTAAATGTAGACAACGAGACTGATCATTTTTTAGAGCGGATTCAAACGATCGCGGGTAACATTACGACAATTGATGACAAACAAAAGCAATCACTTATTAATTTGCTCGTGAGTTATGAATCACTTTTCTCTAATAAAGCAGGACGTGTTTCAATATATGAACATGTTATTAGAGTTAAACATGATAAGCCACACATAAAAAGATCATATCCGATTCCTTTAAAACGTAAGATGCTGTATCAAAAGAAATCAAACTAATGTTACATGCCGATATAATTGAAAGATCTCAGAGTCCTTTTTGCAACCCACTGAGAGTGGTACAAAAAAAGGATGGAAATGTTAGAATCTGTTTAGATGCCAGATTTTTGAATCAAATAATTGAATCTGATAATGAAACTCCACCTCAAATTTAAGAATTAATTCATAAACATCATGGAGTTAAATTCATGTCAACATCTGATTTAACTCAAGGCTACTGGCAGATACCATTATCCCCAGAATCTCGAAAATATACAGCGTTTCTTCACAATACATCATTATACCAATTTAAAAGGATACCATTTGGTTTAAAAACTGCAGGAAGTGGTTTTATTCGAGCATTAAATTTAGCATTAGGTGAAGAATATTCAAAATTTTTAATTACATATCTTGATGATCTTTTGATTACATCAACAAGTTTTCAAGACCATTTGAATCATTTAAAAAAAGTATTTGATCGTTTGTTAATGCATGGTTTTACATTACGGCTTGACAAATCATTGTTTTGTAGAGAATCTGTTCCTTTTCTCGGATTTATTTTATCGCCAAATGGAATCAAACCTAACCCAGAAAAACTTGAGGTAATACGTGATTTTCCTGAACCTACAAATCTTCGACAATTGCAACAATTTTTCGAAGTGTGTAATTATCATCGACAGTTTGCAATTCAGCATGCAAATTTTGTTGATCCTTTCCGTAATTTACTCAGTAATCAAACATCTTGGGACTGGAAACCTATGCATTCAATAGCCTTCGAGAAGTTAAAAAGTAATTTTATGAATTGTGTAACGCTGCATCATTATTTACCGGATAAAAAATTTCAACTACAAACGGATACAAGTAATGTAGGAATTGGTGGTGTACTATTTCAAACTGATGATGATAATAACCAGAAAATCATATCTTTAGTTAGTAGATGTTTGACGAAAGCGGAGCAAAAGTATTTTACTACAGAGAAAGAACTTTTAGCTATAATTTACTCCATAAACAAATTTAGAATATACCTGATAGGTGCAGAATTTGATATTTTTACTGACCATAAAGCATTAGAGTTTTTACAGACGACAACATTTAAAAATGAAAGACTAACGCGTTGGAGCTTGTTTTTGCAGCAATACTCATTCCAAATAAAACACTGCAAAGGAAAAAATAATATGGTGGCAGATTTTTGTAGTCGAAATATACAAGGATATTCGTTACCTCCTGAACCTAAAAACTTAGTTATTTCTTTTCTTACTGATATATGTGACAATCAAAATCTTATAAATAACATATCGGTCTCTTCACTTAATCTAGAACCTGACCTTATTAAAAAATTAAAAAATTTAGAGCAACTACAAATTGAAGATCCCGAATTGAATAGTATTAGAAATGCAAGTGATTTTGACAAACAAAAATATAACATTTATCATGGTGTATTATTTCATAGAAGTTGAAAAAGTAAAGATTGGAGAGTAATTTTACCTATAGAAATCGTGCCATTAGTAGTCGAAGAATTGCACAAAAAATTAGGTCATGCAGGAGTTTTTAAAACATACACTTATATTTCGCAGTTTTATTATTGGAAAAATATGCAAAAATACATAAAAAAGTATGTGATATCATGTGATCTATGTCAACGGGTGAAACCATTAACTTACAGTATGCAAGGAGAGTTTTGCCAAATATCAGCAGAAAAACCGAATGAACTTTCAACTATAGGTTTTTATGGACCTTTACCTAAGTCAATAGGGGGGGGGGGGGGGGGGGGGGGGTACAGTACTTATTAGTAACCATAGATGTATTTTCAAAATATGTCAAGTTATATGCATGAAAAAAAATTACGACACAAATAACATTAAAGAAATTAATTGAGGATTATTTTGTCACAGTAGCAAAACCTAAAAAAAATTTATCTGACAATGGGAGTCAATTTACATCCGACAAATGGAGAACAGCTCTAGAAAAAGAAGGTGTGCAAGTAGGTTTTTCATCGATTAGACACCCTCAATCTAACCCGACTGAACGCGTAATGAAAGAGTTAGCTCGCTTTTTTAGAACTTTCTGTGCAGAGAAACACACAAAATGGGCCAAATATGTTAAAACAATAGAAGAACTTTTAGATATTACGACACACCAAAGTACCAATTTTCCTCCAATTGAGTTACATTTTGATAAGAAAGTTGACGATAAGATTAGACAGCTAATCAAATTTCCTATGGCTGAAGACCGACCCATTGACATAAAAATAACGCTAGCAAAGGAAGCTTTGAGGAAGAATTTCAATAATCGTAAAAAGCAACAAAAAATTAAATCTAAAATAGTACTCGACAAAGACGACTAAGTTTTGATAAAAATCCCACACCAGTCAAGTGCTTTAGACAAAGTAACAAGCAAGTTTTTTCACATCTACCATGGACCTTACATAATAGTTAAAAAAATTGGTGACCACGCATTTCAACTTGCTGACGCGAATGGACCGAATAAAATTATAGGTGTACATAATCGTTATAATCTGAGAAAATATCATCTGCCTGCTGAATCCCTGTAAGGTAAAAATACGGAAGAATCTGTTTTATCTCATGATCCATTGATGTTCTTTTGTGACGAATAATGATAAACTGTGAATTTCTTAGTTGTAATACTGTCATGCACATAATGAGTTAAACAAATAACTATGACAAATGTTTGAAAGACTAACAAAACTATAAATTTAGGTAAACTAGGTAAATAAGACAATTGACACAAGACTAGACGTACAGTAAGCATACTGGAAGCAAAAAATGATTGTAACGTTTAGGTTAAGAATGAATGAATCGTGTGAATAAGAAGCGTGAAGTTAATATTACAAATGTAAATTCACTGATGGGAAAAGGTAGTTGTCTCAAAATTTGGGGGTGGGGGGGGAGGGGGATTGTGACAATTGTATATGTACCTACACGTACGGTGTATGAGGCTGAGCTGAGCGGTGAGAACGCTCAGCTAGTCAGTCGGTCATCAAACGTTCCAATATCAGGATCTCAGACATCCGCTTGGCCAAGCACTTCAATTATCATTCAATTGTATTCTGACTGATCATTTATTGATCAACTAATAGATTGACGAACCCCGTTTGGAATTGTGAAACAACAAAAAAAAAAGTAATGTGAACGTGACCGACTAAACATAACGAAGAGATACGTAATCGAGAATTTTAGTTTGTACAAATTTTTGTTATTCTATTTATTTATTTTTGATTAGTCATTATGATCGAACTTTTGTTGTTATTTTGATGTGTATGTGTGAGTGTTTTGATTTTTACAATATATTCCTTGAATTTTGCTACTTACACAAAACTAATTTTGTTTTATCTCTACATACAACTATCTGCGTATTTTTAGTCATTTATTGTTGTATTTATATATTTTTTGTTTTGTCCTTAGTTGTGATTTGATATTTCGTTACTGGAATTTTATTAAATAAATCCATTACGCGGTGATGAAAAACGAATAACCGGCGAACGTTCGAATTTCGAACTTCCACGCGGAGGAGTGCATCGGCTGCCTGGAGCGCGGAAACCGAAAACGGCGTGTCTTCGAAAACATCGCGTTTTCGCGTACGCAAAGGCAGTGAATACAAACTTACAAAGATGCAGTTCAATGTGTTACCGATCGAGAATTTAAGAACATACACAAACACAGAACAACACGAGGCGGAAATGATAACAGCGAACGAAATAGAATTAATATTGAGCTTACAGGGAAAGAGGTCAGATCAGTTTTGAAAGAATTTATAAATGATGAAAAGAAAACAATGAGTTGAAATAATATGACCATCATTTCAAAAACACGAGAAACCCTGACTCTGCGCGTGGTTGAAAAGAAACTAATATCCGGTGAACGTTCGAATTTCGAACTTCCACGCCGAGGGATGCAGCGGCTGCACGGCGGTTGAGAACCGAGAACGGCGAGACTCTGAAACCACCGCGTTCTCGCGTACGCAGAGGCAAAGATTTAGAAATTACAATGATACCGATCGAAAATTATAGAACATACACAAACGCAGAACAATACGGGGCGGCAATACTGATCATGCACGGAATAGAATTGATATTGAGCTCAAAGAAATGAAGTACGAATGAATAGAGAAAAAAAAATTCCAAATGATAAAGAGAAAAACAATGAGTTGAAATATTATTACCATCATTTCAAAAACACGAGAAACCCTGACTCTGCGCGTGGTTGACGAGAAACTGATATCCGGTAAACGTTCGAATTTCGAACTCCCACGCCGAGGGATGCAGCGGCTGCACGGCAGTTGAAAACACAGAACGGCGTGACTTCGAAAACACCGCGTTTTCGCGTACGCAGAGGCAAAGATTCAAAATTTACAGAGACGCTGTACAATGTGGTACCGATGGAGAATTTTAGAACGTACACAAACGCAGAACAACACGAAGCGGGAATAATGATAACGCACGGAATAGAATTCTTATGAGCTTAGAGAAAAATTGGATGAATAAATTTGAAAAAAGTTTATGAATGATGAAAATTAAAGCAATAAGTTACCGATTGCGATTTGCAGGACAGAAATGAAGATAGGATATCACGACGCGGGAACAATGATAACGCAGGTAATGGAATTAATATTGAGCTTGAAGAGAAATAGTTTGAATAAGTTATATGAAAATTTATAGATGATAGAAAGATAACAATAGGTTGAAATTTTATGACCATCTTTTCAAAAACACGGGAAACTCTGACTCTTCGCGTGGTTGACGAAAACGAATAACCGGTAAAGGTTCGAAATTCAAACTTTCACGTCAAGGGATGCGGCGGCTGCACGGCGGTTGAGAACCGAGAACGGCGAGACTCTGAAACCACCGCGTTCTCGCGTACGCAGGGGCAAAGATTTGGAATTTACAGAGACGCTGTACAATGTGGTACCGATCGAGAATTTCAGAACGTACACAAACGCAGAACAACACGAAGCGGAAATATTAATGACACACGGAATAGAATTGAAATAAGCTTAAGAAAAAATGGGATAAAAAAATTTGAAAATATTTTATAAATGATGAAAAATAAAATAATAAGTTACCGATTGAGTATCGCAGAACAGAAAAAAAGATGGAATATCACGACGCAGAAATAATGATAACGCACCGAATAGAATTAATATTGAGCTCAAAGAGGAATAGTTTAAAGAAGTAATAAAAAAATTTGGTAATGCTGAAAAGAGAACAATAACTTGGAATATTATGACTATCATTTCAAAAACACGGAAACTCTGACTCTGCGCGTAGTCGACGAGAGACTGATATCCGGTGAACGTTCGAATTTCGAACTCCCGCGCCGAGGGATGCAGCGGCTGCACGGCGGTTGACAACCCAGAACGGCGTGGCTTCGGAAACACAGCGTTCTCGCGTACACAAAGGCAGAGAATGAAAATTGACAAAAACGCTGTATAACGTGTTACCGATTGAGGATTTCAAAACAAACACAAACACAAAGCAACACGACGCGGAAATATTAATAACGCACGAAATAGAATTAATAATAAGCTTTCAGAAAGATGGGATGAATGAATTTGAAAAAGTTTAATAAATGATAAAAATTGAACAATAGGTTAAATATTCTTACCTTCTTCTCTACAACACGAAAAACTCCGACTCGGCTAGTGGTTGATGCGAAACGAATAACCGGTAAGCGTTCGAATTTCGAACTCTCACGTCAAGGGATGCGGCGGCTGCACGGCGGTTGAGAACCGAGAACGGCGAGACTCTGAAACCACCGCGTTTTCGCGTACGCACAGGCAAAGATTTAAAATTAACAATGATACCGATCAAGAATTATAGGACATACACAAACGCAAAACAATACGAGGCGGCAATATTGATCCTGCGATGAATAGAATTGATATTGAGCTCAAAGGAATGAAGGACGAATGAATTAAGAAACAAAAATTCCAAATGATGAAGAGAAAAACAATGAGTTGAAATATTATTACCATCATTTCAAGAACACGAGAAACCCTGACTCTGCGCGTGGTTGACGAGAAACTGATATCCGGTGAACGTTCGAATTTCGAACTCCCACGCCGAGGGATGCAGCAGCTGCACGGCGGTTGAGAACCGAGAACGGCGTGACTTCGAAATCACCGCGTTTTCGCGTTTGCAGAGGCAAAGATTTAAAATTTGCAGAGACGCTGTACAATGTGGTACCGAACGAGAATTTGAGAACGTACACAAACGGAGAACAAAACGAAGCGGGAATATCAATGACGCACGGTATAGAATTAATATAAGTTTCACAAAAAAATGAGATAAAAATATTTGAAAATATTTTATAAATGATGAAAAATGAAACGATAAGTTACCGATTGAGTATTGCAGGACAAACACAAAGATAGGATACCGAGACGTGGAAATAATGATAACGCACCGAATAGAATTAATATTGAGCGCGGAGAGGAATAGTTTAAAGAAGTTATGAGAAAATTTATAAATGCTGAGAAAAGAACGATAATGGAATACTATTATTATCTTTTCGGAAACACGAGAAACTCTGACTCTGCGCGTGGTTGGCGAGGAACGAATATTCGGTAAACGTTGGAATTTCGAACTCCCACGCCGAGGGATGCAGCAGCTGCACAGCGGTTGCGAACCGAGAACGGCGTGACTTTAAAATCACTGCGATTTCGCGTTTGCAGAGGCAAAGATTTGAAATTTACAGTAACGCTGTACAATGTGGTACCGATCGAGAATTTTTAAACATACACAAACGCAAAACAACACGAAGCGGGAATATTAATGACGCACGGAATAGGATTGATATAAGCTTCAAAAAAAATGGAATGAATAGATTTGAAAATATTTTATAAATTATGAAAAGTGAAACAATAAGTTACCGATTAGGTATTGCAGGACAAAAACAAAGATAGGATATCACGACGCGGAAATAATGATGACGCTCGGAATAGAATTAATATTAAGCTCGGAGAGAAAAAGTTTGTCTGAGTTATACAAAAATTTCGAAATAATAAAACGAAAACAATAGGTCCAGATATCATTACCGCCTTTTCGGAAACACGAGAAACTCCGACTCTGCGCGTGGTTGACGAGAAACAAATATCCGGTAAACGTTCGAATTTCGAACTCCCACGCCGAGGGGTGCAGCGGCTGCACGGCGGTTGAGATGCGAGAACGGCGTGACTTCGAAAACACCGCGTTATCGCGTACGCAGAGGCAAAGATTTCAAATCTACAAAGACGCTGTACAATGTGGTACCGATCGAGAATTTTCAAACATAGACAAACGCAGAACAACACGGAGCGGGAATATTAATGACGTACGGAATAGGATTGATATAAGCTTCAAAAAAAATTGAATGAATAAATTCGAAAATATTTTATAAATCATGAAAAGTGAAACAATAAGTTACCAATTAGGTATTGCAGGACAAGAACAAAGATGGGATATCACGACGCGGAAATAATAATAACGCACGGAATAGAATTAATATTAAGCTCGAGGAGAAATAGTTTGAATAAGTTATGAAAAAATTCATGAATGACAGAAAAAAAACATTAGGTTGGAATTTTATGACCATCTTCTCAAAAACACAAGAAACTCTGACTCCGCGCGTGGTTGACCAGAAACGAATATCCGGTAAACGTTCGAATTTCGAACATCTACGCCAAGGGATGCAGCGGCTGCGGGGCGGTTGAGAACCAAGAACGGCGTGACTTCGAAAACACCGCGTTTGCGCGATCGCAGAGGCAAAGATCTAAAATTTACATAGACGCTGTACAATGTGGTACCGATCGAGAATTCTAGAACGTACACAAACGCAGAACAACAAGAAGCGGGAATAATAATAACGCAGGGAATAGAATTAATATGAGCTTCAAAAAAAATAGGATGAATAGTTTAGAAAATATTTTGTAAAAGATGAAAAGTGAAACAATAAGTAACCGATCGAGTATTGCAGGACGAAAACTAGGATAGGATATCACGACGCGGAAATAATGATAACGCACGGAATAGAATTAATATTAAGCTCGAAGAGAAAAAGTTTGAATAAGTTATAAAATAATTTGGAAATAATAAAAAGAAAACAATAGGTCGAAATATCATTACCATCTTTTCGCAAACACGAGAAACTCCGACTCTGCGCGTGGTTGACGAGAAACAAATATCCGGTAAACGTTCGAATTTCGATCTCCCACGCCGAGGAATGCAGCGGCTGCACGGCGGTTGAGATACGAGAACGGCGTGACTTTGAAAACACCGCGTTTTCGCGTTCGCAGAGGCAAAGATTTAAAATTTACAGAGACACTGTACAATGTGGTACCGTTCGAGACTTTTAGAACGTACACAAACGCAGAACAACACGAAGCGGGAATATTAATGTCGCACGGAATAGAATTAATATAAGCTTCAGAAAAAAATAGGATAAAGAAATTTGAAAATATTTTATAAATGATGAAGAATAAAACAATAAGTTACCGATTGAGTATTGCAGGACAAAAACGAAGATAGGATATCACGACGCGGAAATAATAATAACGCACGGAATAGAATTAATATTAAGCTCGAAGAGAAATAGTTTGAATAAGTTATGAAAAAATTTATGAATGATAGAAAGAAAACAATAGGTTGGAATTTTATGACCATCTTCTCAAAAACACAAGAAACTCTGACTCCGCGCGTGGTTGACCAGAAACGAATATCCGGTAAACGTTCGAATTTCGAACTTCCACGCCGAGGGATGCAGCGGCTGCACGGCGGTTGAGATGCGAGAACGGCGTGACTTTGAAAACACCGCGTTTTCGCGTTCGCAGAGGCAAAGATTTGAAATTTACAGAGACACTGTACAATGTGGTACCGTTCGAGAATTTTGGAACGTACACAAACGCAGAACAACACGAAGCGGGAATATTAATGACGCATGGGATAGAATTAATGTGAGCTTTGAAAAAAAAGGATGAATAAATTTGAAAATATTTAATAAATGATGAAAAGTGAAACAATAAGTTACCGATTAAGTATTGCAGGACAAAAACACAGATAGGATATCACGACGCGGAAATAATGATAACGCACGAAATAGAATTAATATTGAGCTCGAAGAGAAAAAGTTTGAATAAGTTATAAAAAAATTTAGAAATAATAAAAAGACAACGATAGGTCGAAATATCATTACCATCTTGACGAAAACACGAGAAACTTTGACTCTGCGCGTGGTTGACGAGAAACGAACGACTGGTAAACGTTTGAATTTCGAACTCCCACGCCGAGGGATGCAGCGGCTGCACAGCGGTTGGGAATTCCGAACGGCGTGGCCTCGAAAACACCGCGTTTTTGCGCTTACAATGACACGTAACGAAAATCTTCGACAACACAGCACGAAATGGAATTATAACCGATTTTAACAGAATATCACTTGATCTGAACAAAACCGAGTTGGAATGATCACGCTGCACGAAACAAAGTTGGTTCTGAGCTCCGCGTAGTTACGACACACAGTAAGAGAAAAACGGAAAACAGAATAAAAAAACTACATGCTGTCGAAAAAAGCACGAGATCGAATCAGGTATTATTATCACTCACAATCACTGTAACGACGAGCGACCACGAGGCGGGGAGTGATTATTATCGATGGTTCGAGAAAATGACAGATTACACCTCGACACGTCGCGGCGTCCTCGTTGGAGGATGCGAAACGACTGACCGGCGAGCAAGCGTTGGAACATCCAACTCGCCCGCAGGGGGAAGCAGCGGCTCGTCCACGAGCGAGAGGCCGGTATGGCGTGGCTTCGAAAACACAGCGTTCTCGCGTACACAAAGGCAGAGAATAAAAATTGACAAAAACGCTGTATAACGTGTTGTCGATTGAGGATTTCAAAACAAACACAAAGCAACACGACGCGGAAATATTAATAACGCACGAAATAGAATTAATAATAAGCTTTCAGAAAGATGGGATGAATTAATTTGAAAAAGTTTAATAAATGATGAAAAATAAAACAATAGGTTGAATATTCTTACCTTCTTCTCCACAACACGGAGAACTCCGACTCGGCGCGTGGTTGATGTGAAACGAATAACCGGTAAGCGTTCGAAATTCGAACTCTCACGTCAAGGGTAGCGGCGGCTGCACGGCGGTTGAGAACCGAGAACGGCGAGACTCTGAAACCACCGCGTTCTCGCGTACGCACAGGCAAAGATTAGACGATCAAACGAACTTACCTTAAGTGATGTTCGATCGTGATTATGCTAGGCGTCCTGTCCGAATAGATCAATGGTAGTAACGTCAGTTGCTCGATCCGCCACAGATTTTTAAATTAATTCAAAATTTGCGCCTATAGCCATAGATGGCAGTACCGCTCTTACCACGAGCCCCTGCACCCGACGCCATGACACCATTACATTTGAAAGCCAACAAATTGCATCTTGAATAGATCAAAAAGGGTTGGGAAAACAGGGGGGGTTTGATCTATTCGGACAAGACGCCTAGCATAATCACGATCGAACATCACTTAAGGTAAGTTCGTTTGATCGTCTAATTATGCTACGTCGTCTTGTCCTCTAGATCAATGGTAGTTGTTCAAAGTTGTATGCAATTTGTATTTGAGAGTAATTTAGCGCACACAATAATGAGACTTTAGGTTGACATTGATAACACCTGTCTTACAACAATTCTTATAGCTTAAGTGATAATAGATTTAGATATCTTTGTATTTTTTATCACAGGTCGATTGTAAAATCGCGCAAAAACACTCGATTTTTCGGTTCAGCCCGCAGCTTTTCGGATTGTTTCGATATCTACACCTCTACGATATGCCGCCGAAGTAACCGCATGTCTAGTACTATGTGAGCCGAAAGTGTTTGTATCAATACCACTTTTGGCCATTACATCTTTTATCCACCTCCGTATTGCTTGCGTTGTTGCTACACGGTGAGGTTTTTTATATGTTAATAATAAGAAATCTTCGTTATTAGGTCGCAACCTTGCCGAACGCTTCATATAACAGTCCAAGACCGTTGCTACACACAACTTTGGCTGTTTTATAAAAAACGGTAAACATAACAAGGGTTGATTTTTCCCCGGACCCGACGATTTTATACGATCTATTATCTTAACTTTAATCTCTGTGTCAGTTTTCTCGATACAGCTTAATCTAATCTTTGACAGAGTTTGTACTCTTTGTGCTGTTACTAGTGCCAATAACATAACTAATTTCTTTGTCAAATCCTCAAACGATAATGTGTCGTGTGGCCAAAGCGTTTTTAAGTAACATAAAACTGGATCGGGATCCCAAATTTCGTCGTATTTTGCTGATTGCGGGCGTAAGTGAGCCACACCTCGAAAAAATCTCTTGATCACGGGCTGTTGCCCTATATCACCTATAACTATTAACGCTAATGCTGACCTATACGAGTTTGACGTCCCATGAGTTTTTACGTGGGATAAAGAGACGGTTAAAAACTCGAGAACGCATCCGACTGGAGCCTGAAACGGGTTGACTCTTTTCTTTTGACAAAAATCCCATCATAGATTCAATGGCTTCCGGTATCGATTAATGGTTCCCTCTGATAACGATGCCATCACTATCGGTATCGACTCATGAGGAACTCCTTTTAAGGCAAACGCTTGCCCGATAATTTCCCGACAACCAGGGAAAGCGAGGTTCGTAACGGATGGAATTGCCTGCAATTATTAATTAACAAATCATTTTGCGGATGGAAAAGAATTGGTTGGGTTACGAGCAATTTTTGAAACACGGGGTACCACGATTGTGTTGGCCAGAACGGTACAACCAACACCCCGTTTGCTTTCTCAGCAATTATTTTTCTAATTGTTCTTAGAATGACGGAAAATGGTGGGAAAGCGTAAAAATATAAATTTGTCCACGGTATGGTAAATGCGTCTACCGCACACGCCTCTGGATCTCTGTGCCAAGAGACGAATTTTTTGCACTTTGCATTTACGTTTGATGCGAACAAATCTATGTCGAATTTCCCGAAAGTTGACTCTATTTGATCGTATGCCCAACTAGCTAACTCCCATTCGGTTTCGTTTTGTTTGACTCTCGACTCCTCATCTGCTTCTTTATTGTCGCGAGAACTAATATACGAAGCGAAAATCCATAAATCGCGAATCTCGCACCACCGCCAGATTTCCGTTGACAAATTTGACAACTTTGGAAACTGAACGCTACCCATACGGTTTATATATGACAACGCCGTCGTATTATCAATGCGAAGTAATATCTCGCACGACTTTTTATCTTTAGCAAAACATTTAAGTCCGTAAAATACTGCTTTTAATTCAAGATAATTGATATGTTCTTCTCTCTCTTGACTATTCCAAAACCCATGTGTCCGATCTCCCTCGCAAGCTACTCCCCAACCTGTTAGCGAGGCATCGCTGAAAATTTCCATTTCAAAATGGTCTTCTCGTATCGGGTTAACACACTCTCCGATATTTTTTGTCCACCACTCTAAGTCTGGAATTAGTTTGTCCGATATTTTCATATTTTTATCGTAATTTCCGTTTGTTTTTTGCACGGCTAAAAATTTTTCTCTTTCGAAATTTTTTGTATATAGAGTCCCGTACCGAACTGCGGGACTGGCAGCTACTAGGATTCCAATAAATTCGGCAAATTTCCTGATTTGACAATGACCGATAGTTTGAAATTTCATCACAAGATCATATATTTGATTTCTCTTGCCTTGCGGTAATTTAAGACAAAATTTCCCCGAATCGAAAATAAAACCAAGAAATTTTACTTCTTTCGAAGGTTCAAGGACGCATTTTTCCATATTTAATGTTAGCCCGGTTTTTTCAATTAACTTTCGAGTCTCTCGAACATTTTTCCGGCAATCTTGAGCTGACTGTCCAAATAACAGGATATCGTCCAGGTAGAAGACTGATACAAATCCTTTTGACCTCAATTTTTGCGCTATTGGTTTCATGAGTTTAGTAAACACATATGGTGCTGTGCATAGACCGAACGGCATACAATTAAACTCGTACAACGTGTTTTTATAAATAAATCTGAGGTATTTTCTACTAGATTTGTCCACCGGAATTAAGAAATACGAATCTTTAAGGTCTATTGTCGCCATAAACATATCTTTTCGCATTAATCGAATGGCTGTCTTTTTGTCCTCCATTTTAAAATGAGGTGCTGAAATAAACTTATTCAATTTTTTCAGATTGAGAATAAAACGCATGTCACCGTTAGGTTTTGGGACGAGAAAGTATGACGAAACAAATTGCTTTTCGCACGGTTTACATCTAGATATTGCGCCTTTTTTGATCAATTTACCAATTTCCGATTCACAAGCAATCATTTCTTGCTCTGTCAATTTTGGCTGCTTGTATTCGACTTGTGGATATGATTGAGTTACGAAAGGAATAATATAACCCTGCACCCATTGTAAAATGGAAGGGTCGTTGGTCAATTTTTTCCACGATGAGAAAAAATTTCGCACTCTTCCTGCGATTCTCACCGAGTCTAATCCTTGTGTCGACGGTTGTCCTTGCTCCGGAAGTCTTTCGGTTTCGGTCCCTTCCTCTGAGTGCCCCGGTGACTCGCTCCGGAGGGACGGCGCCAGTTTAACTTCTCCGACTGTTGCTCCCTTGAGAAATTGTTTGGTTTTGAGTAAGACGACGGAAACCTGCGATTTCCTTCGCGGGGTGTGTTCCCGAAATTTCGTTGGTATCCACTTTGTTTGGCCAGATCCTTAGAGGATTTTTCCATGGATTTGGCTGCCTTGAGATTTTCAGCAAACTTTTCTCCAAATAACCATGAATCAATTGGGCTGTCGTTGGCAATATTTTTGACAATGGAATTTAATCCCGGAACAATAAATGATTTCCTTGTTTTTGACATATCATGATGTAGGTCAGACAGAATTCTGCCTGCATCGGCCAAACGTTCAATAAATTTTGACGTGTCAATTACTCGGTCGGTACTCCCTTCCGCTTTCAGTACTTCTGTTAATGCTGCGCCAATGGCGTTAATGCCAGCTCCAAGTTGATTTTGAACAGCGTATTGATACGCATCTTTCTTTATCGCCAGATTTGACAAGGCCGACTTTATTTCGGGGTTAATTTTTGGAGCTTTAATTAGAGCGCAATTACCTATTGTTGGATATTTTTCCTGGAGATCGCGCTTTTGATCTTTCGGCAGCCCATCTTGTAAAATTTTTGACCAGCGCTCTGCCACTGCCACATGGATATCGGGGCCGCGTTGATCGTATTTAGACGGATCGTCTCCCAGTAGTCCCAATGTCGATTCAGGGAGCTCCTTTGGTAACTGCTCTTCTTTACCCTCGGTCTGTTTTGCCGACACATCTGTGTGGAGACTAGTACCTGACGAATCTCGCAGATTGCGCTCACCGCCCTCTCTGTCTAACCCTTGTATTTCCCCTATAGACTGTCCACGACTGGAGTGCGACGTATCTCGCAGATGACGCTCACCACTCTTTCCGTCGGAATCATAGGTTATGGACCTCGATCGACTTCTTGGATACAAACGATCATGCCTCGAATGTGACGCTCGTCTGTGATTGACAGCGATACGCTCACCATTCTCTTTATCAGAGCTCCACGAGTCGTTTCTTCTCGAATGTCGACGTGATCTTGATCGTCCATCCCGATTACGCGATCTTGAACGCCTTTGGCGTGAACGCGACTGCCTGATCTCTTTTTCCAGGCGTCGCAATCTTTCCCTGATTGAGTCCCTCGTTGAATTTCTATATCTCGGAGAACTCCCCGAGTACTCCTCTGACAATGAACTCATTTATATACTAAAAGAAACTTTTAAAAACACAGAAAATGAAAATTTTTCTAACGCGTATTTTATTGTGACTGTCACGGATCGCACAGAAAAACGTAATGGTGTCATGGCGTCGGGTGCAGGGGCTCGTGGTAAGAGCGGTACTGCCATCTATGGCTATAGGCGGATATTTTGAATCAATTTGAAAATCTGTGGCGGATCGAGCGACTGACGTTACTACCATTGATCTAGAGGACAAGACGACGTAGCATAATTTAAAATTTACAATGATACCGATCAAGAATTATAGGACATACACAAACGCAAAACAATACGAGGCGGCAATATTGATCATGCACGGAATATAGTTGATATTGAGCTCAAAGAAATGAAGGACGAATGAATTGAAAAAAAAAAAATTCCAAATGATAAAGAGAAAATCAATGAGTTGAAATATTATTACCATCATCTCATAAACACGGGAAACCCTGACTTTGCGCGTGGTTGACGTGAAAATAATATCCGGTAAAAGTTCGAATTTCGAACTCCCACGCCGAGGGATGCAGCGGCTGCACGGCGGTTAGGAACCGAGAACAGCGTGACTTCGAAAACACCGTGCTTTCGCGTTCGCAGAGGCGGATTTAAAATTTACAGAGACGCTGTACAATGTGGTACCGATCGAGAATTTTAGAACGTACACAAACGCAGAACAACACGGAGCGGGAATATTAATGACGCACGGAATAGAATTAATGTGAGCTTTATAAAAAAAGGATGAATAAATTTGAAAATATTTTAGAGAAGATGAAAAGTACAACAATAAGCTACCGATTGAGTATTGCAGGACAAAAACAAAGATAGGATATCACGACGCGGAAATAATGATAACGCACGGAATAGAATTAATATTGAGCTCGAAAAGAAAAAGTTTGAATAAGTTATAAAAAAATTCAGAAATAATAAAAAGAAAACGATAGGTCGAAATATCATCACCATCTTTACGAAAACACGAGAAACTTTGACTCTGCGCGTGGTTGACGAGAAACGAACAACCGGTAAACGTTTGAATTTAGAACTCCCACGCTGAGGGATGCAGCGGCTGCACGGCGGTTGGGAACCGAGAACGGCGTGACTTCGAAAACACCGCGCTTTCGCGTTCGCAGAGGCGAAGATTTAAAATTTACAGAGACGCTGTACAATGTGGTACCGATCGATAATTTTAGAACGTACACAAACGCAGAACAACACGAAGCGGGAATATTAATGACGCACGGAATAGAATTAATATAAGCTTCAAAAAAAAATGGGATAAAAAAATTTGAAAATATTTTATAAATGATGAAAAATAAAACAATAAGTTACCGATTAAGTATTGCAGGACAAAAACAGAGATGGGATATCACGACGCGGAAATAATGATAACGCACGGAATAGAATTAATAGTAAGCGCGAAGAGACAAAGTTTGAATAAGTTATAAAAAAATTTAGAAATAATGAAAATAGAACAATAGGTCAAAATATCATTACCATCATTTTGAAAACACGAGAAACCCTGACTCTGCGCGTGGTTGACGAGAGACTGATATCCGGTGAACGTTCGAATTTCGAACTCCCACGCCGAGGAATGCAGCGGCTGCACGGCGGTTGACAACCCAGAACGGCGTGACTTCGAAAACACCGCGTTTTCGCGTACGCAGAGGCAAAGATTTCAAATCTACAAAGACGCTGTACAATGTGGTACCGATCGAGAATTTTCAAACATACACAAACAAAACAACACGGAGCGGGAATATTAATGACGTACGGAATAGGATTGATATAAGCTTAATAAAAATTGAACGAAGAAATTCGAGAATATATTATAAATTATGAAAAGTGAAACAATAAGTTACCGATTAGGTATTGCAGGACAAGAACAAAGATAGGATATCACGACGCGGAAATAATACTAACGCACGGAATAGAATTAATATTAAGCTCGAAGAAAAATAGTTTGAACAAGTTATGAAAAAATTCATGAATGATAGAAAGAAAACAATAGGTTGGAATTTTATGACCATCTTCTCAATAACACGAGAAACTCTGACTCCGCGCGTGGTTGACCAGAAACGAATATCCGGTAAACGTTCGAATTCCGAACTTCTACGCCAAGGGATGCAGCGGCCGCGGGGCGGTTGAGAACCGAGAACGGCGTAACTTCGAAAACACCGCGTTTCCGCGAACGCAAAGGCAAAGATTTAAAATTTACAGAGACGCTGTGCAATGTGGTACCGATCGAGAATTTTAGAACGTACACAAACGCAGAACAACACGGAGCGGGAATATTAATGACGCACGGAATAGAATTAATGTGAGCTTTATAAAAAAAGGATGAATAAATTTGAAAATATTTTAGAGAAGATGAAAAGTACAACAATAAGCTACCGATTGAGTATTGCAGGACAAAAACAAAGATAGGATATCACGACGCGGAAATAATGATAACGCACGGAATAGAATTAATATTGAGCTCGAAAAGAAAAAGTTTGAATAAGTTATAAAAAAATTCAGAAATAATAAAAAGAAAACGATAGGTCGAAATATCATCACCATCTTTACGAAAACACGAGAAACTTTGACTCTGCGCGTGGTTGACGAGAAACGAACAACCGGTAAACGTTTGAATTTAGAACTCCCACGCTGAGGGATGCAGCGGCTGCACGGCGGTTGGGAACCGAGAACGGCGTGACTTCGAAAACACCGCGCTTTCGCGTTCGCAGAGGCGAAGATTTAAAATTTACAGAGACGCTGTACAATGTGGTACCGATCGATAATTTTAGAACGTACACAAACGCAGAACAACACGAAGCGGGAATATTAATGACGCACGGAATAGAATTAATATAAGCTTCAAAAAAAAATGGGATAAAAAAATTTGAAAATATTTTATAAATGATGAAAAATAAAACAATAAGTTACCGATTGAGTATTGCAGGACAAAAACAGAGATGGGATATCACGACGCGGAAATAATGATAACGCACGGAATAGAATTAATAGTAAGCGCGAAGAGACAAAGTTTGAATAAGTTATAAAAAAATTTAGAAATAATGAAAATAGAACAATAGGTCAAAATATCATTACCATCATTTTGAAAACACGAGAAACCCTGACTCTGCGCGTGGTTGACGAGAGACTGATATCCGGTGAACGTTCGAATTTCGAACTCCCACGCCGAGGAATGCAGCGGCTGCACGGCGGTTGACAACCCAGAACGGCGTGACTTCGAAAACACCGCGTTTTCGCGTACGCAGAGGCAAAGATTTCAAATCTACAAAGACGCTGTACAATGTGGTACCGATCGAGAATTTTTAAACATACACAAACAAAACAACACGGAGCGGGAATATTAATGACGTACGGAATAGGATTGATATAAGCTTAATAAAAATTGAACGAAGAAATTCGAGAATATATTATAAATTATGAAAAGTGAAACAATAAGTTACCGATTAGGTATTGCAGGACAAGAACAAAGATAGGATATCACGACGCGGAAATAATACTAACGCACGGAATAGAATTAATATTAAGCTCGAAGAAAAATAGTTTGAACAAGTTATGAAAAAATTCATGAATGATAGAAAGAAAACAATAGGTTGGAATTTTATGACCATCTTCTCAATAACACGAGAAACTCTGACTCCGCGCGTGGTTGACCAGAAACGAATATCCGGTAAACGTTCGAATTCCGAACTTCTACGCCAAGGGATGCAGCGGCCGCGGGGCGGTTGAGAACCGAGAACGGCGTAACTTCGAAAACACCGCGTTTCCGCGAACGCAAAGGCAAAGATTTAAAATTTACAGAGACGCTGTGCAATGTGGTACCGATCGAGAATTTTAGAACGTACACAAACGCAGAACAACAAGAAGCGGGAATAATAATGACGCAGGGAATAGAATTAATATGAGCTTTAAAAAGAATAGGATGAATAAATTAGAAAATATTTTGTAAAAGATGAAAAGTGAAACAATGAGTAACCGATCGAGTATTGCGGGACAAAAACTAGGATAGGATATCACGACGCGGAAATAATGATATTGCACGGAATAGAACTAATATTGAGCGCGAAGAGGAATAGTTTAATCAAGTTATGAAAAAATTCATAAATGCTGAAAAGAGAACGATAAGTCGGAATATTATTACTATCTTTTCAAAAACACGGAAACTCTGACTCTGCGCGTGGTTGACGAGAAACGAATATCCGGTAAACGTTCGAATTTCGAACTTCCACGCCGAGAGATGCAGCGGCTGCACGGCGGTTGAGAACCGAGAACGGCGTGACTCCGAAAACACCGCGTTTTCGCGTTCGCAGAGGCAAAGTTTCAAAATTTACAGAGACGCTGTACAATGTGGTACCGATCGAGAATTTTAGAACGTACACAAACGCAGAACAACACGAAGCGGGAATATTGATGACGCACGGAATAGAATTAATGTAAGCTTTATAAAAAAAGGATGAATAAATTTGAAAATATTTTAGAAAAGACGAAAAGTACAACAATAAGCTACCGATTGAGTATTGCAGGACAAAAACAAAGATAGGATATCACGACGCGGAAATAATGATAACGCACAGAATAGAATTAATAGTAAGCGCGAAAAGACAAAGTTTGAATAAGTTATAAAAAAATTTAGAAATAATAAAAACAGAACAATAGGTCAAAATATCATTACCATCATTTTGAAAACACGAGAAACCCTGACTTTGCGCGTGGTTGACGAGAGACTGATATCCGGTGAACGTTCGAATTTCGAACTCCCACGCCGAGGGATGCAGCGGCTGCACGGCGGTTGACAACCCAGAACGGCGTGACTTCGAAAACACCGCGTTTTCGCGTACGCAGAGGCAAAGATTTCAAATCTACAAAGACGCTGTACAATGTGGTACCGATCGAGAATTCTCAATCATACACAAACGCAGAACAACACGAAGCGGGAATATTAATGACGTACGGAATAGGATTGATATAAGCTTATAAAAAAATTGAATCAATAAATTTGAGAATATTTCACAAATTATGAAAAGTGAAACAATAAGTTACCGATTAGGTATTGCAGGACAAAAACAAAGATAGGATATCACGACGCGGAAATAATAATAACGCACAGAATATAATTAATATTAAGCTCGAAGAGAAATAGTTTGAATAAGTTATGAAAAAATTTATGAATGATAGAGAGAAAACAATAGGTTGGAATTTTATGACCATCTTCTCGAAAACACAAGAAACTCTGACTCTGCGCGTGGTTGACCAGAAACGAATATCCGGTAAACGTTCGAATTTCGAACTTCTACGCCAAGGGATGCAGCGGCTGCGGGGCGGTTGAGAACCAAGAACGGCGTGACTTCGAAAACACCGCGTTTTCGCGTTCGCAGAGGCAAAGATTTAAAATTTACATAGACGCTGTACAATGTGGTACCGATCGAGAATTTCAGAACGTACACAAACGCAGAACAACACGAAGCGGGAATAATGATGACGCAGGGAATAGAATTAATATGAGCTTCAAAAAAAATACGATGAATAAATAAGAAAATATTTTATAAAAGATGAAAAGTAAAACAATAAGTAACCGATCGAGTATTGCAGGACAAAAATCAAGATAGGATATCACGACGCGGAAATAATAATAACGCACGGAATAGAATTAATATTAAGCTCGAAGAGAACAAGTTTGAATAAGTTATAAAAGAATTTAGAAATAATAAAAAGAAAACAATAGGTCGAAATATCATTACCATCTTTTCGCAAACACGAGAAACTCCGACTCTGCGCGCGGTTGACGAGAAACAAATATCCGGTAAACGTTCGAATTTCGAACTCCCACGCCGAGGGATGCAGCGGCTGCACGGCGGTTGAGATGCGAGAACGGCGTGACTTTGAAAACACCGCGTTTTCGCGTTCGCAGAGGCAAAGATTTAAAATTTACAGAGACACTGTACAATGTGGTACCGTTCGAGAATTTTAGAAAGTAGACAAACGCACAACAACACGAAGCGGAAATATCAATGTCGCACGGAATAGAATGAATATAAGCTTAAAAAAAAAATGGGACCAAAAAATTTGAAAATATTTTATAAATGATGAAAAATGAAACAATAAGTTACCGATTGAGTATTGCAGGACAAAAACAAAGATAGGATATCACGACGCGGAAATAATGATAACGCACCGAATAGAATTAATATTGAGCGCAAAGAGGAATAGTTTAAAGAAGTTATGAAAAAATTTATGAATGCTGAAAAGAGAACAATAAGTTGGATTATTATTACTATCTTTCTAAAAACACGGAAACTCTGACTCTGCGCGTGGTTGACGAGAAACGAATATCCGGTAAACGTTTGAATTTCGAACTCCCACGCCGAGAGATGCAGCGGCTGCACGGCGGTTGAGTACCGAGAACGGCGTGACTTCGAAAACACCGCGTTTTCGCGATCGCAGAGGCAAAGATTCAAAATTTACAGAGACGCTGTACAATGTGGTACCGATCGAGAATTTTAGAACGCACACTAACGCAGAACAACAAGAAGCGGGAATAATAATAACGCAGGGAATAGAATTCATATGAGTGTTACGGTACAGGGGGACGGCAGTCCATGTACCCACCCGATGATGTTGGTTCGGGTGATATTTTTGTAGGTTCGTAGTCGTCGCCGTTTTAGTTCAGGGAACGGAAAGTAAAGAACAGTAATTACAGAATGATTATAACTTTTATTCTGATTTGGAAATTGAGTGAAGTCGATGAGGAGTAGTTGAGACAATGGTTTTGGGGAACGGGAGTTGAAGTTGAATGCAAGAGGTAAGAGCGTTGGAATCAGAGTGAGTCTTTTGCATGAGAAAATGAGCGAGGATACAGGGTAGAGGGGGATCGAAATAGCAAGGTAAGGGCGATAGCGAGTGGTGTAAGCCAAGATGGAAATAGGATGACAAGATATGGAGTGTGGGAATGGTAGGTAAAGACAAGCGTCGAGGAAGGTGGGAGAAACGTGAGGCGGGACGTCGGACGTAACACGCCCCCCCTTCGGGAAGAACATTCGGTGAGGGTACAGAGCCGAATGTTCGAAGGAAAACAGAATTTTTTGGGTAATGTATCGACTCACTTACGAAAGATTACAATATAGTTTGCCTTAAAGAGTATAGCGCCTAGGGTTAATGCGCGTTTAAGCGGGTTAGTATACATTTTTAGCAGAAATGTTTTTTTTTTTTTTTTTTGTAACAGTTGGTATGTTCTTATAATTTAAGCGTGTAGTAGTTACATATCATAAAGGTACAATTATAATTAAATTATAATTTTTTAGGGTTTTGATTGTAGATAATATAGATACACTCAAAGTTAAATGACAATGTCAGGGGTATAATTGTAGGTAGTATATATACGATTATAGTTAAATTATAATTTTTAGGGTTTTGATTGTAGATATTGTAGATACAAGTCAAAGTTAAATGACAATGTCAGGGGTATAATTGTAGATAGTATATATACGATTATAGTTAAATTATAATTTTTAGGGTTTTGATTGTAGATATTGTAGATACAAGTCAAAGTTAAATGACAATGTCAGGGGTATAATTGTAGATAGTATATATACGATTATAGTTAAATTATAATTTTTAAGGTTTTGATTATAGATAATATAGATACAATCAAAGTTAAATGACAATGTCAGGGGTATAATTGTAGATAGTATATATACGATTATAGTTAAATTATAATTTTCAGGGTTTTGATTGTAGATATTATAGATACAAGTCAAAGTTAAATGACAATGTCAGGGGTATAATTGTAGATAGTGTATACGGTTATTATAATAGCGTAATTTGAGACATTTTTATTGAATGATATTTGGGCATAACAATGGATATGTTCTTATAAATATGTAGTAGAGGGCTTAGTCTGTCCAGATGAAGAGGGAGTCGGAACTAGCGTCAAGGCTCTGATCGCGGGGCAGTTTACGTGGGTGTTGTCGTAGCTTGGACATTTCCATCATTTCAATTTCTGAATGAGCTCGGGGCAGCGACGAAGTGCGAGGAGACAGGTCCTTAGGGAATGACCTATTTTCTAGGTGAGGGTGGGAAATGGCATGGTGGGAAAGGATTTGCGGTCTTGGATGACGTGAGTCGAGGTTGTGGCGTATTCGCCTGGGTTTACAGCAAGAGTATACTTTTGAGATTCTTCTAAATAATGAGAGTTTGTAGCAAAAGAAAACTGCTGAGAGGGACGCGAAGGCGATTCCGCCATAGCTGAGGCTGGTGGTGAGGCGATGCATGTTACTTTGAGTACGGTAGTGTGTGCTTAGATCGGCTGAGCGTTTGAGCACGTCATTCAGGGCATGAGGCGGAATATGATGCAGTTACGGGTAGATTGATAATATACGGCTGTTGACTTCTAAAGGTGGTTTAATTTGAATCACTTTCTTCCTGTGCTAATTTGAGTTTATTCAGATGGACAATTTTGGTCTTATGGGGGGTGATGAAAATTTCGGCATTGATATCGTCAATTATGCGCTTGATCGTATATGCTCCTTTATAGTGGTCGTCAAATTTAGATCGGGTTTCGTTTAGTAGATAGACCTTTTGGCCTGCTTCGAAATTTTGGTTATTGGTACGACGGTCGTAGTACGTCTTGGAACGGTGCTTTGCTAGAATGAGGTTAGCCGCGGCGTTTTTTCGTATGCTGGATAGGTTGGAAATTAAATCTAGAAGGAACGAATCGTAGGAACGGGTGTAAGCGCTGGCAGGGTTCGCGTCTGTCGGAAGTCTGGCATGGGAACCGAAAATTAGCTGATGGGGAGTGAAGTTAGTGCCTTCGTGCTTCGCGGTGTTATAACAGAAAATAGCAAAGCGGATGTATTCATCCCAGTCTTTACCAGCATTCGTGTAATGCTTGACGTGTTCGGTGAGAACAAGGTGACTGCGTTCTAGCGATCCGTTAGATTGTGGGCGGTAAGCTGTAGTTCGAATTTGTTTTATTTTAAAGAGTTTACAAAGTTGCTTAATGACTGTGCTCATGAAATTCTGTCCTTGGTCTGTAAGTATTGCTCGAGGGGCACCGTAACGTGTAATGTATTCTTTCGCGAATGCTGCACCTATTGTTTTGGCAGTGGCGTCAGGTAAAGGGATGGCGTCCAGAAATTTCGTCAAGTTGCATTGTATCGTCAAAAGGTATTTGTTGTTTGATTTAGTAAGGGGGAGAGGACCAACGATGTCTAGTGCTACTTTGTCGAATGCATCGGCAGGAGTATCTGTTATCACCATCGGCAACCTGGTTTTTACTCTTACTAGTTTTTTCTTTTGGCAACTCTCACAGGTTCTTATAAAGTCTTGGATTTGCTCTTTCATGTGGGGCCAAAAATATTTTTGTCTAATGCGGTTGTATATTTTTGTGACGCCTTGATGACCGCCAATTAATGATTCGTGGCATTCTTTAATTATTTCTTTACGTAAACATTCGTCTGGGGTGACAGTCGTGTTGCGGCAAAGCGTAATTTGAATTTGTAAGTCTGCGAAAAGGTAAGATAAGAGTTTTCGGATAACACGAGGATCGAGTCCACCTAAACTATCGTCCGTTATTGGGAAAGCGAGGGATTTCGGAATTGAATCGGTCAAGACTGTTTTCAGTTTAGACAAGAGTTGAAAAATATCATATAGGTTGCTTTTATCTGATTCTTTTGATTTTAGTACTAGAGTAAAGATCTGTCGGCTGTTATGCTTGGATTCGATAATATCAAATTTCTGTGGACGGGGCGTCATAACTATATCTGGGTCAACGATATTATTGTGGGCAAGTTGTGATGATATGCCTTTAGTCCAAGAGCAGTCTGTTGATATAAAGTGTGCTGGTTTTGAGCATCAAAAGACCATCATTGGTGTCTTTGACATTGTCAGCTACCGGTATGTCGTCCAAGTTGTCAACAAAGTTCGTGAAATCGTGGGAGGTATCGGTCAAATCGTCGTCGACATTGGGATCAATGTCATGGTCAGGGTGTGTGGTTTCCATATCGGATTCGGATTGTCGGGCGCATGTATGGTATTCGGTATCCGTGAGCGAGTTGGAGCTGTTGTCGTTATCAGAGGCCAGTGTGGGTACTGAGGGAGGAGGCGGAGGGGGGTGAGTAGTAGAGTTCGCTGGCCTGGGGACAGCTGTTGGGCGTCTCTTAGCACGACGCGGGGGTCCTACAGGCGGGGGCATGACGACGTTCGTGGCTGGGAGGGGAGGTGGGGTCGCGAGAGGTGCGACTGATTTGGTCGGAGGTCGCGGTTTCTTACGCGGCGGACGAAGAGAGGGAGCGGGGTTACCAGATGTGGAAGGGATGGGGTCAGGTGAGGCGTTATCAACGGACACCGTTGTGTCGTCGTGGTGTGTGGGGGTTGAAAGCGGAGGGTCAAGGCGACAAACGTTGATATTCATTTTTGAATCTTTGAAAATATAGTGGATCATTTTGCGCACCGTGCTCCATTCTAGTTTGTCGAGTCCGCAGCCTATTAACGGGATTGAGACAGATGTTACACCATCTTCTTCCAAGGTTTTCCTAAAGTTGACCAAGGTATCAAAAAAAACGTGTGGTAAGGGTTTGTCATTGTACTTTGGCTTTGTCACTAGGTTATAAATTTTTCGGTGTCCGTGAGTGGTAGAAATAACGTCAGTCACAGTCGGATTGAATTCTCTAAGTTGTTCGCGATTTATGAATTTACGTTCTCTTAGCTGTGACGCGATTCCTTTTGACATTTGGCAATCAGCTGATATGCAGTGAGCCAAATTATCTTTTCGCTGTAGTAGGTCGGCTTTTATTTCTTTGATATATTTATTACGCATAAGAGGGAACGTGTCGCATTCTATAAGGAAATCGCTATAGGAGGGGTTGTGAATGTGAGGGGAGCTAGGTAAATCGGTAGACGAATTAATGTCATCAACTTCTGAGTTCGTCTCTGGGGTTTGTAGGTCATCTGAGCTAGTTGAAGTGTCCGAAAAGTAGCTCAGGTGTGGTCTCTTACGTGGTCCAGGGTTTGTAGAGGAATTCGTTTCTCGATGGCGTTTCGGGTAGGGATGAACCGGGTGCGGAGGTGGGATGGAGGGGGGAGGTTTAAAAGGCATTGCGGTTTCTTTGTCACTGGATTCGTCATCTGAGAGATCAGAAGAATCAGAGGGGTATATCATTTGGTAGGTGGGTTGTGAGATTTTTGGGCATTTTAGCGGGGCCGGGTTCGTAGATTCGTCTGTGGTCTGTCGAGGGCGTCGGGGGTACTGATGGGTCTCTTTGGTGCGTTTTTTCGGTTTGCTGTCAGAGGATTCGGTCGTGGGACGAGGGCGTTTTGCATCTATAGGAAGGATTTGTGCGACGTCAGGCGGCGTGTTTCTTGATAGAGCATCGGCGTTGACATTCGCTTTTCCCGATTTATGTTTGGTATCAAAATCGTATTCTGCTAGTTCTAGACTCCATCGTAATAAACGAGAATTAGGCTTCTTAACGCTTTTTACCCACTTGAGGGGCTCGTGGTCTGTAACTAAAGTAAATTTCTGACCGTAGATGTAGGGGCGAAAGTGGTTGATGCTCCAGTAGGCGGCTAAAAATTCTTTATCGGGCACCGAGTAATTTAATTCAGCGGATTTGAGTGCTCGGGATGCGTACGCTACTGGTAAGTCGGCACCGTTCTTATCTTGACTCAGAACCGCACCGATGGCGAATTTTGACGCGTCGGTAGTGAGCGTAAACGGCTTACTGAAGTCCGGGTATTGGAGAATTGGTTCTTTGCATAAACAATCACGTAAGGTTTCGAAGGCAGATTGGTGTTCGGATGTCCAAATGAAAGGGGTATCCTTCTTGGTTAGGTTAGTGAGGCATTTTGCAATTTTTCCGAAATTTGGGACAAACCTGCGATAATAACCCAAAAGACCGAGGAACTGTTTAACATTTTTGGGATTTTTCGGGACGGGATATTCTTTCACGGCTACTAACTTGCCGGGGTCAGGTCTAACTCCTGACTCAGTGATAAGGTGACCAAGGTAAACGACTTCTTTGCGCAGGAATTGGCATTTGTCTGGCCGCAGAGTCAAGCCGGCTTCAGTTAGTCTTTTCATCAATTTTCTGAATTTAATTTCATGTTCTTGTAAATTTCGAGCGTAAATAACTATGTCATCCAAATATACGAACATCTCGTTGCCTTGTAAGCCTAGCAGGACTTGATCCATGAGTCTTTGGAACGTGGCAGGGGCGTTTTTTAGTCCGAAGGGCATTCGGGAGAATTCATAGTGACCCCGGGGCGTCGAAAACGCAGTTTTTGCACTGTGATCGGGGTGCATGGGAATTTGATGAAAGCCGGAAGCAAGGTCGAATGTAGAGAAATATTTAGCTGAGCCAAGTTGATCAAGAATTTCGGTGATGTCGGGCATTGGATAGGCGTCGCCGATTGTTTTTTCGTTGAGCTTTCGGTAGTCGATCACCATGCGCCATCGTTTATTACCGTCAATATCGGGTTTTTTGGGGACGATCCAAACCGGAGAATTATAAGGAGATGCGGAATGTTTAATAAGGTCTTGCCGAAGGAGTTTATTGACCTGGGATTCGATTTCATCTTTGTGGATTTTTGGAAAACGATATTGTTTGGTGTGAATTGGTGTGTCGTCTGTCGTGGGGATAGTGTGATGGGTTAGATTGGTATGGCCTAATTTATCTCCCGGGAGATAGAAAAGATGGTTAAATTCTGTTAGCAGGTCGAGTGTTGATTGTTTTTCGGTGTCATTTAGATGATCGAGGCACACACTATTCTTTAGTGTGTCCAATCTCTCTGACCTACTGTCAGTTAAGAGTACTGTTGCGGCGCCACGACGAGGTGCACTGTTATCAGGTATGCGGGGCTCAGGTTGCCGATGTGCGAGGTCAGTGAGCTGGCGGGGGTTGGAGGGGGGGTAATGGGGCGGACGGGATATGTGATTATTAGTGGAAAGAATTAATGAATTATTATGAGAAGTGGTTTGGGTAGGAAGGGGGGATTTTTGTCCATTATTTTTGTCAGAATTATTCGGCGGGGTAGACTTAATTTCGGGCATGGCTGTGCTCAGTGGTTCGTCGAATTCTTCCAGGGTTGCCGTTGGAGATGCTATCTCTACGACAGATTCGTTGCAATTGAACACGTAGGAATAAGCGATGCCGTTCTGATTTCGAACTATTGCTTCACCACAAAGAACATTGTTGCCTAAATTAATGTGTTTAAGGTAGCCTACTTTGATATCTGGGTTTGCAACTATTATCGGGATGACCTTCGCGGTGCGGGCCTGTATTGTGATAACACGTGCGGTTTCAGGAGGAGGTTGTTCGATTTTGTTGAAGTGGATTGGCAATGAGGATCCAAGCATTACCGAGTTTGAGTTGAATGAGATAGTTGCTTTCTCTTTTCGTAAAAAGGGTTGGCCTAAAATACCGTCATGTGGGACTGGGAATGAATCAGGGACCAAGTGAAAGGTATGGAAGTTGTTATTAAAGCGTATTTCCGTTTTTGCGATGGTTTCCGTCTTTTCGTCCGTTATACCAGTCAATGTCAAACGTTCGTCTGTGGTGCGACGTACGAAGGGCTTAACACAACTTTCTTTGATTAAGTTTACGTCTGCACCGGTGCCGATAATAAATTTAGAGATCTTTGTCAATTCAGGGGTATCGATTGAAATTAAAGGGGGATCAGCTGAAGCTGTTATTAAGATGTGTCTTGTGGATCGGAACGCTAGTTGTTTGCATAGCTCGCGGGCGCGTTCTCCCCGCGGGCAGTGTTGCCGTTTAAATCTTGATTCGAACTTACATGGTTTTGGTTATCACGCGGGGGAGATCTACATTGGTCTGATGTGTGGCCTCTGCGCTTACAGTTATCGCAGTACAGTTTGTCGCCTCTGCTGGGTTGGTTGCACTCATTGTAAAAGTGGCCCATTCTGCGACATTTGGTACAGTATCTTGTATTTTGCAGGCGATGGCATTCCGTGATCAGGTGACCTCGGTGGTTGCAGAATTGGCAAATAGTCGGCGAGGTCCTCGTTCGATCTGCGGGAGGTGCGAGGGTGCTTGCACCGAGCGCTTGGGCGTAGGACATGGGTTCGATACCGGGCGCTTGCTGATGCGCGTAACCAGGTGTGGGCAATGACATTAGAGGGGGGATGAGGGAGGGGGTTATGGACACCTGAGGTGGAGGGGTATCGTTTTGGCAGGCAGAGACGGAA
The DNA here is from genome assembly GCF_021155765.1 of Diprion similis. Taxonomy (NCBI): domain Eukaryota; kingdom Metazoa; phylum Arthropoda; class Insecta; order Hymenoptera; family Diprionidae; genus Diprion; species Diprion similis. Next base: position 10,248,215 of record NC_060113.1, on the reverse strand, counting down.
ATTGGGGGATACATAGGTGTAAGAGGAGTACAATATTGTGCAAAGCGTTGCATTTGACGGTTATTTAACTCGGTCTCCTCGCTTTCGGCAACGCTGACGGCGATATCAAAGGTAGGGAGTGGTCTGATGGTAGCTATTCTCCACTCTAATTCTGGTCTAAGCCCTCTAATGAATGTTCTAGCAGTGTCTTTTCTTAAGTCATTTAGCAAAGCGCTTGCTATGTCTGGCGGGTATTTTTTTTCGATAGCTTTGCTTATTTCGTTTGATATTACTCTTATTCTGCATGAGTAATCGATGACACGCTCACGCGGTTGTTGGGTAATTCTATCTAATTGAATTGATAATTGACGTACGGGGATGTCTGGACGGTATGCTCGGCTGAGGGCCGTTATAAGGTCTTCGACGTCATTGCAATTAATGCCTACTAAATATTGGGAAGCGGGGCCGGTAATTTTTGATTGTGCAAATTTAGCAAGGGTCATTTTGTCTGAAGCTCTAATGAGGGTTTCCACGTGGCGCAATTGTTCCACAAATTGGTCAAAAGGCATGTTGTTGCCATCGAATGCAGGGATCGTCGGTAAGACGTCTTTTACTGACCAAAAAGATGGACCGGTCTCATTAGTTGGTGCCATATCGATTTTCGTAGATGGGCAATGGGTACGGGGATGAAATCTCAACTTATTACTAAGAATTACAACAAACTTACAGAGCAAAGATGAACACAAACGCAAGGTACAGCATGGTTGTAAGCGGCTGAAGGCAGGTGAGACTTGAAGATGTGATGTACGTCGTCCGTCGGCAAGAGGAGGGTGTAGGCGGGGAAGTCCGTTGCGTGTTGAAGAGTCTCGGTTTGGTGTTCCAGGTATCTGAGTGATGCCAATCTTGGGTCCAAATTCTTGTTCCAGCGTCGCAGGCGTCCAGAAACGGGTGGGGGCTAATCACAATTTTGGGTTCCAAAAGGTGATGTGTGGTATAGATCGGCTTTCGTCCGTATATTTAGTTCGTTGCGGGTTCTGAATTTGTCAGGTTCACACTTGATTTGCCGGCGAACACTCTTGACGTGGCTATCACTTATTGATATGATATCGGGAGTTTTGCGTATTAACACTTTTCTTGCGTCGTATATTTCCACTCGTTGCACAGTTCGTTGCGGGTCCTGAATTTGTCAGGTACGCACTTGATTTGCCGGCGAACACTGTCTACGTGGCTATCACTTATTGATATGATATCGGAAGTTTTGCGTATTAATACTTTTCTTGCGTAGATTTTCCGAAGCACTGAACAAAGGGTAGGTCGACGGCAAAACCGCTGCCACCAGAATGTTACGGTACAGGGGGACGGCAGTCCATGTACCCACCAGATGATGTTGGTTCGGGTGATATTTTTGTAGGTTCGTAGTCGTCGCCGTTTTCGTTCAGGGAACGGAAAGTAAAGAACAGTAATTACAGAATGATTATAACTTGTATTTTGATTTGGAAATTGAGTGAAGTCGATGAGGAGTAGTTGAGACAATGGTTTTGGGGAACGGGAGTTGAAGTTGAATGCAAGAGGTAAGAGCGTTGGAATCAGAGTGAGTCTTTTGCATGAGAAAATGAGCGAGGATACAGGGTAGAGGGGGATCGAAATAGCAAGGTAAGGGCGATAGCGAGTGGTGTAAGCCAAGATGGAAATAGGATGACAAGATATGGAGTGTGGAAATGGTAGGTAAAGACAAGCGTCGAGGAAGGTGGGAGAAACGTGAGGCGGGACGTCGGACGTAACATGAGCTTCAAAAAAAATAGGATGAATAGTTTAGAAAATATTTTGTAAAAGATGAAGAGTGAAACAATAAGTAACCGATCGAGTATCGCAGGACAAAAACCAGGATAGGATATCACGACGCGGAAATAATGATAACGCACGAAATAGGATTAATATTAAGCTCGAAGAGAAACAGTTTGAATAAGTTATAAAAGAATTTAGGAATAATAAAAAACAATAGGTCGAAAGATCATTACCATCTTTTCGAAAACACGAAAAACTCCGACTCTGCGCGTGGTTGACGAGAAACAAATATCCGGTAAACGTTCGAATTTCGAACTCCCACGCCGAGGGATGCAGCGGCTGCACGGCGGTTGGGAACCGAGAACGGCGTGACTTCCAAAACACCGCGCTTTAGCGTTCGAAAAGGCAATGATTTAATATTTACAGAGACGCTGTACAAAGTGGTACCGATTGAGAATTTTGGAACGTACACAAACGCAGAACAACACGAAGCGGGAATATTAATGACGCACGGAATAGAATTAATATAAGCTTCAAAAAAAAATAGGATAAAAAAATTTGAAAATATTTTATAAATGATGAAAAATAAAACAATAAGTTACCGATTGAGTATTGCAGGACAAAAACAAAGTGAGGATATCACTACGCGGAAATAATGATAACGCACGGAATAGAATTAATACTAAGCTCGAAGAGACAAAGTTTGAACATGTTATGAAAAAATTTAGAAATAATACAAAGAGAAGAATAGGTCGAAATATCATTACCATCATTTTGAAAACACGAGAAACCCCGACTCTGCGCGTGGTTGACGAGAGACTGATATCCGGTGAACGTTTGAATTTCGAACTCCTACGCCGAGGGATGCAGCGGCTGCACGGCGGTTGACAACCCAGAACGGCGTGACTTCGAAAACGCCGCGTTTTCGCGTACGCAGAGGCAAAGATTTCAAATCTACAAAGACGCTGTACAATGTGGTACCGATCGAGAATTTTCAAACATACACAAACAAAACAACACGAAGCGGGAATATTAATGACGTACGGAATAGAATTGATATAAGGTTAAAAAATATTGAACGAACAAATTCGAGAATATATTATAAATTATGAAAAGTGAAACAATAAGTTACCGATTAGGTATTGCAGGACAAGAACAAAGATAGGATATCACGACGCGGAAATAATACTAACGCACGGAATAGAATTATTACTAAGCTCGAAGAGAAATAGTTTGAATAAGTTATGAAAAAATTTATGAATGATAGAAAGAAAACAATAGGTTGGAATTTTATGACCATCTTCTCAATAACACGAGAAACTCTGACTCCGCGCGTGGTTGACCAGAAACGAATATCCGGTAAACGTTCGAATTTCGAACTTCTACGCCAAGGGATGCAGCGGCCGCGGGGCGGTTGAGAACCAAGAACGGCGTGACTTCGAAAACACCGCGTTTCCGCGAACGCAAAGGCAAAGATTTAAAATTTACAGAGACGCTGTACAATGTGGTACCGATCGAGAATTTTCAAACATACACAAACAAAACAACACGAAGCGGAAATATTAATGACGTACGCAATAGAATTGATATAAGCCTAAAAAAAATTGAACGAATAAATTCGAGAATATATTATAAATTATGAAAAGTGAAACAATAAGTTACCGATTAGGTATTGCAGGACAAGAACAAAGATAGGATATCACGACGCGGAAATAATACTAACGCACGGAATAGAATTAATATTAAGCTCAAAGAGAAATAGTTGGAATAAGTTATGAAAAAATTTATGAATGATAGGAAGAAAACAATAGGTTGGAATTTCATGACCATCTTCTCAAAAACACAAGAAACTCTGACGCTGCGCGTGGTTGACCAGAAACGAATATCCGGTTAACGTTCGAATTTCGAACTTCTACGCCGAGAGATGCAGCGGCTGCACGGCGGTTGAGAACCGAGAACGGCGTGACTCCGAAAACACCGCGTTTTCGCGTTCGCAAAGGCAAAGTTTCAAAATTTACAGAGACGCTGTACAATGTGATACCGATCGAGAATTTTTGAACGTACACAAACGCAGAACAACACGAAGCAGGAATATTAATGACGCACGGAATAGAATTAATGTAAGCTTTAAAAAAAATAGGACGAATAAATTAGAAAATATTTTGTAAAAGATGAAAAGTGAAACAATAAGTAACCGATCGAGTATTGCAGGACAAAGACTAGGATAGGATATCACGACGCGGAAATAATGATAATGCACGGAATAGAATTAATATTAAGCGCGAAGAAAAAAAGTTTGAATAAGTTATAAAAAAATTTAGAAATAATAAAAAGAAAAGGATAGGTCGAAATATCATTAACATCTTTACGAAAACACGAGAAACTTTGACTCCGCGCGTGGTTGACGAGAAACGAACGACCGGTAAACGTTTGAATTTCGAACTCCCACGCTAAGGGATGCAGCGGCTGCACGGCGGTTGGAAACCGAAAACGGCGTGACTTCGAAAACACCGCGCTTTAGCGTTCGAAGAGGCAAAGATTTAAAATTTACAGAGACGCTGTACAATGTGGTACAGATCGAGGATTTTAGAACGTACACAAACGCAGAACAACACGAAGCGGGAATATTGATGACGCACGAAATAAAATTAATATAAGCTTCAGAAAAAAATGGGATAAAAAAATTTGAAAATATTTTATAAATGATGAGATATAAAACAATGAGTTACCGATTGAGTATTGCAGGACAAAAACAAAGATAGGATATCACGACGCGGAAATAATGATAACGCACGGAATAGAATTAATAGTAAGCTCGAAGAGACAAAGTTTGAATAAGTTATAAAAAAATTTAGAAATAATGAAAAGGGAACAATAGGTCGAAATATCATCACCATCATTTTGAAAACACGAGAAACCCTGACTCTGCGCGTGGTTGACGAGAGACTGATATCCGGTGAACGTTCGAATTTCGAACTCCCACGCCAAGGGATGCAGCGGCTGCACGGCGGTTGACAACCCAGAACGGCGTGACTCCGAAAACACCGCGTTTTCGCGTACGCAGAGGCAAAGATTTCAAATCTACAAAGACGCTGTACAATGTGGTACCGATCGAGAATTTTCAAACATACACAAACGCAGAACAACACGGAGCGGGAATATTAATGACGCAGGGAATAGAATTAATGTAAGCTTTGAAGAAAAAAGGATGAATAAATTTGAAAATATTTTATAAATGATGAAGATTGAAACAATAAGTTACCGATTAAGTATTGCAGTACAAAAACACAGATAGGATATCACGACGCGGAAATAATGATAACGCACGAAATAGAATTAATATTGAGCTCGGAGAGAAAAAGTTTGAATAAGTTATAAAAAAATTTAGAAATAATAAAAAGAAAACGATAGGTCGAAATATCATTACCATCATTCTGAAAACACGAGAAACTTTGACTCTGCGCGTGGCTGCACGGCGGTTGGGAACCGAGAACGGCGTGACTTCGAAAACACCGCGCTTTTGCGTTCGCAGGGGCAAAGATTTAAAATTTACAGAGACGCTGTACAATGTGGTACCGATCGAGAATTTTAGAACGTACACAAACGCAGAACAACACGAAGCGGGAATATTAATGACGTACGGAATAGGATTGATATAAGCTTCAAAAAAAATTGAACAAATAAATTAGAGAATATTTTATAAATCATGAAAATCGAAACAATAAGTTACCGATTAGGTATTGCAGGACAAAAACAAAGATAGGACATCACGACGCGGAAATAATAATAACGCACGGAATAGAATTAATATTAAGCTCGAAGAGAAATAGTTTGAATAAGTTATGAAAAAATTTATGAATGATAGAAAGAAAACAATAGGTTGGAATTTTATGACCATCTTCTCAAAAACACAAGAAACTCTGACTCCGCGCGTGGTTGACCAGAAACGAATATCCGGTAAACGTTCGAATTTCGAACTTCTACGCCAAGGGATGCAGCGGCTGCGGGGCGGTTGAGAACCAAGAACGGCGTGAGTTCGAAAACACCGCGTTTGCGCGATCGCAGAGGCAAAGATTTAAAATTTACATAGACGCTGTACAATGTGGTACTGATCGAGAATTTTAGAACGTACACAAACGCAGAACAACAAGAAGCGGGAATAATAATAACGCAGGGAATAGAATTAATCTGAGCTTTAAAAAAAATAGGATGAATAGTTTAGAAAATATTTTGTAAAAGATGAAAAGTGAAACAATAAGTAACCGATCGAGTATTGCAGGACAAGAACTAGGATAGGATATCACGACGCGGATATAATGATAACGCACGGAATAGAATTAATATTAAGCTCGAAGAGAAAAAGTTTGAACAAGTTATAAAAGAATTTAGAAATAATAAAAAAAAAACAATAGGTCGAAATATCATTACCATCTTTTTGAAAACACGAGAAACTCCGACTCTGCGCGTGGTTGACGAGAAACAAATATCCGGTAAACGTTCGAATTTCGAACTCCCACGCCGAGGGATGCAGCGGCTGCACGGCGGTTGAGATACGAGAACGGCGTGACTTTGAAAACACCGCGTTTTCGCGTTCGCAGGGGCAAAGATTTAAAATTTACAGAGACACTGTACAATGTGGTACCGTTCGAGAATTTTAGAACGTACCCAAACGCAGAACAACACGAAGCGGGAATGGTAATGACGCACGGAATAGAATTAATGTAAGCTTTAAAAAAAAAAGGATGAATAAATTTGAAAATATTTTATAAATGATAAAAAGTGAAACAATAAGTTACCGATTAAGTATTGCAGTACAAAAACACAGATAGGATATCACGACGCGGAAATAATGATAACGCACGGATTAGAATTAATATTGAGCTCGAAGAGAAAAAGTTTGAATAAGTTATGAAAAAATTCAGAAATAATAAAAAGAAAACGATAGGTCGAAATATCATTACCATCTTTACGAAAACACGAGAAACTTTGACTCTGCGCGTGGTTGACGAGAAACGAACGACCGGTAAACGTTTGAATTCAGAACTCCCACGCTGAGGGATGCAGCGGCTGCACGGCGGTTGGGAACCGAGAACAGCGTGACTTCAAAAACACCGCACTTTAGCGTTCGAAGAGGCAATGATTCAAAATTTACAGAGACGCTGTACAATGTGGTACCGATCGAGAATTTTAGAACGCACACAAACGCAGAACAACACGAAGCGGGAATATTAATGACGCAGGGAATAGAATTAATGTAAGCTTTGAAGAAAAAAGGATGAATAAATTTGAAAATATTCTATAAATGATAAAAAGTGAAACAATAAGTTACCGATCAAGTATTGCAGTACAAAAACACAGATAGGATATCACGACGCGGAAATAATGATAACGCACGAAATAGAATTAATATTGAGCTCGGAGAGGAAAAGTTTGAATAAGTTATAAAATAATTTAGAAATAATAAAAAGAAAACAATAGGTCGAAATATCATTACCATCTTTTCGCAAACACGAGAAACTCCGACTCTGCGCGTGGTTGACGAGAAAACAAATATCCGGTAAACGTTGGAATTTCGAACTCCCACGCCGAGGGATGCAGCGGCTGCACAGCGGTGGGGAATTCCGAACGGCGTGGCCTCGAAAACACCGCGGTCTTGCGCTTACAATGACACGTAACGAAAATCTTCGACCACACAGCACGAAATGGAAATATAACCGTATTTAACAGAATATCACTTGATCAGAAAAGAACCGAGTTGGGATGATCACGCTGCACGAAACAAAGTTGGTTCTGAGTTCCGCGTAGTTACGACACACAGTAAGAGAAAAACGGAAAACCGAATAAAAAAAACTCCAAGCCGTCGAAAAAAGCACGAGATCGAATCAGGTATAAATATCACTCACAATCACTGTAACGACGAGCGACCTAACGTAGGTGGTGGGCGGGCCTCAAAACCCTCTCACTCGGGGAGTGACGACCCTGCGTACACCGAGTAAGCCGAAGGGGACTGAAGTCGGCACAGGACCGACGGATGGCCCCGGAGGCGACCTCAGGGGCCGTGTGACGTTCCGGCACGGTACGGGGACTCGCACCCCCGAGAGACCCGAGCATTACGGAACATTTATGGATATGCACAAGGGTAACAACGTTATACCTCAGGTGGTAGCCCCTGCACAGGGGAAATCCACCCTGGGTTCCGATCGGGTGAAAGCCCTGGTGGCCCATGGCAGCGGCATGGATTCTGGGGGCCGCAAACTGTGCAAAGACCAGGCGACAAACACTGCGACGAAGACGACTGACACGAAAACTAGCAAAGCGGACAGAACGACACTGGGACAACCACGACGAGACAGGACGGACAGCGTGTCGAGCACAGGCAGTGGAGCGAGTTGCGCTTCCGCTGCATCTATGGTCGGCACGGAAACTCAAATCACGGACAGCATGGACCTGACGGACATACTGTCTTTGATACACAGGACAGCGACAGGGATGGCCGAAGCAGCGGCCATCCAAAAAAACATGAACATGACCGTGAAACGAGGCATAAAGACGATCCTCGAGGCTGCCGACGCTGCGCTGAATAGGCGCAACAGAGCAGTCTCGACGGAAAACAAAACGGACAACGAGACGACGGAAACGGACGCTCAGACGGGACAGCGTACGCAAAACACTCCACGGACGAAACGAAAACGGGAAGCGACCGGAACCACTCCGGAGACCTCCCAAAAGAAGCCAACGGCGGTGGAACCGGCCGCCGACTGGCAAACTGTGACGAAAAGAACGACCAAAACGAAACGGAAGACGCGGACGAACGGAACAAACCCGACGACGGACGCGACGACCGGGGCGGAGGGGCGCAGAACGGCTCCCCAGCAATGGGGGACGGCTGTGCTCGTCAGACCCGGGAAAGACAGGACGTACTCCGACATCGTTAGGAGGATACGGGCCACGGTCGATCCTGCGAGGAGTCACGTAAAAGTGACAACTCTCAGGAAGACGAAGAATGGTCTGTGTCTTCTGAAGATAAAGACAGACGCCAACGGACGAGACGATTTCCGACGCGTTCTACAGGACGCGGTCGGCGACGCAGGCAACGTCAGGGCCGGGGTCTCCAGAGTACAACTGGAGATCATGGACCTTGACTGTGTCACGACCAGAGACGACGTGATACAGACACTGCGACGAGAGACGGGACGAGACGCGGACTTCGGGGTCCACATCTTTGGTCCGAACCGAGCCGAGCAGTACATGGCTGTCTGCGACCTTGAGTCGCACGAAGCCAAGGCGCTGCTTAGCAAGGGACGGATCGGGATTGGATGGGTGGGTTGCCGCGTTCGACAAAGACTGAACGTGACGAAATGCCACAAGTGCCTTGGCTACGGCCACACGAGGGCAAAATGCACGGACGAGGACAGGACCAAGTGCTGCAGAAAGTGCGGCCAGACGGGACACTTCGCGAAGGACTGCAAGAACAAACCAAACTGCCCACTGTGCTCCAAGGCGGGACACGGGGATGCGGCGCACTTTTCGGGCTCCGGAAGGTGTGCTGTGTACCGGGTTGCGCTGGAGGAGTGCAGGAAGCAGGCCGGACGACGGACAGGATAGTTCAGGGCAACCTGAACCGCAGTAGGACAGCAGACATGCTACTACCACAGATAGCGGACGAACATGACGCCGACATTCTGATCCTGTGCGAGCCGTACAGGGTACGACGAACACAGGATTGGATTACGAACGAGACTGAGACAGCAGCTATCTGGGTGAGGGGCGCCGCCCGAGCCCGGACAGCCGCTCGTGGAGTAGGAGACGATTACGTCTGGGCTAGGGTGGGCGCTGTCACTTACGTCAGCGTCTACCTGACCCCAAACTGCGCTGCGGCGGAGTTCGTGGCAAAGGTTGCGCTCCTCGAAGACGGACTCAGGGACCTGCCCGGGGACCTCGTGGTAGCAGGGGACTTTAACGCGAGGGCGATCGAGTGGGGCATGACTGAGACGAACAGACGCGGACGGCTGCTGCTGGAGATGGCCGCAAGGCTGGACCTGGTAGTGGCAAACACGGGAAACGTACCGACGTACAGACGACCGGGATTTGGAGACTCCATCCCAGACGTTACGATGACGACGGACAGGATCCTGCCACGGGTAGGGCGGTGGCGGGTGTTCGAGGGCTACACGGCCAGCGATCATCAGTACATCGTCTTCGAAGTGGCAGGAGAGACGAAGACGACACGGACGAGGATCCAGCACCCCCCGCGGTGGAACGTAGACAAACTCGACGCGCACAAGATTTCGGTGGAACTGGCGAATGCGCCGGCCCCGATAACCGACGTTCCTCCAGAGCTGACTGGTCGGCAAAGGGCGGAAAGACTGGCAGACGAGACGGCCAAACTGACGACACGGCTGTGCAATAGTACAATGCCGAAACGACGGTACGGACGTAACAGACAGCCACAGTACTGGTGGACCGACGAAATAGCCGAGCTGCGGAAGAGCTGCTTGGCGAAACGAAGACGGGTGACTAGGGCTGGCGGGAGACCCGAAAGGGGAAACCGCCAGACCGAGTACAAGACGGCACGGAAACAACTGACGGACGCCATCCGGGACAGTAAGACGCGATGCTGGAAGAAGCTCTGCGAGGAGGTGGACCGCGACCCCTGGGGTGCCGGTTACAAGATTGTGACTGGTAGGCTGGGGGCCCGGATCCCGCCAGAACTCAAGGACGCTGAAACCGCACGACGGATCGTAGACGGACTGTTTCCGACGCACCCGACGCGGACAGACGCGACGAACGACGACGAGACGGCGCCGTCCCCCGTCTTTACTGCTGAGGAGCTCGTCGGAGCGGCCAAGGCAATGAAGATGGGTAAGGCGCCAGGACCGGACGGGGTACCGGCGGAGGTTCTTCGGCTGATGGCAAGCCTGAGGCCGGAGATACTTCTCGACCTTTACAACACGTGCCTCACGACAGGGACTTTCAGCGACCGGTGGAAGACGGCAAAGCTGGTCCTTATCCCTAAGGGTAAGGGTGACCCCAGCGCACCGTCGGCCTACCGGCCGCTGAGCATACTAGACACGACGGGAAAACTTTTCGAACAGTTACTGCGACCACGACTGACGGACGCAATACAGAAAGGAGGAGGACTATCAGACCGACAGTTTGGCTTCCGGAGGGGTCGATCGACGATCGGAGCGATCCAGGAGGTGGTCGACTCCTTCCGGGAGACGGACAAACACTGCCACGCAGCACGACCTATCGTGCTGCTGGCGACACTGGACGTCAGGAACGCCTTCAACTCGGCCAGGTGGGTGGACATCTTGGAGTCGCTGAGAGGCGACTTCGGGGTCCCGCCTTACCTGCTCCGGGTTGTGGAAGACTACCTTCGGAACAGACGACTGACGTACGAAACGACCGAAGGGCAGGTGACGCGACAGATTACCGCGGGGGTCGCCCAAGGATCCATACTGGGACCTGACTTTTGGAACGGGACCTATGACAGCCTGTTGAGACTGGAGCTCCCGCTCGGCGTTCGCCTAGTCGCTTACGCTGACGACGTGGCGGCGGTGATAGTCGAGCGCACTCCAGACTTGGCACAATACCTATTAAACCAGACGATGAGACGAGTCGGGCGGTGGATGACCGACCACGGACTACAACTCGCGACGGAAAAGACAGAACTGGTGCTTCTCACCAGAAGACGCATACCGACCACACTACGTATGACGGTCGGGACGGACAAGATCGAGACCAGAGGGGAAGTCAAGTACCTGGGGGTGACCCTGGATACGAAGATGACCTTCTGGCCTCACATACAACGGACAGCCCAGAGGGCGGCCGAAAGGATAGCATCCCTAAGCCGCCTGATGGCAAACACGAACGGACCGAGACCGGGGAAACGGAGACTTTTAATGTCCACCACACACTCGATCCTGCTTTACGGGGCGGAGATCTGGGCAGATTCCCTAAAGACTAAGAAATACTGTCACGCGATGACGACGGTACAGAGACGGAGCGCGTTGAGGATCGCTTGCTCCTATCGGACGGTCTCAGCAGAGGCTGTTCTGGTAGTGGCGGGCGTGATTCCCATAGACCTTCTAGCGTTCGAGCGTAGGAGGGTCTACGGAAGAGACGCGGACGTGACCCGACGGGACGCGGCAACGACGGAAAGAGACACGACGATACAGACGTGGCAAGAACGTTGGACGGAAGAAACGACGGGAAACTGGACGAGACGACTTATTAAGGACCTTAGACCGTGGATTCAGAGGGGGTTCGGGGATGTGAATTTTTACGTCACCCAGCTTCTGACGGGCCAAGGCTACTTCAGACGGTACTTACATAACATGAACCGAGTACGGACGCCCAACTGTACGTACTGCGGACACGGACGAGACGACGCGGAACACACGTTCTTTGAATGTGACCGCTGGACAGAACAGCGACAGAGACTTGAGACGGTCGTGGGAGGCATTACTCCCGACAACATTGTCGGGACGATGCTCCACAGTACGGAAAGGTGGCAACTCGTTGCCACCTATACAGAGACAATCTTACGACGTAAGAACGCGGACGGCTGCCTGACGTAACATGACTGACGGACGGCCCGCACTGAACGGACGGACAGACTGACAACACATACACGGACAGAGCCCCCAGCTAGAAGTAATATCACCATAGTTCCTGGCTGGGGGCATTGCACAGGAGGTGGCGGTTTGGTGGGTAGGTCACCCTGGAGTCCCACATCCGCGCTAGCCCGTATGACTGGCGTGAATCCGTAACTTGGATTCCGCAACTCCTCGGGGGAAAAAAAAAAAAAAAAAAAAAAAAAAACGACGAGCGACCACGAGGCGGGGAGTGATTATTACCGATGGTTCAAAAAAATGACAGATTACACCTCGACACGTCGCGGCGTTCACGTTGGAGGATGCGAAACGACTGACCGGCGAGCAAGCGTTCGAACATCCAACTCGCCCGCAGGGGAAAGCAGCGGCTCGTCCACGAGCGAGAGGCCGGTATGGCGTGGCTTCGAAAACACAGCGTTCTCGCGTACACAAAGGCAGAGAATAAAAATTGACGAAAACGCTGTATAACGTGTTACCGATTGAGGATTTCAAAACAAACACAAAGCAACACGACGCGGAAATATTAATAACGCACGGAATAGAATTAATAATAAGCTTTCGAAAGATGGGATGAATAAATTTGAAAAAGTTTAGAAAATGATGAAAAATAATACAATAGGTTGAATATTCTTACCTTCTTCTCCACAACACGGAAAACTCCGACTCGGCGCGTGGTTGATGCGAAACGAATAACCGGTAAGCGTTCGAATTTCGAACTCTCACGTCAAGGGATGCGGCGGCTGCACGGCGGTTGAGAACCGAGAACGGCGAGACTCTGAAACCACCGCGTTCTCGCGTACGCACAGGCGAAGATTTAAAATTTACAATGATACCGATCAAGAATTATAGGACATACACAAACGCAAAACAATACGAGGCGGCAATATTGATCATGCACGAGATAGAATTGATATTGAGCTCAAAGAAATGAAGGACGAATGAATTGAGAAAAAAAAATTCCAAATGATAAAGAGAAAATCAATGAGTTGGAATATCATTACCATCATTTCATAAACACGAGAAACCCTGACTTTGCGCGTGGTTGACGAGAAAATAATATCCGGTAAAAGTTCGAATTTCGAACTCCCACGCCGAGGGATGCAGCGGCTGCACGGCGGTTGGGAACCGAGAACGGCGTGACTTCGAAAACACCGCGTTTTCGCGTTCGCAGAGGCAAAGATTTGAAATTTACAGAGACGCTGTACTATGTGGTACCGATCGAGAATTTTAGAACGTACACAAACGCAGAACAACACGAAGCGGGAATATTGATGACGCACGGAATAGAATCAATATGAGCTTCGAAAAAAAATGGGATAAAAAAATTTGAAATTATTTTATGAATGATGAAAAATAAAACAATAAGTTACCGATTGAGTATTGCAGGACAAAAACAAAGATAGGATATCACGACGCGGAAATAATGATAACGCACGGAATAGAATTAATATTGAGCTCGAAGAGAAAAAGTTTGAATACGTTATAAAAGAATTTAGAAATAATAAAAAAAAAAAACAATAGGTCGAAATATCATTACCATCTTTACGAAAACACGAGAAACTTTGCCTCTGCGCGTGGTTGACGAGAAACGAACGACCGGTAAACGTTTGAATTTAGAACTCCCACGCTGAGGGATGCAGCGGCTCCACGGCGGTTGGGAACCGAGAACGGCGTGACTTCGGAAACACCGCGCTTTCGCGGTCGCAGGGGCAAAGATTTAAAATTTACAGAGACGCTGTACAATCCCAATGAACACACGATAGTATAATAAACGTTGAGAAAGAGTATGAACCATTAGTTTAAAAAACGTTCATGAAGAACGGATAACAGTCTTCAGAATGTCCGCCACATAAACGTTGACTTCAACGTTTATTAACCAATTCTTATACGTATTGGGGGAAGGTTTTTAAAACGGATATTTATGTGAGTATAATATAAGTTATATTTATACGCTTTAAGTACGTTGCTACGATTCATGTATAATAGTAACCCAATTGTTAATGTATATGAAATACGTGTCTTATACGTATCACATGACCGTCAAGACTACCACTAGATGATGGTAGATATGAACGTTATTTTTTATGTCAATTAACCCATTTTTATACGTACTACACCAAGATTTTTAAAACGAATATTCCTGCAAGTATAATATTAGCAATATATATACGTTTGAAGTCTGTTGCTCTAATTCACCTATAGTAATAACCCGATTGTAAATGTGTAATTTGATACGTGTCTTACACGCATTAAATGAATATCCAGCCTACCACTTAACAAGGGTGAAGGAACATCAGTTTTTACGTTCATAACCCATTTAAATACGTAATATAGCAAGGTTTTAGGATAGCAAGGTAAGGATCTAATCAAATGTATAAATTCCCCTCTCTTTGAGACCCTTTATTTAGTTCAATGTGTAAGATATTCTCAACAAATGTAAGATGTTTTATATATGTATATCAACAAAAATTAGACGAATCGGACTTAAAAGTCGAATAATAAACGTTTATACGTACATATGCATAGATTTTACATTTTTCAGGCGGACGTTTGTCTTATTTTTGTACGTATATAAAAGACGTTTTGTATTCCTTTCGATACGATCAAGTTTAAAGTACGGTAAGTATACAAATTGAATTTATTTTCATTGCTTTTATATAATCATGTCTTTATTTTGCAAATTTCACATTGTTACCTATCTACATTCGAAGTTACGTCGTGTTGAATGCAACTTAAAATAGATATCACAGATTCGTAGTAATGCTTCAATTCAAAATATTACATATCATTGGTTGCCTTTGATTTTTTCTGTTGCAAAGAACGCTACACGCAATACCAGAGTATTTGAAATTAAAAAAAAAGGAATTCGATAAACAACCAAACTTCATTACAATGCAAACTGAAATTAACATTCTTCAGGTACAGATATGAAATATACTTAAGTGAACAATAACAATAAATGATATCAGTCACGAAACTCGTTCGCAATACAAACTACGTAGACGTTTTTATAGGTACGAATACAAACGACATGTAAGTGAATAGAATTACAAACCGACATCTTTGTGTGAAAAACTAGGAGGATCTTTCATCCCGTATAGCTACAAAAATATGCGTAAGTAAACAATTTAACGATAAATTACATCAGTCACGAAACTCTTTCGCAATACAAACTATCATGACTTTTTTACAGGTACGAATACAAAATATATGTAAGTGGATAGAACGACAAACCAACATCTTTGTGTAACAAACTGAAAGGATCTTTTATCCTGTATATAAATACAATAATATAGGCAAGTCAGCAATAATGATAAGTTACGTTAGTCATGAAACTCTTTCGCAATACAAAGTAACATGACTTTTTTACAGGTACGAATACAAAATATATGTAAGTGGATAGAATGACAAATCGAACACCATTGTGTCACAAACTAAAAGAATCTTTTATCCCGTATAGCTACAACAATATAGGTAAGTCAGCAATAACGATAAGTGACGTCAGTCATGAAAATCTTTCGCAATACAAACTAACATGGCTTTTTTACAGGTACGAATACAAAATATATGTAAGTGGATAGAATGACAAATCGAACACTTTTGTGTAACAAACTAAAAGGATCTTTTATCCCGTATAGCTACAACAATATAGGTAAGTCAGCAATAACGATAAGTGACGTCAGTCATGAAAATCTTTCGCAATACAAACTAACATGAGTTTTCTACAGGTACGAATACAAAATATACGTAAGTGGATAGAATGACAAATCGAACACTTTTGTGTAACAAACTAAAAGGATCTTTTATCCCGTATAGCTACAACAATATAGGTAAGTCAACAATAACGATAAATTACGTCAGTCAGGAAACTCTTTCGGAATATAAACTAACATCACGTTTTTACAGATACGAATACAAAATATATGTTAGTGAATAGAATGACTAGCCGAACATCTTTGTGTAACGAACTAAAAGGATCTTTTATCCCGCATAGCTACAAAAATATAGGTAAGTCAACAATAACGATAAATTACATCAGTCATGAAACATTTTCGCAATACAAACTAATATGACTTTTTACAGGTACGAATACAAAATATATGTTAGTGAATAGAATGACTAGCCGAACATCTTTGTGTAACAAACTAAAGGATCTTTCATCTCGTATAGCTACAACAATATAGGTAAGTCAACAATAACGATAAGTTACGTCAGTCATGAAACTCTTTCGCAATACAAACTAACATGACTTTCTTACAGGTACGAATACAAAATTATGTAAGTGGATAGAATGACAAATCGAACACCTTTATGTGACAAACTAGAAGGATCTTTCATCCCGTATAGCTACAAAAATATAGGTAAGTCAACAATAATGATAAATTACATCATGAAACTCTTTCGCAATACAAACTAACATGACTTTTTTACAGGTACGAATACAAAATATTCCTGAGTAAATAAAGTGAAAACCGGAGCCACGTGATATATTCAGGCGACACAGTATAAACATCTTTTATAACATATAATAGTTATAAAATATTGCCGATATTGATGAAGATGTTGATAAGTTGCTACGTCAACTGTGAATTGAATGCCTCATGCCTTCTTGCCTGACTCATACAAGAATCTACTTTTTGCAAGTTTCAGCCAGCTTTGTACTGCATCGATGATGTATTTGTCGGAAGAATGCTTTCCCTTAAACTGGACCTTAGCGGCATCTTTGTTAAAAACAAAACTTATTTTATAATTTTATTCAGATGAGTAGTCACAATATTTTACACTCAACATGTTTAAAATAAAATAAATTAAGCTATTAAAGATGGTCAATATCTGTAATGAATATGCATACCCATTATAACTGCCATAACCTTGACTCCCTTAAAGCGTATTTTGTTGTTCTGTCCCGCCCAATTAAACCTCATCGCCAGTTTATTGGTAAGCAGGAATCGCATCATGCTCATCACACTTGCTCTCTGACAGTTACCTCCGATCGATGACAGCCTAGTTTTCTACAATTATACAATATTCATTACACAAGGTATATATTTTGCTTTAATGTTCAAATTTTTCAGTGTCACAGTGATTTTAAGTCTGATAATTCTTGTTCATAATTAGTCAGCATTCATGAAGTGGTGCTGATTGTATGCATCTCAAGAAACACCATTTAATAAATTGTATAGTCTGAAATTCTCATCCGTCAGTAAGCCATACAGGTGTCTTGTCAATGAACACCAATTTTAGCTGGTGAAAAGAGTATCGGTTTTACAAAAATCATATTTCTATTTGCCATCATCACTTACCAAATATTTGAAATGGACTTCGGATTTCAAAAGCTCGTCCAGTTCTTCGAACGAAGCCATGTCCGTTAGAGGAAACTCAGGCATTCCAGTAGGTATTTTATTTGGTTCTAAAGAAGCCTCTAACATGATCAAAATTCGGGTAATCAATTGATGCTGGTCTTCTTGCTCCTTGTATATTTGTTCAAGCCTGTTTAATACTCGTTCTTGGAATGCTCCGTTGTCCATAGGTTGGACCGATGATGGATTGTTCACAGAAGAGCGTGGCGTTGGTGGATGACGATGTAACGAAGGAGTCAGAACTGCACTCAAATCATCTGGCATGTAGTCAGAAAGACGATGAGGAGTAATATAGCGGTCCGGTATATTTCCGCCAGTTCGTGGAGTAGCGGGTTTCGTCACTTTCTCAGTAGTGGATGCTTCAAGGGATCTTGCTCCTGGGCAGCTAGTATTCATCAATCCCGAAGTATAGTCAGATTGTGAGTGTTTGTTCTGTTGAGGAATGCTGTGCCTTGAATGGTCGTCATCTTTGCCAAAGCCATTACTAGAGGATCCTGTAAATTATGTGGCTGCTCTGGAGTGCTGTGCCTACGCTTTTTCGATTTTGATTCCTGATGCCTTTGTTTTTTATGTTTACGGCGCTTACGCGACTCGTTCGTTGAATTTTCATTATCCGATGAATGTGAGGATGAATAAGTGCTGCTGCCGTGCATACGTTTCCTATGTGTACTTGTTTCAGCATTTTCATTCTGAGACTCTATAACAGAATTACCATTTTCCTCAACATTCGAGACGAGTGGCTCCATGTCTATATGTTGCGTCGTCACTCCTCCGTCTTCGGAGGTACCGTTGTCCAGAATTTCTTTTAGTCGATCCATAATAGCTTCGTAGTCCGCTAAAAATATCAAGTTCAGTAAATTAGATCTTGACACCTTGAATTTTTATATACATATAGGATGTAGCTACTGGCAGCGTACTGATTGATATGGAGTAAGCAGATAGGATTCAAAAATGAGTGCTGAAACTTTTTGTTTACACGAGCAACTGAAGCTTGGTGTATAAAGATGATAGATATAACTGATTCTCAGTAATGCTTTGGATAGAAGTACATCAAAGTAATCATAGACTTGCAATTTCCAATATCCGAAATTCTTCAAACCTTCTGAAACTGAAGTTTGAATTCTTTCCTGACTAATTCATGATCAAAATTGTATTCCAATAATTCACGTAACGCCTGCAACGTATAAAAGAAGGACGAATGTACGCCTGCAAAATGTATAACGCACGTTCATGTATGTATGTAGGAACTTTTTTATTACGCGATTATTAGCTAGATATTTGTTCTATTTTTATATTCGAAGGATGATTAGTATCTGTTTTGGAGTTTGGAATTCCGAAACCAAAAAACGTCAATACGCGCCTTGCATTGTTCGTATAGCATGTGGTACGTACCGTTTGTATCCAGTACTCGATGTACGGAGTATAAAGGCCAAGATTTCGCATAGGGTGTTCTCCGCTCAACAGCTATGTTGAACAACTTCTCAGTTGCCTTCCGTGGCCAATAACATCTAGTTCTGTTGTCCACCAGCCATAGCAGAGGAACTACAGCACACGTTCTGTCTTTGCCCTTCTTAAATTCCACGATAGCATACATAGTTCCTCAGCCCAGTCTTATGTGAAAATGTCTAAATGTAGCAAATATAATCCTTGCTTTTTTTTTTTTAAATTTAAAATACAACGTTCCAAGAAATATCGCACGTGTCTCGTGTACATTACGTACTTTTTCCGCGAGAAGACAAAACTAATTTATTCAAACTTTTATTTGATGAAGTACCGGAAAAATGGCAAAGCCATCTTTGAAGGGAAATCTCATACATTTATGGGATATTTCATCAACTAAGAAAGTGGTTGGACCTCGATAACTTTGAGCGAAATAAATGCCCAACTTTGACGACCGTATTGGGTTTTGATATAAACTGTGTAGATATTTAAATGGAGTTCCAATGCATTTGTACCTTCCAGCAATGTAAAAAATTGTTTCAATCACATAAACTGTCCGACCAATCGCCACTACGTTATCTGGACGTCTAGTTGAAATTTTCAAATCGTGATAAGTCAGTGAGTCACATTCGAAGTAATCGTTCTCGTTCGGATGCGGATATTTTACTCGTTTAGGAATAATGCCATTTACTGAACATTCAACTTCTGAATCCATAGTTTCTAACTCGGCAACCCTGTTGCTTATCTGTTGAAGAGGTGACTGCTTTGAACGGATCCGTCGTTTTATCTGGTTAAGATAACTTTCAAAAGGGAAGCAACTATAATTCTCTAGTGGTCCATACGCTTCTACATCGTCACAAACATGTAGTAAAGAATGAACATTATAAGTAACAAAAAAGCGATCATACAGCTCAGCCGACTGTGAAACAAAAAGTTCTATGGCCTGCTTTGCCGTATCAAGATACAAGGAGATCAGTTTTTCATTTGATAAAATTCTAACTGCAGTATGAAGTAGCAGAAAATGACGATACTTGATGTCGTCAAGAACATTGAACAAAACAACTGGACCCGCATACAGTAGAAAAAATCTAAATTCAGTGGCCTTCCACCGTTTAACTTCGCACAAACTACGAGGTTTTCGAACAAAATCTTTTGTAACGAATGGTTTTATATTTTGTACGTTAAAATCGATTGAAGCCAAATTATATCGCGAAAGTTTACAATTTCGATCTCCTTCGATCCATCGTTTCACAATCAATCGTTTCATGATTCCATAATATATTAAGTGTAGTGAATCCAGTACGAATTGCCTTACAAGACCTATTTGCAAGCGAAGTAGAGGCGATTCTCCCTTCATATGTAGCCAATCGATGTTTTCCGACAAAAAATCGCTATCCAATCTTAATCTATCGGACCTTATTCTATTTGCCGGAAAGAATAACTTTCTATTTTCGGTTTTTGTTTGAATGACACACCGCTCACATCCGTAGCGGCTTGTGTGTCCTTTAATCATTTTCAGCATAGCCCGGGCAGGTGCATCACATGTAAAATAACCTATACGAACATAGAACGTTTGACCATTGAATTGAAAACCACTGTCTCGCAAAGATATGACTTCGTCGATAAATGTATCAAGATACTGGTTAAGAGGTAGCGGCTTGCCAACACCACAGAAAACAGCAACCATGAAGGGTGTGTTATTTTTGAAAGCATCACTCCGTATTAAAATAGGCCAAAGTTCAGTGGAGCTACTCTTGAATAATGGTAAACCATCGATATTGATATTCAACGTGATTTCTTGTACTTGTTGTTTTAGCCCACTTTTCAATTTACGTATTAAACACTTTTCCAAGCCAAAATAACACATTTCCCCATTGTCAAGAGTCACCGTCTCTGAGCTTCTAGGAGTGTGTAACAGGCTCCGGGCGTCTCTTGGTAAAAAAGGATAAGCCGGCATAATCAAATTAAGTAACCCATTTATGGACGCATGCGTCAGGTTACCGTCAAACGCTAATTTTCGTAAATCTGAGAGAAACTGTATTTTATCAACACGAAATGTGAACGATTCCTCTGTGGTATCACTATTATCAACAATTTCTGAACTGTCAGAAATACTACTCGTATCGTGCAATACGTAAGATTCGTTACAATCGTCGTGACGTGAATCTCGCATGCATTCGGAGACTAAATTCGTTATGGGTGAATTTTCAGATTCAGGTGAAGATACGCTACACAAATCGGTGGTACTAACAGTATTTGGAGAATAATTTTCATTAGAACCGTTGTAATCTGTACGTCTTAAATTATCACTAATTGCTGAAGGACTATCAATTCCGAATTCTAAATGCTGAACTGACGACATAATATTACGAACGATGAGTGCTCTCTTTCGACGTGAATGTCGTTTGCTTATCATTTTGGAATGACACGGTGGCATATTTTTCGTGGAACGTTTGAAATCTAATTTGATGAAATTTGTTTGAGTTAGTAAAGTTTTACTTGAATGTATGGGAAAACGTAGATATCAATCAATGATGGTCGTTGGTGAATCGGTATGATCTGAAACAGAAAAATCGAGTGATGGATACCAAAAGATGTACATATATCTCATGCTAAACGAAAATCAATTACAAAACAATCTTGACCTCAGTGTGAAAGTAGAATTAAATATCAGACAAGACTGTGATAAAATGTTTTCAAAAACGTTAAAGTAAAGAACCTACAATGTTGTTTTGCCACGGGTGAGATTATTTTCATATATGAGCACGCATTACGCGTAAAGCAACTCACACTGCACGTGTTACCAGTATAGTCTGAACAGTTTGAAATATAAGTGAGTGAGTTGTCAGAAAAAAGCATAAAACAAATTTAAAACAGAAGACGTACACAGCAGAGCGAAACACAGATACGGCAGAAGAAGCGTTCATTGCTTTCTAGACATAATTGTGACAATTTGGTGATCGATTCGTTTTGGTAAAGTAACGATGAAAAATAACAAACTTTATTACAAGGTAATACATGCATTATTAATCGCAGCGTCTATATCCGCGATAAAAACACTTCGCGACGATATTATACGGTTTTTAAACGAAGCTTACACGTATAAATCCGTATTTTAAACGGAAAATATACACAGAGCGAAACTTGGATACGAAAGAAGAAGCGTTTCGCCGCCTTCGAGACATTGTCATAATTCGGTGATCGATTCGTTTCGGTAAAGCAACGATGAAAAATAACAAACTTTTCTACCGGTTAATACATGCATTAATTTGACCACAGCGTCTGTATCTGCGATAAAAACACTTCGCGACGATATTATACGGTTTTTAAACGAAGCTTACACGTATAAATCCGTATTTTAAACGGAAAATATACACAGAGCGAAACTTGGATACGAAAGAAAAAGCGTTTCGCCGCCTTCGAGATATTGTGATAATTCGGTGATCGATTCGTTTCGGTAAAGCAACGATGAAAAATAACAAACTTTATTACCGGTTAATACATGCATTAATTTGATCATGGCGTCTGTATCTGCGATAAAAACACTTCGCGACGATATTATACGGTTTTTAAACGAAGCTTACACGTATAAATCCGTATTTTAAACGGAAAATATACACAAGATGTTTAGAGAGTTGGTTTTTCACTCGACGAGCAAAACACGAGGACTATAGAGAAGCCCCATCGTTATACTAAATTATATTTTGTCGTATTGGCAGGCAAATTTGAAGCATCTTTAGACACAATAGCGTGCTTATATATATAGCAACAGATCCCATGGCAAGTTATCATTTATCCCCATTGTTATTTATTACTGTGAAAAAACTTACCAATTATGATGCAACGTCTTCGCGAGGAACTCGATCACTCACTTATAAGTCACGTGGCATACGCGATATTGACGTATATGAAGCGTATAACCGGAGACCATTCAAACGGACCTTTCGCAACCACCGGATATGCTAAACTGCGGTGGGATGCAAGCGTCTCTCCCACTCCGCGGAACTTGGGGGCCGGCTACAGCATGCACTTCACGTATGGGCCAGCTAATGTTTCGCGCCAATTTCTCGCAATGGTTGTCTTAGGCCACTTGAATGAGCCTCAATTTTCATCAACAAACTGAACAAATTATCTACAGCTCGAGATTTTTAGGGTAAAGACGCGTTACATTATTCTAAGAAACATTTCATCATAAATTTTTGAAATCCGAGTGCTATAGGGGGTGAAAAAAAAAAAAACCACCGAAAATCAGGACGCCAAAACGGTGTCTCAGTTGCGGTTCGAACAAATCTAAAAATTTTGAAAATCCGAAAAAACAGTTTTGTAGAAGATTAAATTCTCAACAAAAAAGTCCGCAACTGACCCCCTCTACCTACCAAAGATAAGGCGTGGGAGGAGTCCGAAGTTTAGCGGACGAATTTTTGATTCCGCCTCAACGCGGCGACAAATCAATTACTCGATATTTCAAAAATCATTAAAAAAACAAATATTCATCATTTAAAAAAAACAAGGTATGCTTTATATTCAGAATCAATTTTATTTTTGCTTTTTCCAATCAATTTTTATAGTGGTTTGAAAAATTAAAAGAATAAATTAATTCTAAATGTAAAACACACCTTTTTTTTGAAATGATTGATTTTTGTACTTTTACGAATTTTTACGTATTTTTTTAATATCTTTTTCAAAAATATATTTTTGATGGCAGACATCTTCGAAACGGTTGATCTAAGGAACTTTGACCTCTAGACGTTTTTTGTAGAGCGTGAAATTTCCTATAAACCCTCTCTCTGGGATGTTGCGGAAACAAGCCATTCCGAAGTAATTGAAGTTCGGAAAAAAAAAATTTTTCTGTGTTATTTAAATGGGAAATAGAAAAGTGGATTGAGGCGAACCTTAATATCAATATTAAGAGCTCTAATAGGCGCCAAAATTCTTGTTTTTGAATGTACTTTCAACTTTTCGACAACATTAGAGAAAACTAAAAAAAATTTATATATATATTAGGGTGGTCGTTAAAAATTAAATTTTTTCAGACGCCCCCTAAAAAGCTTCTTTCTGATGAAAAAACACTGGGAAAGTTTTTTTTTTTTCAAATTCAAAACAGCTTGTGCCTCAAGACGATCTAAGTTAATTTTTGGGTATAATCATTTTTTCTCTGAAAGTATCTTAGTAAATTTGAAATATTTCATTTTTTTATTCAGAAGACCAAATCAACTGCGAGAATTTTTGAATTGAGATTTTTGTTTATTGTTATTTTGATCAAATATTGTTATTGTCATTGATTTGAGTTCTGTAATTTTTTATATTCCGGATGAAATTGTATTTTTTCTGAAAAATTCCCAGAAAAGATGATTATACCCAAAAATCAACTTACATCGTGTAGAGGCACCGTGTTGTTTTGAATTGGAGAAGAGAAAAAAAAATTTAATTTAAATTAACTTAGATCGTCTTGAGGCACAAGTTGCTTTGAATTAAAAAAAAAAAAAAAACTTTCCCAGTGTTTTTTCATCAGAAAGAAGCTTTTTAGGGGGCGTCTCAAAAATTTAATTTTTAACGACCACCCTAATATATATATATATGTCGTAGATAGTAAAGGAGGATAGTGGTGGTCTGGAGAGTCACTCATAATTCTGAGGTTCACTATTCTTTTATTCTGTCAAAATAGACTTAAACTACTGTAGCAGCGGGTAGGAGTGTGGGGATTTCGAGACGCTCTCGGTCCTTCACGCTCGAGCCTCAGACTATCACTGATCTTTCGAGTCCCGACTTCCCCAAGGTAAACTTTTGGATTAAAGCCAGGTACCTTACCCCTCCCCTCTGGAGCGTCAAGCGCTGAGGCTGCCGGCTTCTTGCGCCGACACGGCCGTCCTGACTGTCACACGTCCTCGTGTGGTATCAGTTCAACTCATTTTCCAACTGAAAATTTGCAAATTAAGTTCACTGCTCGGTCTTCCTGACCATAACAAACATAAGGGTAATTCTAACGGACTGCCACGTTCCCAATCTAGGGTGGTTCATACAACCAATTCAAAACTTGGGGTTGCTCCCAAAATGAACATTTTTTTTTTTTTTTTTTTTTTTTTTTTTGCCATCCATGTAGCTAACTATCGCCCATGCGATTCGATCAACCATGTGATCAATATACAGCTCGCTATCCATGTAGCTATCAATCGCCCATGCGATTCGATCAACCATGTGATCAATATACAGCTCGCTATCCATGTAGCTATCAATCGCCCATGCGATTCGATCAACCATGTGATCAATATACAGCTCGCTATCCATGTAGCTATCAATCGCTCATGCGATTCGATCAACCATGTGATCATGTCTCCCATCGCTCGCCGTTGCATCACGCCGTCTCCGTCCACATTAGTGTGGTAGGGTTTTTATGACTTGTGACTAATAAGCGAAGCGAATGGGTATCAACTATTTGTGTGTCTTAGCTCAATCACTTCCGCCGACATCGGCACTTTCTGACAGTGTTTCCACACTTTCTTTTTCTAAGCACGGATTAAGCTCATTAGGAACGTCGCAGTCGGGCATAAGTCGCAAGCGCTCATGCGCGTACTTGTAGGTTCTGTTACTGTCTAAGGCCTTTAAACAATATCTGTCACCGGCTAGCACTTCGGTGATTTTGAGGGGTCCTTTGAATTTTGGGTCTAGCTTTGTTTGATTTCGTTTATGATTTTCGAGTAGCACAAAATCGCCAACAGCAAACCTTGAAACTTTCGCCTTGGTATTATCAAATCTCTCTTTTTCTTTTTGAGCATTCCATTCGATGGACCTCGCTGCGCGCTCTCTAATCTCAGAAAGGCCAACCTCCTCAGTATCATCACTCAGAGTCATTAACCCAAGCGGTCTGGCAACCCTACCTATCATCAGTTCTAAAGGACTAGCTTTAGTAACGCGAGATGTTGTACAATTTAGGGCTAGTTGCACGTCATCTAACGCTTGCTGCCAAGTTCTCTCTTTGCTAGTCTCAACGCATGTGAGCATGTCATTTATGGTGCTCATCAAACGTTCGACTTGCCCGTTGGCGCGACAAGTGCCCGTTGCTATCAGATGGAGGGCTATGTTATGAGAGTTGCAGAAATCCTTAAAATCTTTACTCGCGAAACACCTGCCTTGATCCACAATCACCCGAGTCGGGGCGCCGAACAGTGCAACCGCGGATTTGAGAGCTTGTATAGCACTAGCAGCATCAATACGCACGGTATGAAGAAGAAGAGCGAATTTTGTGAAAGCGTCGATGACCACAAAAGCGTATTCTTTGACATTGTTTTTCCCGCTCAGTTTTCCCGTCGCGTCTATGTGTACAGTGTGCCACGCAATGGCGGTTTTCGGAATTGGGTGAAGCTCTGCTTGTACCTTACCCGAGCGAGACTTAGATACTCTACAAGTGATACAATTTTCGACAAATTTTCGGACGTATTTAGTCATATTTGGGAACCAGTAATGTTGAAAAACTTTATCCAGAGACTTTTGCCAACCCAAGTGCATGAGGGACTCGTGGACATGATTTATCACTGACCATTGTAATGCTCTAGGTACTATCGGTAAAAATTTGCTCTGACCATTTCGCTGGACTTTACGGTAAAGCACGCCCTCTCTAATTTCGTAAGTCTTTGCCGTGTTTGGTTCGAGTTCTTCATTTTCTAGTTTAGAGATAAGGTCACAGATACTATCGTCACGGTGTTGTTCGGCTAAGAGCCAATTGTGAGATATTTCGGTAAAATTAATCTGTTTTTGTGGTATTTTATCGAAAACTTTTTGTACCGGTAAAGGGTTGCGCGAGAAAAAATCAACATGTGACATACGTTTACCCTCGCGATGAATGACATCAAAAGTGAACGTTTGAAGGAAAGCCCACCATCTGTGTGCACGTGGAGTTAAATCCATCTTCGTACGTGACGCTTTAATGGAATTACAATCGGTGATGACAGTAAACTCTCTTCCGTGTAGGAAGTGACGAAAATGTTTGATGCCGTTTACTACGGCCAGAGTTTCCAGTTCATAAGAGTGATAATGAGATTCTGCACTCGTTGTTTTTTTACTATAATACGCGACAACGCGAGGTTTGCCGTCAACTTTTTGCATCAGAATTGCGCCATAACCATCCGAACTCGCGTCAGTGTGCAACTCAATGGGAAAGTTTGGATCGAATATCATTAATACCGGAGCTTTAGTCAAGTGTGAGATTATTTCTTGTCGGATTTCTTCGTATCGTGGCTTCCACTCGACTTTGCCTTTACCTGACGTTAGCCGATAGAGTGGGCTGGTCAATTGAGAAAAACGCGGTATAAATTGACGAAAGTAGGAGGCGAGACCGATAAACTGTCTTACTTGAGTAACCGTTTCAGGTGGTGGTAACTGAGTGAGGGCCGTGATTTTGCCGGGGTTTGGCCTTATTTCCCCTGAGGTCACTACATAACCGAGATATTTAACTTCCATTTTCAGAAACGAACATTTCGACAACTTGAGAAGGAATCCAGCCGCAGTAAGTGCTTCTAAAACTGTGCGTAATCGCTGCATACCTTCTGATGCTGTTCTTGAAGGGATGATAACATCGTCTAAATAGCAGATCGCAAAAGTATTAGCTAAGTCACCAAGGGCCTTGTTCATCGCGCGTTGGAAAACCGACGGCGCGTTTCGTAATCCGAATGGCATGAACAAGTACTCGAATTGACCATCCGGGGTAACAAAAGAAGTGCGCTCTACGGAATCTTGGTGTACAGGGATTTGGTGAAATCCGGAGGCCATGTCCAGGGTTGTGAAATAGTTTGCACCTGTTAACCTCTGTATTTGGTCGGCTATAAGTGGCAGCGGGTATCTATCAGGTACCGTATTACTATTCAATTCGCGATAGTCAACGCATAATCGGTCTGACCCGTCTTTCTTGCTTACTAAAAGTACAGGGCTAGCGAAGGGCGAACAACTCGGTCTGATGATGCCCGCTGTCAAAAGTTCTTTAACTTTGTCGCGGACGATTTGTCGCTCATCAGGAGCAAGCCGGTAAGGTCGCCTCTGTACAGTACGATTAGGATCTATCAGTCGGATTCTCAGTTCACCCGTAGTCACCTTAGCTGTTGGTGTACCCCCTATAAATGATCGGTGAAATTCTTTCAAAATATTCAGAAGTTCGAATTTTTCTTTGTTCGAGATATCGGTATCAACGTGTTGTAAGTCCACAACGTTCAAAACTACTTCGCAAGTATTGACAATTTTTTTTCGTTTTAGAAGAAATGCATCGGATGAGATTTCGACTGCAAAACCCAATGCAAGCAAGTCCCGACCAATCAAAATATTACTAGATAAATAGAAATCTGGGAGTACGTGGAATGTCAGCTCGACTGCATACCCGTCGATGACAACCTCAGACGTCAATTGATAGGTACTATTTACGTTCGTTTTTCCGATTCCTAGTAAGGTTACCAGAGCTTGCTTTCGCCTCCCTGAGAATTTATTTGATACCGTTTCCGCAATTAGAGAGCACTCAGCACCGGAATCAAAAAAAAATGGAAACGACTCACCGGATTGTGTCAGCTGGGCAGATACAGGTTTGATATGGCAGGTTTCGACACGACGTAGTGTCTGGGATGTGCTACCACTTGCACTGAGATTAGTACAGCGCGGAGCGATGTGCCCAACTTCGCCGCATTTGAAGCAAGTGACCGTTGACTTCCTCTTTGGCGTGTGTCCCTTTGGGTCAGTGACTTCCTGCGACCTCCCTGGATGCTGGCTGCGATTATTTTTGTTGCGACACTCCCTGGCCCTGTGTCCGATCTTTCCACACGCGAAGCACTTCAGGGGTGTATTTATCCTTGGTCGCTTGGCTTCGGTAGGTCCATTTGCCAGAGTTTTTTCAGGTATGTCAGCATCCCTCCGTTTTCTATAGGCAAATGCCATGAGTTCTTGTTGCATCTTCTGACGCGTTTCCAACTCAGTGGTGTAAGCTACCCGTTGTAATTGTGGCTCGATTTTCATACAGTGAGCCATTACGGTTGACACTGCGATTTCCTCTACAGACATCGACTGCCAACGAGACATTAGCGTCGTCATCATCCTACCCGCATAAGCTGCTAAACACTCCCCTTCTTTTGGGCGACTCTTACTGAAACGGACGAGTGTAGCGGTCGGCGTTTCCACCGTATCATAACGTGCGAGAAAAATTTCTTTTAGTTGTGGCCAGGTTATACCGGGATAACTGATTTGCGAGACCCAGGCGGCCGCGGATCCTTTTAATGCCCGACTGATCGCCATAACGAGTGCGCTGCCTTGTAATGGTTGTTCCTCCATACACAGGTCAGCCGTTATACACCAAGCTCGAGCGTTGGCACCCTCCGAATCTGGGTTGAATTCGGGTAGTATAATCTTCGAATGTGATGGCGGTGCGGGAGTCCTCAAAGTTCTTATCAATTCCAGCATATTACGGTTTTGCATTTCTAAAAGTGCCTTCCAATGTTGTTCGTCTCTCTCTTCATTTCTCACTACTTGGTCGCGTCCGATTAGAGGTGGCCGCGGGGATCCCACTTCTGATGTCGTAGATAGTAAAGGAGGATAGTGGTGGTCTGGAGAGTCACTCATAATTCTGAGGTTCACTATTCTTTTATTCTGTCAAAATAGACTTAAACTACTGTAGCAGCGGGTAGGAGTGTGGGGATTTCGAGACGCTCTCGGTCCTTCACGCTCGAGCCTCAGACTATCACTGATCTTTCGAGTCCCGACTTCCCCAAGGTAAACTTTTGGATTAAAGCCAGGTACCTTACCCCTCCCCTCTGGAGCGTCAAGCGCTGAGGCTGCCGGCTTCTTGCGCCGACATATATATATATATATATATTAGGGTGTTTTTATTTTGGCGACTATTTTTTTTTTCGCTCCCGTCATGAAATTTTGTTGGCAATACCCGAAAAGGAATCCCCTGTAAATTTGAGCCCTTAATATTATTCCTAAGTACTCGCTCACAGCGTGTGAAGATTTTCCATTTGAAATACACGTAAACTTTGACTTTTTTTTTTCTTTTTTTTATAGCTCAGCGGCTTTTTATGCTATCACATTGTTCTTGGTCGCAATTCACGCAGAATTGAACGACCTTCAAAAGTGTTTATAACGATGTTAATGCAACTCGCACTGGTGAGACGGTACGGGTCACTAAAGCTGATTTTCACCCGAAATTCGCTGTTATCTCTGAAACAATTAACTTGACCAAAAAAATGTGAAGGAAAATTTTGTTGGAAATTTGATTTCCTACAAAAAAGGTCCTTTGGACCTATATGCTCAGATCAATATTTCTTGAGATATCGAACTTTAACCTACTTTTTATATAAAATTTTGTCGTAAAAAATTAAATTTCTATCTACATTTTTCGGTGAAGTTTATTATTCCGGAGATAACAGATCATATTATGATATAAAATATCAATAATTCAATACGTTTTAATAAATAAACCATAAAAATTTTAGACGATAAGTAAGTAAAAAAGTTCGATATCTCAAGAAATATTGATCTGAGCATTTAGGTTCAAAGGACCTTTTTTGTAGAAAATAAAATTGTCAACAAAATTTTCCTCTTCATTTTTTTGATCAAGTGATTCGTTTTAGAGATAACAGCGAATTTTGGGTGAAAATCAGCTGTAGTGACCCGTACCGTCTGAACAGTGCGAGTTGCACTAACGTCGTTAGGGACACTTTTGAAGGTCGTTCAATTCTGCATAAATCGAGACCAAGAACAATGTAATAGCATGAAAAGCCGCTGAGCCATAAAAAAAGAAAAAAAAGTCAAAGTTTACGTGTATTTCAAATGGAAAATCTTTACACGCTGTGAGCGAGTACTTATAATAGGATTAATATTAAGGGCTCAAATTTACAGGGGATTCCTTGTTGGGTATTGCCAACAAAATTTCATGACGGGAGCGAAGGAAAAAAAATAGTCCCCAGAATAAAAACACCCTAATATATATATATGCATACACATATACAATTTTTATCAGCGTGTATCTCATATATATATTTACACATATACATATACAATTATATTCATTCCGTTTTTGCCGCAATGAGATACACGCTGTTAAAAATTTCATTACATACCGAATAAAGTTGCTGATTTTTAAACGCTTAAACGAAACAGTACACTTGAATCGTTTTAAGAACGTTCGCTGTTGTCGTAGATTTAACACTATCGTTTACATGCAGTCGTATAAGCCCAGGTGTTAGGCTTACAAAATACGTATTGTCGACTCGTAAGATATGTTGTTGCAACCGCACTACTTGAATAGTTGATCATTAAAGAGTTGATAAAACAATGATCATGGTCTAAATTAAACGGTAGAAGGCTGCAGGCCGATAGAACTGCTACATATTGTTACAAAGGATAAAATCACCCGTTTTACCCCCTTTTCTAATGATCTAGTAGTCGGCATGTGACGCAAGAAAACTAAGTCTTCTTATGTCATCAAATGAATAAGGTTGCTGCGTCAACCGCTATTATTGTAAAAACAGATCTGTTTCAGACTTTGAGCTGATAACACGTTCTTTATCCCAAATACATTTTTCTCAAAGCATATTTCTCATTTAGCGCCTTTCAATTGCTCACCTAACTAAGCTTCTTACCCTCGTTTTATTCGTTACACTAAAAAGTGTAACACTGGTGTCAGAATCGGGATTTAAAGCTTTTCTTTCGTGAGTCAATTCAGTGCGCGAATTTGAAGATGAGTGTCAGTCGTTCGACCCGCTCACGCCGCCGGGAAAGTTGTGGAGATAGCCCCTCACTGAGAGGAGACCTACAAGTTCCCGAGCCAACTTTTGCGGCTCCAGAAGCTGCACCGACGGTGACCCCTGTTACAACACCTTCGACGTCCACCGTCACCGCTTTAGACCTTCTGAAGGTCCTTCAGGCTCAACAGGAAGCAGCTGAGAGACAACGAGAAGCTGCTGAACGACAACGTGAAGCAGCTGAATGTCATCAGCAGCATCTGATGGATCTTCTACGGGGACAACAAGAGGCTCAGACACGTTCGGAAGAACGGTTCCATGATCTATTTACTACAACGATGTCCACCTTCCAGTCGTTACACCAGTCTGCAGCCACACCTCAAAATTCTCCTGTCCCCACGCCTCATCCTTCTCCTCGTCAGATCTTTTCGGATCAGGCTCCCCAGGATTCAAGGTCTGTCCCTATTATTAGAGAACTTGACTGTTCTCCGATTTCGAGACCTAGAATAATAACCGAGACCTACTTTCCCGAGCCACCATCAAATGCTCAACCTCATTTCCCACAATCAAATCAAATAGATGATCAGAGAGTATTCCGAGTCCCCTCTCAAACATGTGAAAAACCTATCTGTGCGTTAAAACCGCCTATTTTTGACGGAAAAATTCCGTGGGCAGAATATGAAAGACAATTTAACACAATTGCTAGACATAATCAATGGGACTCCGCCATGAAAGCTCATAGCCTTGCCTCTTGTCTTAGAACGCCAGCTTTGAATGTATTGACAGCTTTGTCAGAAGAAGAAATTTCTGACTTCGAAAAGCTCAGCTCCGCGTTGAAATTAAGATACGGTAATGATCATTTGACAAAATTATATACTGCTCAATTACAAACTAGGAGACAAGGACGAGACGAAGACCTTGCCTCTCTCGGACAAGACATAGAGCGACTGTCGCGAATAGCTTTGCCAGACCACGAACCGTCACGTAATATTTTAGCGACACAAGCTTTTTTAAACGCTATTAACGACCCGGAAGTTAAAATGGCCGTTGGAACGTCGGGTTTAACTTCCTTACGAGAGGCAATGGCCAAAGCTCTCGAGGTGGAGGCCATGCGAAAACAATATTTCGGAGCGAGCAAACTCCGCCAAGTACAGGTGGATAATAACACCTCTATAGAAAAGAGAGGTGGTCGTTCGGAAGAGACCGAGTCTCATAACCCGAAAAATAATAAAAATTACCATAATAATAGAAATTTTAAAGATAAGAATAGTCGCGGTTCTTCTCAGAACCACATTAGAAGACCTAAGTACGTCAATGAGAGAGTAGACAATAGGTTTACTACCCTCACTTGCTTATTTTGCAACCAAAAAGGCCATGACGCCAATCACTGCTTCGCGTTAAAACGCAAAGCAGAGTCTCAGACGCAAAGCTCGGATTCAAACGCTTATAATTGGCGAAATAGAGAAGTGATCAGGGAAGATAATCCTCCACAGGCAGGTACCTCTTCCAACTTCTAACTCAGCAAAAAAACTCTCTAACAAATTAACCTCTTAGGATTAACCTCTTTACCTGACAAAATTATGGAAACATCGATTTTCCAGCGACGATTATTTTATTGAAGCTCGTCGCAGATTAGGAAATTTTCGAGACTTTGAGTCTCATCTACTCAGAAAAAATTCCGCTCTTCTCATTCAAGCGTTCGAACTCGGAGTAGATTTAATAGTTTATTTGCGAGTTTCCCCAGAAACCTCTTTTGTTCGGATTAATTCTCGTGCACGCAAGGAAGAAACAGAGATTCCTCTGCAATTGCTTAGAACTATTCATGAAGTTCATGAAGATTGGTTAGTTAGAGGCATTTTTTCTTCCTTACCTGCCCCCGTGATAGTTATCGATGCAGAGAATACGACTGAACAGATCTATTTAGATTTTACAGAAAGACTACTCTCCAATCTCTACTAATTAACACAATAACAAAGAACATATGAAATTTTATTTTATTTTATTCAAAGATCTTTTAAAATATGGGATGTTTCCATAATTTGTTTTAGTCGAATTGGCTCTGATTTCTTTGTGGTTTGAACAGAGCCGCGATTGTTATTTTTCATGGTCGATAGGCGATTATTTGATTTTCACATTTTTCTAACCCATGTGTCAGTTTTTGTCAGTACTTTTTCAGGTTGTTTTATGACATAACCTGATTTTCCTTCACCTTCTCCTGGAATTTGAGGATGATTGAAGGCCCCGATTTTAAAGAAACACTCAACGATAATCCAGATAAGATCGTTTATTTTCTCTTTTAAAAAATAATAAAATTTATATGATCCGTGCTTTTCTCAAATTCACTTAGCGAATTCGGATTGGTCTGCCTTCACTCACGTTTGTCCTCCCAATCTAGGGTGTGCAGTTTCCGAAAGAATTCGGGACCGGCTCGCCTCCTTTCCTCTCCCTCGTTCCCGAAGGTTGAGAAGAAGCCCTAAAAACCTCCTAAGGCCACCGTCGATTTGGACTTCTGTTGGAACCTCTCCTGTTTCCGTGGTCCTTTGCCCGGATCATTTTGACCAAATTTGGATTTTCCTGATTTCCGGAATTTGGAAACTGGCCGCTCCTTTGGATTTTACACGAAGCTATACACTACACACTTTTTACACTGACTTTTGTGAAAACACGGCACATAAAAGTTTGCAAATTCAGTTCAATGCTCGACTATCTGCTCAAGGTTTTCTGTGGTTTACCTTGAGACTGTGGGCAAATGCCAGATAGCAGAAAGGGAGTCTTTGAATTTTTAGAGCCACAGCTCCGACTCACCTTCGAGCGTCGTATGCTAGATCAAGATCGTTATTGTTTTAATTTGTTCGAGTCGGGACGACTCTTTTCCTCAGGGGGGAGTAGTGTTACAAAGGATAAAATCACCCGTTTTACCCCCTTTTCTAATGATCTAGTAGTCGGCATGTGACGCAAGAAAACTAAGTCTTCTTATGTCATCAAATGAATAAGGTTGCTGCGTCAACCGCTATTATTGTAAAAACAGATCTGTTTCAGACTTTGAGCTGATAACACGTTCTTTATCCCAAATACATTTTTCTCAAAGCATATTTCTCATTTAGCGCCTTTTAATTGCTCACCTAACTAAGCTTCTTACCCTCGTTTTATTCGTTACACTAAAAAGTGTAACAATATACAGTTATTCAACGCTTTTTCATCAGTGGGATATACGGATGTTGAAACTTCCATCCATACCAAATGAGGTTGCTAATTTTTAAACGTTTAAAGGAACAGTGGTACCCTTAATCGTTTTAACAACGTTCTCTATTACCGTATATTATACACTCATTTATAAGACGTAAATTGGTGAACGTTTTAAAACTAGTTGTTTGATAGTCGCAGGTGTCAGGTATACAAAATACGTATTATCGACTAGTGATACACGTTGATGCAGCCACTACTCTAAACGTTGATCATCAAAGTTGATAAAACGATGATCATGGTCAAGAGTAAACGGTAGCAGACTGCTGGACGATAAAACTGCTACATATACGGTTATTCAACGCTTTTTCGTCAGTGAGATACACGGATATTATAATTTATATCTAGACGTCATCAAGTTGTTAATTTTTAAACGTATAATAAACAGATAAAGTTCTCAAAACGTAGTCTAAACGTTTATCGCTGCCGTATAATACCTAGCAGTATAAACAACGTAGATTTCTGATTGTTTATAATTTCTACCTATACGAGAATTAAACCACCTTTACGTATATTTAACGTATCATATACTATTGTGTGTTCATTGGGATGTGGTACCGATCGAGAATTTGAGAACGTACACAAACGCAGAACAACACGAAGCGGGAATATTAATGACGCACGGAATAGAATTAATATAAGCTTCAAATAATAATGGGATAAAAAAATTTGAAAATATTTTATAAATGATGAAAAATAAAACAATAAGTTACCGATTGAGTATTGCAGGACAAAAACAAAGATAGGATATCACGACGCGGAAATAATGATAACGCACGGAATAGAATTAATATTGAGCTCGAAGAGAAAAAGTTTGAATACGTTATAAAAGAATTTAGAAATAATAAAAAAAAACAATAAGTCGAAATATCATGACCATCTTTTCGCAAACACGAGAAACTCCGACTCTGCGCGTGGTTGACGAGAAACAAATATCCGGTAAACGTTCGAATTTCGAACTCCCTCGCCGAGGGATGCAGCGGCTGCACGGCGGTTGAGATGCGAGAACGGCGTGACTTTGAAAACACCGCGTTTTCGCGTTCGCAGAGGCAAAGATTCAAAATTTGCAGAGACGCTGTACAATGTGGTACCGATCGAGAATTTTAGAACGCACACAAACGCAGAACAACACGACGCGGGAATATTAATGACGCAGGGAATAGAATTAATGTGAGCTTTAAAGAAAAAAGGATGAATAAATTTGAAAATATTTTATAAATGATGAAAAGTGAAAAATTAAGTTGCCGATTAAGTATTGCAGTACAAAAACACAGATAGGATATCACGACGCGGAAATAATGATAACGCACGGAATAGAATTAGTATTGTGCTCGAAGAGAAAAAGTTTGAATAAGTTATAAAAAAATTCAGAAATAATAAAAAGGAAACGATAGGTCGAAATATCATTACCATCTTTACGAAAACACGAGGAACTTTGACTCTGCGCGTGGTTGACGAGAAACGAACGACCGGTAAACGTTTGAATTTCGAACTGCCACGCTGAGGGATGCAGCGGCTGCACGGCGGTTGGGAACCGAGAACGGCGTGACTTCGTAAACACTGCGCTTTCGCGTTCGACGAGGCAAAGATTTGGAATTTACAGAGACGCTGTACAATGTGGTACCGATCGAGAATTTCAGAACGTACACAAACGCAGAACAACACGAAGCGGGAATATTAATGACGTACGGAATAGGATTGATATAAGCTTCAAATAAAATTGAATGAATAAATTTGAGAATATTTTACAAATTATGAAAAGTGAAACAATAAGTTACCGATTAGGTATTGCAGGACAAAAACAGAGAAAGGATATCACGACGCGGAAATAATAATAACGCACGGAATAGAATTAATATTAAGCTCGAAGAGAAATAGTTTGAATAAGTTATGAAAAAATTTATGAATAATAGAAAGAAAAGAATAGGTTGGAATTTTATGACCTTCTTCTCGGAATCACAAGAAACTCTGACTGTGCGCGTGGTTGACCGGAAACAAATATCCGGTTAACGTTCGAATTTCGAACTCCTACGCCTTGGGATGCAGCGGCTGCGGGGCGGTTGAGAACCAAGAACGGCGTGACTTCGAAAACACCGCGTTTGCGCGATCGCGGAGGCAAAGATTTAAAATTTACAGAGACGCTGTACAATGTGAAACCGATCGTGAATTTTAGAGCGTACACAAACGCAGAACAACAAGGAGCGGGAATGATAATGACGCAGGGAATAGAATTAATATGAGCTTTAAAAAAAATAGGATGAATAAATTAGAAAATATTTTATAAAAGATAAAAAGTGAAACAATGAGTAACCGATCGAGTATTGCTGGACAAAAACTGAGATAGGATATCACGACGCGGAAATAATGATAACGCACAGAATAGAATTAATATTGAGCTCGGAGAGAAAAAGTTCGAATACGTTATAAAAGAATTTAGAAATAATAAAAAGAAAACAATAGGTCGAAATATCATTACCATCTTTTCGCAAACACGAGAAACTCCGACTCTGCGCGTGGTTGACGAGAAACAAATATCCGGTAAACGTTCGAATTTCGAACTCCCATGCCGAGGGATGCAGCGGCTGCACGGCGGTTGAGATGCGAGAACGGCATGACTCTGAAGGCGCCGCGTTTTTGCGTTCGAAGAGGCAAAGATTTAAAATTTACAGAGACACTGTACGATGTGATACCGTTCGAGAATTTTAGAACGTACACAAACGCAGAACAACACGAAGCGGGAATATTAATGTCGCACGGAATGGAATTAATATAAGCTTCAAAGGAAAATGGGATAAAAAAATTTGAAAATATTTTATAAATGATGAAAAATAAAACAATAAGCTACCGATTGAGTATTGCAGGACAAAAACAAAGATAGGATATGAAGACGCGGAAATAATGATAACGCACGAAATAGAATTAATATTAAGCTTGAAGAGAAATAGTTTGAATAAGTTATGAAAAAATTCATGAATGATAGAAAGAAAACAATAGGATGGAATTTTATGACCGTCTTCTCAAAAACACAAGAAACTCTGACTCTGCGCGTGGTTGACCAGAAACGAATATCCGCTAAACGTTCGAATTCCGAACTTCCACGCCAAGGGATGCAGCGGCTGCACGGCGGTGGAGAACCGAGAACGGCGTGACTTCGAAAACACCGCGTTTTCGCGTTCGCAGAGGCAAAGTTTCAAAATTTACAGAGACGCTGTACAATGTGGTACCGATCGAGAATTTTAGAACGTACACAAACGCAGAACAACGCGAAGCGGGAATAGTAATGACGCACGGAACAGAATTAATGTAAGCTTTATAAAAAAAGGATGAATAAATCTGAAAATATTTTATAAGAGATGAAAAGTGAAACAATAAGTAACCGATTAAGTATTGCAGTACAAAAACGCGGATAGGATATCACGACGCGGAAATTATGATAACGCACGAAATAGAATTAATATTGAGCTTGAAGAGAAAAAGTTTGAGTAAGTTATAAAAAAATTTAGAAATAATGAAAAGAAAACGATGGGTCGGAATATCATTACCATCTTTACGAAAACACGAGAAACTTTGACTCTGCGCGTGGTTGACGAAAAACGAACGACCTGTAAACGTTTGAATTTCGAACTCCCACGCTGAGGGATGCAGCGGCTGCACGGCGGTTGGGAACCGAGAACGGCGTGACTTCGAAAACACCGCGCTTTCGCGTTCGCAGAGGCAAAGATTTAAAATTTACTGAGACACTGTACAATGTGGTACCGTTCGAGAATTTCAGAACGCACACAAACGCAGAACAACACGAAGCGGGAATATTAATGTCGCACGGAATAGAATTAATGTAAGCTTTGAAGAAAAAAGGATGAATAAATTTGAAAATATTTTATAAATGATAAAAAGTGAAACAATAAGTTACCGATTGAGTATTGCAGTACAAAAACAGAGATAGGATATCACGACGCGGAAATGATGATAACGCACGAAATAGAATTAATATTGAGCTCGGAGAGAAAAAGTTTGAATAAGTTAGAAAAAAAATTTAGAAATAATAAAAAGAAAAGAATAGGTCGAAATATCACTACCATCTTTACGAAAACACGAGAAACTTTGACTCTGCGCGTGGTTGACGAGAAACGAACGACCGGTAAACGTTTGAATTTCGAACTCCCACGCTGAGGGATGCAGCGGCTGCACGGCGGTTGGAAACCGAAAACGGCGTGACTTCGAAAACACCGCGCTTTAGCGTTCGAAGAGGCAAAGATTTAAAATTTACAGAGACGCTGTACAATGTGGTACCGATCGAGGATTTTAGAACGTACACAAACGCAGAACAACACGAAGCGGGAATATTATGTGACGTGGCGGGTCTACCAGCCCGTCACCGACCCGCACCTCCACTCCCAGGCGGCCGCGTCAAGCGCTCTTAAAGAGCAAGGGAGAGTCCTGCCGTGCCGCAAATGAACAACCAGAGTTAGCTTTAAGATTTATGTATTGTTGCTAATGCTTTTTGTTACTCCCCCAACCCATTCTCTGAGGTGACCGCCACTGCCGCCACCACTGCCGCCGCCAATGCCGACGCCATTCAACGACCACCCTGCGCTGCCGTCGCGGGAAACGCGGAGGGACCACAGGACGACCGGCGCGGAGTTCGAAGCCCCGGACCCAGTAGTCGCGCTGTTGCTTGCTCGGACCTCGATGCCGTCAGGGACATGCTGCCGCTACCGCCCAGGGGTCGAGTTGCCTCCACCTGAGCCTCCGACAAGACCGGCCTTGCCACCCGGCACCCACAAATACCCGGACTCAGTCTCCCCCTGGGCTCGCCGATGCCGACCGGACATTTCCGCCTTCGCCAGACCACCCTCGCAACACGCAGCACAGCGCGGCGAACAGACCGGCTGCCTAGGCTCCCGCCGGTCTCTCGCCAATCTACCTATCATCCCCTCCCGTAGCGCCACCGCGGGATCGCGATCGCCGAGGGCCGGCGGCCACCTCACTCTCCCTTGCGCTGCACTGTGAATAGCTCTGTAGCTCATCGTAGTGGACCCTCGCGTTGAAAATTATCTTAAAAATATTGAAGTCGAGTTCAGTTTTGTTGGCTGTTTTCTGCGTCTCTGCCGAGGAGGACCCGTTGCCGTTTTTGTTTTGTGGAGAACCGGACGTTGATTGCCGTAAAAGGTAGGCTGTCGCTATCCCGAATCTCGCTGGCTATAGATTCTCAACGGCCTCAGGCCATTTTTCCCTTTCGCAACAGGTTGCCGGCCGGCTTCGGTCGGCCATTTTGTGTGAAAGCCCGCGAGCCTCGTGGTAGCTAAGCTTTTCTAGTTGAGTAAATTGTTGATCTTGGTTGCTATTCTTATTTTATAATTAATATTACATGCTCTGGTTGTTCATTCGGTAATTTTTTGTCGCTTTATTGTAACACATAATTTGTAATAGATCGTGTACCGTGCCGCTTCCCGGCCGCGTACCGAGTACGTGAGTGTGAGAGGGAGAGAGAATCTGTGAGTGAGTGTGTGCGCCCGTGCCGTCGTTGCCGAGCGTAACTACCACCGTCAAGCAGCGACAGGCGACCGTGCCGATAATATAGAAAAAGTGAAGGAGGATTATCTCGAGTTTGTGAAGCCGTTAGATTATTAGCAAGCTTGTTTTGAGAATTATTCTGCCTTGGTTTGAGATTTGAAATTGTTAACGAATTTGCTTCACCACGAGTCCGTAGTCGCATGAGTTACTGAATTGTTGCTGATTTTATGCCGCTTATTATTCGCTTATCTTGGTCGCTTGCCGCTCGTCGCCTCTAGCTTATACTGCTTGATTTTGCCGTGTTCTACTGATTTGTTTAATTTTGTTGCTGTGTTATATTGTATGCTATTGTGTTTTATTTTTATTTATTTTTGAATTGTATCGAAGCGTACCGCCACCGATAAGACCGCTTGCCGTGTAAATAACCATTTTGTTGCCTTCTGCCTTGCCGTAACGGCATTAGTTGTTAATAAACGCTGGTAATTACATCTATAATCATTCGATTATCACATATACTATTTCACCTCCGCGCTCACGTTCCCCTCACCGCTAGCTAGTCGGCTGTTTTTGTGTGTGCTTGCCCCTGCTATAGTTTCGTTTGAGATTTGGTGGTGTGAGTTAGGTTCGCCGTTCGAGTCGGCGAACGAATGCTATTGGACGGTAAATTTCGAATCTGGTAAGAGTGTATTCTCTTACGGCTCTCTCGAGCCTGGCGCCCAACACCTGTTCTGCAGTGCCGTCAATCTTTATTCTTTTTCCATCTTTCTATTGCCGTGTTGGTCAACGCCATTTTTGTAAACGAGCCTCTGTGCCGACCCCGCTTTCCCCCGGGTGAAGTAAAAAGCCCGTTACAATTAATGACGCACGGAATAGAATTAATATAAGCAAAAAAAAAAAAATTGGATAAAAAAATTTGAAAATATTGTATAAATGATGAGATATGAAACAAGGAGTTACCGATTGAGTATTGCAGGACAAAAACAAAGATAGGATATCACGATGCGGAAATAATGATAACGCACGGAATAGAATTAATAGTAAGCTCGGAGAGACAAAGTTGAAATAAGTGATAAAAAAATTTAGAAACAATGAAACTAGAACAATAGGTCGAAATATCACTACCATCATTTTGAAAACACGAGAAACCCTGACGCCGCGCGTGGTTGACGAGAGACTGATATCCGGTGAACGTTCGAATTTCGAACTCCCACGCCGAGGGATTCAGCGGCTGCACGGCGGTTGACAACCCGGAACGGCGTGACTTCGAAAACACCGCGTTTTCGCGTACGCAGAGGCAAAGATTTCAAATCTACAAAGACGCTGTACAA
Organism: Diprion similis; assembly: GCF_021155765.1. NCBI lineage: Eukaryota > Metazoa > Arthropoda > Insecta > Hymenoptera > Diprionidae > Diprion > Diprion similis. The sequence continues at coordinate 10,206,234 of NC_060113.1, read as the reverse complement.
TGTGGTACCGATCGAGAATTTTCAAACATACACAAACGCAGAACAACACAGAGCGGGAATATTAATGACGTACGGAATGGGATTGATATAAGCTTCAAAAAAAATTGAATGAGAAAAATCGAAAATATTTTATAAATTATGAAAAGTGAAACAATAAGTTCACCGATTAGGTATTGCGGGACAAAAACAAAGATAGGATATCACGACGCGGAAATAATAATAACGCACGGAATAGAATTAATATTAAGCTCGAAGAGAAATAGTTTGAATAAGTTATGGAAAAAATTTATAAATGATAGAAAGTAAACAATAGGTTGGAATTTTATGACCATCTTCTCAAAAACACAAGAAACTCTGACTCCGCGCGTGGTTGACCAGAAACGAATATCCGGTAAACGTTCGAATTTCCAACTTCTACGCCAAGGGATGCAGCGGCTGCACGGCGCTTGAAAACCGAGAACAGCGTGACTTCGGAAACACCGCGCTTTAGCGTTCGAAGAGGCAAGGATTTAAAATTCACAGAGACGCTGTACAATGTGGTACCGATCGAGAATTTGAGAACGTACACAAACGCAGAACAACCCGTAGCGGGAATATTAATGACGCACGGAATAGAATTAATATGAGCTTCAAAAAAGAATGGGATGAATAAATTCGAGAATATTTTATAAATTATGAGAAGTGAAACAATTAGTTACCGATTAGGTATTGCAGGACAAAAACAAAGATAGGATATCACGACGCGGAGATGATAATAACGCACGGGATAGAATTAATATTAAGCTCTAAGAGAAATAGTTTGAATAAGTTATGAAAAAATTTATGAATGATAGAAAGAAAACAATAGGTTGGAATTTTATGACCATCTTCTCAAAAACACAAGAAACTCTGACTCCGCGCGTGGTTGACCAGAAACGTCTATCCGGTAAACGTTCGAATTTCGAACTTCTACGCCAAGGGATGCAGCGGCAGCGGGGCGGTTGAGAACCAAGAACGGCGTGACTTCGAAAACACCGCGTTTGCGCGATCGCAGAGGCAAAGATTTGAAATTTACAGAGACGCTGTACAATGTGGTACCGATCGAGAATTTTAGAACGTACACAAACGCAGAACAACAAGAAGCGGGAATAATAATGACGCAGGGAATAGAATGAATATGAGCTTTAAAAAAAATAGGATGAATAGATTAGAAAATATTTTGTAAAAGATGAAAAGTGAAACAATAAGTTACCGATTAAGTATTGCAGTACAAAAACACAGATAGGATATCACGACGCGGAAATAATGATAACGCACGGAATAGAATCAATAATGAGCTCGAACAGAAAAAGTTTGAATAAGTTATAAAAAAATTTAGAAATAATAAAAAGAAAACGATAGGTCGGAATATCATTACCATCTTCACGATAACACGAGAAACTTTGACTCTGCGCGTGGTTGACGAGAAACGAACGACCGGTCAACGTTCGAATTTCGAGCTCCTACGCCGAGGGATGCAGCGGCTGCACGGCGGTTGACAACCCAGAACGGCGTGACTTCGAAAACACCGCGTTTTCGCGTACGCAGAGGCAAAGATTTCAAATCTACAAAGACGCTGTACAATGTGGTACCGATCGAGAATTTTCAAACATACACAAACAAAACAACACGGAGCGGGAATATTAATGACGTACGGAATAGGATTGATATAAGCTTAAAAAAAATTGAACGAATGAATTCGAAAATGTATTATAAATTATGAAAAGTGAAACAATAAGTTACCGATTAGGTATTGCAGGACAAGAACAAAGATAGGATATCACGACGCGGAAACAATAATAACGCACGGAATAGAATTAATATTAAGCTCGAAGAGAAATAGTTTGAATAAGTTATAAAAGAATTTAGAAATAATAAAAAGAAAACAATAGATCGAAATATCATTACCATCTTTTCGCAAGCACGAGAAACTCCAACTCTGCGCGTGGTTGACGAGAAACAAATATCCGGTAAACGTTCGAATTTCGAGCTCCCACGCCGAGGGATGCAGCGGCTGCACGGCGGTTGGGAACCGAGAACGGCGTGACTCCGAGAACACCGCGTTTTCGCGTTCGCAGAGGCAAAGTTTCAAAATTTACAGAGACGCTGTACAATGTGATACCGATCGAGAATTTTAGAACGTACACAAACGCAGAACAACACGAAGCGGGAATATTAATGACGCACGGAATAGAATTGATGTAAGCTTTATAAAAAAAGGATGAATAAATTTGAAAATATTCTAGAAAAGATGAAAAGTACAACAATAAGCTACCGATTGAGTATTGCAGGACAAAAACAAAGATAGGATATCACGACGCGGAAATAATGATAACGCACGGAATAGAATTAATATTGAGCTCGAAGAGAAAAAGTTTGAATACGTTATAAAAGAATTTAGAAATAATAAAAAAAAACAATAAGTCGAAATATCATTACCATCTTTTCGCAAACACGAGAAACTCCGACTCTGCGCGTGGTTGACGAGAAACAAATATCCGGTAAACGTTCGAATTTCGAACTCCCTCGCCGAGGGATGCAGCGGCTGCACGGCGGTTGAGATGCGAGAACGGCGTGACTTTGAAAACACCGCGTTTTCGCGTTCGCAGAGGCAAAGATTCAAAATTTGCAGAGACGCTGTACAATGTGGTACCGATCGAGAATTTTAGAACGCACACAAACGCAGAACAACGCGAAGCGGGAATAGTAATGACGCACGGAACAGAATTAATGTAAGCTTTATAAAAAAAGGATGAATAAATCTGAAAATATTTTATAAGAGATGAAAAGTGAAACAATAAGTAACCGATTAAGTATTGCAGTACAAAAACGCGGATAGGATATCACGACGCGAAAATTATGATAACGCACGAAATAGAATTAATATTGAGCTTGAAGAGAAAAAGTTTGAGTAAGTTATAAAAAAATTTAGAAATAATGAAAAGAAAACGATGGGTCGGAATATCATTACCATCTTTACGAAAACACGAGAAACTTTGACTCTGCGCGTGGTTGACGAAAAACGAACGACCTGTAAACGTTTGAATTTCGAACTCCCACGCTAAGGGATGCAGCGGCTGCACGGCGGTTGGGAACCGAGAACGGCGTGACTTCGAAAACACCGCGCTTTCGCGTTCGCAGAGGCGAAGATTTTAAATTTACAGAGACGCTGTACAATGTGGAACCGATCAAGAAGTTTAGAACGTACACAAACGCAGAACAACAAGAAGCGGGAATGATAATGACGCAGGGAATAGAATTAATATGAGCTTTAAAAAAAATAGGATGAATGAATTAGAAAATATTTTATAAAAGATAAAGAGTAAAACAATAAGTAACCGATCGAGTATTGCAGGACAAAAACTAAGATAGGATATCACGACGCGGAAATAATGATAACGCACGGAATAAAATTAATATTCAGCTCGAAGAGAAAATGTTTGAATACGTTATAAAAGAATTTAGAAATAATAAAAAGAGAACAATAGGTCGAAATATCATTACCATCTTTTCGCAAACACGAGAAACTCCGGCTCTGCGCGTGGTTGACGAGAAACACATATCCGGTGAACGTTCGAATTTCGAACTCCCACGCCGAGGGATGCAGCGGCTGCACGGCGGTTGGGAACCGAGAACGGCGTGACTTCGAAAACACCGCGCTTTCGCGTTCGCAGAGGCAAAAATTCAAAATTTACAGAGACGCCGTACAATGTGGTACCGATCGAGAATTTGAGAACGTACACAAATGCAGAACAACACGAAGGGGGAATATTAATGACGCACGGAATAGAAATAATAGGAGCTTCAAAAAAAAATGGGATGAAAAAATTTGAAATTATTTTATAAATGACGAAAAATAAAACAATAAGTTACCGATTGAGTATTGCAGGACAAAAACAAAGATAGGATATCACGACGCGGAAATAATGATAACGCACCGAATAGAATTAATATTGAGCGCAAAGAGGAATAGTTGAAAGAAGTTATGAAAAAATTTATAAATGCTGAAAAGAGAACAATAAGTTGGAATATTATTACTATCTTTTTGAAAACACGGAAACTCTGACTCTGCGCGTGGTTGACGAGAAACGAATATCCGGCAAACGTTCGAATTTCGAACTTCAACGCCGAGGGATGCAGCGGCTGCACGGCGGTTGGGAACCAAGAACGGCGTGACTTCGAAAACACCGCGTTTTCGCGTTCGCAGAGGCAAAGATTTAAAATTTACAGAGACGCTGTACAATGTGGTACCGATCGAGAATTTGAGAACGTACACAAACGCAGAACAACCCGTAGCGGGAATATTAATGACGCACGGAATAGAATTAATATGAGCTTCAAAAAAGAATGGGATAAAAAAATTTGAAATTAATTTATAAATGATGAAAAATAAAACAATAAGTTACCGATTGAGTATTGCAGGACAAAAACAAAGATAGGATATCACGACGCGGAAATAATAATAACGCACCGAATAGAATTGATATTGAGCGCAAAGAGGAATAGTTAGAAGAAGTTATGAAAACATTTATAAATGCTGAAAAGAGACCGATAAGTTGGTATATTATTACTATCTTTTTAAAAACACGGAAACTCTGACTCTGCGCGTGGTTGACGAGAAACGAATATCCGGTAAAAGTTCGAATTTCGAACTCCCACGCCGAGGGATGCAGCGGCTGCACGGAGGGTAGGAACCGAGAACGGCGTGACTTCGAAAACACCGTGCTTTCGCGTTCGCAGAGGCAAAGATTTAGAATTTACAGAGACGCTGTACAATGTGGTACCGATCGAGAATTTTAAAACGTACACAAACGCAGAACAACACGAAGCGGGAATATTGATGACGCACGGAATAGAATTAATATGAGCTTCAAAAAAAAATAGGATAAAAGGATTTGAAATTATTTTATAAATGATGAAAAATAAAACAAGAAGTTACTGATTGAGTATTGCAGGACAAAAACAAAGATAGGATATCACGACGCGGAAATAATGATAACGCACGGAATAGAATTAATATTAAGCTCGAAGAAAAAAAGTTTGAATACGTTATAAAAGAATTTAGGAATAATAAGAAGAAAACGATAGGTCGAAATATCATTACCATCTTCACGAAAACACGAAAAACTTTGACTTTGCGCGTGGTTGACGAGAAACGAACGACCGGTAAACGTGTGAATTTCGAACTCCCACGCTGAGGGATGCAGCGGCTGCACGGCGGTTGGGAACCGAGAACGGCGTGACTTCAAAAACCCCGCGCTTCAGCGTTCGAAGAGGCAACGATTTAGAATTTACAGAGACGCTGTACAATGTGGTACCGATCTAGAATTTTAGAACGCACACAAACGCAGAACAACACGAAGCGGAAATATGAATAACGCAGGGAATAGAATTAATGTAAGCTTTGAAGAAAAAAGGATGAATAAATTTGAAAATATTTTATGAATGATGAAAAGTAAAACAATAAGTTACCGATTAAGTATTGCAGTACAAAAACACAGATAGGATATCACGACGCGGAAATAATGATAACGCACGAAATAGAATTAATATTGAGTTTGGAGAGAAAAAGTTTGAATAAGTTATCAAAAAATTTAGACATAATAAAAAGAAAACGATAGGTCGAAATATCATTACCATCTTTACGAAAATACAGGAAACTTTGACTCTACGCGTGGTTGACGAGAAACGAACGACCGGTAAACGTTTGAATTTTGAACTCCCACGCCGAGGGATGCAGCGGCTGCACAGCGGTTGGGAATTCCGAACGGCGTGACCTCGAAAACAACGCGTTCTCGCGTACACAAAGGCAGAGAATAAAAATTGACAAAAACGCTGTATAACGTGTTACCGATTGAGGATTTTAAAACAAACACAAAGCAACACGACGCGTGAATATTAATGACGCACGGAATAGAATTAATATGAGCTTCAAAAAAGAATGGGATAAAAAAATTTGAAAATATTTTATGAATGATGAAAAATGAAACAATAAGTTACCGATTGAGTATTGCAGGACAAAAACAAAGATAGGATATCACGACGCGGAAATAATGATAACGGACCGAATAGAATTGATATTGAGCGCAAAGAGGAATAGTTAGAAGAAGTTATGAAAACATTTATAAATGCTGAAAAGAGAACGATAAGTTAGAATATTATTACTATCTTTTTAAAAACACGAAAACTCTGACTCTGCGCGTGGTTGACGAGAAACGAATATCCGGTAAACGTTCGAATTTCGAACTCCCACGCCGAGGGATGCAGCGGCTGCACGGCGGTTGACAACCCAGAACGGCGTGACTTCGAAAACACCGCGTTTTCGCGTACGCAGCGGCAAAGATTTGGAATCTACAAAGACGCTGTACAATGTGGTACCGATCGAGAATTTTAGAACGCACACCAACGCAGAACAACACGGAGCGGGAATATTAATGACGCACGGAATAGAATTGATGTGAGCTTTAAAAAAAAAGGATGAATAAATTTGGAAATATTTCATAAATGATGAAAAGTGAAACAATAAGTTACCGATTAAGTATTGCAGTACAAAAACACAGATAGGATATCACGACGCGGAAATAATGATAACGCACGGAATAGAATCAATCTTGAGCTCGAAGAGAAAAAGTTTGAATAAGTTATAAAAAAATTTAGAAATAATCGAAAGAAAACAATAGGTCGAAATATCATTACCATCTTTTCGCAAACACGAGAAACTCCGACTCTGCGCGTGGTTGACGAGAAACAAATATCCGGTGAACGTTCGAATTTCGAACTTCCACGCCGAGGAATGCAGCGGCTGCACGGCGGTTGAGATACGGGAACGGCGTGACTTCGAAAACACCGCGTTTTCGCGTTCGCAGAGGCAAAGATTTAAAATTTACAGAGACACTGTACAATGTGGTACCGTTCGAGAACTTTAGAACGTACACAAACGCAGAACAACACGGAGCGGGAATATTAATGTCGCACGGAATAGAATTAATATAAGCTTCAGAAAAAAATGGGATAAAGAAATTTGAAAATATTTTATAAATGATGAAAAATAAAACATTAGGTTACCGATTGAGTATTGCAGGACAAAAACAAAGATAGGATATCACGACGCGGAATTAATGATAACGCACGAAATAGAATTAATATTGAGCTCGAAGAGAAAAAGTTTGAATAAGTTATGAAAAAATTCAGAAATAATAAAAAGAAAACGATAGGTCGAAATATCATTACCATCTTTACGAAAACACGAGAAACTTTGCCTCTGCGCGTGGTTGCCGAGAAACGAACGACCGGTAAACGTTTGAATTTAGAACTCACACGCTGAGGGATGCAACGGCTGCACGGCGGTTGGGAACCAAGAACGGCGTGACTTCGAAAACACCGCGTTTCCGCGATCGCAGAGGCAAAGATTTAAAATTTACAGGGACGCTGTACATTGTGGAACCGATCGAAAAATTTTAGAACCTACACAAACGCAGAACAACAAGAAGCGGAAATAATAATGACGCAAAGAATAGAATTAATATGGGCTTCAAAAAAAAATAGGATGAATAAATTAGAAAATATTTTATAAAAGATGAAAAGTGGAACAATGAGTAACCGATCGAGTATTGCAGGACAAAAACTAAGATAGGATATCACGACGCGGAAATAATGATAACGCACGGAATAGAATTAATATTAAGCTCGGAGAGAAAAAGTTTGAATAAGTTATAAAAGAATTTAGAAATAATGAAAAAAAAACAATGGGTCGAAATATCATGACCATCTTTTCGAAAACACGAGAAACTCCGACTCTGCGCGTGGTTGACGAGAAACAAATTTCGGTAAACGTTCGAATTTCGAACTCCCACGCCGAGGGATGCAGCGGCTGCACGTCGGTTGAGATACGAGAACGGCGTGACTTTGAAAAGACCGCGTTTTCGCGTTCGCAGGGGCAAAGATTTAAAATTTACAGAGGCACTGTACAAGGTGGTACCGTTCGAGAATTTTAGAACGTACACAAACGCAGAACAACACGAAGCGGGAATATTAATGTCGCACGGAATAGAATTAATATAAGCTTCAAAAAAAAATGGGATAAAGAAATTTGAAAATATTTTATAAATGATGAAAAATAAAAAAATAAGTTACCGATTGAGTATTGCAGGACAAAAACAAAGATAGGATATCACGACGCGGAAATAATGATAACGCACCGAATAGAATTGATATTGAGCGCAAAGAGGAATAGTTAGAAGGAGTTATGAAAACATTTATAAATGCTGAAAAAAGAACGATAAGTTGGAATATTATTACTATCTTTTTAAAAACACAAAAATTCTGACTCTGCGCGTGGTTGAAGAGAAACGAATATCCGGTAAACGTTCGAATTTCGAACTTCCACGCCGAGGGATGCAGCGGCTGCACGGCGGTTGGGAACCAAGAACGGCGTGACTCCGAAAACACCGCGTTTTCGCGTTCGCAGAGGCAAAGTTTCGAAATTTACAGAGACGCTGTACAATGTGATACCGATCGAGAATTTTAGAACGTACACAAACGCAGAACAACACGAAGCGGGAATATTAATGACGCGGGGAATAGAATTAATACTAGCTTTAAAAAAAATAGGATGAATAAATTAGAAAATATTTTATAAAAGATGAAAAGTGAAACATCAAGTAACCGATCGAGTATTGCAGGACAAAAACTAAGATAGGATATCACGAAGCGGAAATAATGATAACGCACGGGATAGAATTAATATTGAGCTCGATGAGAAAAAGTTTGAATACGGTATAAAAGAATTTAGAAATAATAAAAAGAAAACGATAGGTCGAAATATCATTACCATGTTCACGAAAACACGAGAAACCCTGACTTTGCGCGTGGTTGACGAGAAACTATTATCCGGTAAAAGTTCGAATTTCGAACTCCCACGCCGAGGGATGCAGCGGCTGCACGGGGGTTGGGAACCGAGAACGGCGTGACTTCTGAAACACCGCGTTTTCGCGTTCGCAGAGGCAAAGATTTAAAATTTACAGAGACGCTGTACAATGTGGTACCGATCGAGAATTTGAGAACGTACACAAACGCAGAACAACACGAAGCGGGAATATTGATTACGCACGGAATAGAATTAATATGAGCTTCAAAAAAAAATGGGATAAAAAAATTTGAAATTATTTTATAAATGATGAAAAATAAAACACCAAGTTACCGATTGATTATTGCAGGACAAAAACAAAGATAGGATATCACGACGCGGAAATAATGATAACGCACGGAATAGAATGAATATTAAGCTCGAAGAGAAAAAGTTTGAATAAGTTATAAAAGAATTTAGAAATAATAAAAAGAAAACAATAGGTCGAAATATCATTACCATCTTTTCGCAAGCACGAGAAACTCCAACTCTGCGCGTGGTTGACGAGAAACAAATATCCGGTAAACGTTCGAATTTCGAGCTCTTACGCCGAGGGATGCAGCGGCTGCACGGCGGTTGGGAACCGAGAACGGCGTGACTTCGAAAACACCGCGTTTTCGCGTTCGCAGAGGCAAAGATTTAAAATTTACAAAGACGCCGTACAATGTGGTACCGATCGAGAATTTTAGAACGTACACAAACGCAGAACAACACGAAGCGGGAATATTAATGACGCACGGAATAGAATCAATGTAAGCTTTATAAAAAAAGGATGAATAAATTTGGAAATATTCTAGAAAAGATAAAAAGTACAACAATAAGCTACCGATTGAGTATTGCAGGACAAAAACAAAGATAGGATATCACGACGCGGAAATAATGATAACGCGCGGAATAGAATTAATATTGAGCTCGAAGAGAAAAAGTTTGAATAAGTTATAAAAAAATTCGGAAATAATAAAAAGAAAACGATAGGTCGAAATATCATTACCATCTTTACGAAAACACGAGAAACCTTGACTCTGCGCGTGGTTGACGAGAAACGAACGACCGGTAAACGTTTGAATTTAGATCTCCCACGCTGAGGGATGCAGCGGCTGCACGGCGGTTGGGAACCGAGAACGGCGTGACTTCGAAAACACCGCGTTTTCGCGTTCGCAGAGGCAAAGATTTAAAATTTACAAAGACGCCGTACAATGTGGTACCGATCGAGAATTTTAGAACGTACACAAACGCAGAACAACACGAAGCGGGAATATTAATGACGCACGGAATAGAATCAATGTAAGCTTTATAAAAAAAGGATGAATAAATTTGGAAATATTCTAGAAAAGATAAAAAGTACAACAATAAGCTACCGATTGAGTATTGCAGGACAAAAACAAAGATAGGATATCACGACGCGGAAATAATGATAACGCACGGAATAGAATTAATATTGAGCTCGAAGAGAAAAAGTTTGAATAAGTTATAAAAAAATTCGGAAATAATAAAAAGAAAACGATGGGTCGAAATATCATTACCATCTTTACGAAAACACGAGAAACCTTGACTCTGCGCGTGGTTGACGAGAAACGAACGACCGGTAAACGTTTGAATTTAGAACTCGCACGCTGAGGGATGCAGCGGCTGCACGGCGGTTGGGAACCGAGAACGGCGTGACTCCGAGAACACCGCGTTTTCGCGTTCGCAGAGGCAAAGATTTAAAATTTACATAGACGCTGTACAATGTGGTACCGATCGAGAATTTTAGAACGTACACAAACGCAGAACAACACGAAGCGGGAATATTAATGTCGCACGGAATAGAATTAATATGAGCTTCAAAAAAAAAATGGGATAAAGAAATTGGAAAATATTTTATAAATGATGAAAAGTAAAACAATAAGTAACCGATCGAGTATTGCAGGACAAAAACTAAGATAGGATATCACGACGCGGAAATAATGATAACGCACGGAATAGAATTAATATTAAGCTCGAAGAGAAATAGTTTGAATAAGTTATGAAAAAATTTATGAATGATAGAAAGAAAACAATAGGTTGAAATTTTATGACCATCTTCTCAAAAACACAAGAAACTCTGACTCCGCGCGTGGTTGACCAGAAACGAATATCCGGTAAACGTTCGAATTTTGAACTTCTACGCCAAGGGATGCAGCGGCTGCGGGGCGGTTGAGAACCAAGAACGGCGTGACTTCGAAAACACCGCGTTTGCGCGATCGCAAAGGCAAACATTCAAAATTTACATAGACGCTGTACAATGTGGTACCGATCGAGATCTCTAGAACGTACACAAACGCAGAACAACAAGAAGCGGGAATAATAATAACGCAGGGAATAGAATTAATATGAGCTTTAAAAAAAATAGGATGAATAGTTTAGAAAATATTTTGTAAAAGATGGAAAGTGAAACAATATGTAACCGATCGAGTATTGCAGGACAAAAAATAGGATAGGATATCACGACGCGGAAATAATGATAACGCACGGAATAGAATTAATATTAAGCTCGAAGAGAAAAAGTTTGAATAAGTTATAAAATAATTTAGAAATAATAAAAAGAAAACAATAGGTCGAAATATCATTACCATCTTTTCGCAAACACGAGAAACTCCGACTCTGCGCGTGGTTGACGAGAAACACATATCCGGTGAACGTTCGAATTTCGAACACCCACGCCGAGGGATGCAGCGGCTGCACGGCGGTTGAGATACGAGAACGGCGTGACTTTGAAAACACCGCGTTTTCGCGTTCGCAGAGGCAAAGATTTAAAATTTACAGAGACACTGTACAATGTGGTACCGTTCGAGAATTTTAGAACGTACACAAACGCAGAACAACACGAAGCGGGAATATTAATGTCGCACGGAATAGAATTAATATAAGATTCAAAAAAAAATGGGATAAAGAAATTTGAAAATATTTTATAAATGATGAAAAATAAAACAATAAGTTACCGATTGAGTATTGCAGGACAAAAACAAAGATAGGATATCACGACGCGGAAATAATGATAACGCACCGAATAGAATTGATATTGAGCGCAAAGAGGAATAGTTAGAAGGAGTTATGAAAACATTTATAAATGCTGAAAAGAGAACGATAAGTTGGAATATTATTACTATCTTTTTAAAAACACAAAAACTCTGACTCTGCGCGTGGTTGAAGAGAAACGAATATCCGGTAAACGTTCGAATTTCGAACTTCCACGCCGAGGGATGCAGCGGCTGCACGGCGGTTGGGAACCAAGAACGGCGTGACTCCGAAAACACCGCGTTTTCGCGTTCGCAGAGGCAAAGTTTCGAAATTTACAGAGACGCTGTACAATGTGATACCGATCGAGAATTTTAGAACGTACACAAACGCAGAACAACACGAAGCGGGAATATTGATTACGCACGGAATAGAATTAATATGAGCTTCAAAAAAAAATGGGATAAAAAAATTTGAAATTATTTTATAAATGATGAAAAATAAAACAATAAGTTACCGATTGATTATTGCAGGACAAAAACAAAGATAGGATATCACGACGCGGAAATAATGATAACGCACGGAATAGAATGAATATTAAGCTCGAAGAGAAAAAGTTTGAATAAGTTATAAAAGAATTTAGAAATAATGAAAAGAAAACAATAGGTCGAAATATCATTACCATCTTTTCGCAAGCACGAGAAACCCCGACTCTGCGCGTGGTTGACGAGAAACAAATATCCGGTAAACGTTCGAATTTCGAGCTCTTACGCCGAGGGATGCAGCGGCTGCACGGCGGTTGGGAACCGAGAACGGCGTGACTCCGAGAACACCGCGTTTTCGCGTTCGCAGAGGCAAAGTTTCAAAATTTACAGAGACGCTGTACAATGTGATACCGATCGAGAATTGTAGAACGTACACAAACGCAGAACAACACGAAGCGGGAATATTAATGACGCACGGAATAGAATTAATGTAAGCTTTATAAAAAAAGGATAAATAAATTTGGAAATATTCTAGAAAAGATGAAAAGTACAACAATAAGCTACCGATTGAGTATTGCAGGACAAGAACAAAGATAGGATATCACGACGCGGAAATAATGATAACGCACGGAATAGAATTAATATTGAGCTCGAAGAGAAAAAGTTTGAATAAGTTATAAAAAAATTCGGAAATAATAAAAAGAAAACGATAGGTCGAAATATCATTACCATCTTCACGAAAACACGAGAAACCTTGACTCTGCGCGTGGTTGACGAGAAACGAACGACCGGTAAACGTTTGAATTTAGAACTCGCACGCTGAGGGATGCAGCGGCTGCACGGCGGTTGGGAACCGAGAACGGCGTGACTTCGAAAACACCGCGCGTTCGCGTTCGCAGAGGCGAAGATTTAAAATTTACAGAGACGCTGTACAATGTGGTACCGATCAAGAATTTTAGAACGTACACAAACGCAGAACAACACGAAGCGGGAATATTAATGTCGCACGGAATAGAATTAATATAAGCTTCAAAAAAAAATGGGATAAAGTAATTTGAAAATATTTTATGAATGATGAAAAATGAAACAATGAGTTACCGATTGAGTATTGCAGGACAAAAACAGAGATAGGATATCACGACGCGGTAATAATTATAACGCTCGAAATAGAATTAGTATTGTGCTCGAAAAGAAAAAGTTTGAATAAGTTATAAAAAAATTCAGAAATAATAAAAAGAAAACGATAGGTCGAAATATCATTACCATCTTTACGAAAACACGAGGAACTTTGACTCTGCGCGTGGTTGACGAGAAACGAACGACCGGTAAACGTTTGAATTTCGAACTCCCACGCCGAGGGATGCAGCGGCTGCACGGCGGTTGAGATACGAGAACGGCGTGACTTTGAAAACACCGCGTTTTCGCGTTCGCAGGGGCAAAGATTTAAAATTTACAGAGACACTGTACAATGTGGTACCGTTCGAGAATTTTAGAACGTACACAAACGCAGAACAACACGAAGCGGGAATATTAATGTCGCACGGAATAGAATTAATATGAGCTTAAAAAAAAACAGGATAAATAAATTTGAAAATATTTTATAAATGATGAAAAGTGAAACAATAAGTTACCGATCAAGTATTGCAGTACAAAAACACAGATAGGATATCACGACGCGGAAATAATGATAACGCACGGAATAGAATTAATATTGAGCTCGAAGAGATAAAGTTTGAATAAGTAATAAAAAAATTTAGAAATAATAAAAAGAAAACGATAGGTCGAAATATCATTACCATCTTCACGAAAACACGAGAAACCTTGACTCTGCGCGTGGTTGACGAGAAACGAACGACCGGTAAACGTTTGAATTTTGAACTCCCACGCCGAGGGATGCAGCGGCTGCACAGCGGTTGGGAATTCCGAACGGCGTGACCTCGAAAACACCGCGTTCTCGCGTACACAAAGGCAGAGAATAAAAATTGACAAAAACGCTGTATAACGTGTTAGCGATTGAGGATTTTAAAACAAACACAAACACAAAGCAAAACGACGCGGAAATATCAATAACGCACGAAATAGAATTAATAATAAGCTTTCGGAAAGATGGGATGAATAAATTTGAAAAAGTTTATTAAATGATGAAAAATAAAACAATAGGTTGAATATTCTTACCTTCTTCTCCACAACACGGAAAACTCCAACTCGGCGCGTGGTTGATGCGAAACGAATAACCGGTAAGCGTTCGAATTTCGAACTCTCACGTCAAGGGATGCGGCGGCTGCACGGCGGTTGAGATCCGAGAACGGCGAGACTCTGAAACCACTGCGTTCTCGCGTACGCACAGGCAAAGATTTAAAATTTACAATGATACCGATCAAGAATTATAGGACATACACGAACGCAAAACAATACGAAGCGGCAATATTGATCATGCACGGAATAGAATTGATATTGAGCTCAAAGAAATGAAGGACGAATGAATCAAGAAAAAAAAATTTCAAATGATAAAGAGAAAATCAATGAGTTGAAATATTATTACCATCATTTAAAAAACACGAGAAACCCTGACTTTGCGCGTGGTTGACGAGAAACTATTATCCGGTAAAAGTTCGAATTTCGAACTCCCACGCCGAGGGATGCAGCGGCTGCACGGCGGTGGGGAACCGAGAACGGCGTGACTTCGAAAACACCGCGTTTTCGCGTTCGCAGAGGCAAAGATTTAAAATTTACAGAGACGCCGTACAATGTGGTACCGTTCAAGAATTTCAGAACGTACACAAACGCAGAACAACACGAAGCGGGAATATTAATGTCGCACGGAATAGAATTAATATGAGCTTCAAAAAAAAATGGTATTAAAAAATTTGAAAATATTTTATAAATGATGAAAAATGAAACAATAAGTTACCGAATGAGTATTGCAGGACAAAAACAAAGATAGGATATCACGACGCGGAAATAATGATAACGCACCGAATAGAATTAATATTGAGCGCAAAGAGGGATAGTTTAAAGAAGTTATGAAAAAATTTATAAATGCTGGAAAGAGAACAATCAGTTGGAATATTATTACTATCTTTTCAAAAACACGAAAACTCTGACTTTGCGCGTGGTTGACGAGAAACGAATATCCGGTAAACGTTCGAATTTCGAACTCCCACGCTGAGGGATGCAGCGGCTGCACGGCGGTTGGGAACCGAGAACGGCGTGACTTTGAAAACACCGCGCTTTGGAGTTCGCAGAGGCAAAGATTTAAAATTTACAGAGACGCTGTACAATGTGGTACCGATCGAGAATTTTAGAACGTACACAAACGCAGAACAACACGAAGCGGGAATATTAATGACGCACGGAATAGAATAATTATAAGCTTCAAAAAAAAAAGGGATAAAAAAATTTGAAAATATTTCATAAATGATGAAAAATAAAACAATAAGTTACCGATTGAGTATTGCAGGACAAAAACAAAGATAGGATATCACGACGCGGAAATAATGATAACGCACGGAATAGAATTGATAGTGAGCTCAAAGAGACAAAGTTTGAATAAGTTATAAAAAAATGTAGAAATGATAAAAATAGAACAATAGGTCGAAATATCATTACCATCATTTTGAAAACACGAGAAACCCTGACTCTGCGCGTGGTTGACGAGAGACTGATATCCGGCGAACGTTCGAATTTTGAACTCCCACGCCGAGGGATGCAGCGGCTGCACGGCGGTTGACAACCCAGAACGGCGTGACTTCGAAAACACCGCGTTTTTGCGTACGCAGAGGCAAAGATCTCAAATCTACAAAGACGCTGTACAATGTGGTACCGATCGAGAATTCTCAATCATACACAAACGCAGAACAACACGAAGCTTGAATATTAATGACGTACGGAATAGGATTGATATAAGCTTCAAAAAAAATTGAATCAATAAATTTGAGAATATTTTACAAATTATGAAAAGTGAAACAATAAGTTACCGATTAGGTATTGCAGGACAAAAACAAAGATAGGATATCACGACGCGGAAATAATAATAACGCACTGGATAGAATTAATATTAAGCTCGAAGAGAGATAGTTTGAATAAGTTGTGAAAAAATTTATGAATGATAGAAAGAAAAGAATAGGTTGGAATTTTATGACCATCTTCTCAAAAACACAAGAAACTCTGACTCTGCGCGTGGTTGACCGGAAACGAATATCCGGTTAACGTTCGAATTTTGAACTTCTACGCCAAGGGATGCAGCGGCAGCGGGGCGGTTGAGAACCAAGAACGGCGTGACTTCGAAAACACCGCGTTTGCACGATCGCAGAGGCAAAGATTTGAAATTTACAGAGACGCTGTACAATGTGGAACCGATCAAGAATTTTAGAACGTACACAAACGCAGAACAACAAGAAGCGGGAATAATAATGACGCAGGGAATAGAATTAATATGAGCTTTAAAAAAAATAGGATGAATAAATTAGAAAATATTTCATGAAAGATGAAAAGTAAAACAATAAGTAACCGATCGAGTATTGCAGGACTAAAACTAAGATAGGATATCACGACGCGGAAATAATGATAACGCACGGAATAGAATTAATATCAAGCTCGAAGAGAATATGTTTGAATACGTTATAAAAGAATTTAGAAATAATAAAAAGAGAACAATAGGTCGGAATATCATTACCATCTTTTTGCAAACACGAGAAAATCCGGCTCTGCGCGTGGTTGACGAGAAACAAATATCCGGCAAACGTCCGAATTTCGAACTCCCACGCCGAGGGATGCAGCGCCTTCACGGCGGTTGAGAACCGAGAACGGCGTGACTTCGAAAACACCGCGTTTTCGCGTTCGCAGAGGCAAAGATTCCAGATTTACAGAGACGCTGTACAATGTGATACCGATCGAGAATTTTAGAACGTACACAAACGCAGAACAACACGAAGCGGGAATATTAATGTCGCACGGAATAGAATTAATGTCAACTTTGAAGAAAAAAGGGTGAATAAATTTGGAAATATTCTAGAAAAGATGAAAAGTACAACAATAAGCTACCGATTGAGTATTGCAGGACAAAAACAAAGATAGGATATCACGACGCGGAAATAATGATAACGCACGGAATAGAATTAATATTGAGCTCGAAGAGAAAAAGTTTGAATCAGTTATAAAAAAATTCGGAAATAATAAAAAGAAAACGATAGGTCGAAATATCATTACCATCTTCACGAAAACACGAGAAACCTTGACTCTGCGCGTGGTTGACGAGAAACGAACGACCGGTAAACGTTTGAATTTAGAACTCGCACGCTGAGGGATGCAGCGGCTGCACGGCGGTTGGGAACCGAGAACGGCGTGACTCCGAGAACACCGCGTTTTCGCGTTCGCAGAGGCAAAGTTTCGAAATTTACAGAAACGCTGTACAATGTGATACCGATCGAGAATTTTGGAACGTACACAAACGCAGAACAACACAAAGCGGGAATATTAATGACGAACGGAATAGAATTAATGTAAGCTTTATAAAAAAAGGATGAACAAATTTGAAAATATTTTAGGAAAGACAAAAAGTACAACAATAAGCTACCGATTGAGTATTGCAGGACACAAACAAAGATAGGATTTCACGACGCGGAAATAATGATAACGCACAGAATAGAATTAATAGTAAGCTCGAAGAGACAAAGTTTAAATGAGTTATAAAAAAATTTAGAAATAATAAAAAGGAAACAATAGGTCGAAATATCAATACCATCATTTTGAAAACACGAGAAACCCTGACCCTGCGCGTGGTTGACGAGAGACTGATATCCGGTAAAAGTTCGAATTTCGAACTCCCACGCCGAGGGATGCAGCGGCTGCGGGGCGGTTGAGAACCAAGAACGGCGTGACTCCGAAAACACCGCGTTTGCGCGATCGCAGAGGCAAAGATTTAAAATTTACATAGACGCTGTACAATGTGGTACCGATCGAGAATTTTAGAACGTACACAAACGCAGAACAACACGAAGCGGGAATATTAATGTCGCACGGAATAGAATTAATATGAGCTTCAAAAAAAAAATGGGTTAAAGAAATTGGAAAATATTTTATAAATGATGAAAAGTAAAACAATAAGTAACCGATCGAGTATTGCAGGACAAAAACTAAGATAGGATATCACGACGCGGAAATAATGATAACGCACGGAATAGAATTAATATTAAGCTCGGAGAGAAAAAGTTTGAATAAGTTATAAAAGAATTTAGAAATAATGAAAAAAAAACAATAGGTCGAAATATCATTACCATCTTTTCGAAAACACGAGAAACTCCGACTCTGCGCGTGGTTGACGAGAAACAAATTTCGGTAAACGTTCAAATTTCGAACTCCCACGCCGAGGGATGCAGCGGCTGCACGGCGGTTGAGATACGAGAACGGCGTGACTTTGAAAAGACCGCGTTTTCGCGTTCGCAGGGGCGAAGATTTAAAATTTACAGAGACACTGTACAATGTGGTACCGTTCGAGAATTTTAGAACGTACACAAACGCAGAACAACACGAAGCGGGAATATTATTGACGCGCGGAATAGAATTAATATAAGCTTCAATAAAAAATGGGATAAAAAAATTTGAAAATATTTTATAAATGATGAAAATAAAACAATAAGTTACCGATTGAGTATTGCAGGACAAAAAAAAAGATAGGATATCACGACGCGGAAATAATGATAACGCACGGAATAGAATTAATACTAAGCTCGAAGAGACAAAGTTTAAACAAGTTATGAAAAAATTTAGAAATAATACAAAGAGGAGAATAGGTCGAAATATCATTACCATCATTTTGAAAACACGAGAAACCCCGCCTCTGCGCGTGGTTGACGAGAGACTGATATCCGGTGAACGTTCGAATTTCGAACTCCCACGCCGAGGGATGCAGCGGCTGCACGGCGGTTGACAACCCAGAACGGCGTGACTTCGAAAACACCGCGTTTTCGCGTACGCAGAGGCAAAGATTTCAAATCTACAAAGACGCTGTACAATGTGGTACCGATCGTGAATTTTCAAACATACACAAACGCAGAACAACACGGAGCGGGAATATCAATGACGTACGGAATAGGATTGATATAAGCTTAAAAAAAAATTGAATGAATAAATTCGAAAATATTTTATAAATTATGAAAAGTGAAACAATGAGTTATCGATTAGGTATTGCAGGACAAAAACAAAGATAGGATATCACGACGCGGAAATAATAATAACGCACGGAATAGAATTAATATTAAGCTCGAAGAGAAATAGTTTGAATAAGTTATGAAAAAATTTAGAAATAATAAAAAGAAAACGATAGGTCGAAATATCATTACCATCTTCACGAAAACACGTGAAACTTTGACTCTGCGTGTGGTTGACGAGAAACGAACGACCGGTAAACGTTCGAATTCGAACTCCCACGCCGAGGGATGCAGCGGCTGCGTGGCGGTTGAGAACCGAGAACGGCGTGACTTCGAAAACACCGCGTTTTCGCGTTCGCAGAGGCAACCATTCAAAATTTACAGAGACACTGTACAATGTGGTACCGTTCGAGAATATTAGAACGTACACAAACGCAGAACAACACGGAGCGGAAATATTAATGTCGCACGGAATAGAATTAATATAAGCTTCAGAAAAAAATGGGATAAAGAAATTTGAAAATATTTTATAAATGATGAAAAATAAAACAATAAGTTACCGATTAAGTATTGCAGGACAAAAACAAAGATAGGATATCACGACGCGGAATTAATGATAACGCACGGAATAGAATTAATATTGAGCTCGAAGAGAAAAAGTTTGAATAAGTTATAAAAAAATTCAGAAATCATAAAAAGAAAACGATAGGTCGAAATATCATTACCATCTTTACGAAAACACGAGAAACTTTGCCTCCGCGCGTGGTTGCCGAGAAACGAACGACCGGTGAACGTTTGAATTTAGAACTCCCACGCTAAGGGATGCAGCGGCTGCACGGCGGTTGGGAACCGAGAACGGCGTGACTTCGAAAACACCGCGCGTTCGCGTTCGCAGAGGCGAAGATTTAAAATTTACAGAGACGCTGTACAATGTGGTACCGATCAAGAATTTTAGAACGTACACAAACGCAGAACAACACGAAGCGGGAATATTAATGTCGCACGGAATAGAATTAATATAAGCTTCAAAAAAAAATGGGATAAAGTAATTTGAAAATATTTTATGAATGATGAAAAATGAAACAATGAGTTACCGATTGAGTATTGCAGGACAAAAACAAAGATAGGATATCACGACGCGGTAATAATTATAACGCTCGAAATAGAATTAGTATTGTGCTCGAAAAGAAAAAGTTTGAATAAGTTATAAAAAAATTCAGAAATAATAAAAAGAAAACGATAGGTCGAAATATCATTACCATCTTTACGAAAACACGAGGAACTTTGACTCTGCGCGTGGTTGACGAGAAACGAACGACCGGTAAACGTTTGAATTTCGAACTCCCACGCCGAGGGATGCAGCGGCTGCACGGCGGTTGAGATACGAGAACGGCGTGACTTTGAAAACACCGCGTTTTCGCGTTCGCAGGGGCAAAGATTTAAAATTTACAGAGACACTGTACAATGTGGTACTGTTCGAGAATTTTAGAACGTACACAAACGCAGAACAACACGAAGCGGGAATATTAATGTCGCACGGAATAGAATTAATATGAGCTTAAAAAAAAACAGGATAAATAAATTTGAAAATATTTTATAAATGATGAAAAGTGAAACAATAAGTTACCGATCAAGTATTGCAGTACAAAAACACAGATAGGATATCACGACGCGGAAATAATGATAACGCACGGAATAGAATTAATATTGAGCTCGAAGAGAAAAAGTTTGAATAAGTTATAAAAAAATTCGGAAATAATAAAAAGAAAACGATAGGTCGAAATATCATTACCATCTTCACGAAAACACGAGAAACCTTGACTCTGCGCGTGGTTGACGAGAAACGAACGACCGGTAAACGTTTGAATTTAGAACTCGCACGCTGAGGGATGCAGCGGCTGCACGGCGGTTGGGAACCGAGAACGGCGTGACTTCGAAAACACCGCGCGTTCGCGTTCGCAGAGGCGAAGATTTAAAATTTACAGAGACGCTGTACAATGTGGTACCGATCAAGAATTTTAGAACGTACACAAACGCAGAACAACACGAAGCGGGAATATTAATGTCGCACGGAATAGAATTAATATAAGCTTCAAAAAAAAATGGGATAAAGTAATTTGAAAATATTTTATGAATGATGAAAAATGAAACAATGAGTTACCGATTGAGTATTGCAGGACAAAAACAGAGATAGGATATCACGACGCGGTAATAATTATAACGCTCGAAATAGAATTAGTATTGTGCTCGAAAAGAAAAAGTTTGAATAAGTTATAAAAAAATTCAGAAATAATAAAAAGAAAACGATAGGTCGAAATATCATTACCATCTTTACGAAAACACGAGGAACTTTGACTCTGCGCGTGGTTGACGAGAAACGAACGACCGGTAAACGTTTGAATTTCGAACTCCCACGCCGAGGGATGCAGCGGCTGCACGGCGGTTGAGATACGAGAACGGCGTGACTTTGAAAACACCGCGTTTTCGCGTTCGCAGGGGCAAAGATTTAAAATTTACAGAGACACTGTACAATGTGGTACCGTTCGAGAATTTTAGAACGTACACAAACGCAGAACAACACGAAGCGGGAATATTAATGTCGCACGGAATAGAATTAATATGAGCTTAAAAAAAAACAGGATAAATAAATTTGAAAATATTTTATAAATGATGAAAAGTGAAACAATAAGTTACCGATCAAGTATTGCAGTACAAAAACACAGATAGGATATCACGACGCGGAAATAATGATAACGCACGGAATAGAATTAATATTGAGCTCGAAGAGATAAAGTTTGAATAAGTAATAAAAAAATTTAGAAATAATAAAAAGAAAACGATAGGTCGAAATATCATTACCATCTTCACGAAAACACGAGAAACCTTGACTCTGCGCGTGGTTGACGAGAAACGAACGACCGGTAAACGTTTGAATTTTGAACTCCCACGCCGAGGGATGCAGCGGCTGCACAGCGGTTGGGAATTCCGAACGGCGTGACCTCGAAAACACCGCGTTCTCGCGTACACAAAGGCAGAGAATAAAAATTGACAAAAACGCTGTATAACGTGTTAGCGATTGAGGATTTTAAAACAAACACAAACACAAAGCAAAACGACGCGGAAATATCAATAACGCACGAAATAGAATTAATAATAAGCTTTCGGAAAGATGGGATGAATAAATTTGAAAAAGTTTATTAAATGATGAAAAATAAAACAATAGGTTGAATATTCTTACCTTCTTCTCCACAACACGGAAAACTCCAACTCGGCGCGTGGTTGATGCGAAACGAATAACCGGTAAGCGTTCGAATTTCGAACTCTCACGTCAAGGGATGCGGCGGCTGCACGGCGGTTGAGATCCGAGAACGGCGAGACTCTGAAACCACTGCGTTCTCGCGTACGCACAGGCAAAGATTTAAAATTTACAATGATACCGATCAAGAATTATAGGACATACACGAACGCAAAACAATACGAAGCGGCAATATTGATCATGCACGGAATAGAATTGATATTGAGCTCAAAGAAATGAAGGACGAATGAATCAAGAAAAAAAAATTTCAAATGATAAAGAGAAAATCAATGAGTTGAAATATTATTACCATCATTTAAAAAACACGAGAAACCCTGACTTTGCGCGTGGTTGACGAGAAACTATTATCCGGTAAAAGTTCGAATTTCGAACTCCCACGCCGAGGGATGCAGCGGCTGCACGGCGGTGGGGAACCGAGAACGGCGTGACTTCGAAAACACCGCGTTTTCGCGTTCGCAGAGGCAAAGATTTAAAATTTACAGAGACGCCGTACAATGTGGTACCGTTCAAGAATTTCAGAACGTACACAAACGCAGAACAACACGAAGCGGGAATATTAATGTCGCACGGAATAGAATTAATATGAGCTTCAAAAAAAAATGGTATTAAAAAATTTGAAAATATTTTATAAATGATGAAAAATGAAACAATAAGTTACCGAATGAGTATTGCAGGACAAAAACAAAGATAGGATATCACGACGCGGAAATAATGATAACGCACCGAATAGAATTAATATTGAGCGCAAAGAGGGATAGTTTAAAGAAGTTATGAAAAAATTTATAAATGCTGGAAAGAGAACAATCAGTTGGAATATTATTACTATCTTTTCAAAAACACGAAAACTCTGACTTTGCGCGTGGTTGACGAGAAACGAATATCCGGTAAACGTTCGAATTTCGAACTCCCACGCTGAGGGATGCAGCGGCTGCACGGCGGTTGGGAACCGAGAACGGCGTGACTTTGAAAACACCGCGCTTTGGAGTTCGCAGAGGCAAAGATTTAAAATTTACAGAGACGCTGTACAATGTGGTACCGATCGAGAATTTTAGAACGTACACAAACGCAGAACAACACGAAGCGGGAATATTAATGACGCACGGAATAGAATAATTATAAGCTTCAAAAAAAAAAGGGATAAAAAAATTTGAAAATATTTCATAAATGATGAAAAATAAAACAATAAGTTACCGATTGAGTATTGCAGGACAAAAACAAAGATAGGATATCACGACGCGGAAATAATGATAACGCACGGAATAGAATTGATAGTGAGCTCAAAGAGACAAAGTTTGAATAAGTTATAAAAAAATGTAGAAATGATAAAAATAGAACAATAGGTCGAAATATCATTACCATCATTTTGAAAACACGAGAAACCCTGACTCTGCGCGTGGTTGACGAGAGACTGATATCCGGCGAACGTTCGAATTTTGAACTCCCACGCCGAGGGATGCAGCGGCTGCACGGCGGTTGACAACCCAGAACGGCGTGACTTCGAAAACACCGCGTTTTTGCGTACGCAGAGGCAAAGATCTCAAATCTACAAAGACGCTGTACAATGTGGTACCGATCGAGAATTCTCAATCATACACAAACGCAGAACAACACGAAGCTTGAATATTAATGACGTACGGAATAGGATTGATATAAGCTTCAAAAAAAATTGAATCAATAAATTTGAGAATATTTTACAAATTATGAAAAGTGAAACAATAAGTTACCGATTAGGTATTGCAGGACAAAAACAAAGATAGGATATCACGACGCGGAAATAATAATAACGCACTGGATAGAATTAATATTAAGCTCGAAGAGAGATAGTTTGAATAAGTTGTGAAAAAATTTATGAATGATAGAAAGAAAAGAATAGGTTGGAATTTTATGACCATCTTCTCAAAAACACAAGAAACTCTGACTCTGCGCGTGGTTGACCGGAAACGAATATCCGGTTAACGTTCGAATTTTGAACTTCTACGCCAAGGGATGCAGCGGCAGCGGGGCGGTTGAGAACCAAGAACGGCGTGACTTCGAAAACACCGCGTTTGCACGATCGCAGAGGCAAAGATTTGAAATTTACAGAGACGCTGTACAATGTGGAACCGATCAAGAATTTTAGAACGTACACAAACGCAGAACAACAAGAAGCGGGAATAATAATGACGCAGGGAATAGAATTAATATGAGCTTTAAAAAAAATAGGATGAATAAATTAGAAAATATTTCATGAAAGATGAAAAGTAAAACAATAAGTAACCGATCGAGTATTGCAGGACTAAAACTAAGATAGGATATCACGACGCGGAAATAATGATAACGCACGGAATAGAATTAATATCAAGCTCGAAGAGAATATGTTTGAATACGTTATAAAAGAATTTAGAAATAATAAAAAGAGAACAATAGGTCGGAATATCATTACCATCTTTTTGCAAACACGAGAAAATCCGGCTCTGCGCGTGGTTGACGAGAAACAAATATCCGGCAAACGTCCGAATTTCGAACTCCCACGCCGAGGGATGCAGCGCCTTCACGGCGGTTGAGAACCGAGAACGGCGTGACTTCGAAAACACCGCGTTTTCGCGTTCGCAGAGGCAAAGATTCCAGATTTACAGAGACGCTGTACAATGTGATACCGATCGAGAATTTTAGAACGTACACAAACGCAGAACAACACGAAGCGGGAATATTAATGTCGCACGGAATAGAATTAATGTCAACTTTGAAGAAAAAAGGGTGAATAAATTTGGAAATATTCTAGAAAAGATGAAAAGTACAACAATAAGCTACCGATTGAGTATTGCAGGACAAAAACAAAGATAGGATATCACGACGCGGAAATAATGATAACGCACGGAATAGAATTAATATTGAGCTCGAAGAGAAAAAGTTTGAATCAGTTATAAAAAAATTCGGAAATAATAAAAAGAAAACGATAGGTCGAAATATCATTACCATCTTCACGAAAACACGAGAAACCTTGACTCTGCGCGTGGTTGACGAGAAACGAACGACCGGTAAACGTTTGAATTTAGAACTCGCACGCTGAGGGATGCAGCGGCTGCACGGCGGTTGGGAACCGAGAACGGCGTGACTCCGAGAACACCGCGTTTTCGCGTTCGCAGAGGCAAAGTTTCGAAATTTACAGAAACGCTGTACAATGTGATACCGATCGAGAATTTTGGAACGTACACAAACGCAGAACAACACAAAGCGGGAATATTAATGACGAACGGAATAGAATTAATGTAAGCTTTATAAAAAAAGGATGAACAAATTTGAAAATATTTTAGGAAAGACAAAAAGTACAACAATAAGCTACCGATTGAGTATTGCAGGACACAAACAAAGATAGGATTTCACGACGCGGAAATAATGATAACGCACAGAATAGAATTAATAGTAAGCTCGAAGAGACAAAGTTTAAATGAGTTATAAAAAAATTTAGAAATAATAAAAAGGAAACAATAGGTCGAAATATCAATACCATCATTTTGAAAACACGAGAAACCCTGACCCTGCGCGTGGTTGACGAGAGACTGATATCCGGTAAAAGTTCGAATTTCGAACTCCCACGCCGAGGGATGCAGCGGCTGCGGGGCGGTTGAGAACCAAGAACGGCGTGACTCCGAAAACACCGCGTTTGCGCGATCGCAGAGGCAAAGATTTAAAATTTACATAGACGCTGTACAATGTGGTACCGATCGAGAATTTTAGAACGTACACAAACGCAGAACAACACGAAGCGGGAATATTAATGTCGCACGGAATAGAATTAATATGAGCTTCAAAAAAAAAATGGGTTAAAGAAATTGGAAAATATTTTATAAATGATGAAAAGTAAAACAATAAGTAACCGATCGAGTATTGCAGGACAAAAACTAAGATAGGATATCACGACGCGGAAATAATGATAACGCACGGAATAGAATTAATATTAAGCTCGGAGAGAAAAAGTTTGAATAAGTTATAAAAGAATTTAGAAATAATGAAAAAAAAACAATAGGTCGAAATATCATTACCATCTTTTCGAAAACACGAGAAACTCCGACTCTGCGCGTGGTTGACGAGAAACAAATTTCGGTAAACGTTCAAATTTCGAACTCCCACGCCGAGGGATGCAGCGGCTGCACGGCGGTTGAGATACGAGAACGGCGTGACTTTGAAAAGACCGCGTTTTCGCGTTCGCAGGGGCGAAGATTTAAAATTTACAGAGACACTGTACAATGTGGTACCGTTCGAGAATTTTAGAACGTACACAAATGCAGAACAACACGAAGCGGGAATATTATTGACGCGCGGAATAGAATTAATATAAGCTTCAATAAAAAATGGGATAAAAAAATTTGAAAATATTTTATAAATGATGAAAATAAAACAATAAGTTACCGATTGAGTATTGCAGGACAAAAAAAAAGATAGGATATCACGACGCGGAAATAATGATAACGCACGGAATAGAATTAATACTAAGCTCGAAGAGACAAAGTTTAAACAAGTTATGAAAAAATTTAGAAATAATACAAAGAGGAGAATAGGTCGAAATATCATTACCATCATTTTGAAAACACGAGAAACCCCGCCTCTGCGCGTGGTTGACGAGAGACTGATATCCGGTGAACGTTCGAATTTCGAACTCCCACGCCGAGGGATGCAGCGGCTGCACGGCGGTTGACAACCCAGAACGGCGTGACTTCGAAAACACCGCGTTTTCGCGTACGCAGAGGCAAAGATTTCAAATCTACAAAGACGCTGTACAATGTGGTACCGATCGTGAATTTTCAAACATACACAAACGCAGAACAACACGGAGCGGGAATATCAATGACGTACGGAATAGGATTGATATAAGCTTAAAAAAAAATTGAATGAATAAATTCGAAAATATTTTATAAATTATGAAAAGTGAAACAATGAGTTATCGATTAGGTATTGCAGGACAAAAACAAAGATAGGATATCACGACGCGGAAATAATAATAACGCACGGAATAGAATTAATATTAAGCTCGAAGAGAAATAGTTTGAATAAGTTATGAAAAAATTTAGAAATAATAAAAAGAAAACGATAGGTCGAAATATCATTACCATCTTCACGAAAACACGTGAAACTTTGACTCTGCGTGTGGTTGACGAGAAACGAACGACCGGTAAACGTTTGAATTTCGAACTCCCACGCCGAGGGATGAAGCGGCTGCACGGCGGTTGGGAACCGAGAACGGCGTGACTTCGAAAACACCGCGTTTTCGCGTTCGCAGAGGCAAAGATTTAAAATTTACAGAGACGCTGTACAATGTGGTACCGATCGAGAATTTTAGAACGTACACAAACGCAGAACAACACGAAGCGGGAATATTAATGACGCACGGAATAGAATTAGTATGAGCTTCAAAAAAAAATGGAATAAAAAAATTTGAAATTATTTCATAAATGATGAAAAATAGAACAATAAGTTACCGATTGATTATTGCAGGACAAAAACAAAGGTAGGATGTCACGACGCGGAAATAATGATGACGCACCGAATAGAAATAATTATGAGCGCAAAGAGGAATGGTTTAAAGAAGTTATGAAAAAATTTATAAATGCTGAAGAGAGAACAATAAGTTGGAATATTATTACTATCTTTTTAAAAACACGGAAACTCTGACTCTGCGCGTGGTTGACGAGAAACGAATATCCGGTAAACGTTCGAATTCGAACTCCCACGCCGAGGGATGCAGCGGCTGCGTGGCGGTTGAGAACCGAGAACGGCGTGACTTCGAAAACACCGCGTTTTCGCGTTCGCAGAGGCAACCATTCAAAATTTACAGAGACACTGTACAATGTGGTACCGTTCGAGAATATTAGAACGTACACAAACGCAGAACAACACGGAGCGGAAATATTAATGTCGCACGGAATAGAATTAATATAAGCTTCAGAAAAAAATGGGATAAAGAAATTTGAAAATATTTTATAAATGATGAAAAATAAAACAATAAGTTACCGATTAAGTATTGCAGGACAAAAACAAAGATAGGATATCACGACGCGGAATTAATGATAACGCACGGAATAGAATTAATATTGAGCTCGAAGAGAAAAAGTTTGAATAAGTTATAAAAAAATTCAGAAATCATAAAAAGAAAACGATAGGTCGAAATATCATTACCATCTTTACGAAAACACGAGAAACTTTGCCTCCGCGCGTGGTTGCCGAGAAACGAACGACCGGTGAACGTTTGAATTTAGAACTCCCACGCTAAGGGATGCAGCGGCTGCACGGCGGTTGGGAACCGAGAACGGCGTGACTTCGAAAACACCGCGCGTTCGCGTTCGCAGAGGCGAAGATTTAAAATTTACAGAGACGCTGTACAATGTGGTACCGATCAAGAATTTTAGAACGTACACAAACGCAGAACAACACGAAGCGGGAATATTAATGTCGCACGGAATAGAATTAATATAAGCTTCAAAAAAAAATGGGATAAAGTAATTTGAAAATATTTTATGAATGATGAAAAATGAAACAATGAGTTACCGATTGAGTATTGCAGGACAAAAACAAAGATAGGATATCACGACGCGGTAATAATTATAACGCTCGAAATAGAATTAGTATTGTGCTCGAAAAGAAAAAGTTTGAATAAGTTATAAAAAAATTCAGAAATAATAAAAAGAAAACGATAGGTCGAAATATCATTACCATCTTTACGAAAACACGAGGAACTTTGACTCTGCGCGTGGTTGACGAGAAACGAACGACCGGTAAACGTTTGAATTTCGAACTCCCACGCCGAGGGATGCAGCGGCTGCACGGCGGTTGAGATACGAGAACGGCGTGACTTTGAAAACACCGCGTTTTCGCGTTCGCAGGGGCAAAGATTTAAAATTTACAGAGACACTGTACAATGTGGTACTGTTCGAGAATTTTAGAACGTACACAAACGCAGAACAACACGAAGCGGGAATATTAATGTCGCACGGAATAGAATTAATATGAGCTTAAAAAAAAACAGGATAAATAAATTTGAAAATATTTTATAATTGATGAAAAGTGAAACAATAAGTTACCGATCAAGTATTGCAGTACAAAAACACAGATAGGATATCACGACGCGGAAATAATGATAACGCACGGAATAGAATTAATATTGAGCTCGAAGAGATAAAGTTTGAATAAGTAATAAAAAAATTTAGAAATAATGAAAAGAAAACGATAGGTCGAAATATCATTACCATCTTCACGAAAACACGAGAAACCTTGACTCTGCGCGTGGTTGACGAGAAACGAACGACCGGTAAACGTTTGAATTTTGAACTCCCACGCCGAGGGATGCAGCGGCTGCACAGCGGTTGGGAATTCCGAACGGCGTGACCTCGAAAACACCGCGTTCTCGCGTACACAAAGGCAGAGAATAAAAATTGACAAAAACGCTGTATAACGTGTTAGCGATTGAGGATTTTAAAACAAACACAAACACAAAGCAAAACGACGCGGAAATATCAATAACGCACGAAATAGAATTAATAATAAGCTTTCGGAAAGATGGGATGAATAAATTTGAAAAAGTTTAATAAATGATGAAAAATAAAACAATAGGTTGAATATTCTTACCTTCTTCTCCACAACACGGAAAACTCCAACTCGGCGCGTGGTTGATGCGAAACGAATAACCGGTAAGCGTTCGAATTTCGAACTCTCACGTCAAGGGATGCGGCGGCTGCACGGCGGTTGAGATCCGAGAACGGCGAGACTCTGAAACCACTGCGTTCTCGCGTACGCACAGGCAAAGATTTAAAATTTACAATGATACCGATCAAGAATTATAGGACATACACGAACGCAAAACAATACGAAGCGGCAATATTGATCATGCACGGAATAGAATTGATATTGAGCTCAAAGAAATGAAGGACGAATGAATTAAGAAAAAAAAATTTCAAATGATAAAGAGAAAATCAATGAGTTGAAATATTATTACCATCATTTAAAAAACACGAGAAACCCTGACTTTGCGCGTGGTTGACGAGAAACTATTATCCGGTAAAAGTTCGAATTTCGAACTCCCACGCCGAGGGATGCAGCGGCTGCACGGCGGTGGGGAACCGAGAACGGCGTGACTTCGAAAACACCGCGTTTTCGCGTTCGCAGAGGCAAAGATTTAGAATTTACAGAGACGCCGTACAATGTGGTACCGTTCAAGAATTTTAGAACGTACACAAACGCAGAACAACACGAAGCGGGAATATTAATGTCGCACGGAATAGAATTAATATGAGCTTCAAAAAAAAATGGTATTAAAAAATTTGAAAACATTTTATAAATGATGAAAAATGAAACAATAAGTTACCGAATGAGTATTGCAGGACAAAAACAAAGATAGGATATCACGACGCGGAAATAATGATAACGCACGGAATAGAATTAATATCAAGCTCGAAGAGAATATGTTTGAATACGTTATAAAAGAATTTAGAAATAATGAAAAGAGAACAATAGGTCGGAATATCATTACCATCTTTTTGCAAACACGAGAAACTCCGGCTCTGCGCGTGGTTGACGAGAAACAAATATCCGGCAAACGTCCGAATTTCGAACTCCCACGCCGAGGGATGCAGCGCCTTCACGGCGGTTGAGAACCGAGAACGGCGTGACTTCGAAAACACCGCGTTTTCGCGTTCGCAGAGGCAAAGATTCCAGATTTACAGAGACGCTGTACAATGTGATACCGATCGAGAATTTTAGAACGTACACAAACGCAGAACAACACGAAGCGGGAATATTAATGTCGCACGGAATAGAATTAATGTAAACTTTGAAGAAAAAAGGGTGAATAAATTTGAAAATATTTTATAAATGATAAAAAGTGAAACAATAAGTTACCGATTAAGTATTGCAGTACAAAAACAGAGATAGGATATCACGACGCGGAAATGATGATAACGCACGAAATAGAATTAATATTGAGCTCGGAGAGAAAAAGTTTGAATAAGTTAGAAAAAAAATTTAGAAATAATAAAAAGAAAAGGATAGTTCGAAATATCATTACCATCTTTACGAAAACACGAGAAACTTTGACTCTGCGCGTGGTTGACGAGAAACGAACGACCGGTAAACGTTTGAATTCCGAACTCCCACGCTGAGGGATGCAGCGGCTGCACGGCGGTTGGAAACCGAAAACGGCGTGACTTCGAAAACACCGCGCTTTCGAGTTCGCAGAGGCAAAGATTTAAAATTTACAGAGACGCCGTACAATGTGGTACCGATCGAGAATTTTAGAACGTACACAAACGCAGAACAACACGAAGCGGGAATATTAATGTCGCACGGAATAGAATTAATGTTAGCTTTATAAAAAAAGGATGAACAAATTTGAAAATATTTTAGAAAAGACGAAAAGTACAACAATAAGCTACCGATCGAGTATTGCAGGACAAAAACTAAGATAGGATATCACGACGCGGAAATAATGATAACGCACGGAATAGAATTAATATTAAGCTCGAAGAAAAAAAGTTTGAATACGTTATAGAAGAATTTAGAAATAATAAAAAGAAAACAATAGGTCGAAATATCATTACCATCTTTTCGCAAACACGAGAAACTCCGACTCCGCGCGTGGTTGACGAGAAACAAATATCCGGTAAACGTTCGAATTTCGAACTTCCACGCCGAGGAATGCAGCGGCTGCACGGCGGTTGAGATACGGGAACGGCGTGACTTTGAAAACACCGCGTTTTCGCGTTCGCAGAGGCAAAGATTTAAAATTTACAGAGACACTGTACAATGTGGTACCGTTCGAGAACTTTAGAACGTACACAAACGCAGAACAACACGGAGCGGGAATATTAATGTCGCACGGAATAGAATTAATATAAGCTTCAGAAAAAAATGGGATAAAGAAATTTGAAAATATTTTATAAATGATGAAAAATAAAACATTAGGTTACCGATTGAGTATTGCAGGACAAAAACAAAGATAGGATATCACGACGCGGAAATAATAATAACGCACGGAATAGAATTATTATTAAGCTCGAAGAGAAATAGTTTGAATAAGTTATGAAAAAATTTAGAAATAATAAAAAGAAAACGATAGGTCGAAATATCATTACCATCTTTACGAAAACACGTGAAACTTTGACTCTGCGTGTGGTTGACGAGAAACGAACGACCGGTAAACGTTCGAATTTCGAACTCCCACGCCGAGGGATGCAGCGGCTGCACGGCGGTTGGGAACCGAGAACGGCGTGACTTCGAAAACTTCGCGTGTTCGCGTACGCAGAGGCAAAGATTTCAAATCTAGGAAGACGCTGTACAATGTGGTACCGATCGAGAATTTTCAAACATACACAAACGCAGAACAACACGAAGCGGAAATATTAATGTCGCACGGAATAAAATTAATATAAGCTTCAGAAAAAAATGGGATAAAGAAATTTGAAAATATTTTATAAATGATGAAAAATAAAACAATAAGTTACCGATTGAGTATTGCAGGACAAAAACAAAGATAGGATATCACGACGCGGAATTAATGATAACGCACGGAATAGAATTAATATTGAGCTCGAAGAGAAAAAGTTTGAATAAGTTATAAAAAAATTCAGAAATCATAAAAAGAAAACGATAGGTCGAAATATCATTACCATCTTTACGAAAACACGAGAAACTTTGCCTCCGCGCGTGGTTGCCGAGAAACGAACGACCGGTAAACGTTTGAATTTAGAACTCCCACGCTAAGGGATGCAGCGGCTGCACGGCGGTTGGGAACCGAGAACGGCGTGACTTCGAAAACACCGCGCTTTCGCGTTCGCAGGGGCAAAGATTTAAAATTTACAGAGACGCTGTACAATGTGGTACCGATCGAGAATTTTAGTACGCAAACCAACGCAGAACAACACGAAGCGGGAATATTGATGACGCACGGAATAGAATTAATGTAAGCTTTAAAAAAAAATGGGATAAAGAAATTTGAAAATATTTTATAAATGATGAAAAATAAAACAATAAGTTACCGATTAAGTATTGCAGGACAAAAACAAAGATAGGATATCACGACGCGGAAATAATGATAACGCACCGAATAGAATTGATATTGAGCGCAAAGAGGAATAGTTAGAAGAAGTTATGAAAACATTTATAAATGCTGAAAAGAGAACGATAAGTTGGAATATTATTACTATCTTTTTGAAAACACGAAAACTCTGACTCTGCGCGTGGTTGACGAGAAACAAATATCCGGTAAACGTTCGAATTTCGAACTCCCACGCCAAAGGAATGCAGCGGCTGCACGGCGGTTGAGATACGAGAACGGCGTGACTTTGAAAACACCGCGTTTTCGCGTTCGCAGAGGCAAAGATTTAAAATTTACAGAGACACTGTACAATGTGGTACCGTTCGAGAATTTTAGAACGTACACAAACGCAGAACAACACGAAGCGGGAATATTAATGTCGCACGGAATAGGATTAATATAAGCTTCAAAAAAAAATGGGAAAAAGAAATTTGAAAATGTTTTATAAATGATGAAAAATAAAACAATAAGTTACCGATTGAGTATTGCAGGACAAAAACAAAGATAGGATATCACGACGCGGAAATAATGATAACGCACCGAATAGAATTGATATTGAGCGCAAAGAGGAATAGTTAGAAGGAGTTATGAAAACATTTATAAATGCTGAAAAGAGAACGATAAGTTGGAATATTATTACTATCTTTTTAAAAACACAAAAACTCTGACTCTGCGCGTGGTTGAAGAGAAACGAATATCCGGTGAACGTTCCAATTTCGAACTTCCACGCCGAGGGATGCAGCGGCTGCACGGCGGTTGGGAACCAAGAACGGCGTGACTCCGAAAACACCGCGTTTTCGCGTTCGCAGAGGCAAAGTTTCGAAATTTACAGAGACGCTGTACAATGTGATACCGATCGAGAATTTCAGAACGTACACAAACGCAGAACAACACGAAGCGGGAATATTAATGACGCGGGGAATAGAATTAATACTAGCTTTAAAAAAAATAGGATGAATAAATTAGAAAATATTTTATAAAAGATGAAAAGTGAAACATCAAGTAACCGATCGAGTATTGCAGGACAAAAACTAAGATAGGATATCACGAAGCGGAAATAATGATAACGCACGGGATAGAATTAATATTGAGCTCGATGAGAAAAAG
The DNA here is from genome assembly GCF_021155765.1 of Diprion similis. NCBI lineage: Eukaryota > Metazoa > Arthropoda > Insecta > Hymenoptera > Diprionidae > Diprion > Diprion similis. Next base: position 10,171,217 of record NC_060113.1, on the reverse strand, counting down.
TTTGAATACGTTATAAAAGAATTTAGAAATAATGAAAAAAAAACGATAGGTCGAAATATCATTACCATGTTCACGAAAACACGAGAAACCCTGAATTTGCGCGTGGTTGACGAGAAACTATTATCCGGTAAAAGTTCGAATTTCGAACTCCCACGCCGAGGGATGCAGCGGCTGCACGGGGGTTGGGAACCGAGAACGGCGTGACTTCGAAAACACCGCGTTTTCGCGTTCGCAGAGGCAAAGATTTAAAATTTACAGAGACGCTGTACAATGTGGTACCGATCGAGAATTTTAGAACGTACACAAACGCAGAACAACACGAAGCGGGAATATTGATTACGCACGGAATAGAATTAATATGAGCTTCAAAAAAAAATGGGATAAAAAAATTTGAAATTATTTTATAAATGATGAAAAATAAAACAATAAGTTACCGATTGATTATTGCAGGACAAAAACAAAGATAGGATATCACGACGCGGAAATAATGATAACGCACGGAATAGAATGAATATTAAGCTCGAAGAGAAAAAGTTTGAATAAGTTATAAAAGAATTTAGAAATAATAAAAAGAAAACAATAGGTCGACATATCATTACCATCTTTTCGCAAGCACGAGAAACCGCAACTCTGCGCGTGGTTGACGAGAAACAAATATCCGGTAAACGTTCGAATTTCGAGCTCTCACGCCGAGGGATGCAGCGGCTGCACGGCGGTTGGGAACCGAGAACGGCGTGACTCCGAGAACACCGCGTTTTCGCGTTCGCAGAGGCAAAGTTTCAAAATTTACAGAGACGCTGTACAATGTGATACCGATCGAGAATTTTAGAACGTACACAAACGCAGAACAACACGAAGCGGGAATATTAATGACGCACGGAATAGAATTAATGTAAGCTTTATAAAAAAAGGATAAATAAATTTGGAAATATTCTAGAAAAGATGAAAAGTACAACAATAAGCTACCGATTGAGTATTGCAGGACAAAAACAAAGATAGGATATCACGACGCGGAAATAATGATAACGCACGGAATAGAATTAATATTGAGCTCGAAGAGAGAAAGTTTGAATAAGTTATAAAAAAATTCGGAAATAATAAAAAGAAAACGATAGGTCGAAATATCATTACCATCTTTACGAAAACACGAGAAACCTTGACTCTGCGCGTGGTTGACGAGAAACGAACGACCGGTAAACGTTCGAATTTCGAGCTCTCACGCCGAGGGATGCAGCGGCTGCACGGCGGTTGGGAACCGAGAACGGCGTGACTCCGAGAACACCGCGTTTTCGCGTTCGCAGAGGCAAAGTTTCGAAATTTACAGAAACGCTGTACAATGTGATACCGATCGAGAATTTTAGAACGTACACAAACGCAGAACAACACAAAGCGGGAATATTAATGACGAACGGAATAGAATTAATGTAAGCTTTATAAAAAAAGGATGAACAAATTTGAAAATATTTTAGAAAAGACGAAAAGTACAACAATAAGCTACCGATTGAGTATTGCAGGACACAAACAAAGATAGGATTTCACGACGCGGAAATAATGATAACGCACAGAATAGAATTAATAGTAAGCTCGAAGAGACAAAGTTTAAATGAGTTATAAAAAAATTTAGAAATAATAAAAAGGAAACAATAGGTCGAAATATCAATACCATCATTTTGAAAACACGAGAAACCCTGACTCTGCGCGTGGTTGACGAGAGACTGATATCCGGTAAAAGTTCGAATTTCGAACTCCCACGCCGAGGGATGCAGCGGCTGCGGGGCGGTTGAGAACCAAGAACGGCGTGACTCCGAAAACACCGCGTTTGCGCGATCGCAGAGGCAAAGATTTAAAATTTACATAGACGCTGTACAATGTGGTACCGATCGAGAATTTTAGAACGTACACAAACGCAGAACAACACGAAGCGGGAATATTAATGTCGCACGGAATAGAATTAATATAAGCTTCAAAAAAAAAATGGGTTAAAGAAATTGGAAAATTTTTTATAAATGATGAAAAGTAAAACAATAAGTAACCGATCGAGTATTGCAGGACAAAAACTAAGATAGGATATCACGACGCGGAAATAATGATAACGCACGGAATAGAATTAATATTAAGCTCGGAGAGAAAAAGTTTGAATAAGTTATAAAAGAATTTAGAAATAATGAAAAAAAAACAATAGGTCAAAATATCATTACCATCTTTTCGAAAACACGAGAAACTCCGACTCTGCGCGTGGTTGACGAGAAACAAATTTCGGTAAACGTTCAAATTTCGAACTCCCACGCCGAGGGATGCAGCGGCTGCTCGGCGGTTGAGATACGAGAACGGCGTGACTTTGAAAAGACCGCGTTTTCGCGTTCGCAGGGGCGAAGATTTAAAATTTACAGAGACACTGTACAATGTGGTACCGTTCGAGAATTTTAGAACGTACACAAACGCAGAACAACACGGAGCGGGAATATTATTGACGCGCGGAATAGAATTAATATAAGCTTCAATAAAAAATGGGATAAAAAAATTTGAAAATATTTTATAAATGATGAAAATAAAACAATAAGTTACCGATTGAGTATTGCAGGACAAAAAAAAAGATAGGATATCACGACGCGGAAATAATGATAACGCACGGAATAGAATTAATACTAAGCTCGAAGAGACAAAGTTTAAACAAGTTATGAAAAAATTTAGAAATAATACAAAGAGAAGAATAGGTCGAAATATCATTACCATCATTTTAAAAACACGAGAAACCCCGCCTCTGCGCGTGGTTGACGAGAGACTGTTATCCGGTGAACGTTCGAATTTCGAACTCCCACGCCGAGGGATGCAGCGGCTGCACGGCGGTTGGGAACCGAGAACGGCGTGACTTCGAAAACTCCGCGTGTTCGCGTACGCAGAGGCAAAGATTTCAAATCTAGAAAGACGCTGTACAATGTGGTACCGATCGAGAATTTTCAAACATACACAAACGCAGAACAACACGGAGCGGGAATATTAATGTCGCACGGAATAGAATTAATATAAGCTTCAGAAAAAAATGGGATAAAGAAATTTGAAAATATTTTATAAATGATGAAAAATAAAACATTAGGTTACCGATTGAGTATTGCAGGACAAAAACAAAGATAGGATATCACGACGCGGAATTAATGATAACGCATGGAATAGAATTAATATTGAGCTCGAAGAGAAAAAGTTTGAATGAGTTATGAGAAAATTCAGAAATAATAAAAAGAAAACGATAGGTCGAAAAATCATTACCATCTTGACGAAAACACGAGAAACTGTGCCTCTGCGCGTGGTTGCCGAGAAACGAACGACCGGTAAACGTTTGAATTTAGAACTCACACGCTGAGGGATGCAACGGCTGCACGGCGGTTGGGAACCAAGAACGGCGTGACTTCGAAAACACCGCGTTTCCGCGATCGCAGAGGCAAAGATTTAAAATTTACAGGGACGCTGTACATTGTGGAACCGATCGGAAAATTTTAGAACGAACACAAACGCAGAACAACAAGAAGCGGAAATAATAATGACGCAAAGAATAGAATTAATATGGGCTTCAAAAAAAATAGGATGAATAAATTAGAAAATATTTTATAAAAGATGAAAAGTGAAACAATGAGTAACGGATCGAGTATTGCAGGACAAAAACTAAGATAGGATATCACGACGCGGAAATAATGATAACGCACGGAATAGAATTAATATTAAGCTCGGAGAGAAAAAGTTTGAATAAGTTATAAAAGAATTTAGAAATAATGTAAAAAAAACAATAGGTCGAAATATCATTACCATCTTTTCGAAAACACGAGAAACTCCGACTCTGCGCGTGGTTGACGAGAGACTGATATCCGGTGACCGTTCGAATTTCGAACTCCCACGCCGAGGGATGAAGCGGCTGCACGGCGGTTGGGAACCGAGAACGGCGTGACTTCGAAAACACCGCGTTTCCGCGTTCGCAGAGGCAAAGATTTAAAATTTACAGAGACACTGTACAATGTGGTACCGTTCGAGAATTTTAGAACGTACACAAACGCAGAACAACACGAAGCGGGAATATTAATGTCGCACGGAATAGAATTAGTATGAGCTTAAAAAAAATTGGATAAAGAAATTTGAAAATATTTTATAAATGATGAAAAATAAAACAATAAGTTACCGATTGAGTATTGCAGGACAAAAACAAAGATAGGATATCACGACGCGGAAATAATGATAACGCACCGAATAGAATTGATATTGAGCGCAAAGAGGAATAGTTAGTAGAAGTTATGAAAACATTTATAAATGCTGAAAAGAGAACGATAAGTTGGAATATTATTACTATCTTTTCAAAAACACGAAAACTCCGACTCTGCGTGTGGTTGACGAGAAACGAACGACCGGTAAACGTTTGAATTTAGAACTCCCACGCTGAGGGATGCAGCGGCTGCACGGCGGTTGGGAACCGAGAACATCGTGACTTCGAAAACACCGCGCGTTCGCGTTCGCAGAGGCGAGGATTCAAAATTTACAGAGACGCTGTACAATGTGGTACCGATCAAGAATTTTAGAACGTACACAAACGCAGAACAACACGAAGCGGGAATATTAATGTCGCACGGAATAGAATTAATATAAGCTTCAAAAAAAAATGGGATAAAGTAATTTGAAAATATTTTATGAATGATGAAAAATGAAACAATGAGTTACCGATTGAGTATTGCAGGACAAAAACAAAGATAGGATATCACGACGCGGAAATAATGATAACGCACCGAATGGAATTGATATTGAGCGCAAAGCGGAATAGTTAGAAGAAGTTATGAAAACATTTATAAATGCTGAAAAGAGAACGATAAGTTGGAATATTATTACTATCTTTTTAAAAACACGGAAACTCTGACTCTGCGCGTGGTTGACGAGAAACGAATATCCGGTAAGCGTTCGAATTTCGAACTCCCACGCCGAGGGATGCAGCGGCTGCACGGCGGTTGACAACCCAGAACGACAAGACTTCGGAAACACCGCGTTTGCGCGATCGCAAAGGCAAAGATTCATAATTTACATAGACGCTGTACAATGTGGTACCGATCGAGATCTCTAGAACGTACACAATCGCAGAACAACAAGAAGCGGGAATAATAATAACGCAGGGAATAGAATTAATATGAGCTTTAAAAAAAATAGGATGAATAGTTTAGAAAATATTTTGTAAAAGATGGAAAGTGAAACAATATGTAACCGATCGAGTATTGCAGGACAAAAACCAGGATAGGATATCACGACGCGGAAATAATGATAACGCACGGAATAGAATTAATATTAAGCTCGAAGAGAAAAAGTTTGAATAAGTTATAAAATAATTTAGAAATAATAAAAAGAAAACAATAGGTCGAAATATCATTACCATCTTTTCGCAAACACGAGAAACTCCGACTCTGCGCGTGGTTGACGAGAAACAAATATCCGGTGAACGTTCGAATTTCGAACTCCCACGCCGAGGGATGCAGCGGCTGCACGGCGGTTGAGATACGAGAACGGCGTGACTTCGAAAACACCGCGTTTTCGCGTTAGCAGAGGCAAAGATTTGGAATTTACAGATACGCCGTACAATGTGATACCGATCGAGAATTTTAGAACGTACACGAACGCAGAACAACACGAAGCGGGAATATTAATGACGCACGGAATAGAATTAATGTAAGCTTTATAAAAAAAGGATGAATAAATTTGAAAATATTTTATGAATTATGAAAAGTGAAACAATTAGTTACCGATTAGATATTGCAGGACAAAAACAAAGATAGGATATCACGACGCGGAAATAATAATAACGCACGGAATAGAATTAATAATCAGCTCGAAGAGAAATAGTTTGAATAAGTTATGAAAAAATTTATGAATGATAGAAAGAAAACAATAGGTTGGAATTTTATGACCATCTTCTCAAAAACACAAGAAACTCTGACTCCGCGCGTGGTTGACCAGAAACGAATATCCGGTAAACGTTCGAATTTCGAACTTCTACGCCAAGGGATGCAACGGCTGCGGGGCGGTTGAGAACTATGAACGGCGTGACTTCGAAAACACCGCGTTTGCGCGATCGCAGAGGCAAAAATTTAAAATTTACATAGACGCTGTACAATGTGGTACCGATTGAGAATTTTAGAACGTACACAAACGCAAAACAACACGAAGCGGGAATATTAATGACAAACGGAATAGAATTAATATAAGCTTGAAAAAAAATTGGATAAAAAAATTTAAAAATATTTTATAAATGATGAAAAATAAAACAATAAGTTACCGATTGAGCATTGCAGGACAAAAACAAAGACAGGATATCACGACGCGGAAATAATGATAACGCACGGAATAGAATTAATACTAAGCTCGAAGAGACAAAGTTTGAACAAGTTATGAGAAATTTAGGAATAATACAAAAAGAAGAATAGGTCGAAATATCATTACCATCATTTTGAAAACACGAGAAACCCTGACTCTGCGCGTGGTTGACGAGAGACTGATATCCGGTAAAAGTTCGAATTTCGAACTCCCACGCCGAGAGATGCAGCGGCTGCACGGCGGTCGAGAACCGAGAACGGCGTGACTCCGAGAACACCGCGTTTTCGCGTTCGCAGAGGCAAAGTTTCGAAATTTACAGAAACGCTGTACAATGTGATACCGATCGAGAATTTTGGAACGTACACAAACGCAGAACAACACAAAGCGGGAATATTAATGACGAACGGAATAGAATTAATGTAAGCTTTATAAAAAAAGGATGAACAAATTTGAAAATATTTTAGAAAAGACGAAAAGTACAACAATAAGCTACCGATTGAGTATTGCAGGACACGAACAAAGATAGGATTTCACGACGCGGAAATAATGATAACGCACAGAATAGAATTAATAGTAAGCTCGAAGAGACAAAGTTTAAATGAGTTATAAAAAAATTTAGAAATAATGAAAAGGAAACAATAGGTCGAAATATCAATACCATCATTTTGAAAACACGAGAAACCCTGACTCTGCGCGTGGTTGACGAGAGACTGATATCCGGTAAAAGTTCGAATTTCGAACTCCCACGCCGAGGGATGCAGCGGCTGCACGGCGGTCGAGAACCGAGAACGGCGTGACTTCGAAAACACCGCGTTTTCGCGTTCGCAGAGGCAAAGATTCAAAATTTACAGAGACGCTGTACAATGTGGTACCGATCGAGAATTTTAGAACGCACACAAACGCAGAACAACACGAAGCGGGAATATTAATGACGCACGAAATAGAATTAATGTAGGCTTTAAAAAAAAAAGGATGAATAAATTTGAAAATATTTGATGAATGATGAAAAGTGAAACAATGAGTTACCGATTAAGTATTGCAGTAGAAAAACACAGATAGGATATCACGACGCGGAAATAATGATAACGCACGGAATAGAATTAATATTGAGCTCGAAGAGAAAAAGTTTGAATAAGTTATAAAAAAATTCGGAAATAATAAAAAGAAAACGATAGGTCGAAATATCATTACCATCTTTACGAAAACAGGAGAAACTTTGACTCTGCGCGTGGTTGACGAGAAACGAACGACCAGTAAACGTTTGAATTTAGAACTCCCACGCTGAGGGATGCAGCGGCTGCACGGCGGTTGGGAACCGAGAACGGCGTGACTCCGAGAACACCGCGTTTTCGCGTTCGCAGAGGCAAAGTTTCGAAATTTACAGAAACGCTGTACAATGTGATACCGATCGAGAATTTTAGAACGTACACAAACGCAGAACAACACAAAGCGGGAATATTAATGACGAACGGAATAGAATTAATGTAAGCTTTATAAAAAAAGGATGAACAAATTTGAAAATATTTTAGAAAAAACGAAAAGTACAACAATAAGCTACCGATTGAGTATTGCAGGACACAAACAAAGATAGGATTTCACGACGCGGAAATAATGATAACGCACAGAATAGAATTAATAGTAAGCGCGAAGAGACAAAGTTTGAATAAGTTATAAAAAAATTTAGAAATAATAAAAACAGAACAATAGGTCGAAATATCATGACCATCATTTTGAAAACACGAGAAACCCTGACTCTGCGCGTGGTTGACGAGAGACTGATATCCGGTGAACGTTCGAATTTCGAACTCCCACGCCGAGGGATGCAGCGGCTGCACGGCGGTTGGGAACCGAGAACGGCGTGACTCCGAGAACACCGCGTTTTCGCGTTCGCAGAGGCAAAGTTTCAAAATTTACGGAGACGCTGTACAATGTGATACCGATCGAGAATTTTGGAACGTACACAAACGCAGAACAACACGAAGCGGGAATATTAATGACGCACGGAATAGAATTAATGTAAGCTTTATAAAAAGAGGATGAATAAATTTGAAAATATTCTAGAAAAGATGTAGAGTACAACAATAAGCTACCGATTGAGTATTGCAGGACAAAAACAAAGATAGGATATCACGACGCGGAAATAATGATAACGCACGGAATAGAATTAATATTGAGCTCGAAGAGAAAAAGTTTGAATAAGTTATAAAAAAATTCGGAAATAATAAAAAGAAAACGATAGGTCGAAATATCATTACCATCTTTACGAAAACACGAGAAACTTTGACTCTGCGCGTGGTTGACGAGAAACGAACGACCGGTAAACGTTTGAATTTAGATCTCCCACGCTGAGGGATGCAGCGGCTGCACGGCGGTTGGGAACCGAGAACGGCGTGACTTCGAAAACACCGCGTTTTCGCGTTCGCAGAGGCAAAGATTTAAAATTTACAGAGACGCCGTACAATGTGGTACCGATCGAGAATTTTAGAACGTACACAAACGCAGAACAACACGAAGCGGGAATATAAATGACGCACGGAATAGAATCAATGTAAGCTTTATAAAAAAAGGATGAATAAATTTGAAAATATTCTAGAAAAGATGAAAAGTACAACAATAAGCTACCGATTGAGTATTGCAGGACAAAAACAAAGATAGGATATCACGACGCGGAAATAATGATAACGCACGGAATAGAATTAATATTGAGCTCGGAGAGAAAAAGTTTGAATAAGTTATAAAAAAATTCGGAAATAATAAAAAGAAAACGATAGGTCAAAATATCATTACCATCTTTACGAAAACACGAGAAACTTTGACTCTGCGCGTGGTTGACGAGAAACGAACGACCGGTAAACGTTTGAATTTAGATCTCCCACGCTGAGGGATGCAGCGGCTGCACGGCGGTTGGGAACCGAGAACGGCGTGACTTCGGAAACACCGCGTTTTCGCGTTCGCAGAGGCAAAGATTTAAAATTTACAGAGACGCCGTACAATGTGGTACCGATCGAGAATTTTAGAACGTACACAAACGCAGAACAACACGAAGCGGGAATATTAATGACGCACGGAATAGAATCAATGTAAGCTTTATATAAAAAGGATGAATAAATTTGGAAATATTCTAGAAAAGATGAAAAGTACAACAATAAGCTACCGATTAAGTATTGCAGGACAAAAACAAAGATAGGATATCACGACGCGGAAATAATGATAACGCACGGAATAGAATGAATATTGAGCTCGAAGAGAAAAAGTTTGAATAAGTTATAAAAAAATTCGGAAATAATAAAAAGAAAACGATAGGTCGAAATATCATTACCATCCTTACGAAAACACGAGAAACCTTGACTCTGCGCGTGGTTGACGAGAAACGAACGACCGGTAAACGTTTGAATTTAGAACTCGCACGCTGAGGGATGCAGCGGCTGCACGGCGGTTGGGAACCGAGAACGGCGTGACTCCGAGAACACCGCGTTTTCGCGTTCGCAGAGGCAAAGTTTCGAAATTTACAGAAACGCTGTACAATGTGATACCGATCGAGAATTTTAGAACGTACACAAACGCAGAACAACACAAAGCGGGAATATTAATGACGAACGGAATAGAATTAATGTAAGCTTTATAAAAAAAGGATGAACAAATTTGAAAATATTTTAGAAAAGACGAAAAGTACAACAATAAGTAACCGATCGAGTATTGCAGGACAAAAACTAAGATAGGATATCGCGACGCGGAAATAATGATAACGCACGGAATAGAATTAATATTAAGCTCGAAGAAAAAAAGTTTAAATACGTTATAAAAGAATTTAGAAATAATAAAAAGAAAACAATAGGTCGAAATATCATTACCATCTTTTCGCAAACACGAGAAACTCCGACTCTGCGCGTGGTTGACGAGAAACAAATATCCGGTAAACGTTCGAATTTCGAACTTCCACGCCGAGGGATGCAGCGGCTGCACGGCGGTTGAGAACCAAGAACGGCGTGACTCCGAAAACACCGCGTTTTCGCGTCCGCAGAGGCAAAGTTTCAAAATTTACAGAGACGCTGTACAATGTGGTACCGATCGAGAATTTTAGAACGTACACAAACGCAGAACAACACGGAGCGGGAATATCAATGACGTACGGAATAGGATTGATATGAGCTTCAAAAAAAATTGAATGAATAAATTCGAAAATATTTTATAAATTATGAAAAGTGAAACAATAAGTTACCGATTAGGTATTGCAGGACAAAAACAAAGATAGGATATCACGACGCGGAAATAATAATAACGCACGGAATAGAATTAATATTAAGCTCGAAGAGAAATAGTTTGAATAAGTTATGAAAAAATTTATGAATGATAGAAAGAAAACAATAGGTTGGAATTTTATGACCATCTTCTCAAAAACACAAGAAACTCTGACTCCGCGCGTGGTTGACCAGAAACGAATATCCGGTAAACGTTCGAATTTTGAACTTCTACGCCAAGGGATGCAGCGGCTGCGGGGCGGTTGAGAACCAAGAACGGCGTGACTTCGAAAACACCGCGTTTGCGCGATCGCAGAGGCAAAGATTCAAAATTTACATAGACGCTGTACAATGTGGTACCGATCGAGATCTCTAGAACGTACACAAACGCAGAACAACAAGAAGCGGGAATAATAATAACGCAGGGAATAGAATGAATATGAGCTTTAAAAAAAATAGGATGAATAGTTTAGAAAATATTTTGTAAAAGATGGAAAGTGAAACAATATGTAACCGATCGAGTATTGCAGGACAAAAACTAGGATAGGATATCACGACGCGGAAATAATGATAACGCACGGAATAGAATTAATATTAAGCTCGAAGAGAAAAAGTTTGAATGAGTTATGAAATAATTTAGAAATAATAAAAAGAAAACAATAGGTCGAAATATCATTACCATCTTTTCGCAAACACGAGAAACTCCGACTCTGCGCGTGGTTGACGAAAAACAAATATCCGGTGAACGTTCGAATTTCGAACTCCCACGCCGAGCGATGCAGCGGCTGCACGGCGGTTGAGATACGAGAACGGCGTGACTTTGAAAACACCGCGTTTTCGCGTTCGCAGAGGCAAAGATTTAAAATTTACAGAGACACTGTACAATGTGGTACCGTTCGAGAATTTTAGAACGTACACAAACGCAGAACAACACGAAGCGGGAATATTAATGTCGCACGGAATAGAATTAATATAAGCTTCAAAAAAAAATGGGATGAAGAAATTTGAAAATATTTTATAAATGATGAAAAATAAAACAATAAGTTACCGATTGAGTATTGCAGGACAAAAACAAAGATAGGATATCACGACGCGGAAATAATGATAACGCACCGAATAGAATTGATATTGAGCGCAAAGAGGAATAGTTAGAAGGAGTTATGAAAACTTTTATAAATGCTGAAAAGAGAACAATAAGTTGGAATATTATTACTATCTTTTTAAAAACACGGAAACTCTGACTCTGTGCGTGGTTGACGAGAAACGAATATCCGGTAAACGTTCGAATTTCGAACTCCCACGCCGAGGGATGCAGCGGCTGCACGGCGGTTGAGAACCGAGAACGGCGTGACTTCGAAAACACCGCGTTTTAGCGTTCGAAGAGGCAATGATTTAAAATTTACAGAGACGCTGTACAATGTGGTACAGATCGAGAATTTTAGAACGTACACAAACGCAGAACAACACGAAGCGGGAATATTAATGACGCACGGAATAGAATTAATATAAGCTTCAATATAAAATGGGATAAAAAAATTTGAAATTATTTTATAAATGATGAAAAATAAAACAATAAGTTACCGATTGAGTATTGCAGGACAAAAACAAAGATAGGATATCACGACGCGGAAATAATGATAACGCACGGAATAGAATTAATATTGAGCTCGAAGAGAAAAAGTTTGAATAAGTTATAAAAAAATTCGGAAATAATAAAAAGAAAACGATAGGACGAAATATCATTACCATCTTTACGAAAACACGAAAAACTTTGACTCTGCGCGTGGTTGACGAGAAACGAACGACCGGTAAACGTTTGAATCTAGAACTCCCACGCTGAGGGATGCAGCGGCTGCACGGCGGTTGGGAACCGAGAACGGTGTGACTTCGAAAACACCGCGCTTTCGCGTTCGCAGAGGCAAAGATTTAAAATTTACAGAGACGCCGTACAATGTGGTACCGATCGAGAATTCTAAAACGTACACAAACGCAGAACAACACGAAGCGGTAATATTAATGACGCACGGAATAGAATTGATGTAAGCTTTATAAAAAAAGGATGAATAAATTTGAGAATATTTTAGAAAAGACGAAACGTACAACTATAAGCTATCGATTGAGTATTGCAGGACAAAAACAAAGATAGGATATCACGACGCGGAAATAATGATAACGCACAGAATAGAATTAATAGTAAGCGCGAAGAGACAAAGTTTGAATAAGTTATAAAAAAATTTAGAAATAATGTAAACAGAACAATAGGTCGAGATATCATTACCATCATTTTGAAAACACGAGAAACCCTGACTTTGCGCGTGGTTGACGAGAGACCCATATCCGGTGAACGTTCGAATTTCGAACTCCCACGCCGAGGGATAAAGCGGCTGCACGGCGGTTGGGAACCGAGAACGGCGTGACTTCGAAAACACCGCGTTTTCGCGTTCGCAGAGGCAAAGATTTAAAATTTACAGAGACGCTGTACAATGTGGTACCGATCGAGAATTTCAGAACGTACACAAACGCAGAACAACACGAAGCGGGAATATTAATGACGCACGGAATAGAATTAATATAAGCTTCAAAAAAAAAATTGGATAAAAAAATTTGAAAATATTTTATGAATGATGTAAAATAAAACAATAGGTTACCGATTGAGTATTGCAGGACAAAAACAAAGATAGGATATCACGACGCGGAAATAATGATAATGCACCGAATAGAATTGATATTGAGCGCAAAGAGGAATAGTTTAAAGAAGTTATGAAAACATTTATAAATGCTGAATAGAGAACGGTGAGTTGGAATATTATTACTATCTTTTTGAAAACACGGAAACTCTGACTCTGCGCGTGGTTGATGCGAAACGAATAACCGGTAAGCGTTCGAATTTCGAACTCTCACGTCAAGGGATGCGGCGGCTGCACGGCGGTTGAGATCCGAGAACGGCGAGACTCTGAAACCACCGCGTTCTCGCGTACGCACAGGCAAAGATTTAAAATTTACAATGATACCGATCAAGAATTATAGGACATACACGAACGCAAAACAATACGAGGCGGCAATATTGATCATGCACGGAATAGAATTAATATTGAGCTCAAAGAAATGAAGGACGAATGAATTGGGAAAAAAAAATTTCAAATGATAAAGAGAAAATCAATGAGTTGAAACATTATTACCATCATTTCAAAAACACGAAAAACCCTGACTTTGCGCGTGGTTGACGAGAAACTATTATCCGGTAAAAGTTCGAATTTCGAACTCTCACGCCGAGGGATGCAGCGGCTGCACGGCGGTTGGGAACCAAGAACGGCGTGACTTCGAAAACACCGCGTTTTCGCGTTTGCAGAGGCAAAGATTTAAAATTTACAGAGACGCTGTACAATGTGGTACCGATCGAGAATTTGAGAACGAACACAAACGCAGAACAACACGAAGCGGGAATATTAATGACGCACGGAATAGAATTAATATGAGCTTCAAAAAAAAATGGGATAAAAAAATTTGAAATTATTTTATAAATGATGAAAAATAAAACAATAAGTTACCGATTGATTATTGCAGGACAAAAACAAAGATAGGATATCACGACGCGGAAATGATGATAACGCACCGAATAGAAATAATTATGAGCGCGAAGAGGAATGTTTTAAAGAAGTTATGAAAAAATTTATAAATGCTGAAAAGAGAACAATAAGTTGGAATATTATTACTATCTTTTTAAAAACACGGAAACTCTGACTCTGCGCGTGGTTGACGAGAAACGAATATCCGGTAAACGTTCGAATTTCGAACTCCCACGCCGAGGGATGCAGCGGCTGCACGGCGGTTGAGAACCGAGAACGGCGTGACTTCGAAAACACCGCGTTTTCGCGTTCGCAGAGGCAAAGATTCAAAATTTACAGAGACGCTGTACAATGTGGTACCGATCGAGAATTTTAGAACGCACACAAACGCAGAACAACACGAAGCGGGAATATTAATGACGCACGAAATAGAATTAATGTAGGCTTTAAAAAAAAAAGGATGAATAAATTTGAGAATATTTTACAAATGATGAAAAGTGAAACAATAAGTCACCGATTAAGTATTGCAGTACAAAAACACAGATAGGATATCACGACGCGGAAATAATGATAACGCACGGAATAGAATCAATATTGAGCTCGAACAGAAAAAGTTTGAATAAGTTATAAAAAAATTTAGAAATAATATAAAGAAAACGATAGGTCGGAATATCATTACCATCTTCACGATAACACGAGAAACTTTGACTCTGCGCGTGGTTGACGAGAAACGAACGACCGGTAAACGTTTGAATTTCGAACTCCCACGCCGAGGGATGCAGCGTCTGCACAGCGGTTGGGAATTCCGAACGGCGTGGCCTCGAAAACACCGCGTTTTTGCGCTTACAAAGACACGTGACGAAAATCTTCGACAACACAGCACGAAATGGAAATATAACCGATTTTAACAGAATATCACTTGATCAGAAAAGAACCGAGTTGGGATGATCACGCTGCACGAAACAAAGTTGGTTTTAAGTTCCGCGTAGTTACGACACACAGTAAGAGAAAAGCGGAAAACAGAATAAAAAAACTCCAAGCCGTCGAAAAAAGCACGAGATCGAATCAGGTATAAATATCACTCACGATCACTGTAACGACGAGCGACCACGAGGCGGGGAGTGATTATTACCGATGGTTCGAAAAAATGACAGATTACACCTCGACACGTCGCGGCGTTCACGTTGGAGGATGCGAAACGACTGACCGGCGAGCAAGCGTTCGAACATCCAACTCGCCCGCAGGGGGAAGGAGCGGCTCGTCCACGAGCGAGAGGCCGGTATGGCGTGGCTTCGAAAACACAGCGTTCTCGCGTACACAAAGGCAGAGAATAAAAATTGACAGAAACGCTGTATGACGTGTTACCGATTGAGGATTTCAAAACAAACACAAAGCAACACGACGCGTAAATATTAATAACGCACGGAATAGAATTAATAATAAGCTTTCCGAAAGACGGGATGAATAAATTTGAAAAAGTTTAGAAAATGATGAAAAATAAAACAATAGGTTGAATATTCTTACCTTCTTCTCCTCAACAGGGAAAACTCCGACTCGGCGCGTGGTTGATGCGAAACGAATAACCGGTGAGCGTTCGAATTTCGAACTCTCACGTCAAAGGATGCGGCGGCTGCACGGCGGTTGAGAACCGAGAACGGCGAGACTCGGAAACCATCGCGTTCTCGCGTACGCACAGGCAAAGATTTAAAATTTACAATGATACCGATCAAGAATTATAGGACATACACAAACGCAAAACAATATGAGGCGGCAATATTGATCATGCACGGAATAGAATTAATGTAAGCTTTAAAAAAGAAAGGATGAATAAAATTGAAAATATTTTATAAATGATGAAAAGTGAAACAATAAGTTACCGATTAAGTATTGCAGTACAAAAACACAGAAGGGATATCACGACGCGGAAATAATGATAACGCACGAAATAGAATTAATATTGTGCTCGAAGAGAAAATGTTTGAATAAGTTATAAGAAAATTTAGAAATAATAACAAGAAAACGATAGGTCGAAATATCATTACCATCTTTACGAAAACACGAGAAACTTTGACTCTGCGCGTGGTTGACGAGAAACGAACGACCGGTAGACGTTTGAATTTCGAACTCCCACGCTGAGGGATGCAGCGGCTGCACGGCGGTTGGAAACCGAGAACGGCGTGACTTCGAAAACACCGCGCTTCAGCGTTCAAAGAGGCAAAGATTTAAAATTCACAGAGACGCTGTACAATGTGGTACCGATCGAGAAATTTAGAACGTACACAAACGCAGAACAACAAGGAAAGGGAATAATAATGACGCAGGGAATAGAATTAATATGAGCTTTAAAAAAAATAGGATGAATAAATTAGAAAATATTTTATAAAAGATGAAAAGTGGAACAATAAGTAACCGATCGAGTATTGCAGGACAAAAACTAAGATACGATATCACGACGCGGAAATAATGATAACGCACGGAATAGAATGAATATTAAGCTCGAAGAGAAAAAGTTTGAATAAGTTATAAATGAATTTAGAAATAATAAAAAGAAAACAATAGGTCGAAATATCATTACCATCTTTTCGCAAGCACGAGAAACTCCAACTCTGCGCGTGGTTGACGAGAAACAAATATCCGGTAAACGTTCGAATTTCGAGCTCCCACGCCGAGGGATGCAGCGGCTGCACGGCGGTTGGGAACCGAGAACGGCGTGACTCCGAGAACACCGCGTTTTCGCGTTCGCAGAGGCAAAGTTTCAAAAATTTACAGAGACGCTGTACAATGTGATACCGATCGAGAATTTTAGAACGTACACAAACGCAGAACAACACGAAGCGGGAATATTAATGACGCACGGAATAGAATTAATGTAAGCTTTATAAAGAAAGGATGAATAAATTTGAAAATATTCTAGAAAAGATGAAAAGTACAACAATAAGCTACCGATTGAGTATTGCAGGACAAAAACAAAGATAGGATATCACGACGCGGAAATAATGATAACGCACGGAATAGAATTAATATTGAGCTCGAAGAGAAAAAGTTTGAATAAGTTATAAAAAAATTCGGAAATAATAAAAAGAAAACGATAGGTCGAAATATCATTACCATCTTTACGAAAACACGAGAAACTTTGACTCTGCGCGTGGTTGACGAGAAACGAACGACCGGTAAACGTTTGAATTTAGAACTCCCACGCTGAGGGATGCAGCGGCTGCACGGCGGTTGACAACCCAGAACGGCGTGACTTCGAAAACACCGCGTTTTCGCGTACGCAGTGGCAAAGATTTCAAATCTACAAAGACGCTGTACAATGTGGTACCGATCGAGAATTTTCAAACATACACGAACGCAGAACAACACGAAGCGGGAATATTAATGACGTACGGAATAGAATTGATATAAGCTTCAAAAAAAATTAAATGAATAAATTCGAGAATATTTTATAAATTATGAAAAGTGAAACAATAAGTTACCGATTAGGTATTGCAGTACAAAAACACAGATAGGATATCACGACACGGAAATAATGATAACGCACGGAATAGAATCAATATTGAGCTCGAAGAGAAAAAGTTTGAATGAGTTAAAAAAAAATTTAGAAATAATAAAAAGAAAACGATGGCTCGAAATATCATTGCCATCTTCACGATAACACGAGAAACTTTGACTCTGCGCGTGGTTGACGAGAAACGAACGACCGGTTAACGTTTGAATTTCGAACTCCCACGCCGAGGGATGCAGCGGCTGCACAGCGGTTGGGAATTCCGAACGGCGTGGCCTCGAAAACACCGCGTTCTTGCGCTTACAATGACACGTAACGAAAATCTTCGACAACACAGCACGAAATGGAAATATAACCGATTTTAACAGAATATCACTTGATCAGAAACGAACCGAGTTGGGATGATCACGTTGCACGAAACAAAGTTGGTTCTGAGTTGCGCGTCGTTACGACACACAGTAAGAGAAAAACGGAAAACAGAATAAAAAAACTCCAAGCCGCCGAAAAAAGCACGAGATCGAATCAGGTATGAATATCACTCGCAATCACTGTAACGACGAGCGACCACGAGGCGGGGAGTGATTATTACCGATGGTTCGAAAAAATGACAGATTACACCTCGACACGTCGCGGCGTTCACGTTGGAGGATGCGAAACGACTGACCGGCGAGCAAGCGTTCGAACATCCAACTCGCCCGCAGGGGGAAGCAGCGGCTCGTCCACGAGCGAGAGGCCGGTATGGCGTGGCTTCGAAAACACAGCGTTCTCGCGTACACAAAGGCAGAGAATAAAAATTGACAAAAAGGCTGTATAACGTGTTACCGATCGCGGATTTCAAAACAAACACAAAGCAACACGACGCGTAAATATTAATAACGCACGGAATAGAATTAATAATAAGCTTTCCGAAAGATGGGATGAATAAATTTGAAAAAGTTTAGAAAATGATGAAAAATAAAACAATAGGTTGAATATTCTTACCTTCTTCTCCACAACAGGAAAAACTCCGACTCGGCGCGTGGTTGATGCGAAACGAATAACCGGTGAGCGTTCGAATTTCGAACTCTCACGTCAAGGGATGCGGCGGCTGCACGGCGGTTGAGAACCGAGAACGGCGAGACTCTGAAACCATCGCGTTCTCGCGTACGCACAGGCAAAGATTTGAAATTGCCAATGATACCGATGAAGAATTATAGGACATACACAAACGCAAGACAATATGAGGCGGCAATATTGATCATGCACGGAATAGAATTAATGTAAGCTTTAAAAAAGAAAGGATGAATAAAATTGAAAATATTTTATAAATGTTGTTAAAAACGTTTGAATTTAGAACTCCCACGCTGAGGGATGCAGCGGCTGCACGGCGGTTGGGAACCGAGAACATCGTGACTTCGAAAACACCGCGCGTTCGCGTTCGCAGAGGCGAAGATTCAAAATTTACAGAGACGCTGTACAATGTGGTACCGATCAAGAATTTTAGAACGTACACAAACGCAGAACAACACGAAGCGGGAATATTAATGTCGCACGGAATAGAATTAATATAAGCTTCAAAAAAAAATGGGATAAAGTAATTTGAAAATATTTTATGAATGATGAAAAATGAAACAATGAGTTACCGATTGAGTATTGCAGGACAAAAACAAAGATAGGATATCACGACGCGGAAATAATGATAACGCACCGAATGGAATTGATATTGAGCGCAAAGCGGAATAGTTAGAAGAAGTTATGAAAACATTTATAAATGCTGAAAAGAGAACGATAAGTTGGAATATTATTACTATCTTTTTAAAAACACGGAAACTCTGACTCTGCGCGTGGTTGACGAGAAACGAATATCCGGTAAGCGTTCGAATTTCGAACTCCCACGCCGAGGGATGCAGCGGCTGCACGGCGGTTGACAACCCAGAACGACGTGACTTCGGAAACACCGCGTTTTCGCGTTCGCAGAGGCAAAGATTCAAAATTTACAGAGACGCTGTACAATGTGGTATCGATCGAGAATTTTAGAACGCACACAAACGCAGAACAACACGAAGCGGGAATATCAATGACGCACGGAATAGAATTACCGTAAGCTTTAAAAAAAAAAGGATGAATGAATTTGAAAATATTTCATAAATGATGAAAAGTGAAACAATAAGTTACCGATTAAGTAATGCAGTACAAAAACACAGATAGGATATCACGACGCGAAAATAATTATAACGCTCGAAATAGAATTAGTATTGTGCTCGAAAAGAAAAAGTTTGAATAAGTTATAAAAAAATTCAGAAATAATAAAAAGAAAACGATAGGTCGAAATATCATTACCATCTTTACGAAAACACGAGGAACTTTGACTCTGCGCGTGGTTGACGAGAAACGAACGACCGGTAAACGTTTGAATTTCGAACTCCCACGCCGAGGGATGCAGCGGCTGCACGGCGGTTGACAACCCAGAACGGCGTGACTTCGAAAACACCGCGTTTTTGCGTACGCAGAGGCAAAGATTTGAAATCTACAAAGACGCTGTACAATGTGGTACCGATCGAGAGTTCTCGAACATACACAAACGCAGAACAACACGGAGCGGGAATATTAATGATGTGCGGAATAGGATTGATATAAGCTTCAAAAAAAATTGAATGAATAAATTTGAGAATATTTTATAAATTATGAAAAGTGAAACAATAAGTTACCGATTAGGTGTTGCAGGACAAAAACAAAGATAGGATATCACGACGCGGAAATAATGATAACGCACGGAATAGAATAATTAGTAAGCTCGATGAGACAAAGTTGAAATAAGTTATAAAAAAATTTAGAAATAATAAAAAGAGAACAATAGGTCGAAATATCATTACCATCATTCTGAAAACACGAGAAACCCTGACTCTGCGCGTGGTTGACGAGAGACTGATATCCGGTGAACGTTCGAATTTCGAACTCCCACGCCGGGGGATGCAGCGGCTGCACGGCGGTTGACAACCCAGAACGGCGTGCCTTCGAAAACACCGCGTTTTCGCGTACGCAGAGGCAAAGATTTCAAATCTACAAAGACGCTGTACAATGTGGTACCAATCGAGAATTTATAAACGTACGCAAACGCAGAACAACACGAAGCGGGAATATTAATGTCGCACGGAATAGAATTAATATAAGCTTCAAAAAACATGGTATGAAGATATTTGAAAATATTTTATAAAAGATGAAAAATGAAACAATAAGTTACCGATTGAGTATTGCAGGACAAAAACAAAGATAGGATATCACGACGCGGATATAATGATAACGCACCGAATAGTATTAATATGGAGCTCGAAGAGAAATAGTTTGAATAAGTTTTGAAAAAATTTATGAATGATCGAAAGAAAACAATAGGTTGAATATTTATGACCATCTTTTCGAAAACACAAGAAACTCAGACTCTGCGCGTGGTTGACGAGAAACGAATATCCGGTAAACGTTCGAATTTCGAACTCCCACGCTTAGGGATGCAGCGGCTGCACGGCGGTTGAGAACCGAGAACGGCGTGACTTCGAAAACACCGCGTTTTCGCGTTCGCAGAGGCAAAGATTCAAAATTTACAGAAACGCTGTACAATGTGGTACCGATCGAGAATTTTAGAACGCACACAAACGGAGAACAACACGAAGCGGGAATATTAATGACGCACGGAATAGAATTGATGTGAGCTTTATAAAAAAAGGATGAATAAATTTGAAAATATTTCATAAATGATGAAAAGTGAAACAATAAGTTACCGTTCAAGTATTGCAGTACAAAAACACAGATAGGATATCACGACGCGGAAATAATGATAACGCACGGAATAGAATCAATATTGAGCTCGAAGAGAAAAAGTTTGAATAAGTTATAAAAAAATTTAGAAATAATAAAAAGAAAACAATAGGTCGAAATATCATTACCATCTTCTCGCAAACACGAGAAACTCCGACTCTGCGCGTGGTTGACGAGAAACGAACGACCGGTAAACGTTTGAATTTAGAACTCCCACGCTGAGGAATGCAACGGCTGCACGGCGGTTGAGATACGAGAACGGCGTGACTTTGAAAACACCGCGTTTTCGCGTTCGCAGAGGCAAAGATTTGATATTTACAGAGACGCTGTACAATGTGGTACCGATCGAGAATTTTAGAACGCACACAAACGCAGAACAACACGAAGCAGGGATATTAATGACGCACGGAATAGAATTGATGTGAGCTTTAAAAAAAAAGGATGAATAAATTAGAAAATATTTTATAAAAGATGAAAAGTGGAACAATAAGTAACCGATCGAGTATTGCAGGACAAAAACTAAGATAGGATATCACGACGCGGAAATAATGATAACGCACGGAATAGAATGAATATTAAGCTCGAAAAGAAAAAGTTTGAATAAGTTATAAGAGAATTTAGAAATAATAAGAAGAAAACAATAGGTCGAAATATCATTACCATCTTTCCGCAAGCACGAGAAACTCCAACTCTGCGCGTGATTGACGAGAAACGAATATCCGGTAAACGTTCGAATTTCGAACTACCACGCCGAGGGATGCGGCGGCTGCACGGCGGTTGAGAACCGAGAACGGCGTGACTTCGAAAACACCGCGTTTTCGCGTTCGCAGAGGCAAAGATTTCAGATCTACAAAGACGCTGTACAATGTGGTACCGATCGTGAATTTTCAAACATACACAAACTCAGAACAACACGGAGCGGGAATATTAATGACGTACGGAATAGGATTGATATAAGCTTCAAAAAAAATTGAATGAATAAATTCGAAAATATTTTATAAATTATGAAAAGTGAAACAATAAGTTATCGATTAGGTATTGCAGGACAAAAACAAAGATAGGATATCACGACGCGGAAATAATAATAACGCACGGAATAGAATTAATATTAAGCTCGAAGAGGAATAGTTTGAATAAGTTATGAAAAAATTTAGAAATAATAAAAAGAAAACGATAGGTCGAAATATCATTACCATCTTTACGAAAACACGAGGAACTTTGACTCTGCGCGTGGTTGACGAGAAACGAACGACCGGTAAACGTTTGAATTTCGAACTCCCACGCCGAGGGATGCAGCGGCTGCACGGCGGTTGACAACCCAGAACGGCGTGACTTCGAAAACACCGCGATTTCGCGTACGCAGAGGCAAAGATTTGAAATCTACAAAGACGCTGTACAATGTGGTACCGATCGAGAGTTCTCGAACATACACAAACGCAGAACAACACGGAGCGGGAATATTAATGACGTGCGGAATGGGATTGATATAAGCTTCAAAAAAAATTGAATGAATAAATTTGAGAATATTTTATAAATTATGAAAAGTGAAACAATAAGTTACCGATTAGGTGTTGCAGGACAGAAACAAAGATAGGATATCACGACGCGGAAATAATAATTACGCACGGTATAAAATTATTATTAAGCTCGAAGAGAGATAGTTTGAATAAGTTATGAAAGAATTTAGAAATAATGAAAAGGAAACAATAGTTCGAAATATCATTACCATCTTTTCGCAAACACGAGAAACTCCGACTCTGCGCGTGGTTGACGAGAAACAAATATCCGGTAAACATTCGAATTTCGAGCTCCCACGCTGAGGGATGCAGCGGCTGCACGGCGGTTGGAAACCGAGAACGGCGTGACTTCGAAAACACCGCGCTTTAGCGTTCGAAGAGGCAAAGATTTAAAATTCACAGAGACGCTGTACAATGTGGTACCGATCGAGAAATTTAGAACGTACACAAACGCAGAACATCAAGGAAAGGGAATAATAATGACGCAGGGAATAGAATTAATATGAGCTTTAAAAAAAATAGGATGAATAAATTAGAAAATATTTTATAAAAGATGAAAAGTGGAACAATAAGTAACCGATCGAGTATTGCAGGACAAAAACTAAGATAGGATATCACGACGCGGAAATAATGATATCGCACGGAATAGAATGAATATTAAGCTCGAAGAGAAAAAGTTTGAATAAGTTATAAAAGAATTTAGAAATAATGAAAAGAAAACAATAGGTCGAAATATCATTACCATCTTTTCGCAAGCACGAGAAACTCCAACTCTGCGCGTGATTGACGAGAAACGAATATCCGGTAAACGTTCGAATTTCGAACTACCACGCCTAAGGATGCGGCGGCTGCACGGCGGTTGAGAACCGAGAACGGCGTGACTCCGAAAACACCGCGTTTTCGCGTTCGCAGAGGCAAAGATTTAAAATTTACAGAGACACTGTACAATGTGGTACCGTTCGAGAGTTTTAGAACGTACGCAAACGCAGAACAACACGAAGCGGGAATATTAATGTCGCACGGAATAGAATTAATATAAGCTTCAAAAAACATGGTATGAAGATATTTGAAAATATTTTATAAAAGATAAAAAATGAAACAATAAGTTAGCGATTGAGTATTGCAGGACAAAAACAAAGATAGGATATCACGACGCGGATATAATGATAACGCACCGAATAGTATTAATATGGAGCTCGAAGAGAAATAGTTTGAACAAGTTTTGAAAAAATTTATGAATGATCGAAAGAAAACAATAGGTTGAAATTTTATGACCATCTTTTCGAAAACACAAGAAACTCAGACTCTGCGCGTGGTTGACGAGAAACGAATATCCGGTAAACGTTTTAATTTCGAACTCCCGCGCCAAGGGATGCAGCGGCTGCACGGCGGTTGGGTATCGTGAGCGGCGTGGCTTCGAAAACACCGCGTTTTCGCGTTCGCAGAGGCAAAGATTCAAAATTTACAGAGACGCTGTACAATGTCGTACCGATCGAGAATTTATAAACGTACACAAACGCAGAACAACACGAAGCGGGAATATAATTGACGCACGGAATAGAATTAATATAAGCTTTAAAAAAAATAGGATGAATAAATTTGAAAATATCTTATAAATGATGAAAAGTGAAACAATAAGTTACCGAACAAGTATTGCAGGACAAGAACAAAGATAAGATATCACGACGCGGAAATAATGATAACGCACGGAATAGAATCAATATTAAGCTCGGAGAGAAAAAGTCTGAATAAGTTATAAAAAAATTTAGAAATGATAAAAAGAAAACGATAGGTCGAAATATCATTACCATCATTACGATAACACGAGAAACTTTGACTCTGCGCGTGGTTGACGAGAAACGAACGACCGGTAAACGTTTGAATTTTGAACTCCCACGCCGAGGGATGCAGCGGCTGCACAGCGGTTGGGAATTCCGAACGGCGTGACCTCGAAAACACCGCGTTGTCGCGTACACAAAGGCAGAGAATAAAAATTGACAAAAACGCTGTATAACGTGTTACCGATTGAGGATTTTGAAACAAACACAAACACAAAGCAAAACGACGGGGAAATATCAATAACGCACGAAATAGAATTAACAATAAGCTTTCGGGAAGATGGGATGAATAAATTTGAAAAAGTTTAATAAATGATGAAAAATAAAACAATAGGTTGAATATTCTTACCTTCTTCTCCACAACAAGGAAAACTCCAACTCGGCGCGTGGTTGATGCGAAACGAATAACCGGTAAGCGTTCGAATTTCGAACTCTCACGTCAAGGGATGCGGCGGCTGCACGGCGGTTGAGATCCGAGAACGGCGAGACTCTGAAACCACCGCGTTCTCGCGTACGCACAGGCAAAGATTTAAAATTTACAATGATACCGATCAAGAATTATAGGACATACACGAGCGCAAAACAATACGAGGCGGCAATATTGATCATGCACGGAATAGAATTGATATTGAGCTCAAAGAAATGAAGGACGAATGAATTAGGAAAAAAAAATTTCAAATGATAAAGAGAAAATCAATGAGTTGAAATATTATTACCATCATTTCAAAAACACGAGAAACCCTGACTTTGCGCGTGGTTGACGAGAAACTATTATCCGGTAAAAGTTCGAATTTCGAACTCCCACGCCGAGGGATGCAGCGGCTGCACGGCGGTTGGAAACCGAGAACGGCGTGACTCCGAGAACACCGCGTTTTCGCGTTCGCAGAAGCAAAGTTTCAAAATTTACAGAGACGCTGTACAATGTGATACCGATCGAGAATTTTCAAACATACACGAACGCAGAACAACACGAAGCGGGAATATTTATGACGTACGGAATAGAATTGATATAAGCTTAAAAAAAAATTGAATGAATAAATTCGAGAATATTTTATAAATTATGAAAAGTGAAACAATAAGTTACCGATTAAGTATTGCAGGACAAAAACAAAGATAGGATATCACGACGCGGAAATAATAATAACGCACAGAATAGAATTAATATTAAGCTCGAAAAGAAATAGTTCGAATAAGTTATGAAAAAATTTATAAATGATAGAAAGAAAACAAAAGGTTGGAATTTTATGACCATCTTCTCAAAAACACAAGAAACTCTGACTCCGCGCGTGGTTGACCAGAAACGAATATCCGGTACGAATAACGGTAAACGTTCGAATTTCGAACTTCTACGCCAAGGGATGCAGCGGCTGCGGGGCGGTTGAGAACCAAGAACGGCGTGACTTCGAAAACACCGCGTTTGCGCGATCGCAGAGGCAAAGATTCAAAATTTACATAGACGCTGTACAATGTGGTACCGATCGAGAATTCTAGAACGTACACAAACGCAGAACAACAAGAAGCGGGAATAATAATAACGCAGGGAATAGAATTAATATGAGCTTCAAAAAAAATAGGATGAATAGTTTAGAAAATATTTCGTAAAAGATGAAAAGTGAAACAATATGTAACCGATCGAGTATTGCAGGACAAAAACTAAGATAGGATATCACGACGCGGAAATAATGATAACGCACGGAATAGAATAAATATTAAGCTCGAAGAGAAAAAGTTTGAATAAGTTATAAAAGAATTTAGAAATAATGAAAAGAAAACAATAGGTCGAAATATCATTACCATCTTTTCGCAAGCACGAGAAACTCCAACTCTGCGCGTGATTGACGAGAAACGAATATCCCGTGAACGTTCGAATTTCGAACTACCACGCCGAGGGATGCGGCGGCTGCACGGCGGTTGAGAACCGAGAACGGCGTGACTCCGAAAACACCGCGTTTTCGCGTTCGCAGAGGCAAAGATTTAAAATTTACAGAGACACTGTACAATGTGGTACCGTTCGAGAGTTTTAGAACGTACGCAAACGCAGAACAACACGAAGCGGGAATATTAATGTCGCACGGAATAGAATTAATATAAGCTTCAAAAAACATGGTATGAAGATATTTGAAAATATTTTATAAAAGATAAAAAATGAAACAATAAGTTACCGATTGAGTATTGCAGGGCAAAAACAAAGATAGGATATCACGACGCGGATATAATGATAACGCACCGAATAGTATTAATATGGAGCTCGAAGAGAAATAGTTTGAACAAGTTTTGAAAAAATTTATGAATGATCGAAAGAAAACAATAGGTTGAAATTTTATGACCATCTTTTCGAAAACACAAGAAACTCAGACTCTGCGCGTGGTTGACGAGAAACGAATATCCGGTAAACGTTTTAATTTCGAACTCCCGCGCCAAGGGATGCAGCGGCTGCACGGCGGTTGGGTATCGTGAGCGGCGTGGCTTGGAAAACACCGCGTTTTCGCGTTCGCAGAGGCAACGATTCAAAATTTACAGAGACGCTGTACAATGTCGTACCGATCAGGAATTTATAAACGTACACAAACGCAGAACAACACGAAGCGGGAATATTAATGACGCACGGAATAGAATCAGTATGAGCTTCAAAAAAAAATGGGATAAAAAAATTTGAAATTATTTCATGAATAATGAAAAATAAAACAATAAGTTACCGATTGATTATTGCAGGACAAAAACAAAGATAGGATATCACGACGCGGAAATAATGATAACGCACCGAATAGAAATAATTATGAGCGCAAAGAGGAATGGTTTAAAGAAGTTATGAAAAAATTTATAAATGCTGAAAAGAGAACAATAAGTTGGAATATTATTACTATCTTTCTGAAAACACGGAAACTCTGACTCTGCGCGTGGTTGACGAGAAACGAATATCCGGTAAACGTTCGAATTTCGAACTCCCACGCCGAGGGATGCAGCGGCTGCACGGCGGTTGACAACCCAGAACGGCGTGACTTCGAAAACACCGCGTTTTCGCGTACGCGGAGGCAAAGATTTCAAATCTACAAAGACGCTGTACAATGTGGTACCGATCGAGAATTCCCAATCATACACAAACGCAGAACAACACGAAGCGGGAA
The DNA here is from genome assembly GCF_021155765.1 of Diprion similis. Taxonomy (NCBI): domain Eukaryota; kingdom Metazoa; phylum Arthropoda; class Insecta; order Hymenoptera; family Diprionidae; genus Diprion; species Diprion similis. The sequence goes on along the minus strand of NC_060113.1, from coordinate 10,143,306 downwards.
TATTAATGACGTACGGAATAGGATTGATATAAGCTTCAAAAAAAATTGAACAAATAAATTCGAGAATATTTTATAAATCATGAAAATTGAAACAATAAGTTACCGATTAGGTATTGCAGGACAAGAACAAAGATAGGATATCACAACGCGGAAATAATAATAACGCACGGAATAGAATTAATATTAAGCTCAAAGAGAAATAGTTCGAATGAGTTATGAAAAAATTTATGAATGATAGAAAGAAAACAATAGGTCGGAATATTATGACCATCTTCTCAATAACACACGGAACTCTGACTCCGCGCGTGGTTGACCAGAAACGAATATCCGGTAAACGTTCGAATTTTGAACTTCGACGCCAAGGGATGCAGCGGCCGCGGGGCGGTTGAGAACCAAGAACGGCGTGACTTCGAAAACACCGCAAATGCGCGATCGCAGAGGCAAAGATTTGAAATTTACAGAGACGCTGTACAATGTGGTACCGATCGAGAATTTTAGAACGTACACAAACGCAGAACAACAAGAAGCGGGAATAATAATGACGCAGGGAATAGAATTAATATGAGCTTTAAGAAAAATAGGATGAATAAATTAGAAAATATTTTATGAAAGATGAAAAGTAAAACAATAAGTAACCGATCGAGTATTGCAGGACAAAAACTAGGATAGGATATCACGACGCGGAAATAATGATAACGCACGGAATAAAATTAATATTCAGCTCGAAGAGAAAATGTTTGAATACGTTATAAGAGAATTTAGAAATAATGAAAAGAGAACAATACGTCGAAATATCATTACCATCTTTTCGCAAACACGAAAAACTCCGGCTCTGCGCGTGGTTGACGAGAGACACATATCCGGTAAACGTCCGAATTTCGAACTCCCACGCCGAGGGATGCAGCGGCTGCACGGCGGTTGAGAACCGAGAACGGCGTGACTTCGAAAACACCGCGTTTTCGCGTTCGCAGAGGCAAAGTTTCAAAATTTACAGAGACGCTGTACAATGTGGTACCGATCGAGAATTTTAGAACGTACACAAACGCAGAACAACACGAAGCGGGAATATTAATGACGCACGGAATAGAATTAATGTAAGCTTCATAAAAAAAATATGAATAAATTCAAAATTATTTTAGGAAAGATGAAAAGTACAACAATAAGCTACCGATTGAGTATCGCAGGACAAGAACGAAGATAGGATACCACGACGCGGAAATAATGATAACGCACGGAATAGAATTAATATTGAGCTTGAAGAGAAAAAGTTTGAATAAGTTATAAAAACATTCAGAAATAATAAAAAAAAAAAAAAAGACAGGTCGAAATATCATTACCATCTTTACGAAAACACGAGAAACTTTGACTCTGCGCGTGGTTGACGAGAAACGAACGACCGGTAAACGTTTGAATTTAGAACTCCCACGCTGAGGGATGCAGCGGCTGCACGGCGGTTGAGTACCGAGAACGGCGTGACTTCGAAAACACTGCGTTTTCGCGTTCGCAGAGGCAAAGATTCAGAATTTACAATGACGCTGTACAATGTGGTACCGAACGAGAATTTCAGAACGCACACAAACGCAGAACAACACGAAGCGGGAAAATTAATGACGCACGAAATAGAATTAATGTAAGCTTTAAAAAAAAAAGGATGAATAAATTTGAAAATATTGTATGAATGATGAAAAGTGAAACAATGAGTTACCGATTAAGTATTGCAGTACAAAAACACAGATAGGATATCACGACGCGGAAATAATGATAACGCACGGAATAGAATCAATATTGAGCTCGAAGAGAGAAAGTTTGAATAAGTTACAAAAAAATTTAGAATTGATAAAAAGAAAACGATAGGTCGAAATATCATTACCATCTCCACGATAACACGAGAAACTTTGACTCTGCGCGTGGTTGACGAGAAACGAACGACCGGTAAACGTTTGAATTGAGAAGTCCCACGCTGAGGGATGCAGCGGCTGCACGGCGGTTGGGAACCGAGAACGGCGTGACTTCGAAAACACCGCGCTTCCGCGTTCGCAGAGGCAAAAATTCAAAATTTACAGAGACGCCGTACAATGTGGTACCGATCGAGAATTTTAGAACGTACACAAACGCAGAATAACACGAAGCGGGAATATTAATGTCGCACGGAATAGAATTAATATAAGCTTCAAAAAAAAAAATGGGAGAAAAAAATCTGAAAATATTTTATATATGATGAAAAATAAAACATCAAGTTACCGATTGAGTTTTGCAGGACGAAAACGAAGATAGGATATCACGACGCGGAAATAATGATAACGCACCGAATAGAACTCATATTGAGCGCAAAGAGGAATACTTTAATCAAGTTATGAAAAAATTCATAAATGCTGAAAAGAGAACAATAAGTCGGAATATTATTACTATTTTTCGAAAAACACGGAAACTCTGACTCTGCGCGTGGTTGACGAGAAACGAATATCCGGTAAACGTTCGGATTTCGAACTCCCACGCCGAGAGATGCAGCGGCTGCACGGCGGTCGAGAACCGAGAACGGCGTGCCTCCGAAAACACCGCGTTTTCGCGTTCGCAGAGGCAAAGTTTCAAAATTTACAGAGACGGTGTACAATGTGGTACCGATCGAGAATTTTGGAACGTACACAAACGCAGAACAACACGAAGCGGGAATATTAATGACGCACGGAATAGAATGATTGTAAGCTTTATAAAAAAAAGATGAATAAATTTGAAAATATCTTGGAAAAGATGAAAAGTACAACAATAAGCTACCGATTGAGTATTGCCGGACAAAAACAAAGATAGGATATCACGACGCGGAAATAATGATAACGCACGGAATAGAATTAATATTGAGCTCGAAGAGAAAAAGTTTGAATAAGTTATAAAAAAAATTTAGAAATAATAAAAAAAAAACGATAGGTCGAAATATCATTACCATCTTGACGAAAACACGAGAAACTTTGACTCTGCGCGTGGTTGACGAGAAACGAACGACTGGTAAACGTTTGAATTTCGAACTCCCACGCCGAGGGATGCAGCGGCTGCACAGCGGCTGGGAATTCCGAACCGCGTGGCCTCGAAAACACCGCGTTTTTGCGCTTACAATGACACGTAGCGAAAATCTTCGACAACACAGCACGAAATGGAAATATAACCGATTTTAACAGAATATCACTTGATCAGAAAAGAACCGAGTTGGGATGATCACGCTGCACATAACAAAGTTGGTTCTGAGTTCCGCGTAGTTACGACACACAGTAAGAGAAAAACGGAAAACAGAATAAAAAAACTACATGCCGTCGAAAAAAGCACGAGATCGAATCAGGTATTATTATCACTCACGATCACTGTAACGACGAGCGACCACGAGGCGGGGAGTGATTATTACCGATGGTTCGAGAAAATGACAGATTACACCTCGACACGTCGCGGCGTTCACGTTGGAGTATGCGAAACGACTGACCGGCGAGCAAGCGTTCGAACATCCAACTCGCCCGCAGGGGGAAGCAGCGGCTCGTCCACGAGCGAGAGGCCGGTATGGCGTGGCTTCGAGAACACAGAGTTCTCGCGTACACAAAGGCAGAGAATACAAATTGACGAGTACGCTGTATAACGTGTTACCGATCGCGGATTTCAAAACAAACACAAAGCAACACGACGCGTAAATATTAATAACGCACGGAATAGAATTAATAATAAGCTTTCCGAAAGATGGGATGAATAAATTTGAAAAAGTTTAGAAAATGATGAAAAATAAAACAATAGGTCGAAATATCATTACCATCTTTTCGAAAACACGAGAAACTCCGACTCTGCGCGTGGTTGACGAGAAACAAATTCCGGTAAACGTTCGAATTTCGAACTTCTACGCCAAGGGATGCAGCGGCTGCACGGCGGTTGAGAACCGAGAACGGCGTGACTTCGAAAACACCGCGTTTTCGCGTTCGCAGAGGCAAAGTTTCAAAATTTACAGAGACGCTGTACAATGTGGTACCGATCGAGAATTTTAGAACGTACACAAACGCAGAACAACACGAAGCGGGAATATTAATGACGCACGGAATAGAATTAATGTAAGCTTTATAAAAAAAGGATGAATAAATTTAAAATTATTTTAGGAAAGATGAAAAGTACAACAATAAGCTACCGATTGAGTATCGCAGGACAAGAACGAAGATAGGATACCACGACGCGGAAATAATGATAACGCACGGAATAGAATTAATATTGAGCTTGAAGAGAAAAAGTTTGAATAAGTTATAAAAACATTCGGAAATAATAAAAAAAAAAAACGACAGGTCGAAATATCATTACCATCTTTACGAAAACACGAGAAACTTTGACTCTGCGCGTGGTTGACGAGAAACGAACGACCGGTAAACGTTTGAATTTAGAACTTCCACGCTGAGGGATGCAGCGGCTGCACGGCGGTTGACAACCCAGAACGGCGTGACTTCGAAAACACCGCGTTTCCGCGATCGCAGAGGCAAAGATTTAAAATTTACAGGGACGCTGTACATTGTGGAACCGATCGGAAAATTTTCGAACGTACACAAACGCAGAACAACAAGAAGCGGAAATAATAATGACGCAAAGAATAGAATTAATATGGGCTTCAAAAAAAATAGGATAAATAAATTAGAAAATATCTCATAAAAGATGAAAAGTAAAACAATGAGTAACCGATCGAGTATTGCAGGACAAAAACTAAGATAGGATATCACGACGCGGAAATAATGATAACGCACGGAATAGAATTAATATTAAGCTCGGAGAGAAAAAGTTTGAATAAGTTATAAAAGAATTTAGAAATAATGAAAAAAAAACAATAGGTCGAAATATCATTACCATCTTTTCGAAAACACGAGAAACTCCGACTCTGCGCGTGGTTGACGAGAAACAAATTCCGGTAAACGTTCGAATTTCGAACTTCTACGCCAAGGGATGCAGCGGCCGCGGGGCGGTTGAGAACCAAGAACGGCGTGACTTCGAAAACACCGCGTTTCCGCGAACGCAAAGGCAAAGATTTAAAATTTACAGAGACGCTGTACAATGTGGAACCGATCGAGAATTTCAGAACGTACACAAACGCAGAACAACAAGAAGCGGGAATAATAATGACGCAGGGAATAGAATTAATATGAGCTTTAAAAAAAATAGGATGAATATATTAGAAAATATTTTATAAAAGATAAAAAGTAAAACAATAAGTAACCGATCGAGTATTGCAGGACAAAAACTAAGATAGGATATCACGACGCGGAAATAATGATAACGCACGGAATAAAATTAATATTCAGCTCGAAGAGAAAATGTTTGAATACGTTATAAAAGAATTTAGAAATAATAAAAAGAGAACAATAGGTCGAAATATCATTACCATCTTTTCGCAAACACGAGAAACTCCGGCTCTGCGCGTGGTTGACAAGAAACACATATCCGGTAAACGTTCGAATTTCGAACTCCCACGCCGAGGGATGCAGCGGCTGCACGGCGGTTGAGAACCGAGAACGGCGTGACTTCGAAAACACCGCGTTTTCGCGTTCGCAGAGGCAAAGATTCAAAATTTACAGAGACGCTGTACAATGTGGTACCGATCGAGAATTTTAGAACGCACACAAACGCAGAACAACACGAAGCGGGAATATTAATGACGCACGGAATAGAATTAATGTAGGCTTTAAAAAAAAAAGGATGAATAAATTTGAAAATATTTTATAAATGATGAAAAGTGAAACAATAAGTTACCGATTAAGTATTGCAGTACAAAAACACAGATAGGATATCACGACGCGGAAATAATGATAACGCACGGAATAGAATCAATATTGAGCTCAAACAGAAAAAGTTTGAATAAGTTATAAAAAAATTCGGAAATAATAAAAAGAAAACGATAGGTCGAAATATCATTACCATCTTTACGAAAACACGAGAAACTTTGACTCTGCGCGTGGTTGACGAGAAACGAACGACCGGTAAACGTTTGAATTGAGAAGTCCCACGCTGAGGGATGCAGCGGCTGCACGGCGGTTGGGAACCGAGAACGGCGTGACTTCGAAAACACCGCGCTTTCGCGTTCGCAGAGGCAAAAATTCAAAATTTACAGAGACGCCGTACAATGTGGTACCGATCGAGAATTTTAGAACGTACACAAACGCAGAACAACACAAAGCGGGAATATTAATGACGCACGGAATAGAATTAATGTAAGCTTTATAAAAAAAGGATGAACAAATTAGAAAATATTTTAGAAGAGACAAAAAGTACAACAATAAGCTACCGATTGAGTATTGCAGGACACAAACAAAGATAGGATTTCACGACGCGGAAATAATGATAACGCACAGAATAGAATTAATAGTAAGCGCGAAAAAACAAAGTTTGAATAAGTTATAAAAAAATTTAGAAATAATAAAACCAGAACAATAGGTCGAAATATCATTACCATCATTTTGAAAACACGAGAAACCCTGACTCTGCGCGTGGTTGACGAGAGACTGATATCCGGTGAACGTTCGAATTTCGAACTTCCACGCCGAGGGATGCAGCGGCTGCACGGCGGTTGACAACCCAGAACGGCGTGACTTCGAAAACACCGCGTTTTCGCGTACGCGGAGGCAAAGATATCAAATCTACAAAGACGCTGTACAATGTGGTACCGATCGAGAATTCTCAATCATACACAAACGCAGAACAACACGAAGCGGGAATATTAATGACGTACGGAATAGGATTGATATAAGCTTCAAAAAAAATTGAACAAATAAATTCGAGAATATTTTATAAATCATGAAAATTGAAACAATAAGTTACCGATTAGGTATTGCAGGACAAGAACAAAGATAGGATATCACAACGCGGAAATAATAATAACGCACGGAATAGAATTAATATTAAGCTCAAAGAGAAATAGTTCGAATGAGTTATAAAAAAATTTATGAATGATAGAAAGAAAACAATAGGTCGGAATATTATGACCATCTTCTCAATAACACACGGAACTCTGACTCCGCGCGTGGTTGACCAGAAACGAATATCCGGTAAACGTTCGAATTTTGAACTTCGACGCCAAGGGATGCAGCGGCCGCGGGGCGGTTGAGAACCAAGAACGGCGTGACTTCGAAAACACCGCAAATGCGCGATCGCAGAGGCAAAGATTTGAAATTTACAGAGACGCTGTACAATGTGGTACCGATCGAGAATTTTAGAACGTACACAAACGCAGAACAACAAGAAGCGGGAATAATAATGACGCAGGGAATAGAATTAATATGAGCTTTAAAAAAAATAGGATGAATAAATTAGAAAATATTTTATGAAAGATGAAAAGTAAAACAATAAGTAACCGATCGAGTATTGCAGGACAAAAACTAGGATAGGATATCACGACGCGGAAATAATGATAACGCACGGAATAAAATTAATATTCAGCTCGAAGAGAAAATGTTTGAATACGTTATAAAAGAATTTAGAAATAATAAAAAGAGAACAATAGGTCGAAATATCATTACCATCTTTTCGCAAACACGAGAAACTCCGGCTCTGCGCGTGGTTGACGAGAGACACATATCCGGTAAACGTTCGAATTTCGTACTCCCACGCCGAGGGATGCAGCGGCTGCACGGCGGTTGAGTACCGAGAACGGCGTGACTTCGAAAACCCTGCGTTTTCGCGTTCGCAGAGGCAAAGATTCAGAATTTACAATGACGCTGTACAATGTGGTACCGAACGAGAATTTTAGAACGCACACAAACGCAGAACAACACGAAGCGGGAAAATTAATGACGCACGAAATAGAATTAATGTAAGCTTTAAAAAAAAAAGGATGAATAAATTTGAAAATATTGTATGAATGATGAAAAGTGAAACAATAAGTTACCGATTAAGTATTGCAGTACGAAAACACAGATAGGATATCACGACGCGGGAATAATGATAACGCACGGAATAGAATCAATATGGAGCTCGAAGAGAAAAAGTTTGAATAAGTTACAAAAAAATTTAGAATTGATAAAAAGAAAACGATAGGTCGAAATATCATTACCATCTTCAAGATAACACGAGAAACTTTGACTCTGCGCGTGGTTGACGAGAAACGAACGACCGGTAAACGTTTGAATTGAGAAGTCCCACGCTGAGGGATGCAGCGGCTGCACGGCGGTTGGGAACCGAGAACGGCGTGACTTCGAAAACACCGCGCTTTCGCGTTCGCAGAGGCAAAAATTCAAAATTTACAGAGACGCCGTACAATGTGGTACCGATCGAGAATTTGAGAACGTACACAAACGCAGAACAACACGAAGCGGGAATATTAATGTCGCACGGAATAAAATTAATATGAGCTTCAAAAAAAAAATGGGATAAAGAAATTTGAAAATATTTTATAAATGATGAAAAGTAAAACAATAAGTAACCGATCGAGTATTGCAGGACAAAAACTAAGATAGGATATCACGACGCGGAATTAATGATAACGCACGGAATAGAATTAATATTGAGCTCGAAGAGAAAAAGTTTGAATAAGTTATGAAAAAATTCAGAAATAATAAAAAGAAAACGATAGGTCGAAATATCATTACCATCTTTACGAAAACACGAGAAACTTTGCCTCTGCGCGTGGTTGACGAGAAACGAACGACCGGTAAACGTTTGAATTTAGAACTCACACGCTGAGGGATGCAGCGGCTGCACGGCGGTTGGGAACCAAGAACGGCGTGACTTCGAAAACACCGCGTTTCCGCGATCGCAGAGGCAAAGATTTAAAATTTACAGGGACGCTGTACATTGTGGAACCGATCGGAAAATTTTAGAACGTACACAAACGCAGAACAACAAGAAGCGGAAATAATAATGACGCAAAGAATAGAATTGATATGGGCTTCAAAAAAAATAGGATGAATAAATTAGAAAATATTTTATAAAAGATGAAAAGTAAAACAATGAGTAACCGATCGAGTATTGCAGGACAAAAACTAAGATAGGATATCACGACGCGGAAATAATGATAACGCACGGAATAGAATTAATATTAAGCTCGGAGAGAAAAAGTTTGAATAAGTTATAAAAGAATTTAGAAATAATGAAAAAAAAACAATAGGTCGAAATATCATTACCATCTTTTCGAAAACACGAGAAACTCCGACTCTGCGCGTGGTTGACGAGAAACAAATTCCGGTAAACGTTCGAATTTCGAACTTCTACGCCAAGGGATGCAGCGGCCGCGGGGCGGTTGAGAACCAAGAACGGCGTGACTTCGAAAACACCGCGTTTCCGCGAACGCAAAGGCAAAGATTTAAAATTTACAGAGACGCTGTACAATGTGGAACCGATCGAGAATTTTAGAACGTACACAAACGCAGAACAACTAGAAGCGGGAATAATAATGACGCAGGGAATAGAATTAATATGAGCTTTAAACAAAATAGGATGAATAAATTGGAAAATATTTTATAAAAGATAAAAAGTAAAACAATAAGTAACCGATCGAGTATTGCAGGACAAAAACTAAGATAGGATATCACGACGCGGAAATAATGATAACGCACGGAATAAAATTAATATTCAGCTCGAAGAGAAAATGTTTGAATACGTTATAAAAGAATTTAGAAATAATAAAAAGAGAACAATAGGTCGAAATATCATTACCATCTTTTCGCAAACACGAGAAACTCCGGCTCTGCGCGTGGTTGACGAGAAACACATATCCGGTAAACGTTCGAATTTCGAACTCCCACGCCGAGGGATGCAGCGGCTGCACGGCGGTTGAAAACCGAGAACGGCGTGACTTCGAAAACACCGCGTTTTCGCGTTCGCAGAGGCAAAGATTCAAAATTTACAGAGACGCTGTACAATGTGGTACCGATCGAGAATTTTAGAACGCACACAAACGCAGAACAACACGAAGCGGGAATATTAATGACGCACGAAATAGAATTAATGTAGGCTTTAAAAAAAAAAGGATGAATAAATTTGAAAATATTTTATAAATGATGAAAAGTGAAACAATAAGTTACCGATTAAGTATTGCAGTACAAAAACACAGATAGGATATCACGACGCGGAAATAATGATAACGCACGGAATAGAATCAATATTGAGCTCGAACAGAAAAAGTTTGAATAAGTTATAAAAAAATTCGGAAATAATAAAAAGAAAACGATAGGTCGAAATATCATTACCATCTTTACGAAAACACGAGAAACTTTGCCTCTGCGCGTGGTTGCCGAGAAACGAACGACCGGTAAACGTTTGAATTTAGAACTCACACGCTGAGGGATGCAGCGGCTGCACGGCGGTTGGGAACCCAGAACGGCGTGACTTCGGAAACACCGCGTTTCCGCGATCGCAGAGGCAAAGATTTAAAATTTACAGGGACGCTGTACATTGTGGAACCGATCGGAAAATTTTAGAACGTACACAAACGCAGAACAACAAGAAGCGGAAATAATAATGACGCAAAGAATAGAATTAATATGGGCTTCAAAAAAAATAGGATGAATAAATTAGAAAATATTTTATAAAAGATGAGAAGTAAAACAATGAGTAACCGATCGAGTATTGCAGGACAAAAACTAAGATAGGATATCACGACGCGGAAATAATGATAACGCACGGAATAGAATTAATATTAAGCTCGGAGAGAAAAAGTTTGAATAAGTTATAAAAGAATTTAGAAATAATGAAAAAAAAACAATAGGTCGGAATATCATTACCATCTTTTCTAAAACACGAGAAACTCCGACTCTGCGCGTGGTTGACGAGAAACAAATTCCGGTAAACGTTCGAATTTCGAACTTCTACGCCAAGGGATGCAGCGGCCGCGGGGCGGTTGAGAACCAAGAACGGCGCGACTTCGAAAACACCGCGTTTCCGCGAACGCAAAGGCAAAGATTTAAAATTCACAGAGACGCTGTACAATGTGAAACCGATCGAGAATTTTAGAACGTACACAAACGCAGAACAACAAGAAGCGGGAATAATAATGACGCAGGGAATAGAATTAATATGAGCTTTAAAAAAAATAGGATGAATAAATTAGAAAATATTTTATAAAAGATAAAAAGTAAAACAATAAGTAACCGATCGAGTATTGCAGGACAAAAACTAAGATAGGATATCACGACGCGGAAATAATGATAACGCACGGAATAGAATTAATATTAAGCTCGGAGAGAAAAAGTTTGAATAAGTTATAAAAGAATTTAGAAATAATGAAAAAAAAACAATAGGTCGAAATATCATTACCATCTTTTCGAAAACACGAGAAACTCCGACTCTGCGCGTGGTTGACGAGAAACAAATTCCGGTAAACGTTCGAATTTCGAACTTCTACGCCAAGGGATGCAGCGGCCGCGGGGCGGTTGAGAACCAAGAACGGCGTGACTTCGAAAACACCGCGTTTCCGCGAACGCAAAGGCAAAGATTTAAAATTTACAGAGACGCTGTACAATGTGGAACCGATCGAGAATTTTAGAACGTACACAAACGCAGAACAACTAGAAGCGGGAATAATAATGACGCAGGGAATAGAATTAATATGAGCTTTAAACAAAATAGGATGAATAAATTGGAAAATATTTTATAAAAGATAAAAAGTAAAACAATAAGTAACCGATCGAGTATTGCAGGACAAAAACTAAGATAGGATATCACGACGCGGAAATAATGATAACGCACGGAATAGAATTAATATTAAGCTCGAAGAGAAAAAGTTTGAATAAGTTATAAAATAATTTAGAAATAATAAAAAGAAAACAATAGGTCGAAATATCATTACCATCTTTTCGCAAACACGAGAAACTCCGACTCTGCGCGTGGTTGACGAGAAACAAATATCCGGTGAACGTTCGAATTTCGAACTCCCACGCCGAGGGATGCAGCGGCTGCACGGCGGTTGAGATACGAGAACGGCGTGACTTTGAAAACACCGCGTTTTCGCGTTCGCAGAGGCAAAGATTTAAAATTTACAGAGACACTGTACAATGTGGTACCGTTCGAGAATTTTAGAACGTACACAAACGCAGAACAACACGAAGCGGGAATATTAATGTCGCACGGAATAGAATTAATATAAGCTTCAAAAAAAAATGGGATAAAGAAATTTGAAAATATTTTATAAATGATGAAAAATAAAACAATAAGTTACCGATTGAGTATTGCAGGACAAAAACAAAGATAGGATATCACGACGCGGAAATAATGATAACGCACCGAATAGAATTGATATTGAGCGCAAAGAGGAATAGTTAGAAGGAGTTATGAAAACATTTATAAATGCTGAAAAGAGAACAATAAGTTGGAATATTATTACTATCTTTTCAAAAACACGGAAACTCTGACTCTGTGCGTGGTTGACGAGAAACGAATATCCAGTAAACGTTCGAATTTCGAACTCCCACGCCGAGGGATGCAGCGGCTGCACGGCGGTTGAGAACCGAGAACGGCGTGACTTCGAAAACACCGCGTTTTAGCGTTCGAAGAGGCAAAGTTTCGAAATTTACAGAAACGCTGTACAATGTGATACCGATCGAGAATTTTAGAACGTACACAAACGCAGAACAACACAAAGCGGGAATATTAATGACGAACGGAATAGAATTAATGTAAGCTTTATAAAAAAAGGATGAACAAATTTGAAAATATTTTAGAAAAGACGAAAAGTACAACAATAAGCTACCGATTGAGTATTGCAGGACACAAACAAAGATAGGATTTCACGACGCGGAAATAATGATGACGCACAGAATAGAATTAATAGTAAGCGCGAAGAGACAAAGTTTGAATAAGTTATAAAAAAATTTAGAAATAATAAAAACAGAACAATAGGTCGAAATATCATGACCATCATTTTGAAAACACGAGAAACCCTGACTCTGCGCGTGGTTGACGAGAGACTGATATCCGGTGAACGTTCAAATTTCGAACTCCCACGCCGAGGGATGCAGCGGCTGCACGGCGGTTGGGAACCGAGAACGGCGTGACTCCGAGAACACCGCGTTTTCGCGTTCGCAGAGGCAAAGTTTCAAAATTTACAGAGACGCTGTACAATGTGATACCGATCGAGAATTTTAGAACGTACACAAACGCAGAACAACACGAAGCGGGAATATTAATGACGCACGAAATAGAATTAATGTAGGCTTTAAAAAAAAAAGGATGAATAAATTTGAAAATATTTTATAAATGATGAAAAGTGAAACAATAAGTTACCGATTAAGTATTGCAGTACAAAAACACAGATAGGATATCACGACGCGGAAATAATGATAACGCACGGAATAGAATCAATATTGAGCTCGAACAGAAAAAGTTTGAATAAGTTATAAAAAAATTCGGAAATAATAAAAAGAAAACGATAGGTCGAAATATCATTACCATCTTTACGAAAACACGAGAAACTTTGACTCTGCGCGTGGTTGACGAGAAACGAACGACCGGTAAACGTTTGAATTGAGAAGTCCCACGCTGAGGGATGCAGCGGCTGCACGGCGGTTGGGAACCGAGAACGGCGTGACTCCGAAAACACCGCGCTTTCGCGTTCGCAGAGGCAAAAATTCAAAATTTACAGAGACGCCGTACAATGTGGTACCGATCGAGAATTTTAGAACGCACACAAACGCAGAACAACACGAAGCGGGAATATTAATGACGCACGGAATAGAATTAATGTAGGCTTTAAAAAAAAAAGGATGAATAAATTTGAAAATATTTTATAAATGATGAAAAGTGAAACAATAAGTTACCGATTAAGTATTGCAGTACAAAAACACAGATAGGATATCACGACGCGGAAATAATGATAACGCACGGAATAGAATCAATATTGAGCTCAAACAGAAAAAGTTTGAATAAGTTATAAAAAAATTCGGAAATAATAAAAAGAAAACGATAGGTCGAAATATCATTACCATCTTTACGAAAACACGAGAAACTTTGACTCTGCGCGTGGTTGACGAGAAACGAACGACCGGTAAACGTTTGAATTGAGAAGTCCCACGCTGAGGGATGCAGCGGCTGCACGGCGGTTGGGAACCGAGAACGGCGTGACTTCGAAAACACCGCGCTTTCGCGTTCGCAGAGGCAAAAATTCAAAATTTACAGAGACGCCGTACAATGTGGTACCGATCGAGAATTTTAGAACGTACACAAACGCAGAACAACACAAAGCGGGAATATTAATGACGCACGGAATAGAATTAATGTAAGCTTTATAAAAAAAGGATGAACAAATTAGAAATAATTTTAGAAGAGACAAAAAGTACAACAATAAGCTACCGATTGAGTATTGCAGGACACAAACAAAGATAGGATTTCACGACGCGGAAATAATGATAACGCACAGAATAGAATTAATAGTAAGCGCGAAAAAACAAAGTTTGAATAAGTTATAAAAAAATTTAGAAATAATAAAACCAGAACAATAGGTCGAAATATCATTACCATCATTTTGAAAACACGAGAAACCCTGACTCTGCGCGTGGTTGACGAGAGACTGATATCCGGTGAACGTTCGAATTTCGAACTTCCACGCCGAGGGATGCAGCGGCTGCACGGCGGTTGACAACCCAGAACGGCGTGACTTCGAAAACACCGCGTTTTCGCGTACGCGGAGGCAAAGATTTCAAATCTACAAAGACGCTGTACAATGTGGTACCGATCGAGAATTCTCAATCATACACAAACGCAGAACAACACGAAGCGGGAATATTAATGACGTACGGAATAGGATTGATATAAGCTTCAAAAAAAATTGAACAAATAAATTCGAGAATATTTTATAAATCATGAAAATTGAAACAATAAGTTACCGATTAGGTATTGCAGGACAAGAACAAAGATAGGATATCACAACGCGGAAATAATAATAACGCACGGAATAGAATTAATATTAAGCTCAAAGAGAAATAGTTCGAATGAGTTATAAAAAAATTTATGAATGATAGAAAGAAAACAATAGGTCGGAATATTATGACCATCTTCTCAATAACACACGGAACTCTGACTCCGCGCGTGGTTGACCAGAAACGAATATCCGGTAAACGTTCGAATTTTGAACTTCGACGCCAAGGGATGCAGCGGCCGCGGGGCGGTTGAGAACCAAGAACGGCGTGACTTCGAAAACACCGCAAATGCGCGATCGCAGAGGCAAAGATTTGAAATTTACAGAGACGCTGTACAATGTGGTACCGATCGAGAATTTTAGAACGTACACAAACGCAGAACAACAAGAAGCGGGAATAATAATGACGCAGGGAATAGAATTAATATGAGCTTTAAAAAAAATAGGATGAATAAATTAGAAAATATTTTATGAAAGATGAAAAGTAAAACAATAAGTAACCGATCGAGTATTGCAGGACAAAAACTAGGATAGGATATCACGACGCGGAAATAATGATAACGCACGGAATAAAATTAATATTCAGCTCGAAGAGAAAATGTTTGAATACGTTATAAAAGAATTTAGAAATAATAAAAAGAGAACAATAGGTCGAAATATCATTACCATCTTTTCGCAAACACGAGAAACTCCGGCTCTGCGCGTGGTTGACGAGAGACACATATCCGGTAAACGTTCGAATTTCGTACTCCCACGCCGAGGGATGCAGCGGCTGCACGGCGGTTGAGTACCGAGAACGGCGTGACTTCGAAAACCCTGCGTTTTCGCGTTCGCAGAGGCAAAGATTCAGAATTTACAATGACGCTGTACAATGTGGTACCGAACGAGAATTTTAGAACGCACACAAACGCAGAACAACACGAAGCGGGAAAATTAATGACGCACGAAATAGAATTAATGTAAGCTTTAAAAAAAAAAGGATGAATAAATTTGAAAATATTGTATGAATGATGAAAAGTGAAACAATAAGTTACCGATTAAGTATTGCAGTACAAAAACACAGATAGGATATCACGACGCGGGAATAATGATAACGCACGGAATAGAATCAATATGGAGCTCGAAGAGAAAAAGTTTGAATAAGTTACAAAAAAATTTAGAATTGATAAAAAGAAAACGATAGGTCGAAATATCATTACCATCTTCAAGATAACACGAGAAACTTTGACTCTGCGCGTGGTTGACGAGAAACGAACGACCGGTAAACGTTTGAATTGAGAAGTCCCACGCTGAGGGATGCAGCGGCTGCACGGCGGTTGGGAACCGAGAACGGCGTGACTTCGAAAACACCGCGCTTTCGCGTTCGCAGAGGCAAAAATTCAAAATTTACAGAGACGCCGTACAATGTGGTACTGATCGAGAATTTGAGAACGTACACAAACGCAGAACAACACGAAGCGGGAATATTAATGTCGCACGGAATAAAATTAATATGAGCTTCAAAAAAAAAATGGGATAAAGAAATTTGAAAATATTTTATAAATGATGAAAAGTAAAACAATAAGTAACCGATCGAGTATTGCAGGACAAAAACTAAGATAGGATATCACGACGCGGAATTAATGATAACGCACGGAATAGAATTAATATTGAGCTCGAAGAGAAAAAGTTTGAATAAGTTATGAAAAAATTCAGAAATAATAAAAAGAAAACGATAGGTCGAAATATCATTACCATCTTTACGAAAACACGAGAAACTTTGCCTCTGCGCGTGGTTGACGAGAAACGAACGACCCGTAAACGTTTGAATTTAGAACTCACACGCTGAGGGATGCAGCGGCTGCACGGCGGTTGGGAACCAAGAACGGCGTGACTTCGAAAACACCGCGTTTCGCGATCGCAGAGGCAAAGATTTAAAATTTACAGGGACGCTGTACATTGTGGAACCGATCGGAAAATTTTAGAACGTACACAAACGCAGAACAACAAGAAGCGGAAATAATAATGACGCAAAGAATAGAATTGATATGGGCTTCAAAAAAAATAGGATGAATAAATTAGAAAATATTTTATAAAAGATGAAAAGTAAAACAATGAGTAACCGATCGAGTATTGCAGGACAAAAACTAAGATAGGATATCACGACGCGGAAATAATGATAGCGCACGGAATAGAATTAATATTAAGCTCGGAGAGAAAAAGTTTGAATAAGTTATAAAAGAATTTAGAAATAATGAAAAAAAAACAATAGGTCGAAATATCATTACCATCTTTTCGAAAACACGAGAAACTCCGACTCTGCGCGTGGTTGACGAGAAACAAATTCCGGTAAACGTTCGAATTTCGAACTTCTACGCCAAGGGATGCAGCGGCCGCGGGGCGGTTGAGAACCAAGAACGGCGTGACTTCGAAAACACCGCGTTTCCGCGAACGCAAAGGCAAAGATTTAAAATTTACAGAGACGCTGTACAATGTGGAACCGATCGAGAATTTTAGAACGTACACAAACGCAGAACAACTAGAAGCGGGAATAATAATGACGCAGGGAATAGAATTAATATGAGCTTTAAACAAAATAGGATGAATAAATTGGAAAATATTTTATAAAAGATAAAAAGTAAAACAATAAGTAACCGATCGAGTATTGCAGGACAAAAACACAGATAGGATATCACGACGCGGAAATAATGATAACGCACGGAATAGAATCAATATTGAGCTCAAACAGAAAAAGTTTGAATAAGTTATAAAAAAATTCGGAAATAATAAAAAGAAAACGATAGGTCGAAATATCATTACCATCTTTACGAAAACACGAGAAACTTTGACTCTGCGCGTGGTTGACGAGAAACGAACGACCGGTAAACGTTTGAATTGAGAAGTCCCACGCTGAGGGATGCAGCGGCTGCACGGCGGTTGGGAACCGAGAACGGCGTGACTTCGAAAACACCGCGCTTTCGCGTTCGCAGAGGCAAAAATTCAAAATTTACAGAGACGCCGTACAATGTGGTACCGATCGAGAATTTTAGAACGTACACAAACGCAGAACAACACAAAGCGGGAATATTAATGACGCACGGAATAGAATTAATGTAAGCTTTATAAAAAAAGGATGAACAAATTAGAAAATATTTTAGAAGAGACAAAAAGTACAACAATAAGCTACCGATTGAGTATTGCAGGACACAAACAAAGATAGGATTTCACGACGCGGAAATAATGATAACGCACAGAATAGAATTAATAGTAAGCGCGAAAAAACAAAGTTTGAATAAGTTATAAAAAAATTTAGAAATAATAAAACCAGAACAATAGGTCGAAATATCATTACCATCATTTTGAAAACACGAGAAACCCTGACTCTGCGCGTGGTTGACGAGAGACTGATATCCGGTGAACGTTCGAATTTCGAACTTCCACGCCGAGGGATGCAGCGGCTGCACGGCGGTTGACAACCCAGAACGGCGTGACTTCGAAAACACCGCGTTTTCGCGTACGCGGAGGCAAAGATTTCAAATCTACAAAGACGCTGTACAATGTGGTACCGATCGAGAATTCTCAATCATACACAAACGCAGAACAACACGAAGCGGGAATATTAATGACGTACGGAATAGGATTGATATAAGCTTCAAAAAAAATTGAACAAATAAATTCGAGAATATTTTATAAATCATGAAAATTGAAACAATAAGTTACCGATTAGGTATTGCAGGACAAGAACAAAGATAGGATATCACAACGCGGAAATAATAATAACGCACGGAATAGAATTAATATTAAGCTCAAAGAGAAATAGTTCGAATGAGTTATAAAAAAATTTATGAATGATAGAAAGAAAACAATAGGTCGGAATATTATGACCATCTTCTCAATAACACACGGAACTCTGACTCCGCGCGTGGTTGACCAGAAACGAATATCCGGTAAACGTTCGAATTTTGAACTTCGACGCCAAGGGATGCAGCGGCCGCGGGGCGGTTGAGAACCAAGAACGGCGTGACTTCGAAAACACCGCAAATGCGCGATCGCAGAGGCAAAGATTTGAAATTTACAGAGACGCTGTACAATGTGGTACCGATCGAGAATTTTAGAACGTACACAAACGCAGAACAACAAGAAGCGGGAATAATAATGACGCAGGGAATAGAATTAATATGAGCTTTAAAAAAAATAGGATGAATAAATTAGAAAATATTTTATGAAAGATGAAAAGTAAAACAATAAGTAACCGATCGAGTATTGCAGGACAAAAACTAGGATAGGATATCACGACGCGGAAATAATGATAACGCACGGAATAAAATTAATATTCAGCTCGAAGAGAAAATGTTTGAATACGTTATAAAAGAATTTAGAAATAATAAAAAGAGAACAATAGGTCGAAATATCATTACCATCTTTTCGCAAACACGAGAAACTCCGGCTCTGCGCGTGGTTGACGAGAGACACATATCCGGTAAACGTTCGAATTTCGTACTCCCACGCCGAGGGATGCAGCGGCTGCACGGCGGTTGAGTACCGAGAACGGCGTGACTTCGAAAACCCTGCGTTTTCGCGTTCGCAGAGGCAAAGATTCAGAATTTACAATGACGCTGTACAATGTGGTACCGAACGAGAATTTTAGAACGCACACAAACGCAGAACAACACGAAGCGGGAAAATTAATGACGCACGAAATAGAATTAATGTAAGCTTTAAAAAAAAAAGGATGAATAAATTTGAAAATATTGTATGAATGATGAAAAGTGAAACAATAAGTTACCGATTAAGTATTGCAGTACAAAAACACAGATAGGATATCACGACGCGGGAATAATGATAACGCACGGAATAGAATCAATATGGAGCTCGAAGAGAAAAAGTTTGAATAAGTTACAAAAAAATTTAGAATTGATAAAAAGAAAACGATAGGTCGAAATATCATTACCATCTTCAAGATAACACGAGAAACTTTGACTCTGCGCGTGGTTGACGAGAAACGAACGACCGGTAAACGTTTGAATTGAGAAGTCCCACGCTGAGGGATGCAGCGGCTGCACGGCGGTTGGGAACCGAGAACGGCGTGACTTCGAAAACACCGCGCTTTCGCGTTCGCAGAGGCAAAAATTCAAAATTTACAGAGACGCCGTACAATGTGGTACCGATCGAGAATTTGAGAACGTACACAAACGCAGAACAACACGAAGCGGGAATATTAATGTCGCACGGAATAAAATTAATATGAGCTTCAAAAAAAAAATGGGATAAAGAAATTTGAAAATATTTTATAAATGATGAAAAGTAAAACAATAAGTAACCGATCGAGTATTGCAGGACAAAAACTAAGATAGGATATCACGACGCGGAATTAATGATAACGCACGGAATAGAATTAATATTGAGCTCGAAGAGAAAAAGTTTGAATAAGTTATGAAAAAATTCAGAAATAATAAAAAGAAAACGATAGGTCGAAATATCATTACCATCTTTACGAAAACACGAGAAACTTTGCCTCTGCGCGTGGTTGACGAGAAACGAACGACCGGTAAACGTTTGAATTTAGAACTCACACGCTGAGGGATGCAGCGGCTGCACGGCGGTTGGGAACCAAGAACGGCGTGACTTCGAAAACACCGCGTTTCCGCGATCGCAGAGGCAAAGATTTAAAATTTACAGGGACGCTGTACATTGTGGAACCGATCGGAAAATTTTAGAACGTACACAAACGCAGAACAACAAGAAGCGGAAATAATAATGACGCAAAGAATAGAATTGATATGGGCTTCAAAAAAAATAGGATGAATAAATTAGAAAATATTTTATAAAAGATGAAAAGTAAAACAATGAGTAACCGATCGAGTATTGCAGGACAAAAACTAAGATAGGATATCACGACGCGGAAATAATGATAACGCACGGAATAGAATTAATATTAAGCTCGGAGAGAAAAAGTTTGAATAAGTTATAAAAGAATTTAGAAATAATGAAAAAAAAACAATAGGTCGAAATATCATTACCATCTTTTCGAAAACACGAGAAACTCCGACTCTGCGCGTGGTTGACGAGAAACAAATTCCGGTAAACGTTCGAATTTCGAACTTCTACGCCAAGGGATGCAGCGGCCGCGGGGCGGTTGAGAACCAAGAACGGCGTGACTTCGAAAACACCGCGTTTCCGCGAACGCAAAGGCAAAGATTTAAAATTTACAGAGACGCTGTACAATGTGGAACCGATCGAGAATTTTAGAACGTACACAAACGCAGAACAACTAGAAGCGGGAATAATAATGACGCAGGGAATAGAATTAATATGAGCTTTAAACAAAATAGGATGAATAAATTGGAAAATATTTTATAAAAGATAAAAAGTAAAACAATAAGTAACCGATCGAGTATTGCAGGACAAAAACTAAGATAGGATATCACGACGCGGAAATAATGATAACGCACGGAATAAAATTAATATTCAGCTCGAAGAGAAAATGTTTGAATACGTTATAAAAGAATTTAGAAATAATAAAAAGAGAACAATAGGTCGAAATATCATTACCATCTTTTCGCAAACACGAGAAACTCCGGCTCTGCGCGTGGTTGACGAGAAACACATATCCGGTAAACGTTCGAATTTCGAACTCCCACGCCGAGGGATGCAGCGGCTGCACGGCGGTTGAAAACCGAGAACGGCGTGACTTCGAAAACACCGCGTTTTCGCGTTCGCAGAGGCAAAGATTCAAAATTTACAGAGACGCTGTACAATGTGGTACCGATCGAGAATTTTAGAACGCACACAAACGCAGAACAACACGAAGCGGGAATATTAATGACGCACGAAATAGAATTAATGTAGGCTTTAAAAAAAAAAGGATGAATAAATTTGAAAATATTTTATAAATGATGAAAAGTGAAACAATAAGTTACCGATTAAGTATTGCAGTACAAAAACACAGATAGGATATCACGACGCGGAAATAATGATAACGCACGGAATAGAATCAATATTGAGCTCGAACAGAAAAAGTTTGAATAAGTTATAAAAAAATTCGGAAATAATAAAAAGAAAACGATAGGTCGAAATATCATTACCATCTTTACGAAAACACGAGAAACTTTGCCTCTGCGCGTGGTTGCCGAGAAACGAACGACCGGTAAACGTTTGAATTTAGAACTCACACGCTGAGGGATGCAGCGGCTGCACGGCGGTTGGGAACCCAGAACGGCGTGACTTCGGAAACACCGCGTTTCCGCGATCGCAGAGGCAAAGATTTAAAATTTACAGGGACGCTGTACATTGTGGAACCGATCGGAAAATTTTAGAACGTACACAAACGCAGAACAACAAGAAGCGGAAATAATAATGACGCAAAGAATAGAATTAATATGGGCTTCAAAAAAAATAGGATGAATAAATTAGAAAATATTTTATAAAAGATGAGAAGTAAAACAATGAGTAACCGATCGAGTATTGCAGGACAAAAACTAAGATAGGATATCACGACGCGGAAATAATGATAACGCACGGAATAGAATTAATATTAAGCTCGGAGAGAAAAAGTTTGAATAAGTTATAAAAGAATTTAGAAATAATGAAAAAAAAACAATAGGTCGGAATATCATTACCATCTTTTCTAAAACACGAGAAACTCCGACTCTGCGCGTGGTTGACGAGAAACAAATTCCGGTAAACGTTCGAATTTCGAACTTCTACGCCAAGGGATGCAGCGGCCGCGGGGCGGTTGAGAACCAAGAACGGCGCGACTTCGAAAACACCGCGTTTCCGCGAACGCAAAGGCAAAGATTTAAAATTCACAGAGACGCTGTACAATGTGGAACCGATCGAGAATTTTAGAACGTACACAAACGCAGAACAACAAGAAGCGGGAATAATAATGACGCAGGGAATAGAATTAATATGAGCTTTAAAAAAAATAGGATGAATAAATTAGAAAATATTTTATAAAAGATAAAAAGTAAAACAATAAGTAACCGATCGAGTATTGCAGGACAAAAACTAAGATAGGATATCACGACGCGGAAATAATGATAACGCACGGAATAGAATTAATATTAAGCTCGGAGAGAAAAAGTTTGAATAAGTTATAAAAGAATTTAGAAATAATGAAAAAAAAACAATAGGTCGAAATATCATTACCATCTTTTCGAAAACACGAGAAACTCCGACTCTGCGCGTGGTTGACGAGAAACAAATTCCGGTAAACGTTCGAATTTCGAACTTCTACGCCAAGGGATGCAGCGGCCGCGGGGCGGTTGAGAACCAAGAACGGCGTGACTTCGAAAACACCGCGTTTCCGCGAACGCAAAGGCAAAGATTTAAAATTTACAGAGACGCTGTACAATGTGGAACCGATCGAGAATTTTAGAACGTACACAAACGCAGAACAACTAGAAGCGGGAATAATAATGACGCAGGGAATAGAATTAATATGAGCTTTAAACAAAATAGGATGAATAAATTGGAAAATATTTTATAAAAGATAAAAAGTAAAACAATAAGTAACCGATCGAGTATTGCAGGACAAAAACTAAGATAGGATATCACGACGCGGAAATAATGATAACGCACGGAATAGAATTAATATTAAGCTCGAAGAGAAAAAGTTTGAATAAGTTATAAAATAATTTAGAAATAATAAAAAGAAAACAATAGGTCGAAATATCATTACCATCTTTTCGCAAACACGAGAAACTCCGACTCTGCGCGTGGTTGACGAGAAACAAATATCCGGTGAACGTTCGAATTTCGAACTCCCACGCCGAGGGATGCAGCGGCTGCACGGCGGTTGAGATACGAGAACGGCGTGACTTTGAAAACACCGCGTTTTCGCGTTCGCAGAGGCAAAGATTTAAAATTTACAGAGACACTGTACAATGTGGTACCGTTCGAGAATTTTAGAACGTACACAAACGCAGAACAACACGAAGCGGGAATATTAATGTCGCACGGAATAGAATTAATATAAGCTTCAAAAAAAAATGGGATAAAGAAATTTGAAAATATTTTATAAATGATGAAAAATAAAACAATAAGTTACCGATTGAGTATTGCAGGACAAAAACAAAGATAGGATATCACGACGCGGAAATAATGATAACGCACCGAATAGAATTGATATTGAGCGCAAAGAGGAATAGTTAGAAGGAGTTATGAAAACATTTATAAATGCTGAAAAGAGAACAATAAGTTGGAATATTATTACTATCTTTTTAAAAACACGGAAACTCTGACTCTGTGCGTGGTTGACGAGAAACGAATATCCAGTAAACGTTCGAATTTCGAACTCCCACGCCGAGGGATGCAGCGGCTGCACGGCGGTTGAGAACCGAGAACGGCGTGACTTCGAAAACACCGCGTTTTAGCGTTCGAAGAGGCAAAGTTTCGAAATTTACAGAAACGCTGTACAATGTGATACCGATCGAGAATTTTAGAACGTACACAAACGCAGAACAACACAAAGCGGGAATATTAATGACGAACGGAATAGAATTAATGTAAGCTTTATAAAAAAAGGATGAACAAATTTGAAAATATTTTAGAAAAGACGAAAAGTACAACAATAAGCTACCGATTGAGTATTGCAGGACACAAACAAAGATAGGATTTCACGACGCGGAAATAATGATGACGCACAGAATAGAATTAATAGTAAGCGCGAAGAGACAAAGTTTGAATAAGTTATAAAAAAATTTAGAAATAATAAAAACAGAACAATAGGTCGAAATATCATGACCATCATTTTGAAAACACGAGAAACCCTGACTCTGCGCGTGGTTGACGAGAGACTGATATCCGGTGAACGTTCAAATTTCGAACTCCCACGCCGAGGGATGCAGCGGCTGCACGGCGGTTGGGAACCGAGAACGGCGTGACTCCGAGAACACCGCGTTTTCGCGTTCGCAGAGGCAAAGTTTCAAAATTTACAGAGACGCTGTACAATGTGATACCGATCGAGAATTTTAGAACGTACACAAACGCAGAACAACACGAAGCGGGAATATTAATGACGCACGAAATAGAATTAATGTAGGCTTTAAAAAAAAAAGGATGAATAAATTTGAAAATATTTTATAAATGATGAAAAGTGAAACAATAAGTTACCGATTAAGTATTGCAGTACAAAAACACAGATAGGATATCACGACGCGGAAATAATGATAACGCACGGAATAGAATCAATATTGAGCTCGAACAGAAAAAGTTTGAATAAGTTATAAAAAAATTCGGAAATAATAAAAAGAAAACGATAGGTCGAAATATCATTACCATCTTTACGAAAACACGAGAAACTTTGACTCTGCGCGTGGTTGACGAGAAACGAACGACCGGTAAACGTTTGAATTGAGAAGTCCCACGCTGAGGGATGCAGCGGCTGCACGGCGGTTGGGAACCGAGAACGGCGTGACTCCGAAAACACCGCGCTTTCGCGTTCGCAGAGGCAAAAATTCAAAATTTACAGAGACGCCGTACAATGTGGTACCGATCGAGAATTTTAGAACGCACACAAACGCAGAACAACACGAAGCGGGAATATTAATGACGCACGGAATAGAATTAATGTAGGCTTTAAAAAAAAAAGGATGAATAAATTTGAAAATATTTTATAAATGATGAAAAGTGAAACAATAAGTTACCGATTAAGTATTGCAGTACAAAAACACAGATAGGATATCACGACGCGGAAATAATGATAACGCACGGAATAGAATCAATATTGAGCTCAAACAGAAAAAGTTTGAATAAGTTATAAAAAAATTCGGAAATAATAAAAAGAAAACGATAGGTCGAAATATCATTACCATCTTTACGAAAACACGAGAAACTTTGACTCTGCGCGTGGTTGACGAGAAACGAACGACCGGTAAACGTTTGAATTGAGAAGTCCCACGCTGAGGGATGCAGCGGCTGCACGGCGGTTGGGAACCGAGAACGGCGTGACTTCGAAAACACCGCGCTTTCGCGTTCGCAGAGGCAAAAATTCAAAATTTACAGAGACGCCGTACAATGTGGTACCGATCGAGAATTTTAGAACGTACACAAACGCAGAACAACACAAAGCGGGAATATTAATGACGCACGGAATAGAATTAATGTAAGCTTTATAAAAAAAGGATGAACAAATTAGAAAATATTTTAGAAGAGACAAAAAGTACAACAATAAGCTACCGATTGAGTATTGCAGGACACAAACAAAGATAGGATTTCACGACGCGGAAATAATGATAACGCACAGAATAGAATTAATAGTAAGCGCGAAAAAACAAAGTTTGAATAAGTTATAAAAAAATTTAGAAATAATAAAACCAGAACAATAGGTCGAAATATCATTACCATCATTTTGAAAACACGAGAAACCCTGACTCTGCGCGTGGTTGACGAGAGACTGATATCCGGTGAACGTTCGAATTTCGAACTTCCACGCCGAGGGATGCAGCGGCTGCACGGCGGTTGACAACCCAGAACGGCGTGACTTCGAAAACACCGCGTTTTCGCGTACGCGGAGGCAAAGATTTCAAATCTACAAAGACGCTGTACAATGTGGTACCGATCGAGAATTCTCAATCATACACAAACGCAGAACAACACGAAGCGGGAATATTAATGACGTACGGAATAGGATTGATATAAGCTTCAAAAAAAATTGAACAAATAAATTCGAGAATATTTTATAAATCATGAAAATTGAAACAATAAGTTACCGATTAGGTATTGCAGGACAAGAACAAAGATAGGATATCACAACGCGGAAATAATAATAACGCACGGAATAGAATTAATATTAAGCTCAAAGAGAAATAGTTCGAATGAGTTATAAAAAAATTTATGAATGATAGAAAGAAAACAATAGGTCGGAATATTATGACCATCTTCTCAATAACACACGGAACTCTGACTCCGCGCGTGGTTGACCAGAAACGAATATCCGGTAAACGTTCGAATTTTGAACTTCGACGCCAAGGGATGCAGCGGCCGCGGGGCGGTTGAGAACCAAGAACGGCGTGACTTCGAAAACACCGCAAATGCGCGATCGCAGAGGCAAAGATTTGAAATTTACAGAGACGCTGTACAATGTGGTACCGATCGAGAATTTTAGAACGTACACAAACGCAGAACAACAAGAAGCGGGAATAATAATGACGCAGGGAATAGAATTAATATGAGCTTTAAAAAAAATAGGATGAATAAATTAGAAAATATTTTATGAAAGATGAAAAGTAAAACAATAAGTAACCGATCGAGTATTGCAGGACAAAAACTAGGATAGGATATCACGACGCGGAAATAATGATAACGCACGGAATAAAATTAATATTCAGCTCGAAGAGAAAATGTTTGAATACGTTATAAAAGAATTTAGAAATAATAAAAAGAGAACAATAGGTCGAAATATCATTACCATCTTTTCGCAAACACGAGAAACTCCGGCTCTGCGCGTGGTTGACGAGAGACACATATCCGGTAAACGTTCGAATTTCGTACTCCCACGCCGAGGGATGCAGCGGCTGCACGGCGGTTGAGTACCGAGAACGGCGTGACTTCGAAAACCCTGCGTTTTCGCGTTCGCAGAGGCAAAGATTCAGAATTTACAATGACGCTGTACAATGTGGTACCGAACGAGAATTTTAGAACGCACACAAACGCAGAACAACACGAAGCGGGAAAATTAATGACGCACGAAATAGAATTAATGTAAGCTTTAAAAAAAAAAGGATGAATAAATTTGAAAATATTGTATGAATGATGAAAAGTGAAACAATAAGTTACCGATTAAGTATTGCAGTACAAAAACACAGATAGGATATCACGACGCGGGAATAATGATAACGCACGGAATAGAATCAATATGGAGCTCGAAGAGAAAAAGTTTGAATAAGTTACAAAAAAATTTAGAATTGATAAAAAGAAAACGATAGGTCGAAATATCATTACCATCTTCAAGATAACACGAGAAACTTTGACTCTGCGCGTGGTTGACGAGAAACGAACGACCGGTAAACGTTTGAATTGAGAAGTCCCACGCTGAGGGATGCAGCGGCTGCACGGCGGTTGGGAACCGAGAACGGCGTGACTTCGAAAACACCGCGCTTTCGCGTTCGCAGAGGCAAAAATTCAAAATTTACAGAGACGCCGTACAATGTGGTACTGATCGAGAATTTGAGAACGTACACAAACGCAGAACAACACGAAGCGGGAATATTAATGTCGCACGGAATAAAATTAATATGAGCTTCAAAAAAAAAATGGGATAAAGAAATTTGAAAATATTTTATAAATGATGAAAAGTAAAACAATAAGTAACCGATCGAGTATTGCAGGACAAAAACTAAGATAGGATATCACGACGCGGAATTAATGATAACGCACGGAATAGAATTAATATTGAGCTCGAAGAGAAAAAGTTTGAATAAGTTATGAAAAAATTCAGAAATAATAAAAAGAAAACGATAGGTCGAAATATCATTACCATCTTTACGAAAACACGAGAAACTTTGCCTCTGCGCGTGGTTGACGAGAAACGAACGACCCGTAAACGTTTGAATTTAGAACTCACACGCTGAGGGATGCAGCGGCTGCACGGCGGTTGGGAACCAAGAACGGCGTGACTTCGAAAACACCGCGTTTCGCGATCGCAGAGGCAAAGATTTAAAATTTACAGGGACGCTGTACATTGTGGAACCGATCGGAAAATTTTAGAACGTACACAAACGCAGAACAACAAGAAGCGGAAATAATAATGACGCAAAGAATAGAATTGATATGGGCTTCAAAAAAAATAGGATGAATAAATTAGAAAATATTTTATAAAAGATGAAAAGTAAAACAATGAGTAACCGATCGAGTATTGCAGGACAAAAACTAAGATAGGATATCACGACGCGGAAATAATGATAGCGCACGGAATAGAATTAATATTAAGCTCGGAGAGAAAAAGTTTGAATAAGTTATAAAAGAATTTAGAAATAATGAAAAAAAAACAATAGGTCGAAATATCATTACCATCTTTTCGAAAACACGAGAAACTCCGACTCTGCGCGTGGTTGACGAGAAACAAATTCCGGTAAACGTTCGAATTTCGAACTTCTACGCCAAGGGATGCAGCGGCCGCGGGGCGGTTGAGAACCAAGAACGGCGTGACTTCGAAAACACCGCGTTTCCGCGAACGCAAAGGCAAAGATTTAAAATTTACAGAGACGCTGTACAATGTGGAACCGATCGAGAATTTTAGAACGTACACAAACGCAGAACAACTAGAAGCGGGAATAATAATGACGCAGGGAATAGAATTAATATGAGCTTTAAACAAAATAGGATGAATAAATTGGAAAATATTTTATAAAAGATAAAAAGTAAAACAATAAGTAACCGATCGAGTATTGCAGGACAAAAACACAGATAGGATATCACGACGCGGAAATAATGATAACGCACGGAATAGAATCAATATTGAGCTCAAACAGAAAAAGTTTGAATAAGTTATAAAAAAATTCGGAAATAATAAAAAGAAAACGATAGGTCGAAATATCATTACCATCTTTACGAAAACACGAGAAACTTTGACTCTGCGCGTGGTTGACGAGAAACGAACGACCGGTAAACGTTTGAATTGAGAAGTCCCACGCTGAGGGATGCAGCGGCTGCACGGCGGTTGGGAACCGAGAACGGCGTGACTTCGAAAACACCGCGCTTTCGCGTTCGCAGAGGCAAAAATTCAAAATTTACAGAGACGCCGTACAATGTGGTACCGATCGAGAATTTTAGAACGTACACAAACGCAGAACAACACAAAGCGGGAATATTAATGACGCACGGAATAGAATCAATGTAAGCTTTATAAAAAAAGGATGAACAAATTAGAAAATATTTTAGAAGAGACAAAAAGTACAACAATAAGCTACCGATTGAGTATTGCAGGACACAAACAAAGATAGGATTTCACGACGCGGAAATAATGATAACGCACAGAATAGAATTAATAGTAAGCGCGAAAAAACAAAGTTTGAATAAGTTATAAAAAAATTTAGAAATAATAAAACCAGAACAATAGGTCGAAATATCATTACCATCATTTTGAAAACACGAGAAACCCTGACTCTGCGCGTGGTTGACGAGAGACTGATATCCGGTGAACGTTCGAATTTCGAACTTCCACGCCGAGGGATGCAGCGGCTGCACGGCGGTTGACAACCCAGAACGGCGTGACTTCGAAAACACCGCGTTTTCGCGTACGCGGAGGCAAAGATTTCAAATCTACAAAGACGCTGTACAATGTGGTACCGATCGAGAATTCTCAATCATACACAAACGCAGAACAACACGAAGCGGGAATATTAATGACGTACGGAATAGGATTGATATAAGCTTCAAAAAAAATTGAACAAATAAATTCGAGAATATTTTATAAATCATGAAAATTGAAACAATAAGTTACCGATTAGGTATTGCAGGACAAGAACAAAGATAGGATATCACAACGCGGAAATAATAATAACGCACGGAATAGAATTAATATTAAGCTCAAAGAGAAATAGTTCGAATGAGTTATAAAAAAATTTATGAATGATAGAAAGAAAACAATAGGTCGGAATATTATGACCATCTTCTCAATAACACACGGAACTCTGACTCCGCGCGTGGTTGACCAGAAACGAATATCCGGTAAACGTTCGAATTTTGAACTTCGACGCCAAGGGATGCAGCGGCCGCGGGGCGGTTGAGAACCAAGAACGGCGTGACTTCGAAAACACCGCAAATGCGCGATCGCAGAGGCAAAGATTTGAAATTTACAGAGACGCTGTACAATGTGGTACCGATCGAGAATTTTAGAACGTACACAAACGCAGAACAACAAGAAGCGGGAATAATAATGACGCAGGGAATAGAATTAATATGAGCTTTAAAAAAAATAGGATGAATAAATTAGAAAATATTTTATGAAAGATGAAAAGTAAAACAATAAGTAACCGATCGAGTATTGCAGGACAAAAACTAGGATAGGATATCACGACGCGGAAATAATGATAACGCACGGAATAAAATTAATATTCAGCTCGAAGAGAAAATGTTTGAATACGTTATAAAAGAATTTAGAAATAATAAAAAGAGAACAATAGGTCGAAATATCATTACCATCTTTTCGCAAACACGAGAAACTCCGGCTCTGCGCGTGGTTGACGAGAGACACATATCCGGTAAACGTTCGAATTTCGTACTCCCACGCCGAGGGATGCAGCGGCTGCACGGCGGTTGAGTACCGAGAACGGCGTGACTTCGAAAACCCTGCGTTTTCGCGTTCGCAGAGGCAAAGATTCAGAATTTACAATGACGCTGTACAATGTGGTACCGAACGAGAATTTTAGAACGCACACAAACGCAGAACAACACGAAGCGGGAAAATTAATGACGCACGAAATAGAATTAATGTAAGCTTTAAAAAAAAAAGGATGAATAAATTTGAAAATATTGTATGAATGATGAAAAGTGAAACAATAAGTTACCGATTAAGTATTGCAGTACAAAAACACAGATAGGATATCACGACGCGGGAATAATGATAACGCACGGAATAGAATCAATATGGAGCTCGAAGAGAAAAAGTTTGAATAAGTTACAAAAAAATTTAGAATTGATAAAAAGAAAACGATAGGTCGAAATATCATTACCATCTTCAAGATAACACGAGAAACTTTGACTCTGCGCGTGGTTGACGAGAAACGAACGACCGGTAAACGTTTGAATTGAGAAGTCCCACGCTGAGGGATGCAGCGGCTGCACGGCGGTTGGGAACCGAGAACGGCGTGACTTCGAAAACACCGCGCTTTCGCGTTCGCAGAGGCAAAAATTCAAAATTTACAGAGACGCCGTACAATGTGGTACCGATCGAGAATTTGAGAACGTACACAAACGCAGAACAACACGAAGCGGGAATATTAATGTCGCACGGAATAAAATTAATATGAGCTTCAAAAAAAAAATGGGATAAAGAAATTTGAAAATATTTTATAAATGATGAAAAGTAAAACAATAAGTAACCGATCGAGTATTGCAGGACAAAAACTAAGATAGGATATCACGACGCGGAATTAATGATAACGCACGGAATAGAATTAATATTGAGCTCGAAGAGAAAAAGTTTGAATAAGTTATGAAAAAATTCAGAAATAATAAAAAGAAAACGATAGG
This sequence comes from Diprion similis, assembly GCF_021155765.1. Lineage (NCBI taxonomy): Eukaryota > Metazoa > Arthropoda > Insecta > Hymenoptera > Diprionidae > Diprion > Diprion similis. The sequence continues at coordinate 10,111,289 of NC_060113.1, read as the reverse complement.
TCGAAATATCATTACCATCTTTACGAAAACACGAGAAACTTTGCCTCTGCGCGTGGTTGACGAGAAACGAACGACCCGTAAACGTTTGAATTTAGAACTCACACGCTGAGGGATGCAGCGGCTGCACGGCGGTTGGGAACCAAGAACGGCGTGACTTCGAAAACACCGCGTTTCGCGATCGCAGAGGCAAAGATTTAAAATTTACAGGGACGCTGTACATTGTGGAACCGATCGGAAAATTTTAGAACGTACACAAACGCAGAACAACAAGAAGCGGAAATAATAATGACGCAAAGAATAGAATTGATATGGGCTTCAAAAAAAATAGGATGAATAAATTAGAAAATATTTTATAAAAGATGAAAAGTAAAACAATGAGTAACCGATCGAGTATTGCAGGACAAAAACTAAGATAGGATATCACGACGCGGAAATAATGATAGCGCACGGAATAGAATTAATATTAAGCTCGGAGAGAAAAAGTTTGAATAAGTTATAAAAGAATTTAGAAATAATGAAAAAAAAACAATAGGTCGAAATATCATTACCATCTTTTCGAAAACACGAGAAACTCCGACTCTGCGCGTGGTTGACGAGAAACAAATTCCGGTAAACGTTCGAATTTCGAACTTCTACGCCAAGGGATGCAGCGGCCGCGGGGCGGTTGAGAACCAAGAACGGCGTGACTTCGAAAACACCGCGTTTCCGCGAACGCAAAGGCAAAGATTTAAAATTTACAGAGACGCTGTACAATGTGGAACCGATCGAGAATTTTAGAACGTACACAAACGCAGAACAACTAGAAGCGGGAATAATAATGACGCAGGGAATAGAATTAATATGAGCTTTAAACAAAATAGGATGAATAAATTGGAAAATATTTTATAAAAGATAAAAAGTAAAACAATAAGTAACCGATCGAGTATTGCAGGACAAAAACTAAGATAGGATATCACGACGCGGAAATAATGATAACGCACGGAATAGAATTAATATTAAGCTCGAAGAGAAAAAGTTTGAATAAGTTATAAAATAATTTAGAAATAATAAAAAGAAAACAATAGGTCGAAATATCATTACCATCTTTTCGCAAACACGAGAAACTCCGACTCTGCGCGTGGTTGACGAGAAACAAATATCCGGTGAACGTTCGAATTTCGAACTCCCACGCCGAGGGATGCAGCGGCTGCACGGCGGTTGAGATACGAGAACGGCGTGACTTTGAAAACACCGCGTTTTCGCGTTCGCAGAGGCAAAGATTTAAAATTTACAGAGACACTGTACAATGTGGTACCGTTCGAGAATTTTAGAACGTACACAAACGCAGAACAACACGAAGCGGGAATATTAATGTCGCACGGAATAGAATTGATATAAGCTTCAAAAAAAAATGGGATCAAGAAATTTGAAAATATTTTATAAATGATGAAAAATAAAACAATAAGTTACCGATTGAGTATTGCAGGACAAAAACAAAGATAGGATATCACGACGCGGAAATAATGATAACGCACCGAATAGAATTGATATTGAGCGCAAAGAGGAATAGTTAGAAGGAGTTATGAAAACATTTATAAATGCTGAAAAGAGAACAATAAGTTGGAATATTATTACTATCTTTTTAAAAACACGGAAACTCTGACTCTGTGCGTGGTTGACGAGAAACGAATATCCAGTAAACGTTCGAATTTCGAACTCCCACGCCGAGGGATGCAGCGGCTGCACGGCGGTTGAGAACCGAGAACGGCGTGACTTCGAAAACACCGCGTTTTCGCGTTCGCAGAGGCAAAGATTCAAAATTTACAGAGACGCTGTACAATGTGGTACCGATCGAGAATTTTAGAACGCACACAAACGCAGAACAACACGAAGCGGGAATATTAATGACGCACGAAATAGAATTAATGTAGGCTTCAAAAAAAATTGAATGAATAGATTCGAGAATATTTTATAAATTATGAAAAGTGAAACAATAAGTTACCGATTAGGTATTGCAGTACAAGAACACAGATAGGATATCACGACGCGGAAATAATGATAACGCACAAATAGAATCGATATTAAGCTCGGAGAGAAAAAGTTTGAATAAGTTATAAAAAAATTTAGAAATGATAGAAAGAAAACGATAGGTCGAAATATCATTACCATCATTACGATAACACGAGAAACTTTGACTTTGCGCGTGGTTGACGAGAAACGAACGACCGGTAAACGTTTGAATTTTGAACTCCCACGCCGAGGGATGCAGCGGCTGCACAGCGGTTGGGAATTCCGAACGGCGTGACTTCGAAAACACCGCGTTCTCGCGTACACAAAGGCAGAGAATAAAAATTGACAAAAACGCTATATAACGTGTTACCGATTGAGGATCTTAAAACAAACACAAACACAAAGCAAAACGACGCGGAAATATCAATAACGCACAAAATAGAATTAATAATAAGCTCTCGGAAAGATGGGATGAATAAATTTGAAAAAGTTTAATAAATGATGAAAAATAAAACAATAGGTTGAATATTCTTAACTTCTTCTCCACAACACGGAAAACTCCAACTCGGCGCGTGGTTGATGCGAAACGAATGACCGGTAAGCGTTCGAATTTCGAACTATCACGTCAAGGGATGCGGCGGCTGCACGGCGGTTGAGATCCGAGAACGGCGAGACTCTGAAACCACCGCGTTCTCGCGTACGCACAGGCAAAGATTTGAAATTTACAATGATACCGATCAAGAATTATAGGACATACACGAACGCAAAACAATACGAAGCGGCAATATTGATCATGCACGGAATAGAATTGATATTGAGCTCAAAGAAATAAAGGACGAATGAATTAAGAAAAAAAAATTTCAAATGATAAAGAGAAAATCAATGAGTTGAAATATTATTACCATCATTTCGAAAACACGAGAAACCCTGACTTTGCGCGTGGTTGACGAGAAACTATTATCCGGTAAAAGTTCGAATTTCGAACTCCCACGCCGAGGGATGCAGCGGCTGCACGGCGGTGGGGAACCGAGAACGGCGTGACTTCGAAAACACCGCGTTTTCGCGTTCGCAGAGGCAAAGATTTAAAATTTACAGAGACGCTGTACAATGTGGTACCGATCGAGAATTATAGAACGTACACAAACGCAGAACAACACGAAGCGGGAATATTAATGACGCACGGAATAGAATTAATATTAGCTTCAAAAAAAATTGGGATAAAAAAATTTGAAATTATTTTATAAATGATGAAAAATAAAACAATAAGTTACCGATTGATTATTGCAGGACAAAAACAAAGAAAGGATATCACGACGCGGCAATAATGATAACGCACCGAATAGAAATAATTATGAGCGCAAAGAGGAATGGTTTAAAGAAGTTATGAAAAAATTTATAAATGCTGAAAAGAGAACAATAAGTTGGAATATTATTACTATCTTTTTGAAGACACGGAAACTCTGACTCTGCGCGTGGTTGACGAAAAACGAATATCCGGTAAACGTTCGAATTTCGAACTCCCACGCCGAGGGATGCAGCGGCTGCACGGCGGTTGAGAACCGAGAACGGCGTGACTTCGAAAACACCGCGTTTTCGCGTTTGCAGAGGCAAAGATTTAAAATTTACAGAGACGCTGTACAATGTGGTACCGATCGAGAATTTGAGAACGAACACAAACGCAGAACAACACGAAGCGGGAATATTAATGACGCACGGAATAGAATTAATATGAGCTTCAAAAAAAAATGGGATAAAAAAATTTGAAATTATTTTATAAATGATGAAAAATAAAACAATAAGTTACCGATTGATTATTGCAGGACAAAAACAAAGATAGGATATCACGACGCGGAAATGATGATAACGCACCGAATAGAAATAATTATGAGCGCGAAGAGGAATGTTTTAAAGAAGTTATGAAAAAATTTATAAATGCTGAAAAGAGAACAATAAGTTGGAATATTATTACTATCTTTTTAAAAACACGGAAACTCTGACTCTGCGCGTGGTTGACGAGACACGAATATCCGGTAAACGTTCGAATTTCGAACTCCCACGCGGAGGGATGCAGCGGCTGCACGGCGGTTGAGAACCGAGAACGGCGTGACTTCGAAAACACCGCGTTTTCGCGTTCACAGAGGCAAAGATTCAAAATTTACAGAGACGCTGTACAATGTGGTACCGATCGAGAATTTTAGAACGCACACAAACGCAGAACAACACGAAGCGGGAATATTAATGACGCACGAAATAGAATTAATGTAGGCTTTAAAAAAAAAAGGATGAATAAATTTGAAAATATTTTACAAATGATGAAAAGTGAAACAATAAGTCACCGATTAAGTATTGCAGTACAAAAACACAGATAGGATATCACGACGCGGAAATAATGATAACGCACGGAATAGAATTAATATTGAGCTCGAAGAGAAAAAGTTTGAATAAGTTATAAAAGAATTTAGAAATAATAAAAAGAAAACAATAGGTCGAAATATCATTACCATCTTTTCGCGAACACGAGAAACTCCGACTCTGCGCGTGGTTGACGAGAAACAAATATCCGGTAAACGTTCGAATTTCGAACTTCCACGCCGAGGGATGCAGCGGCTGCACGGCGGTTGAGAACCAAGAACGGCGTGACTCCGAAAACACCGCGTTTTCGCGTCCGCAGAGGCAAAGTTTCAAAATTTACAGAGACGCTGTACAATGTGGTACCGATCGAGAATTTTAGAACGTACACAAACGCAGAACAACACGGAGCGGGAATATCAATGACGTACGGAATAGGATTGATATGAGCTTCAAAAAAAATTGAATGAATAAATTCGAAAATATTTTATAAATTATGAAAAGTGAAACAATAAGTTACCGATTAGGTATTGCAGGACAAAAACAAAGATAGGATATCACGACGCGGAAATAATAATAACGCACGGAATAGAATTAATATTAAGCTCGAAGAGAAATAGTTTGAATAAGTTATGAAAAAATTTATGAATGATAGAAAGAAAACAATAGGTTGGAATTTTATGACCATCTTCTCAAAAACACAAGAAACTCTGACTCCGCGCGTGGTTGACCAGAAACGAATATCCGGTAAACGTTCGAATTTTGAACTTCTACGCCAAGGGATGCAGCGGCTGCGGGGCGGTTGAGAACCAAGAACGGCGTGACTTCGGAAACACCGCGTTTGCGCGATCGCAAAGGCAAAGATTCAAAATTTACATAGACGCTGTACAATGTGGTACCGATCGAGATCTCTAGAACGTACACAAACGCAGAACAACAAGAAGCGGGAATAATAATAACGCAGGGAATAGAATGAATATGAGCTTTAAAAAAAATAGGATGAATAGTTTAGAAAATATTTTGTAAAAGATGGAAAGTGAAACAATATGTAACCGATCGAGTATTGCAGGACAAAAACTAGGATAGGATATCACGACGCGGAAATAATGATAACGCACGGAATAGAATTCATATTAAGCTCGAAGAGAAAAAGTTGGAATAAGTTATAAAATAATTTAGAAATAATAAAAAGAAAACAATAGGTCGAAATATCATTACCATCTTTTCGCAAACACGAGAAACTCCGACTCTGCGCGTGGTTGACGAGAAACAAATATCCGGTGAACGTTCGAATTTCGAACTCCCACGCCGAGGGATGCTGCGGCTGCACGGCGGTTGAGAACCGAGAACGGCGTGACTTCGAAAACGCCGCGTTTTCGCGTTCGCAGAGGCAAAGATTTAAAATTTACAGAGACGCTGTACAATGTGGTACCGATCGAGAATTATAGAACGTACACAAACGCAGAACAACACGAAGCGGGAATATTAATGACGCACGGAATAGAATTAATATTAGCTTCAAAAAAAATTGGGATAAAAAAATTTGAAATTATTTTATAAATGATGAAAAATAAAACAATAAGTTACCGATTGATTATTGCAGGACAAAAACAAAGAAAGGATATCACGACGCGGCAATAATGATAACGCACCGAATAGAAATAATTATGAGCGCAAAGAGGAATGGTTTAAAGAAGGTATGAAAAAATTTATAAATGCTGAAAAGAGAACAATAAGTTGGAATATTATTACTATCTTTTCAAAAACACGGAAACTCTGACTCTGCGCGTGGTTGACGAGAAACGAATATCCGGTAAACGTTCGAATTTCGAACTCCCACGCCGAGGGATGCAGCGGCTGCACGGCGGTTGAGAACCGAGAACGGCGTGACTTCGAAAACACCGCGTTTTCGCGTTCGCAGAGGCAAAGATTCAAAATTTACAGAGACGCTGTACAATGTGGTACCGATCGAGAATTTTAGAACGCACACAAACGCAGAACAACACGAAGCGGGAATATTAATGACGCACGAAATAGAATTAATGTAGGCTTTAAAAAAAAAAGGATGAATAAATTTGAAAATATTTTATGAATGATGAAAAGTGAAACAATGAGTTACCGATTAAGTATTGCAGTAGAAAAACACAGATAGGATATCACGACGCGGAAATAATGATAACGCACGGAATAGAATCAATATTAAGCTCGGAGAGAAAAAGTTCGAATAAGTTATAAAAAAATTTAGAAATGATAGAAAGAAAACGATAGGTCGAAATATCATTACCATCATTACGATAACATGAGAAACTTTGACTCTGCGCGTGGTTGACGAGAAACGAACGACCGGTAAACGTTTGAATTTTGAACTCCCACGCCGAGGGATGCAGCGGCTGCACAGCGGTTGGGAATTCCAAACGGCGTGACCTCGAAAACACCGCGTTCTCGCGTACACAAAGGCAGAGAATAAAAATTGACAAAAACGCTGTATTACGTGTTACCGATTGAGGATTTCAAAACAAACACAAACACAAAGCAAAACGACGCGGAAATATCAATAACGCACGAAATAGAATTAATAATAAGCTCTCGGAAAGATGGGATGAATAAATTTGAAAAAGTTTATTAAATGATGAAAAATAAAACAATAGGTTGAATATTCTTACCTTCTTCTCCACAACACGGAAAACTCCAACTCGGCGCGTGGTTGATGCGAAACGAATAACCGGTAAGCGTTCGAATTTCGAACTCTCACGTCAAGGGATGCGGCGGCTGCACGGCGGTTGAGATCCGAGAACGGCGAGACTCTGAAACCACCGCATTCCCGCGTACGCACAGGCAAAGATTTAAAATTTACAATGATACCGATCAAGAATTATAGGACATACACGAACGCAAAACAATACGAAGCGGCAATATTGATCATGCACGGAATAGAATTGATATTGAGCTCAAAGAAATGAAGGACGAATGAATTTAGAAAAAAAAATTTCAAATGATAAAGAGAAAATCAATGAGTTGAAATATTATTACCATCATTTCAAAAACACGAGAAACCCTGACTTTGCGCGTGGTTGACGAGAAACTATTATCCGGTAAAAGTTCGAATTTCGAACTCCCACGCCGAGGGATGCAGCGGCTGCACGGCGGTGGGGAACCGAGAACGGCGTGACTTCGAAAACACCGCGTTTTCGCGTTCGCAGAGGCAAAGATTTAAAATTTACAGAGACGCTGTACAATGTGGTACCGATCGAGAATTGTAGAACGTACACGAACGCAGAACAACACGAAGCGGGAATATTAATGACGCACGGAATAGAATTAATATTAGCTTCAAAAAAAATTGGGATAAAAAAATTTGAAATTATTTTATAAATGATGAAAAATAAAACAATAAGTTACCGATTGATTATTGCAGGACAAAAACAAAGAAAGGATATCACGACGCGGCAATAATGATAACGCACCGAATAGAAATAATTATGAGCGCAAAGAGGAATGGTTTAAAGAAGTTATGAAAAAATTTATAAATGCTGAAAAGAGAAGAATAAGTTGGAATATTATTACTATCTTTTTGAAAACACGGAAACTCTGACTCTGCGCGTGGTTGACGAGAAACGAATATCCGGTAAACGTTCGAATTTCGAACTCCCACGCCGAGGGATGCTGCGGCTGCAAGGCGGTTGAGAACCGAGAACGGCGTGACTTCGAAAACGCCGCGTTTTCGCGTTCGCAGAGGCAAAGATTTAAAATTTACAGAGACGCTGTACAATGTGGTACTGATCGAGAATTATAGAACGTACACAAACGCAGAACAACACGAAGCGGGAATATTAATGACGCACGGAATAGAATTAATATTAGCTTCAAAAAAAATTGGGATAAAAAAATTTGAAATTATTTTATAAATGATGAAAAATAAAACAATAAGTTACCGATTGATTATTGCAGGACAAAAACAAAGAAAGGATATCACGACGCGGCAATAATGATAACGCACCGAATAGAAATAATTATGAGCGCAAAGAGGAATGGTTTAAAGAAGTTATGAAAAAATTTATAAATGCTGAAAAGAGAACAATAAGTTGGAAGATTATTACTATCTTTTTAAAAACACGGAAACTCTGACTCTGCGCGTGGTTGACGAGAAACGAATATCCGGTAAACGTTCGAATTTCGAACTCCCACGCCGAGGGATGCAGCGGCTGCACGGCGGTGGGGAACCGAGAACGGCGTGACTTCGAAAACACCGCGTTTTCGCGTTCGCAGAGGCAAAGATTTAAAATTTACAGAGACGCTGTACAATGTGGTACCGATCGAGAATTGTAGAACGTACACGAACGCAGAACAACACGAAGCGGGAATATTAATGACGCACGGAATAGAATTAATATTGGCTTCAAAAAAAATTGGGATAAAAAAATTTGAAATTATTTTATAAATGATGAAAAATAAAACAATAAGTTACCGATTTATTATTGCAGGACAAAAACAAAGAAAGGATATCACGACGCGGCAATAATGATAACGCACCGAATAGAAATAATCATGAGCGCAAAGAGGAATGGTTTAAAGAAGTTATGAAAAAATTTATAAATGCTGAAAAGAGAACAATAAGTTGGAATATTATTACTATCTTTTCAAAAACACGGAAACTCTGACTCTGCGCGTGGTTGACGAGAAACGAATATCCGGTAAACGTTCGAATTTCGAACTCCCACGCCGAGGGATGCAGCGGCTGCACGGCGGTTGAGAACCGAGAACGGCGTGACTTCGAAAACACCGCGTTTTCGCGTTCGCAGAGGCAAAGATTCAAAATTTACAGAGACGCTGTACAATGTGGTACCGATCGAGAATTTTAGAACGCACACAAACGCAGAACAACACGAAGCGGGAATATTAATGACGCACGAAATAGAATTAATGTAGGCTTTAAAAAAAAAAGGATGAATAAATTTGAAAATATTTTATGAATGATGAAAAGTGAAACAATGAGTTACCGATTAAGTATTGCAGTAGAAAAACACAGATAGGATATCACGACGCGGAAATAATGATAACGCACGGAATAGAATCAATATTAAGCTCGGAGAGAAAAAGTTCGAATAAGTTATAAAAAAATTTAGAAATGATAGAAAGAAAACGATAGGTCGAAATATCATTACCATCATTACGATAACATGAGAAACTTTGACTCTGCGCGTGGTTGACGAGAAACGAACGACCGGTAAACGTTTGAATTTTGAACTCCCACGCCGAGGGATGCAGCGGCTGCACAGCGGTTGGGAATTCCAAACGGCGTGACCTCGAAAACACCGCGTTCTCGCGTACACAAAGGCAGAGAATAAAAATTGACAAAAACGCTGTATTACGTGTTACCGATTGAGGATTTCAAAACAAACACAAACACAAAGCAAAACGACGCGGAAATATCAATAACGCACGAAATAGAATTAATAATAAGCTCTCGGAAAGATGGGATGAATAAATTTGAAAAAGTTTATTAAATCATGAAAAATAAAACAATAGGTTGAATATTCTTACCTTCTTCTCCACAACACGGAAAACTCCAACTCGGCGCGTGGTTGATGCGAAACGAATAACCGGTAAGCGTTCGAATTTCGAACTCTCACGTCAAGGGATGCGGCGGCTGCACGGCGGTTGAGATCCGAGAACGGCGAGACTCTGAAACCACCGCATTCCCGCGTACGCACAGGCAAAGATTTAAAATTTACAATGATACCGATCAAGAATTATAGGACATACACGAACGCAAAACAATACGAAGCGGCAATATTGATCATGCACGGAATAGAATTGATATTGAGCTCAAAGAAATGAAGGACGAATGAATTTAGAAAAAAAAATTTCAAATGATAAAGAGAAAATCAATGAGTTGAAATATTATTACCATCATTTCAAAAACACGAGAAACCCTGACTTTGCGCGTGGTTGACGAGAAACTATTATCCGGTAAAAGTTCGAATTTCGAACTCCCACGCCGAGGGATGCAGCGGCTGCACGGCGGTGGGGAACCGAGAACGGCGTGACTTCGAAAACACCGCGTTTTCGCGTTCGCAGAGGCAAAGATTTAAAATTTACAGAGACGCTGTACAATGTGGTACCGATCGAGAATTGTAGAACGTACACGAACGCAGAACAACACGAAGCGGGAATATTAATGACGCACGGAATAGAATTAATATTAGCTTCAAAAAAAATTGGGATAAAAAAATTTGAAATTATTTTATAAATGATGAAAAATAAAACAATAAGTTACCGATTGATTATTGCAGGACAAAAACAAAGAAAGGATATCACGACGCGGCAATAATGATAACGCACCGAATAGAAATAATTATGAGCGCAAAGAGGAATGGTTTAAAGAAGTTATGAAAAAATTTATAAATGCTGAAAAGAGAAGAATAAGTTGGAATATTATTACTATCTTTTTGAAAACACGGAAACTCTGACTCTGCGCGTGGTTGACGAGAAACGAATATCCGGTAAACGTTCGAATTTCGAACTCCCACGCCGAGGGATGCTGCGGCTGCAAGGCGGTTGAGAACCGAGAACGGCGTGACTTCGAAAACGCCGCGTTTTCGCGTTCGCAGAGGCAAAGATTTAAAATTTACAGAGACGCTGTACAATGTGGTACTGATCGAGAATTATAGAACGTACACAAACGCAGAACAACACGAAGCGGGAATATTAATGACGCACGGAATAGAATTAATATTAGCTTCAAAAAAAATTGGGATAAAAAAATTTGAAATTATTTTATAAATGATGAAAAATAAAACAATAAGTTACCGATTGATTATTGCAGGACAAAAACAAAGAAAGGATATCACGACGCGGCAATAATGATAACGCACCGAATAGAAATAATTATGAGCGCAAAGAGGAATGGTTTAAAGAAGTTATGAAAAAATTTATAAATGCTGAAAAGAGAACAATAAGTTGGAAGATTATTACTATCTTTTTAAAAACACGGAAACTCTGACTCTGCGCGTGGTTGACGAGAAACGAATATCCGGTAAACGTTCGAATTTCGAACTCCCACGCCGAGGGATGCAGCGGCTGCACGGCGGTGGGGAACCGAGAACGGCGTGACTTCGAAAACACCGCGTTTTCGCGTTCGCAGAGGCAAAGATTTAAAATTTACAGAGACGCTGTACAATGTGGTACCGATCGAGAATTGTAGAACGTACACGAACGCAGAACAACACGAAGCGGGAATATTAATGACGCACGGAATAGAATTAATATTGGCTTCAAAAAAAATTGGGATAAAAAAATTTGAAATTATTTTATAAATGATGAAAAATAAAACAATAAGTTACCGATTTATTATTGCAGGACAAAAACAAAGAAAGGATATCACGACGCGGCAATAATGATAACGCACCGAATAGAAATAATCATGAGCGCAAAGAGGAATGGTTTAAAGAAGTTATGAAAAAATTTATAAATGCTGAAAAGAGAACAATAAGTTGGAATATTATTACTATCTTTTTGAAAACACGAAAACTCTGACTCTGCGCGTGGTTGACGAGAAACGAATATCCGGTAAACGTTCGAATTTCGAACTCCCACGCCGAGGGATGCTGCGGCTGCACGGCGGTTAAGAACCGAGAACGGCGTGACTTCGAAAACGCCGCGTTTTCGCGTTCGCAGAGGCAAAGATTTAAAATTTACAGAGACGCTGTACAATGTGGTACCGATCGAGAATTATAGAACGTACACAAACGCAGAACAACACGAAGCGGGAATATTATTGACGCATGGAATAGAATTAATATTAGCTTCAAAAAAAATTGGGATAAAAAAATTTGAAATTATTTTATAAATGATGAAAAATAAAACAATAAGTTACCGATTGATTATTGCAGGACAAAAACAAAGAAAGGATATCACGACGCGGCAATAATGATAACGCACCGAATAGAAATAATTATGAGCGCAAAGAGGAATGGTTTAAAGAAGTTATGAAAAAATTTATAAATGCTGAAAAGAGAACAATAAGTTGGAATATTATTACTATCTTTTTAAAAACACGGAAACTCTGACTCTGCGCGTGGTTGACGAGAAACGAATATCCGGTAAACGTTCGAATTTCGAACTCCCACGCCGAGGGATGCAGCGGCTGCACGGCGGTTGAGAACCGAGAACGGCGTGACTTCGAAAACACCGCGTTTTCGCGTTCGCAGAGGCAAAGATTCAAAATTTACAGAGACGCTGTACAATGTGGTACCGATCGAGAATTTTAGAACGCACACAAACGCAGAACAACACGAAGCGGGAATATTAATGACGCACGAAATAGAATTAATGTAGGCTTCAAAAAAAATTAAATGAATAGATTCGAGAATATTTTATAAATTATGAAAAGTGAAACAATAAGTTACCGATTAGGTATTGCAGTACAAGAACACAGATAGGATATCACGACGCGGAAATAATGATAACGCACAAATAGAATCGATATTAAGCTCGGAGAGAAAAAGTTTGAATAAGTTATAAAAAAATTTAGAAATGATAGAAAGAAAACGATAGGTCGAAATATCATTACCATCATTACGATAACACGAGAAACTTTGACTTTGCGCGTGGTTGACGAGAAACGAACGACCGGTAAACGTTTGAATTTTGAACTCCCACGCCGAGGGATGCAGCGGCTGCACAGCGGTTGGGAATTCCGAACGGCGTGACCTCGAAAACACCGCGTTCTCGCGTACACAAAGGCAGAGAATAAAAATTGACAAAAACGCTGTATAACGTGTTACCGATTGAGGATCTTAAAACAAACACAAACACAAAGCAAAACGACGCGGAAATATCAATAACGCACAAAATAGAATTAATAATAAGCTCTCGGAAAGATGGGATGAATAAATTTGAAAAAGTTTAATAAATGATGAAAAATAAAACAATAGGTTGAATATTCTTACCTTCTTCTCCACAACACGGAAAACTCCAACTCGGCGCGTGGTTGATGCGAAACGAATGACCGGTAAGCGTTCGAATTTCGAACTATCACGTCAAGGGATGCGGCGGCTGCACGGCGGTTGAGATCCGAGAACGGCAAGACTCTGAAACCACCGCGTTCTCGCGTACGCACAGGCAAAGATTTGAAATTTACAATGATACCGATCAAGAATTATAGGACATACTCGAACGCAAAACAATACGAAGCGGCAATATTGATCATGCACGGAATAGAATTGATATTGAGCTCAAAGAAATAAAGGACGAATGAATTAAGAAAAAAAAATTTCAAATGATAAAGAGAAAATCAATGAGTTGAAATATTATTACCATCATTTCAAAAACACGAGAAACCCTGACTTTGCGCGTGGTTGACGAGAAACTATTATCCGGTAAAAGTTCGAATTTCGAACTCCCACGCCGAGGGATGCAGCGGCTGCACGGCGGTGGGGAACCGAGAACGGCGTGACTTCGAAAACACCGCGTTTTCGCGTTCGCAGAGGCAAAGATTTAAAATTTACAGAGACGCTGTACAATGTGGTACCGATCGAGAATTATAGAACGTACACAAACGCAGAACAACACGAAGCGGGAATATTAATGACGCACGGAATAGAATTAATATTAGCTTCAAAAAAAATTGGGATAAAAAAATTTGAAATTATTTGATAAATGATGAAAAATAAAACAATAAGTTACCGATTGATTATTGCAGGACAAAAACAAAGAAAGGATATCACGACGCGGCAATAATGATAACGCACCGAATAGAAATAATTATGAGCGCAAAGAGGAATGGTTTAAAGAAGTTATGAAAAAATTTATAAATGCTGAAAAGAGAACAATAAGTTGGAATATTATTACTATCTTTTTGAAGACACGGAAACTCTGACTCTGCGCGTGGTTGACGAGAAACGAATATCCGGTAAACGTTCGAATTTCGAACTCCCACGCCGAGGGATGCAGCGGATGCACGGCGGTTGAGAACCGAGAACGGCGTGACTTCGAAAACACCGCGTTTTCGCGTTTGCAGAGGCAAAGATTTAAAATTTACAGAGACGCTGTACAATGTGGTACCGATCGAGAATTTGAGAACGGACACAAACGCAGAACAACACGAAGCGGGAATATTAATGACGCACGGAATAGAATTAATATGAGCTTCAAAAAAAAATGGGATAAAAAAATTTGAAATTATTTTATAAATGATGAAAAATAAAACAATAAGTTACTGATTGATTATTGCAGGACAAAAACAAAGATAGGATATCACGACGCGAAAATGATGATGACGCACCGAATAGAAATAATTATGAGCGCGAAGAGGAATGTTTTAAAGAAGTTATGAAAAAATTTATAAATGCTGAAAAGAGAACAATAAGTCGGAATATTATTACTATCTTTTTAAAAACAGGGAAACTCTGACTCTGCGCGTGGTTGACGAGAAACAAATATCCGGTAAACGTTCGAATTTCGAACTCCCACGCCGAGGGATGCAGCGGCTGCACGGCGGTTGAGAACCGAGAACGGCGTGACTTCGAAAACACCGCGTTTTCGCGTTCGCAGAGGCAAAGATTCAAAATTTACAGAGACGCTGTACAATGTGTTACCGATCGAGAATTTTAGAACGCACACAAACGCAGAACAACACGAAGCGGGAATATTAATGACGCACGAAATAGAATTAATGTAGGCTTTAAAAAAAAAAGGATGAATAAATTTGAAAATATTTTACAAATGATGAAAAGTGAAACAATAAGTCACCGATTAAGTATTGCAGTACAAAAACACAGATAGGATATCACGACGCGGAAATAATGATAACGCACGGAATAGAATTAATATTGAGCTCGAAGAGAAAAAGTTTGAATAAGTTATAAAAAAATTCGGAAATAATAAAAAGAAAACGATAGGTCGAAATATCATTACCATCTTTACGAAAACACGAGAAACCTTGACTCTGCGCGTGGTTGACGAGAAACGAACGACCGGTAAACGTTTGAATTTAGAACTCGCACGCTGAGGGATGCAGCGGCTGCACGGCGGTTGGGAACCGAGAACGGCGTGACTCCGAGAACACCGCGTTTTCGCGTTCGCAGAGGCAAAGTTTCAAAATTTACAGAGACGCTGTACAATGTGATACCGATCGAGAATTTTAGAACGTACACAAACGCAGAACAACACGAAGCGGGAATATTAATGACGCACGGAATAGAATTAATGTAAGCTTTATAAAAAAAGGATGAATAAATTTGAAAATATTCTAGAAAAGATGAAAAGTACAACAATAAGCTACCGATTGAGTATTGCAGGACAAAAACAAAGATAGGATATCACGACGCGGAAATAATGATAACGCACGGAATAGAATTAATATTGAGCTCGAAGAGAAAAAGTTTGAATAAGTTATAAAGAAATTCGGAAATAATAAAAAGAAAACGATAGGTCGAAATATCATTACCATCTTTACGAAAACACGAGAAACTTTGACTCTGCGCGTGGTTGACGAGAAACGAACGACCGGTAAACGTTTGAATTTAGATCTCCCACGCTGAGGGATGCAGCGGCTGCACGGCGGTTGGGAACCGAGAACGGCGTGACTTCGAAAACACCGCGTTTTCGCGTTCGCAGAGGCAAAGATTTAAAATTTACAGAGACGCCGTACAATGTGGTACCGATCGAGAATTTTAGAACGTACACAAACGCAGAACAACACGAAGCGGGAATATTAATGACGCACGGAATAGAATTAATGTAAGCTTTACAGAAAAAGGATGAATAAATTTGGAAATATTCTAGAAAAGATGAAGAGTACAACAATAAGCTACCGATTGAGTATTGCAGGACAAAAACAAAGATAGGATATCACGACGCGGAAATAATGATAACGCACGGAATAGAATTAATATTGAGCTCGAAGAGAAAAAGTTTGAATAAGTTATAAAAAAATTCGGAAATAATAAAAAGAAAACGATAGGTCGAAATATCATTACCATCTTTACGAGAACACGAGAAACCTTGACTCTGCGCGTGGTTGACGAGAAACGAACGACCGGTAAACGTTTGAATTTAGAACTCCCACGCTGAGGGATGCAGCGGCTGCACGGCGGTTGGGAACCGAGAACGGCGTGACTCCGAGAACACCGCGTTTTCGCGTTCGCAGAGGCAAAGTTTCGAAATTTACAGAAACGCTGTACAATGTGATACCGATCGAGAATTTTAGAACGTACACAAACGCAGAACAACACAAAGCGGGAATATTAATGACGAACGGAATAGAATTAATGTAAGCTTTATAAAAAAAGGATGAACAAATTTGAAAATATTTTAGAAAAGACGAAAAGTACAACAATAAGCTACCGATTGAGTATTGCAGGACACAAACAAAGATAGGATTTCACGACGCGGAAATAATGATAACGCACAGAATAGAATTAATAGTAAGCTCGAAGAGACGAAGTTTAAATGAGTTATAAAAAAATTTAGAAATAATAAAGAGGAAACAATAGGTCGAAATATCAATACCATCATTTTGAAAACACGAGAAACCCTGACTCTGCGCGTGGTTGACGAGAGACTGATATCCGGTAAAAGTTCGAATTTCGAACTCCCACGCCGAGGGATGCAGCGGCTGCGGGGCGGTTGAGAACCAAGAACGGCGTGACTCCGAAAACACCGCGTTTGCGCGATCGCAGAGGCAAAGATTTAAAATTTACATAGACGCTGTACAATGTGGTACCGATCGAGAATTTTAGAACGTACACAAACGCAGAACAACACGAAGCGGGAATATTAATGTCGCACGGAATAGAATTAATATGAGCTTCAAAAAAAAAATGGGATAAAGAAATTGGAAAATATTTTATAAATGATGAAAAGTAAAACAATAAGTAACCAATCGAGTATTGCAGGACAAAAACTAAGATAGGATATCACGACGCGGAAATAATGATAACGCACGGAATAGAATCAATATTAAGCTCGAAGAAAAAAAGTTTGAATACGTTATAAAAGAATTTAAAAATAATAAAAAGAAAACAATAGGTCGAAATATCATTACCATCTTTTCGCAAACACGAGAAACTCCGACTCATCGCGTGGTTGACGAGAAACAAATATCCGGTAAACGTTCGAATTTCGAACTTCCACGCCGAGGGATGCAGCGGCTGCACGGCGGTTGAGAACCAAGAACGGCGTGACTCCGAAAACACCGCGTTTTCGCGTCCGCAGAGGCAAAGTTTCAAAATTTACAGAGACGCTGTACAATGTGGTACCGATCGAGAATTTTGGAACGTACACAAACGCAGAACAACACGGAGCGGGAATATTAATGACGTACGGAATAGGATTGATATGAGCTTCAAAAAAAATTGAATGAATAAATTCGAAAATATTTTATAAATTATGAAAAGTGAAACAATAAGTTACCGATTAGGTATTGCAGGACAAAAACAAAGATAGGATATCACGACGCGGAAATAATAATAACGCACGGAATAGAATTAATATTAGGCTCGAAGAGAAATAGTTTGAATAAGTTATGAAAAAATTTATGAATGATAGAAAGAAAACAATAGGTTGGAATTTTATGACCATCTTCTCAAAAACACAAGAAACTCTGACTCCGCGCGTGGTTGACCAGAAACGAATATCCGGTAAACGTTCGAATTTTGAACTTCTACGCCAAGGGATGCAGCGGCTGCGGGGCGGTTGAGAACCAAGAACGGCGTGACTTCGAAAACACCGCGTTTGCGCGATCGCAAAGGCAAAGATTCAAAATTTACATAGACGCTGTACAATGTGGTACCGATCGAGATCTCTAGAACGTACACAAACGCAGAACAACAAGAAGCGGGAATAATAATAACGCAGGGAATAGAATTTATATGAGCTTTAAAAAAAATAGGATGAATAGTTTAGAAAATATTTTGTAAAAGATGGAAAGTGAAACAATATGTAACCGATCGAGTATTGCAGGACGAAAACTAGGATAGGATATCACGACGCGGAAATAATGATAACGCACGGAATAGAATTAATATTGAGCTCGAAGAGAAAAAGTTTGAATAAGTTATAAAATAATTTAGAAATAATAAAAAGAAAACAATAGGTCGAAATATCATTACCATCTTTTCGCAAACACGAGAAACTCCGACTCTGCGCGTGGTTGACGAGAAACAAATATCCGGTGAACGTTCGAATTTCGAACTCCCACGCCGAGGGATGCAGCGGCTGCACGGGGGTTGGGAACCGAGAACGGCGTGACTTCGAAAACACCGCGTTTTCGCGTTCGCAGAGGCAAAGATTTAAAATTTACAGAGACGCTGTACAATGTGGTACCGATCGAGAATTTTAGAACGTACTCAAACGCAGAACAACACGAAGCGGGAATATTGATTACGCACGGAATAGAATTAATATGAGCTTCAAAAAAAAATGGGATAAAAAAATTTGAAATTATTTTATAAATGATGAAAAACAAAACAATAAGTTACCGATTGATTATTGCAGGACAAAAACAAAGATAGGATATCACGACGCGGAAATAATGATAACGCACCGAATAGAAATAATTATGAGCGCAAAGAGGAATGTTTTAAAGAAGTTATGAAAAAATTTATAAATGCTGAAAAGAGAACAATAAGTTGGAATATTATTACTATCTTTTTAAAAACACGGAAACTCTGACTCTGTGCGTGGTTGACGAGAAACGAATATCCGGTAAACGTTCGAATTTCGAACTCCCACGCCGAGGGATGCAGCGGCTGCACGGCGGTTGAGAACCGAGAACGGCGTGACTTCGAAAACACCGCGTTTTAGCGTTCGAAGAGGCAATGATTTAAAATTTACAGAGACGCTGTACAATGTGGTACAGATCAAGAATTTTAGAACGTACACAAACGCAGAACAACACGAAGCGGGAATATTAATGACGCACGGAATAGAATTATTATAAGCTTCAAAAAAAAAAGGGATAAAAAAATTTGAAAATATTTCATAAATGATGAAAAATGAAACAATAAGTTGCCGATTGAGTATTGCAGGACAAAAACAAAGATAGGATATCACGACGCGGAAATAATGATAACGCACGGAATAGAATTGATAGTGAGCTCAAAGAGACAAAGTTTGAATAAGTTATCAAAAAATGTATGAATAATAAAAATAGAACAATAGGTCGAAATATCATTACCATCATTTTGAAAACACGAGAAACCCTGACTCCGCGCGTGGTTGACGAGAGACTGATATCCGGCGAACGTTCGAATTTTGAACTCCTACGCCGAGGGATGCAGCGGTTGCTCGGCGGTTGACAACCCAGAACGGCGTGACTTCGAAAACACCGCGTTTTTGCGTACGCAGAGGCAAAGATCTCAAATCTACAAAGACGCTGTACAATGTGGTACCGATCGAGAATTCTCAATCATACACAAACGCAGAACAACACGAAGCGTGAATATTAATGACGTACGGAATAGGATTGATATAAGCTTCAAAAAAAATTAAATCAATAAATTTGAGAATATTTTACAAATTATGAAAAGTAAAACAATAAGTTGCCGATTAGGTATTGCAGGACAAAAACAAAGATAGGATATCACGACGCGGAAATAATAATAACGCACGGGATAGAATTAATATTAAGCTCGAAGAGAAATAGTTTGAATAAGTTATGAAAAAATTTATGAATGATAGAAAGAAAAGAATAGGTTGGAATTTTATGACCATCTTCTCAAAAACACAAGAAACTCTGACTCTGCGCGTGGTTGACCGGAAACGAATATCCGGTTAACGTTCGAATTTCGAACTTCTACGCCAAGGGATGCAGCGGCAGCGGGGCGGTTGAGAACCAAGAACGGCGTGACTTCGAAAACACCGCGTTTGCACGATCGCAGAGGCAAAGATTTGAAATTTACAGAGACGCTGTACAATGTGGAACCGATCAAGAATTTTAGAACGTACACAAACGCAGAACAACAAGAAGCGGGAATAATAATGACGCAGGGAATAGAATTAATATGAGCTTTAAAAAAAATAGGATGAATAAATTAGAAAACATTTTATAAAAGATGAAAAGTAAAACAATAAGTAACCGATCGAGTATTGCAGGACTAAAACTAAGATAGGATATCACGACGCGGAAATAATGATAACGCACGGAATAGAATTAATATCAAGCTCGAAAGAATATGTTTGAATACGTTATAAAAGAATTTAGAAATAATGAAAAGAGAACAATAGGTCGAAATATCATTACCATCTTTTTGCAAACACGAGAAACTCCGGCTCTGCGCGTGGTTGACGAGAAACAAATTCCGGTAAACGTTTGAATTTCGAACTCGCACGCCGAGGGATGCAGCGGCTGCACGGCGGTTGAGATACGAGAACGGCGTGACTTTGAAAAGACCGCGTTTTCGCGTTCGCAGGGGCAAAGATTCAAAATTTACAGAGACACTGTACAATGTGGTACCGTTCGAGAATTTTAGAACGTACACAAACGCAGAACAACACGAAGCGGGAATATCAATGTCGCACGGAATAGAATTAATATAAGCTTCAGAAAAAAATGGGATAAAGAAATTTGAAAATATTTTATAAATGATGAAAAATAAAACAATAAGTTACCGATTGAGTATTGCAGGACAAAAACAAAGATAGGATATCACGACGCGGAAATAATGATAACGCACGGAATAGAATAGTAAGCTCGAAGAGACAAAGTTTAAATGAGTTATAAAAAAAATTAGAAATAATAAAAAGAAAACAATAGGTCGAAATATCATTACCATCATTTTGAAAACACGAGAAACCCTGACTCTGCGCGTGGTTGACGAGAGACTGATATCCGGTGAACGTTCGAATTTCGAACTCCCACGCCGAGGTATGCAGCGGCTGCACGGCGGTTGACAACCAGAACGGCGTGACTTCGAAAACACCGCGTTTTCGCGTTCGCAGGGGCAAAGATTTAAAATCTACAGAGACGCTGTACAATGTGGTACCGAACGAGAATTTCAGAACGTACACAAACGCCGAACAACACGAAGCGTGAATATAAATGACGCACGAAATAGAATTAATATAAGCTTCAAAAAACATGGTATGAAGATATTTGAAAATATTTTATAAAAGATAAAAAATGAAACAATAAGTTACCGATTGAGTATTGCAGGACAAAAACAAAGATAGGATATCACGACGCGGATATAATGATCACGCACCGAACAGTATTAATATGGAGCTCGAAGAGAAATAGTTTGAATAAGTTTTGAAAAAATTTATGAATGATCGAAAGAAAACAATAAGTTGAAATTTTATGACCATCTTTTCGGAAACACAAGAAACTCAGACTCTGCGCGTGATTGACGAGGAACGAATATCCGGTAAACGTTTTAATTTCGAACTTCCGCGCCGAGGGATGCAGCGGCTGCACGGCGGTTGGGTATCGTGAGCGGCGTGGCTTCGAAAACACCGCGCTTTAGCGTTCGAAGAGGCAAAGATTTCAAATTCACAGAGACGCTGTACAATGTGGTACCGATCGAGAAATTTAGAACGTACACAAACGCAGAACAACAAGGAAAGGGAATAATGATGACGCAGGGTATAGAATTAATATGAGCGTTAAAAAAAATAGGATGAATAAATTAGAAAATATTTTATAAAAGATGAAAAGTGGAACAATAAGTAACCGATCAAGTATTGCAGGACAAAAACTAAGATAGGATATCACGACGCGGAAATAATGATAACGCACGGAATAGAATGAATAATAAGCTCGAAGAGAAAAAGTTTGAATAAGTTATAAAAAAATTTGGAAATAATAAAAAGAAAACAATAGGTCGAAATATCATTACCATCTTTTCGCAAGCACGAGAAACTCCGACTCATCGCGTGGTTGACGAGAAACGAATATCCGGTAAACGTTCGAATTTCGAACTCCCACGCCGAGGGATGCAGCGGCTGCACAACGGTTGAGAACCGAGAACGGCGTGACTTCGAAAACACCGCGTTTTGGCGTTCGCAGAGGCAAAGATTCAAAATTTACAGAGACGCTGTACAATGTGGTACCGATCGAGAATTTTAGAACGCACACAAACGCAGAACAACACGAAGCGGGAATATTAATGACGCACGGAATAGAATTAATGTAAGCTTTATAAAAAAAGGATGAACAAATTTGAAAATATTTTAGAAAAGACGAAAAGTACAACAATAAGCTACCGATTGAGTATTGCAGGACACAAACAAAGATAGGATTTCACGACGCGGAAATAATGATAACGCACAGAATAGAATTAATAGTAAGCGCGAAGAGACAAAGTTTGAATAGGTTATAAAAAAATTTAGAAATAATAAAAACAGAACAATAGGTCGAAATATCATTACCATCATTTTGAAAACACGAGAAACCCTGACTCTGCGCGTGGTTGACGAGAGACTGATATCCGGTGAACGTTCGAATTTCGAACTCCCACGCCGAGGGATGCAGCAGCTGCACGGCGGTTGACAACCCAGAACGGCGTGACTTCGAAAACACCGCGTTTTCGCGTACGCAGAGGCAAAGATTTCAAATCTACAAAGACGCTGTACAATGTGGTACCGATCGAGAATTTTCAAACATACACGAACGCAGAACAACACGAAGCGGGAATATTAATGACGTACGGAATAGAATTGATATAAGCTTCAAAAAAAATTGAATGAATAAATTCGAGAATATTTCATAAATTATGAAAAGTGAAACAATAAGTTACCGATTAGGTATTGCAGTACAAAAACACAGATAGGATATCACGACGCGGAAATAATGATAACGCACGGAATAGAATCAATATTGAGCTCGAAGAGAAAAAGTTTGTATAAGTTATAAAAAAATTTAGAAATAATAAAAAGAAACCAATGGGTCGAAATATCATTACCATCTTTTCGCAAACACGAGAAACTCCGACTCTGCGTGTGGTTGACGAGAAACGAACGACCGGTAAACGTTTGAATTTAGAACTCCCACGCTGAGGGATGCAGCGGCTGCACGGCGGTTGGGAATTCCGAACGGCGTGACCTCGAAAACACCGCGTTCTCGCGTACACAAAGGCAGAGAATAAAAATTGACAAAAACGCTGTATAACGTGTTACCGATTGAGGATTTTAAAACAAACACAAACACAAAGCAAAACGACGCGGAAATATCAATAACGCACGAAATAGAACTAATAATAAGCTTTCGGAAAGATGGGATGAATAAATTTGAAAAAGTTTAATAAATGATGAAAAATAAAACAATAGGTTGAATATTCTTACCTTCTTCTCCACAACACGGAAAACTCCAACTCGGCGCGTGGTTGATGCGAAACGAATAACCGGTAAGCGTTCGAATTTCGAACTCTCACGTCAAGGGATGCGGCGGCTGCACGGCGGTTGAGATCCGAGAACGGCGAGACTCTGAAACCACCGCGTTCTCGCGTACGCACAGGCAAAGATTTGAAATTTACAATGATACCGATCAAGAATTATAGGACATACACGAACGCAAAACAATACGAAGCGGCAATATTGATCGTGCACGGAATAGAATTGATATTGAGCTCAAAGAAATGAAGGACGAATGAATTAAGAAAAAAAAATTTCAAATGATGAAGAGAAAATCAATGAGTTGAAATATTATTACCATCATTTCAAAAACACGAGAAACCCTGACTTTGCGCGTGGTTGACGAGAAACTATTATCCGGTAAAAGTTCGAATTTCGAACTCCCACGCCGAGGGATGCAGCGGCTGCACGGCGGTGGGGAACCGAGAACGGCGTGACTTCGGTAACACCGCGTTTTCGCGTTCGCAGAGGCAAAGATTCAAAATTTACAGAGACGCTGTACAATGTGGTACCGATCGAGAATTATAGAACGTACACGAACGCAGAACAACACGAAGCGGGAATATTAATGACGCACGGAATAGAATTAATATTAGCTTCAAAAAAAATTGGGATAAAAAAATTTGAAATTATTTTATAAATGATGAAAAATAAAACAATAAGTTACCGATTGATTATTGCAGGACAAAAACAAAGAAAGGATATCACGACGCGGCAATAATGATAACGCACCGAATAGAAATAATTATGAGCGCAAAGAGGAATGGTTTAAAGAAGTTATGAACAAATTTATAAATGCTGAAAAGAGAACAATAAGTTGGAATATTATTACTATCTTTTCAAAAACACGGAAACTCTGACTCTGCGCGTGGTTGACGAGAAACGAATATCCGGTAAACGTTCGAATTTCGAACTCCCACGCCGAGGGATGCAGCGGCTGCACGGCGGTTGAGAACCGAGAACGGCGTGACTTCGAAAACACCGCGTTTTCGCGTTCGCAGAGGCAAAGATTCAATATTTACAGAGACGCTGTACAATGTGGTACCGATCGAGAACTTTAGAACGCACACAAACGCAGAACAACACGAAGCGGGAATATTAATAACGCACGAAATAGAATTAATGTAGGCTTTAGTAAAAAAAAAGGATGAATAAATTTGAAAATATTTTATGAATGATGAAAAGTGAAACAATAAGTTACCGATTAAGTATTGCAGTAGAAAAACACAGATAGGATATCACGACGCGGAAATAATGATAACGCACGGAATAGAATTAATATTGAGCTCGAAGAGAAAAAGTTTGAATAAGTTATGAAAAAATTCGGAAATAATAAAAAGAAAACGATAGGTCGAAATATCATTACCATCTTGACGAAAACACGAGAAACTTTGACTCTGCGCGTGGTTGACGAGAAACGAACGACTGGTAAACGTTTGAATTTCGAACTCCCACGCCGAGGGATGCAGCGGCTGCACAGCGGCTGGGAATTCCGAACCGCGTGGCCTCGAAAACACCGCGTTTTTGCGCTTACAATGACACGTAGCGAAAATCTTCGACATCACAGCACGAAATGGAAATATAACCGATTTTAACAGAATATCACTTGATCAGAAAAGAACCGAGTTGGGATGATCACGCTGCACATAACAAAGTTGGTTCTGAGTTCCGCGTAGTTACGACACACAGTAAGAGAAAAACGGAAAACAGAATAAAAAAACTACATGCCGTCGAAAAAAGCACGAGATCGAATCAGGTATTATTATCACTCACGATCACTGTAACGACGAGCGACCACGAGGCAGGGAGTGATTATTACCGATGGTTCGAGAAAATGACAGATTACACCTCGACACGTCGCGGCGTTCACGTTGGAGTATGCGAAACGACTGACCGGCGAGCAAGCGTTCGAACATCCAACTCGCCCGCAGGGGGAAGCAGCGGCTCGTCCACGAGCGAGAGGCCGGTATGGCGTGGCTTCGAGAACACAGAGTTCTCGCGTACACAAAGGCAGAGAATAAAAATTGACGAGTACGCTGTATAACGTGTTACCGATTGAGGATTTCAAAACACACACACAGCAACACGACGCGGAAATAATAATAACGCACGGAATAGAATTAATAATAAGCTTTCGGAAGATGGGATAAATAAATTTGAAAAAGTTTAGAAAATAATGAAAAATAATACAATAGGTTGAATATTCTTACCTTCTTTTCCACAACACGGGAAACTCCGACTCGGCGCGTGATTGATGCGAAACGAATAACCGGTAAGCGTTCGAATTTCGAACTCTCACGTCAAGGGATGCGGCGGCTGCACGGCGGTTGAGATCCAAGAACGGCGAGACTCTGAAACCACCGCGTTCTCGCGTACGCACAGGCAAAGATTTAAAATTTACAATGATACCGATCAAGAATTATAGGACATACACAAACGCAAAACAATACGAGGCGGCAATATTGATCATGCACGAAATAGAATTGATATTGAGCTCAAAGAAAGGAAGGACGAATGAATTGAGAAAAAAAAATTCCAAAAGATAAAGAGAAAATCAATGAGTTGAAATATTATTACGATCATTTCAAAAACACGAGAAACCCTGACTTTGCGCGTGGTTTACGAGAAACTGATATCCGGTAAAAGTTCGAATTTCGAACTCCCACGCCGAGGGATGCAGCGGCTGCACGGTGGTTGGGAACCGAGAACGGCGTGACTTCGAAAACACCGCGTTTTCGCGTTAGCAGAGGCAAAGATTTGAAATTTACAGATACGCCGTACAATGTGATACCGATCGAGAATTTTAGAACGTACACAAACGCAGAACAACACGAAGCGGGAATATTAATGTCGCACGGAATAGAATTAATATGAGCTTCAAAAAAAAAATTGGATGAAGAAATTTGAAAATATTTTATAAATGATGAAAAGTAAAACAATAAGTAACCGATCGAGTATTGCAGGACAAAAACTAAGATAGGATATCACGACGCGGAATTAATGATAACGCACGGAATAGAATTAATATTGAGCACGAAGAGAAAAAGTTTGAATAAGTTATGAAAAAATTCAGAAATAATAAAAAGAAAACGATAGGTCGAAATATCATTACCATCTTTACGAAAACACGAGAAACTTTGCCTCTGCGCGTGGTTGCCGAGAAACGAACGACCGGTAAACGTTTGAATTTAGAACTCACACGCTGAGGGATGCAGCGGCTGCACGGCGGTTGGGAACCAAGAACGGCGTGACTTCGAAAACACCGCGTTTCCGCGATCGCAGAGGCAAAGATTTAAAATTTACAGGGACGCTGTACATTGTGGAACCGATCGGAAAATTTTCGAACGTACACAAACGCAGAACAACAAGAAGCGGAAATAATAATGACGCAAAGAATAGAATTAATATGGGCTTCAAAAAAAATAGGATAAATAAATTAGAAAATATTTCATAAAAGATGAAAAGTAAAACAATGAGTAACCGATCGAGTATTGCAGGACAAAAACTAAGATAGGATATCACGACGCGGAAATAATGATAACGCACGGAATAGAATTAATATTAAGCTCGGAGAGAAAAAGTTTGAATAAGTTATAAAAGAATTTAGAAATAATGAAAAAAAAACAATAGGTCGAAATATCATTACCATCTTTTCGAAAACACGAGAAACTCCGACTCTGCGCGTGGTTGACGAGAAACAAATTCCGGTAAACGTTCGAATTTCGAACTTCTACGCCAAGGGATGCAGCGGCCGCGGGGCGGTTGAGAACCAAGAACGGCGTGACTTCGAAAACACCGCGTTTCCGCGAACGCAAAGGCAAAGATTTAAAATTTACAGAGACGCTGTACAATGTGGAACCGATCGAGAATTTCAGAACGTACACAAACGCAGAACAACAAGAAGCGGGAATAATAATGACGCAGGGAATAGAATTAATATGAGCTTTAAAAAAAATAGGATGAATATATTAGAAAATATTTTATAAAAGATAAAAAGTAAAACAATAAGTAACCGATCGAGTATTGCAGGACAAAAACTAAGATAGGATATCACGACGCGGAAATAATGATAACGCACGGAATAAAATTAATATTCAGCTCGAAGAGAAAATGTTTGAATACGTTATAAAAGAATTTAGAAATAATAAAAAGAGAACAATAGGTCGAAATATCATTACCATCTTTTCGCAAACACGAGAAACTCCGGCTCTGCGCGTGGTTGACAAGAAACACATATCCGGTAAACGTTCGAATTTCGAACTCCCACGCCGAGGGATGCAGCGGCTGCACGGCGGTTGAGAACCGAGAACGGCGTGACTTCGAAAACACCGCGTTTTCGCGTTCGCAGAGGCAAAGATTCAAAATTTACAGAGACGCTGTACAATGTGGTACCGATCGAGAATTTTAGAACGCACACAAACGCAGAACAACACGAAGCGGGAATATTAATGACGCACGGAATAGAATTAATGTAGGCTTTAAAAAAAAAAGGATGAATAAATTTGAAAATATTTTATAAATGATGAAAAGTGAAACAATAAGTTACCGATTAAGTATTGCAGTACAAAAACACAGATAGGATATCACGACGCGGAAATAATGATAACGCACGGAATAGAATCAATATTGAGCTCAAACAGAAAAAGTTTGAATAAGTTATAAAAAAATTCGGAAATAATAAAAAGAAAACGATAGGTCGAAATATCATTACCATCTTTACGAAAACACGAGAAACTTTGACTCTGCGCGTGGTTGACGAGAAACGAACGACCGGTAAACGTTTGAATTGAGAAGTCCCACGCTGAGGGATGCAGCGGCTGCACGGCGGTTGGGAACCGAGAACGGCGTGACTTCGAAAACACCGCGCTTCCGCGTTCGCAGAGGCAAAAATTCAAAATTTACAGAGACGCCGTACAATGTGGTACCGATCGAGAATTTTAGAACGTACACAAACGCAGAACAACACAAAGCGGGAATATTAATGACGCACGGAATAGAATTAATGTAAGCTTTATAAAAAAAGGATGAACAAATTTGAAAATATTTCAGAAGAGACAAAAAGTACAACAATAAGCTACCGATTGAGTATTGCAGGACACAAACAAAGATAGGATTTCACGACGCGGAAATAATGATAACGCACAGAATAGAATTAATAGTAAGCGCGAAAAAACAAAGTTTGAATAAGTTATAAAAAAATTTAGAAATAATAAAACCAGAACAATAGGTCGAAATATCATTACCATCATTTTGAAAACACGAGAAACCCTGACTCTGCGCGTGGTTGACGAGAGACTGATATCCGGTGAACGTTCGAATTTCGAACTTCCACGCCGAGGGATGCAGCGGCTGCACGGCGGTTGACAACCCAGAACGGCGTGACTTCGAAAACACCGCGTTTTCGCGTACGCGGAGGCAAAGATTTCAAATCTACAAAGACGCTGTACAATGTGGTACCGATCGAGAATTCTCAATCATACACAAACGCAGAACAACACGAAGCGGGAATATTAATGACGTACGGAATAGGATTGATATAAGCTTCAAAAAAAATTGAACAAATAAATTCGAGAATATTTTATAAATCATGAAAATTGAAACAATAAGTTACCGATTAGGTATTGCAGGACAAGAACAAAGATAGGATATCACAACGCGGAAATAATAATAACGCACGGAATAGAATTAATATTAAGCTCAAAGAGAAATAGTTTGAATGAGTTATGAAAAAATTTATGAATGATAGAAAGAAAACAATAGGTCGGAATATTATGACCATCTTCTCAATAACACACGGAACTCTGACTCTGCGCGTGGTTGACCAGAAACGAATATCCGGTAAACGTTCGAATTTTGAACTTCGACGCCAAGGGATGCAGCGGCCGCGGGGCGGTTGAGAACCAAGAACGGCGTGACTTCGAAAACACCGCAAATGCGCGATCGCAGAGGCAAAGATTTGAAATTTACAGAGACGCTGTACAATGTGGTACCGATCGAGAATTTTAGAACGTACACAAACGCAGAACAACAAGAAGCGGGAATAATAATGACGCAGGGAATAGAATTAATATGAGCTTTAAAAAAAGTAGGATGAATAAATTAGAAAATATTTTATGAAAGATGAAAAGTAAAACAATAAGTAACCGATCGAGTATTGCAGGACAAAAACTAGGATAGGATATCACGACGCGAAAATAATGATAACGCACGGAATAAAATTAATATTCAGCTCGAAGAGAAAATGTTTGAATACGTTATAAAAGAATTTAGAAATAATGAAAAGAGAACAATACGTCGAAATATCATTACCATCTTTTCGCAAACACGAGAAACTCCGGCTCTGCGCGTGGTTGACGAGAGACACATATCCGGTAAACGTTCGAATTTCGAACTCCCACGCCGAGGGATGCAGCGGCTGCACGGCGGTTGAGAACCGAGAACGGCGTGACTTCGAAAACACCGCGTTTTCGCGTTCGCAGAGGCAAAGTTTCAAAATTTACAGAGACGCTGTACAATGTGGTACCGATCGAGAATTTTAGAACGTACACAAACGCAGAACAACACGAAGCGGGAATATTAATGACGCACGGAATAGAATTAATGTAAGCTTTATAAAAAAAGGATGAATAAATTTAAAATTATTTTAGGAAAGATGAAAAGTACAACAATAAGCTACCGATTGAGTATCGCAGGACAAGAACGAAGATAGGATACCACGACGCGGAAATAATGATAACGCACGGAATAGAATTAATATTGAGCTTGAAGAGAAAAAGTTTGAATAAGTTATAAAAACATTCGGAAATAATAAAAAAAAAAAACGACAGGTCGAAATATCATTACCATCTTTACGAAAACACGAGAAACTTTGACTCTGCGCGTGGTTGACGAGAAACGAACGACCGGTAAATGTTTGAATTTAGAACTCCCACGCTGAGGGATGCAGCGGCTGCACGGCGGTTGACAACCCAGAACGGCGTGACTTCGAAAACACCGCGTTTTCGCGTACACAAAGGCAAAGATTTCAAATCTACAAAGACGCTGTACAATGTGGTACCGATCGAGAATTCTCAATCATACACAAACGCATGACAACACGAAGCGCGAATATTAATGACGTACGGGATAGGATTGATATAAGCTTCAGAAGAAATTGAATCAATAAATTTGAGAATATTTTATAAAAGATGAAAAGTGGAACAATAAGTAACCGATCGAGTATTGCAGGACAAAAACAAAGAAAGGATATCACGACGCGGAAATAATGATAACGCACGGAATAGAATTAATACTAAGCTCGAAGAGACAAAGTTTGAACAAGTTATGAGAAATTTAGGAATAATACAAGAAGGAGAATAGGTCGAAATATCATTACCATCATTTTGAAAACACGAGAAACCCTGACTCTGCGCGTGGTTGACGAGAGACGGATATTCGGTAAAAGTTCGAATTTCGAACTCCCACGCCGAGGGATGCAGCGGCTGCGGGGCGGTTGAGAACCAAGAACGGCGGGACTTCGAAAACACCGCGTTTGCGCGATCGCAGAGGCAAAGATTCAAAATTTACATAGACGCTGTACAATGTGGTACCGATCGAGAATTTCAGAACGTACACAAACGCAGAACAACACGAAGCGGGAATATTATTGTCGCACGGAATAGAATTAATATGAGCTTCAAAAAAAAAATGGAAAAAGAAATTTGAAAATATTTTATAAATGATGAAAAATAAAACAATAAGTTACCAATTGAGTATTGCAGGACAAAAACAAAGATAGGATATCACGACGCGGAAATAATGATAACGCACCGAATAGAATTAATATTGAGCGCAAAGAGGAATAGTTTAAAGAAGTTATGAAAAAATTCATCAATGCTGAAAAGAGAACAATAAGTCGGAATATCATTACTATCTTTTAAAAAACACGGAAACTCGGACTCTGCGCGTGGTTGACGAGAAACGAATATCCGGTAAACGTTCGAATTTCGAACTCCCACGCCGAGAGATGCAGCGGCTGCACGGCGGTCGAGAACCGAGAACAGCGTGACTCCGAAAACACCGCGTTCTTGCGTTCGCAGAGGCAAAGTTTCAAAATTGACAGAGACGCTGTACAATGTGGTACCGATCGAGAATTCTAGAACGTACACAAACGCAGAACAACACGAAGCGGGAATATTAATGACGCACGAAATAGAATTAATGTAAGCTTTATAAAAAAAGGATGAATAAATTTGAAAATATTTTAGAAAAGATGAAAAGTACAACAATAAGCTACCGATTGAGTATTGCAGGACAAAAATAAAGATAGGATATCACGACGCGGAAATAATGATAACGCACAGAATAGAATTAATAGTAAGCGCGAAGAGACAGAGTTTGAATAGGTTATGAAAAAATTTAAAAATGATAAAAACAGAACAATAGGTCGAAATATCATTACCATCATTTTGAAAACACGAGAAACCCTGACTCTGCGCGTGGTTGACGAGAGACTGATACCCGGTGAACGTTCGAATTTCGAGCTCCTACGCCGAGGGATGCAGCGGCTGCACGGCGGTTGACAACCCAGAACGGCGTGACTTCGAAAACAACGCGTTTTCGCGTACGCAGAGGCAAAGATTTCAAATCTACAAAGACGCTGTACAATGTGGTACCGATCGAGAATTTTCAAACGTACACAAACAAAACAACACAGAGCGGGAATATTAATGACGTACGGAATAGGATTGATATAAGCTCGAAAAAAATTGAACGAATAAATCCGAGAATATATTATAAATTATGAAAAGTGAAACAATAAGTTACCGATTAGGTATTGCAGGACAAGAACAAAGATAAGATATCACGAGGCGGAAACAATAATAACGCACGGAATAGAATTAATATTAAGCTCGAAGAGAAATAGTTTGAATAAGTCATGCAAAAATACATAAATGATTGAAAGAAAACAATAGGTTGGAATTTTATGACCATCTTCTCGATAACACAAGAAACTCTGACTCCGCGCGTGGTTGACCAGAAACGAATATTCGGTAAACGTTCGAATTTCAAACTTCTACGCCAAGGGATGCAGCGGCCGCGGGGCGGTTAAGAACCAAGAACAGCGTGACTTCGAAAACACCGCGTTTCCGCGAACGCAAAGGCAAAGATTCAAAATTTACAGAGACGCTGTACAATGTGGTACCGATCGAGAATTTCAGAACGTACACAAACGCAGAACAACAAGAAGCGGGAATAATAATGACGCAGGGAATAGAATTAATATGAGCTTTAAAAAAAAAAGGATGAATAAATCAGAAAATATTTTGTAAAAGATGGAAAGTGAAACAATAAGTAACCGATCGAGTATTGCAGGACAAAAAATAGGAAAGGATATCACGACACGAAAATAATGATAATGCACGGAATAGAATTAATATTAAGCTCGAAGAGAAAAAGTTTGAATAAGTTATGAAAGAATTAAGAAATGATAAAGAAAAAACAATAGGTCGAAATATCATTACCATCTTTTCGCAAGCACGAAAAACTCCAACTCTGCGCGTGGTTGACGAGAAACAAATATCCGGTAAACGTTCGAATTTCGAGCTCCCACGCCGAGGGATGCAGCGGCTGCACGGCGGTTGGGAACCGAGAACGGCGTGACTCCGAGAACACCGCGTTTTCGCGTTCGCAAAGGCAAAGATTCAATATTTACAGAGACGCTGTACAATGTGGTACCGATCGAGAATTTTTAAACGTACACAAACGCAGAACAACACGAAGCGGGAATATTAATGACGCACGGAATAGAATTAATATAAGCTTTAAAAAAAATAGGATGAAAAAATTTGAAAATATCTTATAAATTATGAGAAGTGAAACAATAAGTTACCGAACAAGTATTGCAGGACAAGAACAAAGATAGGATATCACGACGCGGAAATAATGATAACGCACGGAATAGAATCAATATTAAGCTCGAAGAGAAAAAGTTTGAATAGGTTATAAAAAATTTAGAAATGAGAAAAAGAAAACGATAGGTCGAAATATCATTACCATCATTACGATAACACGAGAAACTTTGACTCTGCGCGTGGTTGACGAGAAACGAACGACCGGTAAACGTTTGAATTTTGAACTCCCACGCCGAGGGATGCAGCGGCTGCACAGCGGTTGGGAATTCCGAACGGCGTGACCTCGAAAACACCGCGTTCTCGCGTACACAAAGGCAGAGAATAAAAATTGACAAAAACGCTGTATAACGTGTTACCGATTGAGGATTTTAAAACAAACACAAACACAAAGCAAAACGACGCGGAAATTTAAATAACGCACGAAATAGAATTAATAATAAGCTTTCGGAAAGATGGGATGAATAAATTTGAGAAAGTTTAATAAATGACGAAAAATAAAACAATAGGTTGAATATTCTTACCTTCTTCTCCACAACACGGAAAACTCCAACTCGGCGCGTGGTTGATGCGAAACGAATAACCGGTAAGCGTTCGAATTTCGAACTCTCACGTCAAGGGATGCGGCGGCTGCACGGCTGTTGAGATCCGAGAACGGCGAGACTCTGAAACCACCGCGTTCTCGCGTACGCACAGGCAAAGATTTAAAATTTACAATGATACCGATCAAGAATTATAGGACATACACGAACGCAAAACAATACGAGGCGGCAATATTGATCATGCACGGAATAGAATTGATATTGAGCTCAAAGAAATGAAGGACGAATGAATTAGGAAAAAAAAATTTCAAATGATAAAGAGAAAATCAATGAGTTGAAATATTATTACCATCATTTTAAAAACACGAGAAACCCTGACTTTGCGCGTGGTTGACGAGAAACTATTATCCGGTAAAAGTTCGAATTTCGAACTTCCACGCCGAGGTATGCAGCGGCTGCACGGCGGTTGACAACCCAGAACGGCGTGACTTCAAAAACACCGCGTTTTCGCGTTCGCAGGGGCAAAGATTTAAAATCTACAGAGACGCTGTACAATGTGGTACCGAACGAGAATTTCAGAACGTACACAAACGCCGAACAACACAAAGCGTGAATATAAATGACGCACGAAATAGAATTAATATAAGCTTCAAAAAACATGGTATGAAGATATTTGAAAATATTTTATAAAAGATAAAAAATGAAACAATAAGTTACCGATTGAGTATTGCAGGACAAAAACGAAGATAGGATATCACGACGCGGATATAATGATAACGCACCGAATAGTATTAAAATGGAGCTCGAAGAGAAATAGTTTGAATAAGTTTTGAAAAAATTTATGAATGATCGAAAGAAAACAATAGGTCGAAATATCATTACCATCTTTTCGCAAACACGAGAAACTCCGACTCTGCGAGTGGTTGACGAGAAACAAATATCCGGTGAACGTTCGAATTTCGAACTCCCACGCCGAGGGATGCAGCGGCTGCACGGCGGTTGAGATACGAGAACGGCGTGACTTTGAAAACACCGCGTTTTCGCGTTCGCAGAGGCAAAGATTTAAAATTTACAGAGACACTGTACAATGTGGTACCGTTTGAGAATTTTAGAACGTACACAAACGCAGAACAACACGAAGCGGGAATATTAATGTCGCACGGAATAGAATTAATATAAGCTTCAAAAAAAAATGGGATAAAGAAATTTGAAAATATTTTATAAATGATGAAAAATAAAACAATAAGTTACCGATTGAGAATTGCAGGACAAAAACAAAGATAGGATATCACGACGCGGAAATAATGATAACGCACCGAATAGAATTGATATTGAGCGCAAAGAGGAATAGTTAGAAGGAGTTATGAAAACATTTATAAATGCTGAGAAGAGAACGATAAGTTGGAATATTATTACTATCTTTTTAAAGACACAAAAACTCTGACTCTGCGCGTGGTTGAAGAGAAACGAATATCCGGTAAACGTTCGAATTTCGAACTTCCACGCCGAGGGATGCAGCGGCTGCACGGCGGTTGGGAACCAAGAACGGCGTGACTCCGAAAACACTGCGTTTTCGCGTTCGCAGAGGCAAAGTTTCGAAATTTACAGAGACGCTGTACAATGTGATACCGATCGAGAATTTTAGAACGTACACAAACGCAGAACAACACGAAGCGGGGATATTAATGACGCGGGGAATAGAATTAATACTAGCTTTAAAAAAAATAGGATGAATAAATTAGAAAATATTTTATAAAAGATGAAGAGTGAAACATCAAGTAACCGATCGAGTATTGCAGGACAAAAACTAAGATAGGATATCACGAAGCGGAAATAATGATAACGCACGGGATAGAATTAATATTGAGCTCGATGAGAAAAAGTTTGAATACGTTATAAAAGAATTTAGAAATAATAAAAAGAAAACGATAGGTCGAAATATCATTAACATGTTCACGAAAACACGAGAAACCCTGACTTTGCGCGTGGTTGACGAGAAACTATTATCCGGTAAAAGTTCGAATTTCGAACTCCCACGCCGAAGGATGCAGCGGCTGCACGGCGGTTGGGAACCGAGAACGGCGTGACTTCGAAAACACCGCGTTTTCGCGTTCGCAGAGGCAAAGATTTGAAATTTACAGAGACGCTGTACAATGTGGTACCGATCGAGAATTTTCAAACATACACAAACGCAGAACAACACGGAGCGGGAATATTAATGACGTACGGAGTAGGATTGATATAAGCTTCAAAAAAAATTGAATGAATAAATTCGAAAACATTTTATAAATTATGAAAAGTGAAACAATAAGTTACCGATTAGGTATTGCAGGACAAGAACAAAGATACGATATCACGACGCGGAAATAATAATAACGCACGGAATAGAATTGATATTAAGCTCGAAGAGAAATAGTTTGAATACGTTATAGAAAAATTTAAAAATAATAAAAAGAAAACGATAGGTCGAAATATCATTACCATCTTCACGAAAACACGAGAAACTTTGACTCTGCGCGTGGTTGACGAGAAACGAACGACCGGTAAACGTTTGAATTTAGATCTCCTACGCTGAGGGATGCAGCGACTGCACGGCGGTTGACAACCCGGAACGGCGTGACTTTGAAAACACCGCGTTTTCGCGTTCGCAGAGGCAAAGATTTAAAATTTACAGAGACACTGTACAATGTGGTACCGTTCGAGAATTTCAGAACGTACACAAACGCAGAACAACACGAAGCGGGAATATTAATGTCGCACGGAATAGAATTAGTATAAGCTTAAAAAAAATGGGATAAAGAAATTTGAAAATATTTTATAAATGATGAAAAATAAAACAATAAGTTACCGATTGAGTATTGCAGGACAAAAACAAAGATGGGATATCACGACGCGGAAATAATGATAACGCACCGAATAGAATTGATATTGAGCGCAAAGAGGAATAGTTAGAAGAGGTTATGAAAACATTTATAAATGCTGAAAAGAGAACGATAAGTTGGAATATTATTACTATCTTTTTGGAAACACGAAAACTCTGACTCTGCGCGTGGTTGACGAGAAACGAATATCCGGTAAACGTTCGAATTTCGAACTCCCTCGCCGAGGGATGCAGCGGCTGCACGGCGGTTGGGAACCGAGAACGGCGTGACGTCGAAAACACCGCGTTTTCGCGTTCGCAGAGGCAAAGATTTGAAATTTACAGAGACGCTGTACAATGTGATACCGATCGAGAATTTTAGAACGTACACAAACGCAGAACGACACGGAGCGAGAATATTAATGACGCACGGAATAAAATTAATATAAGCTTCAAAAAAATATGGGATAGAAAAATTTGGAAAGATTTTATAAACAATGAAAAATAAAACAATAAGTTACTGATTGAGTATTGCAGGACAAAAACAAAGATAGGATATCACGACGCGGAAATGATGATAACGCACCGAATAGAATTAATATTGAGCGCTAAGAGGAATAGTTTGAAGAAGTTATGAAAAAATTTATGAATGCTGAAGAAAGAACAATAAGTTGGAATATTATTACCATCTTTTCAAAAACACGGAAACTCTGACTCTGCGCGTGGTTGACGAGAAACTAATATCCGGTAAACGTTCGAATTTCGAACTCCCTCGCCGAGGGATGCAGCGGCTGCACGACGGTTGGGAACCGAGAACGGCGTGACTTCGAAAACACCGCGTTTTCGCGTTAGCAGAGGCAAAGATGTAAAATTTACAGAGACGCTGTACAATGTGGTACCGATCGAGAATTTTAGAACGTACACAAACGCAGAACAACACGAAGCGGGAATAATAATGACGCACGGAATAGAATTAATATAAGCTTCAAAAAAAAAATGGGAGAAAAAAATCTGAAAATATTTTATATATGATGAAAAATAAAACATCAAGTTACCGATTGAGTTTTGCAGGACGAAAACGAAGATAGGATATCACGACGCGGAAATAATGATAACGCACCGAATAGAACTCATATTGAGCGCAAAGAGGAATACTTTAATCAAGTTATGAAAAAATTCATAAATGCTGAAAAGAGAACAATAAGTCGGAATATTATTACTATTTTTCCAAAAACACGGAAACTCTGACTCTGCGCGTGGTTGACGAGAAACGAATATCCGGTAAACGTTCGGATTTCGAACTCCCACGCCGAGAGATGCAGCGGCTGCACGGCGGTCGAGAACCGAGAACGGCGTGCCTCCGAAAACACCGCGTTTTCGCGTTCGCAGAGGCAGAGTTTTAAAATTTACAGAGACGCCGTACAATGTGGTACCGATCGAGAATTTTAGAACGTACACAAACGCAGAACAACACGAAGCGGGAATATTAATGACGCACGGAATAGAATTAATGTTAGCTTTATAAAAAAAGGATGAATGAATTTGAAAATATTTTGGAAAAGATGAAAAGTACAACAATAAGCTACCGATTGAGTATTGCCGGACAAAAACAAAGATAGGATATCACGACGCGGAAATAATGATAACGCACGGAATAGAATTAATATTGAGCTCGAAGAGAAGAAGTTTGAATAAGTTATAATACAAATTTAGAAATAATAAAAAAAAAACGATAGGTCGAAATATCATTACCATCTTGACGAAAACACGAGAAACTTTGACTCTGCGCGTGGTTGACGAGAAACGAACGACTGGTAAACGTTTGAATTTCGAACTCCCACGCCGAGGGATGCAGCGGCTGCACAGCGGCTGGGAATTCCGAACGGCGTGGCCTCGAAAACACCGCGTTTTTGCGCTTACAATGACACGTAACGAAAATCTTCGACAACACAGCACGAAATGGAAATATAACCGATTTTAACAGAATATCACTTGATCAGAAAAGAACCGAGTTGGGATGATCACGCTGCACATAACAAAGTTGGTTCTGAGTTCCGCGTAGTTACGACACACAGTAAGAGAAAAACGGAAAACAGAATAAAAAAACTACTTGCCGTAGAAAAAAGGACGAGATCGAATCAAGTACTAATATCACTCACGATCACTGTAACGACGAGCGACCACGAGGCGGGGAGTGATTATTACCGATGGTTCGAGAAAATGACAGATTACACCTCGACACGTCGCGGCGTTCACGTTGGAGTATGCGAAACGACTGACCGGCGAGCAAGCGTTCGAACATCCAACTCGCCCGCAGGGGGAAGCAGCGGCTCGTCCACGAGCGAGAGGCCGGTATGGCGTGGCTTCGAAAACACAGAGTTCTCGCGTACACAAAGGCAGAGAATAAAAATTGACGAGTACGCTGTATAACGTGTTACCGATTGAGGATTTCAAAACAAACACAAACACAAAGCAAAACGACGCGGAAATATCAATAACGCACGAAATAGAATTAATAATAAGCTTTCGGAAAGATGGGATGAATAAATTTAAAAAAGTTTAATAATTGATGAAAAATAAAACAATAGGTTGAATATTCTTGCCTTCTTCTCCACAACACGGAAAACTCCGACTCGGCGCGTGGTTGATGCGAAACGAATAACCGGTAAGCGTTCGAATTTCGAACTCTCACGTCAAGGGATGCGGCGGCTGCACGGCGGTTGAGATCCGAGAACGGCGAGACTCTGAAACCACCGCGTTCTCGCGTACGCACAGGCAAAGATTTCAAATTTACAATGATACCGATCAAGAATTATAGGACATACACAAACGCAAAACAATACGAGGCGGCAATATTGATCATGCACGAAATAGAATTGATATTGAGCTCAAAGAAAGGAAGGTCGAATGAATTGAGAGAAAAAAATTCCAAAAGATGAAGAGAAAATCAATGAGTTGAAATATTATTACGATCATTTAAAAAACACGAGAAACCCTGACTTTGCGCGTGGTTGACGAGAAACTGATATCCGGTAAAAGTTCGAATTTCGAACTCCCACGCCGAGGGATGCAGCGGCTGCACGGTGGTTGGGAACCGAGAACGGCGTGACTTCGAAAACACCGCGTTTTCGCGTTAGCAGAGGCAAAGATTTGAAATTTACAGATACGCCGTACAATGTGATACCGATCGAGAATTTTAGAACGTACACAAACGCAGAACAACACGAAGCGGGAATATTAATGACGCACGGAATCGAATTAATGTAAGCTTTATAAAAAAAAGATGAATAAATTTGAAAATATTTTATAAAAGATGAAAAGTAAAACAATAAGTAACCGATTAAGTATTGCAGTACAAAAACACAGTTAGGATATCACGACGCGGAAATAATAATAACGCACGGAATAGAATTAATAGTAAGCTCGAAGAGACAAAGTTCAAATGAGTTATAAAAGAATTTAGAAATAATGAAAAGGAAACAATAGGTCGAAATATCAATACCATCATTTTGAAAACACGAGAAACCCTGACTCTGCGCGTGGTTGACGAGAGACTGATATCCGGTGAACGTTCGAATTTCGAACTCCCACGCCGAAGGATGCAGCGGCTGCACGGCGGTTAACAACCCAGAACGGCGTGACTTCGAAAACACCGCGTTTTCGCGTACGCAGAGGCAAAGCTTTAAAATCTACAGAGACGCTGTACAATGTGGTACCGATCGAGAATTTTGGAACGTACACAAACGCAGAACAACACGAAGAGGGAATATTAATGACGCACGGAATAAAATTGATATAAGCTTCAAAAAAAATTGAATGGATAAATTCGAGAATATTTTATGAATTATGAAAAGTGAAACAATTAGTTACCGATTAGATATTGCAGGACAAAAACAAAGATAGGATATCACGACGCGGAAATAATAATAACGCACGGAATAGAATTAATATCAAGCTCGAAGAGAAATAGTTTGAATAAGTTATGAAAAAATTTATGAATGATAGAAAGAAAACAATAGGTTGGAATTTGATGACCATCTTCTCAAAAACACAAGAAACTCTGACTCCGCGCGTGGTTGACCAAAAACGAATATCCGGTAAACGTTCGAATTTCGAACTTCTACGCCAAGGGATGCAGCGGCTGCGGGGCGGTTGAGAACTATGAACGGCGTGACTTCGAAAACACCGCGTTTGCGCGATCGCAGAGGCAAAAATTTCAAATTTACATAGACGCTGTACAATGTGGTACCGATCGAGAATTTT
Source organism: Diprion similis (assembly GCF_021155765.1). Classification (NCBI taxonomy): domain Eukaryota; kingdom Metazoa; phylum Arthropoda; class Insecta; order Hymenoptera; family Diprionidae; genus Diprion; species Diprion similis. The sequence goes on along the minus strand of NC_060113.1, from coordinate 10,070,043 downwards.
AGAACGCACACAAACGCAGAACAACACGAAGCGGGAATATTAATGACGCACGAAATAGAATTAATGTAGGCTTTAAAAAAAAAAGGATGAATAAATTTGAAAATATTTTATGAATGATGAAAAGTGAAACAATGAGTTACCGATTAAGTTTTGCAGTAGAAAAACACAGATAGGATATCACGACGCGGAAATAATGATAACGCACGGAATAGAATTAATATTAAGCTCGGAGAGAAAAAGTTTGAATAAGTTATAAAAGAATTTAGAAATAATGAAAAAAAAACAATAGGTCGAAATATCATTACCATCTTTTCGAAAACACGAGAAACTCCGACTCTGCGCGTGGTTGACGAGAAACAAATTCCGGTAAACGTTCGAATTTCGAACTTCTACGCCAAGGGATGCAGCGGCCGCGGGGCGGTTGAGAACCAAGAACGGCGTGACTTCGAAAACACCGCGTTTCCGCGAACGCAAAGGCAAAGATTTAAAATTTACAGAGACGCTGTACAATGTGGAACCGATCGAGAATTTTAGAACGTACACAAACGCAGAACAACTAGAAGCGGGAATAATAATGACGCAGGGAATAGAATTAATATGAGCTTTAAACAAAATAGGATGAATAAATTGGAAAATATTTTATAAAAGATAAAAAGTAAAACAATAAGTAACCGATCGAGTATTGCAGGACAAAAACTAAGATAGGATATCACGACGCGGAAATAATGATAACGCACGGAATAAAATTAATATTCAGCTCGAAGAGAAAATGTTTGAATACGTTATAAAAGAATTTAGAAATAATAAAAAGAGAACAATAGGTTGAAATATCATTACCATCTTTTCGCAAACACGAGGAACTCCGGCTCTGCGCGTGGTTGACGAGAAACACATATCCGGTAGACGTTCGAATTTCGAACTCCCACGCCGAGGGATGCAGCGGCTGCACGGCGGTTGAGAACCGAGAACGGCGTGACTTCGAAAACACCGCGTTTTCGCGTTCGCAGAGGCAAAGTTTCAAAATTTACAGAGACGCTGTACAATGTGGTACCGATCGAGAATTTTAGAACGTACACAAACGCAGAACAACACGGAGCGGGAATATTAATGACGTACGGAATAGGATTGATATGAGCTTCAAAAAAAATTGAATGAATAAATTCGAAAATATTTTATAAATTATGAAAAGTGAAACAACAAGTTACCGATTAGGTATTGCAGGACAAAAACAAAGATAGGATATCACGACGCGGAAATAATAATAACGCACGGAATAGAATTAATATTAAGCTCGAAGAGAAATAGTTTGAATAAGTTATGAAAAAATTTATGAATGATAGAAAGAAAACAATAGGTTGGAATTTTATGACCATCTTCTCAAAAACACAAGAAACTCTGACTCCGCGCGTGGTTGACCAGAAACGAATATCCGGTAAACGTTCGAATTTTGAACTTCCACGCCAAGGGATGCAGCGGCTGCGGGGCGGTTGAGAACCAAGAACGGCGTGACTTCGAAAACACCGCGTTTGCGCGATCGCAAAGGCAAAGATTCATAATTTACATAGACGCTGTACAATGTGGTACCGATCGAGATCTCTAGAACGTACACAAACGCAGAACAACAAGAAGCGGGAATAATAATAACGCAGGGAATAGAATTAATATGAGCTTTAAAAAAAATAGGATGAATAGTTTAGAAAATATTTTGTAAAAGATGGAAAGTGAAACAATATGTAACCGATCGAGTATTGCAGGACAAAAACTAGGATAGGATATCACGACGCGGAAATAATGATAACGCACGGAATAGAATTAATATTCAGCTCGAAGAGAAAAAGTTTGAATAAGTTATAAAATAATTTAGAAATAATAAAAAGAAAACAATAGGTCGAAATATCATTACCATCTTTTCGCAAACACGAGAAACTCCGACTCTGCGCGTGGTTGACGAGAAACAAATATCCGGTGAACGTTCGAATTTCGAACTCCCACGCCGAGGGATGCAGCGGCTGCACGGCGGTTGAGATACGAGAACGGCGTGACTTTGAAAACACCGCGTTTTCGCGTTCGCAGAGGCAAAGATTTAAAATTTACAGAGACACTGTACAATGTGGTACCGTTTGAGAATTTTAGAACGTACACAAACGCAGAACAACACGAAGCGGGAATATTAATGTCGCACGGAATAGAATTAATATAAGCTTCAAAAAAAAATGGGATAAAGAAATTTGAAAATATTTTATGAATGATGAAAAATAAAACAATAAGTTACCGATTGAGAATTGCAGGACAAAAACAAAGATAGGATATCACGACGCGGAAATAATGATAACGCACCGAATAGAATTGATATTGAGCGCAAAGAGGAATAGTTAGAAGGAGTTATGAAAACATTTATAAATGCTGAAAAGAGAACGATAAGTTGGAATATTATTACTATCTTTTTAAAAACACAAAAACTCTGACTCTGCGCGTGGTTGAAGAGAAACGAATATCCGGTAAACGTTCGAATTTCGAACTTCCACGCCGAGGGATGCAGCGGCTGCACGGCGGTTGGGAACCAAGAACGGCGTGACTCCGAAAACACTGCGTTTTCGCGTTCGCAGAGGCAAAGTTTCGAAATTTACAGAGACGCTGTACAATGTGATACCGATCGAGAATTTTAGAACGTACACAAACGCAGAACAACACGAAGCGGGGATATTAATGACGCGGGGAATAGAATTAATACTAGCTTTAAAAAAAATAGGATGAATAAATTAGAAAATATTTTATAAAAGATGAAGAGTGAAACATCAAGTAACCGATCGAGTATTGCAGGACAAAAACTAAGATAGGATATCACGAAGCGGAAATAATGATAACGCACGGGATAGAATTAATATTGAGCTCGATGAGAAAAAGTTTGAATACGTTATAAAAGAATTTAGAAATAATAAAAAGAAAACGATAGGTCGAAATATCATTACCATGTTCACGAAAACACGAGAAACCCTGACTTTGCGCGTGGTTGACGAGAAACTATTATCCGGTAAAAGTTCGAATTTCGAACTCCCACGCCGAAGGATGCAGCGGCTGCACGGCGGTTGGGAACCGAGAACGGCGTGACTTCGAAAACACCGCGTTTTCGCGTTCGCAGAGGCAAAGATTTGAAATTTACAGAGACGCTGTACAATGTGGTACCGATCGAGAATTTTCAAACATACACAAACGCAGAACAACACGGAGCGGGAATATTGATGACGTACGGAGTAGGATTGATATAAGCTTCAAAAAAAATTGAATGAATAAATTCGAAAATATTTTATAAATTATGAAAAGTGAAACAATAAGTTACCGATTAGGTATTGCAGGACAAGAACAAAGATACGATATCACGACGCGGAAATAATAATAACGCACGGAATAGAATTAATATTAAGCTCGAAGAGAAATAGTTTGAATACGTTATAGAAAAATTTAGAAATAATAAAAAGAAAACGATAGGTCGAAATATCATTACCATCTTTACGAAAACACGAGAAACTTTGACTCTGCGCGTGGTTGACGAGAAACGAACGACCGGTAAACGTTTGAATTTAGATCTCCTACGCTGAGGGATGCAGCGACTGCACGGCGGTTGACAACCCGGAACGGCGTGACTTTGAAAACACCGCGTTTTCGCGTTCGTAGAGGCAAAGATTTAAAATTTACAGAGACACTGTACAATGTGGTACCGTTCGAGAATTTTAGAACGTACACAAACGCAGAACAACACGAAGCGGGAATATTAATGTCGCACGGAATAGAAATAATATGAGCTTCAAACAAAAATGGGATAAAAAAATTTTAAATTATTTTATAAATGATGAAAAATAGAACAATAAGTTACCGATTGAGTATTGCAGGACAAAAACAAAGATAGGATATCACGACGCGGAAATAATGATAACGCACCGAATAGAATTAATATTGAGCGCAAAGAGGAATAGTTTAAAGAAGTTATGAAAAAATTGATAAATGCTGAAAAGAGAACAATAAGTTGGAATATTATTACTATCTTTTTAAAAACACGGAAACTCTGACTCTGCGCGTGGTTGACGAGAAACGAATATCCGGTAAACGTTCGAATTTCGAACTCCCTCGCCGAGGGATGCAGCGGCTGCACGGCGGTTGGGAACCGAGAACGGCGTGACGTCGAAAACACCGCGTTTTCGCGTTCGCAGAGGCAAAGATTTGAAATTTACAGAGACGCTGTACAATGTGATACCGATCGAGAATTTTAGAACGTACACAAACGCAGAACGACACGGAGCGAGAATATTAATGACGCACGGAATAAAATTAATATAAGCTTCAAAAAAATATGGGATAGAAAAATTTGGAAAGATTTTATAAAAAATGAAAAATAAAACAATAAGTTACTGATTGAGTATTGCAGGACAAAAACAAAGATAGGATATCACGACGCGGAAATGATGATAACGCACCGAATAGAATTAATATTGAGCGCTAAGAGGAATAGTTTGAAGAAGTTATGAAAAAATTTATGAATGCTGAAGAAAGAACAATAAGTTGGAATATTATTACCATCTTTTCAAAAACACGGAAACTCTGAGTCTGCGCGTGGTTGACGAGAAACTAATATCCGGTAAACGTTCGAATTTCGAACTCCCTCGCCGAGGGATGCAGCGGCTGCACGACGGTTGGGAACCGAGAACGGCGTGACTTCGAAAACACCGCGTTTTCGCGTTAGCAGAGGCAAAGATGTAAAATTTACAGAGACGCTGTACAATGTGGTACCGATCGAGTATTTTAGAACGTACACAAACGCAGAACAACACGAAGCGGGAATAATAATGACGCACGGAATAGAATTAATATAAGCTTCAAAAAAAAAATGGGAGAAAAAAATCTGAAAATATTTTATATATGATGAAAAATAAAACATCAAGTTACCGATTGAGTTTTGCAGGACGAAAACGAAGATAGGATATCACGACGCGGAAATAATGATAACGCACCGAATAGAACTCATATTGAGCGCAAAGAGGAATACTTTAATCAAGTTATGAAAAAATTCATAAATGCTGAAAAGAGAACAATAAGTCGGAATATTATTACTATTTTTCCAAAAACACGGAAACTCTGACTCTGCGCGTGGTTGACGAGAAACGAATATCCGGTAAACGTTCCGATTTCGAACTCCCACGCCGAGAGATGCAGCGGCTGCACGGCGGTCGAGAACCGAGAACGGCGTGCCTCCGAAAACACCGCGTTTTCGCGTTCGCAGAGGCAAAGTTCTAAAATTTACAGAGACGGTGTACAATGTGGTACCGATCGAGAATTTTGGAACGTACACAAACGCAGAACAACACGAAGCGGGAATATAAATGACGCACGGAATAGAATAATTGAAAGCTTTATAAAAAGAGGATGAATGAATTTGAAAATATTTCGGAAAAGATGGAAAGTACAACAATAAGCTACCGATTGAGTATTGCCGGACAAAAACAAAGATAGGATATTACGACGCGGAAATAATGATAACGCACGGAATAGAATTAATATTGAGCTCGAAGAGAAGAAGTTTAAATAAGTTATAAAAAAAATTTAGAAATAATAAAAAAAAAACGATAGGTCGAAATATCATTACCATCTTGACGAAAACACGAGAAACTTTGACTCTGCGCGTGGTTAACGAGAAACGAACGACTGGTAAACGTTTGAATTTCGAACTCCCACGCCGAGGGATGCAGCGGCTGCACAGCGGCTGGGAATTCCGAACGGCGTGGCCTCGAAAACACCGCGTTTTTGCGCTTACAATGACACGTAACGAAAATCTTCGACAACACAGCACGAAATGGAAATATAACCGATTTTAACAGAATATCACTTGATCAGAAAAGAACCGAGTTGGGATGATCACGCTGCACATAACAAAGTTGGTTCTGAGTTCCGCGTAGTTACGACACACAGTAAGAGAAAAACGGAAAACAGAATAAAAAAACTACATGCCGTCGAAGAAAGCACGAGATCGAATCAGGTATTATTATCACTCACGATCACTGTAACGACGAGCGACCACGAGGCGGGGAGTGATTATTACCGATGGTTCGAGAAAATGACAGATTACACCTCGACACGTCGCGGCGTTCACGTTAGAGGACGCGAAACGACTGACCGGCGAGCAAGCGTTCGAACATAAAAACTCGCCCGCAGGGGGAAGCAGCGGCTCGTCCACGAGCGAGAGGCTGGTATGGCGTGGCTTCGAAAACACAGAGTTCTCGCGTACACAAAGGCAGAGAATAAAAATTGACGAGTACGCTGTATAACGTGTTACCGATTGAGGATTTCAAAACAAACACACAGCAACACGACGCGGAAATAATAATAACGCACGGAATAGAATTAATAATAAGCTTTCGGAAGATGGGATGAATAAATTTGAAAAAGTTTAGAAAATGATGAAAAATAATACAATAGGTTGAATATTCTTACCTTCTTCTCCACAACACGGGAAACTCCGACTCGGCGCGTGGTTGATGCGAAACGCATAACCGGTAAGCGTTCGAATTTCGAACTCTCACGTCAAGGGATGCGGCGGCTGCACGGCGGTTGAGAACCGAGAACGGCGAGACTCTGAAACCACCGCGTTCTCGCGTACACAAAGGCAGAGAATAAAAATCGACAAAAACGCTGTATAACGTGTTACCGATTGAGGATTTCAAAACAAACACAAACACAAAGCAAAACGACGCGGAAATATCAATAACGCACGAAATAGAATTAATAATAAGCTTTCGGAAAGATGGGATGAATAAATTTAAAAAAGTTTAATAATTGATGAAAAATAAAACAATAGGTTGAATATTCTTGCCTTCTTCTCCACAACACGGAAAACTCCGACTCGGCGCGTGGTTGATGCGAAACGAATAACCGGTAAGCGTTCGAATTTCGAACTCTCACGTCAAGGGATGCGGCGGCTGCACGGCGGTTGAGATCCGAGAACGGCGAGACTCTGAAACCACCGCGTTCTCGCGTACGCACAGGCAAAGATTTAAAATTTACAATGATACCGATCAAGAATTATAGGACATACACAAACGCAAAACAATACGAGGCGGCAATATTGATCACGCACGAAATAGAATTGATATTGAGCTCAAAGAAAGGAAGGACGAATGAATTAAGAAAAAAAAATTCCAAAAGATAAAGAGAAAATCAATGAGTTGAAATATTATTACGATCATTTCAAAAACACGAGAAACCCTGACTTTGCGCGTGGTTGACGAGAAACTGATATCCGGTAAAAGTTCGAATTTCGAACTCCCACGCCGAGGGATGCAGCGGCTGCACGGTGGTTGGGAACCGAGAACGGCGTGACTTCGAAAACACCGCGTTTTCGCGTTAGCAGAGGCAAAGATTTGGAATTTACAGATACGCCGTACAATGTGATACCGATCGAGAATTTTAGAACGTACACAAACGCAGAACAACACGAAGCGGGAATATTAATGACGCACGGAATAGAATTAATGTAAGCTTTATAAAAAAAGGATGAATAAATTTGAAAATATTTTATGAATTATGAAAAGTGAAACAATTAGTTACCGATTAGATATTGCAGGACAAAAACAAAGATAGGATATCACGACGCGGAAATAATAATAACGCACGGAATAGAATTAATAATCAGCTCGAAGAGAAATAGTTTGAATAAGTTATGAAAAAATTTATGAATGATAGAAAGAAAACAATAGGTTGGAATTTTATGACCATCTTCTCAAAAACACAAGAAACTCTGACTCCGCGCGTGGTTGACCAGAAACGAATATCCGGTAAACGTTCGAATTTCGAACTTCTACGCCAAGGGATGCAACGGCTGCGGGGCGGTTGAGAACTATGAACGGCGTGACTTCGAAAACACCGCGTTTGCGCGATCGCAGAGGCAAAAATTTAAAATTTACATAGACGCTGTACAATGTGGTACCGATTGAGAATTTTAGAACGTACACAAACGCAAAACAACACGAAGCGGGAATATTAATGACAAACGGAATAGAATTAATATAAGCTTAAAAAAAAATTGGATGAAAAAATTTAAAAATATTTTATAAATGATGAAAAATAAAACAATAAGTTACCGATTGAGCATTGCAGGACAAAAACAAAGACAGGATATCACGACGCGGAAATAATGATAACGCACGGAATAGAATTAATACTAAGCTCGAAGAGACAAAGTTTGAACAAGTTATGAGAAATTTAGGAATAATACAAAAAGAAGAATAGGTCGAAATATCATTACCATCATTTTGAAAACACGAGAAACCCTGACTCTGCGCGTGGTTGACGAGAGACTGATATCCGGTAAAAGTTCGAATTTCGAACTCCCACGCCGAGGGATGCAGCGGCTGCGGGGCGGTTGAGAACCAAGAACGGCGTGACTTCGGAAACACCGCGTTTGCGCGATCGCAGAGGCAAAGATTTAAAATTTACATAGACGCTGTACAATGTGGTACCGATCGAGAATTTCAGAACGTACACAAACGCAGAACAACACGAAGCGGGAATATTATTGTCGCACGGAATAGAATTAATATGAGCATCAAAAAAAAAATGGGATAAAGAAATTTGAAAATATTTTATAAATGATGAAAAATAAAACAATAAGTTACCGATTAAGTATTGCAGGACAAAAACAAAGATAGGATATCACGACGCGGAAATAATGATAACGCACCGAATAGAATTAATATTGAGCGCAAAGAGGAATAGTTTAAAGAAATTATGAAAAAATTCATAAATGCTGAAAAGAGAACAATAAGTCGGAATATCATTACTATCTTTTCAAAAACACGGAAACTCGGACTCTGCGCGTGGTTGACGAGAAACGAATATCCGGTAAACGTTCGAATTTCGAACTCCCACGCCGAGAGATGCAGCGGCTGCACGGCGGTCGAGAACCGAGAACGGCGTGACTCCGAAAACACCGCGTTTTTGCGTTTGCAGAGGCAAAGTTTCAAAATTTACAGAGACGCCGTACAATGTGGTACCGATCGAGAATTTTAGAACGTACACAAACGCAGAACAACACGAAGCGGGAATATTATTAACCCACGGAATAGAATTAATGTTAGCTTTATAAAAAAAGGATGAACAAATTTGAAAATATTTTAGAAAAGACGAAAAGTACAACAGTAAGCTACCGATTGAGTATTGCAGGACACAAACAAAGATAGGATTTCACGACGCGGAAATAATGATAACGCACAGAATAGAATTGATAGTAAGCGCGAAGAGACAAAGTTTGAATAAGTTATAAAAAAATTTAGAAATAATAAAAACAGAACAATAGGTCGAAATATCATTACCATCATTTTGAAAACACGAGAAACCCTGACTCCGCGCGTGGTTGACGAGAGACTGATATCCGGCGAACGTTCGAATTTTGAACTCCCACGCCGAGGGATGCAGCGGTTGCTCGGCGGTTGACAACCCAGAACAGCGTGACTTCGAAAACACCGCGTTTTTGCGTACGCAGAGGCAAAGATCTCAAATCTACAAAGACGCTGTACAATGTGGTACCGATCGAGAATTCTCAATCATACACAAACGCAGAACAACACGAAGCGTGAATATTAATGACGTACGGAATAGGATTGATATAAGCTTCAAAAAAAATTAAATCAATAAATTTGAGAATATTTTACAAATTATGGAAAGTAAAACAATAAGTTACCGATTAGGTATTGCAGGACAAAAACAAAGATAGGATATCACGACGCGGAAATAATAATAACGCACGGGATAGAATTAATATTAAGCTCGAAGAGAAATAGTTTGAATAAGTTATGAAAAAATTTATGAATGATAGAAAGAAAAGAATAGGTTGGAATTTTATGACCATCTTCTCAAAAACACAAGAAACTCTGACTCTGCGCGTGGTTGACCGGAAACGAATATCCGGTTAACGTTCGAATTTCGAACTTCTACGCCAAGGGATGCAGCGGCAGCGGGGCGGTTAAGAACCAAGAACGGCGTGACTTCGAAAACACCGCGTTTGCACGATCGCAGAGGCAAAGATTTGAAATTTACAGAGACGCTGTACAATGTGGAACCGATCAAGAATTTTAGAACGTACACAAACGCAGAACAACAAGAAGCGGGAATAATAATGACGCAGGGAATAGAAGTAATGTTGAGCTCGAAGAGAACAAGTTTGAATAAGTTATAAAAAAATTTAGATATAATAAAAAGAAAACAATAGGTCGGAATATCATTACCATGTTTTCGAACACACGAGAAACTCGGACTCTGCGCCTGGTTGACGAGGAACGAAGATCCGGTAAACATTTTAATTTCGAACTCCCGCTTCAAGGGATGCAGCGGCTGCACGGCGGTTGGGTATCGTGAGCGGCGTGGCTTCGAAAACACCGCGTTTTCGCGTTCGCAGAGGCAAAGATTCAAAATTTACAGAGACGCTGTACAATGTGGTACCGATCGAGAATTTTTAAACGTACACAAACGCAGAACAACACGAAGCGGGAATATTAATGACGCACGGAATAGAATTAATATAAGCTTTAAAAAAAATAGGATGAATAAGTTTGAGAATATCTTATAAATGATGAAAAGTGAAACAATAAGTTACCGAACAAGTATTGCAGGACAAGAACAAAGATATGATATCACGACGCGGAAATAATGATAACGCACGGAATAGAATCAATATTAAGCTCGGAGAGAAAAAGTTTGAATAAGTTATAAAAAAATCTAGAAATGATAGAAAGAAAACGATAGGTCGAAATATCATTACCATCATTACGATAACACGAGAAACTTTGACTCTGCGCGTGGTTGACGAGAAACGAACGACCGGTAAACGTTTGAATTTTGAACTCCCACGCCGAGGGATGCAGCGGCTGCACGGCGGTTGGGAACCGAAAACGGCGTGACTCCGAGAACACCGCGTTTTCGCGTTCGCAGAGGCAAAGTTTCGAAATTTACAGAAACGCTGTACAATGTGATACCGATCGAGAATTTTAGAACGTACACAAACGCAGAACAACACAAAGCGGGAATATTAATGACGAACGGAATAGAATTAATGTAAGCTTTATAAAAAAAGGATGAACAAATTTGAAAATATTTTAGAAAAGACGAAAAGTACAACAATAAGCTACCGATTGAGTATTGCAGGACACAAACAAAGATAGGATTTTACGACGCGGAAATAATGATAACGCACAGAATAGAATTAATAGTAAGCGCGAAGAGACAAAGTTTGAATAAGTTATAAAAAAATTTAGAAATAATAAAAACAGAACAATAGGTCGAAATATCATTACCATCATTTTGAAAACACGAGAAACCCTGACTCTGCGCGTGGTTGACGAGAGACTGATATCCGGTGAACGTTCGAATTTCGAACTCCCACGCCGAGGGATGCAGCGGCTGCACGGCGGTTGACAACCCAGAACGGCGTGACTTCGAAAACACCGCGTTTTCGCGTACGCAGAGGCAAAGATTTCAAATCTACAAAGACGCTGTACAATGTGGTACCGATCGAGAATTTTCAAACATACACGAACGCAGAACAACACGAAGCGGGAATATTAATGACGTACGGAATAGAATTGATATAAGCTTCAAAAAAAATTGAATGAATAAATTCGAGAATATTTTATAAATTATGAAAAGTGAAACAATAAGTTACCGATTAGGTATTGCAGTACAAAAACACAGATAGGATATCACGACACGGAAATAATGATAACGCACGGAATAGAATCAATATTGAGCTCGAAGAGAAAAAGTTTGAATGAGTTAAAAAAAAATTTAGAAATAATAAAAAGAAAACGATGGCTCGAAATATCATTGCCATCTTCACGATAACACGAGAAACTTTGACTCTGCGCGTGGTTGACGAGAAACGAACGACCGGTTAACGTTTGAATTTCGAACTCCCACGCCGAGGGATGCAGCGGCTGCACAGCGGTTGGGAATTCCGAACGGCGTGGCCTCGAAAACACCGCGTTCTTGCGCTTACAATGACACGTAACGAAAATCTTCGACAACACAGCACGAAATGGAAATATAACCGATTTTAACAGAATATCACTTGATCAGAAACGAACCGAGTTGGGATGATCACGTTGCACGAAACAAAGTTGGTTCTGAGTTGCGCGTCGTTACGACACACAGTAAGAGAAAAACGGAAAACAGAATAAAAAAACTCCAAGCCGCCGAAAAAAGCACGAGATCGAATCAGGTATGAATATCACTCACAATCACTGTAACGACGAGCGACCACGAGGCGGGGAGTGATTATTACCGATGGTTCGAAAAAATGACAGATTACACCTCGACACGTCGCGGCGTTCACGTTGGAGGATGCGAAACGACTGACCGGCGAGCAAGCGTTCGAACATCCAACTCGCCCGCAGGGGGAAGCAGCGGCTCGTCCACGAGCGAGAGGCCGGTATGGCGTGGCTTCGAAAACACAGCGTTCTCGCGTACACAAAGGGAGAGAATAAAAATTGACAAAAAGGCTGTATAACGTGTTACCGATCGCGGATTTCAAAACAAACACAAAGCAACACGACGCGTAAATATTAATAACGCACGGAATAGAATTAATAATAAGCTTTCCGAAAGATGGGATGAATAAATTTGAAAAAGTTTAGAAAATGATGAAAAATAAAACAATAGGTTGAATATTCTTACCTTCTTCTCCACAACAGGAAAAACTCCGAGTCGGCGCGTGGTTGATGCGAAACGAACAACCGGTGAGCGTTCGAATTTCGAACTCTCACGTCAAGGGATGCGGCGGCTGCACGGCGGTTGAGAACCGAGAACGGCGAGACTCTGAAACCATCGCGTTCTCGCGTACGCACAGGCAAAGATTTGAAATTGCCAATGATACCGATGAAGAATTATAGGACATACACAAACGCAAGACAATATGAGGCGGCAATATTGATCATGCACGGAATAGAATTAATGTAAGCTTTAAAAAAGAAAGGATGAATAAAATTGAAAATATTTTATAAATGATGAAAAGTGAAACAATAAGTTACCGATTAAGTATTGCAGTACAAAAACACAGAAGGGATATCACGACGCGGAAATAATGATAACGCACGAAATAGAATTAATATTGTGCTCGGAGAGAAAATGTTTGAATAAGTTATAAAAAAATTTAGAAATAATGACAAGAAAACGATAGGTCGAAATATCATTACCATCTTTACGAAAACACGAGAAACTTTGACTCTGCGCGTGGTTGACGAGAAACGAACGACCGGTAGACGTTTGAATTTCGAACTCCCACGCTGAGGGATGCAGCGGCTGCACGGCGGTTGGAAACCGAGAACGGCGTGACTTCGAAAACACCGCGCTTCAGCGTTCGAAAAGGCAAAGATTTAAAATTCACAGAGACGCTGTACAATGTGGTACCGATCGAGAAATTATGAACGTACACAAACGCAGAACAACAAGGAAAGGGAATAATAATGACGCAGGGAATAGAATTAATATGAGCTTTAAAAAAAATAGGATGAATAAATTAGAAAATATTTTATAAAAGATGAAAAGTGGAACAATAAGTAACCGATCGAGTATTGCAGGACAAAAACTAAGATAGGATATCACGACGCGGAAATAATGATAACGCACGGAATAGAATGAATATTAAGCTCGAAGAGAAAAAGTTTGAATAAGTTATAAATGAATTTAGAAATAATAAGAAGAAAACAATAGGTCGAAATATCATTACCATCTTTTCGCAAGCACGAGAAACTCCAACTCTGCGCGTGGTTGACGAGAAACAGATATCCGGTAAACGTTCGAATTTCGAGCTCCCACGCCGAGGGATGCAGCGGCTGCACGGCGGTTGGGAACCGAGAACGGCGTGACTCCGAGAACACCGCGTTTTCGCGTTCGCAGAGGCAAAGTTTCAAAATTTACAGAGACGCTGTACAATGTGATACCGATCGAGAATTTTAGAACGTACACAAACGCAGAACAACACGAAGCGGGAATATTAATGACGCACGGAATAGAATTAATGTAAGCTTTATAAAAAAAGGATGAATAAATTTGAAAATATTCTAGAAGAGATGAAAAGTACAACAATAAGCTACCGATTGAGTATTGCAGGACAAAAACAAAGATAGGATATCACGACGCGGAAATAATGATAACGCACGGAATAGAATTAATATTGAGCTCGAAGAGAAAAAGTTTGAATAAGTTATAAAAAAATTCGGAAATAATAAAAAGAAAACGATAGGTCGAAATATCATTACCATCTTTACGAAAACACGAGAAACTTTGACTCTGCGCGTGGTTGACGAGAAACGAACGACCGGTAAACGTTTGAATTTAGAACTCCCACGCTGAGGGATGCAGCGGCTGCACGGCGGTTGGGAACCGAAAACGGCGTGACTTCGAAAACACCGCGCTTTCGCGTTCGCAGTGGCAAAGATTTAAAATTTACAGAGACGCCGTACAATGTGGTACCGATCGAGAATTTTAGAACGTACACAAACGCAGAACAACACGAAGCGGGAATATTAATGACGCACGGAATAGAATTAATGTAAGCTTTATAAAAAAAGGATGAACAAATTTGAAAATATTTTAGAAAAGACGAAAAGTACAACAATAAGCTACCGATTGAGTATTGCAGGACACAAACAAAGATAGGATTTCACGACGCGGAAATAATGATAACGCACAGAATAGAATTAATAGTAAGCGCGAAGAGACAAAGTTTGAATAAGTTATAAAAAAATTTAGAAATAATAAAAACAGAACAATAGGTCGAAATATCATTACCATCATTTTGAAAACACGAGAAACCCTGACTCTGCGCGTGTTTGACGAGAGACTGATATCCGGTGAACGTTCGAATTTCGAACTCCCACGCCGAGGGATGCAGCGGCTGCACGGCGGTTGACAACCCAGAACGGCGTGACTTCGAAAACACGGCGTTTTCGCGTACGCAGAGGCAAAGATTTCAAATCTACAAAGACGCTGTACAATGTGGTACCGATCGAGAATTTTCAAACATACACGAACGCAGAACAACACGAAGCGGGAATATTAATGACGTACGGAATAGAATTGATATAAGCTTCAAAAAAAATTGAATGAATAAATTCGTGAATATTTTATAAATTATGAAAAGTGAAACAATAAGTTACCGATTAGGTATTGCAGTACAAAAACACAGATAGGATATCACGACACGGAAATAATGATAACGCACGGAATAGAATCAATATTGAGCTCGAAGAGAGAAAGTTTGAATAAGTTGAAAAAAAATTTAGAAATAATAAAAAGAAAACGATGGGTCGAAATATCATTACCATCTTCACGATAACACGAGAAACTTTGACTCTGCGCGTGGTTGACGAGAAACGAACGACCGGTTAACGTTTGGATTTCGAACTCCCACGCCGAGGGATGCAGCGGCTGCACAGCGGTTGGGATTTCCGAACGGCGTGGCCTCGGGAACACCGCGTTCTTGCGCTTACAATGACACGTAACGGAAATCTTCGACAACACAGCACGAAATGGAAATATAACCGATTTTAACAGAATATCACGTGATCAGAAACGAACCGAGTTGGGATGATCACGTTGCATGAAACAAAGTTGGTTCTGAGTTGCGCGTCGTTACGACACACAGTAAGAGAAAAACGGAAAACAGAATAAAAAAACTCCAAGCCGCCGAAAAAAGCACGAGATCGAATCAGGTATAAATATCACTCACAATCACTGTAACGACGAGCGACCACGAGGCGGGGAGTGATTATTACCGATGGTTCGAAAAAATGACAGATTACACCTCGACACGTCGCGGCGTTCACGTTGGAGGATGCGAAACGACTGACCGGCGAGCAAGCGTTCGAACATCCAACTCGCCCGCAGGGGGAAGCAGCGGCTCGTCCACGAGCGAGAGGCCGGTATGGCGTGGCTTCGAAAACACAGCGTTCTCGCGTACACAAAGGGAGAGAATAAAAATTGACAAAAAGGCTGTATAACGTGTTACCGATCGCGGATTTCAAAACAAACACAAAGCAACACGACGCGTAAATATTAATAACGCACGGAATAGAATTAATAATAAGCTTTCCGAAAGATGGGATGAATAAATTTGAAAAAGTTTAGAAAATGATGAAAAATAAAACAATAGGTTGAATATTCTTACCTTCTTCTCCTCAACAGGGAAAACTCCGACTCGGCGCGTGGTTGATGCGAAACGAATAACCGGTGAGCGTTCGAATTTCGAACTCTCACGTCAAAGGATGCGGCGGCTGCACGGCGGTTGAGAACCGAGAACGGCGAGACTCTGAAACCATCGCGTTCTCGCGTACGCACAGGCAAAGATTTAAAATTTACAATGATACCGATCAAGAATTATAGGACATACACAAACGCAAAACAATATGAGGCGGCAATATTGATCATGCACGGAATAGAATTAATGTAAGCTTTAAAAAAGAAAGGATGAATAAAATTGAAAATATTTTATAAATGATGAAAAGTGAAACAATAAGTTACCGATTAAGTATTGCAGTACAAAAACACAGAAGGGATATCACGACGCGGAAATAATGATAACGCACGAAATAGAATTAATATTGTGCTCGAAGAGAAAATGTTTGAATAAGTTATAAGAAAATTTAGAAATAATAACAAGAAAACGATAGGTCGAAATATCATTACCATCTTTACGAAAACACGAGAAACTTTGACTCTGCGCGTGGTTGACGAGAAACGAACGACCGGTAGACGTTTGAATTTCGAACTCCCACGCTGAGGGATGCAGCGGCTGCACGGCGGTTGGAAACCGAGAACGGCGTGACTTCGAAAACACCGCGCTTCAGCGTTCGAAGAGGCAAAGATTTAAAATTCACAGAGACGCTGTACAATGTGGTACCGATCGAGAAATTTAGAACGTACACAAACGCAGAACAACAAGGAAAGGGAATAATAATGACGCAGGGAATAGAATTAATATGAGCTTTAAAAAAAATAGGATGAATAAATTAGAAAATATTTTATAAAAGATGAAAAGTGGAACAATAAGTAACCGATCGAGTATTGCAGGACAAAAACTAAGATACGATATCACGACGCGGAAATAATGATAACGCACGGAATAGAATGAATATTAAGCTCGAAGAGAAAAAGTTTGAATAAGTTATAAATGAATTTAGAAATAATAAAAAGAAAACAATAGGTCGAAATATCATTACCATCTTTTCGCAAGCACGAGAAACTCCAACTCTGCGCGTGGTTGACGAGAAACAAATATCCGGTAAACGTTCGAATTTCGAGCTCCCACGCCGAGGGATGCAGCGGCTGCACGGCGGTTAAGAACCGAGAACGGCGTGACTCCGAGAACACCGCGTTTTCGCGTTCGCAGAGGCAAAGTTTCAAAAATTTACAGAGACGCTGTACAATGTGATACCGATCGAGAATTTTAGAACGTACACAAACGCAGAACAACACGAAGCGGGAATATTAATGACGCACGGAATAGAATTAATGGTAGCTTTATAAAGAAAGGATGAATAAATTTGAAAATATTCTAGAAAAGATGAAAAGTACAACAATAAGCTACCGATTGAGTATTGCAGGACAAAAACAAAGATAGGATATCACGACGCGGAAATAATGATAACGCACGGAATAGAATTAATATTGAGCTCGAAGAGAAAAAGTTTGAATAAGTTATAAAAAAATTCGGAAATAATAAAAAGAAAACGATAGGTCGAAATATCATTACCATCTTTACGAAAACACGAGAAACTTTGACTCTGCGCGTGGTTGACGAGAAACGAACGACCGGTAAACGTTTGAATTTAGAACTCCCACGCTGAGGGATGCAGCGGCTGCACGGCGGTTGACAACCCAGAACGGCGTGACTTCGAAAACACCGCGTTTTCGCGTACGCAGAGGCAAAGATTTCAAATCTACAAAGACGCTGTACAATGTGGTACCGATCGAGAATTTTCAAACATACACGAACGCAGAACAACACGAAGCGGGAATATTAATGACGTACGGAATAGAATTGATATAAGCTTCAAAAAAAATTGAATGAATAAATTCGAGAATATTTTATAAATTATGAAAAGTGAAACAATAAGTTACCGATTAGGTATTGCAGTACAAAAACACAGATAGGATATCACGACACGGAAATAATGATAACGCACGGAATAGAATCAATATTGAGCTCGAAGAGAAAAAGTTTGAATGAGTTAAAAAAAAATTTAGAAATAATAAAAAGAAAACGATGGCTCGAAATATCATTGCCATCTTCACGATAACACGAGAAACTTTGACTCTGCGCGTGGTTGACGAGAAACGAACGACCGGTTAACGTTTGAATTTCGAACTCCCACGCCGAGGGATGCAGCGGCTGCACAGCGGTTGGGAATTCCGAACGGCGTGGCCTCGAAAACACCGCGTTCTTGCGCTTACAATGACACGTAACGAAAATCTTCGACAACACAGCACGAAATGGAAATATAACCGATTTTAACAGAATATCACTTGATCAGAAACGAACCGAGTTGGGATGATCACGTTGCACGAAACAAAGTTGGTTCTGAGTTGCGCGTCGTTACGACACACAGTAAGAGAAAAACGGAAAACAGAATAAAAAAACTCCAAGCCGCCGAAAAAAGCACGAGATCGAATCAGGTATGAATATCACTCACAATCACTGTAACGACGAGCGACCACGAGGCGGGGAGTGATTATTACCGATGGTTCGAAAAAATGACAGATTACACCTCGACACGTCGCGGCGTTCACGTTGGAGGATGCGAAACGACTGACCGGCGAGCAAGCGTTCGAACATCCAACTCGCCCGCAGGGGGAAGCAGCGGCTCGTCCACGAGCGAGAGGCCGGTATGGCGTGGCTTCGAAAACACAGCGTTCTCGCGTACACAAAGGCAGAGAATAAAAATTGACAAAAAGGCTGTATAACGTGTTACCGATCGCGGATTTCAAAACAAACACAAAGCAACACGACGCGTAAATATTAATAACGCACGGAATAGAATTAATAATAAGCTTTCCGAAAGATGGGATGAATAAATTTGAAAAAGTTTAGAAAATGATGAAAAATAAAACAATAGGTTGAATATTCTTACCTTCTTCTCCACAACAGGAAAAACTCCGACTCGGCGCGTGGTTGATGCGAAACGAATAACCGGTGAGCGTTCGAATTTCGAACTCTCACGTCAAGGGATGCGGCGGCTGCACGGCGGTTGAGAACCGAGAACGGCGAGACTCTGAAACCATCGCGTTCTCGCGTACGCACAGGCAAAGATTTGAAATTGCCAATGATACCGATGAAGAATTATAGGACATACACAAACGCAAGACAATATGAGGCGGCAATATTGATCATGCACGGAATAGAATTAATGTAAGCTTTAAAAAAGAAAGGATGAATAAAATTGAAAATATTTTATAAATGATGAAAAGTGAAACAATAAGTTACCGATCAAGTATTGCAGTACAAAAACACAGAAGGGATATCACGACGCGGAAATAATGATAATGCACGAAATAGAATTAATATTGTGCTCGGAGAGAAAATGTTTGAATAAGTTATAAAAAAATTTAGAAATAATGACAAGAAAACGATAGGTCGAAATATCATTACCATCTTTACGAAAACACGAGAAACTTTGACTCTGCGCGTGGTTGACGAGAAACGAACGACCGGTAGACGTTTGAATTTCGAACTCCCACGCTGAGGGATGCAGCGGCTGCACGGCGGTTGGAAACCGAGAACGGCGTGACTTCGAAAACACCGCGCTTCAGCGTTCGAAAAGGCAAAGATTTAAAATTCACAGAGACGCTGTACAATGTGGTACCGATCGAGAAATTATGAACGTACACAAACGCAGAACAACAAGGAAAGGGAATAATAATGACGCAGGGAATAGAATTAATATGAGCTTTAAAAAAAATAGGATGAATAAATTAGAAAATATTTTATAAAAGATGAAAAGTGGAACAATAAGTAACCGATCGAGTATTGCAGGACAAAAACTAAGATAGGATATCACGACGCGGAAATAATGATAACGCACGGAATAGAATGAATATTAAGCTCGAAGAGAAAAAGTTTGAATAAGTTATAAATGAATTTAGAAATAATAAGAAGAAAACAATAGGTCGAAATATCATTACCATCTTTTCGCAAGCACGAGAAACTCCAACTCTGCGCGTGGTTGACGAGAAACAAATATCCGGTAAACGTTCGAATTTCGAGCTCCCACGCCGAGGGATGCAGCGGCTGCACGGCGGTTGGGAACCGAGAACGGCGTGACTCCGAGAACACCGCGTTTTCGCGTTCGCAGAGGCAAAGTTTCAAAATTTACAGAGACGCTGTACAATGTGATACCGATCGAGAATTTTAGAACGTACACAAACGCAGAACAACACGAAGCGGGAATATTAATGACGCACGGAATAGAATTAATGTAAGCTTTATAAAAAAAGGATGAATAAATTTGAAAATATTCTAGAAGAGATGAAAAGTACAACAATAAGCTACCGATTGAGTATTGCAGGACAAAAACAAAGATAGGATATCACGACGCGGAAATAATGATAACGCACGGAATAGAATTAATATTGAGCTCGAAGAGAAAAAGTTTGAATAAGTTATAAAAAAATTCGGAAATAATAAAAAGAAAACGATAGGTCGAAATATCATTACCATCTTTACGAAAACACGAGAAACTTTGACTCTGCGCGTGGTTGACGAGAAACGAACGACCGGTAAACGTTTGAATTTAGAACTCCCACGCTGAGGGATGCAGCGGCTGCACGGCGGTTGGGAACCGAAAACGGCGTGACTTCGAAAACACCGCGCTTTCGCGTTCGCAGAGGCAAAGATTTAAAATTTACAGAGACGCCGTACAATGTGGTACCGATCGAGAATTTTAGAACGTACACAAACGCAGAACAACACGAAGCGGGAATATTAATGACGCACGGAATAGAATCAATGTAAGCTTTATAAAAAAAGGATAAACAAATTTGAAAAGATTTTAGAAAAGACGAAAAGTACAACAATAAGCTACCGATTGAATATTGCAGGACACAAACAAAGATAGGATTTCACGACGCGGAAATAATGATAACGCACAGAATAGAATTAATAGTAAGCGCGAAGAGACAAAGTTTGAATAAGTTATAAAAAATTTAGAAATAATAAAAACAGAACAATAGGTCGAAATATCATTACCATCATTTTGAAAACACGAGAAACCCTGACTCTGCGCGTGGTTGACGAGAGACTGATATCCGGTGAACGTTCGAATTTCGAACTCCCACGCCGAGGGATGCAGCGGCTGCACGGCGGTTGACAACCCAGAACGGCGTGACTTCGAAAACACCGCGTTTTCGCGTACACAGAGGCAAAGATTTCAAATCTACAAAGACGCTGTACAATGTGGTACCGATCGAGAATTTTCAAACATACACGAACGCAGAACAACACGAAGCGGGAATATTAATGACGTACGGAATAGAATTGATATAAGCTTCAAAAAAAATTGAATGAATAAATTCGAGAATATTTTATAAATTATGAAAAGTGAAACAATAAGTTACCGATTAGGTATTGCAGTACAAAAACACAGATAGGATATCACGACACGGAAATAATGATAACGCACGGAATAGAATCAATATTGAGCTGGAAGAGAAAAAGTTTGAATAAGTTGAAAAAAAATTTAGAAATAATAAAAAGAAAACGATGGGTTGAAATATCATTACCATCTTCACGATAACACGAGAAACTTTGACTCTGCGCGTGGTTGACGAGAAACGAACGACCGGTTAACGTTTGAATTTCGAACTCCCACGCCGAGGGATGCAGCGGCTGCACAGCGGTTGGGATTTCCGAACGGCGTGGCCTCGAAAACACCGCGTTCTTGCGCTTACAATGACACGTAACGAAAATCTTCGACAACACAGCACGAAATGGAAATATAACCGATTTTAACAGAATATCACGTGATCAGAAACGAACCGAGTTGGGATGATCACGTTGCATGAAACAAAGTTGGTTCTGAGTTGCGCGTCGTTACGACACACAGTAAGAGAAAAACGGAAAACAGAATAAAAAAACTCCAAGCCGCCGAAAAAAGCACGAGATCGAATCAGGTATAAATATCACTCACAATCACTGTAACGACGAGCGACCACGAGGCGGGGAGTGATTATTACCGATGGTTCGAAAAAATGACAGATTACACCTCGACACGTCGCGGCGTTCACGTTGGAGGATGCGAAACGACTGACCGGCGAGCAAGCGTTCGAACATCCAACTCGCCCGCAGGGGGAAGCAGCGGCTCGTCCACGAGCGAGAGGCCGGTATGGCGTGGCTTCGAAAACACAGCGTTCTCGCGTACACAAAGGCAGAGAACAAAAATTGACAAAAAGGCTGTATAACGCGTTACCGATTGCGGATTTCAAAACAAACACAAAGCAACACGACGCGTAAATATTAATAACGCACGGAATAGAATTAATAATAAGCTTTCCGAAAGATGGGATGAATAAATTTGAAAAAGTTTAGAAAATGATGAAAAATAAAACAATAGGTTGAATATTCTTACCATCTTCTCCACAACAGGGAAAACTCCGACTCGGCGCGTGGTTGATACGAAACGAATAACCGGTGAGCGTTCGAATTTCGAACTCTCACGTCAAGGGATGCGGCGGCTGCACGGCGGTTGAGAACCGAGAACGGCGAGACTCTGAAACCATCGCGTTCTCGCGTACGCACAGGCAAAGATTTAAAATTTACAATGATACCGATCAAGAATTATAGGACATACACAAACGCGAGACAATATGAGGCGGCAATATTGATCATGCACGGAATAGAATTAATGTAAGCTTTAAAAAAGAAAGGATGAATAAAATTGAAAATATTTTATAAATGATGAAAAGTGAAACAATAAGTTACCGATTAGGTATTGCAGTACAAAAACACAGAAGGGATATCACGACGCGGAAATAATGATAACGCACGAAATAGAATTAATATTGTGCTCGAAGAGAAAATGTTTGAATAAGTTATAAAAAAATTTAGAAATAATAACAAGAAAACGATAGGTCGAAATATCATTACCATCTTTGCGAAAACACGAGAAACTTTGACTCTGCGCGTGGTTGACGAGAAACGAACGACCGGTAGACGTTTGAATTTCGAACTCCCACGCTGGGGGATGCAGCGGCTGCACGGCGGTTGGAAACCGAGAACGGCGTGACTTCGAAAACACCGCGCTTCAGCGTTCGAAGAGGCAAAGATTTAAAATTCACAGAGACGCTGTACAATGTGGTACCGATCGAGAAATTTAGAACGTACACAAACGCAGAACAACAAGGAAAGGGAATAATAATGACGCAGGGAATAGAATTAATATGAGCTTTAAAAAAAATAGGATGAATAAATTAGAAAATATTTTATAAAAGATGAAAAGTGGAACAATAAGTAACCGATCGAGTATTGCAGGACAAAAACTAAGATAGGATATCACGACGCGGAAATAATGATAACGCACGGAATAGAATGAATATTAAGCTCGAAGAGAAAAAGTTTGAATAAGTTATAAATGAATTTAGAAATAATAAAAAGAAAACAATAGGTCGAAATATCATTACCATCTTTTCGCAAACACGAGCAACTCCGACTCTGCGCGTGGTTGACGAGAAACAAATATCCGGTGAACGTTCGAATTTCGAACTTTCACGCCGAGGAATGCAGCGGCTGCACGGCGGTTGAGATACGAGAACGGCGGGACTTTAAAAACACCGCGTTTTCGTGTTCGCAGAGGCAAAGATTTAAAATTTACAGAGACACTGTACAATGTGGTACCGTTCGAGAATTTTAGAACGTACAGAAACGCAGAACAACACGAAGCGGGAATATTAATGTCGCACGGAGAAGGATTAATATAAGCTTCAAAAAAAAATGGGATAAAGAAATTTGAAAATATTTTATAAATGATGAAAAATAAAACAATAAGTTACCGATTGAGTATTGCAGGACAAAAACAAAGATAGGATATCACGACGCGGAAATAATGATAACGCACCGGATAGAATTGATATTGAGCGCAAAGAGGAATAGTTAAAAGAAGTTATGAAAACATTCATAAATGCTGAAAAGAGAACGATAAGTTGGAATATTATTACTATCTTTTCAAAAACACGAAAACTCTGACTCTGCGCGTGGTTGACGAGAAACGAATATCCGGTAAACGTTCGAATTTCGAACTCCCACGCCGAGGGATGCAGCGGCTGCACGGCGGTTGGGAACCGAGAACGGCGTGACTTCGAAAACAACGCGTTTGCGCGATCGCAGAGGCAAAGATTCAAAATTTACATAGATGCTGTACAATGTGGTACCGATCGAGAATTCTAGAACGTACACAAACGCAGAACAACAAGAAGCGGGAATAATAATAACGCAGGGAATAGAATTAATATGAGCTTCAAAAAAAATAGGATGAATAGTTTAGAAAATATTTTGTAGAAGATGAAAAGTGAAACAATATGTAACCGATCGAGTATTGCAGGACAAAAACTAAGATAGGATATCACGACGCGGAAATAATGATAACGCACGGAATAGAATAAATATTAAGCTCGAAGAGAAAAAGTTTGAATAAGTTATAAAAGAATTTAGAAATAATGAAAAGAAAACAATAGGTCGAAATATCATTACCATCTTTTCGCAAGCACGAGAAACTCCAACTCTGCGCGTGATTGACGAGAAACGAATATCCGGTGAACGTTCGAATTTCGAACTACCACGCCGAGGGATGCGGCGGCTGCACGGCGGTTGAGAACCGAGAACGGCGTGACTCCGAAAACACCGCGTTTTCGCGTTCGCAGAGGCAAAGATTTAAAATTTACAGAGACACTGTACAATGTGGTACCGTTCGAGAGTTTTAGAACGTACGCAAACGCAGAACAACACGAAGCGGGAATATTAATGTCGCACGGAATAGAATTAATATAAGCTTCAAAAAACATGGTATGAAGATATTTGAAAATATTTTATAAAAGATAAAAAATGAAACAATAAGTTACCGATTGAGTATTGCAGGACAAAAACAAAGATAGGATATCACGACGCGGATATAATGATAACGCACCGAATAGTATTAATATGGAGCTCGAAGAGAAATAGTTTGAATAAGTTTTGAAAAAATTTATGAATGATCGAAAGAAAACAATAGGTTGAATATTTATGACCATCTTTTCGAAAACACAAGAAACTCAGACTCTGCGCGTGGTTGACGAGAAACGAATATCCGGTAAACGTTCGAATTTCGAACTCCCACGCTTAGGGATGCAGCGGCTGCACGGCGGTTGAGAACCGAGAACGGCGTGACTTCGAAAACACCGCGTTTTCGCGTTCGCAGAGGCAAAGATTCAAAATTTACAGAAACGCTGTACAATGTGGTACCGATCAAGAATTTTAGAACGCACACAAACGGAGAACAACACGAAGCGGGGATATTAATGACGCACGGAATAGAATTGATGTGAGCTTTATAAAAAAAGGATGAATAAATTTGAAAATATTTCATAAATGATGAAAAGTGAAACAATAAGTTACCGATTAAGTATTGCAGTACAAAAACACAGATAGGATATCACGACGCGGAAATAATGATAACGCACGGAATAGAATCAATATTGAGCTCGAAGAGAAAAAGTTTGAATAAGTTATAAAAAAATTTAGAAATAATAAAAAGAAAACAATAGGTCGAAATATCATTACCATCTTCTCGCAAACACGAGAAACTCCGACTCTGCGCGTGGTTGACGAGAAACGAACGGCCGGTAAACGTTTGAATTTAGAACTCCCACGCTGAGGAATGCAACGGCTGCACGGCGGTTGAGATACGAGAACGGCGTGACTTTGAAAACACCGCGTTTTCGCGTTCGCAGAGGCAAAGATTTGATATTTACAGAGACGCTGTACAATGTGGTACCGATCGAGAATTTTAGAACGCACACAAACGCAGAACAACACGAAGCAGGGATATTAATGACGCACGGAATAGAATTGATGTGAGCTTTAAAAAAAAAGGATGAATAAATTAGAAAATATTTTATAAAAGATGAAAAGTGGAACAATAAGTAACCGATCGAGTATTGCAGGACAAAAACTAAGATAGGATATCACGACGCGGAAATAATGATAACGCACGGAATAGAATGAATATTAAGCTCGAAAAGAAAAAGTTTGAATAAGTTATAAGAGAATTTAGAAATAATAAGAAGAAAACAATAGGTCGAAATATCATTACCATCTTTCCGCAAGCACGAGAAACTCCAACTCTGCGCGTGATTGACGAGAAACGAATATCCGGTAAACGTTCGAATTTCGAACTACCACGCCGAGGGATGCGGCGGCTGCACGGCGGTTGAGAACCGAGAACGGCGTGACTCCGAAAACACCGCGTTTTCGCGTTCGCAGAGGCAAAGATTTCAGATCTACAAAGACGCTGTACAATGTGGTACCGATCGTGAATTTTCAAACATACACAAACTCAGAACAACACGGAGCGGGAATATTAATGACGTACGGAATAGGATTGATATAAGCTTCAAAAAAAATTGAATGAATAAATTCGAAAATATTTTATAAATTATGAAAAGTGAAACAATAAGTTATCGATTAGGTATTGCAGGACAAAAACAAAGATAGGATATCACGACGCGGAAATAATAATAACGCACGGAATAGAATTAATATTAAGCTCGAAGAGAAATAGTTTGAATAAGTTATGAAAAAATTTAGAAATAATAAAAAGAAAACGATAGGTCGAAATATCATTACCATCTTTACGAAAACACGAGGAACTTTGACTCTGCGCGTGGTTGACGAGAAACGAACGACCGGTAAACGTTTGAATTTCGAACTCCCACGCCGAGGGATGCAGCGGCTGCACGGCGGTTGACAACCCAGAACGGCGTGACTTCGAAAACACCGCGATTTCGCGTACGCAGAGGCAAAGATTTGAAATCTACAAAGACGCTGTACAATGTGGTACCGATCGAGAGTTCTCGAACATACACAAACGCAGAACAACACGGAGCGGGAATATTAATGACGTGCGGAATGGGATTGATATAAGCTTCAAAAAAAATTGAATGAATAAATTTGAGAATATTTTATAAATTATGAAAAGTGAAACAATAAGTTACCGATTAGGTGTTGCAGGACAGAAACAAAGATAGGATATCACGACGCGGAAATAATAATTACGCACGGTATAAAATTAATATTAAGCTCGAAGAGAGATAGTTTGAATAAGTTATGAAAGAATTTAGAAATAATGAAAAGGAAACAATAGTTCGAAATATCATTACCATCTTTTCGCAAACACGAGAAACTCCGACTCTGCGCGTGGTTGACGAGAAACAAATATCCGGTAAACATTCGAATTTCGAGCTCCCACGCTGAGGGATGCAGCGGCTGCACGGCGGTTGGAAACCGAGAACGGCGTGACTTCGAAAACACCGCGCTTTAGCGTTCGAAGAGGCAAAGATTTAAAATTCACAGAGACGCTGTACAATGTGGTACCGATCGAGAAATTTAGAACGTACACAAACGCAGAACATCAAGGAAAGGGAATAATAATGACGCAGGGAATAGAATTAATATGAGCTTTAAAAAAAATAGGATGAATAAATTAGAAAATATTTTATAAAAGATGAAAAGTGGAACAATAAGTAACCGATCGAGTATTGCAGGACAAAAACTAAGATAGGATATCACGACGCGGAAATAATGATATCGCACGGAATAGAATGAATATTAAGCTCGAAGAGAAAAAGTTTGAATAAGTTATAAAAGAATTGAGAAATAATGAAAAGAAAACAATAGGTCGAAATATCATTACCATCTTTTCGCAAGCACGAGAAACTCCAACTCTGCGCGTGATTGACGAGAAACGAATATCCGGTAAACGTTCGAATTTCGAACTACCACGCCTAAGGATGCGGCGGCTGCACGGCGGTTGAGAACCGAGAACGGCGTGACTCCGAAAACACCGCGTTTTCGCGTTCGCAGAGGCAAAGATTTAAAATTTACAGAGACACTGTACAATGTGGTACCGTTCGAGAGTTTTAGAACGTACGCAAACGCAGAACAACACGAAGCGGGAATATTAATGTCGCACGGAATAGAATTAATATAAGCTTCAAAAAACATGGTATGAAGATATTTGAAAATATTTTATAAAAGATAAAAAATGAAACAATAAGTTACCGATTGAGTATTGCAGGACAAAAACAAAGATAGGATATCACGACGCGGATATAATGATAACGCACCGAATAGTATTAATATGGAGCTCGAAGAGAAATAGTTTGAACAAGTTTTGAAAAAATTTATGAATGATCGAAAGAAAACAATAGGTTGAAATTTTATGACCATCTTTTCGAAAACACAAGAAACTCAGACTCTGCGCGTGGTTGACGAGAAACGAATATCCGGTAAACGTTTTAATTTCGAACTCCCGCGCCAAGGGATGCAGCGGCTGCACGGCGGTTGGGTATCGTGAGCGGCGTGGCTTCGAAAACACCGCGTTTTCGCGTTCGCAGAGGCAAAGATTCAAAATTTACAGAGACGCTGTACAATGTCGTACCGATCGAGAATTTATAAACGTACACAAACGCAGAACAACACGAAGCGGGAATATTAATGACGCACGGAATAGAATTAATATAAGCTTTAAAAAAAATAGGATGAATAAATTTGAAAATATCTTATAAATGATGAAAAGTGAAACAATAAGTTACCGAACAAGTATTGCAGGACAAGAACAAAGATAAGATATCACGACGCGGAAATAATGATAACGCACGGAATAGAATCAATATTAAGCTCGGAGAGAAAAAGTTTGAATAAGTTATAAAAAAATTTAGAAATGATAAAAAGAAAACGATAGGTCGAAATATCATTACCATCATTACGATAACACGAGAAACTTTGACTCTGCGCGTGGTTGACGAGAAACGAACGACCGGTAAACGTTTGAATTTTGAACTCCCACGCCGAGGGATGCAGCGGCTGCACAGCGGTTGGGAATTCCGAACGGCGTGACCTCGAAAACACCGCGTTGTCGCGTACACAAAGGCAGAGAATAAAAATTGACAAAAACGCTGTATAACGTGTTACCGATTGAGGATTTTGAAACAAACACAAACACAAAGCAAAACGACGGGGAAATATCAATAACGCACGAAATAGAATTAACAATAAGCTTTCGGGAAGATGGGATGAATAAATTTGAAAAAGTTTAATAAATGATGAAAAATAAAACAATAGGTTGAATATTCTTACCTTCTTCTCCACAACAAGGAAAACTCCAACTCGGCGCGTGGTTGATGCGAAACGAATAACCGGTAAGCGTTCGAATTTCGAACTCTCACGTCAAGGGATGCGGCGGCTGCACGGCGGTTGAGATCCGAGAACGGCGAGACTCTGAAACCACCGCGTTCTCGCGTACGCACAGGCAAAGATTTAAAATTTACAATGATACCGATCAAGAATTATAGGACATACACGAGCGCAAAACAATACGAGGCGGCAATATTGATCATGCACGGAATAGAATTGATATTGAGCTCAAAGAAATGAAGGACGAATGAATTAGGAAAAAAAAATTTCAAATGATAAAGAGAAAATCAATGAGTTGAAATATTATTACCATTATTTCAAAAACACGAGAAACCCTGACTTTGCGCGTGGTTGACGAGAAACTATTATCCGGTAAAAGTTCGAATTTCGAACTCCCACGCCGAGGGATGCAGCGGCTGCACGGCGGTTGGGAACCGAGAACGGCGTGACTCCGAGAACACCGCGTTTTCGCGTTCGCAGAAGCAAAGTTTCAAAATTTACAGAGACGCTGTACAATGTGATACCGATCGAGAATTTTCAAACATACACGAACGCAGAACAACACGAAGCGGGAATATTTATGACGTACGGAATAGAATTGATATAAGCTTAAAAAAAAATTGAATGAATAAATTCGAGAATATTTTATAAATTATGAAAAGTGAAACAATAAGTTACCGATTAAGTATTGCAGGACAAAAACAAAGATAGGATATCACGACGCGGAAATAATAATAACGCACAGAATAGAATTAATATTACGCTCGAAAAGAAATAGTTCGAATAAGTTATGAAAAAATTTATAAATGATAGAAAGAAAACAAAAGGTTGGAATTTTATGACCATCTTCTCAAAAACACAAGAAACTCTGACTCCGCGCGTGGTTGACCAGAAACGAATATCCGGTACGAATAACGGTAAACGTTCGAATTTCGAACTTCTACGCCAAGGGATGCAGCGGCTGCGGGGCGGTTGAGAACCAAGAACGGCGTGACTTCGAAAACACCGCGTTTGCGCGATCGCAGAGGCAAAGATTCAAAATTTACATAGACGCTGTACAATGTGGTACCGATCGAGAATTCTAGAACGTACACAAACGCAGAACAACAAGAAGCGGGAATAATAATAACGCAGGGAATAGAATTAATATGAGCTTCAAAAAAAATAGGATGAATAGTTTAGAAAATATTTCGTGAAAGATGAAAAGTGAAACAATATGTAACCGATCGAGTATTGCAGGACAAAAACTAAGATAGGATATCACGACGCGGAAATAATGATAACGCACGGAATAGAATAAATATTAAGCTCGAAGAGAAAAAGTTTGAATAAGTTATAAAAGAATTTAGAAATAATGAAAAGAAAACAATAGGTCGAAATATCATTACCATCTTTTCGCAAGCACGAGAAACTACAACTCTGCGCGTGATTGACGAGAAACGAATATCCCGTGAACGTTCGAATTTCGAACTACCACGCCGAGGGATGCGGCGGCTGCACGGCGGTTGAGAACCGAGAACGGCGTGACTCCGAAAACACCGCGTTTTCGCGTTCGCAGAGGCAAAGATTTAAAATTTACAGAGACACTGTACAATGTGGTACCGTTCGAGAGTTTTAGAACGTACGCAAACGCAGAACAACACGAAGCGGGAATATTAATGTCGCACGGAATAGAATTAATATAAGCTTCAAAAAACATGGTATGAAGATATTTGAAAATATTTTATAAAAGATAAAAAATGAAACAATAAGTTACCGATTGAGTATTGCAGGGCAAAAACAAAGATAGGATATCACGACGCGGATATAATGATAACGCACCGAATAGTATTAATATGGAGCTCGAAGAGAAATAGTTTGAACAAGTTTTGAAAAAATTTATGAATGATCGAAAGAAAACAATAGGTTGAAATTTTATGACCATCTTTTCGAAAACACAAGAAACTCAGACTCTGCGCGTGGTTGACGAGAAACGAATATCCGGTAAACGTTTTAATTTCGAACTCCCGCGCCAAGGGATGCAGCGGCTGCACGGCGGTTGGGTATCGTGAGCGGCGTGGCTTCGAAAACACCGCGTTTTCGCGTTCGCAGAGGCAACGATTCAAAATTTACAGAGACGCTGTACAATGTCGTACCGATCAGGAATTTATAAACGTACACAAACGCAGAACAACACGAAGCGGGAATATTAATGACGCACGGAATAGAATTAATATAAGCTTTAAAAAAAATAGGATGAATAAATTTGAAAATATCTTATAAATGATGAAAAGTGAAACAATAAGTTACCGAACAAGTATTGCAGGACAAGAACAAAGATAAGATATCACGACGCGGAAATAATGATAACGCACGGAATAGAATTAATATTAAGCTCGGAGAGAAAAAGTTCGAATAAGTTATAAAAAAATTTAGAAATGATAAAAAGAAAACGATAGGTCGAAATATCATTACCATCATTACGATAACACGAGAAACTTTGACTCTGCGCGTGGTTGACGAGAAACGAACGACCGGTAAACGTTTGAATTTTGAACTCCCACGCCGAGGGATGCAGCGGCTGCACAGCGGTTGGAAATTCCGAACGGCGTGACCTCGAAAACACCGCGTTTTCGCGTACACAAAGGCAGAGAATAAAAATTGACAAAAACGCTGTATAACGTGTTACCGATTGAGGATTTTAAAACAAACACAAACACAAAGCAAAACGACGGGGAAATATCAATAACGCACGAAATCGAATTAATAATAAGCTTTCGGAAAGATGGGATGAATAAATTTGAAAAAGTTTAATAAATGATGAAAAATAAAACAATAGGTTGAATATTCTCACCTTCTTCTCCACAACAAGGAAAACTCCAACTCGGCGCGTGGTTGATGCGAAACGAATAACCGGTAAGCGTTCGAATTTCGAACTCTCACGTCAAGGGATGCGGCGGCTGCACGGCGGTTGAGATCCGAGAACGGCGAGACTCTGAAACCACCGCGTTCTCGCGTACGCACAGGCAAAGATTTAAAATTTACAATGATACCGATCAAGAATTATAGGACATACACGAGCGCAAAACAATACGAGGCGGCAGTATTGATCATGCACGGAATAGAATTGATATTGAGCTCAAAGAAATGAAGGACGAATGAATTGGGAAAAAAAAATTTCAAATGATAAAGAGAAAATCAATGAGTTGAAATATTATTACCATCATTTCAAAAACACGAGAAACCCTGACTTTGCGCGTGGTTGACGAGAAACTATTATCCGGTAAAAGTTCGAAGTTCGAACTCCCACGCCGAGGGATGCAGCGGCTGCACGGCGGTTGGGAACCGAGAACGGCGTGACTCCGAGAACACCGCGTTTTCGCGTTCGCAGAGGCAAAGTTTCAAAATTTACAGAGACGCTGTACAATGTGATACCGATCGAGAATTTTCAAACATACACGAACGCAGAACAACACGAAGCGGGAATATTAATGACGTACGGAATAGAATTGATATAAGCTTAAAAAAAAATTGAATGAATAAATTCGAGAATATTTTATAAATTATGAAAAGTGAAACAATAAGTTACCGATTAAGTATTGCAGGACAAAAACAAAGATAGGATATCACGACGCGGAAATAATAATAACGCACGGAATAGAATTAATATTAAGCTCGAAGAGAAATAGTTTGAATAAGTTATGAAAAAATTTATGAATGATAGAAAGAAAACAATAGGTTGGAATTTTATGACCATCTTCTCAAAAACACAAGAAACTCTGACTCCGCGCGTGGTTGACCAGAAACGAATATCCGGTACGAATAACGGTAAACGTTCGAATTTCGAACTTCTACGCCAAGGGATGCAGCGGCTGCGGGGCGGTTGAGAACCAAGAACGGCGTGACTTCGAAAACACCGCGTTTGCGCGATCGCAGAGGCAAGGATTCAAAATTTACATAGACGCTGTACAATGTGGTACCGATCGAGAATTCTAGAACGTACACAAACGCAGAACAACAAGAAGCGGGAATAATAATAACGCAGGGAATAGAATTAATATGAGCTTCAAAAAAAATAGGATGAATAGTTTAGAAAATATTTTGTAAAAGATGAAAAGTGGAACAATATGTAACCGATCGAGTATTGCAGGACAAAAACTAAGATAGGATATCACGACGCGGAAATAATGATAACGCACGGAATAGAATAAATATCGAGCTCGAAGAGAAAAAGTTTGAATAAGTTATAAAAGAATTTAGAAATAATGAAAAGAAAACAATAGGTCGAAATATCATTACCATCTTTTCGCAAGCACGAGAAACTCTAACTCTGCGCGTGATTGACGAGAAACGAATATCCGGTGAACGTTCGAATTTCGAACTACCACGCCGAGGGATGCGGCGGCTGCACGGCGGTTGAGAACCGAGAACGGCGTGACTCCGAAAACACCGCGTTTTCGCGTTCGCAGAGGCAAAGATTTAAAATTTACAGAGACACTGTACAATGTGGTACCGTTCGAGAGTTTTAGAACGTACGCAAACGCAGAACAACACGAAGCGGGAATAATAATGTCGCACGGAATAGAATTAATATAAGCTTCAAAAAACATGGTATGAAGATATTTGAAAATATTTTATAAAAGATAAAAAATGAAACAATAAGTTACCGATTGAGTACTGCAGGACAAAAACAAAGATAGGATATCACGACGCGGATATAATGATAACGCACCGAATAGTATTAATATGGAGCTCGAAGAGAAATAGTTTGAATAAGTTTTGAAAAAATTTATGAATGATCGAAAGAAAACAATAGGTTGAATATTTATGACCATCTTTTCGAAAACACAAGAAACTCAGACTCTGCGCGTGGTTGACGAGAAACTATTATCCGGTAAAAGTTCGAATTTCGAACTCCCACGCCGAAGGATGCAGCGGCTGCACGGCGGTTGGGAACCGAGAACGGCGTGACTTCGAAAACACCGCGTTTTCGCGTTCGCAGAGGCAAAGATTTAAAATTTACAGAGACGCTGTACAATGTGGTACCGATCGAGAATTTTGGAACGTACACAAACGCAGAACAACACAAAGCGGGAATATTAATGACGCACGGAATAGAATCAGTATGAGCTTCAAAAAAAAATGGGATAAAAAAATTTGAAATTATTTCATGAATGATGAAAAATAAAACAATAAGTTACCGATTGATTATTGCAGGACAAAAACAAAGATAGGATATCACGACGCGGAAATAATGATAACGCACCGAATAGAAATAATTATGAGCGCAAAGAGGAATGGTTTAAAGAAGTTATGAAAAAATTTATAAATGCTAAAAAGAGAACAATAAGTTGGAATATTATTACTATCTTTTTGAAAACACGGAAACTCTGACTCTGCGCGTGGTTGACGAGAAACGAATATCCGGTAAACGTTCGAATTTCGAACTCCCACGCCGAGGGATGCAGCGGCTGCACGGCGGTTGACAACCCAGAACGGCGTGACTTCGAAAACACCGCGTTTTCGCGTACGCGGAGGCAAAGATTTCAAATCTACAAAGACGCTGTACAATGTGGTACCGATCGAGAATTCCCAATCATACACAAACGCAGAACAACACGAAGCGGGAATATTAATGACGTACGGAATAGGATTGATATAAGCTTCAAAAAAAATTGAACAAATAAATTCGAGAATATTTTATAAATCATGAAAATTGAAACAATAAGTTACCGATTAGGTATTGCAGGACAAGAACAAAGATAGGATATCACAACGCGGAAATAATAATAACGCACGGAATAGAATTAATATTAAGCTCAAAGAGAAATAGTTCGAATGAGTTATGAAAAAATTTATGAATGATAGAAAGAAAACAATAGGTCGGAATATTATGACCATCTTCTCAATAACACACGGAACTCTGACTCCGCGCGTGGTTGACCAGAAACGAATATCCGGTAAACGTTCGAATTTTGAACTTCGACGCCAAGGGATGCAGCGGCCGCGGGGCGGTTGAGAACCAAGAACGGCGTGACTTCGAAAACACCGCAAATGCGCGATCGCAGAGGCAAAGATTTGAAATTTACAGAGACGCTGTACAATGTGGTACCGATCGAGAATTTTAGAACGTACACAAACGCAGAACAACAAGAAGCGGGAATAATAATGACGCAGGGAATAGAATTAATATGAGCTTTAAGAAAAATAGGATGAATAAATTAGAAAATATTTTATGAAAGATGAAAAGTAAAACAATAAGTAACCGATCGAGTATTGCAGGACAAAAACTAGGATAGGATATCACGACGCGGAAATAATGATAACGCACGGAATAAAATTAATATTCAGCTCGAAGAGAAAATGTTTGAATACGTTATAAGAGAATTTAGAAATAATGAAAAGAGAACAATACGTCGAAATATCATTACCATCTTTTCGCAAACACGAGAAACTCCGGCTCTGCGCGTGGTTGACGTGAGACACATATCCGGTAAACGTCCGAATTTCGAACTCCCACGCCGAGGGATGCAGCGGCTGCACGGCGGTTGAGAACCGAGAACGGCGTGACTTCGAAAACACCGCGTTTTCGCGTTCGCAGAGGCAAAGTTTCAAAATTTACAGAGACGCTGTACAATGTGGTACCGATCGAGAATTTTAGAACGTACACAAACGCAGAACAACACGAAGCGGGAATATTAATGACGCACGGAATAGAATTAATGTAAGCTTCATAAAAAAAATATGAATAAATTCAAAATTATTTTAGGAAAGATGAAAAGTACAACAATAAGCTACCGATTGAGTATCGCAGGACAAGAACGAAGATAGGATACCACGACGCGGAAATAATGATAACGCACGGAATAGAATTAATATTGAGCTTGAAGAGAAAAAGTTTGAATAAGTTATAAAAACATTCAGAAATAATAAAAAAAAAAAAAAAGACAGGTCGAAATATCATTACCATCTTTACGAAAACACGAGAAACTTTGACTCTGCGCGTGGTTGACGAGAAACGAACGACCGGTAAACGTTTGAATTTAGAACTCCCACGCTGAGGGATGCAGCGGCTGCACGGCGGTTGAGTACCGAGAACGGCGTGACTTCGAAAACACTGCGTTTTCGCGTTCGCAGAGGCAAAGATTCAGAATTTACAATGACGCTGTACAATGTGGTACCGAACGAGAATTTCAGAACGCACACAAACGCAGAACAACACGAAGCGGGAAAATTAATGACGCACGAAATAGAATTAATGTAAGCTTTAAAAAAAAAAGGATGAATAAATTTGAAAATATTGTATGAATGATGAAAAGTGAAACAATGAGTTACCGATTAAGTATTGCAGTACAAAAACACAGATAGGATATCACGACGCGGAAATAATGATAACGCACGGAATAGAATCAATATTGAGCTCGAAGAGAGAAAGTTTGAATAAGTTACAAAAAAATTTAGAATTGATAAAAAGAAAACGATAGGTCGAAATATCATTACCATCTCCACGATAACACGAGAAACTTTGACTCTGCGCGTGGTTGACGAGAAACGAACGACCGGTAAACGTTTGAATTGAGAAGTCCCACGCTGAGGGATGCAGCGGCTGCACGGCGGTTGGGAACCGAGAACGGCGTGACTTCGAAAACACCGCGCTTCCGCGTTCGCAGAGGCAAAAATTCAAAATTTACAGAGACGCCGTACAATGTGGTACCGATCGAGAATTTTAGAACGTACACAAACGCAGAATAACACGAAGCGGGAATATTAATGTCGCACGGAATAGAATTAATATAAGCTTCAAAAAAAAAAATGGGAGAAAAAAATCTGAAAATATTTTATATATGATGAAAAATAAAACATCAAGTTACCGATTGAGTTTTGCAGGACGAAAACGAAGATAGGATATCACGACGCGGAAATAATGATAACGCACCGAATAGAACTCATATTGAGCGCAAAGAGGAATACTTTAATCAAGTTATGAAAAAATTCATAAATGCTGAAAAGAGAACAATAAGTCGGAATATTATTACTATTTTTCGAAAAACACGGAAACTCTGACTCTGCGCGTGGTTGACGAGAAACGAATATCCGGTAAACGTTCGGATTTCGAACTCCCACGCCGAGAGATGCAGCGGCTGCACGGCGGTCGAGAACCGAGAACGGCGTGCCTCCGAAAACACCGCGTTTTCGCGTTCGCAGAGGCAAAGTTTCAAAATTTACAGAGACGGTGTACAATGTGGTACCGATCGAGAATTTTGGAACGTACACAAACGCAGAACAACACGAAGCGGGAATATTAATGACGCACGGAATAGAATGATTGTAAGCTTTATAAAAAAAAGATGAATAAATTTGAAAATATTTTGGAAAAGATGAAAAGTACAACAATAAGCTACCGATTGAGTATTGCCGGACAAAAACAAAGATAGGATATCACGACGCGGAAATAATGATAACGCACGGAATAGAATTAATATTGAGCTCGAAGAGAAAAAGTTTGAATAAGTTATAAAAAAAATTTAGAAATAATAAAAAAAAAACGATAGGTCGAAATATCATTACCATCTTGACGAAAACACGAGAAACTTTGACTCTGCGCGTGGTTGACGAGAAACGAACGACTGGTAAACGTTTGAATTTCGAACTCCCACGCCGAGGGATGCAGCGGCTGCACAGCGGCTGGGAATTCCGAACCGCGTGGCCTCGAAAACACCGCGTTTTTGCGCTTACAATGACACGTAGCGAAAATCTTCGACAACACAGCACGAAATGGAAATATAACCGATTTTAACAGAATATCACTTGATCAGAAAAGAACCGAGTTGGGATGATCACGCTGCACATAACAAAGTTGGTTCTGAGTTCCGCGTAGTTACGACACACAGTAAGAGAAAAACGGAAAACAGAATAAAAAAACTACATGCCGTCGAAAAAAGCACGAGATCGAATCAGGTATTATTATCACTCACGATCACTGTAACGACGAGCGACCACGAGGCGGGGAGTGATTATTACCGATGGTTCGAGAAAATGACAGATTACACCTCGACACGTCGCGGCGTTCACGTTGGAGTATGCGAAACGACTGACCGGCGAGCAAGCGTTCGAACATCCAACTCGCCCGCAGGGGGAAGCAGCGGCTCGTCCACGAGCGAGAGGCCGGTATGGCGTGGCTTCGAGAACACAGAGTTCTCGCGTACACAAAGGCAGAGAATACAAATTGACGAGTACGCTGTATAACGTGTTACCGATCGCGGATTTCAAAACAAACACAAAGCAACACGACGCGTAAATATTAATAACGCACGGAATAGAATTAATAATAAGCTTTCCGAAAGATGGGATGAATAAATTTGAAAAAGTTTAGAAAATGATGAAAAATAAAACAATAGGTTGAATATTCTTACCTTCTTCTCCACAACAGGAAAAACTCCGACTCGGCGCGTGGTTGATGCGAAACGAATAACCGGTGAGCGTTCGAATTTCGAACTCTCACGTCAAGGGATGCGGCGGCTGCACGGCGGTTGAGAACCGAGAACGGCGAGACTCTGAAACCATCGCGTTCTCGCGTACGCACAGGCAAAGATTTGAAATTGCCAATGATACCGATGAAGAATTATAGGACATACACAAACGCAAGACAATATGAGGCGGCAATATTGATCATGCACGGAATAGAATTAATGTAAGCTTTAAAAAAGAAAGGATGAATAAAATTGAAAATATTTTATAAATGATGAAAAGTGAAACAATAAGTTACCGATCAAGTATTGCAGTACAAAAACACAGAAGGGATATCACGACGCGGAAATAATGATAAGGCACGAAATAGAATTAATATTGTGCTCGGAGAGAAAATGTTTGAATAAGTTATAAAAAAATTTAGAAATAATGACAAGAAAACGATAGGTCGAAATATCATTACCATCTTTACGAAAACACGAGAAACTTTGACTCTGCGCGTGGTTGACGAGAAACGAACGACCGGTAGACGTTTGAATTTCGAACTCCCACGCTGAGGGATGCAGCGGCTGCACGGCGGTTGGAAACCGAGAACGGCGTGACTTCGAAAACACCGCGCTTCAGCGTTCGAAAAGGCAAAGATTTAAAATTCACAGAGACGCTGTACAATGTGGTACCGATCGAGAAATTATGAACGTACACAAACGCAGAACAACAAGGAAAGGGAATAATAATGACGCAGGGAATAGAATTAATATGAGCTTTAAAAAAAATAGGATGAATAAATTAGAAAATATTTTATAAAAGATGAAAAGTGGAACAATAAGTAACCGATCGAGTATTGCAGGACAAAAACTAAGATAGGATATCACGACGCGGAAATAATGATAACGCACGGAATAGAATGAATATTAAGCTCGAAGAGAAAAAGTTTGAATAAGTTATAAATGAATTTAGAAATAATAAGAAGAAAACAATAGGTCGAAATATCATTACCATCTTTTCGCAAGCACGAGAAACTCCAACTCTGCGCGTGGTTGACGAGAAACAAATATCCGGTAAACGTTCGAATTTCGAGCTCCCACGCCGAGGGATGCAGCGGCTGCACGGCGGTTGGGAACCGAGAACGGCGTGACTCCGAGAACACCGCGTTTTCGCGTTCGCAGAGGCAAAGTTTCAAAATTTACAGAGACGCTGTACAATGTGATACCGATCGAGAATTTTAGAACGTACACAAACGCAGAACAACACGAAGCGGGAATATTAATGACGCACGGAATAGAATTAATGTAAGCTTTATAAAAAAAGGATGAATAAATTTGAAAATATTCTAGAAGAGATGAAAAGTACAACAATAAGCTACCGATTGAGTATTGCAGGACAAAAACAAAGATAGGATATCACGACGCGGAAATAATGATAACGCACGGAATAGAATTAATATTGAGCTCGAAGAGAAAAAGTTTGAATAAGTTATAAAAAAATTCGGAAATAATAACAAGAAAACGATAGGTCGAAATATCATTACCATCTTTGCGAAAACACGAGAAACTTTGACTCTGCGCGTGGTTGACGAGAAACGAACGACCGGTAGACGTTTGAATTTCGAACTCCCACGCTGGGGGATGCAGCGGCTGCACGGCGGTTGGAAACCGAGAACGGCGTGACTTCGAAAACACCGCGCTTCAGCGTTCGAAGAGGCAAAGATTTAAAATTCACAGAGACGCTGTACAATGTGGTACCGATCGAGAAATTTAGAACGTACACAAACGCAGAACAACAAGGAAAGGAAATAATAATGACGCAGGGAATAGAATTAATATGAGCTTAGAAAAAAATAGGATGAATAAATTAGAAAATATTTTATAAAAGATGAAAAGTGGAACAATAAGTAACCGATCGAGTATTGCAGGACAAAAACTAAGATAGGATATCACGACGCGGAAATAATGATAACGCACGGAATAGAATGAATATTAAGCTCGAAGAGAAAAAGTTTGAATAAGTTATAAAAGAATCTAGAAATAATAAAAAGAAAACAATAGGTCGAAATATCATTACCATCTTTTCGCAAGCACGAGAAACTCCAACTCTGCGCGTGGTTGACGAGAAACAAATATCCGGTAAACGTTCGAATTTCGAGCTCCCACGCCGAGGGATGCAGCGGCTGCACGGCGGTTGGGAACCGAGAACGGCGTGACTCCGAGAACACCGCGTTTTCGCGTTCGCAGAGGCAAAGTTTCAAAAATTTACAGAGACGCTGTACAATGTGATACCGATCGAGAATTTTAGAACGTACACAAACGCAGAACAACACGAAGCGGGAATATTAATGACGCACGGAATAGAATT
The DNA here is from genome assembly GCF_021155765.1 of Diprion similis. Lineage (NCBI taxonomy): Eukaryota > Metazoa > Arthropoda > Insecta > Hymenoptera > Diprionidae > Diprion > Diprion similis. The sequence continues at coordinate 10,028,771 of NC_060113.1, read as the reverse complement.
AATGTAAGCTTTGTAAAAAAAGGATGAATAAATTTGAAAATATTCTAGAAAAGATGAAAAGTACAACAATAAGCTACCGATTGAGTATTGCAGGACAAAAACAAAGATAGGATATCACGACGCGGAAATAATGATGACGCACGGAATAGAATTAATATTGAGCTCGAAGAGAAAAAGTTTGAATAAGTTATAAAAAAATTCGGAAATAATAAAAAGAAAACGATAGGTCGAAATATCGGTACCATCTTTACGAAAACACGAGAAACTTTGACTCTGCGCGTGGTTGACGAGAAACGAACGACCGGTAAACGTTTGAATTTAGAACTCCCACGCTGAGGGATGCAGCGGCTGCACGGCGGTTGGGAACCGAGAACGGTGTGACTTCGAAAACACCGCGCTTTCGCGTTCGCAGAGGCAAAGATTTAAAATTTACAGAGACGCCGTACAATGTGGTACCGATCGAGAATTCTAAAACGTACACAAACGCAGAACAACACGAAGCGGTAATATTAATGACGCACGGAATAGAATTAATGTAAGCTTTATAAAAAAAGGATGAATAAATTTGAGAATATTTTAGAAAAGACGAAACGTACAACTATAAGCTATCGATTGAGTATTGCAGGACAAAAACAAAGATAGGATATCACGACGCGGAAATAATGATAACGCACAGAATAGAATTAATAGTAAGCGCGAAGAGACAAAGTTTGAATAAGTTATAAAAAAATTTAGAAATAATGTAAACAGAACAATAGGTCGAAATATCATTACCATCATTTTGAAAACACGAGAAACCCTGACTTTGCGCGTGGTTGACGAGAGACCCATATCCGGTGAACGTTCGAATTTCGAACTTCCACGCCGAGGGATGCAGCGGCTGCACGGCGGTTGACAACCCAGAACGGCGTGACTTCGAAAACACCGCGTTTTCGCGTACGCAGAGGCAAAGATTTCAAATCTACAAAGACGCTGTACAATGTGGTACCGATCGAGAATTCTCAATCATACACAAACGCAGAACAACACGAAGCGGGAATATTAATGACGTACGGAATCGAATTGATATAAGCTTAAAAAAAAATTGAATGAATGAATTCGAGAATATTTTATAAATTATGAAAAGTAAAACAATAAGTTACCGATTAGGTATTGCAGGACAAAAACAAAGATAGGATATCACGACGCAAAAATAATAATAACGCACGGAATAGAATTAATATCAAGCTCGAAGAGAAATAGTTTGAAGAAGTTATGAAAAAATTTATGAATGATAGAAAGAAAACAATAGGTTGGAATTTTATGACCATCTTCTCAAAAACACAAGAAACTCTGACTCCGCGCGTGGTTGACCAGCAACGAATATCCGGTAAACGTTCGAATTTCGAACTTCTACGCCAAGGGATGCAGCGGCTGCGGGGCGGTAGAGAATCAAGAACGGCGTGACTTCGAAAACACCGCGTTTGCGCGATCGCAGAGGCAAAGATTAAAAATTTACATAGACGCTGTACAATGTGGTACCGATCGAGAATTCAAACATACACAAACGCAGAACAACACAGAGAGGGAATATTAATGACGTACGGAATAGGATTGATATAAGCTTCAAAAAAAATTGAAGGAGAAAAATCGAAAATATTATATAAATTATGAAAAGTGGAACAATAAGTTCACCGATTAGGTATTGCAGGACAAAAACGAAGATAGCATATCACGACGCGGAAATAATGATAACGCACGGAATAGAAATAATAGTAAGCTCGAAGAGACAAAGTTTGAATAAGTTATAACAAAATTCAGAAACAATAAAAAGGGAACAATAGGTCGAAATATCATTACCATCATTTTGAAAACACGAGAAACCCTGACTCTGCGCGTGGTTGACGAGAGACTGATATCCGGTGACCGTTCGAATTTCGAACTCCCACGCCGAGGGATAAAGCGGCTGCACGGCGGTTGGGAACCGAGAACGGCGTGACTTCGAAAACACCGCGTTTTCGCCTTCGCAGAGGCAAAGATTTAAAATTTACGGAGACGCTGTACAATGTGGTACCGATCGAGAATTTTAGAACGTACACAAACGCAGAACAACACGAAGCGGGAATATTAATGACGCACGGAATAGAATTAATATGAGCTTCAAAAAAAAATGGAATTAAAAAATTTGAAATTATTTTATAAATGATAAAATATAAAACAAGAAGTTACCGATTGAGTATTGCAGGACAAAAACAAAGATAGGATATCACGACGCGGAAATAATGATAACGCGCCGAATAGAATTAATATTGAGCGCAAAGGAATAGTTTGAAGAAGTTATGAAAAAATTTATAAATGCTGAAACGAGAACAATAAGTTGGAATATTATTACTATCTTTTTAAAAACACGGAAACTCTGACTCTGCGCGTGGTTGACGAAAAACGAATATCCGGTAAACGTTCGAATTTCGAACTCCCACGCCGAGGGATGCAGCGGCTGCACGGCGGTTGGGAACCGAGAACGGCGTGACTTCGAAAACACCGCGTTTTCGCGTTCGCAGAGGCAAAGATTTGAAATTTACAGAGACGCTGTACAATGTGGTACCGATCGAGAATTTTCAAACATACACAAACGCAGAACAACACGGAGCGGGAATATTAATGACGTACGGAGTAGGATTGATATAAGCTTCAAAAAAAATTGAATGAATAAATTCGAAAATATTTTATAAATTATGAAAAGTGAAACAATAAGTTACCGATTAGGTATTGCAGGACAAGAACAAAGATACGATATCACGACGCGGAAATAATAATAACGCACGGAATAGAATTAATACTAAGCTCGAAGAGAAATAGTTTGAATACGTTATAGAAAAATTTAGAAATAATAAAAAGAAAACGATAGGTCGAAATATCATTACCATCTTTGCGAAAACACGAGAAACTTTGACTCTGCGCGTTGTTGACGAGAAACGAACGACCGGTAATCGTTTGAATTTAGATCTCCTACGCTGAGGGATGCAGCGACTGCACGGCGGTTGACAACCCGGAACGGCGTGACTTTGAAAACACCGCGTTTTCGCGTTCGCAGAGGCATAGATTTAAAATTTACAGAGACGCTGTACAATGTGGTACCGAACGAGAATTTTAGAACGTACACAAACGCAGAACAACACGAAGCGGGAATATTAATGACGCACGGAATAGAATTAATATTGAGCTCGAAGAGAAAAAGTTTGAATAAGTTATAAAAAAATTCAGAAATAATAAAAAGAAAACGATTGGTCGAAATATCATTACCATCTTTACGAAAACACGAGAAACTTTGCCTCGGCGCGTGGTTGACGAGAAACGAACGACCGGTAAACGTTCGAATTTCGAACTCCCGCTTCAAGGGATGCAGCGGCTGCACGGGGGTTGGGAACCGAAAACGGCGTGACTTCGAAAACACCGCGTTCTCGCGTTCGCAGAGGCAAAGATTTAAAATTTACAGAGACGCTGTACAATGTGGTACCGATCGAGAATTTCAGAACGTACACAAACGCAGAACAACACGAAGCGGGAATATTAATGACGCACGGAATAGAATTAATATAAGCTTCAAAAAAAAAATTGGATAAAAAAATTTGAAAATATTTTATAAATGATGTAAAATAAAACAATAGGTTACCGATTGAGTATTGCAGGACAAAAACAAAGATAGGATATCACGACGCGGAAATAATGATAATGCACCGAATAGAATTGATATTGAGCGCAAAGAGGAATAGTTTAAAGAAGTTATGAAAACATTTATAAATGCTGAATAGAGAACGATGAGTTGGAATATTATTACTATCTTTTTGAAAACACGGAAACTCTGACTCTGCGCGTGGTTGACGAGAAACGAATATCCGGTAAACGTTCGAATTTCGAACTTCCACGCCAAGGGATGCAGCGGCTGCACGGCGGTTGAGAACCGAGAACGGCGTGACTCCGAAAACACCGCGTTTTCGCGTTCGCAGAGGCAAAGATTCAAAATTTACAGAGACGCTGTACAATGTGGGACCGGTCGAGAATTTTAGAACGCACACAAACGCAGAACAACACGAAGCGGGAATATTAATGACGCACGGAATAGAATTAATGTAAGCTTTAAAAAAGAAAGGATGAATAAATTTGAAAATATTTTGTAAATGATGAAAAGTGAAACAATAAGTTACCGATTAAGTATTGCAGTACAAAAACACAGATAGGATATCACGACGCGGAAATAATGATAACGCACGAAATAGAATTATTATTGTGCTCGAAGAGAAAATGTTTGAATAAGTTATAAAAAAATTTAGAAATAATAACAAGTAAACGATAGGTCGAAATATCATTACCATCTTTACGAAAACACGAGAAACTTTAACTCTGCGCGTGGTTGACGAGAAACGAACGACCGGTAAACGTTTGAATTTCGAACTCCCACGCTGAGGGATGCAGCGGCTGCACGGCGGTTGGAAACCGAGAACGGCGTGTTTTCGAAAACACTGCGCTTTAGCGTTCGAAGAGGCAAAGATTTCAAATTCACAGAGACGCTGTACAATGTGGTACCGATCGAGAAATTTAGAACGTACGCAAACGCAGAACAATACGAAGCGGGAATATTAATGACGCACGGAATAGAATTAATATAAGCTTCAAAAATAAAATGGGATAAAAAAATTTGAAAATATTTTATATATGATGAGAAATAAAACAATAAGTTACCGATTGAGTATTGCCGGACAAAAACGAAGATAGGATATCACGACGCAGAAATAATGATAACGCACGAAATAGAATTATTATTGAGCTCGAGGAGAAAAAGTTTGAATAAGTTATAAAAAAATTTAGAAATCATAAAAAGAAAACGATAGGTCGAAATATCATTACCATCTTGACGAAAACACGAGAAACTTTGACTCTGCGCGTGGTTGACGAGAAACGAACAACTGGTAAACGTTTGAATTTCGAACTTCCACACCGAAGGATGCAGCGGCTGCACAGCGGTTGGGAATTCCGAACGGCGTGGCCTCGGAAACACCGCGTTTTTTCGCTTACAATGACACGTAACGAAAATCTTCGACAACACAGCACGAAATGGAATTATAACCGATTTTAACAGAATATCACTTGGTCTGAACAAAACCGAGTTGGAATGATCACGCTGCACGAAACAAAGTTGGTTCTGAGCTCCGCGTAGTTACGACACACAGTAAGAGGAAAACGGAAAACAGAATAAAAAAACTACATGCTGTCGAAAAAAGCACGAGATCGAATCAGGTATTATTATCACTCACAATCACTGTAACGACGAGCGACCACGAGGCGGGGAGTGATTATTACCGATGGTTCGAGAAAATGACAGATTACACCTCGACACGTCGCGACGTTCTCGTTGGAGGATGCGAAACGACTGACCGGCGAGCAAGCGTTTGAACATCCAACTCGCCCGCAGGGGGAAGCAGCGGCTCGCCCACGAGCGAGAGGCCGGTATGGCGTGGCTTCGAAAACACAGCGTTCTCGCGTACACAAAGGCAAAGAATGAAAAGTGACAAAAACGCTGTATAACGTGTTATCGATTGAGGATTTCAAAACAAACACAAAGCAACACGACGCGGAAATATTAATAACGCACGAAATAGAATTAATGATAAGCTTTCAGAAAGATGTTATGAATTAATTTGAAAAAGTTTAATAAATGATGAAAAATGAAACAATAGGTTGAATATTCTTACCTTCTTTTCCACAACACGGAAAACTCCGACTCGGCGCGTGGTTGATGCGAAACGAATAACCGGTAAGCGTTCGAATTTCGAACTCTCACGTCAAGGGATGCGGCGGCTGCACAGCGGTTGAGATCCGAGAACGGCGAGACTCTGAAACCACCGCGTTCTCGCGTACGCACAGGCAAAGATTTAAAATTTACAATGATACCGATCAAGAATTATAGGACATACACAAACGCAGAACAATACGAAGCGGGAATATTAATGACGCACGGAATAGAATTAATATAAGCTTCAAAAAAAAATGGGATAAAAAAACTTGGAAAGATTTTATAAATGATGAAAAATAAAACAATAAGTTACCGATTGAGTATTGCAGGACAAAAACGAAGATAAGATATCACGACGCGGAAATAATGATAACGCACGGAATAGAATTAATAGTAAGCTCGATGAGACAAAGTTGAAATGAGTTATGAAAAAATTTAGAAATAATAAAAAGAGAACAATAGGTCGAAATATCATTACCATCATTCTGAACACACGAGAAACCCTGACTCTGCGCGTGGTTGACGAGAGACTGATATCCGGTGAACGTTCGAATTTCGAACTCCCACGCCGAGGGATGAAGCGGCTGCACGGCGGTTGACGACCCAGGACGGCGTGACATCGAAAACACCGCGTTCTCGCGTACACAAAGGCAGAGAATAAAAATTGACAAAAACGCTGTATAACGTGTTACCGATTGAGGATTTCAAAACAAACACAAACACAAAGCAAAACGACGCGGAAATATCAATAACGCACGAAATAGAATTAATAATAAGCTTTCGGAAAGATGGGATGAATAAATTTGAAAAAGTTTAATAAATGATGAAAAATAAAACAATAGGTTGAATATTCTTACCTTCTTCTCCACAACACGGAAGACTCCAACTCGGCGCGTGGTTGATGCGAAACGAATAACCGGTAAGCGTTCGAATTTCGAACTCTCACGTCAAGGGATGCGGCGGCTGCACGGCGGTTGAGATCCGAGAACGGCGAGACTCTGAAACCACAGCGTTCTCGCGTACGCACAGGCAAAGATTTAAAATTTACAATGACACCGATCAAGAATTATAGGACATACACGAACGCAAAACAATACGAGGCGGCAATATTGATCATGCACGGAATAGAATTGATATTGAGCTCAAAGAAATGAAGGACGAATGAATTAGGAAAAAAAAATTCCAAATGATGAAGAGAAAATCAATGAGTTGAAATATTATGACCATCATTTCAAAAACACGAGAAACCCTGACTTTGCGCGTGGTTGACGAGAAACTAATATCCGGTAGAAGTTCGAATTTCGAACTCCCACGCCGAGGGATGCAGCGGCTGCACGGCGGTTGGGAACCGAGAACGGCGTGACTTCGAAAACACCGCGTTTTCGCGTTCGCAGAGGCAAAGTTTCAAAATTTACAGAGACGCTGTACAATGTGGTACCGATCGAGAATTTGAGAACGTACACAAACGCAGAACAACACGAAGCGGGAATATTAATGACGCACGGAATAGAATTAATATAAGCTTTAAAAAAAATAGGATGAATAGTTTAGAAAATATTTTGTAAAAGATGAGAAGTGAAACAATAAGTAACCGATCGAGTATTGCAGGACAAAAACTAGGATAGGATATCACGACGCGGAAATAATGATAACGCACGGAATAGAATTAATATTAAGCTCGAAGAGAAAAAGTTTAAATAAGTTATAAAATAATTTAGAAATAATGAAAAGAAAACAATAGGTCGAAATATCATTACCATCTTTTCGCAAACACGAGCAACTCCGACTCTGCGCGTGGTTGACGAGAAACAAATATCCGGTGAACGTTCGAATTCCGAACTCCCACGCTGAGGGATGCAGCGGCTGCACGGCGGTTGAAAACCGAAAACGGCGTGACTTCGGAAACACCGCGCTTTCGCGTTCGCAGAGGCAAAGATTTAAAATTTACAGAGACGCCGTACAATGTGGTACCGATCGAGAATTTTAGAACGTACACAAACGCAGAACAACACGAAGCGGGAATATTAATGACGCACGGAATAGAATTAATGTTAGCTTTATAAAAAAAGGATGAACAAATTTGAAAATATTTTAGAAAAGACGGAAAGTACAACAATAAGCTACCGATTGAGTATTGCAGGACACAAACAAAGATAGGATTTCACGACGCGGAAATAATGATAACGCACAGAATAGAATTAATAGTAAGCGCGAAGAGACAAAGTTTGAATGAGTTATAAAAAAATTAAGAAATAATAAAAACAGAACAATAGGTCGAAATATCATTACCATCATTTTGAAAACACGAGAAACTCCGACTCTGCGCGTGGTTGACGAGAAACAAATATCCGGTGAACGTTCGAATTTCGAACTCCCACGCCGAGGGATGCAGCGGCTGCACGGCGGTTGAGATACGAGAACGGCGTGACTTTGAAAACACCGCGTTTTCGCGTTCGCAGAGGCGAAGATTTAAAATTTACAGAGACACTGTACAATGTGGTACCGTTCGAGAATTTTAGAACGTACACAAACGCAGAACAACACGAAGCGGGAATATTAATGTCGCACGGAATAGAATTAATATAAGCTTCAAAAAAAAATGGGATAAAGAAATTTGAAAATATTTTATAAATGATGAAAAATAAAACAATAAGTTACCGATTGAGTATTGCAGGACAAAAACAAAGATAGGATATCACGACGCGGAAATAATGATAACGCACCGAATAGAATTAATATTGAGCGCAAAGAGGGATAGTTTAAAGAAGTTATGAAAAAATTTATAAATGCTGAAAAGAGAACATTAAGTTGGAATATTATTACTATCTTTTTAAAAACACGAAAACTCTGACTCTGCGCGTGGTTGACGAGAAACGAATATCCGGTAAACGTTCGAATTTCGAACTTCCACGCCGAGGGATGCAGCGGCTGCACGGCGGTTGAGAACCAAGAACGGCGTGACTCCGAAAACACCGCGTTTTCGCGTCCGCAGAGGCAAAGTTTCAAAATTTACAGAGACGCTGTACAATGTGGTACCGATCGAGAATTTTAGAACGTACACAAACGCAGAACAACACGGAGCGGGAATATCAATGACGTACGGAATAGGATTGATATGAGCTTCAAAAAAAATTGAATGAATAAATTCGAAAATATTTTATAAATTATGAAAAGTGAAACAATAAGTTACCGATTAGGTATTGCAGGACAAAAACAAAGATAGGATATCACGACGCGGAAATAATAATAACGCACGGAATAGAATTAATATTAAGCTCGAAGAGAAATAGTTTGAATAAGTTATGAAAAAATTTATGAATGATAGAAAGAAAACAATAGGTTGGAATTTTATGACCATCTTCTCAAAAACACAAGAAACTCTGACTCCGCGCGTGGTTGACCAGAAACGAATATCCGGTAAACGTTCGAATTTTGAACTTCTACGCCAAGGGATGCAGCGGCTGCGGGGCGGTTGAGAACCAAGAACGGCGTGACTTCGGAAACACCGCGTTTGCGCGATCGCAAAGGCAAAGATTCAAAATTTACATAGACGCTGTACAATGTGGTACCGATCGAGATCTCTAGAACGTACACAAACGCAGAACAACAAGAAGCGGGAATAATAATAACGCAGGGAATAGAATGAATATGAGCTTTAAAAAAAATAGGATGAATAGTTTAGAAAATATTTTGTAAAAGATGGAAAGTGAAACAATATGTAACCGATCGAGTATTGCAGGACAAAAACTAGGATAGGATATCACGACGCGGAAATAATGATAACGCACGGAATAGAATTAATATTAAGCTCGAAGAGAAAAAGTTGGAATAAGTTATAAAATAATTTAGAAATAATAAAAAGAAAACAATAGGTCGAAATATCATTACCATCTTTTCGCAAACACGAGAAACTCCGACTCTGCGCGTGGTTGACGAGAAACAAATATCCGGTGAACGTTCGAATTTCGAACTCCCACGCGGAGGGATGCTGCGGCTGCACGGCGGTTGAGAACCGAGAACGGCGTGACTTCGAAAACGCCGCGTTTTCGCGTTCGCAGAGGCAAAGATTTAAAATTTACAGAGACGCTGTACAATGTGGTACCGATCGAGAATTATAGAACGTACACAAACGCAGAACAACACGAAGCGGGAATATTAATGACGCACGGAATAGAATTAATATTAGCTTCAAAAAAAATTGGGATAAAAAAATTTGAAATTATTTTATAAATGATGAAAAATAAAACAATAAGTTACCGATTGATTATTGCAGGACAAAAACAAAGAAAGGATATCACGACGCGGCAATAATGATAACGCACCGAATAGAAATAATTATGAGCGCAAAGAGGAATGGTTTAAAGGAGGTATGAAAAAATTTATAAATGCTGAAAAGAGAACAATAAGTTGGAATATTATTACTATCTTTTCAAAAACACGGAAACTCTGACTCTGCGCGTGGTTGACGAGAAACGAATATCCGGTAAACGTTCGAATTTCGAACTCCCACGCCGAGGGATGCAGCGGCTGCACGGCGGTTGAGAACCGAGAACGGCGTGACTTCGAAAACACCGCGTTTTCGCGTTCGCAGAGGCAAAGATTCAAAATTTACAGAGACGCTGTACAATGTGGTACCGATCGAGAATTTTGGAACGCACACAAACGCAGAACAACACGAAGCGGGAATATTAATGACGCACGGAATAGAATTAATATGAGCTTCAAAAAAAAATGGAATTAAAAAATTTGAAATTATTTTATAAATGATAAAAAATAAAACAAGAAGTTACCGATTGAGTATTCCAGGACAAAAACAAAGATAGGATATCACGACGCGGAAATAATGATAACGCGCCGAATAGAATTAATATTGAGCGCAAAGGAATAGTTTGAAGAAGTTATGAAAAAATTTATAAATGCTGAAACGAGAACAATAAGTTGGAATATTATTACTATCTTTTTAAAAACACGGAAACTCTGACTCTGCGCGTGGTTGACGAAAAACGAATATCCGGTAAACGTTCGAATTTCGAACTCCCACGCCGAGGGATGCAGCGGCTGCACGGCGGTTGGGAACCGAGAACGGCGTGACTTCGAAAACACCGCGTTTTCGCGTTCGCAGAGGCAAAGATTTGAAATTTACAGAGACGCTGTACAATGTGGTACCGATCGAGAATTTTCAAACATACGCAAACGCAGAACAACACGGAGCGGGAATATTAATGACGTACGGAGTAGGATTGATATAAGCTTCAAAAAAAATTGAATGAATAAATTCGAAAATATTTTATAAATTATGAAAAGTGAAACAATAAGTTACCGATTAGGTATTGCAGGACAAGAACAAAGATACGATATCACGACGCGGAAATAATAATAACGCACGGAATAGAATTAATACTAAGCTCGAAGAGAAATAGTTTGAATACGTTATAGAAAAATTTAGAAATAATAAAAAGAAAACGATAGGTCGAAATATCATTACCATCTTTGCGAAAACACGAGCAACTTTGACTCTGCGCGTTGTTGACGAGAAACGAACGACCGGTAATCGTTTGAATTTAGATCTCCTACGCTGAGGGATGCAGCGACTGCACGGCGGTTGACAACCCGGAACGGCGTGACTTTGAAAACACCGCGTTTTCGCGTTCGCAGAGGCATAGATTTAAAATTTACAGAGACGCTGTACAATGTGGTACCGAACGAGAATTTTAGAACGTACACAAACGCAGAACAACACGAAGCGGGAATATTAATGACGCACGGAATAGAATTAATATTGAGCTCGAAGAGAAAAAGTTTGAATAAGTTATAAAAAAATTCAGAAATAATAAAAAGAAAACGATTGGTCGAAATATCATTACCATCTTTACGAAAACACGAGAAACTTTGCCTCGGCGCGTGGTTGACGAGAAACGAACGACCGGTAAACGTTCGAATTTCGAACTCCCGCTTCAAGGGATGCAGCGGCTGCACGGGGGTTGGGAACCGAAAACGGCGTGACTTCGAAAACACCGCGTTCTCGCGTTCGCAGAGGCAAAGATTTAAAATTTACAGAGACGCTGTACAATGTGGTACCGATCGAGAATTTCAGAACGTACACAAACGCAGAACAACACGAAGCGGGAATATTAATGACGCACGGAATAGAATTAATATAAGCTTCAAAAAAAAAATTGGATAAAAAAATTTGAAAATATTTTATAAATGATGTAAAATAAAACAATAGGTTACCGATTGAGTATTGCAGGACAAAAACAAAGATAGGATATCACGACGCGGAAATAATGATAATGCACCGAATAGAATTGATATTGAGCGCAAAGAGGAATAGTTTAAAGAAGTTATGAAAACATTTATAAATGCTGAATAGAGAACGATGAGTTGGAATATTATTACTATCTTTTTGAAAACACGGAAACTCTGACTCTGCGCGTGGTTGACGAGAAACGAATATCCGGTAAACGTTCGAATTTCGAACTTCCACGCCAAGGGATGCAGCGGCTGCACGGCGGTTGAGAACCGAGAACGGCGTGACTCCGAAAACACCGCGTTTTCGCGTTCGCAGAGGCAAAGATTCAAAATTTACAGAGACGCTGTACAATGTGGGACCGGTCGAGAATTTTAGAACGCACACAAACGCAGAACAACACGAAGCGGGAATATTAATGACGCACGGAATAGAATTAATGTAAGCTTTAAAAAAGAAAGGATGAATAAATTTGAAAATATTTTGTAAATGATGAAAAGTGAAACAATAAGTTACCGATTAAGTATTGCAGTACAAAAACACAGATAGGATATCACGACGCGGAAATAATGATAACGCACGAAATAGAATTATTATTGTGCTCGAAGAGAAAATGTTTGAATAAGTTATAAAAAAATTTAGAAATAATAACAAGTAAACGATAGGTCGAAATATCATTACCATCTTTACGAAAACACGAGAAACTTTAACTCTGCGCGTGGTTGACGAGAAACGAACGACCGGTAAACGTTTGAATTTCGAACTCCCACGCTGAGGGATGCAGCGGCTGCACGGCGGTTGGAAACCGAGAACGGCGTGTTTTCGAAAACACTGCGCTTTAGCGTTCGAAGAGGCAAAGATTTCAAATTCACAGAGACGCTGTACAATGTGGTACCGATCGAGAAATTTAGAACGTACGCAAACGCAGAACAATACGAAGCGGGAATATTAATGACGCACGGAATAGAATTAATATAAGCTTCAAAAATAAAATGGGATAAAAAAATTTGAAAATATTTTATATATGATGAGAAATAAAACAATAAGTTACCGATTGAGTATTGCCGGACAAAAACGAAGATAGGATATCACGACGCAGAAATAATGATAACGCACGAAATAGAATTATTATTGAGCTCGAGGAGAAAAAGTTTGAATAAGTTATAAAAAAATTTAGAAATAATAAAAAGAAAACGATAGGTCGAAATATCATTACCATCTTGACGAAAACACGAGAAACTTTGACTCTGCGCGTGGTTGACGAGAAACGAACAACTGGTAAACGTTTGAATTTCGAACTTCCACACCGAAGGATGCAGCGGCTGCACAGCGGTTGGGAATTCCGAACGGCGTGGCCTCGGAAACACCGCGTTTTTTCGCTTACAATGACACGTAACGAAAATCTTCGACAACACAGCACGAAATGGAATTATAACCGATTTTAACAGAATATCACTTGGTCTGAACAAAACCGAGTTGGAATGATCACGCTGCACGAAACAAAGTTGGTTCTGAGCTCCGCGTAGTTACGACACACAGTAAGAGGAAAACGGAAAACAGAATAAAAAAACTACATGCTGTCGAAAAAAGCACGAGATCGAATCAGGTATTATTATCACTCACAATCACTGTAACGACGAGCGACCACGAGGCGGGGAGTGATTATTACCGATGGTTCGAGAAAATGACAGATTACACCTCGACACGTCGCGACGTTCTCGTTGGAGGATGCGAAACGACTGACCGGCGAGCAAGCGTTTGAACATCCAACTCGCCCGCAGGGGGAAGCAGCGGCTCGCCCACGAGCGAGAGGCCGGTATGGCGTGGCTTCGAAAACACAGCGTTCTCGCGTACACAAAGGCAAAGAATGAAAATTGACAAAAACGCTGTATAACGTGTTATCGATTGAGGATTTCAAAACAAACACAAAGCAACACGACGCGGAAATATTAATAACGCACGAAATAGAATTAATGATAAGCTTTCAGAAAGATGTTATGAATTAATTTGAAAAAGTTTAATAAATGATGAAAAATGAAACAATAGGTTGAATATTCTTACCTTCTTTTCCACAACACGGAAAACTCCGACTCGGCGCGTGGTTGATGCGAAACGAATAACCGGTAAGCGTTCGAATTTCGAACTCTCACGTCAAGGGATGCGGCGGCTGCACAGCGGTTGAGATCCGAGAACGGCGAGACTCTGAAACCACCGCGTTCTCGCGTACGCACAGGCAAAGATTTAAAATTTACAATGATACCGATCAAGAATTATAGGACATACACAAACGCAGAACAATACGAAGCGGGAATATTAATGACGCACGGAATAGAATTAATATAAGCTTCAAAAAAAAATGGGATAAAAAAACTTGGAAAGATTTTATAAATGATGAAAAATAAAACAATAAGTTACCGATTGAGTATTGCAGGACAAAAACGAAGATAAGATATCACGACGCGGAAATAATGATAACGCACGGAATAGAATTAATAGTAAGCTCGATGAGACAAAGTTGAAATGAGTTATGAAAAAATTTAGAAATAATAAAAAGAGAACAATAGGTCGAAATATCATTACCATCATTCTGAACACACGAGAAACCCTGACTCTGCGCGTGGTTGACGAGAGACTGATATCCGGTGAACGTTCGAATTTCGAACTCCCACGCCGAGGGATGCAGCGGCTGCACGGCGGTTGACGACCCAGGACGGCGAGACATCGAAAACACCGCGTTCTCGCGTACACAAAGGCAGAGAATAAAAATTGACAAAAACGCTGTATAACGTGTTACCGATTGAGGATTTCAAAACAAACACAAACACAAAGCAAAACGACGCGGAAATATCAATAACGCACGAAATAGAATTAATAATAAGCTTTCGGAAAGATGGGATGAATAAATTTGAAAAAGTTTAATAAATGATGAAAAATAAAACAATAGGTTGAATATTCTTACCTTCTTCTCCACAACACGGAAGACTCCAACTCGGCGCGTGGTTGATGCGAAACGAATAACCGGTAAGCGTTCGAATTTCGAACTCTCACGTCAAGGGATGCGGCGGCTGCACGGCGGTTGAGATCCGAGAACGGCGAGACTCTGAAACCACAGCGTTCTCGCGTACGCACAGGCAAAGATTTAAAATTTACAATGACACCGATCAAGAATTATAGGACATACACGAACGCAAAACAATACGAGGCGGCAATATTGATCATGCACGGAATAGAATTGATATTGAGCTCAAAGAAATGAAGGACGAATGAATTAGGAAAAAAAAATTCCAAATGATAAAGAGAAAATCAATGAGTTGAAATATTATGACCATCATTTCAAAAACACGAGAAACCCTGACTTTGCGCGTGGTTGACGAGAAACTAATATCCGGTAGAAGTTCGAATTTCGAACTCCCACGCCGAGGGATGCAGCGGCTGCACGGCGGTTGGGAACCGAGAACGGCGTGACTCCGAGAACACCGCGTTTTCGCGTTCGCAGAGGCAAAGTTTCAAAATTTACAGAGACGCTGTACAATGTGATACCGATCGAGAATTTTAGAACGTACACAAACGCAGAACAACACGAAGCGGGAATATTAATGACGCACGGAATAGAATTAGTGTAAGCTTTATAAAAAAAGGATGAATAAATTTGAAAATATTCTAGAAAAGATGAAAAGTACAACAATAAGCTACCGATTGAGTATTGCAGGACAAAAAATAAGATAGGATATCACGACGCGGAAATAATGATAACGCACGGAATAGAATTAATATTGAGCTCGAAGAGAAAAAGTTTGAATAAGTTATAAAAAAATTCGGAAATAATAAAAAGAAAACGATAGGTCGAAATATCGGTACCATCTTTACGAAAACACGAGAAACTTTGACTCTGCGCGTGGTTGACGAGAAACGAACGACCGGTAAACGTTTGAATTTAGAACTCCCACGCTGAGGGATGCAGCGGCTGCACGGCGGTTGGGAACCGAGAACGGTGTGACTTCGAAAACACCGCGCTTTCGCGTTCGCAGAGGCAAAGATTTAAAATTTACAGAGACGCCGTACAATGTGGTACCGATCGAGAATTCTAAAACGTACACAAACGCAGAACAACACGAAGCGGTAATATTAATGACGCACGGAATAGAATTAATGTAAGCTTTATATAAAAAGGATGAATAAATTTGAGAATATTTTAGAAAAGACGAAACGTACAACTATAAGCTATCGATTGAGTATTGCAGGACAAAAACAAAGATAGGATATCACGACGCGGAAATAATGATAACGCACAGAATAGAATTAATAGTAAGCGCGAAGAGACAAAGTTTGAATAAGTTATAAAAAAATTTAGAAATAATGTAAACAGAACAATAGGTCGAAATATCATTACCATCATTTTGAAAACACGAGAAACCCTGACTTTGCGCGTGGTTGACGAGAGACCCATATCCGGTGAACGTTCGAATTTCGAACTTCCACGCCGAGGGATGCAGCGGCTGCACGGCGGTTGACAACCCAGAACGGCGTGACTTCGAAAACACCGCGTTTTCGCGTACGCAGAGGCAAAGATTTCAAATCTACAAAGACGCTGTACAATGTGGTACCGATCGAGAATTCTCAATCATACACAAACGCAGAACAACACGAAGCGGGAATATTAATGACGTACGGAATCGAATTGATATAAGCTTAAAAAAAAATTGAATGAATGAATTCGAGAATATTTTATAAATTATGAAAAGTAAAACAATAAGTTACCGATTAGGTATTGCAGGACAAAAACAAAGATAGGATATCACGACGCAAAAATAATAATAACGCACGGAATAGAATTAATATCAAGCTCGAAGAGAAATAGTTTGAAGAAGTTATGAAAAAATTTATGAATGATAGAAAGAAAACAATAGGTTGGAATTTTATGACCATCTTCTCAAAAACACAAGAAACTCTGACTCCGCGCGTGGTTGACCAGCAACGAATATCCGGTAAACGTTCGAATTTCGAACTTCTACGCCAAGGGATGCAGCGGCTGCGGGGCGGTTGAGAATCAAGAACGGCGTGACTTCGAAAACACCGCGTTTGCGCGATCGCAGAGGCAAAGATTAAAAATTTACATAGACGCTGTACAATGTGGTACCGATCGAGAATTCAAACATACACAAACGCAGAACAACACAGAGAGGGAATATTAATGACGTACGGAATAGGATTGATATAAGCTTCAAAAAAAATTGAAGGAGAAAAATCGAAAATATTATATAAATTATGAAAAGTGGAACAATAAGTTCACCGATTAGGTATTGCAGGACAAAAACGAAGATAGCATATCACGACGCGGAAATAATGATAACGCACGGAATAGAAATAATAGTAAGCTCGAAGAGACAAAGTTTGAATAAGTTATAACAAAATTCAGAAACAATAAAAAGGGAACAATAGGTCGAAATATCATTACCATCATTTTGAAAACACGAGAAACCCTGACTCTGCGCGTGGTTGACGAGAGACTGATATCCGGTGACCGTTCGAATTTCGAACTCCCACGCCGAGGGATAAAGCGGCTGCACGGCGGTTGGGAACCGAGAACGGCGTGACTTCGAAAACACCGCGTTTTCGCCTTCGCAGAGGCAAAGATTTAAAATTTACGGAGACGCTGTACAATGTGGTACCGATCGAGAATTTTAGAACGTACACAAACGCAGAACAACACGAAGCGGGAATATTAATGACGCACGGAATAGAATTAATATGAGCTTCAAAAAAAAATGGAATTAAAAAATTTGAAATTATTTTATAAATGATAAAATATAAAACAAGAAGTTACCGATTGAGTATTGCAGGACAAAAACAAAGATAGGATATCACGACGCGGAAATAATGATAACGCGCCGAATAGAATTAATATTGAGCGCAAAGGAATAGTTTGAAGAAGTTATGAAAAAATTTATAAATGCTGAAACGAGAACAATAAGTTGGAATATTATTACTATCTTTTTAAAAACACGGAAACTCTGACTCTGCGCGTGGTTGACGAAAAACGAATATCCGGTAAACGTTCGAATTTCGAACTCCCACGCCGAGGGATGCAGCGGCTGCACGGCGGTTGGGAACCGAGAACGGCGTGACTTCGAAAACACCGCGTTTTCGCGTTCGCAGAGGCAAAGATTTGAAATTTACAGAGACGCTGTACAATGTGGTACCGATCGAGAATTTTCAAACATACACAAACGCAGAACAACACGGAGCGGGAATATTAATGACGTACGGAGTAGGATTGATATAAGCTTCAAAAAAAATTGAATGAATAAATTCGAAAATATTTTATAAATTATGAAAAGTGAAACAATAAGTTACCGATTAGGTATTGCAGGACAAGAACAAAGATACGATATCACGACGCGGAAATAATAATAACGCACGGAATAGAATTAATACTAAGCTCGAAGAGAAATAGTTTGAATACGTTATAGAAAAATTTAGAAATAATAAAAAGAAAACGATAGGTCGAAATATCATTACCATCTTTGCGAAAACACGAGAAACTTTGACTCTGCGCGTTGTTGACGAGAAACGAACGACCGGTAATCGTTTGAATTTAGATCTCCTACGCTGAGGGATGCAGCGACTGCACGGCGGTTGACAACCCGGAACGGCGTGACTTTGAAAACACCGCGTTTTCGCGTTCGCAGAGGCATAGATTTAAAATTTACAGAGACGCTGTACAATGTGGTACCGAACGAGAATTTTAGAACGTACACAAACGCAGAACAACACGAAGCGGGAATATTAATGACGCACGGAATAGAATTAATATTGAGCTCGAAGAGAAAAAGTTTGAATAAGTTATAAAAAAATTCAGAAATAATAAAAAGAAAACGATTGGTCGAAATATCATTACCATCTTTACGAAAACACGAGAAACTTTGCCTCGGCGCGTGGTTGACGAGAAACGAACGACCGGTAAACGTTCGAATTTCGAACTCCCGCTTCAAGGGATGCAGCGGCTGCACGGGGGTTGGGAACCGAAAACGGCGTGACTTCGAAAACACCGCGTTCTCGCGTTCGCAGAGGCAAAGATTTAAAATTTACAGAGACGCTGTACAATGTGGTACCGATCGAGAATTTCAGAACGTACACAAACGCAGAACAACACGAAGCGGGAATATTAATGACGCACGGAATAGAATTAATATAAGCTTCAAAAAAAAAATTGGATAAAAAAATTAGAAAATATTTTATAAATGATGTAAAATAAAACAATAGGTTACCGATTGAGTATTGCAGGACAAAAACAAAGATAGGATATCACGACGCGGAAATAATGATAATGCACCGAATAGAATTGATATTGAGCGCAAAGAGGAATAGTTTAAAGAAGTTATGAAAACATTTATAAATGCTGAATAGAGAACGATGAGTTGGAATATTATTACTATCTTTTTGAAAACACGGAAACTCTGACTCTGCGCGTGGTTGACGAGAAACGAATATCCGGTAAACGTTCGAATTTCGAACTTCCACGCCAAGGGATGCAGCGGCTGCACGGCGGTTGAGAACCGAGAACGGCGTGACTCCGAAAACACCGCGTTTTCGCGTTCGCAGAGGCAAAGATTCAAAATTTACAGAGACGCTGTACAATGTGGGACCGGTCGAGAATTTTAGAACGCACACAAACGCAGAACAACACGAAGCGGGAATATTAATGACGCACGGAATAGAATTAATGTAAGCTTTAAAAAAGAAAGGATGAATAAATTTGAAAATATTTTGTAAATGATGAAAAGTGAAACAATAAGTTACCGATTAAGTATTGCAGTACAAAAACACAGATAGGATATCACGACGCGGAAATAATGATAACGCACGAAATAGAATTATTATTGTGCTCGAAGAGAAAATGTTTGAATAAGTTATAAAAAAATTTAGAAATAATAACAAATAAACGATAGGTCGAAATATCATTACCATCTTTACGAAAACACGAGAAACTTTAACTCTGCGCGTGGTTGACGAGAAACGAACGACCGGTAAACGTTTGAATTTCGAACTCCCACGCTGAGGGATGCAGCGGCTGCACGGCGGTTGGAAACCGAGAACGGCGTGTTTTCGAAAACACTGCGCTTTAGCGTTCGAAGAGGCAAAGATTTCAAATTCACAGAGACGCTGTACAATGTGGTACCGATCGAGAAATTTAGAACGTACGCAAACGCAGAACAATACGAAGCGGGAATATTAATGACGCACGGAATAGAATTAATATAAGCTTCAAAAATAAAATGGGATAAAAAAATTTGAAAATATTTTATATATGATGAGAAATAAAACAATAAGTTACCGATTGAGTATTGCCGGACAAAAACGAAGATAGGATATCACGACGCAGAAATAATGATAACGCACGAAATAGAATTATTATTGAGCTCGAGGAGAAAAAGTTTGAATAAGTTATAAAAAAATTTAGAAATAATAAAAAGAAAACGATAGGTCGAAATATCATTACCATCTTGACGAAAACACGAGAAACTTTGACTCTGCGCGTGGTTGACGAGAAACGAACAACTGGTAAACGTTTGAATTTCGAACTTCCACACCGAAGGATGCAGCGGCTGCACAGCGGTTGGGAATTCCGAACGGCGTGGCCTCGGAAACACCGCGTTTTTTCGCTTACAATGACACGTAACGAAAATCTTCGACAACACAGCACGAAATAGAATTATAACCGATTTTAACAGAATATCACTTGGTCTGAACAAAACCGAGTTGGAATGATCACGCTGCACGAAACAAAGTTGGTTCTGAGCTCCGCGTAGTTACGACACACAGTAAGAGGAAAACGGAAAACAGAATAAAAAAACTACATGCTGTCGAAAAAAGCACGAGATCGAATCAGGTATTATTATCACTCACAATCACTGTAACGACGAGCGACCACGAGGCGGGGAGTGATTATTACCGATGGTTCGAGAAAATGACAGATTACACCTCGACACGTCGCGACGTTCTCGTTGGAGGATGCGAAACGACTGACCGGCGAGCAAGCGTTTGAACATCCAACTCGCCCGCAGGGGGAAGCAGCGGCTCGCCCACGAGCGAGAGGCCGGTATGGCGTGGCTTCGAAAACACAGCGTTCTCGCGTACACAAAGGCAAAGAATGAAAATTGACAAAAACGCTGTATAACGTGTTATCGATTGAGGATTTCAAAACAAACACAAAGCAACACGACGCGGAAATATTAATAACGCACGAAATAGAATTAATGATAAGCTTTCAGAAAGATGTTATGAATTAATTTGAAAAAGTTTAATAAATGATGAAAAATGAAACAATAGGTTGAATATTCTTACCTTCTTTTCCACAACACGGAAAACTCCGACTCGGCGCGTGGTTGATGCGAAACGAATAACCGGTAAGCGTTCGAATTTCGAACTCTCACGTCAAGGGATGCGGCGGCTGCACAGCGGTTGAGATCCGAGAACGGCGAGACTCTGAAACCACCGCGTTCTCGCGTACGCACAGGCAAAGATTTAAAATTTACAATGATACCGATCAAGAATTATAGGACATACACAAACGCAGAACAATACGAAGCGGGAATATTAATGACGCACGGAATAGAATTAATATAAGCTTCAAAAAAAAATGGGATAAAAAAACTTGGAAAGATTTTATAAATGATGAAAAATAAAACAATAAGTTACCGATTGAGTATTGCAGGACAAAAACGAAGATAAGATATCACGACGCGGAAATAATGATAACGCACGGAATAGAATTAATAGTAAGCTCGATGAGACAAAGTTGAAATGAGTTATGAAAAAATTTAGAAATAATAAAAAGAGAACAATAGGTCGAAATATCATTACCATCATTCTGAACACACGAGAAACCCTGACTCTGCGCGTGGTTGACGAGAGACTGATATCCGGTGAACGTTCGAATTTCGAACTCCCACGCCGAGGGATGCAGCGGCTGCACGGCGGTTGACGACCCAGGACGGCGTGACATCGAAAACACCGCGTTCTCGCGTACACAAAGGCAGAGAATAAAAATTGACAAAAACGCTGTATAACGTGTTACCGATTGAGGATTTCAAAACAAACACAAACACAAAGCAAAACGACGCGGAAATATCAATAACGCACGAAATAGAATTAATAATAAGCTTTCGGAAAGATGGGATGAATAAATTTGAAAAAGTTTAATAAATGATGAAAAATAAAACAATAGGTTGAATATTCTTACCTTCTTCTCCACAACACGGAAGACTCCAACTCGGCGCGTGGTTGATGCGAAACGAATAACCGGTAAGCGTTCGAATTTCGAACTCTCACGTCAAGGGATGCGGCGGCTGCACGGCGGTTGAGATCCGAGAACGGCGAGACTCTGAAACCACAGCGTTCTCGCGTACGCACAGGCAAAGATTTAAAATTTACAATGACACCGATCAAGAATTATAGGACATACACGAACGCAAAACAATACGAGGCGGCAATATTGATCATGCACGGAATAGAATTGATATTGAGCTCAAAGAAATGAAGGACGAATGAATTAGGAAAAAAAAATTCCAAATGATGAAGAGAAAATCAATGAGTTGAAATATTATGACCATCATTTCAAAAACACGAGAAACCCTGACTTTGCGCGTGGTTGACGAGAAACTAATATCCGGTAGAAGTTCGAATTTCGAACTCCCACGCCGAGGGATGCAGCGGCTGCACGGCGGTTGGGAACCGAGAACGGCGTGACTTCGAAAACACCGCGTTTTCGCGTTCGCAGAGGCAAAGTTTCAAAATTTACAGAGACGCTGTACAATGTGGTACCGATCGAGAATTTTAGAACGTACACAAACGCAGAACAACACGAAGCGGGAATATTAATGACGCACGGAATAGAATTAATATAAGCTTTAAAAAAAATAGGATGAATAGTTTAGAAAATATTTTGTAAAAGATGAGAAGTGAAACAATAAGTAACCGATCGAGTATTGCAGGACAAAAACTAGGATAGGATATCACGACGCGGAAATAATGATAACGCACGGAATAGAATTAATATTAAGCTCGAAGAGAAAAAGTTTAAATAAGTTATAAAATAATTTAGAAATAATGAAAAGAAAACAATAGGTCGAAATATCATTACCATCTTTTCGCAAACACGAGCAACTCCGACTCTGCGCGTGGTTGACGAGAAACAAATATCCGGTGAACGTTCGAATTCCGAACTCCCACGCTGAGGGATGCAGCGGCTGCACGGCGGTTGAAAACCGAAAACGGCGTGACTTCGGAAACACCGCGCTTTCGCGTTCGCAGAGGCAAAGATTTAAAATTTACAGAGACGCCGTACAATGTGGTACCGATCGAGAATTTTAGAACGTACACAAACGCAGAACAACACGAAGCGGGAATATTAATGACGCACGGAATAGAATTAATGTTAGCTTTATAAAAAAAGGATGAACAAATTTGAAAATATTTTAGAAAAGACGGAAAGTACAACAATAAGCTACCGATTGAGTATTGCAGGACACAAACAAAGATAGGATTTCACGACGCGGAAATAATGATAACGCACAGAATAGAATTAATAGTAAGCGCGAAGAGACAAAGTTTGAATGAGTTATAAAAAAATTAAGAAATAATAAAAACAGAACAATAGGTCGAAATATCATTACCATCATTTTGAAAACACGAGAAACTCCGACTCTGCGCGTGGTTGACGAGAAACAAATATCCGGTGAACGTTCGAATTTCGAACTCCCACGCCGAGGGATGCAGCGGCTGCACGGCGGTTGAGATACGAGAACGGCGTGACTTTGAAAACACCGCGTTTTCGCGTTCGCAGAGGCAAAGATTTAAAATTTACAGAGACACTGTACAATGTGGTACCGTTCGAGAATTTTAGAACGTACACAAACGCAGAACAACACGAAGCGGGAATATTAATGTCGCACGGAATAGAATTAATATAAGCTTCAAAAAAAAATGGGATAAAGAAATTTGAAAATATTTTATAAATGATGAAAAATAAAACAATAAGTTACCGATTGAGTATTGCAGGACAAAAACAAAGATAGGATATCACGACGCGGAAATAATGATAACGCACCGAATAGAATTAATATTGAGCGCAAAGAGGGATAGTTTAAAGAAGTTATGAAAAAATTTATAAATGCTGAAAAGAGAACATTAAGTTGGAATATTATTACTATCTTTTTAAAAACACGAAAACTCTGACTCTGCGCGTGGTTGACGAGAAACGAATATCCGGTAAACGTTCGAATTTCGAACTTCCACGCCGAGGGATGCAGCGGCTGCACGGCGGTTGAGAACCAAGAACGGCGTGACTCCGAAAACACCGCGTTTTCGCGTCCGCAGAGGCAAAGTTTCAAAATTTACAGAGACGCTGTACAATGTGGTACCGATCGAGAATTTTAGAACGTACACAAACGCAGAACAACACGGAGCGGGAATATCAATGACGTACGGAATAGGATTGATATGAGCTTCAAAAAAAATTGAATGAATAAATTCGAAAATATTTTATAAATTATGAAAAGTGAAACAATAAGTTACCGATTAGGTATTGCAGGACAAAAACAAAGATAGGATATCACGACGCGGAAATAATAATAACGCACGGAATAGAATTAATATTAAGCTCGAAGAGAAATAGTTTGAATAAGTTATGAAAAAATTTATGAATGATAGAAAGAAAACAATAGGTTGGAATTTTATGACCATCTTCTCAAAAACACAAGAAACTCTGACTCCGCGCGTGGTTGACCAGAAACGAATATCCGGTAAACGTTCGAATTTTGAACTTCTACGCCAAGGGATGCAGCGGCTGCGGGGCGGTTGAGAACCAAGAACGGCGTGACTTCGGAAACACCGCGTTTGCGCGATCGCAAAGGCAAAGATTCAAAATTTACATAGACGCTGTACAATGTGGTACCGATCGAGATCTCTAGAACGTACACAAACGCAGAACAACAAGAAGCGGGAATAATAATAACGCAGGGAATAGAATGAATATGAGCTTTAAAAAAAATAGGATGAATAGTTTAGAAAATATTTTGTAAAAGATGGAAAGTGAAACAATATGTAACCGATCGAGTATTGCAGGACAAAAACTAGGATAGGATATCACGACGCGGAAATAATGATAACGCACGGAATAGAATTAATATTAAGCTCGAAGAGAAAAAGTTGGAATAAGTTATAAAATAATTTAGAAATAATAAAAAGAAAACAATAGGTCGAAATATCATTACCATCTTTTCGCAAACACGAGAAACTCCGACTCTGCGCGTGGTTGACGAGAAACAAATATCCGGTGAACGTTCGAATTTCGAACTCCCACGCCGAGGGATGCTGCGGCTGCACGGCGGTTGAGAACCGAGAACGGCGTGACTTCGAAAACGCCGCGTTTTCGCGTTCGCAGAGGCAAAGATTTAAAATTTACAGAGACGCTGTACAATGTGGTACCGATCGAGAATTATAGAACGTACACAAACGCAGAACAACACGAAGCGGGAATATTAATGACGCACGGAATAGAATTAATATTAGCTTCAAAAAAAATTGGGATAAAAAAATTTGAAATTATTTTATAAATGATGAAAAATAAAACAATAAGTTACCGATTGATTATTGCAGGACAAAAACAAAGAAAGGATATCACGACGCGGCAATAATGATAACGCACCGAATAGAAATAATTATGAGCGCAAAGAGGAATGGTTTAAAGAAGGTATGAAAAAATTTATAAATGCTGAAAAGAGAACAATAAGTTGGAATATTATTACTATCTTTTCAAAAACACGGAAACTCTGACTCTGCGCGTGGTTGACGAGAAACGAATATCCGGTAAACGTTCGAATTTCGAACTCCCACGCCGAGGGATGCAGCGGCTGCACGGCGGTTGAGAACCGAGAACGGCGTGACTTCGAAAACACCGCGTTTTCGCGTTCGCAGAGGCAAAGATTCAAAATTTACAGAGACGCTGTACAATGTGGTACCGATCGAGAATTTTAGAACGCACACAAACGCAGAACAACACGAAGCGGGAATATTAATGACGCACGAAATAGAATTAATGTAGGCTTTAAAAAAAAAAGGATGAATAAATTTGAAAATATTTTATGAATGATGAAAAGTGAAACAATGAGTTACCGATTAAGTATTGCAGTAGAAAAACACAGATAGGATATCACGACGCGGAAATAATGATAACGCACGGAATAGAATCAATATTAAGCTCGGAGAGAAAAAGTTTGAATAAGTTATAAAAAAATTTAGAAATGATAGAAAGAAAACGATAGGTCGAAATATCATTACCATCATTACGATAACATGAGAAACTTTGACTCTGCGCGTGGTTGACGAGAAACGAACGACCGGTAAACGTTTGAATTTTGAACTCCCACGCCGAGGGATGCAGCGGCTGCACAGCGGTTGGGAATTCCGAACGGCGTGACCTCGAAAACACCGCGTTCTCGCGTACACAAAGGCAGAGAATAAAAATTGACAAAAACGCTGTATTACGTGTTACCGATTGAGGATTTCAAAACAAACACAAACACAAAGCAAAACGACGCGGAAATATCAATAACGCACGAAATAGAATTAATAATAAGCTCTCGGAAAGATGGGATGAATAAATTTGAAAAAGTTTATTAAATGATGAAAAATAAAACAATAGGTTGAATATTCTTACCTTCTTCTCCACAACACGGAAAACTCCAACTCGGCGCGTGGTTGATGCGAAACGAATAACCGGTAAGCGTTCGAATTTCGAACTCTCACGTCAAGGGATGCGGCGGCTGCACGGCGGTTGAGATCCGAGAACGGCGAGACTCTGAAACCACCGCATTCTCGCGTACGCACAGGCAAAGATTTAAAATTTACAATGATACCGATCAAGAATTATAGGACATACACGAACGCAAAACAATACGAAGCGGCAATATTGATCATGCACGGAATAGAATTGATATTGAGCTCAAAGAAATGAAGGACGAATGAATTTAGAAAAAAAAATTTCAAATGATAAAGAGAAAATCAATGAGTTGAAATATTATTACCATCATTTCAAAAACACGAGAAACCCTGACTTTGCGCGTGGTTGACGAGAAACTATTATCCGGTAAAAGTTCGAATTTCGAACTCCCACGCCGAGGGATGCAGCGGCTGCACGGCGGTGGGGAACCGAGAACGGCGTGACTTCGAAAACACCGCGTTTTCGCGTTCGCAGAGGCAAAGATTTAAAATTTACAGAGACGCTGTACAATGTGGTACCGATCGAGAATTGTAGAACGTACACGAACGCAGAACAACACGAAGCGGGAATATTAATGACGCACGGAATAGAATTAATATTAGCTTCAAAAAAAATTGGGATAAAAAAATTTGAAATTATTTTATAAATGATGAAAAATAAAACAATAAGTTACCGATTGATTATTGCAGGACAAAAACAAAGAAAGGATATCACGACGCGGCAATAATGATAACGCACCGAATAGAAATAATTATGAGCGCAAAGAGGAATGGTTTAAAGAAGTTATGAAAAAATTTATAAATGCTGAAAAGAGAACAATAAGTTGGAATATTATTACTATCTTTTTGAAAACACGGAAACTCTGACTCTGCGCGTGGTTGACGAGAAACGAATATCCGGTAAACGTTCGAATTTCGAACTCCCACGCCGAGGGATGCTGCGGCTGCAAGGCGGTTGAGAACCGAGAACGGCGTGACTTCGAAAACGCCGCGTTTTCGCGTTCGCAGAGGCAAAGATTTAAAATTTACAGAGACGCTGTACAATGTGGTACTGATCGAGAATTATAGAACGTACACAAACGCAGAACAACACGAAGCGGGAATATTAATGACGCACGGAATAGAATTAATATTAGCTTCAAAAAAAATTGGGATAAAAAAATTTGAAATTATTTTATAAATGATGAAAAATAAAACAATAAGTTACCGATTGATTATTGCAGGACAAAAACAAAGAAAGGATATCACGACGCGGCAATAATGATAACGCACCGAATAGAAATAATTATGAGCGCAAAGAGGAATGGTTTAAAGAAGTTATGAAAAAATTTATAAATGCTGAAAAGAGAACAATAAGTTGGAAGATTATTACTATCTTTTTAAAAACACGGAAACTCTGACTCTGCGCGTGGTTGACGAGAAACGAATATCCGGTAAACGTTCGAATTTCGAACTCCCACGCCGAGGGATGCAGCGGCTGCACGGCGGTGGGGAACCGAGAACGGCGTGACTTCGAAAACACCGCGTTTTCGCGTTCGCAGAGGCAAAGATTTAAAATTTACAGAGACGCTGTACAATGTGGTACCGATCGAGAATTGTAGAACGTACACGAACGCAGAACAACACGAAGCGGGAATATTAATGACGCACGGAATAGAATTAATATTGGCTTCAAAAAAAATTGGGATAAAAAAATTTGAAATTATTTTATAAATGATGAAAAATAAAACAATAAGTTACCGATTGATTATTGCAGGACAAAAACAAAGAAAGGATATCACGACGCGGCAATAATGATAACGCACCGAATAGAAATAATTATGAGCGCAAAGAGGAATGGTTTAAAGAAGTTATGAAAAAATTTATAAATGCTGAAAAGAGAACAATAAGTTGGAATATTATTACTATCTTTTTGAAAACACGGAAACTCTGACTCTGCGCGTGGTTGACGAGAAACGAATATCCGGTAAACGTTCGAATTTCGAACTCCCACGCCGAGGGATGCAGCGGCTGCACGGCGGTGGGGAACCGAGAACGGCGTGACTTCGAAAACACCGCGTTTTCGCGTTCGCAGAGGCAAAGATTTAAAATTTACAGAGACGCTGTACAATGTGGTACCGATCGAGAATTGTAGAACGTACACGAACGCAGAACAACACGAAGCGGGAATATTAATGACGCACGGAATAGAATTAATATTAGCTTCAAAAAAAATTGGGATAAAAAAATTTGAAATTATTTTATAAATGATGAAAAATAAAACAATAAGTTACCGATTGATTATTGCAGGACAAAAACAAAGAAAGGATATCACGACGCGGCAATAATGATAACGCACCGAATAGAAATAATTATGAGCGCAAAGAGGAATGGTTTAAAGAAGTTATGAAAAAATTTATAAATGCTGAAAAGAGAACAATAAGTTGGAATATTATTACTATCTTTTTGAAAACACGGAAACTCTGACTCTGCGCGTGGTTGACGAGAAACGAATATCCGGTAAACGTTCGAATTTCGAACTCCCACGCCGAGGGATGCTGCGGCTGCAAGGCGGTTGAGAACCGAGAACGGCGTGACTTCGAAAACGCCGCGTTTTCGCGTTCGCAGAGGCAAAGATTTAAAATTTACAGAGACGCTGTACAATGTGGTACTGATCGAGAATTATAGAACGTACACAAACGCAGAACAACACGAAGCGGGAATATTAATGACGCACGGAATAGAATTAATATTAGCTTCAAAAAAAATTGGGATAAAAAAATTTGAAATTATTTTATAAATGATGAAAAATAAAACAATAAGTTACCGATTGATTATTGCAGGACAAAAACAAAGAAAGGATATCACGACGCGGCAATAATGATAACGCACCGAATAGAAATAATTATGAGCGCAAAGAGGAATGGTTTAAAGAAGTTATGAAAAAATTTATAAATGCTGAAAAGAGAACAATAAGTTGGAAGATTATTACTATCTTTTTAAAAACACGGAAACTCTGACTCTGCGCGTGGTTGACGAGAAACGAATATCCGGTAAACGTTCGAATTTCGAACTCCCACGCCGAGGGATGCAGCGGCTGCACGGCGGTGGGGAACCGAGAACGGCGTGACTTCGAAAACACCGCGTTTTCGCGTTCGCAGAGGCAAAGATTTAAAATTTACAGAGACGCTGTACAATGTGGTACCGATCGAGAATTGTAGAACGTACACGAACGCAGAACAACACGAAGCGGGAATATTAATGACGCACGGAATAGAATTAATATTGGCTTCAAAAAAAATTGGGATAAAAAAATTTGAAATTATTTTATAAATGATGAAAAATAAAACAATAAGTTACCGATTGATTATTGCAGGACAAAAACAAAGAAAGGATATCACGACGCGGCAATAATGATAACGCACCGAATAGAAATAATTATGAGCGCAAAGAGGAATGGTTTAAAGAAGTTATGAAAAAATTTATAAATGCTGAAAAGAGAACAATAAGTTGGAATATTATTACTATCTTTTTGAAAACACGGAAACTCTGACTCTGCGCGTGGTTGACGAGAAACGAATATCCGGTAAACGCTCGAATTTCGAACTCCCACGCCGAGGGATGCTGCGGCTGCACGGCGGTTAAGAACCGAGAACGGCGTGACTTCGAAAACGCCGCGTTTTCGCGTTCGCAGAGGCAAAGATTTAAAATTTACAGAGACGCTCTACAATGTGGTACCGATCGAGAATTATAGAACGTACACAAACGCAGAACAACACGAAGCGGGAATATTATTGACGCACGGAATAGAATTAATATTAGCTTCAAAAAAAATTGGGATAAAAAAATTTGAAATTATTTTATAAATGATGAAAAATAAAACAATCAGTTACCGATTGATTATTGCAGGACAAAAACAAAGAAAGGATATCACGACGCGGCAATAATGATAACGCACCGAATAGAAATAATTATGAGCGCAAAGAGGAATGGTTTAAAGAAGTTATGAAAAAATTTATAAATGCTGAAAAGAGAACAATAAGTTGGAATATTATTACTATCTTTTTAAAAACACGGAAACTCTGACTCTGCGCGTGGTTGACGAGAAACGAATATCCGGTAAACGTTCGAATTTCGAACTCCCACGCCGAGGGATGCAGCGGCTGCACGGCGGTTGAGAACCAAGAACGGCGTGACTCCGAAAACACCGCGTTTTCGCGTCCGCAGAGGCAAAGTTTCAAAATTTACAGAGACGCTGTACAATGTGGTACCGATCGAGAATTTTAGAACGTACACAAACGCAGAACAACACGGAGCGGGAATATCAATGACGTACGGAATAGGATTGATATGAGCTTCAAAAAAAATTGAATGAATAAATTCGAAAATATTTTATAAATTATGAAAAGTGAAACAATAAGTTACCGATTAGGTATTGCAGGACAAAAACAAAGATAGGATATCACGACGCGGAAATAATAATAACGCACGGAATAGAATTAATATTAAGCTCGAAGAGAAATAGTTTGAATAAGTTATGAAAAAATTTATGAATGATAGAAAGAAAACAATAGGTTGGAATTTTATGACCATCTTCTCAAAAACACAAGAAACTCTGACTCCGCGCGTGGTTGACCAGAAACGAATATCCGGTAAACGTTCGAATTTTGAACTTCTACGCCAAGGGATGCAGCGGCTGCGGGGCGGTTGAGAACCAAGAACGGCGTGACTTCGGAAACACCGCGTTTGCGCGATCGCAAAGGCAAAGATTCAAAATTTACATAGACGCTGTACAATGTGGTACCGATCGAGATCTCTAGAACGTACACAAACGCAGAACAACAAGAAGCGGGAATAATAATAACGCAGGGAATAGAATGAATATGAGCTTTAAAAAAAATAGGATGAATAGTTTAGAAAATATTTTGTAAAAGATGGAAAGTGAAACAATATGTAACCGATCGAGTATTGCAGGACAAAAACTAGGATAGGATATCACGACGCGGAAATAATGATAACGCACGGAATAGAATTAATATTAAGCTCGAAGAGAAAAAGTTGGAATAAGTTATAAAATAATTTAGAAATAATAAAAAGAAAACAATAGGTCGAAATATCATTACCATCTTTTCGCAAACACGAGAAACTCCGACTCTGCGCGTGGTTGACGAGAAACAAATATCCGGTGAACGTTCGAATTTCGAACTCCCACGCCGAGGGATGCTGCGGCTGCACGGCGGTTGAGAACCGAGAACGGCGTGACTTCGAAAACGCCGCGTTTTCGCGTTCGCAGAGGCAAAGATTTAAAATTTACAGAGACGCTGTACAATGTGGTACCGATCGAGAATTATAGAACGTACACAAACGCAGAACAACACGAAGCGGGAATATTAATGACGCACGGAATAGAATTAATATTAGCTTCAAAAAAAATTGGGATAAAAAAATTTGAAATTATTTTATAAATGATGAAAAATAAAACAATAAGTTACCGATTGATTATTGCAGGACAAAAACAAAGAAAGGATATCACGACGCGGCAATAATGATAACGCACCGAATAGAAATAATTATGAGCGCAAAGAGGAATGGTTTAAAGAAGGTATGAAAAAATTTATAAATGCTGAAAAGAGAACAATAAGTTGGAATATTATTACTATCTTTTCAAAAACACGGAAACTCTGACTCTGCGCGTGGTTGACGAGAAACGAATATCCGGTAAACGTTCGAATTTCGAACTCCCACGCCGAGGGATGCAGCGGCTGCACGGCGGTTGAGAACCGAGAACGGCGTGACTTCGAAAACACCGCGTTTTCGCGTTCGCAGAGGCAAAGATTCAAAATTTACAGAGACGCTGTACAATGTGGTACCGATCGAGAATTTTAGAACGCACACAAACGCAGAACAACACGAAGCGGGAATATTAATGACGCACGAAATAGAATTAATGTAGGCTTTAAAAAAAAAAGGATGAATAAATTTGAAAATATTTTATGAATGATGAAAAGTGAAACAATGAGTTACCGATTAAGTATTGCAGTAGAAAAACACAGATAGGATATCACGACGCGGAAATAATGATAACGCACGGAATAGAATCAATATTAAGCTCGGAGAGAAAAAGTTTGAATAAGTTATAAAAAAATTTAGAAATGATAGAAAGAAAACGATAGGTCGAAATATCATTACCATCATTACGATAACATGAGAAACTTTGACTCTGCGCGTGGTTGACGAGAAACGAACGACCGGTAAACGTTTGAATTTTGAACTCCCACGCCGAGGGATGCAGCGGCTGCACAGCGGTTGGGAATTCCGAACGGCGTGACCTCGAAAACACCGCGTTCTCGCGTACACAAAGGCAGAGAATAAAAATTGACAAAAACGCTGTATTACGTGTTACCGATTGAGGATTTCAAAACAAACACAAACACAAAGCAAAACGACGCGGAAATATCAATAACGCACGAAATAGAATTAATAATAAGCTCTCGGAAAGATGGGATGAATAAATTTGAAAAAGTTTATTAAATGATGAAAAATAAAACAATAGGTTGAATATTCTTACCTTCTTCTCCACAACACGGAAAACTCCAACTCGGCGCGTGGTTGATGCGAAACGAATAACCGGTAAGCGTTCGAATTTCGAACTCTCACGTCAAGGGATGCGGCGGCTGCACGGCGGTTGAGATCCGAGAACGGCGAGACTCTGAAACCACCGCATTCTCGCGTACGCACAGGCAAAGATTTAAAATTTACAATGATACCGATCAAGAATTATAGGACATACACGAACGCAAAACAATACGAAGCGGCAATATTGATCATGCACGGAATAGAATTGATATTGAGCTCAAAGAAATGAAGGACGAATGAATTTAGAAAAAAAAATTTCAAATGATAAAGAGAAAATCAATGAGTTGAAATATTATTACCATCATTTCAAAAACACGAGAAACCCTGACTTTGCGCGTGGTTGACGAGAAACTATTATCCGGTAAAAGTTCGAATTTCGAACTCCCACGCCGAGGGATGCAGCGGCTGCACGGCGGTGGGGAACCGAGAACGGCGTGACTTCGAAAACACCGCGTTTTCGCGTTCGCAGAGGCAAAGATTTAAAATTTACAGAGACGCTGTACAATGTGGTACCGATCGAGAATTGTAGAACGTACACGAACGCAGAACAACACGAAGCGGGAATATTAATGACGCACGGAATAGAATTAATATTAGCTTCAAAAAAAATTGGGATAAAAAAATTTGAAATTATTTTATAAATGATGAAAAATAAAACAATAAGTTACCGATTGATTATTGCAGGACAAAAACAAAGAAAGGATATCACGACGCGGCAATAATGATAACGCACCGAATAGAAATAATTATGAGCGCAAAGAGGAATGGTTTAAAGAAGTTATGAAAAAATTTATAAATGCTGAAAAGAGAACAATAAGTTGGAATATTATTACTATCTTTTTGAAAACACGGAAACTCTGACTCTGCGCGTGGTTGACGAGAAACGAATATCCGGTAAACGTTCGAATTTCGAACTCCCACGCCGAGGGATGCTGCGGCTGCAAGGCGGTTGAGAACCGAGAACGGCGTGACTTCGAAAACGCCGCGTTTTCGCGTTCGCAGAGGCAAAGATTTAAAATTTACAGAGACGCTGTACAATGTGGTACTGATCGAGAATTATAGAACGTACACAAACGCAGAACAACACGAAGCGGGAATATTAATGACGCACGGAATAGAATTAATATTAGCTTCAAAAAAAATTGGGATAAAAAAATTTGAAATTATTTTATAAATGATGAAAAATAAAACAATAAGTTACCGATTGATTATTGCAGGACAAAAACAAAGAAAGGATATCACGACGCGGCAATAATGATAACGCACCGAATAGAAATAATTATGAGCGCAAAGAGGAATGGTTTAAAGAAGTTATGAAAAAATTTATAAATGCTGAAAAGAGAACAATAAGTTGGAAGATTATTACTATCTTTTTAAAAACACGGAAACTCTGACTCTGCGCGTGGTTGACGAGAAACGAATATCCGGTAAACGTTCGAATTTCGAACTCCCACGCCGAGGGATGCAGCGGCTGCACGGCGGTGGGGAACCGAGAACGGCGTGACTTCGAAAACACCGCGTTTTCGCGTTCGCAGAGGCAAAGATTTAAAATTTACAGAGACGCTGTACAATGTGGTACCGATCGAGAATTGTAGAACGTACACGAACGCAGAACAACACGAAGCGGGAATATTAATGACGCACGGAATAGAATTAATATTGGCTTCAAAAAAAATTGGGATAAAAAAATTTGAAATTATTTTATAAATGATGAAAAATAAAACAATAAGTTACCGATTGATTATTGCAGGACAAAAACAAAGAAAGGATATCACGACGCGGCAATAATGATAACGCACCGAATAGAAATAATTATGAGCGCAAAGAGGAATGGTTTAAAGAAGTTATGAAAAAATTTATAAATGCTGAAAAGAGAACAATAAGTTGGAATATTATTACTATCTTTTTGAAAACACGGAAACTCTGACTCTGCGCGTGGTTGACGAGAAACGAATATCCGGTAAACGTTCGAATTTCGAACTCCCACGCCGAGGGATGCAGCGGCTGCACGGCGGTGGGGAACCGAGAACGGCGTGACTTCGAAAACACCGCGTTTTCGCGTTCGCAGAGGCAAAGATTTAAAATTTACAGAGACGCTGTACAATGTGGTACCGATCGAGAATTGTAGAACGTACACGAACGCAGAACAACACGAAGCGGGAATATTAATGACGCACGGAATAGAATTAATATTAGCTTCAAAAAAAATTGGGATAAAAAAATTTGAAATTATTTTATAAATGATGAAAAATAAAACAATAAGTTACCGATTGATTATTGCAGGACAAAAACAAAGAAAGGATATCACGACGCGGCAATAATGATAACGCACCGAATAGAAATAATTATGAGCGCAAAGAGGAATGGTTTAAAGAAGTTATGAAAAAATTTATAAATGCTGAAAAGAGAACAATAAGTTGGAATATTATTACTATCTTTTTGAAAACACGGAAACTCTGACTCTGCGCGTGGTTGACGAGAAACGAATATCCGGTAAACGTTCGAATTTCGAACTCCCACGCCGAGGGATGCTGCGGCTGCAAGGCGGTTGAGAACCGAGAACGGCGTGACTTCGAAAACGCCGCGTTTTCGCGTTCGCAGAGGCAAAGATTTAAAATTTACAGAGACGCTGTACAATGTGGTACTGATCGAGAATTATAGAACGTACACAAACGCAGAACAACACGAAGCGGGAATATTAATGACGCACGGAATAGAATTAATATTAGCTTCAAAAAAAATTGGGATAAAAAAATTTGAAATTATTTTATAAATGATGAAAAATAAAACAATAAGTTACCGATTGATTATTGCAGGACAAAAACAAAGAAAGGATATCACGACGCGGCAATAATGATAACGCACCGAATAGAAATAATTATGAGCGCAAAGAGGAATGGTTTAAAGAAGTTATGAAAAAATTTATAAATGCTGAAAAGAGAACAATAAGTTGGAAGATTATTACTATCTTTTTAAAAACACGGAAACTCTGACTCTGCGCGTGGTTGACGAGAAACGAATATCCGGTAAACGTTCGAATTTCGAACTCCCACGCCGAGGGATGCAGCGGCTGCACGGCGGTGGGGAACCGAGAACGGCGTGACTTCGAAAACACCGCGTTTTCGCGTTCGCAGAGGCAAAGATTTAAAATTTACAGAGACGCTGTACAATGTGGTACCGATCGAGAATTGTAGAACGTACACGAACGCAGAACAACACGAAGCGGGAATATTAATGACGCACGGAATAGAATTAATATTGGCTTCAAAAAAAATTGGGATAAAAAAATTTGAAATTATTTTATAAATGATGAAAAATAAAACAATAAGTTACCGATTGATTATTGCAGGACAAAAACAAAGAAAGGATATCACGACGCGGCAATAATGATAACGCACCGAATAGAAATAATTATGAGCGCAAAGAGGAATGGTTTAAAGAAGTTATGAAAAAATTTATAAATGCTGAAAAGAGAACAATAAGTTGGAATATTATTACTATCTTTTTGAAAACACGGAAACTCTGACTCTGCGCGTGGTTGACGAGAAACGAATATCCGGTAAACGCTCGAATTTCGAACTCCCACGCCGAGGGATGCTGCGGCTGCACGGCGGTTAAGAACCGAGAACGGCGTGACTTCGAAAACGCCGCGTTTTCGCGTTCGCAGAGGCAAAGATTTAAAATTTACAGAGACGCTCTACAATGTGGTACCGATCGAGAATTATAGAACGTACACAAACGCAGAACAACACGAAGCGGGAATATTATTGACGCACGGAATAGAATTAATATTAGCTTCAAAAAAAATTGGGATAAAAAAATTTGAAATTATTTTATAAATGATGAAAAATAAAACAATCAGTTACCGATTGATTATTGCAGGACAAAAACAAAGAAAGGATATCACGACGCGGCAATAATGATAACGCACCGAATAGAAATAATTATGAGCGCAAAGAGGAATGGTTTAAAGAAGTTATGAAAAAATTTATAAATGCTGAAAAGAGAACAATAAGTTGGAATATTATTACTATCTTTTTAAAAACACGGAAACTCTGACTCTGCGCGTGGTTGACGAGAAACGAATATCCGGTAAACGTTCGAATTTCGAACTCCCACGCCGAGGGATGCAGCGGCTGCACGGCGGTTGAGAACCGAGAACGGCGTGACTTCGAAAACACCGCGTTTTCGCGTTCGCAGAGGCAAAGATTCAAAATTTACAGAGACGCTGTACAATGTGGTACCGATCGAGAATTTTAGAACGCACACAAACGCAGAACAACACGAAGCGGGAATATTAATGACGCACGAAATAGAATTAATGTAGGCTTCAAAAAAAATTGAATGAATAGATTCGAGAATATTTTATAAATTATGAAAAGTGAAACAATAAGTTACCGATTAGGTATTGCAGTACAAGAACACAGATAGGATATCACGACGCGGAAATAATGATAACGCACGAATAGAATCGATATTAAGCTCGGAGAGAAAAAGTTTGAATAAGTTATAAAAAAATTTAGAAATGATAGAAAGAAAACGATAGGTCGAAATATCATTACCATCATTACGATAACACGAGAAACTTTGACTTTGCGCGTGGTTGACGAGAAACGAACGACCGGTAAACGTTTGAATTTTGAACTCCCACGCCGAGGGATGCAGCGGCTGCACAGCGGTTGGGAATTCCGAACGGCGTGACCTCGAAAACACCGCGTTCTCGCGTACACAAAGGCAGAGAATAAAAATTGACAAAAACGCTGTATAACGTGTTACCGATTGAGGATCTTAAAACAAACACAAACACAAAGCAAAACGACGCGGAAATATCAATAACGCACAAAATAGAATTAATAATAAGCTCTCGGAAAGATGGGATGAATAAATTTGAAAAAGTTTAATAAATGATGAAAAATAAAACAATAGGTTGAATATTCTTACCTTCTTCTCCACAACACGGAAAACTCCAACTCGGCGCGTGGTTGATGCGAAACGAATGACCGGTAAGCGTTCGAATTTCGAACTATCACGTCAAGGGATGCGGCGGCTGCACGGCGGTTGAGATCCGAGAACGGCAAGACTCTGAAACCACCGCGTTTTCGCGTACGCACAGGCAAAGATTTGAAATTTACAATGATACCGATCAAGAATTATAGGACATACACGAACGCAAAACAATACGAAGCGGCAATATTGATCATGCACGGAATAGAATTGATATTGAGCTCAAAGAAATAAAGGACGAATGAATTCAGAAAAAAAAATTTCAAATGATAAAGAGAAAATCAATGAGTTGAAATATTATTACCATCATTTCAAAAACACGAGAAACCCTGACTTTGCGCGTGGTTGACGAGAAACTATTATCCGGTAAAAGTTCGAATTTCGAACTCCCACGCTGAGGGATGCAGCGGCTGCACGGCGGTTGGGAACCGAGAACGGCGTGACTTCGAAAACACCGCGTTTTCGCGTTCGCAGAGGCAAAGATTTAAAATTTACAGAGACGCCGTACAATGTGGTACCGATCGAGAATTTTAGAACGTACACAAACGCAGAACAACACGAAGCGGGAATATTAATGACGCACGGAATAGAATTAATGTAAGCTTTACAGAAAAAGGATGAATAAATTTGGAAATATTCTAGAAAAGATGAAGAGTACAACAATAAGCTACCGATTGAGTATTGCAGGACAAAAACAAAGATAGGATATCACGACG
Source organism: Diprion similis (assembly GCF_021155765.1). NCBI lineage: Eukaryota > Metazoa > Arthropoda > Insecta > Hymenoptera > Diprionidae > Diprion > Diprion similis. The sequence goes on along the minus strand of NC_060113.1, from coordinate 9,989,635 downwards.
CGGAAATAATGATAACGCACGGAATAGAATTAATATTGAGCTCGAAGAGAAAAAGTTTGAATAAGTTATAAAAAAATTCGGAAATAATAAAAAGAAAACGATAGGTCGAAATATCATTACCATCTTTACGAAAACACGAGAAACCTTGACTCTGCGCGTGGTTGACGAGAAACGAACGACCGGTAAACGTTTGAATTTAGAACTCCCACGCTGAGGGATGCAGCGGCTGCACGGCGGTTGAGAACCAAGAACGGCGTGACTCCGAAAACACCGCGTTTTGGCGTCCGCAGAGGCAAAGTTTCAAAATTTACAGAGACGCTGTACAATGTGGTACCGATCGAGAATTTTAGAACGTACACAAACGCAGAACAACACGGAGCGGGAATATTAATGACGTACGGAATAGGATTGATATGAGCTTCAAAAAAAATTGAATGAATAAATTCGAAAATATTTTATAAATTATGAAAAGTGAAACAATAAGTTACCGATTAGGTATTGCAGGACAAAAACAAAGATAGGATATCACGACGCGGAAATAATAATAACGCACGGAATAGAATTAATATTAGGCTCGAAGAGAAATAGTTTGAATAAGTTATGAAAAAATTTATGAATGATAGAAAGAAAACAATAGGTTGGAATTTTATGACCATCTTCTCAAAAACACAAGAAACTCTGACTCCGCGCGTGGTTGACCAGAAACGAATATCCGGTAAACGTTCGAATTTTGAACTTCTACGCCAAGGGATGCAGCGGCTGCGGGGCGGTTGAGAACCAAGAACGGCGTGACTTCGAAAACACCGCGTTTGCGCGATCGCAAAGGCAAAGATTCAAAATTTACATAGACGCTGTACAATGTGGTACCGATCGAGATCTCTAGAACGTACACAAACGCAGAACAACAAGAAGCGGGAATAATAATAACGCAGGGAATAGAATTTATATGAGCTTTAAAAAAAATAGGATGAATAGTTTAGAAAATATTTTGTAAAAGATGGAAAGTGAAACAATATGTAACCGATCGAGTATTGCAGGACAAAAACTAGGATAGGATATCACGACGCGGAAATAATGATAACGCACGGAATAGAATTAATATTAAGCTCGAAGAGAAAAAGTTTGAATAAGTTATAAAATAATTTAGAAATAATAAAAAGAAAACAATAGGTCGAAATATCATTACCATCTTTTCGCAAACACGAGAAACTCCGACTCTGCGCGTGGTTGACGAGAAACAAATATCCGGTGAACGTTCGAATTTCGAACTCCCACGCCGAGGGATGCAGCGGCTGCACGGGGGTTGGGAACCGAGAACGGCGTGACTTCGAAAACACCGCGTTTTCGCGTTCGCAGAGGCAAAGATTTAAAATTTACAGAGACGCTGTACAATGTGGTACCGATCGAGAATTTTAGAACGTACACAAACGCAGAACAACACGAAGCGGGAATATTGATTACGCACGGAATAGAATTAATATGAGCTTCAAAAAAAAATGGGATAAAAAAATTTGAAATTATTTTATAAATGATGAAAAATAAAACAATAAGTTACCGATTGATTATTGCAGGACAAAAACAAAGATAGGATATCACGACGCGGAAATAATGATAACGCACCGAATAGAAATAATTATGAGCGCAAAGAGGAATGTTTTAAAGAAGTTATGAAAAAATTTATAAATGCTGAAAAGAGAACAATAAGTTGGAATATTAATACTATCTTTTTAAAAACACGGAAACTCTGACTCTGTGCGTGGTTGACGAGAAACGAATATCCGGTAAACGTTCGAATTTCGAACTCCCACGCCGAGGGATGCAGCGGCTGCACGGCGGTTGAGAACCGAGAACGGCGTGACTTCGAAAACACCGCGTTTTAGCGTTCGAAGAGGCAATGATTGAAAATTTACAGAGACGCTGTACAATGTGGTACAGATCAAGAATTTTAGAACGTACACAAACGCAGAACAACACGAAGCGGGAATATTAATGACGCACGGAATAGAATTATTATAAGCTTCAAAAAAAAAAGGGATAAAAAAATTTGAAAATATTTCATAAATGATGAAAAATGAAACAATAAGTTGCCGATTGAGTATTGCAGGACAAAAACAAAGATAGGATATCACGACGCGGAAATAATGATAACGCACGGAATAGAATTGATAGTGAGCTCAAAGAGACAAAGTTTGAATAAGTTATCAAAAAATGTATGAATAATAAAAATAGAACAATAGGTCGAAATATCATTACCATCATTTTGAAAACACGAGAAACCCTGACTCCGCGCGTGGTTGACGAGAGACTGATATCCGGCGAACGTTCGAATTTTGAACTCCCACGCCGAGGGATGCAGCGGCTGCACGGCGGTTGACAACCAGAACGGCGTGACTTCGAAAACACCGCGTTTTCGCGTTCGCAGGGGCAAAGATTTAAAATCTACAGAGACGCTGTACAATGTGGTACCGAACGAGAATTTCAGAACGTACACAAACGCCGAACAACACGAAGCGTGAATATAAATGACGCACGAAATAGAATTAATATAAGCTTCAAAAAACATGGTATGAAGATATTTGAAAATATTTTATAAAATATAAAAAATGAAACAATAAGTTACCGATTGAGTATTGCAGGACAAAAACAAAGATAGGATATCACGACGCGGATATAATGATAACGCACCGAATAGTATTAATATGGAGCTCGAAGAGAAATAGTTTGAATAAGTTTTGAAAAAATTTATGAATGATCGAAAGAAAACAATAAGTTGAAATTTTATGACTATCTTTTCGGAAACACAAGAAACTCAGACTCTGCGCGTGATTGACGAGGAACGAATATCCGGTAAACGTTTTAATTTCGAACTTCCGCGCCGAGGGATGCAGCGGCTGCACGGCGGTTGGGTATCGTGAGCGGCGTGGCTTCGAAAACACCGCGCTTTAGCGTTCGAAGAGGCAAAGATTTCAAATTCACAGAGACGCTGTACAATGTGGTACCGATCGAGAAATTTAGAACGTACACAAACGCAGAACAACAAGGAAAGGGAATAATGATGACGCAGGGTATAGAATTAATATGAGCGTTAAAAAAAATAGGATGAATAAATTAGAAAATATTTTATAAAAGATGAAAAGTGGAACAATAAGTAACCGATCGAGTATTGCAGGACAAAAACTAAGATAGGATATCACGACGCGGAAATAATGATAACGCACGGAATAGAATGAATAATAAGCTCGAAGAGAAAAAGTTTGAATAAGTTATAAAAAAATTTAGAAATAATAAAAAGAAAACAATAGGTCGAAATATCATTACCATCTTTTCGCAAGCACGAGAAACTCCAACTCATCGCGTGGTTGACGAGAAACGAATATCCGGTAAACGTTCGAATTTCGAACTCCCACGCCGAGGGATGCAGCGGCTGCACAACGGTTGAGAACCGAGAACGGCGTGACTTCGAAAACACCGCGTTTTTGCGTTCGCAGAGGCAAAGATTCAAAATTTACAGAGACGCTGTACAATGTGGTACCGATCGAGAATTTTAGAACGCACACAAACGCAGAACAACACGAAGCGGGAATATTAATGACGCACGGAATAGAATTAATGTAAGCTTTATAAAAAAAGGATGAACAAATTTGAAAATATTTTAGAAAAGACGAAAAGTACAACAATAAGCTACCGATTGAGTATTGCAGGACACAAACAAAGATAGGATTTCACGACGCGGAAATAATGATAACGCACAGAATAGAATTAATAGTAAGCGCGAAGAGACAAAGTTTGAATAGGTTATAAAAAAATTTAGAAATAATAAAAACAGAACAATAGGTCGAAATATCATTACCATCATTTTGAAAACACGAGAAACCCTGACTCTGCGCGTGGTTGACGAGAGACTGATATCCGGTGAACGTTCGAATTTCGAACTCCCACGCCGAGGGATGCAGCGGCTGCACGGCGGTGGGGAACCGAGAACGGCGTGACTTCGGTAACACCGCGTTTTCGCGTTCGCAGAGGCAAAGATTCAAAATTTACAGAGACGCTGTACAATGTGGTACCGATCGAGAATTATAGAACGTACACGAACGCAGAACAACACGAAGCGGGAATATTAATGACGCACGGAATAGAATTAATATTAGCTTCAAAAAAAATTGGGATAAAAAAATTTGAAATTATTTTATAAATGATGAAAAATAAAACAATAAGTTACCGATTGATTATTGCAGGACAAAAACAAAGAAAGGATATCACGACGCGGCAATAATGATAACGCACCGAATAGAAATAATTATGAGCGCAAAGAGGAATGGTTTAAAGAAGTTATGAACAAATTTATAAATGCTGAAAAGAGAACAATAAGTTGGAATATTATTACTATCTTTTCAAAAACACGGAAACTCTGACTCTGCGCGTGGTTGACGAGAAACGAATATCCGGTAAACGTTCGAATTTCGAACTCCCACGCCGAGGGATGCAGCGGCTGCACGGCGGTTGAGAACCGAGAACGGCGTGACTTCGAAAACACCGCGTTTTCGCGTTCGCAGAGGCAAAGATTCAATATTTACAGAGACGCTGTACAATGTGGTACCGATCGAGAACTTTAGAACGCACACAAACGCAGAACAACACGAAGCGGGAATATTAATAACGCACGAAATAGAATTAATGTAGGCTTTAGTAAAAAAAAAGGATGAATAAATTTGAAAATATTTTATGAATGATGAAAAGTGAAACAATAAGTTACCGATTAAGTATTGCAGTAGAAAAACACAGATAGGATATCACGACGCGGAAATAATGATAACGCACGGAATAGAATTAATATTGAGCTCGAAGAGAAAAAGTTTGAATAAGTTATGAAAAAATTCGGAAATAATAAAAAGAAAACGATAGGTCGAAATATCATTACCATCTTTACGAAAACAGGAGAAACTTTGACTCTGCGCGTGGTTGACGAGAAACGAACGACCGGTAAACGTTTGAATTTAGAACTCCCACGCTGAGGGATGCAGCGGCTGCAAGGCGGTTGGGAACCGAGAACGGCGTGACTTCGAAAACACCGCGCTTTCGCGTTCGCAGAGGCAAAGATTTAAAATTTACAGAGACGCCGTACAATGTGGTACCGATCGAGAATTTTAGAACGTACACAAACGCAGAACAACACGAAGCGGGAATATTAATGACGCACGGAATAGAATTAATGTAAGCTTTATAAAAAAAGGATGAACAAATTTGAAAATATTTTAGAAAAGACGAAAAGTACAACAATAAGCTACCGATTGAGTATTGCAGGACACAAACAAAGATAGGATTTCACGACGCGGAAATAATGATAACGCACAGAATAGAATTAATAGTAAGCGCGAAGAGACAAAGTTTGAATAGGTTATAAAAAAATTTAGAAATAATAAAAACAGAACAATAGGTCGAAATATCATTACCATCATTTTGAAAACACGAGAAACCCTGACTCTGCGCGTGGTTGACGAGAGACTGATATCCGGTGAACGTTCGAATTTCGAACTCCCACGCCGAGGGATGCAGCAGCTGCACGGCGGTTGACAACCCAGAACGGCGTGACTTCGAAAACACCGCGTTTTCGCGTACGCAGAGGCAAAGATTTCAAATCTACAAAGACGCTGTACAATGTGGTACCGATCGAGAATTTTCAAACATACACGAACGCAGAACAACACGAAGCGGGAATATTAATGACGTACGGAATAGAATTGATATAAGCTTCAAAAAAAATTGAATGAATAAATTCGAGAATATTTCATAAATTATGAAAAGTGAAACAATAAGTTACCGATTAGGTATTGCAGTACAAAAACACAGATAGGATATCACGACACGGAAATAATGATAACGCACGGAATAGAATCAATATTGAGCTCGAAGAGAAAAAGTTTGAATAAGTTAAAAAAAAATTTAGAAATAATAAAGAGAAAACGATGGGTCGAAATATCATTACCATCTTCACGATAACACGAGAAACTTTGACTTTGCGCGTGATTGACGAGAAACGAACGACCGGTTAACGTTTGAATTGCGAACTCCCACGCCGAGGGATGCAGCGGCTGCACAGCGGTTGGGAATTCCGAACGGCGTGGCCTCGAAAACACCGCGTTCTTGCGCTTACAATGACACGTAACGAAAATCTTCGACAACACAGCACGAAATGGAAATATAACCGATTTTAACAGAATATCACTTGATCAGAAACGAACCGAGTTGGGATGATCACGTCGCACGAAACAAAGTTGGTTCTGAGTTGCGCGTCGTTACGACACACAGTAAGAGAAAAACGAAAAACAGAAAAAAAAAACTCCAAGCCGCCGAAAAAAGCACGAGATCGAATCAGGTATAAATATCACTCACAATCACTGTAACGACGAGCGACCACGAGGCGGGAAGTGATTATCACCGATGGTTCGAAAAAATGACAGATTACACCTCGACACGTCGCGGCGTTCACGTTGGAGGATGCGAAACGACTGACCGGCGAGCAAGCGTTCGAACATCCAACTCGCCCGCAGGGGGAAGCAGCGGCTCGTCTACGAGCGAGAGGCCGGTATGGCGTGGCTTCGAAAACACAGCGTTCTCGCGTACACAAAGGCAGAGAATAAAAATTGACGAAAACGCTGTATAACGTGTTACCGATTGCGGATTTCAAAACAAACACAAAGCAACACGACGCGTAAATATTAATAACGCGCGGAATAGAATTAATAATAAGCTTTCCGAAAGATGGGATGAATAAATTTGAAAAAGTTTAGAAAATGATGAAAAATAAAACAATAGGTTGAATATTCTTACCTTCTTCTCCACAACAGGGAAAACTCCGACTCGGCGCGTGGTTGATGCGAAACGAATAACCGGTGAGCGTTCGAATTTCGAACTCTCACGTCAAGGGATGCGGCGGCTGCACGGCGGTTGAGAACCGAGAACGGCGAGACTCTGAAACCATCGCGTTCTCGCGTACGCACAGGCAAAGATTTAAAATTTACAATGATACCGATCAAGAATTATAGGACATACACAAACGCAAAACAATATGAGGCGGCAATATTGATCATGCACGGAATAGAATTATTGTAAGCTTGAAAAAGAAAGGATGAATAAAATTGAAAATATTTTATGAATGATGAAAAGTGAAACAATAAGTTACCGATTAAGTATTGCAGTACAAAAACACAGAAGGGATATCACGACGCGGAAATAATGATAACGCACGAAATAGAATTAATATTGTGCTCGAAAAGAAAATGTTTGAATAAGTTATAAAAAAAATTTAGAAATAATAACAAGAAAACGATAGGTCGAAATATCATTGCCATCTTTACGAAAACACGAGAAACTTTGACTCTGCGCGTGGTTGACGAGAAACGAACGACCGGTAAAAGTTTGAATTACGAACTCCCACGCTAAGGGATGCAGCGGCTGCACGGCGGTTGGAAACCGAGAACGGCGTGACTTCGAAAACACCGCGCTTTAGCGTTCGAAGAGGCAAAGATTTAAAATTCACAGAGACGCTGTACAATGTGGTACCGATCTGGAATTTCAGAACGTACACAAACGCAGAACAACACGAAGCGGGAATATTAATGACGCACGGAATAGAATTAATGTAAGCGTTGAAAAAAAAAGGATGAATAGATTTGAAAATATTTAATAAATGATGAGAAGTGAAACAATAAGTTACCGATTGAGTATTGCAGGACAAAAATAAAGATAGGATATCACGACGCGGAAATAATGATAACGCACCGAATAGAATCAATATTGAGCGCAAAAAGGAATAGTTTAAAGAAGTTATGAAAAAATTTATAAATGCTGAAAAGAGAACAATAAGTTGGAATATTATTACTATCATTTTAAAAACACGGAAACTCTGACTCTGCGCGTGGTTGACGAGAAACGAATATCCGGTAAACGTTCGAATTTCGAACTTCCACGCCGAGGAATGCAGCGGCTGCACGGCGGTTGAGATACGGGAACGGCGTGACTTTGAAAACACCGCGTTTTCGCGTTCGCAGAGGCAAAGATTTAAAATTTACAGAGACACTGTACAATGTGGTACCGTTCGAGAACTTTAGAACGTACACAAACGCAGAACAACACGAAGCGGGAATATTAATGACGTACGGAATAGAATTGATATAAGCTTCAAAAAAAATTGAATGAATAAATTCGAGAATATTTCATAAATTATGAAAAGTGAAACAATAAGTTACCGATTAGGTATTGCAGTACAAAAACACAGATAGGATATCACGACGCGGAAATAATGATAACGCACGGAATAGAATCAATATTGAGCTCGAAGAGAAAAAGTTTGTATAAGTTATAAAAAAATTTAGAAATAATAAAAAGAAACCAATGGGTCGAAATATCATTACCATCTTTTCGCAAACACGAGAAACTCCGACTCTGCGTGTGGTTGACGAGAAACGAACGACCGGTAAACGTTTGAATTTAGAACTCCCACGCTGAGGGATGCAGCGGCTGCACGGCGGTTGGGAATTCCGAACGGCGTGACCTCGAAAACACCGCGTTCTCGCGTACACAAAGGCAGAGAATAAAAATTGACAAAAACGCTGTATAACGTGTCACCGATTGAGGATTTCAAAACAAACACAAAGCAACACGACGCGTAAATATTAATAACGCACGGAATAGAATTAATAATGAGCTTTCCGAAAGATGGGATGAATAAATTTGAAAAAGTTTAGAAAATGACGAAAAATAAAACAATAGGTTGAATATTCTTACCTTCTTCTCCACAACAGGGAAAACTCCGACTCGGCGCGTGGTTGATGCGAAACGAAAAACCGGTGAGCGTTCGAATTTCGAACTCTGACGTCAAGGGATGCGGCGGCTGCACGGCGGTTGGGAACCGAGCACGGCGTGACTTCGAAAACACCGCGTTTTCGCGTTCGCAGAGGCAAAGTTTCAGAATTTACAGAGACGCTGTACAATGTGGTACCGATCGAGAATTTTAGAACGTACACAAACGCAGAACAACACGAAGCGGGAATATTAATGACGCACGGAATAGAATTAACATAAGCTTTAAAAAAAATAGGATGAATAGTTTAGAAAATATTTTGTAAAAGATGAGAAGTGAAACAATAAGTAACCGATCGAGTATTGCAGGACAAAAACTAGGATAGGATATCACGACGCGGAAATAATGATAACGCACGGAATAGAATTAATATTAAGCTCGAAGAGAAAAAGTTTAAATAAGTTATAAAATAATTTAGAAATAATAAAAAGAAAACAATAGGTCGAAATATCATTACCATCTTTTCGCAAACACGAGCAACTCCGACTCTGCGCGTGGTTGACGAGAAATAAATATCCGGTGAACGTTCGAATTTCGAACTTTCACGCCGAGGAATGCAGCGGCTGCACGGCGGTTGAGATACGAGAACGGCGGGACTTTAAAAACACCGCGTTTTCGTGTTCGCAGAGGCAAAGATTTAAAATTTACAGAGACACTGTACAATGTGGTACCGTTCGAGAATTTTAGAACGCACACAAACGCAGAACAACACGAAGCGGGAATATTAATGACGCACGGAATAGAATTAATGTAAGCTTTATAAAAAAAGGATGAACAAATTTGAAAATATTTTAGAAAAGACGAAAAGTACAACAATAAGCTACCGATTGAGTATTGCAGGACACAAACAAAGATAGGATTTCACGACGCGGAAATAATGATAACGCACAGAATAGAATTAATAGTAAGCGCGAAGAGACAAAGTTTGAATAGGTTATAAAAAAATTTAGAAATAATAAAAACAGAACAATAGGTCGAAATATCATTACCATCATTTTGAAAACACGAGAAACCCTGACTCTGCGCGTGGTTGACGAGAGACTGATATCCGGTGAACGTTCGAATTTCGAACTCCCACGCCGAGGGATGCAGCAGCTGCACGGCGGTTGACAACCCAGAACGGCGTGACTTCGAAAACACCGCGTTTTCGCGTACGCAGAGGCAAAGATTTCAAATCTACAAAGACGCTGTACAATGTGGTACCGATCGAGAATTTTCAAACATACACGAACGCAGAACAACACGAAGCGGGAATATTAATGACGTACGGAATAGAATTGATATAAGCTTCAAAAAAAATTGAATGAATAAATTCGAGAATATTTCATAAATTATGAAAAGTGAAACAATAAGTTACCGATTAGGTATTGCAGTACAAAAACACAGATAGGATATCACGACGCGGAAATAATGATAACGCACGGAATAGAATCAATATTGAGCTCGAAGAGAAAAAGTTTGTATAAGTTATAAAAAAATTTAGAAATAATAAAAAGAAACCAATGGGTCGAAATATCATTACCATCTTTCCGCAAACACGAGAAACTCCGACTCTGCGTGTGGTTGACGAGAAACGAACGACCGGTAAACGTTTGAATTTAGAACTCCCACGCTGAGGGATGCAGCGGCTGCACGGCGGTTGGGAATTCCGAACGGCGTGACCTCGAAAACACCGCGTTCTCGCGTACACAAAGGCAGAGAATAAAAATTGACAAAAACGCTGTATAACGTGTCACCGATTGAGGATTTCAAAACAAACACAAAGCAACACGACGCGTAAATATTAATAACGCACGGAATAGAATTAATAATGAGCTTTCCGAAAGATGGGATGAATAAATTTGAAAAAGTTTAGAAAATGACGAAAAATAAAACAATAGGTTGAATATTCTTACCTTCTTCTCCACAACAGGGAAAACTCCGACTCGGCGCGTGGTTGATGCGAAACGAAAAACCGGTGAGCGTTCGAATTTCGAACTCTGACGTCAAGGGATGCGGCGGCTGCACGGCGGTTGGGAACCGAGCACGGCGTGACTTCGAAAACACCGCGTTTTCGCGTTCGCAGAGGCAAAGTTTCAGAATTTACAGAGACGCTGTACAATGTGGTACCGATCGAGAATTTTAGAACGTACACAAACGCAGAACAACACGAAGCGGGAATATTAATGACGCACGGAATAGAATTAACATAAGCTTTAAAAAAAATAGGATGAATAGTTTAGAAAATATTTTGTAAAAGATGAGAAGTGAAACAATAAGTAACCGATCGAGTATTGCAGGACAAAAACTAGGATAGGATATCACGACGCGGAAATAATGATAACGCACGGAATAGAATTAATATTAAGCTCGAAGAGAAAAAGTTTAAATAAGTTATAAAATAATTTAGAAATAATAAAAAGAAAACAATAGGTCGAAATATCATTACCATCTTTTCGCAAACACGAGCAACTCCGACTCTGCGCGTGGTTGACGAGAAATAAATATCCGGTGAACGTTCGAATTTCGAACTTTCACGCCGAGGAATGCAGCGGCTGCACGGCGGTTGAGATACGAGAACGGCGGGACTTTAAAAACACCGCGTTTTCGTGTTCGCAGAGGCAAAGATTTAAAATTTACAGAGACACTGTACAATGTGGTACCGTTCGAGAATTTTAGAACGTACAGAAACGCAGAACAACACGAAGCGGGAATATTAATGTCGCACGGAAAAGGATTAATATAAGCTTCAAAAAAAAATGGGATAAAGAAATTTGAAAATATTTTATAAATGATGAAAAATAAAACAATAAGTTACCGATTGAGTATTGCAGGACAAAAACAAAGATAGGATATCACGACGCGGAAATAATGATAACGCACCGAATAGAATTGATATTGAGCGCAAAGAGGAATAGTTAAAAGAAGTTATGAAAACATTCATAAATGCTGAAAAGAGAACGATAAGTTGGAATATTATTACTATCTTTTCAAAAACACGAAAACTCTGACTCTGCGCGTGGTTGACGAGAAACGAATATCCGGTAAACGTTCGAATTTCGAACTCCCACGCCGAGGGATGCAGCGGCTGCACGGCGGTTGGGAACCGAGAACGGCGTGACTTCGAAAACAACGCGTTTGCGCGATCGCAGAGGCAAAGATTCAAAATTTACATAGATGCTGTACAATGTGGTACCGATCGAGAATTCTAGAACGTACACAAACGCAGAACAACAAGAAGCGGGAATAATAATAACGCAGGGAATAGAATTAATATGAGCTTCAAAAAAAATAGGATGAATAGTTTAGAAAATATTTTGTAGAAGATGAAAAGTGAAACAATATGTAACCGATCGAGTATTGCAGGACAAAAACTAAGATAGGATATCACGACGCGGAAATAATGATAACGCACGGAATAGAATAAATATTAAGCTCGAAGAGAAAAAGTTTGAATAAGTTATAAAAGAATTTAGAAATAATGAAAAGAAAACAATAGGTCGAAATATCATTACCATCTTTTCGCAAGCACGAGAAACTCCAACTCTGCGCGTGATTGACGAGAAACGAATATCCGGTGAACGTTCGAATTTCGAACTACCACGCCGAGGGATGCGGCGGCTGCACGGCGGTTGAGAACCGAGAACGGCGTGACTCCGAAAACACCGCGTTTTCGCGTTCGCAGAGGCAAAGATTTAAAATTTACAGAGACACTGTACAATGTGGTACCGTTCGAGAGTTTTAGAACGTACGCAAACGCAGAACAACACGAAGCGGGAATATTAATGTCGCACGGAATAGAATTAATATAAGCTTCAAAAAAAAATGGGATAAAGTAATTTGAAAATATTTTATGAATGATGAAAAATGAAACAATGAGTTACCGATTGAGTATTGCAGGACAAAAACAAAGATAGGATATCGAGACGCGGAAATAATGATAACGCACCGAATGGAATTGATATTGAGCGCAAAGCGGAATAGTTAGAAAAAGTTATGAAAACATTTATAAATGCTGAAAAGAGAACGATAAGTTGGAATATTATTACTATCTTTTTAAAAACACGGAAACTCTGACTCTGCGCGTGGTTGACGAGAAACGAATATCCGGTAAGCGTTCGAATTTCGAACTCCCACGCCGAGGGATGCAGCGGCTGCACGGCGGTTGACAACCCAGAACGACGTGACTTCGGAAACACCGCGTTTTCGCGTTCGCAGAGGCAAAGATTCAAAATTTACAGAGACGCTGTACAATGTGGTATCGATCGAGAATTTTAGAACGCACACAAACGCAGAACAACACGAAGCGGGAATATCAATGACGCACGGAATAGAATTAATGTAAGCTTTAAAAAAAAAAGGATGAATGAATTTGAAAATATTTCATAAATGATGAAAAGTGAAACAATAAGTTACCGATTAAGTAATGCAGTACAAAAACACAGATAGGATATCACGACGCGAAAATAATTATAACGCTCGAAATAGAATTAGTATTGTGCTCGAAAAGAAAAAGTTTGAATAAGTTATAAAAAAATTCAGAAATAATAAAAAGAAAACGATAGGTCGAAATATCATTACCATCTTTACGAAAACACGAGGAACTTTGACTCTGCGCGTGGTTGACGAGAAACGAACGACCGGTAAACGTTTGAATTTCGAACTCCCACGCCGAGGGATGCAGCGGCTGCACGGCGGTTGACAACCCAGAACGGCGTGACTTCGAAAACACCGCGTTTTCGCGTACGCAGAGGCAAAGATTTGAAATCTACAAAGACGCTGTACAATGTGGTACCGATCGAGAGTTCTCGGACATACACAAACGCAGAACAACACGGAGCGGGAATATTAATGATGTGCGGAATAGGATTGATATAAGCTTCAAAAAAAATTGAATGAATAAATTTGAGAATATTTTATAAATTATGAAAAGTGAAACAATAAGTTACCGATTAGGTGTTGCAGGACAAAAACAAAGATAGGATATCACGACGCGGAAATAATGATAACGCACGGAATAGAATAATTAGTAAGCTCGATGAGACAAAGTTGAAATAAGTTATAAAAAAATTTAGAAATAATAAAAAGAGAACAATAGGTCGAAATATCATTACCATCATTTTGAAAACACGAGAAACCCTGACTCTGCGCGTGGTTGACGAGAGACTGATATCCGGTGAACGTTCGAATTTCGAACTCCCACGCCGGGGGATGCAGCGGCTGCACGGCGGTTGACAACCCAGAACGGCGTGCCTTCGAAAACACCGCGTTTTCGCGTACGCAGAGGCAAAGATTTCAAATCTACAAAGACGCTGTACAATGTGATACCGATCGAGAATTTTCAAACATACACGAACGCAGAACAACACGAAGCGGGAATATTAATGACGTACGGGATAGAATTTATAAAAGCTCAAAAAAAAATTGAATGGATAAATTCGAGAATATTTTCTAAATTATGAAAAGTGAAACAATAAGTTACCGATTAGGTATTGCAGGACAGAAACAAAGATAGGATATTACGACGCGAAAATAATAATAACGCACGGAATAGAATTAATATCAAGCTCGAAGAGAAATAGTTTGAATAAGTTATGAAAAAATTTATGGATGATAGAAAGAAAACAATAGGTTGGAATTTTATGACGATTTTCTCAAAAACACAAGAAACTCTGACTCCGCGCGTGGTTGACCAGAAACGAATATCCGGTAAACGTTCGAATTTCGAACTTCTACGCCAAGGGATGCAGCGGCTGCGGGGCGGTTGAGAACCAAGAACGGCGTGACTTCGAAAACACCGCGTTTGCGCGATCGCAGAGGCAAAGATTCAAAATTTACATAGACGCTGTACAATGTGGTACCGATCGAGAATTCTAGAACGTACGCAAACGCAGAACAACAAGAAGCGGGAATAATAATAACGCAGGGAATAGAATTTATATGAGCTTTAAAAAAAATAGGATGAATAGTTTAGAAAATATTTTGTAAACGATGGAAAGTGAAACGATATGTAACCGATCAAGTATTGCAGGACAAAAACTAGGATAGGATATCACGACGCGAAAATAATTATAACGCTCGAAATAGAATTAGTATTGTGCTCGAAAAGAAAAAGTTTGAATAAGTTATAAAAAAATTCAGAAATAATAAAAAGAAAACGATAGGTCGAAATATCATTACCATCTTTACGAAGACACGAGGAACTTTGACTCTGCGCGTGGTTGACGAGAGACTGATATCCGGTGAACGTTCGAATTTCGAACTTCCACGCCGAGGGATGCAGCGGCTGCACGGCGGTTGACAACCCAGAACGGCGTGACTTCGAAAACACCGCGTTTTCGCGTACGCAGAGGCAAAGATTTCAAATCTACAAAGACGCTGTACAATGTGGTACCGATCGAGAATTTTCAAACATACACGAACGCAGAACAACACGAAGCGGGAATATTAATGACGTACGGAATAGAATTGATATAAGCTTAAAAAAAAATTGAATGAATAAATTCGAGAATATTTTATAAATTATGAAAAGTGAAACAATAAGTTACCGATTGAGTATTGCAGGACAAAAACAAAGATAGGATATCACGACGCGGAAATAATAATAACGCACGGAATAGAATTAATATTAAGCTCGAAGAGAAATAGTTTGAATAAGTTATGAAAAAATTTATGAATGATAGAAAGAAAACAATAGGTTGGAATTTTATGACCATCTTCTCAAAAACACAAGAAACTCTGACTCCGCGCGTGGTTGACGAGAAACGAATATCCGGTAAACGTTCGAATTTCGAACTCCCACGCCGAGGGATGCAGCGGCTGCACGGCGGTTGAGAACCGAGAACGGCGTGACTTCGAAAACACCGCGTTTTCGCGTTCGCAGAGGCAAAGATTCAAAATTCACAGAGACGCTGTACAATGTGGTACCAATCGAGAATTTATAAACGTACACAAACGCAGAACAACACGAACCGGGAATATTAATGACGTACGAAATAGATTTGATATAAGCTTCAAAAAAAATTGAATGAATAAATTCGAGAATATTTTATAAATAATGAAAAGTGAAACAATAAGTTACCGATTAGGTATTGCAGTACAAAAACACAGATAGGATATCACGACACGGAAATAATGATAACGCACGGAATAGAATCAAAATTGAGGTCGAAGAGAAAAAGTTTGAATAAGTTAAAAAAAAATTTAGAAATAATAAAAAGAAAACGATGGGTCGAAATATCATTACCATCTTCACGATAACACGAGAAACTTTGACTCTGCGCGTGGTTGACAAGAAACGACCGACCGGTTAACGTTTGAATTTCGAACTCTCACGCCGAGGGATGCAGCGGCTGCACAGCGGTTGGGAATTCCGAACGGCGTGGCCTCGAAAACACCGCGTTCTTGCGCTTACAATGACACGTAACGAAAATCTTCGACAACACAGCACGAAATGGAAATATAACCGATTTTAACAGAATATCACTTGATCAGAAACGAACCGAGTTGGGATGATCACGTTGCACGAAACAAAGTTGGTTCTGAGTTGCGCGTCGTTACGACACACAGTAAGAGAAAAACGGAAAAAAGAATAAAAAAAACTCCAAGCCGCCGAAAAAAGCACGAGATCGAATCAGGTATAAATATCACTCACAATCACTGTAACGACGAGCGACCACGAGGCGGGGAGTGATTATTACCGATGGTTCGAAAAAATGACAGATTACACCTCGACACGTCGCGGCGTTCACGTTGGAGGATGCGAAACGACTGACCGGCGAGCAAGCGTTCGAACATCCAACTCGCCCGCAGGGGGAAGCAGCGGCTCGTCCACGAGCGAGAGGCCGGTATGGCGTGGCTTCGAAAACACAGCGTTCTCGCGTACACAAAGGCAGAGAATAAAAATTGACAGAAACGCTGTATAACGTGTCACCGATTGAGGATTTCAAAACAAACACAAAGCAACACGACGCGTAAATATTAATAACGCACGGAATAGAATTAATAATGAGCTTTCCGAAAGATGGGATGAATAAATTTGAAAAAGTTTAGAAAATGACGAAAAATAAAACAATAGGTTGAATATTCTTACCTTCTTCTCCACAACAGGGAAAACTCCGACTCGGCGCGTGGTTGATGCGAAACGAAAAACCGGTGAGCGTTCGAATTTCGAACTCTGACGTCAAGGGATGCGGCGGCTGCACGGCGGTTGGGAACCGAGCACGGCGTGACTTCGAAAACACCGCGTTTTCGCGTTCGCAGAGGCAAAGTTTCAGAATTTACAGAGACGCTGTACAATGTGGTACCGATCGAGAATTTTAGAACGTACACAAACGCAGAACAACACGAAGCGGGAATATTAATGACGCACGGAATAGAATTAACATAAGCTTTAAAAAAAATAGGATGAATAGTTTAGAAAATATTTTGTAAAAGATGAGAAGTGAAACAATAAGTAACCGATCGAGTATTGCAGGACAAAAACTAGGATAGGATATCACGACGCGGAAATAATGATAACGCACGGAATAGAATTAATATTAAGCTCGAAGAGAAAAAGTTTAAATAAGTTATAAAATAATTTAGAAATAATAAAAAGAAAACAATAGGTCGAAATATCATTACCATCTTTTCGCAAACACGAGCAACTCCGACTCTGCGCGTGGTTGACGAGAAATAAATATCCGGTGAACGTTCGAATTTCGAACTTTCACGCCGAGGAATGCAGCGGCTGCACGGCGGTTGAGATACGAGAACGGCGGGACTTTAAAAACACCGCGTTTTCGTGTTCGCAGAGGCAAAGATTTAAAATTTACAGAGACACTGTACAATGTGGTACCGTTCGAGAATTTTAGAACGTACAGAAACGCAGAACAACACGAAGCGGGAATATTAATGTCGCACGGAAAAGGATTAATATAAGCTTCAAAAAAAAATGGGATAAAGAAATTTGAAAATATTTTATAAATGATGAAAAATAAAACAATAAGTTACCGATTGAGTATTGCAGGACAAAAACAAAGATAGGATATCACGACGCGGAAATAATGATAACGCACCGAATAGAATTGATATTGAGCGCAAAGAGGAATAGTTAAAAGAAGTTATGAAAACATTCATAAATGCTGAAAAGAGAACGATAAGTTGGAATATTATTACTATCTTTTCAAAAACACGAAAACTCTGATTCTGCGCGTGGTTGACGAGAAACGAATATCCGGTAAACGTTCGAATTTCGAACTCCCACGCCGAGGGATGCAGCGGCTGCACGGCGGTTGGGAACCGAGAACGGCGTGACTTCGAAAACAACGCGTTTGCGCGATCGCAGAGGCAAAGATTCAAAATTTACATAGATGCTGTACAATGTGGTACCGATCGAGAATTCTAGAACGTACACAAACGCAGAACAACAAGAAGCGGGAATAATAATAACGCAGGGAATAGAATTAATATGAGCTTCAAAAAAAATAGGATGAATAGTTTAGAAAATATTTTGTAGAAGATGAAAAGTGAAACAATATGTAACCGATCGAGTATTGCAGGACAAAAACTAAGATAGGATATCACGACGCGGAAATAATGATAACGCACGGAATAGAATTAATATTAAGCTCGGAGAGAAAAAGTTTGAATAAGTTATAAAAGAATTTAGAAATAATGAAAAAAAAACAATAGGTCGAAATCACATTACCATCTTTTCGAAAACACGAGAAACTCCGACTCTGCGCGTGGTTGACGAGAAACAAATTCCGGTAAACGTCCGAATTTCGAACTTCTACGCCAAGGGATGCAGCGGCCGCGGGGCGGTTGAGAACCAAGAACGGCGTGACTTCGAAAACACCGCGTTTCCGCGAACGCAAAGGCAAAGATTTAAAATTTACAGAGACGCTGTACAATGTGGAACCGATCGAGAATTTCAGAACGTACACAAACGCAGAACAACAAGAAGCGGGAATAATAATGACGCAGGGAATAGAATTAATATGAGCTTTAAAAAAAATAGGATGAATATATTAGAAAATATTTTATAAAAGATAAAAAGTAAAACAATAAGTAACCGATCGAGTATTGCAGGACAAAAACTAAGATAGGATATCACGACGCGGAAATAATGATAACGCACGGAATAAAATTAATATTCAGCTCGAAGAGAAAATGTTTGAATACGTTATAAAAGAATTTAGAAATAATAAAAAGAGAACAATAGGTCGAAATATCATTACCATCTTTTCGCAAACACGAGAAACTCCGGCTCTGCGCGTGGTTGACAAGAAACACATATCCGGTAAACGTTCGAATTTCGAACTCCCACGCCGAGGGATGCAGCGGCTGCACGGCGGTTGAGAACCGAGAACGGCGTGACTTCGAAAACACCGCGTTTTCGCGTTCGCAGAGGCAAAGATTCAAAATTTACAGAGACGCTGTACAATGTGGTACCGATCGAGAATTTTAGAACGCACACAAACGCAGAACAACACGAAGCGGGAATATTAATGACGCACGGAATAGAATTAATGTAGGCTTTAAAAAAAAAAGGATGAATAAATTTGAAAATATTTTATAAATGATGAAAAGTGAAACAATAAGTTACCGATTAAGTATTGCAGTACAAAAACACAGATAGGATATCACGACGCGGAAATAATGATAACGCACGGAATAGAATCAATATTGAGCTCAAACAGAAAAAGTTTGAATAAGTTATAAAAAAATTCGGAAATAATAAAAAGAAAACGATAGGTCGAAATATCATTACCATCTTCACGAAAACACGAGAAACTTTGACTCTGCGCGTGGTTGACGAGAAACGAACGACCGGTAAACGTTTGAATTGAGAAGTCCCACGCTGAGGGATGCAGCGGCTGCACGGCGGTTGGGAACCGAGAACGGCGTGACTTCGAAAACACCGCGCTTTCGCGTTCGCAGAGGCAAAAATTCAAAATTTACAGAGACGCCGTACAATGTGGTACCGATCGAGAATTTTAGAACGTACACAAACGCAGAACAACACAAAGCGGGAATATTAATGACGCACGGAATAGAATTAATGTAAGCTTTATAAAAAAAGGATGAACAAATTTGAAAATATTTTAGAAGAGACAAAAAGTACAACAATAAGCTACCGATTGAGTATTGCAGGACACAAACAAAGATAGGATTTCACGACGCGGAAATAATGATAACGCACAGAATAGAATTAATAGTAAGCGCGAAAAAACAAAGTTTGAATAAGTTATAAAAAAATTTAGAAATAATAAAACCAGAACAATAGGTCGAAATATCATTACCATCATTTTGAAAACACGAGAAACCCTGACTCTGCGCGTGGTTGACGAGAGACTGATATCCGGTGAACGTTCGAATTTCGAACTTCCACGCCGAGGGATGCAGCGGCTGCACGGCGGTTGACAACCCAGAACGGCGTGACTTCGAAAACACCGCGTTTTCGCGTACGCGGAGGCAAAGATTTCAAATCTACAAAGACGCTGTACAATGTGGTACCGATCGAGAATTCTCAATCATACACAAACGCAGAACAACACGAAGCGGGAATATTAATGACGTACGGAATAGGATTGATATAAGCTTAAAAAAAAATTGAATGAATAAATTCGAGAATATTTTATAAATTATGAAAAGTAAAACAATAAGTTACCGATTAAGTATTGCAGGACAAAAACAAAGATAGGATATCACGACGCGGAAATAATAATAACGCACAGAATAGAATTAATATTAAGCTCGAAAAGAAATAGTTCGAATAAGTTATGAAAAAATTTATAAATGATAAAAAGAAAACAAAAGGTTGGAATTTTATGACCATCTTCTCAAAAACACAAGAAACTCTGACTCCGCGCGTGGTTGACCAGAAACGAATATCCGGTACGAATAACGGTAAACGTTCGAATTTCGAACTTCTACGCCAAGGGATGCAGCGGCTGCGGGGCGGTTGAGAACCAAGAACGGCGTGACTTCGAAAACACCGCGTTTGCGCGATCGCAGAGGCAAAGATTCAAAATTTACATAGACGCTGTACAATGTGGTACCGATCGAGAATTCTAGAACGTACACAAACGCAGAACAACAAGAAGCGGGAATAATAATAACGCAGGGAATAGAATTAATATGAGCTTCAAAAAAAATAGGATGAATAGTTTAGAAAATATTTTGTAAAAGATGAAAAGTGAAACAATATGTAACCGATCGAGTATTGCAGGACAAAAACTAAGATAGGATATCACGACGCGGAAATAATGATAACGCACGGAATAGAATAAATATTAAGCTCGAAGAGAAAAAGTTTGAATAAGTTATAAAAGAATTTAGAAATAATGAAAAGAAAACAATAGGTCGAAATATCGGTACCATCTTTTCGCAAGCGCGAGAAACTCCAACTCTGCGCGTGATTGACGAGAAACGAATAACCGGTGAACGTTCGAATTTCGAACTACCACGCCGAGGAATGCGGCGGCTGCACGGCGGTTGAGAACCGAGAACGGCGTGACTTCGAAAACACTGCGTTTTCGCGTTCGCAGAGGCAAAGATTCAGAATTTACAATGACGCTGTACAATGTGGTACCGAACGAGAATTTTAGAACGCACACAAACGCAGAACAACACGAAGCGGGAAAATTAATGACGCACGAAATAGAATTAATGTAAGCTTTAAAAAAAAAAGGATGAATAAATTTGAAAATATTGTATGAATGATGAAAAGTGAAACAATGAGTTACCGATTAAGTATTGCAGTACAAAAACACAGATAGGATATCACGACGCGGAAATAATGATAACGCACGGAATAGAATCAATATTGAGCTCGAAGAGAGAAAGTTTGTATAAGTTACAAAAAAATTTAGAATTGATAAAAAGAAAACGATAGGTCGAAATATCATTACCATCTCCACGATAACACGAGAAACTTTGACTCTGCGCGTGGTTGACGAGAAACGAACGACCGGTAAACGTTTGAATTGAGAAGTCCCACGCTGAGGGATGCAGCGGCTGCACGGCGGTTGGGAACCGAGAACGGCGTGACTTCGAAAACACCGCGCTTCCGCGTTCGCAGAGGCAAAAATTCAAAATTTACAGAGACGCCGTACAATGTGGTACCGATCGAGAATTTTAGAACGTACACAAACGCAGAATAACACGAAGCGGGAATATTAATGTCGCACGGAATAGAATTAATATAAGCTTCAAAAAAAAAATGGGAGAAAAAAATCTGAAAATATTTTATATATGATGAAAAATAAAACATCAAGTTACCGATTGAGTTTTGCAGGACGAAAACGAAGATAGGATATCACGACGCGGAAATAATGATAACGCACCGAATAGAACTCATATTGAGCGCAAAGAGGAATACTTTAATCAAGTTATGAAAAAATTCATAAATGCTGAAAAGAGAACAATAAGTCGGAATATTATTACTATTTTTCGAAAAACACGGAAACTCTGACTCTGCGCGTGGTTGACGAGAAACGAATATCCGGTAAACGTTCGGATTTCGAACTCCCACGCCGAGAGATGCAGCGGCTGCACGGCGGTCGAGAACCGAGAACGGCGTGCCTCCGAAAACACCGCGTTTTCGCGTTCGCAGAGGCAAAGTTTCAAAATTTACAGAGACGGTGTACAATGTGGTACCGATCGAGAATTTTGGAACGTACACAAACGCAGAACAACACGAAGCGGGAATATTAATGACGCACGGAATAGAATGATTGTAAGCTTTATAAAAAAAAGATGAATAAATTTGAAAATATTTTGGAAAAGATGAAAAGTACAACAATAAGCTACCGATTGAGTATTGCCGGACAAAAACAAAGATAGGATATCACGACGCGGAAATAATGATAACGCACGGAATAGAATTAATATTGAGCTCGAAGAGAAAAAGTTTGAATAAGTTATAAAAAAAATTTAGAAATAATAAAAAAAAAACGATAGGTCGAAATATCATTACCATCTTGACGAAAACACGAGAAACTTTGACTCTGCGCGTGGTTGACGAGAAACGAACGACTGGTAAACGTTTGAATTTCGAACTCCCACGCCGAGGGATGCAGCGGCTGCACAGCGGCTGGGAATTCCGAACCGCGTGGCCTCGAAAACACCGCGTTTTTGCGCTTACAATGACACGTAGCGAAAATCTTCGACAACACAGCACGAAATGGAAATATAACCGATTTTAACAGAATATCACTTGATCAGAAAAGAACCGAGTTGGGATGATCACGCTGCACATAACAAAGTTGGTTCTGAGTTCCGCGTAGTTACGACACACAGTAAGAGAAAAACGGAAAACAGAATAAAAAAACTACATGCCGTCGAAAAAAGCACGAGATCGAATCAGGTATTATTATCACTCACGATCACTGTAACGACGAGCGACCACGAGGCAGGGAGTGATTATTACCGATGGTTCGAGAAAATGACAGATTACACCTCGACACGTCGCGGCGTTCACGTTGGAGTATGCGAAACGACTGACCGGCGAGCAAGCGTTCGAACATCCAACTCGCCCGCAGGGGGAAGCAGCGGCTCGTCCACGAGCGAGAGGCCGGTATGGCGTGGCTTCGAGAACACAGAGTTCTCGCGTACACAAAGGCAGAGAATAAAAATTGACGAGTACGCTGTATAACGTGTTACCGATTGAGGATTTCAAAACACACACACAGCAACACGACGCGGAAATAATAATAACGCACGGAATAGAATTAATAATAAGCTTTCGGAAGATGGGATAAATAAATTTGAAAAAGTTTAGAAAATAATGAAAAATAATACAATAGGTTGAATATTCTTACCTTCTTTTCCACAACACGGGAAACTCCGACTCGGCGCGTGATTGATGCGAAACGAATAACCGGTAAGCGTTCGAATTTCGAACTCTCACGTCAAGGGATGCGGCGGCTGCACGGCGGTTGAGATCCAAGAACGGCGAGACTCTGAAACCACCGCGTTCTCGCGTACGCACAGGCAAAGATTTAAAATTTACAATGATACCGATCAAGAATTATAGGACATACACAAACGCAAAACAATACGAGGCGGCAATATTG
The DNA here is from genome assembly GCF_021155765.1 of Diprion similis. Lineage (NCBI taxonomy): Eukaryota > Metazoa > Arthropoda > Insecta > Hymenoptera > Diprionidae > Diprion > Diprion similis. The sequence continues at coordinate 9,965,731 of NC_060113.1, read as the reverse complement.
ATCATGCACGAAATAGAATTGATATTGAGCTCAAAGAAAGGAAGGACGAATGAATTGAGAAAAAAAAATTCCAAAAGATAAAGAGAAAATCAATGAGTTGAAATATTATTACGATCATTTCAAAAACACGAGAAACCCTGACTTTGCGCGTGGTTTACGAGAAACTGATATCCGGTAAAAGTTCGAATTTCGAACTCCCACGCCGAGGGATGCAGCGGCTGCACGGTGGTTGGGAACCGAGAACGGCGTGACTTCGAAAACACCGCGTTTTCGCGTTAGCAGAGGCAAAGATTTGAAATTTACAGATACGCCGTACAATGTGATACCGATCGAGAATTTTAGAACGTACACAAACGCAGAACAACACGAAGCGGGAATATTAATGTCGCACGGAATAGAATTAATATGAGCTTCAAAAAAAAAATTGGATGAAGAAATTTGAAAATATTTTATAAATGATGAAAAGTAAAACAATAAGTAACCGATCGAGTATTGCAGGACAAAAACTAAGATAGGATATCACGACGCGGAATTAATGATAACGCACGGAATAGAATTAATATTGAGCACGAAGAGAAAAAGTTTGAATAAGTTATGAAAAAATTCAGAAATAATAAAAAGAAAACGATAGGTCGAAATATCATTACCATCTTTACGAAAACACGAGAAACTTTGCCTCTGCGCGTGGTTGCCGAGAAACGAACGACCGGTAAACGTTTGAATTTAGAACTCACACGCTGAGGGATGCAGCGGCTGCACGGCGGTTGAGAACCGAGAACGGCGTGACTTCGAAAACACCGCGTTTTCGCGTTCGCAGAGGCAAAGATTCAAAATTTACAGAGACGCTGTACAATGTGGTACCGATCGAGAATTTTAGAACGCACACAAACGCAGAACAACACGAAGCGGGAATATTAATGACGCACGGAATAGAATTAATGTAGGCTTTAAAAAAAAAAGGATGAATAAATTTGAAAATATTTTATAAATGATGAAAAGTGAAACAATAAGTTACCGATTAAGTATTGCAGTACAAAAACACAGATAGGATATCACGACGCGGAAATAATGATAACGCACGGAATAGAATCAATATTGAGCTCAAACAGAAAAAGTTTGAATAAGTTATAAAAAAATTCGGAAATAATAAAAAGAAAACGATAGGTCGAAATATCATTACCATCTTCACGAAAACACGAGAAACTTTGACTCTGCGCGTGGTTGACGAGAAACGAACGACCGGTAAACGTTTGAATTGAGAAGTCCCACGCTGAGGGATGCAGCGGCTGCACGGCGGTTGGGAACCGAGAACGGCGTGACTTCGAAAACACCGCGCTTTCGCGTTCGCAGAGGCAAAAATTCAAAATTTACAGAGACGCCGTACAATGTGGTACCGATCGAGAATTTTAGAACGTACACAAACGCAGAACAACACAAAGCGGGAATATTAATGACGCACGGAATAGAATTAATGTAAGCTTTATAAAAAAAGGATGAACAAATTTGAAAATATTTTAGAAGAGACAAAAAGTACAACAATAAGCTACCGATTGAGTATTGCAGGACACAAACAAAGATAGGATTTCACGACGCGGAAATAATGATAACGCACAGAATAGAATTAATAGTAAGCGCGAAAAAACAAAGTTTGAATAAGTTATAAAAAAATTTAGAAATAATAAAACCAGAACAATAGGTCGAAATATCATTACCATCATTTTGAAAACACGAGAAACCCTGACTCTGCGCGTGGTTGACGAGAGACTGATATCCGGTGAACGTTCGAATTTCGAACTTCCACGCCGAGGGATGCAGCGGCTGCACGGCGGTTGACAACCCAGAACGGCGTGACTTCGAAAACACCGCGTTTTCGCGTACGCGGAGGCAAAGATTTCAAATCTACAAAGACGCTGTACAATGTGGTACCGATCGAGAATTCTCAATCATACACAAACGCAGAACAACACGAAGCGGGAATATTAATGACGTACGGAATAGGATTGATATAAGCTTAAAAAAAAATTGAATGAATAAATTCGAGAATATTTTATAAATTATGAAAAGTAAAACAATAAGTTACCGATTAAGTATTGCAGGACAAAAACAAAGATAGGATATCACGACGCGGAAATAATAATAACGCACAGAATAGAATTAATATTAAGCTCGAAAAGAAATAGTTCGAATAAGTTATGAAAAAATTTATAAATGATAAAAAGAAAACAAAAGGTTGGAATTTTATGACCATCTTCTCAAAAACACAAGAAACTCTGACTCCGCGCGTGGTTGACCAGAAACGAATATCCGGTACGAATAACGGTAAACGTTCGAATTTCGAACTTCTACGCCAAGGGATGCAGCGGCTGCGGGGCGGTTGAGAACCAAGAACGGCGTGACTTCGAAAACACCGCGTTTGCGCGATCGCAGAGGCAAAGATTCAAAATTTACATAGACGCTGTACAATGTGGTACCGATCGAGAATTCTAGAACGTACACAAACGCAGAACAACAAGAAGCGGGAATAATAATAACGCAGGGAATAGAATTAATATGAGCTTCAAAAAAAATAGGATGAATAGTTTAGAAAATATTTTGTAAAAGATGAAAAGTGAAACAATATGTAACCGATCGAGTATTGCAGGACAAAAACTAAGATAGGATATCACGACGCGGAAATAATGATAACGCACGGAATAGAATAAATATTAAGCTCGAAGAGAAAAAGTTTGAATAAGTTATAAAAGAATTTAGAAATAATGAAAAGAAAACAATAGGTCGAAATATCGGTACCATCTTTTCGCAAGCGCGAGAAACTCCAACTCTGCGCGTGATTGACGAGAAACGAATAACCGGTGAACGTTCGAATTTCGAACTACCACGCCGAGGAATGCGGCGGCTGCACGGCGGTTGAGAACCGAGAACGGCGTGACTTCGAAAACACTGCGTTTTCGCGTTCGCAGAGGCAAAGATTCAGAATTTACAATGACGCTGTACAATGTGGTACCGAACGAGAATTTTAGAACGCACACAAACGCAGAACAACACGAAGCGGGAAAATTAATGACGCACGAAATAGAATTAATGTAAGCTTTAAAAAAAAAAGGATGAATAAATTTGAAAATATTGTATGAATGATGAAAAGTGAAACAATGAGTTACCGATTAAGTATTGCAGTACAAAAACACAGATAGGATATCACGACGCGGAAATAATGATAACGCACGGAATAGAATCAATATTGAGCTCGAAGAGAGAAAGTTTGTATAAGTTACAAAAAAATTTAGAATTGATAAAAAGAAAACGATAGGTCGAAATATCATTACCATCTCCACGATAACACGAGAAACTTTGACTCTGCGCGTGGTTGACGAGAAACGAACGACCGGTAAACGTTTGAATTGAGAAGTCCCACGCTGAGGGATGCAGCGGCTGCACGGCGGTTGGGAACCGAGAACGGCGTGACTTCGAAAACACCGCGCTTCCGCGTTCGCAGAGGCAAAAATTCAAAATTTACAGAGACGCCGTACAATGTGGTACCGATCGAGAATTTTAGAACGTACACAAACGCAGAATAACACGAAGCGGGAATATTAATGTCGCACGGAATAGAATTAATATAAGCTTCAAAAAAAAAATGGGAGAAAAAAATCTGAAAATATTTTATATATGATGAAAAATAAAACATCAAGTTACCGATTGAGTTTTGCAGGACGAAAACGAAGATAGGATATCACGACGCGGAAATAATGATAACGCACCGAATAGAACTCATATTGAGCGCAAAGAGGAATACTTTAATCAAGTTATGAAAAAATTCATAAATGCTGAAAAGAGAACAATAAGTCGGAATATTATTACTATTTTTCGAAAAACACGGAAACTCTGACTCTGCGCGTGGTTGACGAGAAACGAATATCCGGTAAACGTTCGGATTTCGAACTCCCACGCCGAGAGATGCAGCGGCTGCACGGCGGTCGAGAACCGAGAACGGCGTGCCTCCGAAAACACCGCGTTTTCGCGTTCGCAGAGGCAAAGTTTCAAAATTTACAGAGACGGTGTACAATGTGGTACCGATCGAGAATTTTGGAACGTACACAAACGCAGAACAACACGAAGCGGGAATATTAATGACGCACGGAATAGAATGATTGTAAGCTTTATAAAAAAAAGATGAATAAATTTGAAAATATTTTGGAAAAGATGAAAAGTACAACAATAAGCTACCGATTGAGTATTGCCGGACAAAAACAAAGATAGGATATCACGACGCGGAAATAATGATAACGCACGGAATAGAATTAATATTGAGCTCGAAGAGAAAAAGTTTGAATAAGTTATAAAAAAAATTTAGAAATAATAAAAAAAAAACGATAGGTCGAAATATCATTACCATCTTGACGAAAACACGAGAAACTTTGACTCTGCGCGTGGTTGACGAGAAACGAACGACTGGTAAACGTTTGAATTTCGAACTCCCACGCCGAGGGATGCAGCGGCTGCACAGCGGCTGGGAATTCCGAACCGCGTGGCCTCGAAAACACCGCGTTTTTGCGCTTACAATGACACGTAGCGAAAATCTTCGACAACACAGCACGAAATGGAAATATAACCGATTTTAACAGAATATCACTTGATCAGAAAAGAACCGAGTTGGGATGATCACGCTGCACATAACAAAGTTGGTTCTGAGTTCCGCGTAGTTACGACACACAGTAAGAGAAAAACGGAAAACAGAATAAAAAAACTACATGCCGTCGAAAAAAGCACGAGATCGAATCAGGTATTATTATCACTCACGATCACTGTAACGACGAGCGACCACGAGGCAGGGAGTGATTATTACCGATGGTTCGAGAAAATGACAGATTACACCTCGACACGTCGCGGCGTTCACGTTGGAGTATGCGAAACGACTGACCGGCGAGCAAGCGTTCGAACATCCAACTCGCCCGCAGGGGGAAGCAGCGGCTCGTCCACGAGCGAGAGGCCGGTATGGCGTGGCTTCGAGAACACAGAGTTCTCGCGTACACAAAGGCAGAGAATAAAAATTGACGAGTACGCTGTATAACGTGTTACCGATTGAGGATTTCAAAACACACACACAGCAACACGACGCGGAAATAATAATAACGCACGGAATAGAATTAATAATAAGCTTTCGGAAGATGGGATAAATAAATTTGAAAAAGTTTAGAAAATAATGAAAAATAATACAATAGGTTGAATATTCTTACCTTCTTTTCCACAACACGGGAAACTCCGACTCGGCGCGTGATTGATGCGAAACGAATAACCGGTAAGCGTTCGAATTTCGAACTCTCACGTCAAGGGATGCGGCGGCTGCACGGCGGTTGAGATCCAAGAACGGCGAGACTCTGAAACCACCGCGTTCTCGCGTACGCACAGGCAAAGATTTAAAATTTACAATGATACCGATCAAGAATTATAGGACATACACAAACGCAAAACAATACGAGGCGGCAATATTGATCATGCACGAAATAGAATTGATATTGAGCTCAAAGAAAGGAAGGACGAATGAATTGAGAAAAAAAAATTCCAAAAGATAAAGAGAAAATCAATGAGTTGAAATATTATTACGATCATTTCAAAAACACGAGAAACCCTGACTTTGCGCGTGGTTTACGAGAAACTGATATCCGGTAAAAGTTCGAATTTCGAACTCCCACGCCGAGGGATGCAGCGGCTGCACGGTGGTTGGGAACCGAGAACGGCGTGACTTCGAAAACACCGCGTTTTCGCGTTAGCAGAGGCAAAGATTTGAAATTTACAGATACGCCGTACAATGTGATACCGATCGAGAATTTTAGAACGTACACAAACGCAGAACAACACGAAGCGGGAATATTAATGTCGCACGGAATAGAATTAATATGAGCTTCAAAAAAAAAATTGGATGAAGAAATTTGAAAATATTTTATAAATGATGAAAAGTAAAACAATAAGTAACCGATCGAGTATTGCAGGACAAAAACTAAGATAGGATATCACGACGCGGAATTAATGATAACGCACGGAATAGAATTAATATTGAGCACGAAGAGAAAAAGTTTGAATAAGTTATGAAAAAATTCAGAAATAATAAAAAGAAAACGATAGGTCGAAATATCATTACCATCTTTACGAAAACACGAGAAACTTTGCCTCTGCGCGTGGTTGCCGAGAAACGAACGACCGGTAAACGTTTGAATTTAGAACTCACACGCTGAGGGATGCAGCGGCTGCACGGCGGTTGGGAACCAAGAACGGCGTGACTTCGAAAACACCGCGTTTCCGCGATCGCAGAGGCAAAGATTTAAAATTTCCAGGGACGCTGTACATTGTGGAACCGATCGGAAAATTTTCGAACGTACAAAAACGCAGAACAACAAGAAGCGGAAATAATAATGACGCAAAGAATAGAATTAATATGGGCTTCAAAAAAAATAGGATAAATAAATTAGAAAATATTTCATAAAAGATGAAAAGTAAAACAATGAGTAACCGATCGAGTATTGCAGGACAAAAACTAAGATAGGATATCACGACGCGGAAATAATGATAACGCACGGAATAGAATTAATATTAAGCTCGGAGAGAAAAAGTTTGAATAAGTTATAAAAGAATTTAGAAATAATGAAAAAAAAACAATAGGTCGAAATATCATTACCATCTTTTCGAAAACACGAGAAACTCCGACTCTGCGCGTGGTTGACGAGAAACAAATTCCGGTAAACGTTCGAATTTCGAACTTCTACGCCAAGGGATGCAGCGGCCGCGGGGCGGTTGAGAACCAAGAACGGCGTGACTTCGAAAACACCGCGTTTTCGCGAACGCAAAGGCAAAGATTTAAAATTTACAGAGACGCTGTACAATGTGGAACCGATCGAGAATTTCAGAACGTACACAAACGCAGAACAACAAGAAGCGGGAATAATAATGACGCAGGGAATAGAATTAATATGAGCTTTAAAAAAAATAGGATGAATATATTAGAAAATATTTTATAAAAGATAAAAAGTAAAACAATAAGTAACCGATCGAGTATTGCAGGACAAAAACTAAGATAGGATATCACGACGCGGAAATAATGATAACGCACGGAATAAAATTAATATTCAGCTCGAAGAGAAAATGTTTGAATACGTTATAAAAGAATTTAGAAATAATAAAAAGAGAACAATAGGTCGAAATATCATTACCATCTTTTCGCAAACACGAGAAACTCCGGCTCTGCGCGTGGTTGACAAGAAACACATATCCGGTAAACGTTCGAATTTCGAACTCCCACGCCGAGGGATGCAGCGGCTGCACGGCGGTTGAGAACCGAGAACGGCGTGACTTCGAAAACACCGCGTTTTCGCGTTCGCAGAGGCAAAGATTCAAAATTTACAGAGACGCTGTACAATGTGGTACCGATCGAGAATTTTAGAACGCACACAAACGCAGAACAACACGAAGCGGGAATATTAATGACGCACGGAATAGAATTAATGTAGGCTTTAAAAAAAAAAGGATGAATAAATTTGAAAATATTTTATAAATGATGAAAAGTGAAACAATAAGTTACCGATTAAGTATTGCAGTACAAAAACACAGATAGGATATCACGACGCGGAAATAATGATAACGCACGGAATAGAATCAATATTGAGCTCAAACAGAAAAAGTTTGAATAAGTTATAAAAAAATTCGGAAATAATAAAAAGAAAACGATAGGTCGAAATATCATTACCATCTTTACGAAAACACGAGAAACTTTGACTCTGCGCGTGGTTGACGAGAAACGAACGACCGGTAAACGTTTGAATTGAGAAGTCCCACGCTGAGGGATGCAGCGGCTGCACGGCGGTTGGGAACCGAGAACGGCGTGACTTCGAAAACACCGCGCTTTCGCGTTCGCAGAGGCAAAAATTCAAAATTTACAGAGACGCCGTACAATGTGGTACCGATCGAGAATTTTAGAACGTACACAAACGCAGAACAACACAAAGCGGGAATATTAATGACGCACGGAATAGAATTAATGTAAGCTTTATAAAAAAAGGATGAACAAATTTGAAAATATTTTAGAAGAGACAAAAAGTACAACAATAAGCTACCGATTGAGTATTGCAGGACACAAACAAAGATAGGATTTCACGACGCGGAAATAATGATAACGCACAGAATAGAATTAATAGTAAGCGCGAAAAAACAAAGTTTGAATAAGTTATAAAAAAATTTAGAAATAATAAAACCAGAACAATAGGTCGAAATATCATTACCATCATTTTGAAAACACGAGAAACCCTGACTCTGCGCGTGGTTGACGAGAGACTGATATCCGGTGAACGTTCGAATTTCGAACTTCCACGCCGAGGGATGCAGCGGCTGCACGGCGGTTGACAACCCAGAACGGCGTGACTTCGAAAACACCGCGTTTTCGCGTACGCGGAGGCAAAGATTTCAAATCTACAAAGACGCTGTACAATGTGGTACCGATCGAGAATTCTCAATCATACACAAACGCAGAACAACACGAAGCGGGAATATTAATGACGTACGGAATAGGATTGATATAAGCTTCAAAAAAAATTGAACAAATAAATTCGAGAATATTTTATAAATCATGAAAATTGAAACAATAAGTTACCGATTAGGTATTGCAGGACAAGAACAAAGATAGGATATCACAACGCGGAAATAATAATAACGCACGGAATAGAATTAATATTAAGCTCAAAGAGAAATAGTTTGAATGAGTTATGAAAAAATTTATGAATGATAGAAAGAAAACAATAGGTCGGAATATTATGACCATCTTCTCAATAACACACGGAACTCTGACTCCGCGCGTGGTTGACCAGAAACGAATATCCGGTAAACGTTCGAATTTTGAACTTCGACGCCAAGGGATGCAGCGGCCGCGGCGCGGTTGAGAACCAAGAACGGCGTGACTTCGAAAACACCGCAAATGCGCGATCGCAGAGGCAAAGATTTGAAATTTACAGAGACGCTGTACAATGTGGTACCGATCGAGAATTTTAGAACGTACACAAACGCAGAACAACACGAAGCGGGAATATTAATGACGCACGGAATAGAATTGATGTAAGCTTTATAAAAAAAGGATGAATAAATTTAAAATTATTTTAGGAAAGATGAAAAGTACAACAATAAGCTACCGATTGAGTATCGCAGGACAAGAACGAAGATAGGATACCACGACGCGGAAATAATGATAACGCACGGAATAGAATTAATATTGAGCTTGAAGAGAAAAAGTTTGAATAAGTTATAAAAACATTCGGAAATAATAAAAAAAAAAAACGACAGGTCGAAATATCATTACCATCTTTACGAAAACACGAGAAACTTTGACTCTGCGCGTGGTTGACGAGAAACGAACGACCGGTAAATGTTTGAATTTAGAACTCCCACGCTGAGGGATGCAGCGGCTGCACGGCGGTTGACAACCCAGAACGGCGTGACTTCGAAAACACCGCGTTTTCGCGTACACAAAGGCAAAGATTTCAAATCTACAAAGACGCTGTACAATGTGGTACCGATCGAGAATTCTCAATCATACACAAACGCATGACAACACGAAGCGCGAATATTAATGACGTACGGGATAGGATTGATATAAGCTTCAGAAGAAATTGAATCAATAAATTTGAGAATATTTTATAAAAGATGAAAAGTGGAACAATAAGTAACCGATCGAGTATTGCAGGACAAAAACAAAGAAAGGATATCACGACGCGGAAATAATGATAACGCACGGAATAGAATTAATACTAAGCTCGAAGAGACAAAGTTTGAACAAGTTATGAGAAATTTAGGAATAATACAAGAAGGAGAATAGGTCGAAATATCATTACCATCATTTTGAAAACACGAGAAACCCTGACTCTGCGCGTGGTTGACGAGAGACGGATATCCGGTAAAAGTTCGAATTTCGAACTCCCACGCCGAGGGATGCAGCGGCTGCGGGGCGGTTGAGAACCAAGAACGGCGGGACTTCGAAAACACCGCGTTTGCGCGATCGCAGAGGCAAAGATTCAAAATTTACATAGACGCTGTACAATGTGGTACCGATCGAGAATTTCAGAACGTACACAAACGCAGAACAACACGAAGCGGGAATATTATTGTCGCACGGAATAGAATTAATATGAGCTTCAAAAAAAAAATGGGAAAAGAAATTTGAAAATATTTTATAAATGATGAAAAATAAAACAATAAGTTACCAATTGAGTATTGCAGGACAAAAACAAAGATAGGATATCACGACGCGGAAATAATGATAACGCACCGAATAGAATTAATATTGAGCGCAAAGAGGAATAGTTTAAAGAAGTTATGAAAAAATTCATCAATGCTGAAAAGAGAACAATAAGTCGGAATATCATTACTATCTTTTAAAAAACACGGAAACTTGGACTCTGCGCGTGGTTGACGAGAAACGAATATCCGGTAAACGTTCGAATTTCGAACTCCCACGCCGAGACATGCAGCGGCTGCACGGCGGTCGAGAACCGAGAACAGCGTGACTCCGAAAACACCGCGTTCTTGCGTTCGCAGAGGCAAAGTTTCAAAATTCACAGAGACGCTGTACAATGTGGTACCGATCGAGAATTCTAGAACGTACACAAACGCAGAACAACACGAAGCGGGAATATTAATGACGCACGGAATAGAATTAATGTAAGCTTTATAAAAAAAGGATGAATAAATTTGAAAATATTTTAGAAAAGATGAAAAGTACAACAATAAGCTACCGATTGAGTATTGCAGGACAAAAATAAAGATAGGATATCACGACGCGGAAATAATGATAACGCACAGAATAGAATTAATAGTAAGCGCGAAGAGACAGAGTTTGAATAGGTTATGAAAAAATTTAAAAATGATCAAAACAGAACAATAGGTCGAAATATCATTACCATCATTTTGAAAACACGAGAAACCCTGACTCTGCGCGTGGTTGACGAGAGACTGATACCCGGTGAACGTTCGAATTTCGAGCTCCTACGCCGAGGGATGCAGCGGCTGCACGGCGGTTGACAACCCAGAACGGCGTGACTTCGAAAACAACGCGTTTTCGCGTACGCAGAGGCAAAGATTTCAAATCTACAAAGACGCTGTACAATGTGGTACCGATCGAGAATTTTCAAACATACACAAACAAAACAACACAGAGCGGGAATATTAATGACGTACGGAATAGGATTGATATAAGCTTGAAAAAAATTGAACGAATAAATCCGAGAATATATTATAAATTATGAAAAGTGAAACAATAAGTTACCGATTAGGTATTGCAGGACAAGAACAAAGATAGGATATCACGAGGCGGAAACAATAATAACGCACGGAATAGAATTAATATTAAGCTCGAAGAGAAATAGTTTGAATAAGTCATGCAAAAATACATAAATGATTGAAAGAAAACAATAGGTTGGAATTTTATGACCATCTTCTCGATAACACAAGAAACTCTGACTCCGCGCGTGGTTGACCAGAAACGAATATTCGGTAAACGTTCGAATTTCAAACTTCTACGCCAAGGGATGCAGCGGCCGCGGGGCGGTTAAGAACCAAGAACAGCGTGACTTCGAAAACACCGCGTTTCCGCGAACGCAAAGGCAAAGATTCAAAATTTACAGAGACGCTGTACAATGTGGTACCGATCGAGAATTTCAGAACGTACACAAACGCAGAACAACAAGAAGCGGGAATAATAATGACGCAGGGAATAGAATTAATATGAGCTTTAAAAAAAAAAGGATGAATAAATCAGAAAATATTTTGTAAAAGATGAAAAGTGAAACAATAAGTAACCGATCGAGTATTGCAGGACAAAAAATAGGAAAGGATATCACGACACGAAAATAATGATAATGCACGGAATAGAATTAATATTAAGCTCGAAGAGAAAAAGTTTGAATAAGTTATGAAAGAATTTAGAAATAATAAAGAAAAAACAATAGGTCGAAATATCATTACCATCTCTTCGCAAGCACGAAAAACTCCAACTCTGCGCGTGGTTGACGAGAAACAAATATCCGGTAAACGTTCGAATTTCGAGCTCCCACGCCGAGGGATGCAGCGGCTGCACGGCGGTTGGGAACCGAGAACGGCGTGACTCCGAGAACACCGCGTTTTCGCGTTCGCAAAGGCAAAGATTCAATATTTACAGAGACGCTGTACAATGTGGTACCGATCGAGAATTTTTAAACGTACACAAACGCAGAACAACACGAAGCGGGAATATTAATGACGCACGGAATAGAATTAATATAAGCTTTAAAAAAAATAGGATGAAAAAATTTGAAAATATCTTATAAATTATGAGAAGTGAAACAATAAGTTACCGAACAAGTATTGCAGGACAAGAACAAAGATAGGATATCACGACGCGGAAATAATGATAACGCACGGAATAGAATCAATATTAAGCTCGAAGAGAAAAAGTTTGAATAGGTCATAAAAAATTTAGAAATGAGAAAAAGAAAACGATGGGTCGAAATATCATTACCATCATTACGATAACACGAGAAACTTTGACTCTGCGCGTGGTTGACGAGAAACGAACGACCGGTAAACGTTTGAATTTTGAACTCCCACGCCGAGGGATGCAGCGGCTGCACAGCGGTTGGGAATTCCGAACGGCGTGACCTCGAAAACACCGCGTTCTCGCGTACACAAAGGCAGAGAATAAAAATTGACAAAAACGCTGTATAACGTGTTACCGATTGAGGATTTTAAAACAAACACAAACACAAAGCAAAACGACGCGGAAATTTAAATAACGCACGAAATAGAATTAATAATAAGCTTTCGGAAAGATGGGATGAATAAATTTGAGAAAGTTTAATAAATGACGAAAAATAAAACAATAGGTTGAATATTCTTACCTTCTTCTCCACAACACGGAAAACTCCAACTCGGCGCGTGGTTGATGCGAAACGAATAACCGGTAAGCGTTCGAATTTCGAACTCTCACGTCAAGGGATGCGGCGGCTGCACGGCTGTTGAGATCCGAGAACGGCGAGACTCTGAAACCACCGCGTTCTCGCGTACGCACAGGCAAAGATTTAAAATTTACAATGATACCGATCAAGAATTATAGGACATACACGAACGCAAAACAATACGAGGCGGCAATATTGATCATGCACGGAATAGAATTGATATTGAGCTCAAAGAAATGAAGGACGAATGAATTAGGAAAAAAAAATTTCAAATGATAAAGAGAAAATCAATGAGTTGAAATATTATTACCATCATTTTAAAAACACGAGAAACCCTGACTTTGCGCGTGGTTGACGAGAAACTATTATCCGGTAAAAGTTCGAATTTCGAACTCCCACGCCGAGGTATGCAGCGGCTGCACGGCGGTTGACAACCCAGAACGGCGTGACTTCAAAAACACCGCGTTTTCGCGTTCGCAGGGGCAAAGATTTAAAATCTACAGAGACGCTGTACAATGTGGTACCGAACGAGAATTTCAGAACGTACACAAACGCCGAACAACACAAAGCGTGAATATAAATGACGCACGAAATAGAATTAATATAAGCTTCAAAAAACATGGTATGAAGATATTTGAAAATATTTTATAAAAGATAAAAAATGAAACAATAAGTTACCGATTGAGTATTGCAGGACAAAAACGAAGATAGGATATCACGACGCGGATATAATGATAACGCACCGAATAGTATTAAAATGGAGCTCGAAGAGAAATAGTTTGAATAAGTTTTGAAAAAATTTATGAATGATCGAAAGAAAACAATAGGTCGAAATATCATTACCATCTTTTCGCAAACACGAGAAACTCCGACTCTGCGAGTGGTTGACGAGAAACAAATATCCGGTGAACGTTCGAATTTCGAACTCCCACGCCGAGGGATGCAGCGGCTGCACGGCGGTTGAGATACGAGAACGGCGTGACTTTGAAAACACCGCGTTTTCGCGTTCGCAGAGGCAAAGATTTAAAATTTACAGAGACACTGTACAATGTGGTACCGTTTGAGAATTTTAGAACGTACACAAACGCAGAACAACACGAAGCGGGAATATTAATGTCGCACGGAATAGAATTAATATAAGCTTCAAAAAAAAATGGGATAAAGAAATTTGAAAATATTTTATAAATGATGAAAAATAAAACAATAAGTTACCGATTGAGAATTGCAGGACAAAAACAAAGATAGGATATCACGACGCGGAAATAATGATAACGCACCGAATAGAATTGATATTGAGCGCAAAGAGGAATAGTTAGAAGGAGTTATGAAAACATTTATAAATGCTGAAAAGAGAACGATAAGTTGGAATATTATTACTATCTTTTTAAAGACACAAAAACTCTGACTCTGCGCGTGGTTGAAGAGAAACGAATATCCGGTAAACGTTCGAATTTCGAACTTCCACGCCGAGGGATGCAGCGGCTGCACGGCGGTTGGGAACCAAGAACGGCGTGACTCCGAAAACACTGCGTTTTCGCGTTCGCAGAGGCAAAGTTTCGAAATTTACAGAGACGCTGTACAATGTGATACCGATCGAGAATTTTAGAACGTACACAAACGCAGAACAACACGAAGCGGGGATATTAATGACGCGGGGAATAGAATTAATACTAGCTTTAAAAAAAATAGGATGAATAAATTAGAAAATATTTTATAAAAGATGAAGAGTGAAACATCAAGTAACCGATCGAGTATTGCAGGACAAAAACTAAGATAGGATATCACGAAGCGGAAATAATGATAACGCACGGGATAGAATTAATATTGAGCTCGATGAGAAAAAGTTTGAATACGTTATAAAAGAATTTAGAAATAATAAAAAGAAAACGATAGGTCGAAATATCATTACCATGTTCACGAAAACACGAGAAACCCTGACTTTGCGCGTGGTTGACGAGAAACTATTATCCGGTAAAAGTTCGAATTTCGAACTCCCACGCCGAAGGATGCAGCGGCTGCACGGCGGTTGGGAACCGAGAACGGCGTGACTTCGAAAACACCGCGTTTTCGCGTTCGCAGAGGCAAAGATTTGAAATTTACAGAGACGCTGTACAATGTGGTACCGATCGAGAATTTTCAAACATACACAAACGCAGAACAACACGGAGCGGGAATATTAATGACGTACGGAGTAGGATTGATATAAGCTTCAAAAAAAATTGAATGAATAAATTCGAAAATATTTTATAAATTATGAAAAGTGAAACAATAAGTTACCGATTAGGTATTGCAGGACAAGAACAAAGATACGATATCACGACGCGGAAATAATAATAACGCACGGAATAGAATTAATATTAAGCTCGAAGAGAAATAGTTTGAATACGTTATAGAAAAATTTAGAAATAATAAAAAGAAAACGATAGGTCGAAATATCATTACCATCTTTACGAAAACACGAGAAACTTTGACTCTGCGCGTGGTTGACGAGAAACGAACGACCGGTAAACGTTTGAATTTAGATCTCCTACGCTGAGGGATGCAGCGACTGCACGGCGGTTGACAACCCGGAACGGCGTGACTTTGAAAACACCGCGTTTTCGCGTTCGCAGAGGCAAAGATTTAAAATTTACAGAGACACTGTACAATGTGGTACCGTTCGAGAATTTTAGAACGTACACAAACGCAGAACAACACGAAGCGGGAATATTAATGTCGCACGGAATAGAATTAGTATAAGCTTAAAAAAAATGGGATAAAGAAATTTGAAAATATTTTATAAATGATGAAAAATAAAACAATAAGTTACCGATTGAGTATTGCAGGACAAAAACAAAGATGGGATATCACGACGCGGAAATAATGATAACGCACCGAATAGAATTGATATTGAGCGCAAAGAGGAATAGTTAGAAGAGGTTATGAAAACATTTATAAATGCTGAAAAGAGAACGATAAGTTGGAATATTATTACTATCTTTTTGAAAACACGAAAACTCTGACTCTGCGCGTGGTTGACGAGAAACGAATATCCGGTAAACGTTCGAATTTCGAACTCCCACGCCGAGGGATGCAGCGGCTGCACGGCGGTTGAGAACCGGGAACGGCCTGACTCCGAAAACACCGCGTTTTCGCGTTCGCAGAGGCAAAGATTTGAAATTTACGGAGACGCTGTACAATGTGATACCGATCGAGGATTTTAGAACGTACACAAACGCAGAACAACACGAAGCGGGAATATCAATGACGCACGGAATAGAAATAATATGAGCTTCAAACAAAAATGGGATAAAAAAATTTTAAATTATTTTATAAATGATGAAAAATAGAACAATAAGTTACCGATTGAGTATTGCAGGACAAAAACAAAGATAGGATATCACGACGCGGAAATAATGATAACGCACCGAATAGAATTAATATTGAGCGCAAAGAGGAATAGTTTAAAGAAGTTATGAAAAAATTGATAAATGCTGAAAAGAGAACAATAAGTTGGAATATTATTACTATCTTTTTAAAAACACGGAAACTCTGACTCTGCACGTGGTTGACGAGAAACGAATATCCGGTAAACGTTCGAATTTCGAACTCCCTCGCCGAGGGATGCAGCGGCTGCACGGCGGTTGGGAACCGAGAACGGCGTGACGTCGAAAACACCGCGTTTTCGCGTTCGCAGAGGCAAAGATTTGAAATTTACAGAGACGCTGTACAATGTGATACCGATCGAGAATTTTAGAACGTACACAAACGCAGAACGACACGGAGCGAGAATATTAATGACGCACGGAATAAAATTAATATAAGCTTCAAAAAAATATGGGATAGAAAAATTTGGAAAGATTTTATAAACAATGAAAAATAAAACAATAAGTTACTGATTGAGTATTGCAGGACAAAAACAAAGATAGGATATCACGACGCGGAAATGATGATAACGCACCGAATAGAATTAATATTGAGCGCTAAGAGGAATAGTTTGAAGAAGTTATGAAAAAATTTATGAATGCTGAAGAAAGAACAATAAGTTGGAATATTATTACCATCTTTTCAAAAACACGGAAACTCTGACTCTGCGCGTGGTTGACGAGAAACTAATATCCGGTAAACGTTCGAATTTCGAACTCCCTCGCCGAGGGATGCAGCGGCTGCACGACGGTTGGGAACCGAGAACGGCGTGACTTCGAAAACACCGCGTTTTCGCGTTAGCAGAGGCAAAGATGTAAAATTTACAGAGACGCTGTACAATGTGGTACCGATCGAGAATTTTAGAACGTACACAAACGCAGAACAACACGAAGCGGGAATAATAATGACGCACGGAATAGAATTAATATAAGCTTCAAAAAAAAAATGGGAGAAAAAAATCTGAAAATATTTTATATATGATGAAAAATAAAACATCAAGTTACCGATTGAGTTTTGCAGGACGAAAACGAAGATAGGATATCACGACGCGGAAATAATGATAACGCACCGAATAGAACTCATATTGAGCGCAAAGAGGAATACTTTAATCAAGTTATGAAAAAATTCATAAATGCTGAAAAGAGAACAATAAGTCGGAATATTATTACTATTTTTCCAAAAACACGGAAACTCTGACTCTGCGCGTGGTTGACGAGAAACGAATATCCGGTAAACGTTCGGATTTCGAACTCCCACGCCGAGAGATGCAGCGGCTGCACGGCGGTCGAGAACCGAGAACGGCGTGCCTCCGAAAACACCGCGTTTTCGCGTTCGCAGAGGCAAAGTTTTAAAATTTACAGAGACGCCGTACAATGTGGTACCGATCGAGAATTTTAGAACGTACACAAACGCAGAACAACACGAAGCGGGAATATTAATGACGCACGGAATAGAATTAATGTTAGCTTTATAAAAAAAGGATGAACAAATTTGAAAATATTTTAGAAAAGACGAAAAGTACAACAATAAGCTACCGATTAAGTATTGCAGGACACAAACAAAGATAGGATTTCACGACGCGGAAATAATGATAACGCACAGAATAGAATTAATAGTAAGCGCGAAGAGACAAAGTTTGAATAAGTTATAAAAAAATTAAGAAATAATAAAAACAGAACAATAGGTCGAAATATCATTACCATCATTTTGAAAACACGAGAAACCCTGACTCTGCGCGTGGTTGACGAGAGACTGATATCCGGTGAACGTTCGAATTTCGAACTCCCACGCCGAGGGATGCAGCGGCTGCACGGCGGTTGACAACCCAGAACGGCGTGACTTCGAAAACACCGCGTTTTCGCGTACGCAGAGGCAAAGATTTCAAATCTACAAAGACGCTGTACAATGTGGTACCGATCGAGAATTTTCAAATATACACGAACGCAGAACAACACGAAGCGGGAATATTAATGACGTACGGAATAGAATTGATATAAGCTTCAAAAAAAATTGAATGAATAAATTCGAGAATATTTTATAAATTATGAATAGTGAAACAATAAGTTACCGATTAAGTATTGCAGTACAGAAACACAGAAGGGATATCACGACGCGGAAATAATGATAACGGACGAAATAGAATTAATATTGTGCTCGAAGAGAAAATGTTTGAATAAGTTATAAAAAAATTTAGAAATATTAACAAGAAAACGATAGGTCGAAATATCATTACCATCTTTACGAAAACACGAGAAACTTTGACTCTGCGCGTGGTTGACGAGAAACGAACGACCGGTAAACGTTTGAATTTCGAACTCCCACGCTGAGGGATGCAGCGGCTGCACGGCGGTTGGAAACCGAGAACGGCGTGACTTTGAAAACACCGCGCTTTAGCGTTCGAAGAGGCAAAGATTTAAAATTCACAGAGACGCTGTACAATGTGGTACCGATCGAGAAATTTAGAACGTACACAAACGCAGAACATCAAGGAAAGGGAATAATAATGACGCAGGGAATAGAATTAATATGAGCTTTAAAAAAAATGGGATGAATAAATTAGAATATATTTTATAAAAGATGAAAAGTGGAACAATAAGTAACCGATCGAGTATTGCAGGACAAAAACTAAGATAGGATATCACGACGCGGAAATAATGATAACGCACGGAATAGAATGAATATTAAGCTCGAAGAGAAAAAGTTTGAATAAGTTATAAAAGAATTTAGAAATAATAAAAAGAAAACAATAGGTCGCAATATCATTACCATCTTTTCGCAAGCACGAGAAACTCCAACTCTGCGCGTGGTTGACGAGAAACAAATATCCGGTAAACGTTCGAATTTCGAGCTCTCACGCCGAGGGATGCAGCGGCTGCACGGCGGTTGGGAACCGAGAACGGCGTGACTCCGAGAACACCGCGTTTTCGCGTTCGCAGAGGCAAAGTTTCAAAATTTACAGAGACGCTGTACAATGTGATACCGATCGAGAATTTTAGAACGTACACAAACGCAGAACAACACGAAGCGGGAATATTAATGACGCACGGAATAGAATTAATGTAAGCTTTATAAAAAAAGGATGAATAAATTTGGAAATATTCTAGAAAAGATGAAAAGTACAACAATAAGCTACCGATTGAGTATTGCAGGACAAAAACAAAGATAGGATATCACGACGCGGAAATAATGATAACGCACGGAATAGAATTAATATTGAGCTCGAAGAGAAAAAGTTTGAATAAGTTATAAAAAAATTCGGAAATAATAAAAAGAAAACGATAGGTCGAAATATCATTACCATCTTTACGAAAACACGAGAAACCTTGACTCTGCGCGTGGTTGACGAGAAACGAACGACCGGTAAACGTTTGAATTTAGAACTCCCACGCTGAGGGATGCAGCGGCTGCACGGCGGTTGGGAACCGAGAACGGCGTGACTCCGAGAACACCGCGTTTTCGCGTTCGCAGAGGCAAAGTTTCGAAATTTACAGAAACGCTGTACAATGTGATACCGATCGAGAATTTTAGAACGTACACAAACGCAGAACAACACAAAGCGGGAATATTAATGACGAACGGAATAGAATTAATGTAAGCTTTATAAAAAAAGGATGAACAAATTTGAAAATATTTTAGAAAAGACGAAAAGTACAACAATAAGCTACCGATTGAGTATTGCAGGACACAAACAAAGATAGGATTTCACGACGCGGAAATAATGATAACGCACAGAATAGAATTAATAGTAAGCGCGAAGAGACAAAGTTTGAATAAGTTATAAAAAAATTTAGAAATAATAAAAACAGAACAATAGGTCGAAATATCATGACCATCATTTTGAAAACACGAGAAACCCTGACTCTGCGCGTGGTTGACGAGAGACTGATATCCGGTGAACGTTCAAATTTCGAACTCCCACGCCGAGGGATGCAGCGGCTGCACGGCGGTTGGGAACCGAGAACGGCGTGACTCCGAGAACACCGCGTTTTCGCGTTCGCAGAGGCAAAGTTTCAAAATTTACAGAGACGCTGTACAATGTGATACCGATCGAGAATTTTAGAACGTACACAAACGCAGAACAACACGAAGCGGGAATATTAATGACGCACGGAATAGAATTAGTGTAAGCTTTATAAAAAAAGGATGAATAAATTTGAAAATATTCTAGAAAAGATGAAAAGTACAACAATAAGCTACCGATTGAGTATTGCAGGACAAAAACAAAGATAGGATATCACGACGCGGAAATAATGATAACGCACGGAATAGAATTAATATTGAGCTCGAAGAGAAAAAGTTTGAATAAGTTATAAAAAAATTCGGAAATAATAAAAAGAAAACGATAGGTCGAAATATCATTACCATCTTTACGAAAACACGAGAAACTTTGACTCTGCGCGTGGTTGACGAGAAACGAACGACCGGTAAACGTTTGAATTTAGATCTCCCACGCTGAGGGATGCAGCGGCTGCACGGCGGTTGGGAACCGAGAACGGCGTGACTTCGAAAACACCGCGTTTTCGCGTTCGCAGAGGCAAAGATTTAAAATTTACAGAGACGCCGTACAATGTGGTACCGATCGAGAATTTTAGAACGTACACAAACGCAGAACAACACGAAGCGGGAATATTAATGACGCACGGAATAGAATTAATGTAAGCTTTATAAAAAAAGGATGAATAAATTTGGAAATATTCTAGAAAAGATGAAAAGTACAACAATAAGCTACCGATTGAGTATTGCAGGACAAAAACAAAGATAGGATATCACGACGCGGAAATAATGATAACGCACGGAATAGAATTAATATTGAGCTCGAAGAGAAAAAGTTTTAATAAGTTATAAAAAAATTCGGAAATAATAAAAAGAAAACGATAGGTCGAAATATCATTACCATCTTTACGAAAACACGAGAAACTTTGACTCTGCGCGTGGTTGACGAGAAACGAACGACCGGTAAACGTTTGAATTTAGAACTCCCACGCTGAGGGATGCAGCGGCTGCACGGCGGTTGGGAACCGAGAACGGTGTGACTTCGAAAACACCGCGCTTTCGCGTTCGCAGAGGCAAAGATTTAAAATTTACAGAGACGCCGTACAATGTGGTACCGATCGAGAATTCTAAAACGTACACAAACGCAGAACAACACGAAGCGGTAATATTAATGACGCACGGAATAGAATTAATGTAAGCTTTATAAAAAAAGGATGAATAAATTTGAGAATATTTTAGAAAAGACGAAACGTACAACTATAAGCTATCGATTGAGTATTGCAGGACAAAAACAAAGATAGGATATCACGACGCGGAAATAATGATAACGCACAGAATAGAATTAATAGTAAGCGCGAAGAGACAAAGTTTGAATAAGTTATAAAAAAATTTAGAAATAATGTAAACAGAACAATAGGTCGAAATATCATTACCATCATTTTGAAAACACGAGAAACCCTGACTTTGCGCGTGGTTGACGAGAGACCCATATCCGGTGAACGTTCGAATTTCGAACTCCCACGCCGAGGGATGCAGCGGCTGCACGGCGGTTGACAACCCAGAACGGCGTGACTTCGAAAACACCGCGTTTTCGCGTACGCAGAGGCAAAGATTTCAAATCTACAAAGACGCTGTACAATGTGGTACCGATCGAGAATTCTCAATCATACACAAACGCAGAACAACACGAAGCGGGAATATTAATGACGTACGGAATCGAATTGATATAAGCTTAAAAAAAAATTGAATGAATGAATTCGAGAATATTTTATAAATTATGAAAAGTAAAACAATAAGTTACCGATTAGGTATTGCAGGACAAAAACAAAGATAGGATATCACGACGCAAAAATAATAATAACGCACGGAATAGAATTAATATCAAGCTCGAAGAGAAATAGTTTGAAGAAGTTATGAAAAAATTTATGAATGATAGAAAGAAAACAATAGGTTGGAATTTTATGACCATCTTCTCAAAAACACAAGAAACTCTGACTCCGCGCGTGGTTGACCAGCAACGAATATCCGGTAAACGTTCGAATTTCGAACTTCTACGCCAAGGGATGCAGCGGCTGCGGGGCGGTTGAGAATCAAGAACGGCGTGACTTCGAAAACACCGCGTTTGCGCGATCGCAGAGGCAAAGATTAAAAATTTACATAGACGCTGTACAATGTGGTACCGATCGAGAATTCAAACATACACAAACGCAGAACAACACAGAGAGGGAATATTAATGACGTACGGGATAGGATTGATATAAGCTTCAAAAAAAATTGAAGGAGAAAAATCGAAAATATTATATAAATTATGAAAAGTGGAACAATAAGTTCACCGATTAGGTATTGCAGGACAAAAACAAAGATAGCATATCACGACGCGGAAATAATGATAACGCACGGAATAGAAATAATAGTAAGCTCGAAGAGACAAAGTTTGAATAAGTTATAACAAAATTCAGAAACAATAAAAAGGGAACAATAGGTCGAAATATCATTACCATCATTTTGAAAACACGAGAAACCCTGACTCTGCGCGTGGTTGACGAGAGACTGATATCCGGTGACCGTTCGAATTTCGAACTCCCACGCCGAGGGATAAAGCGGCTGCACGGCGGTTGGGAACCGAGAACGGCGTGACTTCGAAAACACCGCGTTTTCGCCTTCGCAGAGGCAAAGATTTAAAATTTACGGAGACGCTGTACAATGTGGTACCGATCGAGAATTTTAGAACGTACACAAACGCAGAACAACACGAAGCGGGAATATTAATGACGCACGGAATAGAATTAATATGAGCTTCAAAAAAAAATGGAATTAAAAAATTTGAAATTATTTTATAAATGATAAAAAATAAAACAAGAAGTTACCGATTGAGTATTGCAGGACAAAAACAAAGATAGGATATCACGACGCGGAAATAATGATAACGCGCCGAATAGAATTAATATTGAGCGCAAAGGAATAGTTTGAAGAAGTTATGAAAAAATTTATAAATGCTGAAACGAGAACAATAAGTTGGAATATTATTACTATCTTTTTAAAAACACGGAAACTCTGACTCTGCGCGTGGTTGACGAAAAACGAATATCCGGTAAACGTTCGAATTTCGAACTCCCACGCCGAGGGATGCAGCGGCTGCACGGCGGTTGGGAACCGAGAACGGCGTGACTTCGAAAACACCGCGTTTTCGCGTTCGCAGAGGCAAAGATTTGAAATTTACAGAGACGCTGTACAATGTGGTACCGATCGAGAATTTTCAAACATACACAAACGCAGAACAACACGGAGCGGGAATATTAATGACGTACGGAGTAGGATTGATATAAGCTTCAAAAAAAATTGAATGAATAAATTCGAAAATATTTTATAAATTATGAAAAGTGAAACAATAAGTTACCGATTAGGTATTGCAGGACAAGAACAAAGATACGATATCACGACGCGGAAATAATAATAACGCACGGAATAGAATTAATATTAAGCTCGAAGAGAAATAGTTTGAATACGTTATAGAAAAATTTAGAAATAATAAAAAGAAAACGATAGGTCGAAATATCATTACCATCTTTGCGAAAACACGAGAAACTTTGACTCTGCGCGTTGTTGACGAGAAACGAACGACCGGTAATCGTTTGAATTTAGATCTCCTACGCTGAGGGATGCAGCGACTGCACGGCGGTTGACAACCCGGAACGGCGTGACTTTGAAAACACCGCGTTTTCGCGTTCGCAGAGGCATAGATTTAAAATTTACAGAGACGCTGTACAATGTGGTACCGAACGAGAATTTTAGAACGTACACAAACGCAGAACAACACGAAGCGGGAATATTAATGACGCACGGAATAGAATTATTATTGAGCTCGAAGAGAAAAAGTTTGAATAAGTTATAAAAAAATTCAGAAATAATAAAAAGAAAACGATTGGTCGAAATATCATTACCATCTTTACGAAAACACGAGAAACTTTGCCTCGGCGCGTGGTTGACGAGAAACGAACGACCGGTAAACGTTCGAATTTCGAACTCCCGCTTCAAGGGATGCAGCGGCTGCACGGGGGTTGGAAACCGAAAACGGCGTGACTTCGAAAACACCGCGTTTTCGCGTTCGCAGAGGCAAAGATTTAAAATTTACAGAGACGCTGTACAATGTGGTACCGATCGAGAATTTTAGAACGTACACAAACGCAGAACAACACGAAGCGGGAATATTAATGACGCACGGAATAGAATTAATATAAGCTTCAAAAAAAAAATTGGATAAAAAAATTTGAAAATATTTTATAAATGATGTAAAATAAAACAATAGGTTACCGATTGAGTATTGCAGGACAAAAACAAAGATAGGATATCACGACGCGGAAATAATGATAATGCACCGAATAGAATTGATATTGAGCGCAAAGAGGAATAGTTTAAAGAAGTTATGAAAACATTTATAAATGCTGAATAGAGAACGATGAGTTGGAATATTATTACTATCTTTTTGAAAACACGGAAACTCTGACTCTGCGCGTGGTTGACGAGAAACGAATATCCGGTAAACGTTCGAATTTCGAACTTCCACGCCAAGGGATGCAGCGGCTGCACGGCGGTTGAGAACCGAGAACGGCGTGACTCCGAAAACACCGCGTTTTCGCGTTCGCAGAGGCAAAGATTCAAAATTTACAGAGACGCTGTACAATGTGGGACCGGTCGAGAATTTTAGAACGCACACAAACGCAGAACAACACGAAGCGGGAATATTAATGACGCACGGAATAGAATTAATGTAAGCTTTAAAAAAGAAAGGATGAATAAATTTGAAAATATTTTGTAAATGATGAAAAGTGAAACAATAAGTTACCGATTAAGTATTGCAGTACAAAAACACAGATAGGATATCACGACGCGGAAATAATGATAACGCACGAAATAGAATTATTATTGTGCTCGAAGAGAAAATGTTTGAATAAGTTATAAAAAAATTTAGAAATAATAACAAGTAAACGATAGGTCGAAATATCATTACCATCTTTACGAAAACACGAGAAACTTTAACTCTGCGCGTGGTTGACGAGAAACGAACGACCGGTAAACGTTTGAATTTCGAACTCCCACGCTGAGGGATGCAGCGGCTGCACGGCGGTTGGAAACCGAGAACGGCGTGTTTTCGAAAACACTGCGCTTTAGCGTTCGAAGAGGCAAAGATTTCAAATTCACAGAGACGCTGTACAATGTGGTACCGATCGAGAAATTTAGAACGTACGCAAACGCAGAACAATACGAAGCGGGAATATTAATGACGCACGGAATAGAATTAATGTTAGCTTTATAAAAAAAGGATGAACAAATTTGAAAATATTTTAGAAAAGACGGAAAGTACAACAATAAGCTACCGATTGAGTATTGCAGGACACAAACAAAGATAGGATTTCACGACGCGGAAATAATGATAACGCACAGAATAGAATTAATAGTAAGCTCGAAGAGACAAAGTTTAAATGAGTTATAAAAAAATTTAGAAATAATAAAAAGGAAACAATAGGTCGAAATATCAATACCATCATTTTGAAAACACGAGAAACCCTGACTCTGCGCGTGGTTGACGAGAGACTGATATCCGGTAAAAGTTCGAATTTCGAACTCCCACGCCGAGGGATGCAGCGGCTGCGGGGCGGTTGAGAACCAAGAACGGCGTGACTCCGAAAACACCGCGTTTGCGCGATCGCAGAGGCAAAGATTTAAAATTTACATAGACGCTGTACAATGTGGTACCGATCGAGAATTTTAGAACGTACACAAACGCAGAACAACACGAAGCGGGAATATTAATGTCGCACGGAATAGAATTAATATGAGCTTCAAAAAAAAAATGGGATAAAGGAATTGGAAAATATTTTATAAATGATGAAAAGTAAAACAATAAGTAACCGATCGAGTATTGCAGGACAAAAACTAAGATAGGATATCGCGACGCGGAAATAATGATAACGCACGGAATAGAATTAATATTAAGCTCGGAGAAAAAAAGTTTGAATACGTTATAAAAGAATTTAGAAATAATAAAAAGAAAACAATAGGTCGAAATATCATTACCATCTTTTCGCAAACACGAGAAACTCCGACTCTGCGCGTGGTTGACGAGAAACAAATATCCGGTAAACGTTCGAATTTCGAACTTCCACGCCGAGGGATGCAGCGGCTGCACGGCGGTTGAGAACCAAGAACGGCGTGACTCCGAAAACACCGCGTTTTCGCGTCCGCAGAGGCAAAGTTCCAAAATTTACAGAGACGCTGTACAATGTGGTACCGATCGAGAATTTTAGAACGTACACAAACGCAGAACAACACGGAGCGGGAATATTAATGACGTACGGAATAGGATTGATATGAGCTTCAAAAAAAATTGAATGAATAAATTCGAAAATATTTTATAAATTATGAAAAGTGAAACAATAAGTTACCGATTAGGTATTGCAGGACAAAAACAAAGATAGGATTTCACGACGCGGAAATAATGATAACGCACAGAATAGAATTAATAGTAAGCTCGAAGAGACAAAGTTTAAATGAGTTATAAAAAAATTTAGAAATAATAAAAAGGAAACAATAGGTCGAAATATCAATACCATCATTTTGAAAACACGAGAAACCCTGACTCTGCGCGTGGTTGACGAGAGACTGATATCCGGTAAAAGTTCGAATTTCGAACTCCCACGCCGAGGGATGCAGCGGCTGCGGGGCGGTTGAGAACCAAGAGCGGCGTGACTCCGAAAACACCGCGTTTGCGCGATCGCAGAGGCAAAGATTTAAAATTTACATAGACGCTGTACAATGTGGTACCGATCGAGAATTTTAGAACGTACACAAACGCAGAACAACACGAAGCGGGAATATTAATGTCGCACGAAATAGAATTAATATGAGCTTCAAAGAAAAAATGGGATAAAGAAATTGGAAAATATTTTATAAATGATGAAAAGTAAAACAATAAGTAACCGATCGAGTATTGCAGGACAAAAACTAAGATAGGATATCGCGACGCGGAAATAATGATAACGCACGGAATAGAATTAATATTAAGCTCGAAGAGAAAAAGTTTAAATAAGTTATAAAATAATTTAGAAATAATGAAAAGAAAACAATAGGTCGAAATATCATTACCATCTTTTCGCAAACACGAGCAACTCCGACTCTGCGCGTGGTTGACGAGAAACAAATATCCGGTGAACGTTCGAATTCCGAACTCCCACGCTGAGGGATGCAGCGGCTGCACGGCGGTTGAAAACCGAAAACGGCGTGACTTCGGAAACACCGCGCTTTCGCGTTCGCAGAGGCAAAGATTTAAAATTAACAGAGACGCCGTACAATGTGGTACCGATCGAGAATTTTAGAACGTACACAAACGCAGAACAACACGAAGCGGGAATATTAATGACGCACGGAATAGAATTAATGTTAGCTTTATAAAAAAAGGATGAACAAATTTGAAAATATTTTAGAAAAGACGAAAAGTACAACAATAAGCTACCGATTAAGTATTGCAGGACACAAACAAAGATAGGATTTCACGACGCGGGAATAATGATAACGCACAGAATAGAATTAATAGTAAGCGCGAAGAGACAAAGTTTGATTAAGTTATAAAAAAATTAAGAAATAATGAAAACAGAACAATAGGTCGAAATATCATTACCATCATTTTGAAAACACAAGAAACCCTGACTCTGCGCGTGGTTGACGAGAGACTGATATCCGGTGAACGTTCGAATTTCGAACTCCCACGCCGAGGGATGCAGCAGCTGCACGGCGGTTGACAACCCAGAACGGCGTGAC
Organism: Diprion similis; assembly: GCF_021155765.1. Lineage (NCBI taxonomy): Eukaryota > Metazoa > Arthropoda > Insecta > Hymenoptera > Diprionidae > Diprion > Diprion similis. The sequence goes on along the minus strand of NC_060113.1, from coordinate 9,937,556 downwards.
TTCGAAAACACCGCGTTTTCCGCGTACGCAGAGGCAAAGATTTCAAATCTACAAAGACGCTGTACAATGTGGTACCGATCGAGAATTTTCAAACATACACGAACGCAGAACAACACGAAGCGGGAATATTAATGACGTACGGAATAGAATTGATATAAGCTTCAAAAAAAATGGAATGAATAAATTCGAGAATATTTTATAAATTATGAATAGTGAAACAATAAGTTACCGATTAAGTATTGCAGTACAGAAACACAGAAGGGATATCACGACGCGGAAATAATGATAACGCACGAAATAGAATTAATATTGTGCTCGAAGAGAAAATGTTTGAATAAGTTATAAAAAAATTTAGAAATAATAACAAGAAAACGATAGGTCGAAATATCATTACCATCTTTACGAAAACACGAGAAACTTTGACTCTGCGCGTGGTTGACGAGAAACGAACGACCGGTAAACGTTTGAATTTCGAACTTCCACGCTGAGGGATGCAGCGGCTGCACGGCGGTTGGAAACCGAGAACGGCGTGACTTCGAAAACACCGCGCTTTAGCGTCCAAAGAGGCCAAGATTTAAAATTCACAGAGACGCTGTACAATGTGGTACCGATCAGAAAATTTAGAACGTACACAAACGCAGAACATCAAGGAAAGGGAATAATAATGACGCAGGGAATAGAATTAATATGAGCTTTAAAAAAAATAGGATGAATAAATTAGAAAATATTTTATAAAAGATGAAAAGTGGAACAATAAGTAACCGATCGAGTATTGCAGGACAAAAACTAAGATAGGATATCACGACGCGGAAATAATGATAACGCACGGAATAGAATGAATATTAGGCTCGAAGAGAAAAAGTTTGAATAAGTTATAAAAGAATTTAGAAATAATAAAAAGAAAACAATAGGTCGAGATATCATGACCATCTTTTCGCAAGCACGAGAAACTCCAACTCTGCGCGTGGTTGACGAGAAACAAATATCCGGTAAACGTTCGAATTTCGAGCTCCCACGCCGAGGGATGCAGCGGCTGCACGGCGGTTGGGAACCGAGAACGGCGTGACTCCGAGAACACCGCGTTTTCGCGTTCGCAAAGGCAAAGATTCAATATTTACAGAGACGCTGTACAATGTGGTACCGATCGAGAATTTTAGAACGTACACAAACGCAGAACAACACGAAGCGGGAATATTAATGACGCGGGGAATAGAATTAATACTAGCTTTAAAAAAAATAGGATGAATAAATCAGAAGATATTTTATAAAAGATGAAAAGTGAAACATCAAGTAACCGATCGAGTATTGCAGGACAAAAACTAAGATAGGATATCACGAAGCGGAAATAATGATAACGCACGGGATAGAATTAATATTGAGCTCGATGAGGAAAAGTTTGAATACGTTATAAAAGAATTTAGAAATAATAAAAAGAAAACGATAGGTCGAAATATCATTACCATGTTCACGAAAACACGAGAAACCCTGACTTTGCGCGTGGTTGACGAGAAACTATTATCCGGTAAAAGTTCGAATTTCGAACACCCACGCCGAGGGATGCAGCGGCTGCACGGCGGTTGGGAACCGAGAACGGCGTGACTTCGAAAACACCGCGTTTTCGCGTTCGCAGAGGCAAAGATTTGAAATTTACAGAGACGCTGTACAATGTGGTACCGATCGAGAATTTTCAAACATACACAAACGCAGAACAACACGGAGCGGGAATATTAATGACGTACGGAGTAGGATTGATATAAGCTTCAAAAAAAATTGAATGAATAAATTCGAAAATATTTTATAAATTATGAAAAGTGAAACAATAAGTTACCGATTAGGTATTGCAGGACAAGAACAAAGATACGATATCACGACGCGGAAATAATAATAACGCACGGAATAGAATTAATATTAAGCGCGAAGAGAAATAGTTTGAATACGTTATAGAAAAATTTAGAAATAATAAAAAGAAAACGATAGGTCGAAATATCATTACCATCTTTGCGAAAACACGAGAAACTTTGACTCTGCGCGTGGTTGACGAGAAACGAACGACCGGTAAACGTTTGAATTTAGATCTCCTACGCTGAGGGATGCAGCGACTGCACGGCGGTTGACAACCCGGAACGGCGTGACTTTGAAAACACCGCGTTTTCGCGTTCGCAGAGGCATAGATTTAAAATTTACAGAGACGCTGTACAATGTGGTACCGAACGAGAATTTTAGAACGTACACAAACGCAGAACAACACGAAGCGGGAATATTAATGACGCACGGAATAGAATTAATATTGAGCTCGAAGAGAAAAAGTTTGAATAAGTTATAAAAAAATTCAGAAATAATAAAAAGAAAACGATTGGTCGAAATATCATTACCATCTTTACGAAAACACGAGAAACTTTGCCTCTGCGCGTGGTTGACGAGAAACGAACGACCGGTAAACGTTCGAATTTCGAACTCCCGCTTCAAGGGATGCAGCGGCTGCACGGCGGTTGGGAACCGAGAACGGCGTGACTTCGAAAACACCGCGCTATCGCGTTTGCAGGGGCAAAGATTTAAAATTTACAGAGACGCTGTACAATGTGGTACCGATCGAGAATTTTCAAACATACACAAACGCAGAACAACACGGAGCGGGAATATTAATGACGTACGGAATAGGATTGATATAAGCTTCAAGAAAAATTGAATGAATAAATTCGAAAATATTTTATAAATTATGAAAAGTGAAACAATGAGTTACCGATTAGGTATTGCAGGACAAAAACGAAGATAGGATATCACGACGCGGAAATAATAATAACGCACGGAATAGAATTAATATAAGCTAGAAGAGACAAAGTTTGAACAAGTTTTGAAAAAATTTAGAAATAATTCAAGGAGAAGAATAGGTCAAAATATCATTACCATCATTTTGAAAACACGAGAAACCCTGACTCTGCGCGTGGTTGACGAGAGACTGATATCCGGTGAACGTTCGAATTTCGAACTCCCACGCCGAGGGATGCAGCGGCTGCACGGCGGTTGAGATACGAGAACGGCGTGACTTTGAAAACACCGCGTTTTCGCGTTCGCAGAGGCAAAGATTTAAAATTTACAGAGACACTGTACAATGTGGTACCGTTCGAGAATTTTAGAACGTACACAAACGCAGAACAACACGAAGCGGGAATATTAATGTCGCACGGAATAGAATTAATATAAGCTTCAAAAAAAAATGGGATAAAGAAATTTGAAAATATTTTATAAATGATGAAAAATAAAACAATAAGTTACCGATTGAGTATTGCAGGACAAAAACAAAGATAGGATATCACGACGCGGAAATAATGATAACGCACCGAATAGAATTGATATTGAGCGCAAAGAGGAATAGTTAGAAGGAGTTATGAAAACATTTATAAATGCTGAAAAGAGAACGATAAGTTGGAATATTATTACTATCTTTTTAAAAACACGAAAACTCTGACTCTGCGCGTGGTTGAAGAGAAACGAATATCCGGTAAACGTTCGAATTTCGAACTTCCACGCCGAGGGATGCAGCGGCTGCACGGCGGTTGGGAACCAAGAACGGCGTGACTCCGAAAACACCGCGTTTTCGCGTTCGCAGAGGTAAAGTTTCAAAATTTACAGAGACGCTGTACAATGTGATACCGATCGAGAATTCTAGAACGTACACAAACGCAGAACAACACGAAGCGGGAATATTAATGACGCGGGGAATAGAATTAATATGAGCTTTAAAAAAAATAGGATGAATAAATTAGAAAATATTTTATAAAAGATGAAAAGTGAAACATTAAGTAACCGATCGAGTATTGCAGGACAAAAACTAAGATAGGATATCACGAGGCGGAAATAATGATAACGCACGGGAAAGAATTAATATTGAGCTCGATGAGAAAAAGTTTGAATACGTTATAAAAGAATTTAGAAATAATGAAAAGAAAACGATAGGTCGAAATATCATTACCATGTTCACGAAAACACGAGAAACCCTGACTTTGCGCGTGGTTGACGAGAAACTATTATATGGTAAAAGTTCGAATTTCGAACTCCCACGCCGAGGGATGCAGCGGCTGCACGGCGGTTGGAAACCGAGAACGGCGTGACTTCGAAAACACCGCGTTTTCGCGTTCGCAGAGGCAAAGATTTGAAATTTACAGAGACGCTGTACAATGTGGTACCGATCGAGAATTTTCAAACATACACAAACGCAGAACAACACGGAGCGGGAATATTAATGACGTACGAAGTAGGATTGATATAAGCTTCAAAAAAAATTGAATGAATAAATTCGAAAATATTTTATAAATTATGAAAAGTGAAACAATAAGTTACCGATTAGGTATTGCGAGACAAGAACAAAGATACGATATCACGACGCGGGAATAATAATAACGCACGGAATAGAATTAATATTAAGCTCGAAGAGAAATAGTTTGAATACGTTATAGAAAAATTTAGAAATAATAAAAAGAAAACGATGGGTCGAAATATCATTACCATCTTTACGAAAACACGAAAACTCTGACTCTGCGCGTGGTTGACGAGAAACGAATATCCGGTAAACGTTCGAATTTCGAACTCCCACGCCGAGGGATGCAGCGGCTGCACGGCGGTTGAGAACCGGGAACGGCCTGACTCCGAAAACACCGCGTTTTCGCGTTCGCAGAGGCAAAGATTTGAAATTTACGGAGACGCTGTACAATGTGATACCGATCGAGGATTTTAGAACGTACACAAACGCAGAACAACACGAAGCGGGAATATTAATGACGCACGGAATAGAACTAATATGAGCTTCAAACAAAAATGGGATAAAAAAATTTTAAATTATTTTATAAATGATGAAAAATAGAACAATAAGTTACCGATTGAGTATTGCAGGACAAAAACGAAGATAGGATATCACGACGCGGAAATAATGATAACGCACGGAATAGAATCAATATTGAGCTCGGAGAGAAAAAGTTTGAATAAGTGATAAAAAAATATAGAAATGATAAAAAGAAAACGATAGGTCGAAATATCATTACCATGTTCACGAAAACACGAGAAACCCTGACTTTGCGCGTCGTTGACGAGAAACTATTATCCGGTAGAAGTTCGAATTTCGAACTCCCACGCCGAGGGATGCAGCGGCTGCACGGCGGTTGGGAACCGAGAACGGCGTGACTTCGAAAACACCGCGTTTTCGCGTTCGCAGAGGCAAAGATTTAAAATTTACAGAGACGCTGTACAATGTGGTACCGATCGAGAATTTCAGAACGTACACAAACGCAGAACAACACGAAGCGGGAATATTAATGACGCACGGAATAGAATCAGTATGAGCTTCAAAAAAAAATAGGATAAAAAAATTTGAAATTATTTCATAAATGATGAAAAATAAAACGATAAGTTACCAATTGATTATTGCAGGACAAAAACAAAGATAGGATATCACGACGCGGAAATAATGATAACGCACCGAATAGAGATAATTATGAGCGCAAAGAGGAATGGTTTGAAGAAGTTATGAAAAAATTTATAAATGCTGAAAAGAGAACAATAAGTTGGAATATTATTACTATCTTTTTGGAAACACGGAAACTCTGACTCTGCGCGTGGTTGACGAGAAACGAATATCCGGTAAACGTTCGAATTTCGAACTCCCACGCCAAGGGATGCAGCGGCTGCACGGCGGTTGAGAACCGAGAACGGCGTGACTTCGAAAACACCGCGTTTTCGCGTTCGCAGAGGCAAAGATTCAAAATTTACAGAGACGCTGTTTAATGTGGTAGACAAGAGACAAAGTTTAAATGAGTTATAAAAAAATTTAGAAATAATAAAAAGGAAACAATAGGTCGAAATATCAATACCATCATTTTGAAAACACGAGAAACCCTGACTCTGCGCGTGGTTGACGAGAGACTGATATCCGGTAAAAGTTCGAATTTCGAACTCCCACGCCGAGGGATGCAGCGGCTGCGGGGCGGTTGAGAACCAAGAACGGCGTGACTCCGAAAACACCGCGTTTGCGCGATCGCAGAGGCAAAGATTTAAAATTTACATAGACGCTGTACAATGTGGTACCGATCGAGAATTTTAGAACGTACACAAACGCAGAACAACACGAAGCGGGAATATTAATGTCGCACGGAATAGAATTAATATGAGCTTCAAAAAAAAAATGGGATAAAGGAATTGGAAAATATTTTATAAATGATGAAAAGTAAAACAATAAGTAACCGATCGAGTATTGCAGGACAAAAACTAAGATAGGATATCGCGACGCGGAAATAATGATAACGCACGGAATAGAATTAATATTAAGCTCGGAGAAAAAAAGTTTGAATACGTTATAAAAGAATTTAGAAATAATAAAAAGAAAACAATAGGTCGAAATATCATTACCATCTTTTCGCAAACACGAGAAACTCCGACTCTGCGCGTGGTTGACGAGAAACAAATATCCGGTAAACGTTCGAATTTCGAACTTCCACGCCGAGGGATGCAGCGGCTGCACGGCGGTTGAGAACCAAGAACGGCGTGACTCCGAAAACACCGCGTTTTCGCGTCCGCAGAGGCAAAGTTTCAAAATTTACAGAGACGCTGTACAATGTGGTACCGATCGAGAATTTTAGAACGTACACAAACGCAGAACAACACGGAGCGGGAATATTAATGACGTACGGAATAGGATTGATATGAGCTTCAAAAAAAATTGAATGAATAAATTCGAAAATATTTTATAAATTATGAAAAGTGAAACAATAAGTTACCGATTAGGTATTGCAGGACAAAAACAAAGATAGGATTTCACGACGCGGAAATAATGATAACGCACAGAATAGAATTAATAGTAAGCTCGAAGAGACAAAGTTTAAATGAGTTATAAAAAAATTTAGAAATAATAAAAAGGAAACAATAGGTCGAAATATCAATACCATCATTTTGAAAACACGAGAAACCCTGACTCTGCGCGTGGTTGACGAGAGACTGATATCCGGTAAAAGTTCGAATTTCGAACTCCCACGCCGAGGGATGCAGCGGCTGCGGGGCGGTTGAGAACCAAGAGCGGCGTGACTCCGAAAACACCGCGTTTGCGCGATCGCAGAGGCAAAGATTTAAAATTTACATAGACGCTGTACAATGTGGTACCGATCGAGAATTTTAGAACGTACACAAACGCAGAACAACACGAAGCGGGAATATTAATGTCGCACGGAATAGAATTAATATGAGCTTCAAAGAAAAAATGGGATAAAGAAATTGGAAAATATTTTATAAATGATGAAAAGTAAAACAATAAGTAACCGATCAAGTATTGCAGGACAAAAACTAAGATAGGATATCGCGACGCGGAAATAATGATAACGCACGGAATAGAATTAATATTAAGCTCGAAGAGAAAAAGTTTAAATAAGTTATAAAATAATTTAGAAATAATGAAAAGAAAACAATAGGTCGAAATATCATTACCATCTTTTCGCAAACACGAGCAACTCCGACTCTGCGCGTGGTTGACGAGAAACAAATATCCGGTGAACGTTCGAATTCCGAACTCCCACGCTGAGGGATGCAGCGGCTGCACGGCGGTTGAAAACCGAAAACGGCGTGACTTCGGAAACACCGCGCTTTCGCGTTCGCAGAGGCAAAGATTTAAAATTAACAGAGACGCCGTACAATGTGGTACCGATCGAGAATTTTAGAACGTACACAAACGCAGAACAACACGAAGCGGGAATATTAATGACGCACGGAATAGAATTAATGTTAGCTTTATAAAAAAAGGATGAACAAATTTGAAAATATTTTAGAAAAGACGAAAAGTACAACAATAAGCTACCGATTAAGTATTGCAGGACACAAACAAAGATAGGATTTCACGACGCGGGAATAATGATAACGCACAGAATAGAATTAATAGTAAGCGCGAAGAGACAAAGTTTGATTAAGTTATAAAAAAATTAAGAAATAATGAAAACAGAACAATAGGTCGAAATATCATTACCATCATTTTGAAAACACAAGAAACCCTGACTCTGCGCGTGGTTGACGAGAGACTGATATCCGGTGAACGTTCGAATTTCGAACTCCCACGCCGAGGGATGCAGCAGCTGCACGGCGGTTGACAACCCAGAACGGCGTGACTTCGAAAACACCGCGTTTTCGCGTACGCAGAGGCAAAGATTTCAAATCTACAAAGACGCTGTACAATGTGGTACCGATCGAGAATTTTCAAACATACACGAACGCAGAACAACACGAAGCGGGAATATTAATGACGTACGGAATAGAATTGATATAAGCTTCAAAAAAAATGGAATGAATAAATTCGAGAATATTTTATAAATTATGAATAGTGAAACAATAAGTTACCGATTAAGTATTGCAGTACAGAAACACAGAAGGGATATCACGACGCGGAAATAATGATAACGCACGAAATAGAATTAATATTGTGCTCGAAGAGAAAATGTTTGAATAAGTTATAAAAAAATTTAGAAATAATAACAAGAAAACGATAGGTCGAAATATCATTACCATCTTTACGAAAACACGAGAAACTTTGACTCTGCGCGTGGTTGACGAGAAACGAACGACCGGTAAACGTTTGAATTTCGAACTTCCACGCTGAGGGATGCAGCGGCTGCACGGCGGTTGGAAACCGAGAACGGCGTGACTTCGAAAACACCGCGCTTTAGCGTCCAAAGAGGCCAAGATTTAAAATTCACAGAGACGCTGTACAATGTGGTACCGATCAGAAAATTTAGAACGTACACAAACGCAGAACATCAAGGAAAGGGAATAATAATGACGCAGGGAATAGAATTAATATGAGCTTTAAAAAAAATAGGATGAATAAATTAGAAAATATTTTATAAAAGATGAAAAGTGGAACAATAAGTAACCGATCGAGTATTGCAGGACAAAAACTAAGATAGGATATCACGACGCGGAAATAATGATAACGCACGGAATAGAATGAATATTAGGCTCGAAGAGAAAAAGTTTGAATAAGTTATAAAAGAATTTAGAAATAATAAAAAGAAAACAATAGGTCGAGATATCATGACCATCTTTTCGCAAGCACGAGAAACTCCAACTCTGCGCGTGGTTGACGAGAAACAAATATCCGGTAAACGTTCGAATTTCGAGCTCCCACGCCGAGGGATGCAGCGGCTGCACGGCGGTTGGGAACCGAGAACGGCGTGACTCCGAGAACACCGCGTTTTCGCGTTCGCAAAGGCAAAGATTCAATATTTACAGAGACGCTGTACAATGTGGTACCGATCGAGAATTTTAGAACGTACACAAACGCAGAACAACACGAAGCGGGAATATTAATGACGCGGGGAATAGAATTAATACTAGCTTTAAAAAAAATAGGATGAATAAATCAGAAGATATTTTATAAAAGATGAAAAGTGAAACATCAAGTAACCGATCGAGTATTGCAGGACAAAAACTAAGATAGGATATCACGAAGCGGAAATAATGATAACGCACGGGATAGAATTAATATTGAGCTCGATGAGGAAAAGTTTGAATACGTTATAAAAGAATTTAGAAATAATAAAAAGAAAACGATAGGTCGAAATATCATTACCATGTTCACGAAAACACGAGAAACCCTGACTTTGCGCGTGGTTGACGAGAAACTATTATCCGGTAAAAGTTCGAATTTCGAACACCCACGCCGAGGGATGCAGCGGCTGCACGGCGGTTGGGAACCGAGAACGGCGTGACTTCGAAAACACCGCGTTTTCGCGTTCGCAGAGGCAAAGATTTGAAATTTACAGAGACGCTGTACAATGTGGTACCGATCGAGAATTTTCAAACATACACAAACGCAGAACAACACGGAGCGGGAATATTAATGACGTACGGAGTAGGATTGATATAAGCTTCAAAAAAAATTGAATGAATAAATTCGAAAATATTTTATAAATTATGAAAAGTGAAACAATAAGTTACCGATTAGGTATTGCAGGACAAGAACAAAGATACGATATCACGACGCGGAAATAATAATAACGCACGGAATAGAATTAATATTAAGCGCGAAGAGAAATAGTTTGAATACGTTATAGAAAAATTTAGAAATAATAAAAAGAAAACGATAGGTCGAAATATCATTACCATCTTTGCGAAAACACGAGAAACTTTGACTCTGCGCGTGGTTGACGAGAAACGAACGACCGGTAAACGTTTGAATTTAGATCTCCTACGCTGAGGGATGCAGCGACTGCACGGCGGTTGACAACCCGGAACGGCGTGACTTTGAAAACACCGCGTTTTCGCGTTCGCAGAGGCATAGATTTAAAATTTACAGAGACGCTGTACAATGTGGTACCGAACGAGAATTTTAGAACGTACACAAACGCAGAACAACACGAAGCGGGAATATTAATGACGCACGGAATAGAATTAATATTGAGCTCGAAGAGAAAAAGTTTGAATAAGTTATAAAAAAATTCAGAAATAATAAAAAGAAAACGATTGGTCGAAATATCATTACCATCTTTACGAAAACACGAGAAACTTTGCCTCTGCGCGTGGTTGACGAGAAACGAACGACCGGTAAACGTTCGAATTTCGAACTCCCGCTTCAAGGGATGCAGCGGCTGCACGGCGGTTGGGAACCGAGAACGGCGTGACTTCGAAAACACCGCGCTATCGCGTTTGCAGGGGCAAAGATTTAAAATTTACAGAGACGCCGTACAATGTGGTACCGATCGAGAATTTTCAAACATACACAAACGCAGAACAACACGGAGCGGGAATATTAATGACGTACGGAATAGGATTGATATGAGCTTCAAGAAAAATTGAATGAATAAATTCGAAAATATTTTATAAATTATGAAAAGTGAAACAATGAGTTACCGATTAGGTATTGCAGGACAAAAACGAAGATAGGATATCACGACGCGGAAATAATAATAACGCACGGAATAGAATTAATATAAGCTAGAAGAGACAAAGTTTGAACAAGTTTTGAAAAAATTTAGAAATAATTCAAGGAGAAGAATAGGTCGAAATATCATTACCATCATTTTGAAAACACGAGAAACCCTGACTCTGCGCGTGGTTGACGAGAGACTGATATCCGGTGAACGTTCGAATTTCGAACTCCCACGCCGAGGGATGCAGCGGCTGCACGGCGGTTGAGATACGAGAACGGCGTGACTTTGAAAACACCGCGTTTTCGCGTTCGCAGAGGCAAAGATTTAAAATTTACAGAGACACTGTACAATGTGGTACCGTTCGAGAATTTTAGAACGTACACAAACGCAGAACAACACGAAGCGGGAATATTAATGTCGCACGGAATAGAATTAATATAAGCTTCAAAAAAAAATGGGATAAAGAAATTTGAAAATATTTTATAAATGATGAAAAATAAAACAATAAGTTACCGATTGAGTATTGCAGGACAAAAACAAAGATAGGATATCACGACGCGGAAATAATGATAACGCACCGAATAGAATTGATATTGAGCGCAAAGAGGAATAGTTAGAAGGAGTTATGAAAACATTTATAAATGCTGAAAAGAGAACGATAAGTTGGAATATTATTACTATCTTTTTAAAAACACGAAAACTCTGACTCTGCGCGTGGTTGAAGAGAAACGAATATCCGGTAAACGTTCGAATTTCGAACTTCCACGCCGAGGGATGCAGCGGCTGCACGGCGGTTGGGAACCAAGAACGGCGTGACTCCGAAAACACCGCGTTTTCGCGTTCGCAGAGGTAAAGTTTCAAAATTTACAGAGACGCTGTACAATGTGATACCGATCGAGAATTCTAGAACGTACACAAACGCAGAACAACACGAAGCGGGAATATTAATGACGCGGGGAATAGAATTAATATGAGCTTTAAAAAAAATAGGATGAATAAATTAGAAAATATTTTATAAAAGATGAAAAGTGAAACATTAAGTAACCGATCGAGTATTGCAGGACAAAAACTAAGATAGGATATCACGAGGCGGAAATAATGATAACGCACGGGAAAGAATTAATATTGAGCTCGATGAGAAAAAGTTTGAATACGTTATAAAAGAATTTAGAAATAATGAAAAAAAAACGATAGGTCGAAATATCATTACCATGTTCACGAAAACACGAGAAACCCTGACTTTGCGCGTGGTTGACGAGAAACTATTATATGGTAAAAGTTCGAATTTCGAACTCCCACGCCGAGGGATGCAGCGGCTGCACGGCGGTTGGAAACCGAGAACGGCGTGACTTCGAAAACACCGCGTTTTCGCGTTCGCAGAGGCAAAGATTTGAAATTTACAGAGACGCTGTACAATGTGGTACCGATCGAGAATTTTCAAACATACACAAACGCAGAACAACACGGAGCGGGAATATTAATGACGTACGAAGTAGGATTGATATAAGCTTCAAAAAAAATTGAATGAATAAATTCGAAAATATTTTATAAATTATGAAAAGTGAAACAATAAGTTACCGATTAGGTATTGCGAGACAAGAACAAAGATACGATATCACGACGCGGAAATAATAATAACGCACGGAATAGAATTAATATTAAGCTCGAAGAGAAATAGTTTGAATACGTTATAGAAAAATTTAGAAATAATAAAAAGAAAACGATGGGTCGAAATATCATTACCATCTTTACGAAAACACGAAAACTCTGACTCTGCGCGTGGTTGACGAGAAACGAATATCCGGTAAACGTTCGAATTTCGAACTCCCACGCCGAGGGATGCAGCGGCTGCACGGCGGTTGAGAACCGGGAACGGCCTGACTCCGAAAACACCGCGTTTTCGCGTTCGCAGAGGCAAAGATTTGAAATTTACGGAGACGCTGTACAATGTGATACCGATCGAGGATTTTAGAACGTACACAAACGCAGAACAACACGAAGCGGGAATATTAATGACGCACGGAATAGAACTAATATGAGCTTCAAACAAAAATGGGATAAAAAAATTTTAAATTATTTTATAAATGATGAAAAATAGAACAATAAGTTACCGATTGAGTATTGCAGGACAAAAACGAAGATAGGATATCACGACGCGGAAATAATGATAACGCACGGAATAGAATCAATATTGAGCTCGGAGAGAAAAAGTTTGAATAAGTGATAAAAAAATATAGAAATGATAAAAAGAAAACGATAGGTCGAAATATCATTACCATGTTCACGAAAACACGAGAAACCCTGACTTTGCGCGTCGTTGACGAGAAACTATTATCCGGTAGAAGTTCGAATTTCGAACTCCCACGCCGAGGGATGCAGCGGCTGCACGGCGGTTGGGAACCGAGAACGGCGTGACTTCGAAAACACCGCGTTTTCGCGTTCGCAGAGGCAAAGATTTAAAATTTACAGAGACGCTGTACAATGTGGTACCGATCGAGAATTTCAGAACGTACACAAACGCAGAACAACACGAAGCGGGAATATTAATGACGCACGGAATAGAATCAGTATGAGCTTCAAAAAAAAATAGGATAAAAAAATTTGAAATTATTTCATAAATGATGAAAAATAAAACGATAAGTTACCAATTGATTATTGCAGGACAAAAACAAAGATAGGATATCACGACGCGGAAATAATGATAACGCACCGAATAGAGATAATTATGAGCGCAAAGAGGAATGGTTTGAAGAAGTTATGAAAAAATTTATAAATGCTGAAAAGAGAACAATAAGTTGGAATATTATTACTATCTTTTTGGAAACACGGAAACTCTGACTCTGCGCGTGGTTGACGAGAAACGAATATCCGGTAAACGTTCGAATTTCGAACTCCCACGCCAAGGGATGCAGCGGCTGCACGGCGGTTGAGAACCGAGAACGGCGTGACTTCGAAAACACCGCGTTTTCGCGTTCGCAGAGGCAAAGATTCAAAATTTACAGAGACGCTGTTTAATGTGGTGCCGATCGAGAATTTTAGAACGCACACAAACGCAGAACAACACGAAGCGGGAATATTAATGACGCACGAAATAGAATTAATGTAGGCTTTAAAAAAAAAAAGGATGAATAAATTTGAAAATATTTTACAAATGATGAAAAGTGAAACAATAAGTTACCGATTAAGTATTGCAGTACAAAAACACAGATAGGATATCACGACGCGGAAATAATGATAACGCACGGAATAGAATCAATATTGAGCTCGAACAGAAAAAGTTTGAATAAGTTATAAAAAAATTTAGAAATAATATGAAAAAAACGTTAGGTCGGAATATCTTTACCATCTTCACGATAACACGAGAAACTTTGACTCTGCGCGTGGTTGACGAGAAACGAACGACCGGTAAACGTTTGAATTTCGAACTCCCACGCCGAGGGATGCAGCGGCTGCACAGCGGTTGGGAATTCCGAACGGCGTGGCCTCGAAAACACCGCGTTTTTGCGCTTACAATGACACGTAACAAAAATCTTCGACAACACAGCACGAAATGGAAATATAACCGATTTTAACGGAATATCACTTGATCAGAAAAGAACCGAGTTGGGATGATCACGCTGCACGAAACAAAGTTGGTTTTAAGTTCCGCGTAGTTACGACACACAGTAAGAGAAAAGCGGAAAACAGAATAAAATAACTCCAAGCCGTCGAAAAAAGCACGAGATCGAATCAGGTATAAATATCACTCACAATCACTGTAACGACGAGCGACCACGAGGCGGGGAGTGAATATTACCGATGGTTCGAAAAAATGACAGATTACACCTCGACACGTCGCGGCGTTCACGTTGGAGGATGCGAAACGACTGACCGGCGAGCAAGCGTTCGAACATCCAACTCGCCCGCAGGGGGAAGCAGCGGCTCGTCCACGAGCGAGAGGCCGGTATGGCGTGGCTTCGAAAACACAGCGTTCTCGCGTACACAAAGGCAGAGGATAAAAATTGACGAAAACGCTGTATAACGTGTTACCGATTGCGGATTTCAAAACAAACACAAAGCAACACGACGCGTAAATATTAATAACGCACGGAATAGAATTAATAATGAGCTTTCCGAAAGATGGGATGAATAAATTTGAAAAAGTTTAGAAAATGATGAAAAATAAAACAATAGGTCGAATATTCTGACCTTCTTCTCCACAACAGGGAAAACTCCGACTCGGCGCGTGGTTGATGCGAAACGAATAACCGGTGAGCGTTCGAATTTCGAACTCTCACGTCAAGGGATGCGGCGGCTGCACGGCGGTTGAGAACCGAGAACGGCGAGACTCTGAAACCATCGCGTTTTCGCGTACGCACAGGCAAAGATTTAAAATTTACAATGATACCGATCAAGAATTATAGGACATACACAAACGCAAAACAATATGAGGCGGCAATATTGATCATGCACGGAATAGAATTAATGTAAGCTTTAAAAAAGAAAGGATGAATAAAATTGAAAATATTTTATGAATGATGAAAAGTGAAACAATAAATTACCGATTAAGTATTGCGGTACAAAAACACAGAAGGGATATCACGACGCGGAAATAATGATAACGCACGAAATAGAATTAATATTGTGCTCGAAGAGAAAATGTTTGGATAAGTTATAAAAAAATTTAGAAATAATAACAAGAAAACGATAGGTCGAAATATCATTACCATCTTTTCGCAAGCACGAGAAACTCCAACTCTGCGCGTGGTTGACGAGAAACAAATATCCGGTAAACGTTCGAATTTCGAGCTCCCACGCCGAGGGATGCAGCGGCTGCACGGCGGTTGGGAACCGAGAACGGCGTGACTCCGAGAACACCGCGTTTTCGCGTTCGCAGAGGCAAAGTTTCAAAATTTACAGAGACGCTGTACAATGTGATACCGATCAAGAATTTTAGAACGTACACAAACGCAGAACAACACGAAGCGGGAATATTAATGACGCACGAAATAGAATTAATGTAGGCTTTAAAAAAAAAAGGATGAATAAATTTGAAAATATTTTATAAATGATGAAAAGTGAAACAATAAGTTACCGATTAAGTATTGCAGTACAAAAACACAGATAGGATATCACGACGCGGAAATAATGATAACGCACGAAATAGAATTAATAATAAGCTCTCGGAAAGATGGGATGAATAAATTTGAAAAAGTTTAATAAATGATGAAAAATAAAACAACAGGTTGAATATTCTTACCTTCTTCTCCACAACACGGAAAACTCCAACTCGGCGCGTGGTTGATGCGAAACGAATAACCGGTAAGCGTTCGAATTTCGAACTCTCACGTCAAGGGATGCGGCGGCTGCACGGCGGTTGAGATCCGAGAACGGCGAGACTCTGAAACCACCGCATTCTCGCGTACGCACAGGCAAAGATTTAAAATTTACAATGATACCGATCAAGAATTATAGGACATACACGAACGCAAAACAATACGAAGCGGCAATATCGATCATGCACGGAATAGAATTGATATTGAGCTCAAAGAAATGAAGGACGAATGAATGAAGAAAAAAAAATTTCAAATGATAAAGAGAAAATCAATGAGTTGAAATATTATTACCATCATTTCAAAAACACGAGAAACCCTGACTTTGCGCGTGGTTGACGAGAAACTATTATCCGGTAAAAGTTCGAATTTCGAACTCCCACGCCGAGGGATGCAGCGGCTGCACGGCGGTGGGGAACCGAGAACGGCGTGACTTCGAAAACACCGCGTTTTCGCGTTCGCAGAGGCAAAGATACAAAATTTACAGAGACGCTGTACAATGTGGTACCGATCGAGAATTATAGAACGTACACAAACGCAGAACAACACGAAGCGGGAATATTAATGACGCACGGAATAGAATTAATATTAGCTTCAAAAAAAATTGGGATAAAAAAATTTGAAATTATTTTATAAATGATGAAAAATAAAACAATAAGTTACCGATTGATTATTGCAGGACAAAAACAAAGAAAGGATATCACGACGCGGCAATAATGAGAACGCACCGAATAGAAATGATTATGAGCGCAAAGAGGAATGGTTTAAAGAAGTTATGAAAAAATTTATAAATGCTAAAAAGAGAACAATAAGTTGGGATATTATTACTATCTTTTTAAAAACACGGAAACTCTGACTCTGCGCGTGGTTGACGAGAAACGAATATCCGGTAAACGTTCGAATTTCGAACTCCCACGCCGAGGGATGCAGCGGCTGCACGGCGGTTGACAACCGAGAACGACGTGACTTCGGAAACACCGCGTTTTCGCGTTCGCAGAGGCAACCATTCAAAATTTACAGAGACGCTGTACAATGTGGTACCGATCGAGAATTTTAGAACGTACACAAACGCAGAACAACACAAAGCGGGAATATTAATGACGCACGGAATAGAATTAATGTAAGCTTTATAAAAAAAGGATGAATAAATTTGAAAATATTTTATGAAAGATGAAAAGTAAAACAATAAGTAACCGATTAAGTATTGCAGTACAAAAACACAGATAGGATATCACGACGCGGAAATAATAATAACGCACGGAATAGAATTAATAGTAAGCTCGAAGAGACAAAGTTTAAATGAGTTATAAAAAAATTTAGAAATAATGAAAAGGAAACAATAGGTCGAAATATCAGTACCATCATTTTGAAAACACGAGAAACCCTGACTCTGCGCGTGGTTGACGAGAGACTGATATCCGGTGAACGTTCGAATTTCGAACTCCTACGCCGAGGGATGCAGCGGCTGCACGGCGGTTGACAACCCAGAACGGCGTGACTTCAAAAACACCGCGTTTTCGCGTACGCAGAGGCAAAGATTTCAAATCTACAAAGACGCTGTACAATGTGGTACCGATCGAGAAATTTCAAACACACACAAACAAAACAACACGAAGCGGGAATATTAATGACGTACGGAATAGGATTGATATGAGCTTCAAAAAAATTGAATGAATAAATTTGAGAATATTTTATAAATTATAAATAGTGAAACAATAAGTTACCGATTAGGTATTGCAGGACAAAAACGAAGATAGGATATCACGACGCGGAAATAATAGTTACGCACGGAATAAATTTAATATTAAGCTCGAAGAGAAATAGTTTGAATAAGTTATGAAAAAATTTATGAATGATAGAAACAAAACAATAGGTTGAATTTTTATGACCATCTTCTCAAAAAGTCAAGAAACTCTGACTCTGCGCGTGGTTGACCAGGAACGAATATCCGGTCAACGTTCGAATTTCGAACTTCTACGCCAAGGGATGCAGCGGCTGCGGGGCGGTTGAGAACCAAGAACGGCGTGACTTCGAAAACACCGCGTTTGCGCGATCGCAGAGGCAAAGATTCAAAATTTACAGAGACGCTGTACAATGTGGTACCGATCGAGGATTTTAGAACGTACACAAACGCAGAACAACACGAAGCGGGAATATTAATGACGCACGGAATAGAATTAATATAAGCAAAAAAAAAAAAAATGGGATAAAAAAATTTGAAAATATTGTATAAATGATGAGATATAAAACAAGGAGTTACCGATTGAGTATTGCAGGACAAAAACAAAGATAGGATATCACGATGCGATAATAATGATAACGCACGGAATAGAATTAATAGTAAGCTCGGAGAGACGAAGTTGAAACAAGTGATAAAAAAATTTAAAAACAATGAAACTAGAACAATAGGTCGAAATATCACTACCATCATTCTGAAAACACGAGAAACCCTGACTCCGCGCGTGGTTGACGAGACTGATATCCGGTGAACGTTCGAATTTCGAACTCCCACGCCGAGGGATTCAGCGGCTGCACGGCGGTTGACAACCCGGAACGGCGTGACTTCGAAAACACCGCGTTTTCGCGTACGCAGAGGCAAAGATTTCAAATCTACAAAGACGCTGTACAATGTGGTACCGATCGAGAATTCAAACATACACAAACGCAGAACAACACAGAGAGGGAAGATTAATGACGTACGGAATAGGATTGATATAAGCTTCAAAAAAAATTGAAGGAGAAAAATCGAAAATATTTCATAAATTATGAAAAGTGAAACAATAAGTTCACCGATTAGGTATTGCAGGACAGAAACAAAGATAGGATATCACGACGCGGAAATAATAATAACGCACGGAATAGAATTAATATTAAGCTCGAAGAGAAATAGTTTGAACAAGTTATGAGAAATTTAGGAATAATACAAGAAGGAGAATAGGTCGAAATATCATTACCATCATTTTGAAAACACGAGAAACCCTGACTCTGCGCGTGGTTGACGAGAGACTGATATCCGGTAAAAGTTCGAATTTCGAACTCCCACGCCGAGGGATGCAGCGGCTGCGCGGCGGTTGAGATACGAGAACGGCGTGACTTTGAAAACACCGCGTTTTCGCATTCGCAGAGGCAAAGATTCAAAATTTACAGAGACGCTGTACAATGTGGTACCGATCGAGAATTTTAGAACGCACACAAACGCAGAACAACACGAAGCGGGAATATTAATGACGCACGGAATAGAATTGATGTGAGCTTTAAAAAAAAAGGATGAATAAATTTGAAAATATTTCATAAATGATGAAAAGTGAAACAATAAGTTACCGATTAAGTATTGCAGTACAAAAACACAGATAGGATATCACGACGCGGAAATAATGATAACGCACGGAATAGAATCAATATTGAGCTCGAAGAGAAAAAGTTTGAATAAGTTATAAAAAAATTTAGAAATAATAAAAAGAAAACGATAGGTCGAAATATCATTACCATCTTTACGAAAACACGAGGAACTTCGACTCTGCGCGTGGTTGACGAGAAACGAACGACCGGTAAACGTTTGAATTTCGAACTCCCACGCCGAGGGATGCAGCGGCTGCACGGCGGTTGACAACCCAGAACGGCGTGACTTCGAAAACACCGCGATTTCGCGTACGCAGAGGCAAAGATTTGAAATCTACAAAGACGCTGTACAATGTGGTACCGATCGAGAGTTCTCGAACATACACAAACGCAGAACAACACGGAGCGGGAATATTAATGACGTGCGGAATGGGATTGATATAAGCTTCAAAAAAAATTGAATGAATAAATTTGAGAATATTTTATAAATTATGAAAAGTGAAACAATAAGTTACCGATTAGGTGTTGCAGGACAAAAACAAAGATAGGATATCACGACGCGGAAATAATGATAACGCACCGAATAGAATTAATATTGAGCGCAAAGAGGGATAGTTTAAAGACGTTATGAAAAAATTTATAAATGCTGAAAAGAGAACAATAAGTTGGAATATTATTACTATCTTTTCAAAAACACGAAAACTCTGACTCTGCGCGTGGTTGACGAGAAACGAATATCCGGTAAACGTTCGAATTTCGAACTCCCACGCTGAGGGATGCAGCGGCTGCACGGCGGTTGGGAACCGAGAACGGCGTGACTTCGAAAACACCGCGCTTTGGAGTTCGCAGAGGCAAAGATTCAAAATTTACAGAGACGCTGTACAATGTGGTACCGATCGAGAATTTTAGAACGTACACAAACGCAGAACAACACGAAGCGGGAATATTAATGACGCACGGAATAAAATAATTATAAGCTTCGAAAAAAAAAGGGATAAAAAAATTTGAAAATATTTCATAAATGATGAAAAATAAAACAATAAGTTACCGATTGAGTATTGCAGGACAAAAACAAAGATAGGATATCACGACGCGGAAATAATGATAACGCACGGAATAGAATTGATAGTGAGCTCAAAGAGACAAAGTTTGAATAAGTTATAAAAAAATGTAGAAATAATAAAAATAGAACAATAGGTCGAAATATCATTACCATCATTTTGAAAACACGAGAAACCCTGACTCTGCGCGTGGTTGACGAGAGACTGATATCCGGCGAACGTTCGAATTTTGAACTCCCACGCCGAGGGATGCAGCGGCTGCACGGCGGTTGACAACCCAGAACGGCGTGACTTCGAAAACACCGCGTTTTTGCGTACGCAGAGGCAAAGATCTCAAATCTACAAAGACGCTGTACAATGTGGTACCGATCGAGAATTCTCAATCATACACAAACGCAGAACAACACGAAGCGTGAATATTAATGACGTACGGAATAGGATTGATATAAGCTTCAAAAAAAATTAAATCAATAAATTTGAGAATATTTTACAAATTATGAAAAGTGTAACAATAAGTTACCGATTAGGTATTGCAGGACAAAAACAAAGATAGGATATCACGACGCGGAAATAATAATAACGCACGGGATAGAATTAATATTAAGCTCGAAGAGAGATAGTTTGAATAAGTTATGAAAAAATTTATGAATGATAGAAAGAAAAGAATAGGTTGGAATTTTATGACCATCTTCTCAAAAACACAAGAAACTCTGACTCTGCGCGTGGTTGACCGGAAACGAATATCCGGTTAACGTTCGAATTTCGAACTTCCACGCCAAGGGATGCAGCGGCAGCGGGGCGGTTGAGAACCAAGAACGGCGTGACTTCGAAAACACCGCGTTTGCACGATCGCAGAGGCAAAGATTTGAAATTTACAAAGACGCTGTACAATGTGGTACCGATCGAGAATTTTCAAACATACACAAACGCAGAACAACACGAAGCGGGAATATTAATGACGTTCGGAATAGAATTGATATGAGCTTTAAAAAAAATAGGATGAATAAATTAGAAAATATTTTATGAAAGATGAAAAGTAAAACAATAAGTAACCGATCGAGTATTGCAGGACTAAAACTAAGATAGGATATCACGACGCGAAAATAATGATAACGCACGGAATAGAATTAATATTAAGCTCGAAGAGAAAAAGTTTGAATAAGTTACAAAATAATTTAGAAATAATAAAAAGAAAACAATAGGTCGAAATATCATTACCATCTTTTCGCAAACACGAGAAACTCCGACTCTGCGCGTGGTTGACGAGAAACAAATATCCGGTGAACGTTCGAATTTCGAACTCCCACGCCGAGGGATGCAGCGGCTGCGCGGCGGTTGAGATACGAGAACGGCGTGACTTTGAAAACACCGCGTTTTCGCATTCGCAGAGGCAAAGATTCAAAATTTACAGAGACGCTGTACAATGTGGTACCGATCGAGAATTTTAGAACGCACACAAACGCAGAACAACACGAAGCGGGAATATTAATGACGCACGGAATAGAATTGATGTGAGCTTTAAAAAAAAAGGATGAATAAATTTGAAAATATTTCATAAATGATGAAAAGTGAAACAATAAGTTACCGATTAAGTATTGCAGTACAAAAACACAGATAGGATATCACGACGCGGAAATAATGATAACGCACGGAATAGAATCAATATTGAGCTCGAAGAGAAAAAGTTTGAATAAGTTATAAAAAAATTTAGAAATAATAAAAAGAAAACGATAGGTCGAAATATCATTACCATCTTTACGAAAACACGAGGAACTTCGACTCTGCGCGTGGTTGACGAGAAACGAACGACCGGTAAACGTTTGAATTTCGAACTCCCACGCCGAGGGATGCAGCGGCTGCACGGCGGTTGACAACCCAGAACGGCGTGACTTCGAAAACACCGCGATTTCGCGTACGCAGAGGCAAAGATTTGAAATCTACAAAGACGCTGTACAATGTGGTACCGATCGAGAGTTCTCGAACATACACAAACGCAGAACAACACGGAGCGGGAATATTAATGACGTGCGGAATGGGATTGATATAAGCTTCAAAAAAAATTGAATGAATAAATTTGAGAATATTTTATAAATTATGAAAAGTGAAACAATAAGTTACCGATTAGGTGTTGCAGGACAAAAACAAAGATAGGATATCACGACGCGGAAATAATAATTACGCACGGTATAAAATTAATATTAAGCTCGAAGAGAGATAGTTTGAATAAGTTATAAAAGAATTTAGAAATAATGAAAAGAAAACAATAGTTCGAAATATCATTACCATCTTTTCGCAAACACGAGAAACTCCGACTCTGCGCGTGGTCGACGAGAAACAAATATCCGGTAAACATTCGAATTTCGATTTCCCACGCCGAGGGATGCAGCGGCTGCACGGCGGTTGAGATACGAGAACGGCGTGACTTTGAAAACACCGCGTTTTCGCGATTGCAGGGGCAAAGATTTAAAATTTACAGAGACACTGTACAATGTGGTACCGTTCGAGAATTTTAGAACGTACACAAACGCAGAACAACACGAAGCGGGAATATTAATGACGCACGGAATAGAATTAATATAAGCTTTAAAAAAAAAAGGATGAATAGATTAGAAAATATTTTGTAAAAGATGCAAAGTGGAACAATAAGTAACCGATGGAGTATTGCAGGACAAAAACTAGGATAGGATATCACGACACGAGAATAATGATAATGCACGGAATAGAATTAATATCAAGCTCGAAGAGAAAAAGTTTGAATAAGTTATGAAAGAATTTAGAAATGATAAAGAGACAACAATAGGTCGAAATATCATTACCGTCTTTTCGAACACACGAGAAACTCCGACTCTGCGCGTGGTTGACGAGAAACAAATATCCGGTAAACGTTCGAATTTCGAACTCCCACGCCGAGGGATGCAGCGGCTGCACGGCGGTTGAGATACGAGAACGGCGTGACTTTGAAAACACCGCGTTTCCGCGTTCGCAGGGGCAAAGATCTAAAATTTACAAAGACACTGTACAATGTGGTACCGTTTGAGAATTTTAGAACGTACACAAACGCAGAACAACACGAAGCGGGAATATTAATGTCGCACGGAATAGAATTAATATAAGCTTAGAAAAAAAAGGATGAATGAATTTGAAAATATTTCATAAATGATGAAAAGTGAAACAATAAGTTACCGATCAAGTATTGCAATACACGAACACAGATAGGATATCACGACGCGGGAATAATGATAACGCACGGAATAGAATTAATGTAAGCTTCAAAAAAAAATGGTATTAAAAAATTTGAAAATATTTTATAAATGATGAAAAATGAAACAATAAGTTACCGGATGAGTATTGCAGGACAAAAACAAAGATAGGATATCACGACGCGGAAATAATGATAACGCACCGAATAGAATTAATATTGAGCGCAAAGAGGGATAGTTTAAAGACGTTATGAAAAAATTTATAAATGCTGAAAAGAGAACAATAAGTTGGAATATTATTACTATCTTTTCAAAAACACGAAAACTCTGACTCTGCGCGTGGTTGACGAGAAACGAATATCCGGTAAACGTTCGAATTTCGAACTCCCACGCTGAGGGATGCAGCGGCTGCACGGCGGTTGGGAACCGAGAACGGCGTGACTTCGAAAACACCGCGCTTTGGAGTTCGCAGAGGCAAAGATTCAAAATTTACAGAGACGCTGTACAATGTGGTACCGATCGAGAATTTTAGAACGTACACAAACGCAGAACAACACGAAGCGGGAATATTAATGACGCACGGAATAAAATAATTATAAGCTTCGAAAAAAAAAGGGATAAAAAAATTTGAAAATATTTCATAAATGATGAAAAATAAAACAATAAGTTACCGATTGAGTATTGCAGGACAAAAACAAAGATAGGATATCACGACGCGGAAATAATGATAACGCACGGAATAGAATTGATAGTGAGCTCAAAGAGACAAAGTTTGAATAAGTTATAAAAAAATGTAGAAATAATAAAAATAGAACAATAGGTCGAAATATCATTACCATCATTTTGAAAACACGAGAAACCCTGACTCTGCGCGTGGTTGACGAGAGACTGATATCCGGCGAACGTTCGAATTTTGAACTCCCACGCCGAGGGATGCAGCGGCTGCACGGCGGTTGACAACCCAGAACGGCGTGACTTCGAAAACACCGCGTTTTTGCGTACGCAGAGGCAAAGATCTCAAATCTACAAAGACGCTGTACAATGTGGTACCGATCAAGAATTCTCAATCATACACAAACGCAGAACAACACGAAGCGTGAATATTAATGACGTACGGAATAGGATTGATATAAGCTTCAAAAAAAATTAAATCAATAAATTTGAGAATATTTTACAAATTATGAAAAGTGTAACAATAAGTTACCGATTAGGTATTGCAGGACAAAAACAAAGATAGGATATCACGACGCGGAAATAATAATAACGCACGGGATAGAATTAATATTAAGCTCGAAGAGAGATAGTTTGAATAAGTTATGAAAAAATTTATGAATGATAGAAAGAAAAGAATAGGTTGGAATTTTATGACCATCTTCTCAAAAACACAAGAAACTCTGACTCTGCGCGTGGTTGACCGGAAACGAATATCCGGTTAACGTTCGAATTTCGAACTTCTACGCCAAGGGATGCAGCGGCAGCGGGGCGGTTGAGAACCAAGAACGGCGTGACTTCGAAAACACCGCGTTTGCACGATCGCAGAGGCAAAGATTTGAAATCTACAAAGACGCTGTACAATGTGGTACCGATCGAGAATTTTCAAACATACACAAACGCAGAACAACACGAAGCGGGAATATTAATGACGTTCGGAATAGAATTGATATGAGCTTTAAAAAAAATAGGATGAATAAATTAGAAAATATTTTATGAAAGATGAAAAGTAAAACAATAAGTAACCGATCGAGTATTGCAGGACTAAAACTAAGATAGGATATCACGACGCGGAAATAATGATAACGCACGGAATAGAATTAATATCAAGCTCGAAGAGAATATGTTTGAATACGTTATAAAAGAATTTAGAAATAATAAAAAGAGAACAATAGGTCGAAATATCATTACCATCTTTTTGCAAACACGAGAAACTCCGGCTCTGCGCGTGGTTGACGAGAAACAAATATCCGGCAAACGTTCGAATTTCGAACTCCCACGCCGAGGGATGCAGCGCCTTCACGGCGGTTGAGAACCGAGAACGGCGTGACTTCAAAAACACCGCGCTTTAGCGTTCGAAGGGGCAATGATTTAAAATTTACAGAGACGCTGTACAATGTGGTACCGATCGAGAATTTTTGAACGTACACAAACGCAGAACAACACGAAGCGGGAATATTATTGTCGCACGGAATAGAATTGATATAAGCTTCAAAAAAAAATGGGATAAAGTAATTTGAAAATATTTTATGAATGATGAAAAATGAAACAATAAGTTACCGATTGAGTATTGCAGGACAAAAACAAAGATAGGATATCACGACGCGGAAATAATGATAACGGACCGAATAGAATTGATATTGAGCGCAAAGAGGAATAGTTAGGAGAAGTTATGAAAACATTTATAAATGCTGAAAAGAGAACGATAAGTTGGAATATTATTACTATCTTTTTGAAAACACGGAAACTCTGACTCTGCGCGTGGTTGACGAGAAACGAATATCCGGTAAACGTTCGAATTTCGAACTCCCACGCCGAGGGATGCAGCGGCTGCACGGCGGTTGACAACCGAGAACGACGTGACTTCGGAAACACCGCGTTTTCGCGTTCGCAGAGGCAACCATTCAAAATTTACAGAGACGCTGTACAATGTGGTACCGATCGAGAATTTTAGAACGTACACAAACGCAGAACAACACAAAGCGGGAATATTAATGACGCACGGAATAGAATTAATGTAAGCTTTATAAAAAAAGGATGAATAAATTTGAAAATATTTTATGAAAGATGAAAAGTAAAACAATAAGTAACCGATTAAGTATTGCAGTACAAAAACACAGATAGGATATCACGACGCGGAAATAATAATAACGCACGGAATAGAATTAATAGTAAGCTCGAAGAGACAAAGTTTAAATGAGTTATAAAAAAATTTAGAAATAATGAAAAGGAAACAATAGGTCGAAATATCAGTACCATCATTTTGAAAACACGAGAAACCCTGACTCTGCGCGTGGTTGACGAGAGACTGATATCCGGTGAACGTTCGAATTTCGAACTCCTACGCCGAGGGATGCAGCGGCTGCACGGCGGTTGACAACCCAGAACGGCGTGACTTCGAAAACACCGCGTTTTCGCGTACGCAGAGGCAAAGATTTCAAATCTACAAAGACGCTGTACAATGTGGTACCGATCGAGAAATTTCAAACACACACAAACAAAACAACACGAAGCGGGAATATTAATGACGTACGGAATAGGATTGATATGAGCTTCAAAAAAATTGAATGAATAAATTTGAGAATATTTTATAAATTATAAATAGTGAAACAATAAGTTACCGATTAGGTATTGCAGGACAAAAACGAAGATAGGATATCACGACGCGGAAATAATAGTTACGCACGGAATAAATTTAATATTAAGCTCGAAGAGAAATAGTTTGAATAAGTTATGAAAAAATTTATGAATGATAGAAACAAAACAATAGGTTGAATTTTTATGACCATCTTCTCAAAAAGTCAAGAAACTCTGACTCTGCGCGTGGTTGACCAGGAACGAATATCCGGTCAACGTTCGAATTTCGAACTTCTACGCCAAGGGATGCAGCGGCTGCGGGGCGGTTGAGAACCAAGAACGGCGTGACTTCGAAAACACCGCGTTTGCGCGATCGCAGAGGCAAAGATTCAAAATTTACAGAGACGCTGTACAATGTGGTACCGATCGAGGATTTTAGAACGTACACAAACGCAGAACAACACGAAGCGGGAATATTAATGACGCACGGAATAGAATTAATATAAGCAAAAAAAAAAAAAATGGGATAAAAAAATTTGAAAATATTGTATAAATGATGAGATATAAAACAAGGAGTTACCGATTGAGTATTGCAGGACAAAAACAAAGATAGGATATCACGATGCGATAATAATGATAACGCACGGAATAGAATTAATAGTAAGCTCGGAGAGACGAAGTTGAAACAAGTGATAAAAAAATTTAAAAACAATGAAACTAGAACAATAGGTCGAAATATCACTACCATCATTCTGAAAACACGAGAAACCCTGACTCCGCGCGTGGTTGACGAGACTGATATCCGGTGAACGTTCGAATTTCGAACTCCCACGCCGAGGGATTCAGCGGCTGCACGGCGGTTGACAACCCGGAACGGCGTGACTTCGAAAACACCGCGTTTTCGCGTACGCAGAGGCAAAGATTTGAAATCTACAAAGACGCTGTATAATGTGGCACCGATCGAGAGTTCTCGAACATACACAAACGCAGAACAACACGAAACGGGAATATTAATGACGTACGAAATAGATTTGATATAAGCTTCAAAAAAAATTGAGTGAATAAATTCGAGAATATTTTATAAATAATGAAAAGTGAAACAATAAGTTACCGATTAGGTATTGCAGTACAAAAACACAGATAGGATATCACGACACGGAAATAATGATAACGCACGGAATAGAATCAATATTGAGCTCGAAGAGAAAAAGTTTGAATAAGTTAAAAAAAAATTTAGAAATAACAAAAAAAAAACGATGGGTCGAAATATCATTACCATCTTCACGATAACACGAGAAACTTTGACTCTGCGCGTGGTTGACGAGAAACGAACGACCGGTTAACGTTTGAATTTCGAACTCTCACGCCGAGGGATGCAGCGGCTGCACAGCGGTTGGGAATTCCGAACGGCGTGGCCTCGAAAACACCGCGTTCTTGCGCTTACAATGACACGTAACAAAAATCTTCGACAACACAGCACGAAATGGAAATATAACCGATTTTAACAGAATATCACTTGATCAGAAACGAACCGAGTTGGGATGATCACGTTGCACGAAACAAAGTTGGTTCTGAGTTGCGCGTCGTTACGACACACAGTAAGAGAAAAACGGAAAACAGAATAAAAAAACTCCAAGCCGCCGAAAAAAGCAC
Source organism: Diprion similis (assembly GCF_021155765.1). NCBI lineage: Eukaryota > Metazoa > Arthropoda > Insecta > Hymenoptera > Diprionidae > Diprion > Diprion similis. The sequence goes on along the minus strand of NC_060113.1, from coordinate 9,908,808 downwards.
GAGATCGAATCAGGTATAAATATCACTCACAATCACTGTAACGACGAGCGACCACGAGGCGGGGAGTGATTATTACCGATGGTTCGAAAAAATGACAGATTACACCTCGACACGTCGCGGCGTTCACGTTGGAGGATGCGAAACGACTGACCGGCGAGCAAGCGTTCGAACATCCAACTCGCCCGCAGGGGGAAGCAGCGGCTCGTCCACGAGCGAGAGGCCGGTATGGCGTGGCTTCGAAAACACAGCGTTCTCGCGTACACAAAGGCAGAGAATAAAAATTGACAGAAACGCTGTATAACGTGTCACCGATTGAGGATTTCAAAACAAACACAAAGCAACACGACGCGTGAATATTAATAACGCACGGAATAGAATTAATAATAGGCTTTCCGAAAGATGGGATGAATAAATTTGGAAAAGTTTAGAAAATGAGGAAAAATAAAACAATAGGTTGAATATTCTTACCTTCTTCTCCACAACAGGGAAAACTCCGACTCGGCGCGTGGTTGATGCGAAACGAATAACCGGTGAGCGTTCCAATTTCGAACTCTCACGTCAAGGGATGCGGCGGCTGCACGGCGGTTGAGAACCGAGAACGGCGAGACTCTGAAACCATCGCATTCTCGCGTACGCACAGGCAAAGATTTGAAATTTACAATGATACCGATCAAGAATTATAGGACATACACAAACGCAAAACAATATGAGGCGGCAATATTGATCATGCACGGAATAGAATTAATGTAAGCTTTAAAAAAGAAAGGATGAATAAAATTGAAAATATTTTATAAATGATGAAAAGTGAAACAATAAGTTACCGATTAAGTATTGCAGTACAAAAACACAGAAAGGATATCACGACGCGGAAATAATGATAACGCACGAAATAGAATTAATATTGTGCTCGAAAAGAAAATGCTTGAATAAGTTATAAAAAAATTTAGAAATAATAACAAGAAAACGATAGGTCGAAATATCATTGCCATCTTTACGAAAACACGAGAAACTTTGACTCTGCGCGTGGTTGACGAGAAACGAACGACCGGTAAAAGTTTGAATTTCGAACTCCCACGCTCAGGGATGCAGCGGCTGCACGGTGGTTGGAAACCGAGAACGGCGTGACTTCGAAAACACCGCGCTTTAGCGTTCGAAGAGGCAAAGATTTAAAATTCACAGAGACGCTGTACAATGTGGTACCGATCTAGAATTTCAGAACGTACACAAACGCAGAACAACACGAAGCGGGAATATTAATGACGCACGGAATAGAATTAATGTAAGCGTTGAAAAAAAAGGATGAATAAATTTGAAAATATTTAATAAATGATGAGAAGTGAAACAATAAGTTACCGATTGAGTATTGCAGGACAAAAATAGAGATAGGATATCACGACGCGGAAATAATGATAACGCACCGAATAGGATCAATATTGAGCGCAAAAAGGAATAGTTTAAAGAAGTTATGAAAAAATTTATAAATGCTGAAAAGAGAACAATAAGTTGGAATATTATTACTATCATTTTAAAAACACGGAAACTCTGACTCTGCGCGTGGTTGACGAGAAACGAATATCCGGTAAACGTTCGAATTTCGAACTCCCACGCCGAGAGATGCAGCGGCTGCACGGCGGTTGAGATGCGAGAACGGCGTGACTTCGAAAACACCGCGTTTTCGCGTTCGCAGAGGCAAAGATGTAAAATTTACAGAGACACTGTACGATGTGGTACCGTTCGAGAATTTTAGAACGTACGCAAACGCAGAACAACACGAAGCGGGAATATTAATGACGCACGAAATAGAATTAATGTAGGCTTTAAAAAAAAAAGGATGAATAAATTTGAAAATATTTTACAAATGATGAAAAGTGAAACAATAAGTCACCGATTAAGTATTGCAGTACAAAAACACAGATAGGATATCACGACGCGGAAATAATGATAACGCACGGAATAGAATCAATATTGAGCTCGAACAGAAAAAGTTTGAATAAGTTATAAAAAAATTTAGAAATAATATAAAGAAAACGATAGGTCGGAATATCATTACCATCTTCACGATAACACGAGAAACTTTGACTCTGCGCGTGGTTGACGAGAAACGAACGACCGGTAAACGTTTGAATTTCGAACTCCCACGCCGAGGGATGCAGCGGCTGCACAGCGGTTGGGAATTCCGAACGGCGTGGCCTCGAAAACACCGCGTTTTTGCGCTTACAATGACACGTGACGAAAATCTTCGACAACACAGCACGAAATGGAAATATAACCGATTTTAACAGAATATCACTTGATCAGAAAAGAACCGAGTTGGGATGATCACGCTGCACGAAACAAAGTTGGTTTTAAGTTCCGCGTAGTTACGACACACAGTAAGAGAAAAGCGGAAAACAGAATAAAAAAACTCCAAGCCGTCGAAAAAAGCACGAGATCGAATCAGGTATAAATATCACTCACAATCACTGTAACGACGAGCGACCACGAGGCGGGGAGTGATTATTACCGATGGTTCGAAAAAATGACAGATTACACCTCGACACGTCGCGGCGTTCACGTTGGAGGATGCGAAACGACTGACCGGCGAGCAAGCGTTCGAACATCCAACTCGCCCGCAGGGGGAAGCAGCGGCACGTCCACGAGCGAGGGGCCGGTATTGCGTGGCTTCGAAAACACAGCGTTCTCGCGTACACAAAGGCAGAGAATAAAAATTGACGAAAACGCTGTATAACGTGTTACCGATTGCGGATTTCAAAACAAACACAAAGCAACACGACGCGTAAATATTATGAACGCACGGAATAGAATTAATAATAAGCTTTCCGAAAGATGGGATTAATAAATTTGAAAAAGTTTAGAAAATGATGAAAGATAAAACAATAGGTTGAATATTCTTACCTTCTTCTCCACATCAGGAAAAACTCCGACTCGGGGCGTGGTTGATGCGAAACGAATAACCGGTGAGCGTTCGAATTTCGAACTCTCACGTCAAGGGATGCGGCGGCTGCACGGCGGTTGAGAACCGAGAACGGCGAGACTCTGAAACCATCGCGTTCTCGCGTACGCACAGGCAAAGATTTAAAATTTACAATGATACCGATCAAGAATTATAGGACATACACAAACGCAAAACAATATGAGGGGCAATATTGATCATGCACGGAATAGAATTAATGTAAGCTTTAAAAAAGAAAGGATGAATAAAATTGAAAATATTTTATAAATGATGAAAAGTGAAACGATCAGTTACCGATTAAGTATTGCAGTACAGAAACACAGAAGGGATATCACGACGCGGAAATAATGATAACGCACGAAATAGAATTAATATTGTGCTCGAAGAGAAAATGTTTGAATAAGTTATAAAAAAATTTAGAAATATTAACAAGAAAACGATAGGTCGAAATATCATTACCATCTTTACGAAAACACGAGAAACTTTGACTCTGCGCGTGGTTGACGAGAAACGAACGACCGGTAAACGTTTGAATTTCGAACTCCCACGCTGAGGGATGCAGCGGCTGCGGGGCGGTTGAGAACCAAGAACGGCGTGACTTCGAAAACACCGCGTTTTCGCGTACGCAGAGGCAAAGATTTCAAATCTACAAAGACGCTGTACAATGTGGTACCGATCAAGAATTTTCAAACATACTTAAACGCAGAACAACACGGAGCGGAAATATTAATGACGTACGGAATAGGATTGATATAAGCTTCAAAAAAAATTGAATGAATAAATTTGAAAATATTTTACAAATTATGAAAAGTGAAACAATAAGTTACCGATTGAGTATTGCAGGACAAAAACAAAGATAGGATATCACGACGCGGAAATAATGATAACGCACCGAATAGAATTGATATTGAGCGCAAAGAGGAATAGTTAGAAGAAGTTATGAAAACATTTATAAATGCTGAAAAGAGAACGATAAGTTGGAATATTATTACTATCTTTTCAAAAACACGAAAACTCTGACTCTGCGCGTGGTTGACGAGAAACGAATATCCGGTAAACGTTCGAATTTCGAACTCCCACGCCGAGGGATGCAGCGGCTGCACGGCGGTTGGGAACCGAGAACGGCGTGACTCCGAGAACACCGCGTTTTCGCGTTCGCAGAGGCAAAGTTTCAAAATTTACAGAGACGCTGTACAATGTGATACCGATCGAGAATTTTCAAACATACACGAACGCAGAACAACACGAAGCGGGAATATTAATGACGTACGGAATAGAATTGATATAAGCTTAAAAAAAAATTGAATGAATAAATTCGAGAATATTTTATAAATTATGAAAAGTGAAACAATAAGTTACCGATTAAGTATTGCAGGACAAAAACAAAGATAGGATATCACGACGCGGAAATAATAATAACGCACGGAATAGAATTAATATTAAGCTCGAAGAGAAATAGTTTGAATAAGTTATGAAAAAATTGATGAATTATAGAAAGTAAACAATAGGTTGGAATTTTATGACCATCTTCTCAAAGACACAAGAAACTCTGACTCCGCGCGTGGTTGACCAGAAACGAATATCCGGTACGAATAACGGTAAACGTTCGAATTTCGAACTTCTACGCCCAGGGATGCAGCGGCTGCGGGGCGGTTGAGAACCAAGAACGGCGTGACTTCGAAAACACCGCGTTTTCGCGTACGCAGAGGCAAAGATTTGAAATCTACAAAGACGCTGTATAATGTGGCACCGATCGAGAGTTCTCGAACATACACAAACGCAGAACAACACGAAACGGGAATATTAATGACGTACGAAATAGATTTGATATAAGCTTCAAAAAAAATTGAGTGAATAAATTCGAGAATATTTTATAAATAATGAAAAGTGAAACAATAAGTTACCGATTAGGTATTGCAGTACAAAAACACAGATAGGATATCACGACACGGAAATAATGATAACGCACGGAATAGAATCAATATTGAGCTCGAAGAGAAAAAGTTTGAATAAGTTAAAAAAAAATTTAGAAATAATAAAAAAAAAACGATGGGTCGAAATATCATTACCATCTTCACGATAACACGAGAAACTTTGACTCTGCGCGTGGTTGACGAGAAACGAACGACCGGTTAACGTTTGAATTTCGAACTCTCACGCCGAGGGATGCAGCGGCTGCACAGCGGTTGGGAATTCCGAACGGCGTGGCCTCGAAAACACCGCGTTCTTGCGCTTACAATGACACGTAACAAAAATCTTCGACAACACAGCACGAAATGGAAATATAACCGATTTTAACAGAATATCACTTGATCAGAAACGAACCGAGTTGGGATGATCACGTTGCACGAAACAAAGTTGGTTCTGAGTTGCGCGTCGTTACGACACACAGTAAGAGAAAAACGGAAAACAGAATAAAAAAACTCCAAGCCGCCGAAAAAAGCACGAGATCGAATCAGGTATAAATATCACTCACAATCACTGTAACGACGAGCGACCACGAGGCGGGGAGTGATTATTACCGATGGTTCGAAAAAATGACAGATTACACCTCGACACGTCGCGGCGTTCACGTTGGAGGATGCGAAACGACTGACCGGCGAGCAAGCGTTCGAACATCCAACTCGCCCGCAGGGGGAAGCAGCGGCTCGTCCACGAGCGAGAGGCCGGTATGGCGTGGCTTCGAAAACACAGCGTTCTCGCGTACACAAAGGCAGAGAATAAAAATTGACAGAAACGCTGTATAACGTGTCACCGATTGAGGATTTCAAAACAAACACAAAGCAACACGACGCGTAAATATTAATAACGCACGGAATAGAATTAATAATAGGCTTTCCGAAAGATGGGATGAATAAATTTGGAAAAGTTTAGAAAATGAGGAAAAATAAAACAATAGGTTGAATATTCTTACCTTCTTCTCCACAACAGGGAAAACTCCGACTCGGCGCGTGGTTGATGCGAAACGAATAACCGGTGAGCGTTCAAATTTCGAACTCTCACGTCAAGGGATGCGGCGGCTGCACGGCGGTTGAGAACCGAGAACGGCGAGACTCTGAAACCATCGCGTTCTCGCGTACGCACAGGCAAAGATTTAAAATTTACAATGATACCGATCAAGAATTAAAGGACATACACAAACGCAAAACAATATGAGGCGGCAATATTGATCATGCACGGAATAGAATTAATGTAAGCTTTAAAAAAGAAAGGATGAATAAAATTGAAAATATTTTATAAATGATGAAAAGTGAAACAATAAGTTACCGATTAAGTATTGCAGTACAAAAACACAGAAAGGATATCACGACGCGGAAATAATGATAACGCACGAAATAGAATTAATATTGTGCTCGAAAAGAAAATGCTTGAATAAGTTATAAAAAAATTTAGAAATAATAACAAGAAAACGATAGGTCGAAATATCATTGCCATCTTTACGAAAACACGAGAAACTTTGACTCTGCGCGTGGTTGACGAGAAACGAACGACCGGTAAAAGTTTGAATTTCGAACTCCCACGCTCAGGGATGCAGCGGCTGCACGGTGGTTGGAAACCGAGAACGGCGTGACTTCGAAAACACCGCGCTTTAGCGTTCGAAGAGGCAAAGATTTAAAATTCACAGAGACGCTGTACAATGTGGTACCGATCTAGAATTTCAGAACGTACACAAACGCAGAACAACACGAAGCGGGAATATTAATGACGCACGGAATAGAATTAATGTAAGCGTTGAAAAAAAAGGATGAATAAATTTGAAAATATTTAATAAATGATGAGAAGTGAAACAATAAGTTACCGATTGAGTATTGCAGGACAAAAATGAAGATAGGATATCACGACGCGGAAATAATGATAACGCACCGAATAGGATCAATATTGAGCGCAAAAAGGAATAGTTTAAAGAAGTTATGAAAAAATTTATATATGCTGAAAAGAGAACAATAAGTTGGAATATTATTACTATCATTTTAAAAACACGGAAACTCTGACTCTGCGCGTGGTTGACGAGAAACGAATATCCGGTAAACGTTCGAATTTCGAACTCCCACGCCGAGAGATGCAGCGGCTGCACGGCGGTTGAGATGCGAGAACGGCGTGACTTCGAAAACACCGCGTTTTCGCGTTCGCAGAGGCAAAGATTTAAAATTTACAGAGACACTGTACGATGTGGTACCGTTCGAGAATTTTAGAACGTACGCAAACGCAGAACAACACGAAGCGGGAATATTAATGACGCACGAAATAGAATTAATGTAGGCTTTAAAAAAAAAAGGATGAATAAATTTGAAAATATTTTACAAATGATGAAAAGTGAAACAATAAGTCACCGATCAAGTATTGCAGTACAAAAACACAGATAGGATATCACGACGCGGAAATAATGATAACGCACGGAATAGAATCAATATTGAGCTCGAACAGAAAAAGTTTGAATAAGTTATAAAAAAAATTTAGAAATAATATAAAGAAAACGATAGGTCGGAATATCATTACCATCTTCACGATAACACGAGAAACTTTGACTCTGCGCGTGGTTGACGAGAAACGAACGACCGGTAAACGTTTGAATTTCGAACTCCCACGCCGAGGGATGCAGCGGCTGCACAGCGGTTGGGAATTCCGAACGGCGTGGCCTCGAAAACACCGCGTTTTTGCGCTTACAATGACACGTGACGAAAATCTTCGACAACACAGCACGAAATGGAAATATAACCGATTTTAACAGAATATCACTTGATCAGAAAAGAACCGAGTTGGGATGATCACGCTGCACGAAACAAAGTTGGTTTTAAGTTCCGCGTAGTTACGACACACAGTAAGAGAAAAGCGGAAAACAGAATAAAAAAACTCCAAGCCGTCGAAAAAAGCACGAGATCGAATCAGGTATAAATATCACTCACAATCACTGTAACGACGAGCGACCACGAGGCGGGGAGTGATTATTACCGATGGTTCGAAAAAATGACAGATTACACCTCGACACGTCGCGGCGTTCACGTTGGAGGATGCGAAACGACTGACCGGCGAGCAAGCGTTCGAACATCCAACTCGCCCGCAGGGGGAAGCAGCGGCACGTCCACGAGCGAGGGGCCGGTATTGCGTGGCTTCGAAAACACAGCGTTCTCGCGTACACAAAGGCAGAGAATAAAAATTGACGAAAACGCTGTATAACGTGTTACCGATTGCGGATTTCAAAACAAACACAAAGCAACACGACGCGTAAATATTATGAACGCACGGAATAGAATTAATAATAAGCTTTCCGAAAGATGGGATTAATAAATTTGAAAAAGTTTAGAAAATGATGAAAGATAAAACAATAGGTTGAATATTCTTACCTTCTTCTCCACATCAGGAAAAACTCCGACTCGGGGCGTGGTTGATGCGAAACGAATAACCGGTGAGCGTTCGAATTTCGAACTCTCACGTCAAGGGATGCGGCGGCTGCACGGCGGTTGAGAACCGAGAACGGCGAGACTCTGAAACCATCGCGTTCTCGCGTACGCACAGGCAAAGATTTAAAATTTACAATGATACCGATCAAGAATTATAGGACATACACAAACGCAAAACAATATGAGGGGCAATATTGATCATGCACGGAATAGAATTAATGTAAGCTTTAAAAAAGAAAGGATGAATAAAATTGAAAATATTTTATAAATGATGAAAAGTGAAACAATCAGTTACCGATTAAGTATTGCAGTACAGAAACACAGAAGCGATATCACGACGCGGAAATAATGATAACGCACGAAATAGAATTAATATTGTGCTCGAAGAGAAAATGTTTGAATAAGTTATAAAAAAATTTAGAAATATTAACAAGAAAACGATAGGTCGAAATATCATTACCATCTTTACGAAAACACGAGAAACTTTGACTCTGCGCGTGGTTGACGAGAAACGAACGACCGGTAAACGTTTGAATTTCGAACTCCCACGCTGAGGGATGCAGCGGCTGCGGGGCGGTTGAGAACCAAGAACGGCGTGACTTCGAAAACACCGCGTTTTCGCGTACGCAGAGGCAAAGATTTCAAATCTACAAAGACGCTGTACAATGTGGTACCGATCAAGAATTTTCAAACATACTTAAACGCAGAACAACACGGAGCGGAAATATTAATGACGTACGGAATAGGATTGATATAAGCTTCAAAAAAAATTGAATGAATAAATTTGAAAATATTTTACAAATTATGAAAAGTGAAACAATAAGTTACCGATTGAGTATTGCAGGACAAAAACAAAGATAGGATATCACGACGCGGAAATAATGATAACGCACCGAATAGAATTGATATTGAGCGCAAAGAGGAATAGTTAGAAGAAGTTATGAAAACATTTATAAATGCTGAAAAGAGAACGATAAGTTGGAATATTATTACTATCTTTTCAAAAACACGAAAACTCTGACTCTGCGCGTGGTTGACGAGAAACGAATATCCGGTAAACGTTCGAATTTCGAACTCCCACGCCGAGGGATGCAGCGGCTGCACGGCGGTTGGGAACCGAGAACGGCGTGACTCCGAGAACACCGCGTTTTCGCGTTCGCAGAGGCAAAGTTTCAAAATTTACAGAGACGCTGTACAATGTGATACCGATCGAGAATTTTCAAACATACACGAACGCAGAACAACACGAAGCGGGAATATTTATGACGTACGGAATAGAATTGATATAAGCTTAAAAAAAAATTGAATGAATAAATTCGAGAATATTTTATAAATTATGAAAAGTGAAACAATAAGTTACCGATTAGGTATTGCAGGACAAAAACAAAGATAGGATATCACGACGCGGAAATAATAATAACGCACGGAATAGAATTAATATTAAGCTCGAAGAGAAATAGTTTGAATAAGTTATGAAAAAATTGATGAATTATAGAAAGAAAACAATAGGTTGGAATTTTATGACCATCTTCTCAAAGACACAAGAAACTCTGACTCCGCGCGTGGTTGACCAGAAACGAATATCCGGTACGAATAACGGTAAACGTTCGAATTTCGAACTTCTACGCCCAGGGATGCAGCGGCTGCGGGGCGGTTGAGAACCAAGAACGGCGTGACTTCGAAAACACCGCGTTTGCGCGATCGCAGAGGCAAGGATTCAAAATTTACATAGACGCTGTACAATGTGGTACCGATCGAGAATTCTAGAACGTACACAAACGCAGAAGAACAAGAAGCGGGAATAATAATAACGCAGGGAATAGAATTAATATGAGCTTCAAAAAAAATAGGATGAATAGTTTAGAAAATATTTTGTAAAAGATGAAAAGTGAAACAATATGTAACCGATCGAGTATTGCAGGACAAAAACTAAGATAGGATATCACGACGCGGAAATAATGATAACGCACGGAATAGAATAAATATTAAGCTCGAAGAGAAAAAGTTTGAATAAGTTATAAAAGAATTTAGAAATAATGAAAAGAAAACAATAGGTCGAAATATCATTACCATCTTTTCGCAAGCACGAGAAACTCCAACTCTGCGCGTGATTGACGAGAAACGAATATCCGGTGAACGTTCGAATTTCGAACTACCACGCCGAGGGATGCGGCGGCTGCACGGCGGTTGAGAACCGAGAACGGCGTGACTCCGAAAACACCGCGTTTTCGCGTTCGCAGAGGCAAAGATTTAAAATTTACAGAGACACTGTACGATGTGGTACCGTTCGAGAGTTTTAGAACGTACGCAAACGCAGAACAACACGAAGCGGGAATAATAATGTCGCACGGAATAGAATTAATATAAGCTTCAAAAAACATGGTATGAAGATATTTGAAAATATTTTATAAAAGATAAAAAATGAAACAATAAGTTACCGATTGAGTATTGCAGGACAAAAACAAAGATAGGATATCACGACGCGGATATAATGATAACGCACCGAATAGTATTAATATGGAGCTCGAAGAGAAATAGTTCGAATAAGTTTTGAAAAAATTTATGAATGATCGAAAGAAAACAATAGGTTGAATATTTATGACCATCTTTTCGAAAACACAAGAAACTCAGACTCTGCGCGTGGTTGACGAGAAACGAATATCCGGTAAACGTTCGAATTTCGAACTCCCACGCTGAGGGATGCAGCGGCTGCACGGCGGTTGAGAACCGAGAACGGCGTGACTTCGAAAACACCGCGTTTTCGCGTTCGCAGAGGCAAAGATTCAAAATTTACAGAGACGCTGTACAATGTGGTACCGATCGAGAATTTTAGAACGCACACAAACGCAGAACAACACGAAGCGGGAATATTAATGACGCACGGAATAGAATTGATGTGAGCTTTAAAAAAAAAGGATGAATAAATTTGAAAATATTTCATAAATGATGAAAAGTGAAACAATAAGTTACCGATTAAGTATTGCAGTACAAAAACACAGATAGGATATCACGACGCGGAAATAATGATAACGCACGGAATAGAATCAATATTGAGCTCGAAGAGAAAAAGTTTGAATAAGTTATAAAAAAATTTAGAAATAATAAAAAGAAAACGATAGGTCGAAATATCATTACCATCTTTACGAAAACACGAGGAACTTCGACTCTGCGCGTGGTTGACGAGAAACGAACGACCGGTAAACGTTTGAATTTCGAACTCCCACGCCGAGGGATGCAGCGGCTGCACGGCGGTTGACAACCCAGAACGGCGTGACTTCGAAAACACCGCGATTTCGCGTACGCAGAGGCAAAGATTTGAAATCTACAAAGACGCTGTACAATGTGGTACCGATTGAGAGTTCTCGAACATACACAAACGCAGAACAACACGGAGCGGGAATATTAATGACGTGCGGAATGGGATTGATATAAGCTTCAAAAAAAATTGAATGAATAAATTTGAGAATATTTTATAAATTATGAAAAGTGAAACAATAAGTTACCGATTAGGTGTTGCAGGACAAAAACAAAGATAGGATATCACGACGCGGAAATAATAATTACGCACGGTATAAAATTAATATTAAGCTCGAAGAGAGATAGTTTGAATAAGTTATAAAAGAATTTAGAAATAATGAAAAGAAAACAATAGTTCGAAATATCATTACCATCTTTTCGCAAACACGAGAAACTCCGACTCTGCGCGTGGTCGACGAGAAACAAATATCCGGTAAACATTCGAATTTCGATTTCCCACGCCGAGGGATGCAGCGGCTGCACGGCGGTTGAGATACGAGAACGGCGTGACTTTGAAAACACCGCGTTTTCGCGTTTGCAGGGGCAAAGATTTAAAATTTACAGAGACACTGTACAATGTGGTACCGTTCGAGAATTTTAGAACGTACACAAACGCAGAACAACACGAAGCGGGAATAATAATGTCGCACGGAATAGAATTAATATGAGCTTAAAAAAAAACAGGATAAATAAATTTGAAAATATTTTATAAATGATGAAAAGTGAAACAATAAGTTACCGATTAAGTATTGCAGTACAAAAACACAGATAGGATATCACGACGCGGAAATAATGATAACGCACGAAATAGAATTAATATTGAGCTCGAAGAGAAAAAGTTTGAATAAGTAATAAAAAAATTTAGAAATAATAAAAAGAAAACGATAGGTCGAAATATCATTACCATCTTTACGAAAACACGAGAAACTTTGACTCTGCGCGTGGTTGACGAGAAACGAACGACCGGTAAACGTTTGAATTTTGAACTCCCACGCCGAGGGATGCAGCGGCTGCACAGCGGTTGGGAATTCCGAACGGCGTGACCTTGAAAACACCGCGTTCTCGCGTACACAAAGGCAGAGAATAAAAATTGACAAAAACGCTGTATAACGTGTTACCGATTGAGGATTTTAAAACAAACACAAACACAAAGCAAAACGACGCGGAAATATCAATAACGCACGAAATAGAATTAATAATAAGCTTTCGGAAAGATGGGATGAATAAATTTGAAAAAGTTTAATAAATGATGAAAAATAAAACAATAGGTTGAATATTCTTACCTTCTTCTCCACAACACGGAAAACTCCGACTCGGCGCGTGGTTGATGCGAAACGAATAACCGGTAAGCGTTCGAATTTCGAACTCTCACGTCAAGGGATGCGGCGGCTGCACGGCGGTTGAGATCCGAGAACGGCGAGACTCTGAAACCACCGCGTTCTCGCGTACGCACAGGCAAAGATTTAAAATTTACAATGATACCGATCAAGAATTATAGGACATACACGAACGCAAAACAATACGAAGCGGCAATATCGATCATGCACGGAATAGAATTGATATTGAGCTCAAAGAAATAAAGGACGAATGAATTAAGAAAAAAAAATTTCAAATGATAAAGAGAAAATCAATGAGTTGAAATATTATTACCATCATTTCAAAAACACGAGAAACCCTGACTTTGCGCGTGGTTGACGAGAAACTATTATCCGGTAAAAGTTCGAATTTCGAACTCCCACGCCGAGGGATGCAGCGGCTGCACGGCGGTGGGGAACCGAGAACGGCGTGACTTCGAAAACACCGCGTTTTCGCGTTCGCAGAGGCAAAGATTTAAAATTTACAGAGACGCTGTACAATGTGGTACCGATCGAGAATTATAGAACGTACACAAACGCAGAACAACACGAAGCGGGAATATTAATGACGCACGGAATAGAATTAATATAAGCTTTAAAAAAAAAAGGATGAATAAATTAGAAAATATTTTGTAAAAGATGCAAAGTGGAACAATAAGTAACCGATGGAGTATTGCAGGACAAAAACTAGGATAGGATATCACGACACGAGAATAATGATAATGCACGGAATAGAATTAATATCAAGCTCGAAGAGAAAAAGTTTGAATAAGTTATGAAAGAATTTAGAAATGATAAAGAGACAACAATAGGTCGAAATATCATTACCGTCTTTTCGAACACACGAGAAACTCCGACTCTGCGCGTGGTTGACGAGAAACAAATATCCGGTAAACGTTCGAATTTCGAACTCCCACGCCGAGGGATGCAGCGGCTGCACGGCGGTTGAGATACGAGAACGGCGTGACTTTGAAAACACCGCGTTTCCGCGTTCGCAGGGGCAAAGATCTAAAATTTACAAAGACACTGTACAATGTGGTACCGTTTGAGAATTTTAGAACGTACACAAACGCAGAACAACACGAAGCGGGAATATTAATGTCGCACGGAATAGAATTAATATAAGCTTAGAAAAAAAAGGATGAATGAATTTGAAAATATTTCATAAATGATGAAAAGTGAAACAATAAGTTACCGATTAAGTATTGCAATACACGAACACAGATAGGATATCACGACGCGGGAATAATGATAACGCACGGAATAGAATTAATGTAAGCTTCAAAAAAAAATGGTATTAAAAAATTTGAAAATATTTTATAAATGATGAAAAATGAAACAATAAGTTACCGGATGAGTATTGCAGGACAAAAACAAAGATAGGATATCACGACGCGGAAATAATGATAACGCACCGAATAGAATTAATATTGAGCGCAAAGAGGGATAGTTTAAAGACGTTATGAAAAAATTTATAAATGCTGAAAAGAGAACAATAAGTTGGAATATTATTACTATCTTTTCAAAAACACGAAAACTCTGACTCTGCGCGTGGTTGACGAGAAACGAATATCCGGTAAACGTTCGAATTTCGAACTCCCACGCTGAGGGATGCAGCGGCTGCACGGCGGTTGGGAACCGAGAACGGCGTGACTTCGAAAACACCGCGCTTTGGAGTTCGCAGAGGCAAAGATTCAAAATTTACAGAGACGCTGTACAATGTGGTACCGATCGAGAATTTTAGAACGTACACAAACGCAGAACAACACGAAGCGGGAATATTAATGACGCACGGAATAAAATAATTATAAGCTTCGAAAAAAAAAGGGATAAAAAAATTTGAAAATATTTCATAAATGATGAAAAATAAAACAATAAGTTACCGATTGGGTATTGCAGGACAAAAACAAAGATAGGATATCACGACGCGGAAATAATGATAACGCACGGAATAGAATTGATAGTGAGCTCAAAGAGACAAAGTTTGAATAAGTTATAAAAAAATGTAGAAATAATAAAAATAGAACAATAGGTCGAAATATCATTACCATCATTTTGAAAACACGAGAAACCCTGACTCTGCGCGTGGTTGACGAAAGACTGATATCCGGCGAACGTTCGAATTTTGAACTCCCACGCCGAGGGATGCAGCGGCTGCACGGCGGTTGACAACCCAGAACGGCGTGACTTCGAAAACACCGCGTTTTTGCGTACGCAGAGGCAAAGATCTCAAATCTACAAAGACGCTGTACAATGTGGTACCGATCGAGAATTCTCAATCATACACAAACGCAGAACAACACGAAGCGTGAATATTAATGACGTACGGAATAGGATTGATATAAGCTTCAAAAAAAATTAAATCAATAAATTTGAGAATATTTTACAAATTATGAAAAGTGTAACAATAAGTTACCGATTAGGTATTGCAGGACAAAAACAAAGATAGGATATCACGACGCGGAAATAATAATAACGCACGGGATAGAATTAATATTAAGCTCGAAGAGAGATAGTTTGAATAAGTTATGAAAAAATTTATGAATGATAGAAAGAAAAGAATAGGTTGGAATTTTATGACCATCTTCTCAAAAACACAAGAAACTCTGACTCTGCGCGTGGTTGACCGGAAACGAATATCCGGTTAACGTTCGAATTTCGAACTTCTACGCCAAGGGATGCAGCGGCAGCGGGGCGGTTGAGAACCAAGAACGGCGTGACTTCGAAAACACCGCGTTTGCACGATCGCAGAGGCAAAGATTTGAAATCTACAAAGACGCTGTACAATGTGGTACCGATCGAGAATTTTCAAACATACACAAACGCAGAACAACACGAAGCGGGAATATTAATGACGTTCGGAATAGAATTGATATGAGCTTTAAAAAAAATAGGATGAATAAATTAGAAAATATTTTATGAAAGATGAAAAGTAAAACAATAAGTAACCGATCGAGTATTGCAGGACTAAAACTAAGATAGGATATCACGACGCGGAAATAATGATAACGCACGGAATAGAATTAATATCAAGCTCGAAGAGAATATGTTTGAATACGTTATAAAAGAATTTAGAAATAATAAAAAGAGAACAATAGGTCGAAATATCATTACCATCTTTTTGCAAACACGAGAAACTCCGGCTCTGCGCGTGGTTGACGAGAAACAAATATCCGGCAAACGTTCGAATTTCGAACTCCCACGCCGAGGGATGCAGCGCCTTCACGGCGGTTGAGAACCGAGAACGGCGTGACTTCAAAAACACCGCGCTTTAGCGTTCGAAGGGGCAATGATTTAAAATTTACAGAGACGCTGTACAATGTGGTACCGATCGAGAATTTTAGAACGCACACAAACGAAGAACAACACGAAGCGGGAATATTCATGACGTACGGAATAGAATTAATATAAGCTTCAAAAAGAAAAATTGGGATAAAAAAATTTGAAAATATTTTATAAATGATGAAAAATAAAACAATAAGTTACCAATTGAGTAGAGCAGGACAAAAACGAAGATAGGATATCACGACGCGGAAATAATGATAACGCACGGAATAGAATAATTAGTAAGCTCGATGAGACAAAGTTGAAATAAGTTATAAAAAAATTTAGAAATAATAAAAAGAGAACAATAGGTCGAAATATCATTACCATCATTTTGAAAACACGAGAAACCCTGACTCTGCGCGTGGTTGACGAGAGACTGATATCCGGTGAACGTTCGAATTTCGAACTCCCACGCCGAGGGATGCAGCGGCTGCACGGCGGTTGACAACCCAGAACGGCGTGACTTCGAAAACACCGCGTTTTCGCGTACGCAGAGGCAAAGATTTCAAATCTACAAAGACGCTGTACAATGTGGTACCGATCGAGAATTTTCGAACATACACGAACGCAGAACAACACGAAGCGGGAATATTAATGACGTACGGAATAGAATTGATATAAGCTTGAAAAAAAATTGAATGAATAAATTCGAGAATATTTTATAAATTATGAAAAGTGAAACAATAAGTTACTGATTAAGTATTGCAGGACAAAAACAAAGATAGGATATCACGACGCGGAAATAATAATAACGCACGGAATAGAATTAATATTAAGCTCGAAGAGGAATAGTTTGAATAAGTTATGAAAAAATTTATGAATGATAGAAAGAAAACAATAGGTTGGAATTTTATGACCATCTTCTCAAAAACACAACAAACTCTGACTCCGCGCGTGGTTGACCAGAAACGAATATCCGGTACGAATAACGGTAAACGTTCGAATTTCGAACTTCTACGCCAAGGGATGCAGCGGCTGCGGGGCGGTTGAGAACCAAGAACGGCGTGACTTCGAAAACACCGCGTTTGCGCGATCGCAGAGGCAAAGATTCAAAATTTACATAGACGCTGTACAATGTGGTACCGATCGAGAATTTTAGAACGTACACAAACGCAGAACAACAAGAAGCGGGAATAATAATAACGCAGGGAATAGAATTAATATGAGCTTCAAAAAAAATAGGATGAATAGTTGAGAAAATATTTTGTAAAAGATGAAAAGTGAAACAATATGTAACCGATCGAGTATTGCAGGACAAAAACTAGGATAGGATATCACGACGCGAAAATAATGATAACGCACGGAATAGAATTAATATTAAGCTCGAAGAGAAAAAGTTTGAATGAGTTACAAAATAATTTAGAAATAATAAAAAGAAAACAATAGGTCGAAATATCATTACCATCTTTTCGCAAACACGAGAAACTCCGACTCTGCGCGTGGTTGACGAAAAACAAATATCCGGTGAACGTTCGAATTTCGAACTCCCACGCCGAGGGATGCAGCGGCTGCGCGGCGGTTGAGATACGAGAACGGCGTGACTTTGAAAACACCGCGTTTTCGCATTCGCAGAGGCAAAGATTTAAAATTTACAGGAACACTGTACAATGTGGTACCGTTCGAGAATTTTAGAACGTACACAAACGCAGAACAACACGAAGCGGGAATATTAATGTCGCACGGAATATAATTAATATAAGCTTCGAAAAAAAATGGGATAAAGAAATTTGAAAATATTTTATAAATGATGAAAAATAAAACAATAAGTTACCGATTGAGTATTGCAGGACGAAAACAAAGATAGGATATCACGACGCGGAAATAATGATAACGCACCGAATAGAATTGATATTGAGCGCAAAGAGGAATAGTTAGAAGAAGTTATGAAAACATTTATAAATGCTGAAAAGAGAACGATAAGTTGTAATATTATTACTATCTTTTTAAAAACACGAAAACTCTGACTCTGCGCGTGGTTGACGAGAAACGAATATCCGGTAAACGTTCGAATTTCGAACTCCCACGCCGAGGGATGCAGCGGCTGCACGGCGGTTGAGAACCGAGAACGGCGTGACTTCGGAAACACCGCGTTTTCGAGTTCGCAGAGGCAAAGATTCAGAATTTACAGAGACGCTGTACAATGTGGTACCGATCGAGAATTCATAAACGTACACAAACGCTGAACAACACGAACCGGGAATATTAATGACGTACGGAATAGGATTGATATAAGCTTCAAAAAAAAATTGAATCAATGAAATTGAGAATATTTTACAAACTATGAAAAGTGAAACAATAAGTCACCGATTAGGTATTGCAGGACAAAAACAAAGA
Source organism: Diprion similis (assembly GCF_021155765.1). Taxonomy (NCBI): domain Eukaryota; kingdom Metazoa; phylum Arthropoda; class Insecta; order Hymenoptera; family Diprionidae; genus Diprion; species Diprion similis. The sequence continues at coordinate 9,890,143 of NC_060113.1, read as the reverse complement.
TAGAATATCACGACGCGGAAATAATAATAACGCACGGAATAGAAGTAATAATAAGCTTTCAGAAAGATGGGATGAATTATTTTGAAAAAGTTTAATGAATGATGAAAAATGAAACAATAGGTTGAATATTCTTACCTTCTTCTCCACAACACGGAGAACTCCGACTCGGCGCGTGGTTGATGTGAAACGAATAACCGGTAAGCGTTCGAAATTCGAACTCTCACGTCAAGGGTAGCGGCGGCTGCACGGCGGTTGAGAACCGAGAACGGCGAGTCTCTGAAACCACCGCGTTCTCGCGTACGCAGAGGCAAAGCTTTAAAATTTACATAGACGCTGTACAATGTGGTACCGATTGAGAATTTTAGAACGTACACAAACGCAAAACAACACGAAGCGGGAATATTAATGACGCACGGAATAGAATTAATATAAGCTTGAAAAAAATAGGATGAATAAATTTGAAAATATCTTATAAATGATGAAAAGTGAAACAATAAGTTACCGAACAAGTATTGCAGGACAAGAACAAAGATAGGATATCACGACGCGGAAATAATGATAACGCACGGAATAGAATCAATATTGAGCTCGGAGAGAAAAAGTTTGAATAAGTGATAAAAAAATATAGAAATGATAAAAAGAAAACGATAGGTCGAAATATCATTACCATCATTACGATAACACGAGAAACTTTGACTCTGCGCGTGGTTGACGAGAAACGAACGACCGGTAAACGTTTGAATTTTGAACTCCCACGCCGAGGGATGCAGCGGCTGCACGGCGGTTGACGACCCAGAACGGCGTGACTTCGAAAACACCGCGTTTTCGCGTACGCAGAGGCAGAGATTTCAAATCTACAAAGACGCTGTACAATGTGGTACCGATCGAGAATTTTCAAACATACACAAACGCAGAACAACACGAAGCGGGAATATTAATGACGTACGGAATAGAATTGATATAAGCTTCAAAAAAAATTGAATGAATAAATTCGAGAATATTTTATGAATTATGAAAAGTGAAACAATTAGTTACCGATTAGATATTGCAGGACAAAAACAAAGATAGGATATCACGACGCGGAAATAATAATAACGCACGGAATAAAATTAATATTAAGCTCGAAGAGAAATAGTTTGAATAAGTTATGAAAAAATTTATGAATGATAGAAAGAAAACAATAGGTTGGAATTTTATGACCATCTTCTCAAAAACACAAGAAACTCTGACTCCGCGCGTGGTTGACCAGAAACGAATATCCGGTAAACGTTCGAATTTCGAACTTCTACGCCTAGGGATGGAACGGCTGCGGGGCGGTTGAGAACTATGAACGGCGTGACTTCGAAAACACCGCGTTTGCGCGATCGCAGAGGCAAAAATTTAAAATTTACATAGACGCTGTACAATGTGGTACCGATTGAGAATTTTAGAACGTACACAAACGCAAAACAACACGAAGCGGAAATATTAATGACAAACGGAATAGAATTAATATAAGCTTAAAAAAAAAATGGATAAAAAAATTTAAAAATATTTTATAAATGATGAAAAATAAAACGATAAGTTACCGATTGAGTATTGCAGGACAAAAACAAAGACAGGATATCACGACGCGGAAATAATAATAACGCACGGAATAGAATTAATACTAAGCTCGAAGAGACAAAGTTTGAACAAGTTATGAGAAATTTAGGAATAATACAAGAAGAAGAATGGGTCGAAATATCATTACCATCATTTTGAAAACACGAGAAACCCTGACTCTGCGCGTGGTTGACGAGAGACTGATATCCGGTAAAAGTTCGAATTTCGAACTCCCACGCCGAGGGATGCAGCGGCTGCGGGGCGGTTGAGAACCAAGAACGGCGTGACTTCGAAAACACCGCGTTTGCGCGATCGCAGAGGCAAAGATTTAAAATTCACATAGACGCTGTACAATGTGGTACCGATCGAGAATTATAGAACGTACACAAACGCAGAACAACACGAAGCGGGAATATTATTGTCGCACGGAATAGAATTAATATGAGCTTCAAAAAAAAAATGGGATAAAGAAATTTGAAAATATTTTATAAATAATGAAAAATAAAACAATAAGTTACCGATTGAGTATTGCAGGACAAAAACAAAGATAGGATATCACGACGCGGAAATAATGATAACGCACCGAATAGAATTAATATTGAGCGCAAAGAGGAATAGTTTAAAGAAGTTATGAAAAAATTCATCAATGCTGAAAAGAGAACAATAAGTCGGAATATCATTACTATCTTTTCAAAAACACGGAAACTCGGACTCTGCGCGTGGTTGACGAGAAACGAATATCCGGTAAACGTTCGAATTTCGAACTCCCACGCCGAGAGATGCAGCGGCTGCACGGCGGTCGAGAACCGAGAACGGCGTGACTCCGAAAACACCGCGTTTTCGCGTTCGCAGAGGCAAAGTTTCAAAATTTACAGAGACGCTGTACAATGTGGTACCGATCGAGAATCCTAGAACGTACACAAACGCAGAACAACACGAAGCGGGAATATTAATGACGCACGGAATAGAATTAATGTAAGCTTTATAAAAAAAGGATGAATAAATTTGAAAATATTTTAGAAAAGATGAAAAGTACAATAATAAGCTACCGATTGAGTATTGCAGGACAAAAACAAAGATAGGATATCACGACGCGGAAATAATGATAACGCACAAAATAGAATTAATAGTAAGCGCGAAGAGACAGAGTTTGAATAGGTTATGAAAAAATTTTAAAATAATAAAAACAGAACAATAGGTCGAAATATCATTACCATCATTTTGAAAACACGAGAAACCCTGACTCTGCGCGTGGTTGACGAGAGACTGATACCCGGTGAACGTTCGAATTTCGAGCTCCTACGCCGAGGGATGCAGCGGCTGCACGGCGGTTGACAACCCAGAACGGCGTGACTTCGAAAACACCGCGTTTTCGCGTACGCAGAGGCAAAGATTTCAAATCTACAAAGACGCTGTACAATGTGGTACCGATCGAGAATTTTCAAACATACACAAACAAAACAACACGAAGCGGGAATATTAATGTCGCACGGAATAGGATTAATATAAGCTTAGAAAAAAAAAGGATGAATAAATTTGAAAATATTTCATAAATGATGAAAAGTGAAACAATAAGTTACCGATTAAGTATTGCAGTACAAGAACACAGATAGGATATCTCGACGCGGAAATAATGATAACGCACGGAATAGAATTAATGTGAGCTTCAAAAAAAAATGGTATTATAAAATTTGAAAATATTTTATAAATGATGAAAAATAAAACAATAAGTTACCGAATGAGTATTGCAGGACAAAAACAAAGATAGGATATCACGACGCGGAAATAATGATAACGCACCGAATAGAATTAATTTTGAGCGCAAAGAGGGATAGTTTAAAGAAGTTATGAAAAAATTTATAAATGCTGAAAAGAGAACAATAAGTTGGAATATTATTACTATCTTTTTAAAAACACGGAAACTCTGACTCTGCGCGTGGTTGACGAGAAACGAATATCCGGTAAACGTTCGAATTTCGAACTCCCACGCTGAGGGATGCAGCGGCTGCACGGCGGTTGGGAACCGAGAACGGCGTGACTTCGAAAACACCGTGCTTTGGAGTTCGCAGAGGCAAAGATTTAAAATTTACAGAGACGCTGTACAATGTGGTACCGATCGAGAATTTTAGAACGTACACAAACGCAGAACAACACGAAGCGGGAATATTAATGACGCACGGAATAGAATTATTATAAGCGTCAAAAAAAAAAGGGATAAAAAAATTTGAAAATATTTCATAAATGATGAAAAATAAAACAATAAGTTACCGATTGAGTATTGCAGAACAAAAACAAAGATAGGATATCACGACGCGGAAATAATGATAACGCACGGAATAGAATTGATAGTGAGCTCAAAGAGACAAAGTTTGAATAAGTTATAAAAAAATGTAGAAATAATAAAAATAGAACAATAGGTCGAAATATCATTACCATCATTTTGAAAACACGAGAAACCCTGACTCCGCGCGTGGTTGACGAGAGACTGATATCCAGCGAACGTTCGAATTTTGAACTCCCACGCCGAGGGATGCAGCGGCTGCGGGGCGGTTGAGAACCAAGAACGGCGTGACTTCGAAAACACCGCGTTTGCGCGATCGCAGAGGCAAAGATTTAAAATTTACATAGACGCTGTACAATGTGGTACCGATCGAGAATTTCAGAACGTACACAAACGCAGAACAACACGAAGCAGGAATATTATCGTCGCACGGAATAGAATTAATATGAGCATCAAAAAAAAAATGGGATAAAGAAATTTGAAAATATTTTATAAATGATGAAAAATAAAACAATAAGTTACCGATTGAGTATTGCAGGACAAAAACAAAGATAGGATATCACGACGCGGAAATAATGATAACGCACCGAATAGAATTAATATTGAGCGCAAAGAGGAATAGTTTAAAGAAATTATGAAAAAATTCATAAATGCTGAAAAGAGAACAATAAGTCGGAATATCATTACTATCTTTTCAAAAACACGGAAACTCGGACTCTGCGCGTGGTTGACGAGAAACGAATATCCGGTAAACGTTCGAATTTCGAACTCCCACGTCGAGAGATGCAGCGGCTGCACGGCGGTTGAGAACCGAGAACGGCGTGACTCCGAAAACACCGCGTTTTCGCGTCCGCAGAGGCAGAGTTTCAAAATTTACAGAGACGCTGTACAATGTGGTACCAATCGAGAATTTTAGAACGTACACAAACGCAGAACAACACGAAGCGGGAATATTAATGACGCACGGAATAGAATTAATGTAAGCTTCATAAAAAAAGGATGAATAAATTTGAAAATATTTTAGAAAAGATGAAAAGTACAACATCAAGCTACCGATTGAGTATTGCAGGACAAAAACAAAAATAGGATATCACGACGCGGAAATAATGATAACGCACGGAATAGAATTAATAGTAAGCTTGAAGAGACAAAGTTTGAATAAGTTATGAAAAAATTGAGAAATAATAAAAAGAGAACGATAGGTCGAGATATCATTACCATCATTTTGAAAACACGAGAAACCCTGACTCTGCGCGTGGTCGACGAGAGACTGATATCCGGTATACGACCGAATTTCGAACTCCCACGCCGAGGGATGCAGCGGCTGCACGGCGGTTGACAACCCGGAACGGCGTGACTTCGGAAACACCGCGTTTTCGCGTTCGCAGAGGCAGAGATTCAAAATTTCCAGAGACGCTGTACAATGTGGTACCGATCAAGAATTTTAGAACGTACACAAACGTAGAACAACACGAAGCGGGAATATTAATGACGCACGGAATAGAATTGATGTGAGCTTTAAAAAAAAAGGATAAATAAATTTGAAAATATTTCATAAATGATGAAAAGTGAAACAATAAGTTACCGATTAAGTATTGCAGTACAAAAACACAGATAGGATATCACGACGCGGAAATAATGATAACGCACGGAATAGAATCAATATTGAGCTCGAAGAGAAAAAGTTTGAATAAGTTATAAAAAAATTTAGAAATAATAAAAAGAAAACAATAGGTCGAAATATCATAACATCTTTTCGCAAACACGAGAAACTCCGACTCTGCGTGTGGTTGACGAGAAACGAACGACCGGTAAACGTTTGAATTCAGAACTTCCACGCTGAGGGATGCAGCGGCTGCACGGCGGTTGGAAACCGAGAACGGCGTGACTTCGAAAACACCGCGCGTTCGCGTTCGCAGAGGGGCAGATTTGAAATTTACAGAGACGCTGTACAATGTGGTACCGATCGAGAATTTTTGAACGTACACAAACGCAGAACAACACGAAGCGGGAATATTAATGTCGCACGGAATAGAATTAATATAAGCTTCAAAAAAAAATGGGATAAAGTAATTTGAAAATATTTTATGAATGATGAAAAATGAAACAATAAGTTACCGATTGAGTATTGCAGGACAAAAACAAAGATAGGATATCACGACGGGGAAATAATGATAACGGACCGAATAGAATTGATATTGAGCGCAAAGAGGAATAGTTAGAAGAAGTTATGAAAACATTTATAAATGCTGAAAAGAGAACGATAAGTTGGAATATTATTACTATCTTTTTGAAAACACGGAAACTCTGACTCTGCGCGTGGTTGACGAGAAACGAATATCCGGTAAACGTTCGAATTTCGAACTCCCACGCCGAGGGATGCAGCGGCTGCACGGCGGTTGACAACCCAGAACGACGTGACTTCGGAAACACCGCGTTTTCGCGTTCGCAGAGGCAACCATTCAAAATTTACAGAGACGCTGTACAATGTGGTACCGATCGAGAATTTTAGAACGTACACAAACGCAGAACAACACAAAGCGGGAATATTAATGACGCACGGAATAGAATTAGTGTAAGCTTTATAAAAAAAGGATGAATAAATTTGAAAATATTTTATGAAAGATGAAAAGTAAAACAATAAGTAACCGATTAAGTATTGCAGTACAAAAACACAGATAGGATATCACGACGCGGAAATAATAATAACGCACGGAATAGAATTAATTGTAAGCTCGAAGAGACAAAGTTTAAATGAGTTATAAAAAAATTTAGAAATAATGAAAAGGAAACAATAGGTCGAAATATCAGTACCATCATTTTGAAAACACGAGAAACCCTGACTCTGCGCGTGGTTGACGAGAGACTGATATCCGGTGAACGTTCGAATTTCGAACTCCTACGCCGAGGGATGCAGCGGCTGCACGGCGGTTGACAACCCAGAACGGCGTGACTTCGAAAACACCGCGTTTTCGCGTACGCAGAGGCAAAGATTTCAAATCTACAAAGACGCTGTACAATGTGGTACCGATCGAGAAATTTCAAACACACACAAACAAAACAACACGAAGCAGGAATATTAATGACGTACGGAATAGGATTGATATGAGCTTCAAAAAAATTGAATGAATAAATTTGAGAATATTTTATAAATTATAAATAGTGAAACAATAAGTTACCGATTAGGTATTGCAGGACAAAAACGAAGATAGGATATCACGACGCGTAAATAATAGTTACGCACGGAATAAAATTAATATTAAGCTCGAAGAGAAATAGTTTGAATAAGTTATGAAAAAATTTATGAATGATAGAAACAAAACAATAGGTTGAATTTTTATGACCATCTTCTCAAAAAGTCAAGAAACTCTGACTCTGCGCGTGGTTGACCAGGAACGAATATCCGGTCAACGTTCGAATTTCGAACTTCCACGCCAAGGGATGCAGCGGCTGCGGGGCGGTTGAGAACCAAGAACGGCGTGACCTCGAAAACACCGCGTTTGCGCGATCGCAGAGGCAAAGATTCAAAATTTACAGAGACGCTGTACAATGTGGTACCGATCGAGGATTTTAGAACGTACACAAACGCAGAACAACACGAAGCGGGAATATTAATGACGCACGGAATAGAATTAATATGAGCAAAAAAAAAAAAATGGGATAAAAAAATTTGAAAATATTGTATAAATGATGAGATATAAAACAAGGAGTTACCGATTGAGTATTGCAGGACAAAAACAAAGATAGGATATCACGATGCGATAATAATGATAACGCACGGAATAGAATTAATAGTAAGCTCGGAGAGACGAAGTTGAAACAAGTGATAAAAAAATTTAAAAACAATGAAACTAGAACAATAGGTCGAAATATCACTACCATCATTCTGAAAACACGAGAAACCCTGACTCCGCGCGTGGTTGACGAGACTGATATCCGGTGAACGTTCGAATTTCGAACTCCCACGCCGAGGGATTCAGCGGCTGCACGGCGGTTGACAACCCGGAACGGCGTGACTTCGAAAACACCGCGTTTTCGCGTACGCAGAGGCAAAGATTTCAAATCTACAAAGACGCTGTACAATGTGGTACCGATCGAGAATTTAAACATACACAAACGCAGAACAACACAGAGAGGGAAGATTAATGACGTACGGAATAGGATTGATATAAGCTTCAAAAAAAATTGAAGGAGAAAAATCGAAAATATTTTATAAATTATGAAAAGTGAAACAATAAGTTCACCGATTAGGTATTGCAGGACAGAAACAAAGATAGGATATCACGACGCGGAAATAATAATAACGCACGGAATAGAATTAATATTAAGCTCGAAGAGAAATAGTTTGAATAAGTTATGAAAAAATTTATGAATGATAGAAAGAAAACAATAGGTTGGAATTTTATGACCATCTTCTCAAAAACACAAGAAACTCTGACTCCGCGCGTGGTTGACCAGAAACAAATATCCGGTAAACGTTCGAATTTCGAACTTCTACGCCAAGGGATGCAACGGCTGCGGGGCGGTTGAGAACTATGAACGGCGTGTCTTCGAAAACACCGCGTTTGCGCGATCGCAGAGGCAAAAATTTAAAATTTACATAGACGCTGTACAATGTGGTACCGATTGAGAATTTTAGAACGTACACAAACGCAAAACAACAAGAAGCGGGAATAAGAATGACGCAGGGAATAGAATTAATATGAGCTTTAAAAAAAATAGGATGAATAAATTAGAAAATATTTTATAAAAGATAAAAAGTAAAACAATAAGTAACCGATCGAGTATTGCAGGACAAAAACTAAGATAGGATATCACGACGCGGAAATAATGATAACGCACGGAATAAAATTAATATTCAGCTCGCAGAGAAAATGTTTGAATACGTTATAAAAGAATTTAGGAATAATAAAAAGAGAACAATAGGTCGAAATATCATTACCATCTTTTCGCAAACACGAGAAACTCCGGCTCTGCGCGTGGTTGACGAGAAACACATATCCGGTAAACGTTCGAATTTCGAACTCCCACGCCGAGGGATGCAGCGGCTGCACGGCGGTTGGGAACCGAGAACGGCGTGACTCCGAGAACACCGCGTTTTCGCGTTCGCAAAGGCAAAGATTCAATATTTACAGAGACGCTGTACAATGTGGTACCGATCGAGAATTTTTAAACGTACACAAACGCAGAACAACACGAAGCGGAAATATTAATGACGCACGAAATAGAATTAATGTAGGCTTTAAAAAAAAGAATGAATAAATTTGAAAATATTTTACAAATGATGAAAAGTGAAACAATAAGTCACCGATTAAGTATTGCAGTACAAAAACACAGATAGGATATCACGACGCGGAAATAATGATAACGCACGGAATAGAATCAATATTGAGCTCGAACAGAAAAAGTTTGAATAAGTTATAAAAAAATTTAGAAATAATATAAAGAAAACGATAGGTCGGAATATCATTACCATCTTCACGATAACACGAGAAACTTTGACTCTGCGCGTGGTTAACGAGAAACGAACGACCGGTAAACGTTTGAATTTCGAACTCCCACGCCGAGGGATGCAGCGGCTGCACAGCGGTTGGGAATTCCGAACGGCGTGGCCTCGAAAACACCGCGTTTTTGCGCTTACAATGACACGTGACGAAAATCTTCGACAACACAGCACGAAATGGAAATATAACCGATTTCAACAGAATATCACTTGATCAGAAAAGAACCGAGTTGGGATGATCACGCTGCACGAAACAAAGTTGGTTTTAAGTTCCGCGTAGTTACGACACACAGTAAGAGAAAAGCGGAAAACAGAATAAAAAAACTCCAAGCCGTCGAAAAAAGCACGAGATCGAATCAGGTATAAATATCACTCACAATCACTGTAACGACGAGCGACCACGAGGCGGGGAGTGATTATTACCGATGGTTCGAAAAAATGACAGATTACACCTCGACACGTCGCGGCGTTCACGTTGGAGGATGCGAAACGACTGACCGGCGAGCAAGCGTTCGAACATCCAACTCGCCCGCAGGGGGAAGCAGCGGCACGTCCACGAGCGAGGGGCCGGTATGGCGTGGCTTCGAAAACACAGCGTTTTCGCGTACACAAAGGCAGAGAATAAAAATTGACGAAAACGCTGTATAACGTGTTACCGATTGCGGATTTCAAAACAAACACAAAGCAACACGACGCGTAAATATTATTAACGCACGGAATAGAATTAATAATAAGCTTTCCGAAAGATGGGATGAATAAATTTGAAAAAGTTTAGAAAATGATGAAAAATAAAACAATAGGTTGAATATTCTTACCTTCTTCTCCACAACAGGGAAAACTCCGACTCGGCGCGTGGTTGATGCGAAACGAATAACCGGTGAGCGTTCGAATTTCGAACTCTCACGTCAAGGGATGCGGCGGCTGCACGGCGGTTGAGAACCGAGAACGGCGAGACTCTGAAACCATCGCGTTCTCGCGTACGCACAGGCAAAGATTCAAAATTTACAATGATACCGATCAAGAATTATAGGACATACACAAACGCAAAACAATATGAGGCGGCAATATTGATCATGCACGGAATAGAATTAATGTAAGCTTTAAAAAAGAAAGGATGAATAAAATTGAAAATATTTTATAAATGATGAAAAGTAAAACAATAAGTTACCGATTAAGTATTGCAGTACAGAAACACAGAAGGGATATCACGACGCGGAAATAATGATAACGCACGAAATAGAATTAATATTGTGCTCGAAGAAAAAATGTTTGAATAAGTTATAAAAAAATTTAGAAATATTAACAAGAAAACGATAGGTCGAAATATCATTACCATCTTTACGAAAACACGAGAAACTTTGACTCTGCGCAAGGTTGACGAGAAACGAACGACCGGTAAACGTTTGAATTTCGAACTCCCACGCTGAGGGATGCAGCGGCTGCACGGCGGTTGGAAACCGAGAACGGCGTGACTTCGAAAACACCGCGCTTTAGCGTTCGAAGAGGCAAAGATTTAAAATTCACAGAGACGCTGTACAATGTGGTACCGAACGAGAAATTTAGAACGTACACGAACGCAGAACATCAAGGAAAGGGAATAATAATGACGCAGGGAATAGAATTAATATGAGCTTTAAAAAATTAGGATGAATAACCTAGAAAATATTTTATAAAAGATGAAAAGTGGAACAATAAGTAACCGATCGAGTATTGCAGGACAAAAACTAAGATAGGATATCACGACGCGGAAATAATGATAACGCACGGAATAGAATGAATATTAAGCTCGAAGAGAAAAAGTTTGAATAAGTTATAAAAGAATTTAGAAATAATAAAAAGAAAACAATAGGTCGAAATATCATTACCATCTTTTCGCAAGCACGAGAAACTCCAACTCTGCGCGTGGTTGACAAGAAACAAATATCCGGTAAACGTTCGAATTTCGAGCTCTCACGCCGAGGGATGCAGCGGCTGCACGGCGGTTGGGAACCGAGAACGGCGTGACTTCGAAAACACCGCGTTTTCGCGTTCGCAGAGGCAGAGATTCAAGATTTACAGAGACGCTGTACAATGTGGTACCGATCGAGAATTTTAGAACGCACACAAACGCAGAACAACACGAAGCAGGAATATTAATGACGCACGGAATAGAATTAATGTAAGCTTTAAAAAAAAAAGGATGAATAAATTTGAAAATATTATATAAATGATGAAAAGTGAAACAATAAGTTACCGATTAAGTATTGCAGTACGAAAACACAGATAGGATATCACGACGCGGAAATAATCATAACGCACGGAATAGAATCAATATTGAGCTCGAAGAGAAAAAGTTTGAATGAGTTAAAAAAAAATTTAGAAATAATAAAGAGAAAACGATAGGTCGAAATATCATTACCATCTTCACGATAACACGAGAAACTTTGACTCTGCGCGTGGTTGACGAGAAACGAACGACCGGTAAACGTTTGAATTTCGAACTCCCACGCCGAGGGATGTAGCGGCTGCACAGCGGTTGGGAATTCCGAACGGCGTGGCCTCGAAAACACCGCGTTCTTGCGCTTACAATGACACGTAACGAAAATCTTCGACAACACAGCACGAAATGGAAATATAACCGATTTTAACAGAATATCACTTGATCAGAAACGAACCGAGTTGGGATGATCACGCTGCACGAAACAAAGTTGGTTCTGAGTTGCGCGTAGTTACGACACACAGTAAGAGAAAAACGGAAAACAGAATAAAAAAACTCCATGCCGCCGAAAAAAGCACGAGATCGAATCAGGTATAAATATCACTCACAATCACTGTAACGACGAGCGACCACGAGGCGGGGAGTGATTATTACCGATGGTTCGAAAAAATGACAGATTACACCTCGACACGTCGCGGCGTTCACGTTGGAGGATGCGAAACGACTGACCGGCGAGCAAGCGTTCGAACATCCAACTCGCCCGCAGGGGGAAGCAGCGGCTCGTCCACGAGCGAGAGGCCGGTATGGCGTGGCTTCGAAAACACAGCGTTCTCGCGTACACAAAGGCAGAGAATAAAAATTGACAGAAACGCTGTATAACGTGTCACCGATTGAGGATTTTAAAACAAACACAAAGCAACACGACGCGTAAATATCAATAACGCACGGAATAGAATTAATAATGAGCTTTCCGAAAGATGGGATGAATAAATTTGAAAAAGTTTAGAAAATGATGAAAAATAAAACAATAGGTTGAATATTCTTACCTTCTTCTCCACAACAGGGAAAACTCCGACTCGGCGCGTGGTTGATGCGAAACGAATAACCGGTGAGCGTTCGAATTTCGAACTCTCACGTCAAGGGATGCGGCGGCTGCACGGCGGTTGAGAACCGAGAACGGCGAGACTCTGAAACCATCGCGTTTTCGCGTACGCACAGGCAAAGATTCAAAATTTACAATGATACCGATCAAGAATTATAGGACATACACAAACGCAAAACAATATGAGGCGGCAATATTGATCATGCACGGAATAGAATTAATGTAAGCTTTAAAAAAGAAAGGATGGATAAAATTGAAAATATTTTATGAATGATGAAAAGTGAAACAATAAATTACCGATTAAGTATTGCAGTACAGAAACACAGAAGGGATATTACGACGCGGAAATAATGATAACGCACGAAATAGAATTAATATTGTGCTCGAAGAGAAAATGTTTGAATAAGTTATAAAAAAATTTAGAAATAATAACAAGAAAACGATAGGTCGAACTATCATTACCATCTTTACGAAAACACGAGAAACTTTGACTCTGCGCGTGGTTGACGAGAAACGAACGACCGGTGAACGTTTGAATTTCGAACTCCCACGCTGAGGGATGCAGCGGCTGCACGACGGTTGGAAACCGAGAACGGCGTGACTTCGAAAACACCGCGCTTCAGCGTTCAAAGAGGCCAAGATTTAAAATTCACAGAGACGCTGTACAATGTGGTACCGATCGAGAAATTTAGAACGTACACAAACGCAGAACATCAAGGAAAGGGAATAATAATGACGCAGGGAATAGAATTAATATGAGCTTTAAAAAAAATAGGATGAATAGTTTAGAAAATATTTTGTAAAAGATAAAAAGTGAAACAATAAGTAACCGATCGAGTATTGCAGGACAAAAACTAGGATAGGATATCACGACGCGGAAATAATGATAACGCACGGAATAGAATTAATATTAAGCTCGGAAAGAAAAAGTTTGAATAAGTTATAAAAGAATTTAGAAATAATGAAAAAAAAACAATAGGTCGAAATATCATTACCATCTTTCCGAAAACACGAGAAACTCCGACTCTGCGCGTGGTTGACGAGAAACAAATTCCGGTAAACGTTTGAATTTCGAACTCACACGCCGAGGGATGCAGCGGCTGCACGGCGGTTGAGATACGAGAACGGCGTGACTTTGAAAACACCGCGTTTTCGCGTTCGCAGGGGCGAAGATTTAAAATTTACAGAGACACTGTACAATGTGGTACCGTTCGAGAATTTTAGAACGTACACAAACGCAGAACAACACGAAGCGGGAATATTAATGACGCACGGAATAGAATTAATATAAGCTTCAAAAAAAAATGGGATAAAAAAATTTGAAAATATTTTATAAATGATGAAAATAAAACAATAAGTTACCGATTGAGTATTGCAGGACAGGAACAAAGATAGGATATCACGACGCGGAAATAATGATAACGCACGGAATAGAAGTAATACTAAGCTCGAAGAGACAAAGTTTGAACAAATTATGAAAAAATTTAGAAATAATACAAAGAGAAGAATAGGTCGAAATATCATTACCATCATTTTGAAAACACGAGAAACCCCGACTCTGCGCGTGGTTGACGAGAGACTGATATCCGGTGAACGTTCGAATTTCGAACTCCCACGCCGAGGGATGCAGCGGCTGCACGGCGGTTGAAAACCCAGAACGGCGTGACTTCGAAAACACCGCGTTTTCGCGTACGCAGAGGCAAAGATTTCAAATCTACAAAGACACTGTACAATGTGGTACCGATCGTGAATTTTCAAACATACACAACTGCAGAACAACACAAAGCGGGAATATTAATGACGTACGGAATAGGATTGATATAAGCTTCAAAAAAAATTGAATGCATAAATTCGAAAATATTTTATAAATTATGAAAAGTGAAACAATAAGTTATCGATTAGGTATTGCAGGACAAAAACAAAGATAGGATATCACGACGCGGAAATAATAATAACGCACGGAATAGAATTAATATTAAGCTCGAAGAGAAATAGTTTGAATAAGTTATAAAAAAATTTAGAAATAATAACAAGAAAACGATAGGTCGAAATATCATTACCATTTTTACGAAAACACGAGAAACTTTGACTCTGCGCGTGGTTGACGAGAAACGAACGACCGGTAAAAGTTTGAATTTCGAACTCCCACGCTAAGGGATGCAGCGGCTGCACGGCGGTTGGAAACCGAGAACGGCGTGACTTCGAAAACACCGCGCTTTAGCGTTCGAAGAGGCGAAGATTGAAAATTCACAGAGACGCTGTACAATGTGGTACCGATCTAGAATTTAAGAACGTACACAAACGCAGAACAACACGAAGCGGGAATATTAATGACGCACGGAATAGAATTAATGTAAGCGTTGAAAAAAAAAGGATGAATAAATTTGAAAATATTTAATAAATGATGAGAAGTGAAACAATAAGTTACCGATTGAGTATTGCAGGACAAAAATAAAGATAGGATATCACGACGCGGAAATAATGATAACGCACCGAATAGAATTAATATTGAGCGCAAAAAGGAATAGTTTAAAGAAGTTATGAAAAAATTTATAAATGCTGAAAAGAGAACAATAAGTTGGAATATTATTACTATCATTTTA
The DNA here is from genome assembly GCF_021155765.1 of Diprion similis. Taxonomy (NCBI): domain Eukaryota; kingdom Metazoa; phylum Arthropoda; class Insecta; order Hymenoptera; family Diprionidae; genus Diprion; species Diprion similis. Next base: position 9,874,873 of record NC_060113.1, on the reverse strand, counting down.
AAAATACGGAAACTCTGACTCTGCGCGTGGTTGACGAGAAACGAATATCCGGTAAACGTTCGAATTTCGGACTCCCACGCCGAGGGATGCAGCGGCTGCACGGCGGTCGAGAACCGAGAACGGCGTGACTTCGAATACACCGCGGTTTCGCGTTCGCAGAGGCAAAGATTCAAAATTTACATAGACGCTGTACAATGTGGATCCGATCGAGAATTCTAGAACGTACACGAACGCAGAACAACAAGAAGCGGGAATAATAATAACGCAGGGAATAGAATTAATATAAGCTTTAAAAAAAATAGGATGAATAGTTTAGAAAATATTTTGTAAAAGATGAGAAGTGAAACAATAAGTCACCGATCGAGTATTGAAGGACAAAAACTAGGATAGGATATCACGACGCGGAAATAATGATAACGCACGAAATAGAATTAATATTAAGCTCGAAGAGAAAAAGTTTAAATAAGTTATAAAATAATTTAAAAATAATGAAAAGAAAACAATAGGTCGAAATATCATTACCATCTTTTCGCAAACACGAGAAACTCCGACTCTGCGCGTGGTTGACGAGAAACAAATATCCAGTGAACGTTCGAATTTCGAACTTCCACGCCGAGGAATGCAGCGGCTGCACGGCGGTTGAGATACGGGAACGGCGTGACTTTGAAAACACCGCGTTTTCGCGTTCGCAGAGGCAAAGATTTAAAATTTACAGAGACACTGTACAATGTGGTACCGTTCGAGAACTTTAGAACGTACACATACGCAGAACAACACGGAGCGGGAATATTGATGTCGCACGGAATAGAATTAATATAAGCTTCAGAAAAAAATGGGATAAAGAAATTTGAAAATATTTTATAAATGATGAAAAATCAAACATTAAGTTACCGATTGAGTATTGCAGGACAAAAACAAAGATAGAATATCACGACGCGGAATTAATGATAACGCACGGAATAGAATTAATATTGAGCTCGAAGAGAAAAAGTTTGAATAAGTTATGAAAAAATTCAGAAATGATGAAAAGAAAACGATAGGTCGAAATATCATTACCATCTTTACGAAAACACGAGAAACTTTGCCTCTGCGCGTGGTTGCCGAGAAACGAACGACCGGTAAACGTTTGAATTTAGAACTCACACGCTGAGGGATGCAGCGCCTGCACGGCGGTTGGGAACCAAGAACGGCGTGACTTCGAAAACACCGCGTTTCCGCGATCGCGAAGGCAAAGATTTAGAATTTACAGGGACGCTGTACATTGTGGAACCGATCGGAAAATTTTAGAACGTACACAAACGCAGAACAACAAGAAGCGGAAATAATAATGACGCAAAGAATAGAATTAATATGGGCTTAAAAAAAAATAGGATGAATAAATTAGAAAATATTTTATAAAAGATGAAAAGTAAAACAATGAGTAACCGATCGAGTATTGCAGGACAAAAACTAAGATAGGATATCACGACGCGGAAATAATGATAACGCACGGAATAGAATTAATATTAAGCTCGGAGAGAAAAAGTTTGAATAAGTTATAAAAGAATTTAGGAATAATGAAAAAAAAACAATAGGTCGAAATATCATTACCATCTTTTCGAAAACACGAGAAACTCCGACTCTGCGCGTGGTTGACGAGAATCAAATTCCGGTAAACGTTCGAATTTCGAACTCCCACGCCGAGGGATGCAGCGGCTGCACGGCGGTTGAGATACGAGAACGGCGTGACTTTGAAAAGACCGCGTTTTCGCGTTCGCAGGGGCAAAGATTTAAAATTTACAGAGACACTGTACAATGTGGTACCGTTCGAGAATTTTAGAACGTACACAAACGCAGAACAACACGAAGCGGGAATATTGATGACGCACGGAATAGAATTAATATAAGCTTAAAAAAAAAATGGGATAAAAAAATTTGAAAATATTTCATAAATGATGAAAATAAAACAATAAGTTACCGATTGAGTATTGCAGGACAAAAACAAAGATAGGATATCACGACGCGGAAATAATGATAACGCACGGAATAGAATTAATACTAAGCTCGAAGAGACAAAGTTTGAACAAGTTATGAAAAAATTTAGAAATAATACGAAGAGAAGAATAGGTCGAAATATCATTTCCATCATTTTGAAAACACGAGAAACCCCGCCTCTGCGCGTGGTTGACGAGAGACTGATATCCGGTGAACGTTCGAATTTCGAACTCCCACGCCGAGGGATGCAGCGGCTGCACGGCGGTCGACAACCCAGAACGGCGTGACTTCGAAAACACCGCGTTTTCGCGTACGCAGAGGCAAAGATTTCAAATCTACAAAGACGCTGTACAGTGTGGTACCGATCGTGAATTTTCAAACATACACAAACGCAGAACAACACGGAGCGGGAATATTAATGACGTACGGAATAGGATTGATATAAGCTTCAAAAAAAATTGAATGAATAAATTCGAAAATATTTTATAAATTATGAAAAGTGAAACAATAAGTTATCGATTAGGTATTGCAGGACAAAAACAAAGATAGGATATCACGACGTGGAAATAATAATAACGCACGGAATAGAATTAATATTCAGCTCGAAGAGAAATAGTTTGAAGAGGTTATGAAAAAATTTAGAAATAATAAAAAGAAAACGATAGTTCGAAATATCATAACCATCTTTACGAAAACACGTGAAACTTTGACTCTGCGTGTGGTTGACGAGAAACGAACGACCGGTAAACGTTTGAATTTCGAACTCCCACGCCGAGGGATGCAGCGGCTGCACGGCGGTTGGGAACCGAGAACGGCGTGACTTCGAAAACTCCGCGTGTTCGCGTACGCAGAGGCAAAGATTTCAAATCTAGAAAGACGCTGTACAATGTGGTACCGATCGAGAATTTTCAAACATACACAAACGCAGAACAACACGAAGCGGGAATATTAATGACGTACGGAATGGGATTGATATGAGCTTCAAAAAAATTGAATGAATAAATTTGAGAATATTTTATAAATTATGAAAAGTCAAACAAAGAGTTACCGATTAGGTATTGCAGGACAAAAACAGAGATAGGATATCACGACGCGGAAATAATAATTACGCACGAAAAAAAATTAATATTAAGCTCGAAGAGAAATAGTTTGAATAAGTTATGAAAAAATTTATGAATGATAGAAACAAAACAATAAGTTGAAATTTTATGACCATCTTCTCAAAAACACAAGGAACTCTGACTCTGCGCGGGTTGACCAGGAACGAATATCCGGTAAACGTTGGAATTTCGAACTTCTACGCCAAGGGATTCAGCGGCTGCGGGGCGGTTGAGAACCAAGAACGGCGTGACTTCGAAAACACCGCGTTTTCGCGTTCGCAGGGGCAAAGATTTAAAATCTACAGAGACGCTGTACAATGTGGTACCGAACGAGAATTTCAGAACGTACACAAACGCCGAACAACACGAAGCGTGAATATAAATGACGCACGAAATAGAATTAATATAAGCTTCAAAAAAAATGGTATGAAGAAATTTGAAAATATTTTATAAAAGATAAAAAATGAAACAATAAGTTACCGATTGAGTACTGCAGGACAAAAACAAAGATAGGATATCACGACGCGGATATAATGATAACGCGCCGAATAGTATTAATATGGAGCTCGAAGAGAAATAGTTTGAATAAGTTTTGAAAAAATTTATGAATGATCGAAAGAAAACAATAGGTTGAAATTTTATGACCATCTTTTCGAAAACACGAGAAACCCTGACTTTGCGCGTGGTTGACGAGAAACTATTATCCGGTAAAAGTTCGAATTTAGAACTCCCACGCCGAGGGATGCAGCGGCTGCACGGCGGTTGGGAACCGAGAACGGCGTGACTTCGAAAACACCGCGTTTTTGCGCTTACAATGACACGTAACAAAAATCTTCGACAACACAGCACGAAATGGAAATATAACCGATTTTAACAGAATATCACTCGATCAGAAAAGAACCGAGTTGGGATGATCACGCTGCACGAAACAAAGTTGGTTTTAAGTTCCGCGTAGTTACGACACACAGTAAGAGAAAAGCGGAAGACAGAATAAAAAAACTTCATGCCGTCGGAAAAAGCACGAGATCGAATCAGGTATAAATATCACTCACAATCACTGTAACGACGAGCGACCACGAGGCGGGAAGTGATTATTACCGATGGTTCGAAAAAATGACAGATTACACCTCGACACGTCGCGGCGTTCACGTTGGAGGATGCGAAACGACTGACCGGCGAGCAAGCGTTCGAACATCCAACTCGCCCGCAGGGGGAAGCAGCGGCTCGTCCACGAGCGAGAGGCCGGTATGGCGTGGCTTCGAAAACACAGCGTTCTCGCGTACACAAAGGCAGAGAATAAAAATTGACGAAAACGCTGTATAACGTGTTACCGATTGCGGATTTCAAAACAAACACAAAGCAACACGACGCGTGAATATTAATAACGCACGGAATAGAATTAATAACAAGCTTTCCGAAAGATGGGATGAATAAATTTGAAAAAGTTTAGAAAATGATGAAAAATAAAACAATAGGTTGAATATTCTTACCTTCTTCTCCACAACAGGGAAAACTCCGACTCGGCGCGTGGTTGATGCGAAACGAATAACCGGTGAGCGTTCGAATTTCGAACTCTCACGTCAAGGGATGCGGCGGCTGCACGGCGGTTGAGAACCGAGAACGGCGAGGCTCTGCAACCATCGCGTTTTCGTGTACGCACAGGCAAAGATTTAAAATTTACAATGATACCGATCAAGAATTATAGGACATACACAAACGCAAAACAAAATGAGGCGGCAATATTGATCATGCACGGAATAGAATTAATGTAAGCTTTAAAAAAGAAAGGATGAATAAAATTGAAAATATTTTATGAATGATGAAAAGTGGAACAATAAATTACCGATTAAGTATTGCAGTACAAACACACAGAAGGGATATCACGACGCGGAAATAATGATAACGCACGAAATAGAATTAATATTGTGCTCGAAGAGAAAATGTTTAAATAAGTTATAAAAAAATTTAGAAATAATAACAAGAAAACGATAGGTCGAAATATCATTACCATCTTTACGAAAACACGAGAAACTTTGACTCTGCGCGTGGTTGACGAGAAACGAACGACCGGTAAACGTTTGAATTTCGAACTCCCACGCTGAGGGATGCAGCGGCTGCACAGCGGTTGGAAACCGAGAACGGCGTGACTTCGAAAACACCGCGCTTTAGCGTTCGAAGAGGCAAAGATTTAAAATTCACAGAGACGCTGTACAATGTGGTACCGATCGAGAAATTTAGAACGTTCACAAACGCAGAACATCAAGGAAAGGGAATAATAATGACGCAGGGAATAGAATTAATATGAGCTTTGAAAAAAATAGGATGAATAAATTAGAAAATATTTTATAAAAGATGAAAAGTGGAACAATAAGTAACCGATCGAGTATTGCAGGACAAAAACTAAGATAGGATATCACGACGCGGAAATAATGATAACGCACGGAACAGAATGAATATTAAGCTCGAAGAGAAAAAGTTTGAATAAGTTATAAAAGAATTTAGAAATAATAAAAAGAAAACAATAGATCGAAATATCATTACCATCTTTTCGCAAGCACGAGAAACTCCAACTCTGCGCGTGGTTGACGAGAAACAAATATCCGGTAAACGTTCGAATTTCGAGCTCCCACGCCGAGGGATGCAGCGGCTGCACGGCGGTTGGGAACCGAGAACGGCGTGACTTCGAAAACACCGCGTTTGCGCAATCGCAGAGGCAAAGATTCAAAATTTACATAGACGCTGTACAATGTGGTACCGATCGAGAATTCTAGAACGTACACAAACGCAGAACAACGAGAAGCGGGAATAATAATAACGCAGGGAATAGAATTATTATGAGCTTCAAAAAAAATAGGATGGATAGTTTAGAAAATATTTTGTAAAAGATGAAAAGTGAAACAATATGTAACCGATCGAGTATTGCAGGACAAAAACTAAGAAAGGATATCACGACGCGGAAATAATGATAACGCACGGAATAGAATAAATATTAAGCTCGAAGAGAAAAAGTTTGAATAAGTTATAAAAGAATTTAGAAATAATGAAAAGAAAACAATGGGTCGAAATATCATTACCATCTTTTCGCAAGCACGAGAAACTCCAACTCTGCGCGTGATTGACGAGAAACGAATATCCGGTGAACGTTCGAATTTCGAACTACCACGCCGAGGGATGCGGCGGCTGCACGGCGGTTGAGAACCGAGAACGGCGTGACTCCGAAAACACCGCGTTTTCGCGTTCGCAGAGGCAAAGATTTAAAATTTACAGAGACACTGTACAATGTGGTACCGTTCGAGAGTTTTAGAACGTACGCAAACGCAGAACAACACGAAGCGGGAATATTAATTTCGCACGGAATAGAATTAATATAAGCTTCAAAAAACATGGTATGAAGATATTTGAAAATATTTTATAAAAGATAAAAAATGAAACAATAAGTTACCGATTGAGTATTGCAGGACAAAAACAAAGATAGGATATCACGACGCGGATATAATGATAACGCACCGAATAGTATTAATATGGAGCTCGAAGAGAAATAGTTTGAACAAGTTTTGAAAAAATTTATGAATGATCGAAAGAAAACAATAGGTTGAAATTTTATGACCATCTTTTCGAAAACACAAGAAACTCAGACTCTGCGCGTGGTTGACGAGAAACGAATATCCGGTAAACGTTTTAATTTCGAACTCCCGCGCCGAGGGATGCAGCGGCTGCACGGCGGTTGGGTATCGTGAGCGGCGTGGCTTCGAAAACACCGCGTTTTCGCGTTCGCAGAGGCAAAGATTCAAAATTTACAGAGACGCTGTACAATGTCGTACCGATCGAGAATTTATAAACGTACACAAACGCAGAACAACACGAAGCGGAAATATTAATGACGCACGGAATAGAATTAATATAAGCTTTAAAAAAAATAGGATGAATAAATTTGAAAATATCTTATGAATGATGAAAAGTGAAACAATAAGTTACCGAACAAGTATTGCAGGACAAGAAAAAAGATAAGATATCACGACGCGGAAATAATGATAACGCACGGAATAGAATCAATATTAAGCTCGGAGAGAAAAAGTTTGAATAAGTTATAAAAAAATTTAGAAATGATAAAAAGAAAACGATAGGTCGAAATATCATTACCATCATTACGATAACACGAGAAACTTTGACTCTGCGCGTGGTTGACGAGAAACGAACGACCGGTAAACGTTTGAATTTTGAACTCCCACGCCGAGGGATGCAGCGACTGCACAGCGGTTGGGAATTCCGAACGGCGTGACCTCGAAAACACCGCGTTTTCGCGTACACAAAGGCAGAGAATAAAAATTGACAAAAACGCTGTATAACGTGTTACCGATTGAGGATTTTCAAACAAACACAAACACAAAGCAAAACGACGGGGAAATATCAATAACGCACGAAATCAAATTAATAATAAGCTTTCGGAAAGATGGGATGAATAAATTTGAAAAAGTTTAATAAATGATGAAAAATAAAACAATAGGTTGAATATTCTTACCTTCTTCTCCACAACAAGGAAAACTCCAACTCGGCGCGTGGTTGATGCGAAACGAATAACCGGTAAGCGTTCGAATTTCGAACTCTCACGTCAAGGGATGCGGCGGCTGCACGGCGGTTGAGATCCGAGAACGGCGAGACTCTGAAACCACCGCGTTCTCGCGTACGCACAGGCAAAGATTTAAAATTTACAATGATACCGATCAAGAATTATAGGACATACACGAGCGCAAAACAATACGAGGCGGCAATATTGATCATGCACGGAATGGAATTGATATTGAGCTCAAAGAAATGAAGGACGAATGAATGAGGAAAAAAAAATTTCAAATGATAAAGAGAAAATCAATGAGTTGAAATATTATTACCATCATTTCAAAAACACGAGAAACCCTGACTTTGCGCGTGGTTGACGAGAAACTATTATCCGGTAAAAGTTCGAATTTCGAACTCCCACGCCGAGGGATGCAGCGGCTGCACGGCGGTTGGGAACCGAGAACGGCGTGACTCCGAGAACACCGCGTTTTCGCGTTCGCAGAGGCAAAGTTTCAAAATTTACAGAGACGCTGTACAATGTGATACCGATCGAGAATTTTCAAACATACACGAACGCAGAACAACACAAAGCGGGAATATTAATGACGTACGGAATAGAATTGATATAAGCTTAAAAAAAAATTGAATGAATAAATTCGAGAATATTTTATAAATGATGAAAAGTGAAACAATAAGTTACCGATTAAGTATTGCAGTACAAAAACACAGATAGGATATCACGACGTGGAAATAATGATAACGCACGGAATAGAATCAATATTGAGCTCGAAGAGAAAAAGTTTGAATAAGTTATAAAAAAATTTAGAAATAATAAAAAGAAAACAATAGGTCGAAATATCATTACCATCTTCTCGCAAACACGAGAAACTCCGACTCTGCGCGTGGTTGACGAGAAACGAACGACCGGTAAACGTTTGAATTTAGAACTCCCACGCCGAGAGATGCAGCGGCTGCACGGCGGTCGAGAACCGAGAACGGCGTGACTTCGAAAACACCGCGTTTTCGCGTTCGCAGAGGCAAAGTTTCAAAATTTACAGAGACGCTGTACAATGTGGTACCGATCGAGAATTTTAGAACGTACACAAACGCAGAACAACACGAAGCGGGAATATTAATGACGCACGGAATAGAATTAATATAAGCTTTAAAAAAAATAGGATGAATAGTTTAGAAAATATTTTGTAAAAGATGAGAAGTGAAACAATAAGTAACCGATCGAGTATTGCAGGACAAAAACTAGGATAGGATATCACGACGCGGAAATAATGATAACGCACGGAATAGAATTAATATTAAGCTCGAAGAGAAAAAGTTTAAATAAGTTATAAAATAATTTAGAAATAATAAAAAGAAAACAATAGGTCGAAATATCATTACCATCTTTTCGCAAACACGAGCAACTCCGACTCTGCGCGTGGTTGACGAGAAACAAATATCCGGTGAACGTTCGAATTTCGAACTTTCACGCCGAGGAATGCAGCGGCTGCACGGCGGTTGAGATACGAGAACGGCGTGACTTTAAAAACACCGCGTTTTCGCGTTCGCAGAGGCAAAGATTTAAAATTTACAGAGACACTGTACAATGTGGTACCGTTCGAGAATTTTAGAACGTACACAAACGCAGAACAACACGAAGCGGGAATATTAATGTCGCACGGAATAGGATTAATATAAGCTTCAAAAAAAAATGGGATAAAGAAATTTGAAAATATTTTATAAATGATGAAAAATAAAACAATAAGTTACCGATTGAGTATTGCAGGACAAAAACAAAGATAGGATATCACGACGCGGAAATAATGATAACGCACCGAATAGAATTGATATTGAGCGCAAAGAGGAATAGTTAGAAGAAGTTATGAAAACATTTATAGATGCTGAAAAGAGAACGATAAGTTGGAATATTATTACTATCTTTTCAAAAACACGAAAACTCTGACTCTGCGCGTGGTTGACGAGAAACGAATATCCGGTAAACGTTCGAATTTCGAACTCCCGCGCCGAGGGATGCAGCGGCTGCACGGCGGTTGGGAACCGAGAACGGCGTGACTTCGAAAACACCGCGCGTTCGCGTTCGCAGAGGCGAAGATTTAAAATTTACAGAGACGCTGTACAATGTGGTACCGATCAAGAATTTTAGAACGTACACAAACGCAGAACAACACGAAGCGGAAATATTAATGTCGCACGGAATAGAATTAATATAAGCTTCAAAAAAAAATGGGAAAAAGTAATTTGAAAATATTTTATGAATGATGAAAAATGAAACAATAAGTTACCGATTGAGTATTGCAGGACAAAAACGAAGATAGGATATCACGACGCGGAAATAATGATAACGCACCGAATGGAATTGATATTGAGCGCAAAGAGGAATAGTTAGAAGAAGTTATGAAAACATTTATAAATGCTGAAAAGAGAACGATAAGTTGGAATATTATTACTATCTTTTCAAAAACACGAAAACTCTGACTCTGCGCGTGTTTGACGAGAAACGAATATCCGGTAAACGTTCGAATTTCGAACTCCCACGCCGAGGGATGCAGCGGCTGCACGGCGGTTGACAACCCAGAACGACGTGACTTCGGAAACACCGCGTTTTCGCGTTCGCAGAGGCAAAGATTCAAAATTTACAGAGACGCTGTACAATGTGGTATCGATCGAGAATTTTAGAACGCACACAAACGCAGAACAACACGAAGCGGGAATATCAATGACGCACGGAATAGAATTAATGTAAGCTTTAAAAAAAAAAGGATGAATAAATTTGAAAATATTTTATAAATGATGAAAAGTGAAACAATAAGTTACCGATTAAGTATTGCAGTACAAAAACACAGATAGGATATCACGACGCGGAAATAATGATAACGCACGGAATAGAATCAATATTGAGCTCGAAGAGAAAAAGTTTGAATAAGTTATAAAAAAATTTAGAAATAATAAAAAGAAAACAATAGGTCGAAATATCATTACCATCTTCTCGCAAACACGAGAAACTCCGACTCTGCGCGTGGTTGACGAGAAACGAACGACCGGTAAACGTTTGAATTTAGAACTCCCACGCTGAGGAATGCAGCGGCTGCACGGCGGTTGAGATACGAGAACGGCGTGACTTTGAAAACACCGCGTTTTCGCGTACGCAGAGGCAAAGATTTGAAATCTACAAAGACGCTGTACAATGTGGTACCGATCGAGAGTTCTCGAACATACACAAACGCAGAACAACACGGGGCGGGAATATTAATGACGTGCGGAATGGGATTGATATAAGCTTGAAAAAAAATTGAATGAATAAATTTGAGAATATTTTATAAATTATGAAAAGTGAAACAATAAGTTACCGATTAGGTGTTGCAGGACAAAAACAAAGATAGGATATCACGACGCGGAAATAATAATTACGCACGGTATAAAATTAATATTAAGCTCGAAGAGAGATAGTTTGAATAAGTTATGAAAGAATTTAGAAATAATGAAAAGAAAACAATAGTTCGAAATATCATTACCATTTTTTCGCAAACACGAGAAACTCCGACTCTGCGCGTGGTTGACGAGAAACAAATATCCGGTAAACATTCGAATTTCGAGCTCCCACGCTGAGGGATGCAGCGGCTGCACGGCGGTTGGAAACCGAGAACAGCGTGACTTCGAAAACACCGCGCTTTAGCGTTCGAAGAGGCAAAGATTTAAAATTCACAGAGACGCTGTACAATGTGGTACCGATCGAGAAATTTAGAACGTACACAAACGCAGAACATCAAGGAAAGGGAATAATAATGACGCAGGGAATAGAATTAATATGAGCTTCAAAAAAAATAGGATGAATAAATTAGAAAATATTTTATGAAAGATGAAAAGTGGAACAATAAGTAACCGATCGAGTATTGCAGGACAAAAACTAAGATAGGATATCACGACGCGGAAATAATGATATCGCACGGAATAGAATGAATATTAAGCTCGAAGAGAAAAAGTTTGAATAAGTTATAAAAGAATTTAGAAATAATAAAAAGAAAACAATAGGTCGAAATATCATTACCATCTTTTCGCAAGCACGAGAAACTCCAACTCTGCGCGTGATTGACGAGAAACGAATATCCGGTAAACGTTCGAATTTCGAACTACCACGCCTAAGGATGCGACGGCTGCACGGCGGTTGAGGACCGAGAACGGCGTGACTCCGAAAACACCGCGTTTTCGCGTTCGCAGAGGCAAAGATTTAAAATTTACAGAGACACTGTACAATGTGGTACCGTTCGAGAGTTTTAGAACGTACGCAAACGCAGAACAACACGAAGCGGGAATATTAATGTCGCACGGAATAGAATTAATATAAGCTTCAATAAACATGGTATGAAGATATTTGAAAATATTTCATATAAGATAAAAAATGAAACAATAAGTTACCGATTGAGTATTGCAGGACAAAAACAAAGATAGGATATCACGACGCGGATATAATGATAACGCACCGGATAGTATTAATATGGACCTCGAAGAGAAATAGTTTGAACAAGTTTTGAAAAAATTAGAAATGATAAAAAGAAAACGATAGGTCGAAATATCATTACCATCATTACGATAACACGAGAAACTTTGACTCTGCGCGTGGTTGACGAGAAACGAACGACCGGTAAACGTTTGAATTTTGAACTCCCACGCCGAGGGATGCAGCGGCTGCACAGCGGTTGGGAATTCCGAACGGCGTGACCTCGAAAACACCGCGTTCTCGCGTACACAAAGGCAGAGAATAAAAATTGACAAAAACGCTGTATAACGTGTTACCGATTGAGGATTTTCAAACAAACACAAACACAAAGCAAAACGACGCGGAAATTTAAATAACGCACGAAATAGAATTAATAATAAGCTTTCGGAAAGATGGGATGAATAAATTTAAGAAAGTTTAATAAATGACGAAAAATAAAACAATAGGTTGAATATTCTTACCTTCTTCTCCACAACACGGAAAACTCCAACTCGGCGCGTGGTTGATGCGAAACGAATAACCGGTAAGCGTTCGAATTTCGAACTCTCACGTCAAGGGATGCGGCGGCTGCACGGCGGTTGAGATCCGAGAACGGCGAGACTCTGAAACCACCGCGTTCTCGCGTACGCACAGGCAAAGATTTAAAATTTACAATGATACCGATCAAGAATTATAGGACATACACGAACGCAAAACAATACGAGGCGGCAATATTGATCATGCACGGAATAGAATTGATATTGAGCTCGAAGAAATAAAGGACGAATGGATTGAAAAAAAAAATTCCAAATGATAAAGGGAAAATCAATGAGTTGAAATATTATAACCATCATTTCAAAAACACGAAAAACTCTGACCCTGCGCGTGGTTGACGAGAAACGAATATCCGGTAAACGTTCGAATTCCGAACTTCCACGCCGAGGGATGCAGCGGCTGCACGGCGGTTGAGAACCGAGAACGGCGTGACTCCGAAAACACCGCGTTTTCGCGTTCGCAAAGGCAAAGTTTCAAAATTCACAGAGACGCTGTACAATGTGGTACCGATCGAGAATTTTAGTACGCACACCAACGCAGAACAACACGAAGCGGGTATATTATTGACGCACGGAATAGAATTAATATAAGCTTGAAAAAAATAGGATGAATAAATTTGAAAATATCTTATAAATGATGAAAAGTGAAACAATAAGTTACCGAACAAGTATTGCAGGACAAGAACGAAGATAGGATATCACGACGCGGAAATAATGATAACGCACGGAATAGAATCAATATTGAGCTCGGAGAGAAAAAGTTTGAATAAGTGATAAAAAAATATAGAAATGATGAAAAGAAAACGATAGGTCGAAATATCATTACCATCATTACGATAACACGAGAAACTTTGACTCTGCGCGTGGTTGACGAGAAACGAACGACCGGTAAACGTTTGAATTTTGAACTCCCACGCCGAGGGATGCAGCGGCTGCACGGCGGTTGACGACCCAGAACGGCGTGACTTCGAAAACACCGCGTTTTCGCGTACGCAGAGGCAAAGATTTCAAATCTACAAAGACGCTGTACAATGTGGTACCGATCGAGAATTTTCAAACATACACAAACGCAGAACAACACGAAGCGGAAATATTAATGACGTACGGAATAGAATTGATATAAGCTTCAAAAAAAATTGAATGAATAAATTCGAGAATATTTTATGAATTATGAAAAGTAAAACAATTAGTTACCGATTAGATATTGCAGGACAAAAACAAAGATAGGATATCACGACGCGGAAATAATAATAACGCACGGAATAGAATTAATATTAAGCTCGAAGAGAAATAGTTCGAATAAGTTATGAAAAAATTTATGAATGATAGAAAGAAAACAAAAGGTTGGAATTTTATGACCATCTTCTCAAAAACACAAGAAACTCTGACTCCGCGCGTGGTTGACCAGAAACGAATATCCGGTACGAATAACGGTAAACGTTCGAATTTCGAACTTCTACGCCAAGGGATGCAGCGGCTGCGGGGCGGTTGAGAACCAAGAACGGCGTGACTTCGAAAACACCGCGTTTGCGCAATCGCAGAGGCAAAGATTCAAAATTTACATAGACGCTGTACAATGTGGTACCGATCGAGAATTCTAGAACGTACACAAACGCAGAACAACGAGAAGCGGGAATAATAATAACGCAGGGAATAGAATTATTATGAGCTTCAAAAAAAATAGGATGGATAGTTTAGAAAATATTTTGTAAAAGATGAAAAGTGAAACAATATGTAACCGATCGAGTATTGCAGGACAAAAACTAAGAAAGGATATCACGACGCGGAAATAATGATAACGCACGGAATAGAATAAATATTAAGCTCGAAGAGAAAAAGTTTGAATAAGTTATAAAAGAATTTAGAAATAATGAAAAGAAAACAATAGGTCGAAATATCATTACCATCTTTTCGCAAGCACGAGAAACTCCAACTCTGCGCGTGATTGACGAAAAACGAATATCCGGTGAACGTTCGAATTTCGAACTACCACGCCGAGGGATGCGGCGGCTGCACGGCGGTTGAGAACCGAGAACGGCGTGACTCCGAAAACACCGCGTTTTCGCGTTCGCAGAGGCAAAGATTTAAAATTTACAGAGACACTGTACAATGTGGTACCGTTCGAGAGTTTTAGAACGTACGCAAACGCAGAACAACACGAAGCGGGAATATTAATGTCGCACGGAATAGAATTAATATAAGCTTCAAAAAACATGGTATGAAGATATTTGAAAACATTTTATAAAAGATAAAAAATGAAACAATAAGTTACCGATTGAGTATTGCAGGACAAAAACAAAGATAGGATATCACGACGCGGATATAATGATAACGCACCGAATAGTATCAATATGGAGCTCGAAGAGAAATAGTTTGAACAAGTTTTGAAAAAATGTATGAATGATCGAAAGAAAACAATAGGTTGAAATTTTATGACCATCTTTTCGAAAACACAAGAAACTCAGACTCTGCGCGTGGTTGACGAGAAACGAATATCCGGTGAACGTTCGAATTTCGAACTACCACGCCGAGGGATGCGGCGGCTGCACGGCGGTTGAGAACCGAGAACGGCGTGACTCCGAAAACACCGCGTTTTCGCGTTCGCAGAGGCAAAGATTTAAAATTTACAGAGACACTGTACAATGTGGTACCGTTCGAGAGTTTTAGAACGTACGCAAACGCAGAACAACACGAAGCGGGAATAATAATGTCGCACGGAATAGAATTAATATAAGCTTCAAAAAACATGGTATGAAGATATTTGAAAATATTTTATAAAAGATAAAAAATGAAACAATAAGTTACCGATTGAGTATTGCAGGACAAAAACAAAGATAGGATGTCACGACGCGGATATAATGATAACGCACCGAATAGTATTAATATGGAGCTCGAAGAGAAATAGTTTGAATAAGTTTTGAAAAAATTTATGAATGATCGAAAGAAAACAATAGGTTGAATATTTATGACCATCTTTTCGAAAACACAAGAAACTCAGACTCTGCGCGTGGTTGACGAGAAACGAATATCCGGTAAACGTTCGAATTTCGAACTCCCACGCTGAGGGATGCAGCGGCTGCACGGCGGTTGAGAACCGAGAACGGCGTGACTTCGAAAACACCGCGTTTTCGCGTTCGCAGAGGCAAAGATTCAAAATTTACAGAGACGCTGTACAATGTGGTACCGATCGAGAATTTTAGAACGCACACAAACGCAGAACAACACGAAGCGGGAATATTAATGACGCACGGAATAGAATTGATGTGAGCTTTAAAAAAAAAGGATGAATAAATTTGAAAATATTTCATAAATGATGAAAAGTGAAACAATAAGTTACCGATTAAGTATTGCAGTACAAAAACACAGATAGGATATCACGACGCGGAAATAATGATAACGCACGGAATAGAATCAATATTGAGCTCGAAGAGAAAAAGTTTGAATAAGTTATAAAAAAATTTAGAAATGATAAAAAGAAAACAATAGGTCGAAATATCATTACCATCTTCTCGCAAACACGAGAAACTCCGACTCTGCGCGTGGTTGACGAGAAACGAACGACCGGTAAACGTTTGAATTTAGAACTCCCACGCTGAGGAATGCAGCGGCTGCACGGCGGTTGAGATACGAGAACGGCGTGACTTTGAAAACACCGCGTTTTCGCGTTCGCAGAGGCAAAGATTTGATATTTACAGAGACGCTGTACAATGTGGTACCGATCGAGAATTTTAGAACGCACACAAACGCAGAACAACACGGAGCAGGGATATTAATGACGCACGGAATAGAATTGATGTGAGCTTTAAAAAAAAAGGATGAATAAATTAGAAAATATTTTATAAAAGATGAAAAGTGGAACAATAAGTAACCGATCGAGTATTGCAGGACAAAAACTAAGATAGGATATCACGACGCGGAAATAATGATAACGCACGGAATAGAATGAATATTAAGCTCGAAAAGAAAAAGTTTGAATAAGTTATAAAAGAATTTAGAAATAATAAGAAGAAAACAATAGGTCGAAATATCATTACCATCTTTCCGCAAGCACGAGAAACTCCAACTCTGCGCGTGATTGACGAGAAACGAATATCCGGTAAACGTTCGAATTTCGAACTACCACGCCGAGGGATGCGGCGGCTGCACGGCGGTTGAGAACCGAGAACGGCGTGACTCCGAAAACACCGCGTTTTCGCGTTCGCAGAGGCAAAGATTTCAAATCTACAAAGACGCTGTACAATGTGGTACCGATCGTGAATTTTCAAACATACACAAACTCAGAACAACACGGAGCGGGAATATTAATGACGTACGGAATAGGATTGATATAAGCTTCAAAAAAAATTGAATGAATAAATTCGAAAATATTTTATAAATTATGAAAAGTGAAACAATAAGTTATCGATTAGGTATTGCAGGACAAGAACAAAGATAGGATATCACGACGCGGAAATAATAATAACGCACGGAATAGAATTAATATTAAGCTCGAAGAGAAATAGTTTGAATAAGTTATGAAAAAATTTAGAAATAATAAAAAGAAAACGATAGGTCGAAATATCATTACCATCTTCACGAAAACACGTAAAACTTTGACTCTGCGTGTGGTTGACGAGAAACGAACGACCGGTAAACGTTTGAATTTCGAACTCCCACGCCGAGGGATGCAGCGGCTGCACGGCGGTTGGAAACCGAGAACGGCGTGACTTCAAAAACTCCGCGTGTTCGCGTACGCAGAGGCAAAGATTTCAAATCTAGAAAGACGCTGTACAATGTGGTACCGATCGAGAATTTTCAAACATACACAAACGCAGAACAACACGAAGCGGGAATATTAATGACGTACGGAATGGGATTGATATGAGCTTCAAAAAAATTGAATGAATAAATTTGAGAATATTTTATAAATTATGTAAAGTCAAACAAAGAGTTACCGATTAGGTATTGCAGGACAAAAACAGAGATAGGATATCACGACGCGGAAATAATAATTACGCACGGAATAAAATTAATATTAAGCTCGGAGAGAAATAGTTTGAATAAGTTATGAAAAAATTTATGAATGATAGAAACAAAACAATAAGTTGAAATTTTATGACCATCATCTCAAAAACACAAGAAACTCTGACTCTGCGCGTGGTTGACCAGGAACGAATATCCGGTAAACGTTGGAATTTCGAACTTCTACGCCAAGGGATTCAGCGGCTGCGGGGCGGTTGAGAACCAAGAACGGCGTGACTTCGAAAACACCGCGTTTTCGCGTTCGCAGGGGCAAAGATTTAAAATCTACAGAGACGCTGTACAATGTGGTACCGAACGAGAATTTCAGAACGTACACAAACGCCGAACAACACGAAGCGTGAATATAAATGACGCACGAAATAGAATTAATATAAGCTTCAAAAAAAATGGTATGAAGAAAATTGAAAATATTTTATAAAAGATAAAAAATGAAACAATAAGTTACCGATTGAGTGCTGCAGGACAAAAACAAAGATAGGATATCACGACGCGGATATAATGATAACGCACCGAATAGTATTAATATGGAGCTGGAAGAGAAATAGTTTAAATAAATTTTGAAAAAATTTATGAATGATCGAAAGGAAACAATAGGTTGAAATTTTATGACCATCTTTTTGAAAACACGAGAAACCCTGACTTTGCGCGTGGTTGACGAGAAACTATTATTCGGTAAAAGTTCGAATTTCGAACTCCCACGCCGAGGGATGCAGCGGCTGCACGGCGGTTGGGAACCGAGAACGGCGTGACTTCGAAAACACCGCGTTTTCGCGTTCGCAGAGGCAAAGATTTAAAATTTACAGAGACGCTGTACAATGTGGTACCGATCGAGAATTTTGGAACGTACACAAACGCAGAACAACACGAAGCGGGAATATTAATGACGCACGGAATAGAATTAGTATGAGCTTCAAAAAAAAATGGGATAAAAAAATTTGAAATTATTTCATGAATGATGAAAAATAAAACAATAAGTTACCGATTGATTATTGCAGGACAAAAACAAAGATAGGATATCACGACGCGGAAATAATGATAACGCACCGAATAGAAATAATTATGAGCGCAAAGAGAAATGGTTTAAAGAAGTTATGAAAAAATTTATAAATGCTGAAAAGAGAACAATAAGTTGGAATATTATTACTATCTTTTTAAAAACACGTAAACTCTGACTCTGCGCGTGGTTGACGAGAAACGAATATCCGGTAAACGTTCGAATTTCGAACTCCCACGCCGAGGGATGCAGCGGCTGCACGGCGGTCGAGAACCGAGAACGGCGTGACTCCGAAAACACCGCGTTTTTGCGTTCGCAGAGGCAAAGTTTCAAAATTTACAGAGACGCTGGACAATGTGGTACCGATCGAGAATTCTAGAACGTACACAAACGCAGAACAACACGGGGCGGGAATATTAATGACGCACAGAATAGAATTAATGTAAGCTTTATAAAAAAAGGATGAATAAATTTGGAAATATTTTAGAAAAGATGAAAAGTAGAACAATAAGCTACCGATTGAGTATTGCAGGACAAAAACAAAGAGAGGATATCACGACGCGGAAATAATGATGACGCACGGAATAAAATTAATATTGAGGGCGAAGAAAAAACGTTGAATAAGTTATAAAAAAATTCAGAAATAATAAAAAGAAAACGATAGGTCGAAATATCATCACCATCTTTACGAAAACACGAGAAACTTTGACTCTGCGTGTGGTTGACGAGAAACGAACGACCGGTAAACGTTTGAATTTAGAACTCCTACGCTGAGGGATGCAGCGGCTGCACGGCGGTTGACAACCCAGAACGGCGTGACTTCGAAAACACCGCGTTTTCGCGTACGCAGAGGCAGAGATTGAAAATTCACATAGACGCTGTACAATGGGGTACCGATCGAGAATTTTAGAACGTACACAAACGCAGAACAACAAGAAGCGGGAATAATAATAACGCAGGGAATAGAATGAATATGAGCTTTAAAAAAAATAGGATGAATAGTTGAGAAAATATTTTGTAAAAGATGAAAAGTGAAACAATAAGTAACCGATCGAGTATTGCAGGACAAAAACTAGGATAGGATATCACGACGCGGAAATAATGATAACGCACGGAATAAAATCAATATTAAGCTCGAAGAGAAAAAGTTTGAATAAGTTATAAAAGAATTTGGAAATAATAAAAAAAAAACAATAGGTCGAAATATCATTACCATCTTTTCGAAAACACGAGAAACTCCGACTCTGCGCGTGGTTGACGAGAAACAAATATCCGGTAAACGTTCGAATTTCGAGCTCCTACGCCGAGGGATGCAGCGGCTGCACGGCGGTTGACAACCCAGAACGGCGTGACTTCGAAAACACCGCGTTTTCGCGTTCGCAGAGGCAAAGATTCAAGATTTACAGAGACGCTGTACAATGTGGTACCGATCGAGGATTTTAGAACGCACACAAACGCAGAACAACACGAAGCAGGAATATTAATGACGCACGGAATAGAATTAATGTAAGCTTTAAAAAAAAAAGGATGAATAAATTTGAAAATATTTTATAAATGATGAAAAATAAAACATTAAGTTACCGATTGAGTATTGCAGGACAAAAACGAAGATAGGATATCACGACGCGGAAATAATGATAACGCACCGAATAGAATTAATATTGAGCGCAAAGAGGAATAGTTTAAAGAAGTTATGAAAAAATTGATAAATGCTGAAAAGAGAACAATAAGTTGGAATATTATTACTATCTTTTTAAAAACACGGAAACTCTGACTCTGCGCGTGGTTGACGAGAAACGAATATCCGGTAAACGTTCGAATTTCAAACTCCCTCGCCGAGGGATGTAGCGGCTGCACGGCGGTTGGGAACCGAGAACGGCGTGACGTCGAAAACACCGCGTTTTCGCGTTCGCAGAGGCAAAGATTTGAAATTTACAGAGACGCTGTACAATGTGATACCGATCGAGAATTTTAGAACGTACACAAACGCAGAACGACACGGAGCGAGAATATTAATGACGCACGGAATAAAATTAATATAAGCTTCAAAAAAATATGGGATAGAAAAATTTGGAAAGATTTTATAAACAATGAAAAATAAAACAATAAGTTACTGATTGAGTATTGCAGGACAAAAACAAAGATAGGATATCACGACGCGGAAATGATGATAACGCACCGAATAGAATTAATATTGAGCGCTAAGAGGAATAGTTTGAAGAAGTTATGAAAAAATTTATGAATGCTGAAGAAAGAACAATAAGTTGGAATATTATTACCATCTTTTCAAAAACACAGAAACTCTGACTCTGCGCGTGGTTGACGAGAAACTAATATCCGGTAAACGTTCGAATTTCGAACTCCCACGCCGAGGGATGCAGCGGCTGCACGACGGTTGGGAACCGAGAACGGCGTGACTTCGAAAACACCGCGTTTTCGCGTTAGCAGAGGCAAAGATGTAAAATTTACAGAGACGCTGTACAATGTGGTACCAATCGAGAATTTTAGAACGTACACAAACGCAGAACAACACGAAGCGGGAATATTATTGTCGCACGGAATAGAATTAATATAAGCATCAAAAAAAAAATGGAATAAAGAAATTTGAAAATATTTTATAAATGATGAAAAATAAAACAATGAGTTACCGATTGAGTATTGCAGGACAAAAACGAAGATAGGATATCACGACGCGGAAATAATGATAACGCACCGAATAGAATTAATATTGAGCGCAAAGAGGAATAGTTTACAGAAATTATGAAAAAATTCATAAATGCTGAAAAGAGAACAATAAGTCGGAATATCATTACTATCTTTTCAAAAACACGGAAACTCGGACTCTGCGCGTGGTTGACGAGAAACGAATATCCGGTAAACGTTCGAATTTCGAACTCCCACGCCGAGAGATGCAGCGGCTGCACGGCGGTCGAGAACCGAGAACGGCGTGACTCCGAAAACACCGCGTTTTTGCGTTCGCAGAGGCAAAGTTTCAAAATTTACAGAGACGCTGTACAATGTGGTACCGATCGAGAATTCTAGAACGTACACAAACGCAGAACAACACGAAGCGGGAATATTAATGACGCACGGAATAGAATTAATGTAAGCTTTATTAAAAAAGGATGAATAAATTTGAAAACATTTTAGAAAAGATGAAAAGTACAACAATAAGCTACCGATTGAGTATTGCAGGACAAAAACAAAGATAGGATATCACGACGCGGAAATAATGATAACGCACAGAATAGAATAAATAGTGGGCGCGAAGAGACAGAGTTTCAATAAGTTATGAAAAAATTTAAAAATAATAAAAACAGAACAATAGGTCGAAATATCATTACCATCATTTCTAAAACACGAGGAACCCTGACTTTGCGCGTGGTTGACGAGAAAATAATATCCGGTAAAAGTTCGAATTTCGAACTCCCACGCCGAGGGATGCAGCGGCTGCGGGGCGGTTGAGAACCAAGAACGGCGTGACTCCGAAAACACCGCGTTTGCGCGATCGCAGAGGCAAAGATTTAAAATTTACATAGACGCTGTACAATGTGGTACCGATCGAGAATTTTAGAACGTACACAAACGCAGAACAACACGAAGCGGGAATATTAATGTCGCACGGAATAGAATTAATATGAGCTTCAAAAAAAAAATGGGATAAAGAAATTTGAAAATATTTTATAAATGATGAAAAGTAAAACAATAAGTAACCGATCGAGTATTGCAGGACAAAAACTAAGATAGGATATCACGACGCGGAAATAATGATAACGCACGGAATAGAATTAATATTAAGCTCGAAGAAAAAAAGTTTGAATACGTTATAAAAGAATTTAGAAATAATAAAAAGAAAACAATAGGTCGAAATATCATTACCATCTTTTCGCAAACACGAGAAACTCCGACTCTGCGCGTGGTTGACGAGAAACAAATATCCGGTAAACGTTCGAATTTCGAACTTTCACGCCGAGGGATGCAGCGGCTGCACGGCGGTTGAGAACCGAGAACGGCGTGACTCCGAAAACACCGCGTTTTCGCGTCCGCAGAGGCAGAGTTCCAAAATTTACAGAGACGCTGTACAATGTGGTACCGATCGAGAATTTTAGAACGTACACAAACGCAGAACAACACGAAGCGGGAATATTAATGACGCACGGAATAGAATTATTGTAAGCTTCATAAAAAAAGGATGAATAAATTTGGAAATATTTTAGAAAAGATGAAAAGTACAACATTAAGCTACCGATTGAGTATTGCAGGACAAAAACAAAGATAGGATATCACGACGCGGAAATAATGATAACGCACGGAATAGGATTAATAGTAAGCTTGAAGAGACAAAGTTTGAATAAGTTATGAAAAAATTTAGAAATAATAAGAAGAGAACGATAGGTCGAGATATCATTACCATCATTTTGAAAACACGAGAAACCCTGACTCTGCGCGTGGTCGACGAGAGACTGATATCCGGTATACGTTCGAATTTCGAACTCCCACGCCGAGGGATGCAGCGGCTGCACGGCGGTTGACAACCCGGAACGGCGTGACTTCGGAAACACCGCGTTTTTGCGTTCGCAGAGGCAAAGATTAAAAATTTCCAGAGACGCTGTACAATGTGGTACCGATCAAGAATTTTAGAACGTACACAAACGTAGAACAACACGAAGCGGGACTATTAATGACGCACGGAATAGAATTGTTATAAGCTTGAAAAAAAATAGTATGAATAAATTTGAAAATATTTCATAAATGATGAAAAGTGAAACAATAAGTTACCGATTCAGTATTGCAGGACAAAAACGAAGATAGGAGATCACGACGCGAAAATAATAATAACGCACGGAATAGAAGTAATGTTGAGCTCGAAGAGAACAAGTTTGAATAAGTTATGAAAAAATTTAGATATAATAAAAAGAAAACAATAGGTCGGAATATCATTACCATGTTTTCAAACACACAAGAAACTCGGACTCTGCGCCTGGTTGACGAGGAACGAAGATCCGGTAAACATTTTAATTTCGAACTCCCGCTTCAAGGGATGCAGCGGCTGCACGGCGGTTGGGTATCGTGAGCGGCGTGGCTTCGAAAACACCGCGTTTTCGCGTTCGCAGAGGCAAAGATTCAAAATTTACAGAGACGCTGTACAATGTGGTACCGATCGAGAATTTTTAAACGTACACAAACGCAGAACAACACGAAGCGGGAATATTAATGACGCACGGAATAGAATTAATATAAGCTTTAAAAAAAATAGGATGAATAAGTTTGAGAATATCTTATAAATGATGAAAAGTGAAACAATAAGTTACCGAACAAGTATTGCAGGACAAGAACAAAGATATGATATCACGACGCGGAAATAATGATAACGCACGGAATAGAATCAATATTAAGCTCGGAGAGAAAAAGTTTGAATAAGTTATAAAAAAATTTAGAAATGATAGAAAGAGAACGATAGGTCGAAATATCATTACCATCATTACGATAACACGAGAAACTTTGACTCTGCGCGTGGTTGACGAGAAACGAACGACCGGTAAACGTTTGAATTTTGATCTCCCACGCCGAGGGATGCAGCGGCTGCACAGCGGTTGGGAATTCCGAACGGCGTGACCTCGAAAACACCGCGTTCTCGCGTACACAAAGGCAGAGAATAAAAATTGACAAAAACGCTGTATAACGTGTTACCGATTGAGGATTTTAAAACAAACACAAACACAAAGCAAAGCGACGCGGAAATATCAATAACGCACGAAATAGAATTAATAATAAGCTTTCGGAAAGATGGGATGAATAAATTTGAAAAAGTTTAATAAATGATGAAAAATAAAACAATAGGTTGAATATTCTTACCTTCTTCTCCACAACACGGAAAACTCCAACTCGGCGCGTGGTTGATGCGAAACGAATAACCGGTAAGCGTTCGAATTTCGAACTCTCACGTCAAGGGATGCGGCGGCTGCACGGCGGTTGAGATCCGAGAACGGCGAGACTCTGAAACCACCGCGTTCTCGCGTACGCACAGGCAAAGATTTAAAATTTACAATGATACCGATCAAGAATTATAGGACATACACGAACGCAAAACAATACAAAGCGGCAATATTGATCATGCACGGAATAGAATTGATATTGAGCTCTAAGAAATGAAGGACGAATGAATTAAGAAAAAAAAATTTCAAATGATGAAGAGAAAATCAATGAGTTGAAATATTATTACCATCATTTCAAAAACACGAGAAACCCTGACTTTGCGCGTGGTTGACGAGAAACTATTATCCGGTAAAAGTTCGAATTTCGAACTCCCACGCCGAGGGATGCAGCGGCTGCACGGCGGTGGGGAACCGAGAACGGCGTGACTTCGAAAACACCGCGTTTTCGCGTTCGCAGAGGCAAAGATTTAAAATTTACAGAGACGCTGTACAATGTGGTACCGATCGAGAATTATGGAACGTACACAAACGCAGAACAACACGAAGCGGCAATATTGATGACGCACGGAATAGAATTAATATTAGCTTCAAAAAAAATTGGGATAAAAAAATTTGAAATTATTTTATAAATGATGAAAAATAAAACAATAAGTTACCGATTGATTATTGCAGGACAAAAACAAAGAAAGGATATCACGACGCGGCAATAATGATAACGCACCGAATAGAAATAATTATGAGCGCAAAGAGGAATGGTTTAAAGAAGTTATGAAAAAATTTATAAATGCTGAAAAGAGAACAATAAGTTGGAATATTATTACTATCTTTTGAAAAACACGGAAACTCTGACTCTGCGCGTGGTTGACGAGAAACGAATATCCGGTAAACGTTCGAATTTCGAACTCCCACGCCGAGGGATGCAGCGGCTGCACGGCGGTTGAGAACCGAGAACGGCGTGACTTCGAAAACACCGCGTTTTCGCGTTTGCAGAGGCAAAGATTCAATATTTACAGAGACGCTGTACAATGTGGTACCGATCGAGAATTTTAGAACGCACACGAACGCAGAACAACACGAAGCGGGAATATTAATGACGCACGAAATAGAATTAATGTAGGCTTTAAAAAAAAAAGGATGAATAAATTTGAAAATATTTTATAAATGATGAAAAGTGAAACAATAAGTTACCGATTAAGTATTGCAGTAGAAAAACACAGATAGGATATCACGACGCGGAAATAATGATAACGCACGGAATAGAATTAATATTGAGCTCGAAGAGAAAAAGTTTGAATAAGTTATAAAAAAATTCGGAAATAATAAAAAGAAAACGATAGGTCGAAATATCATTACCATCTTTACGAAAACAGAAGAAACTTTGACTCTGCGCGTGGTTGACGAGAAACGAACGACCGGTAAACGTTTGAATTTAGAACTCCCACGCTGAGGGATGCAGCGGCTGCACGGCGGTTGGGAACCGAGAACGGCGTGACTTCGAAAACACCGCGCTTTCGCGTTCGCAGAGGCAAAGATTTAAAATTTACAGAGACGCCGTACAATGTGGTACCGATCGAGAATTCTAAAACGTACACAAACGCAGAACAACACGAAGCGGGAATATTAATGACGCACGGAATAGAATTAATGTAAGCTTTATAAAAAAAGGAGGAATAAATTTGAGAATATTTTAGAAAAGACGAAACGTACAACTATAAGCTATCGATTGAGTATTGCAGGACAAAAACAAAGATAGGATATCACGACGCGGAAATCATGATAACGCACAGAATAGAATTAATAGTAAGCGCGAAGAGACAAAGTTTGAATAAGTTATAAAAAAATTGAGAAATAATAAAAAGAGAACAATAGGTCGAAATATCATTACCATCATTTTGAAAACACGAGAAACCCTGACTCTGCGCGTGGTTGACGAGAAACAAATATCCGGTGAACGTTCGAATTTCGAACTTTCACGCCGAGGGATGCAGCGGCTGCACGGCGGTTGAGAACCGAGAACGGCGTGACTCCGAAAACACCGCGTTTTCGCGTCCGCAGAGGCAGAGTTTCAAAATTTACAGAGACGCTGTACAATGTGGTACCGATCGAGAATTTTAGAACGTACACAAACGCAGAACAACACGAAGCGGGAATATTAATGACGCACGGAATAGAATTATTGTAAGCTTCATAAAAAAAGGATGAATAAATTTGAAAATATTTTAGAAAAGATGAAAAGTACAACATTAAGCTGCCGATTGAGTATTGCAGGACAAAAACAAAGATAGGATATCACGACGCGGAAATAATGATAACGCACGGAATAGGATTAATAGTAAGCTTGAAGAGACAAAGTTTGAATAAGTTATGAAAAAATTTAGAAATAATAAGAAGAGAACGATAGGTCGAGATATCATTACCATCATTTTGAAAACACGAGAAACCCTGACTCTGCGCGTGGTCGACGAGAGACTGATATCCGGTATACGTTCGAATTTCGAACTCCCACGCCGAGGGATGCAGCGGCTGCACGGCGGTTGACAACCCGGAACGGCGTGACTTCGGAAACACCGCGTTTTCGCGTTCGCAGAGGCAGAGATTCAAAATTTCCAGAGACGCTGTACAATGTGGTACCGATCAAGAATTTTAGAACGTACACAAACGTAGAACAACACGAAGCGGGACTATTAATGACGCACGGAATAGAATTGTTATAAGCTTGAAAAAAAATAGTATGAATAAGTTTGAGAATATCTTATAAATGATGAAAAGTGAAACAATAAGTTACCGAACAAGTATTGCAGGACAAGAACAAAGATATGATATCACGACGCGGAAATAATGATAACGCACGGAATAGAATCAATATTAAGCTCGGAGAGAAAAAGTTTGAATAAGTTATAAAAAAATTTAGAAATGATAGAAAGAGAACGATAGGTCGAAATATCATTACCATCATTACGATAACACGAGAAACTTTGACTCTGCGCGTGGTTGACGAGAAACGAACGACCGGTAAACGTTTGAATTTTGAACTCCCACGCCGAGGGATGCAGCGGCTGCACAGCGGTTGGGAATTCCGAACGGCGTGACCTCGAAAACACCGCGTTCTCGCGTACACAAAGGCAGAGAATAAAAATTGACAAAAACGCTGTATAACGTGTTACCGATTGAGGATTTTAAAACAAACACAAACACAAAGCAAAACGACGCGGAAATATCAATAACGCACGAAATAGAATTAATAATAAGCTTTCGGAAAGATGGGATGAATAAATTTGAAAAAGTTTAATAAATGATGAAAAATAAAACAATAGGTTGAATATTCTTACCTTCTTCTCCACAACACGGAAAACTCCAACTCGGCGCGTGGTTGATGCGAAACGAATAACCGGTAAGCGTTCGAATTTCGAACTCTCACGTCAAGGGATGCGGCGGCTGCACGGCGGTTGAGATCCGAGAACGGCGAGACTCTGAAACCACCGCGTTCTCGCGTACGCACAGGCAAAGATTTAAAATTTACAATGATACCGATCAAGAATTATAGGACATACACGAACGCAAAACAATACAAAGCGGCAATATTGATCATGCACGGAATAGAATTGATATTGAGCTCTAAGAAATGAAGGACGAATGAATTAAGAAAAAAAAATTTCAAATGATAAAGAGAAAATCAATGAGTTGAAATATTATTACCATCATTTCAAAAACACGAGAAACCCTGACTTTGCGCGTGGTTGACGAGAAACTATTATCCGGTAAAAGTTCGAATTTCGAACTCCCACGCCAAGGGATGCAGCGGCTGCACGGCGGTGGGGAACCGAGAACGGCGTGACTTCGAAAACACCGCGTTTTCGCGTTCGCAGAGGCAAAGATTTGAAATTTACAGAGACGCTGTACAATGTGGTACCGATCGAGAATTATAGAACGTACACAAACGCAGAACAACACGAAGCGGCAATATTAATGACGCACGGAATAGAATTAATATTAGCTTCAAAAAAAATTGGGATAAAAAAATTTGAAATTATTTTATAAATGATGAAAAATAAAACAATAAGTTACCGATTGATTATTGCAGGACAAAAACAAAGAAAGGATATCACGACGCGGCAATAATGATAACGCACCGAATAGAAATAATTATGAGCGCAAAGAGGAATGGTTTAAAGAAGTTATGAAAAAATTTATAAATGCTGAAAAGAGAACAATAAGTTGGAATATTATTACTATCTTTTGAAAAACACGGAAACTCTGACTCTGCGCGTGGTTGACGAGAAACGAATATCCGGTAAACGTTCGAATTTCGAACTCCCACGCCGAGGGATGCAGCGGCTGCACGGCGGTTGAGAACCGAGAACGGCGTGACTTCGAAAACACCGCGTTTTCGCGTTTGCAGAGGCAAAGATTCAATATTTACAGAGACGCTGTACAATGTGGTACCGATCGAGAATTTTAGAACGCAAACGAACGCAGAACAACACGAAGCGGGAATATTAATGACGCACGAGATAGAATTAATGTAGGCTTTAAAAAAAAAAGGATGAATAAATTTGAAAATATTTTATAAATGATGAAAAGTGAAACAATAAGTTACCGATTAAGTATTGCAGTAGAAAAACACAGATAGGATATCACGACGCGGAAATAATGATAACGCACGGAATAGAATTAATATTGAGCTCGAAGAGAAAAAGTTTGAATAAGTTATAAAAAAATTCGGAAATAATAAAAAGAAAACGATAGGTCGAAATATCATTACCATCTTTACGAAAACAGAAGAAACTTTGACTCTGCGCGTGGTTGACGAGAAACGAACGACCGGTAAACGTTTGAATTTAGAACTCCCACGCTGAGGGATGCAGCGGCTGCACGGCGGTTGGGAACCGAGAACGGCGTGACTTCGAAAACACCGCGCTTTCGCGTTCGCAGAGGCAAAGATTCAAAATTTACAGAGACGCCGTACAATGTGGTACCGATCGAGAATTCTAAAACGTACACAAACGCAGAACAACACGAAGCGGGAATATTAATGACGCACGGAATAGAATTAATATTAGCTTCAAAAAAAATTGGGATAAAAAAATTTGAAATTATTGTATAAATGATGAAAAATAAAACAATAAGTTACCGATTGATTATTGCAGGACAAAAACAAAGAAAGGATATCACGACGCGGCAATAATGATAACGCACCGAATAGAAATAATTATGAGCGCAAAGAGGAATGGTTTAAAGAAGTTATGAAAAAATTTATAAATGCTGAAAAGAGAACAATAAGTTGGAATATTATTACTATCTTTTGAAAAACACGGAAACTCTGACTCTGCGCGTGGTTGACGAGAAACGAATATCCGGTAAACGTTCGAATTTCGAACTCCCACGCCGAGGGATGCAGCGGCTGCACGGCGGTTGAGAACCGAGAACGGCGTGACTTCGAAAACACCGCGTTTTCGCGTTTGCAGAGGCAAAGATTCAATATTTACAGAGACGCTGTACAATGTGGTACCGATCGAGAATTTTAGAACGCACACGAACGCAGAACAACACGAAGCGGGAATATTAATGACGCACGAAATAGAATTAATGTAGGCTTTAAAAAAAAAAGGATGAATAAATTTGAAAATATTTTATAAATGATGAAAAGTGAAACAATAAGTTACCGATTAAGTATTGCAGTAGAAAAACACAGATAGGATATCACGACGCGGAAATAATGATAACGCACGGAATAGAATTAATATTGAGCTCGAAGAGAAAAAGTTTGAATAAGTTATAAAAAAATTCGGAAATAATAAAAAGAAAACGATAGGTCGAAATATCATTGTCATCTTTACGAAAACAGAAGAAACTTTGACTCTGCGCGTGGTTGACGAGAAACGAACGACCGGTAAACGTTTGAATTTAGAACTCCCACGCTGAGGGATGCAGCGGCTGCACGGCGGTTGGGAACCGAGAACGGCGTGACTTCGAAAACACCGCGCTTTCGCGTTCGCAGAGGCAAAGATTTAAAATTTACAGAGACGCCGTACAATGTGGTACCGATCGAGAATTCTAAAACGTACACAAACGCAGAACAACACGAAGCGGGAATATTAATGACGCACGGAATAGAATTAATGTAAGCTTTATAAAAAAAGGATGAAAAAATTTGAGAATATTTTAGAAAAGACGAAACGTACAACTATAAGCTATCGATTGAGTATTGCAGGACAAAAACAAAGATAGGATATCACGACGCGGAAATCATGATAACGCACAGAATAGAATTAATAGTAAGCGCGAATAGACAAAGTTTAAATAAGTTATAAAAAAATTGAGAAATAATAAAGAGAGAACAATAGGTCGAAATATCATTACCATCATTTTGAAAACACGAGAAACCCTGACTCTGCGCGTGGTTGACGAGAAACGAACGACCGGTAAACGTTTGAATTTAGAACTCCCACGCTGAGGGATGCAGCGGCTGCACGGCGGTTGGGAACCGAGAACGGTGTGACTTCGAAAACACCGCGCTTTCGCGTTCGCAGAGGCAAAGATTTAAAATTTACAGAGACGCCGTACAATGTGGTACCGATCGAGAATTCTAAAACGTACACAAACGCAGAACAACACGAAGCGGGAATATTAATGACGCACGGAATAGAATTAATGTAAGCTTTATAAAAAAAGGATGAATAAATTTGAGAATATTTTAGAAAAGACGAAACGTACAACTATAAGCTATCGATTGAGTATTGCAGGACAAAAACGAAGATAGGATATCACGACGCGGAAATGATGATAACGCACAGAATAGAATTAATAGTAAGCGCGAAGAGACAAAGTTTGAATAAGTTATAAAAAAATTTAGAAATAATGTAAACAGAACAATAGGTCGAAATATCATTACCATCATTTTGAAAACACGAGAAGCCCTGACTCTGCGCGTGGTTGACGAGAGACCCATATCCGGTGAACGTTCGAATTTCGAACTCCCACGCCGAGGGATGCAGCGGCTGCACGGCGGTTGACAACCCAGAACGGCGTGACTTCGAAAACACCGCGTTTTCGCGTACGCAGAGGCAAAGATTTCAAATCTACAAAGACGCTGTACAATGTGGTACCGATCGAGAATTCTCAATCATACACAAACGCAGAACAACACGAAGCGGGAATATTAATGACGTACGGAGTAGGATTGATATAAGCTTAAAAAAAAATTGAATGAATGAATTCGAGAATATTTTATAAATTATGAAAAATAAAACAATAAGTTACCGATTAGGTATTGCAGGACAAAAACAAAGATAGGATATCACGACGCAAAAATAATAATAACGCACGGAATAGAATTAATATCAAGCTCGAAGAGAAATAGTTTGAATAAGTTATGAAAAAATTTATGAATGATAGAAAGAAAACAATAGGTTGGAATTTTATGACCATCTTCTCAAAAACACAAGAAACTCTGACTCCGCGCGTGGTTGACCAGCAACGAATATCCGGTAAACGTTCGAATTTCGAACTTCTACGCCAAGGGATGCAGCGGCTGCGGGGCGGTTGAGAATCAAGAACGGCGTGACTTCGAAAACACCGCGTTTGCGCGATCGCAGAGGCAAAGATTAAAAATTTACATAGACGCTGTACAATGTGGTACCGATCGAGAATTCAAACATACACAAACGCAGAACAACACAGAGAGGGAATATTAATGACGTACGGAATAGGATTGATATAAGCTTCAAGAAAAATTGAATGAATAAATTCGAAAATATTTTATAAATTATGAAAAGTGAAACAATAAGTTACCGATTAGGTATTGCAGGACAAAAAAGAAGATAGGATATCACGACGCGGAAATAATAATAACGCACGGAATAGAATTAATATAAGCTAGAAGAGACGAAGTTTGAACAAGTTATGAAAAAATTTAGAAATAATTCAAGGTGAAGAATAGGTCGAAATATCATTACCATCATTTTGAAAACACGAGAAACCCTGACTCTGCGCGTGGTTGACGAGAGACTGATATCCGGTGAACGTTCGAATTTCGAACTCCCACGCCGAGGGATGCAGCGGCTGCACGGCGGTTGACGACCCAGGACGGCGTGACATCGAAAACACCGCGTTCTCGCGTACACAAAGGCAGAGAATAAAAATTGACAAAAACGCTGTATAACGTGTTACCGATTGAGGATTTCAAAACAAACACAAACACAAAGCAAAACGACGCGGAAATATCAATAACGCACGAAATAGAATTAATAATAAGCTTTCGGAAAGATGGGATAAATAAATTTGAAAAAGTTTAATAAATGATGAAAAATAAAACAATAGGTTGAATATTCTTACCTTCTTCTCCACAACACGGAAGACTCCAACTCGGCGCGTGGTTGATGCGAAACGAATAACCGGTAAGCGTTCGAATTTCGAACTCTCACGTCAAGGGATGCGGCGGCTGCACGGCGGTTGAGATCCGAGAACGGCGAGACTCTGAAACCACCGCGTTCTCGCGTACGCACAGGCAAAGATTTAAAATTTACAATGACACCGATCAAGAATTATAGGACATACACGAACGCAAAACAATACGAGGCGGCAATATTGATCATGCACGGAATAGAATTGATATTGAGCTCAAAGAAATGAAGGACGAATGAATTAAGAAAAAAAAATTCCAAATGATAAAGAGAAAATCAATGAGTTGAAATATTATTACCATCATTTCAAAAACACGAGAAACCCTGACTTTGCGCGTGGTTGACGAGAAACTCATATCCGGTAAAAGTTCGAATTTCGAACTCCCACGCCGAGGGATGCAGCGGCTGCACGGCGGTTGGGAACCGAGAACGGCGTGACTTCGAAAACACCGCGTTTTCGCGTTCGCAGAGGCAAAGTTTCAAAATTTACAGAGACGCTGTACAATGTGGTACCGATCGAGAATTTTAGAACGTACACAAACGCAGAACAACACCAAGCGGGAATATTAATGACGCACGGAATAGAATTAATATAAGCTTTAAAAAAATAGGATGAATAGTTTAGAAAATATTTTGTAAAAGATGAGAAGTGAAACAATAAGTAACCGATCGAGTATTGCAGGACAAAAACTAGGATAGGATATCACGACGCGGAAATAATGATAACGCACGGAATAGAATTAATATTAAGCTCGAAGAGAAAAAGTTTAAATAAGTTATAAAATAATTTAGAAATAATGAAAAGAAAACAATAGGTCGAAATATCATTACCATCTTTTCGCAAACACGAGCAACTCCGACTCTGCGCGTGGTTGACGAGAAACAAATATCCGGTGAACGTTCGAATTCCGAACTCCCACGCTGAGGGATGCAGCGGCTGCACGGCGGTTGAAAACCGAAAACGGCGTGACTTCGGAAACACCGCGCTTTCGCGTTCGCAGAGGCAAAGATTTAAAATTAACAGAGACGCCGTACAATGTGGTACCGATCGAGAATTTTAGAACGTACACAAACGCAGAACAACACGAAGCGGGAATATTAATGACGCACGGAATAGAATTAATGTTAGCTTTATAAAAAAAGGATGAACAAATTTGAAAATATTTTAGAAAAGACGAAAAGTACAACAATAAGCTACCGATTAAGTATTGCAGGACACAAACAAAGATAGGATTTCACGACGCGGGAATAATGATAACGCACAGAATAGAATTAATAGTAAGCGCGAATAGACAAAGTTTAAATAAGTTATAAAAAAATTGAGAAATAATAAAGAGAGAACAATAGGTCGAAATATCATTACCATCATTTTGAAAACACGAGAAACCCTGACTCTGCGCGTGGTTGACGAGAAACGAACGACCGGTAAACGTTTGAATTTAGAACTCCCACGCTGAGGGATGCAGCGGCTGCACGGCGGTTGGGAACCGAGAACGGTGTGACTTCGAAAACACCGCGCTTTCGCGTTCGCAGAGGCAAAGATTTAAAATTTACAGAGACGCCGTACAATGTGGTACCGATCGAGAATTCTAAAACGTACACAAACGCAGAACAACACGAAGCGGGAATATTAATGACGCACGGAATAGAATTAATGTAAGCTTTATAAAAAAAGGATGAATAAATTTGAGAATATTTTAGAAAAGACGAAACGTACAACTAT
Source organism: Diprion similis (assembly GCF_021155765.1). NCBI lineage: Eukaryota > Metazoa > Arthropoda > Insecta > Hymenoptera > Diprionidae > Diprion > Diprion similis. Next base: position 9,840,122 of record NC_060113.1, on the reverse strand, counting down.
AAGCTATCGATTGAGTATTGCAGGACAAAAACGAAGATAGGATATCACGACGCGGAAATGATGATAACGCACAGAATAGAATTAATAGTAAGCGCGAAGAGACAAAGTTTGAATAAGTTATAAAAAAATTTAGAAATAATGTAAACAGAACAATAGGTCGAAATATCATTACCATCATTTTGAAAACACGAGAAGCCCTGACTCTGCGCGTGGTTGACGAGAGACCCATATCCGGTGAACGTTCGAATTTCGAACTCCCACGCCGAGGGATGCAGCGGCTGCACGGCGGTTGACAACCCAGAACGGCGTGACTTCGAAAACACCGCGTTTTCGCGTACGCAGAGGCAAAGATTTCAAATCTACAAAGACGCTGTACAATGTGGTACCGATCGAGAATTCTCAATCATACACAAACGCAGAACAACACGAAGCGGGAATATTAATGACGTACGGAGTAGGATTGATATAAGCTTAAAAAAAAATTGAATGAATGAATTCGAGAATATTTTATAAATTATGAAAAATAAAACAATAAGTTACCGATTAGGTATTGCAGGACAAAAACAAAGATAGGATATCACGACGCAAAAATAATAATAACGCACGGAATAGAATTAATATCAAGCTCGAAGAGAAATAGTTTGAATAAGTTATGAAAAAATTTATGAATGATAGAAAGAAAACAATAGGTTGGAATTTTATGACCATCTTCTCAAAAACACAAGAAACTCTGACTCCGCGCGTGGTTGACCAGCAACGAATATCCGGTAAACGTTCGAATTTCGAACTTCTACGCCAAGGGATGCAGCGGCTGCGGGGCGGTTGAGAATCAAGAACGGCGTGACTTCGAAAACACCGCGTTTGCGCGATCGCAGAGGCAAAGATTAAAAATTTACATAGACGCTGTACAATGTGGTACCGATCGAGAATTCAAACATACACAAACGCAGAACAACACAGAGAGGGAATATTAATGACGTACGGAATAGGATTGATATAAGCTTCAAGAAAAATTGAATGAATAAATTCGAAAATATTTTATAAATTATGAAAAGTGAAACAATAAGTTACCGATTAGGTATTGCAGGACAAAAAAGAAGATAGGATATCACGACGCGGAAATAATAATAACGCACGGAATAGAATTAATATAAGCTAGAAGAGACGAAGTTTGAACAAGTTATGAAAAAATTTAGAAATAATTCAAGGTGAAGAATAGGTCGAAATATCATTACCATCATTTTGAAAACACGAGAAACCCTGACTCTGCGCGTGGTTGACGAGAGACTGATATCCGGTGAACGTTCGAATTTCGAACTCCCACGCCGAGGGATGCAGCGGCTGCACGGCGGTTGACGACCCAGGACGGCGTGACATCGAAAACACCGCGTTCTCGCGTACACAAAGGCAGAGAATAAAAATTGACAAAAACGCTGTATAACGTGTTACCGATTGAGGATTTCAAAACAAACACAAACACAAAGCAAAACGACGCGGAAATATCAATAACGCACGAAATAGAATTAATAATAAGCTTTCGGAAAGATGGGATAAATAAATTTGAAAAAGTTTAATAAATGATGAAAAATAAAACAATAGGTTGAATATTCTTACCTTCTTCTCCACAACACGGAAGACTCCAACTCGGCGCGTGGTTGATGCGAAACGAATAACCGGTAAGCGTTCGAATTTCGAACTCTCACGTCAAGGGATGCGGCGGCTGCACGGCGGTTGAGATCCGAGAACGGCGAGACTCTGAAACCACCGCGTTCTCGCGTACGCACAGGCAAAGATTTAAAATTTACAATGACACCGATCAAGAATTATAGGACATACACGAACGCAAAACAATACGAGGCGGCAATATTGATCATGCACGGAATAGAATTGATATTGAGCTCAAAGAAATGAAGGACGAATGAATTAAGAAAAAAAAATTCCAAATGATAAAGAGAAAATCAATGAGTTGAAATATTATTACCATCATTTCAAAAACACGAGAAACCCTGACTTTGCGCGTGGTTGACGAGAAACTCATATCCGGTAAAAGTTCGAATTTCGAACTCCCACGCCGAGGGATGCAGCGGCTGCACGGCGGTTGGGAACCGAGAACGGCGTGACTTCGAAAACACCGCGTTTTCGCGTTCGCAGAGGCAAAGTTTCAAAATTTACAGAGACGCTGTACAATGTGGTACCGATCGAGAATTTTAGAACGTACACAAACGCAGAACAACACCAAGCGGGAATATTAATGACGCACGGAATAGAATTAATATAAGCTTTAAAAAAATAGGATGAATAGTTTAGAAAATATTTTGTAAAAGATGAGAAGTGAAACAATAAGTAACCGATCGAGTATTGCAGGACAAAAACTAGGATAGGATATCACGACGCGGAAATAATGATAACGCACGGAATAGAATTAATATTAAGCTCGAAGAGAAAAAGTTTAAATAAGTTATAAAATAATTTAGAAATAATGAAAAGAAAACAATAGGTCGAAATATCATTACCATCTTTTCGCAAACACGAGCAACTCCGACTCTGCGCGTGGTTGACGAGAAACAAATATCCGGTGAACGTTCGAATTCCGAACTCCCACGCTGAGGGATGCAGCGGCTGCACGGCGGTTGAAAACCGAAAACGGCGTGACTTCGGAAACACCGCGCTTTCGCGTTCGCAGAGGCAAAGATTTAAAATTAACAGAGACGCCGTACAATGTGGTACCGATCGAGAATTTTAGAACGTACACAAACGCAGAACAACACGAAGCGGGAATATTAATGACGCACGGAATAGAATTAATGTTAGCTTTATAAAAAAAGGATGAACAAATTTGAAAATATTTTAGAAAAGACGAAAAGTACAACAATAAGCTACCGATTAAGTATTGCAGGACACAAACAAAGATAGGATTTCACGACGCGGGAATAATGATAACGCACAGAATAGAATTAATAGTAAGCGCGAATAGACAAAGTTTAAATAAGTTATAAAAAAATTGAGAAATAATAAAGAGAGAACAATAGGTCGAAATATCATTACCATCATTTTGAAAACACGAGAAACCCTGACTCTGCGCGTGGTTGACGAGAAACGAACGACCGGTAAACGTTTGAATTTAGAACTCCCACGCTGAGGGATGCAGCGGCTGCACGGCGGTTGGGAACCGAGAACGGTGTGACTTCGAAAACACCGCGCTTTCGCGTTCGCAGAGGCAAAGATTTAAAATTTACAGAGACGCCGTACAATGTGGTACCGATCGAGAATTCTAAAACGTACACAAACGCAGAACAACACGAAGCGGGAATATTAATGACGCACGGAATAGAATTAATGTAAGCTTTATAAAAAAAGGATGAATAAATTTGAGAATATTTTAGAAAAGACGAAACGTACAACTATAAGCTATCGATTGAGTATTGCAGGACAAAAACGAAGATAGGATATCACGACGCGGAAATGATGATAACGCACAGAATAGAATTAATAGTAAGCGCGAAGAGACAAAGTTTGAATAAGTTATAAAAAAATTTAGAAATAATGTAAACAGAACAATAGGTCGAAATATCATTACCATCATTTTGAAAACACGAGAAGCCCTGACTCTGCGCGTGGTTGACGAGAGACCCATATCCGGTGAACGTTCGAATTTCGAACTCCCACGCCGAGGGATGCAGCGGCTGCACGGCGGTTGACAACCCAGAACGGCGTGACTTCGAAAACACCGCGTTTTCGCGTACGCAGAGGCAAAGATTTCAAATCTACAAAGACGCTGTACAATGTGGTACCGATCGAGAATTCTCAATCATACACAAACGCAGAACAACACGAAGCGGGAATATTAATGACGTACGGAGTAGGATTGATATAAGCTTAAAAAAAAATTGAATGAATGAATTCGAGAATATTTTATAAATTATGAAAAATAAAACAATAAGTTACCGATTAGGTATTGCAGGACAAAAACAAAGATAGGATATCACGACGCAAAAATAATAATAACGCACGGAATAGAATTAATATCAAGCTCGAAGAGAAATAGTTTGAATAAGTTATGAAAAAATTTATGAATGATAGAAAGAAAACAATAGGTTGGAATTTTATGACCATCTTCTCAAAAACACAAGAAACTCTGACTCCGCGCGTGGTTGACCAGCAACGAATATCCGGTAAACGTTCGAATTTCGAACTTCTACGCCAAGGGATGCAGCGGCTGCGGGGCGGTTGAGAATCAAGAACGGCGTGACTTCGAAAACACCGCGTTTGCGCGATCGCAGAGGCAAAGATTAAAAATTTACATAGACGCTGTACAATGTGGTACCGATCGAGAATTCAAACATACACAAACGCAGAACAACACAGAGAGGGAATATTAATGACGTACGGAATAGGATTGATATAAGCTTCAAGAAAAATTGAATGAATAAATTCGAAAATATTTTATAAATTATGAAAAGTGAAACAATAAGTTACCGATTAGGTATTGCAGGACAAAAAAGAAGATAGGATATCACGACGCGGAAATAATAATAACGCACGGAATAGAATTAATATAAGCTAGAAGAGACGAAGTTTGAACAAGTTATGAAAAAATTTAGAAATAATTCAAGGTGAAGAATAGGTCGAAATATCATTACCATCATTTTGAAAACACGAGAAACCCTGACTCTGCGCGTGGTTGACGAGAGACTGATATCCGGTGACCGTTCGAATTTCGAACTCCCACGCCGAGGGATGAAGCGGCTGCACGGCGGTTGGGAACCGAGAACGGCGTGACTTCGAAAACACCGCGTTTTCGCCTTCGCAGAGGCAAAGATTTAAAATTTACGGAGACGCTGTACAATGTGGTACCGATCGAGAATTTTAGAACGTACACAAACGCAGAACAACACGAAGCGGGAATATTAATGACGCACGGAATAGAATGAATATGAGCTTCAAAAAAAAATGGAATTAAAAAATTTGAAATTATTTTATAAATGATAAAAAATAAAACAAGAAGTTACCGATTGAGTATTGCAGGACAAAAACAAAGATAGGATATCACGACGCGGAAATAATGATAACGCACCGAATAGAATTAATATTGAGCGCAAAGGAATAGTTTGAAGAAGTTATGAAAAAATTTATAAATGCTGAAACGAGAACAATAAGTTGGAATATTATTACTATCTTTTTAAAAACACGGAAACTCTGACTCTGCGCGTGGTTGACGAGAAACGAATATCCGGTAAACGTTCGAATTTCGAACTCCCACGCCGAGGGATGCAGCGGCTGCACGGCGGTTGGGAACCGAGAACGGCGTGACTTCGAAAACACCGCGTTTTCGCGTTCGCAGAGGCAAAGATTTGAAATTTACAGAGACGCTGTACAATGTGGTACCGATCGAGAATTTTCAAACATACACAAACGCAGAACAACACGGAGCGGGAATATTAATGACGTACGGAGTAGGATTGATATAAGCTTCAAAAAAAATTGAATGAATAAATTCGAAAATATTTTATAAATTATGAAAAGTGAAACAATAAGTTACCGATTAGGTATTGCAGGACAAGAACAAAGATACGATATCACGACGCGGAAATAATAATAACGCACGGAATAGAATTAATATTAAGCTCGAAGAGAAATAGTTTGAATACGTTATAGAAAAATTTAGAAATAATAAAAAGAAAACGATAGGTCGAAATATCATTACCATCTTTGCGAAAACACGAGAAACTTTGACTCTGCGCGTGGTTGACGAGAAACGAACGACCGGTAAACGTTTGAATTTAGATCTCCTACGCTGAGGGATGCAGCGACTGCACGGCGGTTGACAACCCGGAACGGCGTGACTTTGAAAACACCGCGTTTTCGCGTTCGCAGAGGCATAGATTTAAAATTTACAGAGACGCTGTACAATGTGGTACCGAACGAGAATTTTAGAACGTACACAAACGCAGAACAACACGAAGCGGGAATATTAATGACGCACGGAATAGAATTAATATTGAGCTCGAAGAGAAAAAGTTTGAATAAGTTATAAAAAAATTCAGAAATAATAAAAAGAAAACGATTGGTCGAAATATCATTACCATCTTTACGAAAACACGAGAAACTTTGCCTCTGCGCGTGGTTGACGAGAAACGAACGACCGGTAAACGTTCGAATTTCGAACTCCCGCTTCAAGGGATGCAGCGGCTGCACGGCGGTTGGGAACCGAGAACGGCGTGACTTCGAAAACACCGCGCTATCGCGTTCGCAGGGGCAAAGATTTAAAATTTACAGAGACGCTGTACAATGTGGTACCGATCGAGAATTATAGAACGTACACAAACGCAGAACAACACGAAGCGGGAATATTAATGACGCACGGAATAGAATTAATATTAGCTTCAAAAAAAATTGGGATAAAAAAATTTGAAATTATTTTATAAATGATGAAAAATAAAACAATAAGTTACCGATTGATTATTGCAGGACAAAAACAAAGAAAGGATATCACGACGCGGCAATAATGAGAACGCACGGAATAGAAATAATTATGAGCGCAAAGAGGAATGGTTTAAAGAAGTTATGAAAAAATTTATAAATGCTAAAAAGAGAAGAATAAGTTGGGATATTATTACTATCTTTTTAAAAACACGGAAACTCTGACTCTGCGCGTGGTTGACGAGAAACGAATATCCGGTAAACGTTCGAATTTCGAACTCCCACGCCGAGGGATGCAGCGGCTGCACGGCGGTTGAGAACCGAGAACGGCGTGACTTCGAAAACACCGCGTTTTCGCGTTCGCAGAGGCAAAGATTCAAAATTTACAGAGACGCTGTACAATGTGGTACCGATCGAGAATTTTAGAACGCACACAAACGCAGAACAACACGAAGCGGGAATATTAATGACGCACGAAATAGAATTAATGTAGGCTTTAAAAAAAAAAGGATGAATAAATTTGAAAATATTTTATGAATGATGAAAAGTGAAACAATAAGTTACCGATTAAGTATTGCAGTACAAAAACACAGAAGGGATATCACGACGCGGAAATAATGATAACGCACGAAATAGAATTAATATTGTGCTCGAAGAGAAAATGTTTGAATAAGTTATAAAAAAATTTAGAAATAATAACAAGAAAACGATAGGTCGAAATATCATTACCATCTTTACGAAAACACGAGAAACTCTGACTCTGCGCGTGGTTGACGAAAAACGAACGACCGGTAAACGTTTGAATTTCGAACTCCCACGCTGAGGGATGCAGCGGCTGCACGGCGGTTGGAAACCGAGAACGGCGTGACTTCAAAAACACCGCGCTTTAGCGTTCGAAGAGGCAAAGATTTAAAATTCACAGAGACGCTGTACAATGTGGTACCGATCGAGAAATTTAGAACGTACACAAACGCAGAACATCAAGGAAAGGGAATAATAATGACGCAGGGAATAGAATTAATATGAGCTTTAAAAAAAATGGGATGAATAAATTAGAATATATTTTATAAAAGATGAAGAGTGGAACAATAAGTAACCGATAGAGTATTGCAGGACAAAAACTAAGATAGGATATCACGACGCGGAAATAATGATAACGCACGGAATAGAATGAATATTAAGCTCGAAGAGAAAAAGTTTGAATAAGTTATAAAAGAATTTAGAAATAATAAAAAGAAAACCATAGGTCGAAATATCATTACCATCTTTTCGCAAGCACGAGAAACTCCAACTCTGCGCGTGGTTGACGAGAAACACATATCCGGTAAACGTTCGAATTTCGAGCTCTCACGCCGAGGGATGCAGCGGCTGCACGGCGGTTGGGAACCGAGAACGGCGTGACTCCGAGAACACCGCGTTTTCGCGTTCGCAGAGGCAAAGTTTCAAAATTTACAGAGACGCTGTACAATGTGATACCGATCGAGAATTTTAGAACGTACACAAACGCAGAACAACACGAAGCGGGAATATTAATGACGCACGGAATAGAATTAATGTAAGCTTTATAAAAAAAGGATGAATAAATTTGGAAATATTCTAGAAAAGATGAAAAGTACAACAATAAGCTACCGATTGAGTATTGCAGGACAAAAACAAAGATAGGATATCACGACGCGGAAATAATGATAACGCACGGAATAGAATTAATATTGAGCTCGAAGAGAAAAAGTTTGAATAAGTTATAAAAAAATTCGGAAATAATAAAAAGAAAACGATAGGTCGAAATATCATTACCATCTTTACGAAAACACGAGAAACCTTGACTCTGCGCGTGGTTGACAAGAAACGAACGACCGGTAAACGTTTGAATTTAGAACTCCCACGCTGAGGGATGCAGCGGCTGCACGGCGGTTGGGAACCGAGAACGGCGTGACTCCGAGAACACCGCGTTTTCGCGTTCGCAGAGGCAAAGTTTCGAAATTTACAGAAACGCTGTACAATGTGATACCGATCGAGAATTTTAGAACGTACACAAACGCAGAACAACACAAAGCGGGAATATTAATGACGAACGGAATAGAATTAATGTAAGCTTTATAAAAAAAGGATGAACAAATTTGAAAATATTTTGGAAAAGACGAAAAGTACAACAATAAGCTACTGATTGAGTATTGCAGGACACAAACAAAGATAGGATTTCACGACGCGGAAATAATGATAACGCACAGAATAGAATTAATAGTAAGCGCGAAGAGACAAAGTTTGAATAAGTTATAAAAAAATTTAGAAATAATAAAAACAGAACAATAGGTCGAAATATCATGACCATCATTTTGAAAACACGAGAAACCCTGACTCTGCGCGTGGTTGACGAGAGACTGATATCCGGTGAACGTTCGAATTTCGAACTCCCACGCCGAGAGATGCAGCGGCTGCACGGCGGTTGGGAACCGAGAACGGCGTGACTTTGAAAACACCGCGTTTTCGCGTTCGCAGAGGCAAAGATTTAAAATTTACAGAGACACTGTACAATGTGGTACCGTTCGAGAATTTTAGAACGTACACAAACGCAGAACAACACGAAGCGGGAATATTAATGTCGCACGGAATAGAATTAATATAAGCTTCAAAAAAAAATGGGATGAAGAAATTTGAAAATATTTTATAAATGATGAAAAATAAAACAATAAGTTACCGATTGAGTATTGCAGGACAAAAACAAAGATAGGATATCACGACGCGGAAATAATGATAACGCACCGAATAGAATTGATATTGAGCGCAAAGAGGAATAGTTAGAAGGAGTTATGAAAACATTTATAAATGCTGAAAAGAGAACGATAAGTTGGAATATTATTACTATCTTTTTAAAAACACAAAAACTCTGACTCTGCGCGTGGTTGAAGAGAAACGAATATCCGGTAAACGTTCGAATTTCGAACTTCCACGCCGAGGGATGCAGCGGCTGCACGGCAGTTGGGAACCAAGAACGGCGTGACTCCGAAAACACCGCGTTTTCGCGTTCGCAGAGGCAAAGTTTCGAAATTTACAGAGACGCTGTACAATGTGATACCGATCGAGAATTTTAGAACGTACACAAACGCAGAACAACACGAAGCGGGGATATTAATGACGCGGGGAATAGAATTAATACTAGCTTTAAAAAAAATAGGATGAATAAATTAGAAAATATTTTATAAAAGATGAAAAGTGAAACATCAAGTAACCGATCGAGTATTGCAGGACGAAAACTAAGATAGGATATCACGAAGCGGAAATAATGATAACGCACGGGATAGAATTAATATTGAGCTCGATGAGAAAAAGTTTGAATACGTTATAAAAGAATTTAGAAATAATAAAAAGAAAACGATAGGTCGAAATATCATTACCATGTTCACGAAAACACGAGAAACCCTGACTTTGCGCGTGGTTGACGAGAAACTATTATCCGGTAAAAGTTCGAATTTCGAACTCCCACGCCGAGGGATGCAGCGGCTGCACGGGGGTTGGGAACCGAGAACGGCGTGACTTCGAAAACACCGCGTTTTCGCGTTCGCAGAGGCAAAGATTCAAAATTTACAGAGACGCTGTACAATGTGGTACCGATCGAGAATTTTAGAACGTACACAAACGCAGAACAACACGAAGCGGGAATATTGATTACGCACGGAATAGAATTGATATGAGCTTCAAAAAAAAATGGGATAAAAAAATTTGAAATTATTTTATAAATGATGAAAAATAAAACAATAAGTTACCGATTGATTATTGCAGGACAAAAACAAAGATAGGATATCACGACGCGGAAATACTGATAACGCACCGAATAGAAATAATTATGAGCGCAAAGAGGAATGTTTTAAAGAAGTTATGAAAAAATTTATAAATGCTGAAAAGAGAACAATAAGTTGGAATATTATTACTATCTTTTTAAAAACACGAAAACTCTGACTCTGCGCGTGGTTGACGAGAAACGAATATCCGGTAAACGTTCGAATTTCGAACTCCCACGCTGAGGGATGCAGCGGCTGCACGGCGGTTGGGAACCGAGAACGGCGTGACTTCGAAAACACCGCGCTTTGGAGTTCGCAGAGGCAAAGATTTAAAATTTACAGAGACGCTGTACAATGTGGTACCGATCGAGAATTTTAGAACGTACACAAACGCAGAACAACACGAAGCGGGAATATTAATGACGCACGGAATAGAATTATTATAAGCTTCAAAAAAAAAAGGGATAAAAAAATTTGAAAATATTTCATAAATGATGAAAAATAAAACAATAAGTTGCCGATTGAGTATTGCAGGACAAAAACAAAGATAGGATATCACGACGCGGAAATAATGATAACGCACGGAATAGAATTGATAGTGAGCTCAAAGAGACAAAGTTTGAATAAGTTATCAAAAAATGTATGAATAATAAAAATAGAACAATAGGTCGAAATATCATTACCATCATTTTGAAAACACGAGAAACCCTGACTCCGCGCGTGGTTGACGAGAGACTGATATCCGGCGAACGTTCGAATTTTGAACTCCCACGCCGAGGGATGCAGCGGTTGCTCGGCGGTTGACAACCCAGAACAGCGTGACTTCGAAAACACCGCGTTTTTGCGTACGCAGAGGCAAAGATCTCAAATCTACAAAGACGCTGTACAATGTGGTACCGATCGAGAATTCTCAATCATACACAAACGCAGAACAACACGAAGCGTGAATATTAATGACGTACGGAATAGGATTCATATAAGCTTCAAAAAAAATTAAATCAATAAATTTGAGAATATTTTACAAATTATGAAAAGTAAAACAATAAGTTACCGATTAGGTATTGCAGGACAAAAACAAAGATAGGATATCACGACGCGGAAATAATAATAACGCACGGGATAGAATTAATATTAAGCTCGAAGAGAAATAGTTTGAATAAGTTATGAAAAAATTTATGAATGATAGAAAGAAAAGAATAGGTTGGAATTTTATGACCATCTTCTCAAAAACACAAGAAACTCTGACTCTGCGCGTGGTTGACCGGAAACGAATATCCGGTTAACGTTCGAATTTCGAACTTCTACGCCAAGAGATGCAGCGGCAGCGGGGCGGTTGAGAACCAAGAACGGCGTGACTTCGAAAACACCGCGTTTGCACGATCGCAGAGGCAAAGATTTGAAATTTACAGAGACGCTGTACAATGTGGAACCGATCAAGAATTTTAGAACGTACACAAACGCAGAACAACAAGAAGCGGGAATAATAATGACGCAGGGAATAGAATTAATATGAGCTTTAAAAAAAATAGGATAAATAAATTAGAAAATATTTTATAAAAGATGAAAAGTAAAACAATAAGTAACCGATCGAGTATTGCAGGACTAAAACTAAGATAGGATATCACGACGCGGAAATAATGATAACGCACGGAATAGAATTAATATCAAGCTCGAAAGAATATGTTTGAATACGTTATAAAAGAATTTAGAAATAATGAAAAGAGAACAATAGGTCGAAATATCATTACCATCTTTTTGCAAACACGAGAAACTCCGGCTCTGCGCGTGGTTGACGAGAAACAAATATCCGGCAAACGTTCGAATTTCGAACTCCCACGCCGAGGGATGCAGCGCCTTCACGGCGGTTGAGAACCGAGAACGGCGTGACTTCGAAAACACCGCGTTTTCGCGTTCGCAGAGGCAAAGATTCAAGATTTACAGAGACGCTGTACAATGTGGTACCGATCGAGAATTTTAGAACGCACACAAACGCAGAACAACACGAAGCAGGAATATTAATGACGCACGGAATAGAATTAATGTAAGCTTTAAAAAAAAAAGGATGAATAAATTTGAAAATATTATATAAATGATGAAAAGTGAAACAATAAGTTACCGATTAAGTATTGCAGTATGAAAACACAGATAGGATATCACGACGCGGAAATAATCATAACGCACGGAATAGAATCAATATTGAGCTCGAAGAGAAAAAGTTTGAATGAGTTCAAAAAAAATTTAGAAATAATAAAGAGAAAACGATAGGTCGAAATATCATTACCATCTTCACGATAACACGAGTAACTTTGACTCTGCGCGTGGTTGACGAGAAACGAACGACCGGTAAACGTTTGAATTTCGAACTCCCACGCCGAGGGATGTAGCGGCTGCACAGCGGTTGGGAATTCCGAACGGCGTGGCCTCGAAAACACCGCGTTCTTGCGCTTACAATGACACGTAACGAAAATCTTCGACAACACAGCACGAAATGGAAATATAACCGATTTTAACAGAATATCACTTGATCAGAAACGAACCGAGTTGGAATGATCACGCTGCACGAAACAAAGTTGGTTCTGAGTTGCGCGTAGTTACGACACACAGTAAGAGAAAAACGGAAAACAGAATAAAAAAACTCCATGCCGCCGAAAAAAGCACGAGATCGAATCAGGTATAAATATCACTCACAATCACTGTAACGACGAGCGACCACGAGGCGGGGAGTGATTATTACCGATGGTTCGAAAAAATGACAGATTACACCTCGACACGTCGCGGCGTTCACGTTGGAGGATGCGAAACGACTGACCGGCGAGCAAGCGTTCGAACATCCAACTCGCCCGCAGGGGGAAGCAGCGGCTCGTCCACGAGCGAGAGGCCGGTATGGCGTGGCTTCGAAAACACAGCGTTCTCGCGAACACAAAGGCAGAGAATAAAAATTGACAGAAACGCTGTATAACGTGTCACCGATTGAGGATTTCAAAACAAACACAAAGCAACACGACGCGTGAATATTAATAACGCACGGAATAGAATTAATAATGAGCTTTCCGAAAGATGGGACGAATAAATTTGCAAAAGTTTAGAAAATGATGAAAAATAAAACAATAGGTTGAATATTCTTACCTTCTTCTCCACAACAGGGAAAACTCCGACTCGGCGCGTGGTTGATGCGAAACGAATAACCGGTGAGCGTTCGAATTTCGAACTCTCACGTCAAGGGATGCGGCGGCTGCACGGCGGTTGAGAACCGAGAACGGCGAGACTCTGAAACCATCGCGTTTTCGCGTACGCACAGGCAAAGATTTAAAATTTACAATGATACCGATCAAGAATTATAGGACATACACAAACGCAAAACAATATGAGGCGGCAATATTGATCATGCACGGAATAGAATTAATGTAAGCTTTAAAAAAGAAAGGATGGATAAAATTGAAAATATTTTATGAATGATGAAAAGTGAAACAATAAATTACCGATTAAGTCTTGCAGTACAGAAACACAGAAGGGATATTACGACGCGGAAATAATGATAACGCACGAAATAGAATTAATATTGTGCTCGGAGAGAAAATGTTTGAATAAGTTATAAAAAAATTTAGAATTAATAACAAGAAAACGATAGGTCGAACTATCATTACCATCTCCACGAAAACACGAGAAACTTTGACTCTGCGCGTGGTTGACGAGAAACGAACGACCGGTAAACGTTTGAATTTCGAACTCCCACGCTGAGGGATGCAGCGGCTGCACGGCGGTTGGAAACCGAGAACGGCGTGACTTCGAAAACACCGCGCTTTAGCGTTCAAAGAGGCCAAGATTTAAAATTCACAGAGACGCTGTACAATGTGGTACCGATCGAGAAATTTAGAACGTACACAAACGCAGAACATCAAGGAAAGGGAATAATAATGACGCAGGGAATAGAATTAATATGAGCTTTAAAAAAAATAGGATGAATAGTTTAGAAAATATTTTGTAAAAGATAAAAAGTGAAACAATAAGTAACCGATCGAGTATTGCAGGACAAAACCTAGGATAGGATATCACGACGCGGAAATAATGATAACGCACGGAATAGAATTAATATTAAGCTCGAAGAGAAATAGTTTGAATAAGTTATAAAAAAGTTTAGAAATAATAACAAGGAAACGATAGGTCGAAATATCATTACCATTTTTACGAAAACACGAGAAACTTTGACTCTGCGCGTGGTTGACGAGAAACGAACGACCGGTAAAAGTTTGAATTTCGAACTCCCACGCTAAGGGATGCAGCGGCTGCACGGCGGTTGGAAACCGAGAACGGCGTGACTTCGAAAACACCGCGCTTTAGCGTTCGAAGAGGCAAAGATTGAAAATTCACAGAAACGCTGTACAATGTGGTACCGATTTAGAATTTAAGAACGTACACAAACGCAGAACAACACGAAGCGGGAATATTAATGACGCACGGAATAGAATTAATGTAAGCGTTGAAAAAAAAAGGATGAATAAATTTGAAAATATTTAATAAATGATGAGAAGTGAAACAATAAGTTACCGATTGAGTATTGCAGGACAAAAATAAAGATAGGATATCACGACGCGGAAATAATGATAACGCACCGAATAGAATCAATATTGAGCGCAAAAAGGAATAGTTTAAAGAAGTTATGAAAAAATTTATAAATGCTGAAAAGAGAACAATAAGTTGGAATATTATTACTATCATTTTAAAAACACGGAAACTCTGACTCTGCGTGTGGTTGACGAGAAACGAACGACCGGTGAACGTTTGAATTTAGAACTCCCACGCTGAGGGATGCAGCGGCTGCACGGCGGTTGGGAACCGAGAACGGCGTGACTTCGAAAACACCGCGCTTTCGCGTTCGCAGAGGCAAAGATTTAAAATTTACAGAGACACTGTACAATGTGGTACCGATCGAGAATTTTAGAACGTACGCAAACGCAGAACAACACGAAGCGGGAATATTAATGTCGCACGGAATAGAATTAATATAAGCTTCAGAAAAAAATGGGATAAAGAAATTTGAAAATATTTTATAAATGATGAAAAATAAAACAATAAGTTACCGATTGAGTATTGCAGGACAAAAACAAAGATAGGATATCACGACGCGGAAATAATGATAACGCACGGAATAGAATCAATATCAAGCTCGGAGAGAAAAAGTTTGAATAAGTTATAAAAAAATTTAGAAATAATAAAAAGAAAACGATGGCTCGAAATATCATTACCATCTTCACGATAACACGAGGAACTTTGACTCTGCGCGTGGTTGACGAGAAACGAACGACCGGTTAACGTTTGAATTTCGAACTCCCACGCCGAGGGATGCAGCGGCTGCACAGCGGTTGGGAATTCCGAACGGCGTGGCCTCGAAAACACCGCGTTCTTGCGCTTACAATGACACGTAACGAAAATCTTCGACAACACAGCACAAAATGGAAATATAACCGATTTTAACAGAATATCACTTGATCAGAAACGAACCGAGTTGGGATGATCACGTTGCACGAAACAAAGTTGGTTCTGAGTTGCGCGTCGTTACGACACACAGTAAGAGAATAACGGAAAACAGAATAAAAAAAACTCCAAGCCGCCGAAAAAAGCACGAGATCGAATCAGGTATAAATATCACTCACAATCACTGTAACGACGAGCGACCACAAGGCGGAGAGTGATTATTACCGATGGTTCGAAAAAATGACAGATTACACCTCGACACGTCGCGGCGTTCACGTTGGAGGATGCGAAACGACTGACCGGCGAGCAAGCGTTCGAACATCCAACTCGCCCGCAGGGGGAAGCAGCGGCTCGTCCACGAGCGAGAGGCCGGTATGGCGTGGCTTCGAAAACACAGCGTTCTCGCGTACACAAAGGCAGAGAATAAAAATTGACGAAAACGCTGTATAACGTGTTACCGATTGCGGATTTCAAAACAAACACAAAGGAACACGACGCGTAAATATTAATAACGCACGGAATAGAATTAATAATAAGCTTTCCGAAAGATGGGATGAATAAATTTGAAAAAGTTTAGAAAATGATGAAAAATAAAACAATAGGTTGAATATTCTTACCTTCTTCTCCACAACAGGGAAAACTCCGACTCGGCGCGTGGTTGATGCGAAACGAATAACCGGTGAGCGTTCGAATTTCGAACTCTCACGTCAAGGGATGCGGCGGCTGCACGGCGGTTGAGAACCGAGAACGGCGAGGCTCTGCAACCATCGCGTTTTCGTGTACGCACAGGCAAAGATTTAAAATTTACAATGATACCGATCAAGAATTATAGGACATACACAAACGCAAAGCAATATGAGGCGGCAATATTGATCATGCACGGAATAGAATTAATGTAAGCTTTAAAAAAGAAAGGATGAATAAAATTGAAAATATTTTATGAATGATGAAAAGTGGAACAATAAATTACCGATTAAGTATTGCAGTACAAACACACAGAAGGGATATCACGACGCGGAAATAATGATAACGCACGAAATAGAATTAATATTGTGCTCGAAGAGAAAATGTTTAAATAAGTTATAAAAAAATTTAGAAATAATAACAAGAAAACGATAGGTCGAAATATCATTACCATCTTTACGAAAACACGAGAAACTTTGACTCTGCGCGTGGTTGACGAGAAACGAACGACTGGTAAACGTTTGAATTTCGAACTCCCACGCTGAAGGATGCAGCGGCTGCGCGGCGGTCGGAAACCGAGAACGGCGTGACTTCGAAAACACCGCGCTTTAGCGTTCGAAGAGGCAAAGATTTAAAATTTACAGAAACGCTGTACAATGTGATACCGATCGAGAATTTT
The DNA here is from genome assembly GCF_021155765.1 of Diprion similis. NCBI lineage: Eukaryota > Metazoa > Arthropoda > Insecta > Hymenoptera > Diprionidae > Diprion > Diprion similis. The sequence goes on along the minus strand of NC_060113.1, from coordinate 9,823,091 downwards.
AGAACGTACACAAACGCGGAACAACACGAAGCGGGAATATTAATGACGCACGGAATAGAATTAATGTAAGCTTTATAAAAAAAGGATGAATAAATTTGGAAATATTCTAGAAAAGATGAAAAGTACAACGATAAGTTACCGATTGAGTATTGCAGGACAAAAATAAAGATAGGATATCACGACGCGGAAATGATGATAACGCACCGAATAGAATCAATATCAAGCTCGAAGAGAAATAGTTTGAAGAAGTTATGAAAAAATTTATGAATGATAGAAAGAAAACAATAGGTTGGAATTTTATGACCATCTTCTCAAAAACACAAGAAACTCTGACTCCGCGCGTGGTTGACCAGCAACGAATATCCGGTAAACGTTCGAATTTCGAACTCCCACGCCGAGGGATGCAGCGGCTGCACGGCGGTCGAGAACCGAGAACGGCGTGACTTCGAAAACACCGCGGTTTCGCATTCGCAGAGGCAAAGATTCAAAATTTACATAGACGCTGTACAATGTGGTACCGATCGAGAATTCTAGAACGTACACGAACGCAGAACAACAAGAAGCGGGAATAATAATAACGCAGGGAATAGAATTAATATAAGCTTTAAAAAAAATAGGATGAATAGTTTAGAAAATATTTTGTAAAAGATGAGAAGTGAAACAATAAGTAACCGATCGAGTATTGAAGGACAAAAACTAGGATAGGATATCACGACGCGGAAATAATGATAACGCACGGAATAGAATTAATATTAAGCTCGAAGAGAAAAAGTTTAAATAAGTTATAAAATAATTTAAAAATAATAAAAAGAAAACGATAGGTCGAAATATCATTACCATCTTTACGAAAACACGAAAAACTTTGACTCTGCGCGTGGTTGACGAGAAACGAATATCCGGTAAACGTTCGAATTTCGAACTTCCACGCCGAGGGATGCAGCGGCTGCACGGCGGTTGAGATGCGAGAACGGCGTGACTTTGAAAACACCGCGTTTTCGCGTTTGCAGAGGCAAAGATTCAAAATTTACGGAGACGCTGTACAATGTGGTACCGATCGAGAATTTTAGAACGTACACAAACGCAGAACAACACGAAGCGGGAATATTAATGACGCACGGAATAGAATTAATATGAGCTTCAAAAAAAAATGGAATTAAAAAATTTGAAATTATTTTATAAATGATAAAAAATAAAACAAGAAGTTACCGATTGAGTATTGCAGGACAAAAACAAAGATAGGATATCACGACGCGGAAATAATGATAACGCGCCGAATAGAATTAATATTGAGCGCAAAGGAATAGTTTGAAGAAGTTATGAAAAAATTTATAAATGCTGAAACGAGAACAATAAGTTGGAATATTATTACTATCTTTTTAAAAACACGGAAACTCTGACTCTGCGCGTGGTTGACGAAAAACGAATATCCGGTAAACGTTCGAATTTCGAACTCCCACGCCGAGGGATGCAGCGGCTGCACGGCGGTTGGGAACCGAGAACGGCGTGACTTCGAAAACACCGCGTTTTCGCGTTCGCAGAGGCAAAGATTTGAAATTTACAGAGACGCTGTACAATGTGGTACCGATCGAGAATTTTCAAACATACACAAACGCAGAACAACACGGAGCGGGAATATTAATGACGTACGGAGTAGGATTGATATAAGCTTCAAAAAAAATTGAATGAATAAATTCGAAAATATTTTATAAATTATGAAAAGTGAAACAATAAGTTACCGATTAGGTATTGCAGGACAAGAACAAAGATACGATATCACGACGCGGAAATAATAATAACGCACGGAATAGAATTAATATTAAGCTCGAAGAGAAATAGTTTGAATACGTTATAGAAAAATTTAGAAATAATAAAAAGAAAACGATAGGTCGAAATATCATTACCATCTTTGCGAAAACACGAGAAACTTTGACTCTGCGCGTTGTTGACGAGAAACGAACGACCGGTAATCGTTTGAATTTAGATCTCCTACGCTGAGGGATGCAGCGACTGCACGGCGGTTGACAACCCGGAACGGCGTGACTTTGAAAACACCGCGTTTTCGCGTTCGCAGAGGCATAGATTTAAAATTTACAGAGACGCTGTACAATGTGGTACCGAACGAGAATTTTAGAACGTACACAAACGCAGAACAACACGAAGCGGGAATATTAATGACGCACGGAATAGAATTATTATTGAGCTCGAAGAGAAAAAGTTTGAATAAGTTATAAAAAAATTCAGAAATAATAAAAAGAAAACGATTGGTCGAAATATCATTACCATCTTTACGAAAACACGAGAAACTTTGCCTCGGCGCGTGGTTGACGAGAAACGAACGACCGGTAAACGTTCGAATTTCGAACTCCCGCTTCAAGGGATGCAGCGGCTGCACGGGGGTTGGAAACCGAAAACGGCGTGACTTCGAAAACACCGCGTTTTCGCGTTCGCAGAGGCAAAGATTTAAAATTTACAGAGACGCTGTACAATGTGGTACCGATCGAGAATTTTAGAACGTACACAAACGCAGAACAACACGAAGCGGGAATATTAATGACGCACGGAATAGAATTAATATAAGCTTCAAAAAAAAAATTGGATAAAAAAATTTGAAAATATTTTATAAATGATGTAAAATAAAACAATAGGTTACCGATTGAGTATTGCAGGACAAAAACAAAGATAGGATATCACGACGCGGAAATAATGATAATGCACCGAATAGAATTGATATTGAGCGCAAAGAGGAATAGTTTAAAGAAGTTATGAAAACATTTATAAATGCTGAATAGAGAACGATGAGTTGGAATATTATTACTATCTTTTTGAAAACACGGAAACTCTGACTCTGCGCGTGGTTGACGAGAAACGAATATCCGGTAAACGTTCGAATTTCGAACTTCCACGCCAAGGGATGCAGCGGCTGCACGGCGGTTGAGAACCGAGAACGGCGTGACTCCGAAAACACCGCGTTTTCGCGTTCGCAGAGGCAAAGATTCAAAATTTACAGAGACGCTGTACAATGTGGGACCGGTCGAGAATTTTAGAACGCACACAAACGCAGAACAACACGAAGCGGGAATATTAATGACGCACGGAATAGAATTAATGTAAGCTTTAAAAAAGAAAGGATGAATAAATTTGAAAATATTTTGTAAATGATGAAAAGTGAAACAATAAGTTACCGATTAAGTATTGCAGTACAAAAACACAGATAGGATATCACGACGCGGAAATAATGATAACGCACGAAATAGAATTATTATTGTGCTCGAAGAGAAAATGTTTGAATAAGTTATAAAAAAATTTAGAAATAATAACAAGTAAACGATAGGTCGAAATATCATTACCATCTTTACGAAAACACGAGAAACTCTAACTCTGCGCGTGGTTGACGAGAAACGAACGACCGGTAAACGTTTGAATTTCGAACTCCCACGCTGAGGGATGCAGCGGCTGCACGGCGGTTGGAAACCGAGAACGGCGTGTTTTCGAAAACACTGCGCTTTAGCGTTCGAAGAGGCAAAGATTTCAAATTCACAGAGACGCTGTACAATGTGGTACCGATCGAGAAATTTAGAACGTACGCAAACGCAGAACAATACGAAGCGGGAATATTAATGACGCACGGAATAGAATTAATGTTAGCTTTATAAAAAAAGGATGAACAAATTTGAAAATATTTTAGAAAAGACGGAAAGTACAACAATAAGCTACCGATTGAGTATTGCAGGACACAAACAAAGATAGGATTTCACGACGCGGAAATAATGATAACGCACAGAATAGAATTAATAGTAAGCTCGAAGAGACAAAGTTTAAATGAGTTATAAAAAAATTTAGAAATAATAAAAAGGAAACAATAGGTCGAAATATCAATACCATCATTTTGAAAACACGAGAAACCCTGACTCTGCGCGTGGTTGACGAGAGACTGATATCCGGTAAAAGTTCGAATTTCGAACTCCCACGCCGAGGGATGCAGCGGCTGCGGGGCGGTTGAGAACCAAGAACGGCGTGACTCCGAAAACACCGCGTTTGCGCGATCGCAGAGGCAAAGATTTAAAATTTACATAGACGCTGTACAATGTGGTACCGATCGAGAATTTTAGAACGTACACAAACGCAGAACAACACGAAGCGGGAATATTAATGTCGCACGGAATAGAATTAATATGAGCTTCAAAAAAAAAATGGGATAAAGGAATTGGAAAATATTTTATAAATGATGAAAAGTAAAACAATAAGTAACCGATCGAGTATTGCAGGACAAAAACTAAGATAGGATATCGCGACGCGGAAATAATGATAACGCACGGAATAGAATTAATATTAAGCTCGGAGAAAAAAAGTTTGAATACGTTATAAAAGAATTTAGAAATAATAAAAAGAAAACAATAGGTCGAAATATCATTACCATCTTTTCGCAAACACGAGAAACTCCGACTCTGCGCGTGGTTGACGAGAAACAAATATCCGGTAAACGTTCGAATTTCGAACTTCCACGCCGAGGGATGCAGCGGCTGCACGGCGGTTGAGAACCAAGAACGGCGTGACTCCGAAAACACCGCGTTTTCGCGTCCGCAGAGGCAAAGTTCCAAAATTTACAGAGACGCTGTACAATGTGGTACCGATCGAGAATTTTAGAACGTACACAAACGCAGAACAACACGGAGCGGGAATATTAATGACGTACGGAATAGGATTGATATGAGCTTCAAAAAAAATTGAATGAATAAATTCGAAAATATTTTATAAATTATGAAAAGTGAAACAATAAGTTACCGATTAGGTATTGCAGGACAAAAACAAAGATAGGATTTCACGACGCGGAAATAATGATAACGCACAGAATAGAATTAATAGTAAGCTCGAAGAGACAAAGTTTAAATGAGTTATAAAAAAATTTAGAAATAATAAAAAGGAAACAATAGGTCGAAATATCAATACCATCATTTTGAAAACACGAGAAACCCTGACTCTGCGCGTGGTTGACGAGAGACTGATATCCGGTAAAAGTTCGAATTTCGAACTCCCACGCCGAGGGATGCAGCGGCTGCGGGGCGGTTGAGAACCAAGAGCGGCGTGACTCCGAAAACACCGCGTTTGCGCGATCGCAGAGGCAAAGATTTAAAATTTACATAGACGCTGTACAATGTGGTACCGATCGAGAATTTTAGAACGTACACAAACGCAGAACAACACGAAGCGGGAATATTAATGTCGCACGAAATAGAATTAATATGAGCTTCAAAGAAAAAATGGGATAAAGAAATTGGAAAATATTTTATAAATGATGAAAAGTAAAACAATAAGTAACCGATCGAGTATTGCAGGACAAAAACTAAGATAGGATATCGCGACGCGGAAATAATGATAACGCACGGAATAGAATTAATATTAAGCTCGAAGAGAAAAAGTTTAAATAAGTTATAAAATAATTTAGAAATAATGAAAAGAAAACAATAGGTCGAAATATCATTACCATCTTTTCGCAAACACGAGCAACTCCGACTCTGCGCGTGGTTGACGAGAAACAAATATCCGGTGAACGTTCGAATTCCGAACTCCCACGCTGAGGGATGCAGCGGCTGCACGGCGGTTGAAAACCGAAAACGGCGTGACTTCGGAAACACCGCGCTTTCGCGTTCGCAGAGGCAAAGATTTAAAATTAACAGAGACGCCGTACAATGTGGTACCGATCGAGAATTTTAGAACGTACACAAACGCAGAACAACACGAAGCGGGAATATTAATGACGCACGGAATAGAATTAATGTTAGCTTTATAAAAAAAGGATGAACAAATTTGAAAATATTTTAGAAAAGACGAAAAGTACAACAATAAGCTACCGATTAAGTATTGCAGGACACAAACAAAGATAGGATTTCACGACGCGGGAATAATGATAACGCACAGAATAGAATTAATAGTAAGCGCGAAGAGACAAAGTTTGATTAAGTTATAAAAAAATTAAGAAATAATGAAAACAGAACAATAGGTCGAAATATCATTACCATCATTTTGAAAACACAAGAAACCCTGACTCTGCGCGTGGTTGACGAGAGACTGATATCCGGTGAACGTTCGAATTTCGAACTCCCACGCCGAGGGATGCAGCAGCTGCACGGCGGTTGACAACCCAGAACGGCGTGACTTCGAAAACACCGCGTTTTCCGCGTACGCAGAGGCAAAGATTTCAAATCTACAAAGACGCTGTACAATGTGGTACCGATCGAGAATTTTCAAACATACACGAACGCAGAACAACACGAAGCGGGAATATTAATGACGTACGGAATAGAATTGATATAAGCTTCAAAAAAAATGGAATGAATAAATTCGAGAATATTTTATAAATTATGAATAGTGAAACAATAAGTTACCGATTAAGTATTGCAGTACAGAAACACAGAAGGGATATCACGACGCGGAAATAATGATAACGCACGAAATAGAATTAATATTGTGCTCGAAGAGAAAATGTTTGAATAAGTTATAAAAAAATTTAGAAATAATAACAAGAAAACGATAGGTCGAAATATCATTACCATCTTTACGAAAACACGAGAAACTTTGACTCTGCGCGTGGTTGACGAGAAACGAACGACCGGTAAACGTTTGAATTTCGAACTTCCACGCTGAGGGATGCAGCGGCTGCACGGCGGTTGGAAACCGAGAACGGCGTGACTTCGAAAACACCGCGCTTTAGCGTCCAAAGAGGCCAAGATTTAAAATTCACAGAGACGCTGTACAATGTGGTACCGATCAGAAAATTTAGAACGTACACAAACGCAGAACATCAAGGAAAGGGAATAATAATGACGCAGGGAATAGAATTAATATGAGCTTTAAAAAAAATAGGATGAATAAATTAGAAAATATTTTATAAAAGATGAAAAGTGGAACAATAAGTAACCGATCGAGTATTGCAGGACAAAAACTAAGATAGGATATCACGACGCGGAAATAATGATAACGCACGGAATAGAATGAATATTAGGCTCGAAGAGAAAAAGTTTGAATAAGTTATAAAAGAATTTAGAAATAATAAAAAGAAAACAATAGGTCGAGATATCATGACCATCTTTTCGCAAGCACGAGAAACTCCAACTCTGCGCGTGGTTGACGAGAAACAAATATCCGGTAAACGTTCGAATTTCGAGCTCCCACGCCGAGGGATGCAGCGGCTGCACGGCGGTTGGGAACCGAGAACGGCGTGACTCCGAGAACACCGCGTTTTCGCGTTCGCAAAGGCAAAGATTCAATATTTACAGAGACGCTGTACAATGTGGTACCGATCGAGAATTTTAGAACGTACACAAACGCAGAACAACACGAAGCGGGAATATTAATGACGCGGGGAATAGAATTAATACTAGCTTTAAAAAAAATAGGATGAATAAATCAGAAGATATTTTATAAAAGATGAAAAGTGAAACATCAAGTAACCGATCGAGTATTGCAGGACAAAAACTAAGATAGGATATCACGAAGCGGAAATAATGATAACGCACGGGATAGAATTAATATTGAGCTCGATGAGGAAAAGTTTGAATACGTTATAAAAGAATTTAGAAATAATAAAAAGAAAACGATAGGTCGAAATATCATTACCATGTTCACGAAAACACGAGAAACCCTGACTTTGCGCGTGGTTGACGAGAAACTATTATCCGGTAAAAGTTCGAATTTCGAACACCCACGCCGAGGGATGCAGCGGCTGCACGGCGGTTGGGAACCGAGAACGGCGTGACTTCGAAAACACCGCGTTTTCGCGTTCGCAGAGGCAAAGATTTGAAATTTACAGAGACGCTGTACAATGTGGTACCGATCGAGAATTTTCAAACATACACAAACGCAGAACAACACGGAGCGGGAATATTAATGACGTACGGAGTAGGATTGATATAAGCTTCAAAAAAAATTGAATGAATAAATTCGAAAATATTTTATAAATTATGAAAAGTGAAACAATAAGTTACCGATTAGGTATTGCAGGACAAGAACAAAGATACGATATCACGACGCGGAAATAATAATAACGCACGGAATAGAATTAATATTAAGCGCGAAGAGAAATAGTTTGAATACGTTATAGAAAAATTTAGAAATAATAAAAAGAAAACGATAGGTCGAAATATCATTACCATCTTTGCGAAAACACGAGAAACTTTGACTCTGCGCGTGGTTGACGAGAAACGAACGACCGGTAAACGTTTGAATTTAGATCTCCTACGCTGAGGGATGCAGCGACTGCACGGCGGTTGACAACCCGGAACGGCGTGACTTTGAAAACACCGCGTTTTCGCGTTCGCAGAGGCATAGATTTAAAATTTACAGAGACGCTGTACAATGTGGTACCGAACGAGAATTTTAGAACGTACACAAACGCAGAACAACACGAAGCGGGAATATTAATGACGCACGGAATAGAATTAATATTGAGCTCGAAGAGAAAAAGTTTGAATAAGTTATAAAAAAATTCAGAAATAATAAAAAGAAAACGATTGGTCGAAATATCATTACCATCTTTACGAAAACACGAGAAACTTTGCCTCTGCGCGTGGTTGACGAGAAACGAACGACCGGTAAACGTTCGAATTTCGAACTCCCGCTTCAAGGGATGCAGCGGCTGCACGGCGGTTGGGAACCGAGAACGGCGTGACTTCGAAAACACCGCGCTATCGCGTTTGCAGGGGCAAAGATTTAAAATTTACAGAGACGCTGTACAATGTGGTACCGATCGAGAATTTTCAAACATACACAAACGCAGAACAACACGGAGCGGGAATATTAATGACGTACGGAATAGGATTGATATAAGCTTCAAGAAAAATTGAATGAATAAATTCGAAAATATTTTATAAATTATGAAAAGTGAAACAATGAGTTACCGATTAGGTATTGCAGGACAAAAACGAAGATAGGATATCACGACGCGGAAATAATAATAACGCACGGAATAGAATTAATATAAGCTAGAAGAGACAAAGTTTGAACAAGTTTTGAAAAAATTTAGAAATAATTCAAGGAGAAGAATAGGTCGAAATATCATTACCATCATTTTGAAAACACGAGAAACCCTGACTCTGCGCGTGGTTGACGAGAGACTGATATCCGGTGAACGTTCGAATTTCGAACTCCCACGCCGAGGGATGCAGCGGCTGCACGGCGGTTGAGATACGAGAACGGCGTGACTTTGAAAACACCGCGTTTTCGCGTTCGCAGAGGCAAAGATTTAAAATTTACAGAGACACTGTACAATGTGGTACCGTTCGAGAATTTTAGAACGTACACAAACGCAGAACAACACGAAGCGGGAATATTAATGTCGCACGGAATAGAATTAATATAAGCTTCAAAAAAAAATGGGATAAAGAAATTTGAAAATATTTTATAAATGATGAAAAATAAAACAATAAGTTACCGATTGAGTATTGCAGGACAAAAACAAAGATAGGATATCACGACGCGGAAATAATGATAACGCACCGAATAGAATTGATATTGAGCGCAAAGAGGAATAGTTAGAAGGAGTTATGAAAACATTTATAAATGCTGAAAAGAGAACGATAAGTTGGAATATTATTACTATCTTTTTAAAAACACGAAAACTCTGACTCTGCGCGTGGTTGAAGAGAAACGAATATCCGGTAAACGTTCGAATTTCGAACTTCCACGCCGAGGGATGCAGCGGCTGCACGGCGGTTGGGAACCAAGAACGGCGTGACTCCGAAAACACCGCGTTTTCGCGTTCGCAGAGGTAAAGTTTCAAAATTTACAGAGACGCTGTACAATGTGATACCGATCGAGAATTCTAGAACGTACACAAACGCAGAACAACACGAAGCGGGAATATTAATGACGCGGGGAATAGAATTAATATGAGCTTTAAAAAAAATAGGATGAATAAATTAGAAAATATTTTATAAAAGATGAAAAGTGAAACATTAAGTAACCGATCGAGTATTGCAGGACAAAAACTAAGATAGGATATCACGAGGCGGAAATAATGATAACGCACGGGAAAGAATTAATATTGAGCTCGATGAGAAAAAGTTTGAATACGTTATAAAAGAATTTAGAAATAATGAAAAGAAAACGATAGGTCGAAATATCATTACCATGTTCACGAAAACACGAGAAACCCTGACTTTGCGCGTGGTTGACGAGAAACTATTATATGGTAAAAGTTCGAATTTCGAACTCCCACGCCGAGGGATGCAGCGGCTGCACGGCGGTTGGAAACCGAGAACGGCGTGACTTCGAAAACACCGCGTTTTCGCGTTCGCAGAGGCAAAGATTTGAAATTTACAGAGACGCTGTACAATGTGGTACCGATCGAGAATTTTCAAACATACACAAACGCAGAACAACACGGAGCGGGAATATTAATGACGTACGAAGTAGGATTGATATAAGCTTCAAAAAAAATTGAATGAATAAATTCGAAAATATTTTATAAATTATGAAAAGTGAAACAATAAGTTACCGATTAGGTATTGCGAGACAAGAACAAAGATACGATATCACGACGCGGGAATAATAATAACGCACGGAATAGAATTAATATTAAGCTCGAAGAGAAATAGTTTGAATACGTTATAGAAAAATTTAGAAATAATAAAAAGAAAACGATGGGTCGAAATATCATTACCATCTTTACGAAAACACGAAAACTCTGACTCTGCGCGTGGTTGACGAGAAACGAATATCCGGTAAACGTTCGAATTTCGAACTCCCACGCCGAGGGATGCAGCGGCTGCACGGCGGTTGAGAACCGGGAACGGCCTGACTCCGAAAACACCGCGTTTTCGCGTTCGCAGAGGCAAAGATTTGAAATTTACGGAGACGCTGTACAATGTGATACCGATCGAGGATTTTAGAACGTACACAAACGCAGAACAACACGAAGCGGGAATATTAATGACGCACGGAATAGAACTAATATGAGCTTCAAACAAAAATGGGATAAAAAAATTTTAAATTATTTTATAAATGATGAAAAATAGAACAATAAGTTACCGATTGAGTATTGCAGGACAAAAACGAAGATAGGATATCACGACGCGGAAATAATGATAACGCACGGAATAGAATCAATATTGAGCTCGGAGAGAAAAAGTTTGAATAAGTGATAAAAAAATATAGAAATGATAAAAAGAAAACGATAGGTCGAAATATCATTACCATGTTCACGAAAACACGAGAAACCCTGACTTTGCGCGTCGTTGACGAGAAACTATTATCCGGTAGAAGTTCGAATTTCGAACTCCCACGCCGAGGGATGCAGCGGCTGCACGGCGGTTGGGAACCGAGAACGGCGTGACTTCGAAAACACCGCGTTTTCGCGTTCGCAGAGGCAAAGATTTAAAATTTACAGAGACGCTGTACAATGTGGTACCGATCGAGAATTTCAGAACGTACACAAACGCAGAACAACACGAAGCGGGAATATTAATGACGCACGGAATAGAATCAGTATGAGCTTCAAAAAAAAATAGGATAAAAAAATTTGAAATTATTTCATAAATGATGAAAAATAAAACGATAAGTTACCAATTGATTATTGCAGGACAAAAACAAAGATAGGATATCACGACGCGGAAATAATGATAACGCACCGAATAGAGATAATTATGAGCGCAAAGAGGAATGGTTTGAAGAAGTTATGAAAAAATTTATAAATGCTGAAAAGAGAACAATAAGTTGGAATATTATTACTATCTTTTTGGAAACACGGAAACTCTGACTCTGCGCGTGGTTGACGAGAAACGAATATCCGGTAAACGTTCGAATTTCGAACTCCCACGCCAAGGGATGCAGCGGCTGCACGGCGGTTGAGAACCGAGAACGGCGTGACTTCGAAAACACCGCGTTTTCGCGTTCGCAGAGGCAAAGATTCAAAATTTACAGAGACGCTGTTTAATGTGGTAGACAAGAGACAAAGTTTAAATGAGTTATAAAAAAATTTAGAAATAATAAAAAGGAAACAATAGGTCGAAATATCAATACCATCATTTTGAAAACACGAGAAACCCTGACTCTGCGCGTGGTTGACGAGAGACTGATATCCGGTAAAAGTTCGAATTTCGAACTCCCACGCCGAGGGATGCAGCGGCTGCGGGGCGGTTGAGAACCAAGAACGGCGTGACTCCGAAAACACCGCGTTTGCGCGATCGCAGAGGCAAAGATTTAAAATTTACATAGACGCTGTACAATGTGGTACCGATCGAGAATTTTAGAACGTACACAAACGCAGAACAACACGAAGCGGGAATATTAATGTCGCACGGAATAGAATTAATATGAGCTTCAAAAAAAAAATGGGATAAAGGAATTGGAAAATATTTTATAAATGATGAAAAGTAAAACAATAAGTAACCGATCGAGTATTGCAGGACAAAAACTAAGATAGGATATCGCGACGCGGAAATAATGATAACGCACGGAATAGAATTAATATTAAGCTCGGAGAAAAAAAGTTTGAATACGTTATAAAAGAATTTAGAAATAATAAAAAGAAAACAATAGGTCGAAATATCATTACCATCTTTTCGCAAACACGAGAAACTCCGACTCTGCGCGTGGTTGACGAGAAACAAATATCCGGTAAACGTTCGAATTTCGAACTTCCACGCCGAGGGATGCAGCGGCTGCACGGCGGTTGAGAACCAAGAACGGCGTGACTCCGAAAACACCGCGTTTTCGCGTCCGCAGAGGCAAAGTTTCAAAATTTACAGAGACGCTGTACAATGTGGTACCGATCGAGAATTTTAGAACGTACACAAACGCAGAACAACACGGAGCGGGAATATTAATGACGTACGGAATAGGATTGATATGAGCTTCAAAAAAAATTGAATGAATAAATTCGAAAATATTTTATAAATTATGAAAAGTGAAACAATAAGTTACCGATTAGGTATTGCAGGACAAAAACAAAGATAGGATTTCACGACGCGGAAATAATGATAACGCACAGAATAGAATTAATAGTAAGCTCGAAGAGACAAAGTTTAAATGAGTTATAAAAAAATTTAGAAATAATAAAAAGGAAACAATAGGTCGAAATATCAATACCATCATTTTGAAAACACGAGAAACCCTGACTCTGCGCGTGGTTGACGAGAGACTGATATCCGGTAAAAGTTCGAATTTCGAACTCCCACGCCGAGGGATGCAGCGGCTGCGGGGCGGTTGAGAACCAAGAGCGGCGTGACTCCGAAAACACCGCGTTTGCGCGATCGCAGAGGCAAAGATTTAAAATTTACATAGACGCTGTACAATGTGGTACCGATCGAGAATTTTAGAACGTACACAAACGCAGAACAACACGAAGCGGGAATATTAATGTCGCACGGAATAGAATTAATATGAGCTTCAAAGAAAAAATGGGATAAAGAAATTGGAAAATATTTTATAAATGATGAAAAGTAAAACAATAAGTAACCGATCGAGTATTGCAGGACAAAAACTAAGATAGGATATCGCGACGCGGAAATAATGATAACGCACGGAATAGAATTAATATTAAGCTCGAAGAGAAAAAGTTTAAATAAGTTATAAAATAATTTAGAAATAATGAAAAGAAAACAATAGGTCGAAATATCATTACCATCTTTTCGCAAACACGAGCAACTCCGACTCTGCGCGTGGTTGACGAGAAACAAATATCCGGTGAACGTTCGAATTCCGAACTCCCACGCTGAGGGATGCAGCGGCTGCACGGCGGTTGAAAACCGAAAACGGCGTGACTTCGGAAACACCGCGCTTTCGCGTTCGCAGAGGCAAAGATTTAAAATTAACAGAGACGCCGTACAATGTGGTACCGATCGAGAATTTTAGAACGTACACAAACGCAGAACAACACGAAGCGGGAATATTAATGACGCACGGAATAGAATTAATGTTAGCTTTATAAAAAAAGGATGAACAAATTTGAAAATATTTTAGAAAAGACGAAAAGTACAACAATAAGCTACCGATTAAGTATTGCAGGACACAAACAAAGATAGGATTTCACGACGCGGGAATAATGATAACGCACAGAATAGAATTAATAGTAAGCGCGAAGAGACAAAGTTTGATTAAGTTATAAAAAAATTAAGAAATAATGAAAACAGAACAATAGGTCGAAATATCATTACCATCATTTTGAAAACACAAGAAACCCTGACTCTGCGCGTGGTTGACGAGAGACTGATATCCGGTGAACGTTCGAATTTCGAACTCCCACGCCGAGGGATGCAGCAGCTGCACGGCGGTTGACAACCCAGAACGGCGTGACTTCGAAAACACCGCGTTTTCGCGTACGCAGAGGCAAAGATTTCAAATCTACAAAGACGCTGTACAATGTGGTACCGATCGAGAATTTTCAAACATACACGAACGCAGAACAACACGAAGCGGGAATATTAATGACGTACGGAATAGAATTGATATAAGCTTCAAAAAAAATGGAATGAATAAATTCGAGAATATTTTATAAATTATGAATAGTGAAACAATAAGTTACCGATTAAGTATTGCAGTACAGAAACACAGAAGGGATATCACGACGCGGAAATAATGATAACGCACGAAATAGAATTAATATTGTGCTCGAAGAGAAAATGTTTGAATAAGTTATAAAAAAATTTAGAAATAATAACAAGAAAACGATAGGTCGAAATATCATTACCATCTTTACGAAAACACGAGAAACTTTGACTCTGCGCGTGGTTGACGAGAAACGAACGACCGGTAAACGTTTGAATTTCGAACTTCCACGCTGAGGGATGCAGCGGCTGCACGGCGGTTGGAAACCGAGAACGGCGTGACTTCGAAAACACCGCGCTTTAGCGTCCAAAGAGGCCAAGATTTAAAATTCACAGAGACGCTGTACAATGTGGTACCGATCAGAAAATTTAGAACGTACACAAACGCAGAACATCAAGGAAAGGGAATAATAATGACGCAGGGAATAGAATTAATATGAGCTTTAAAAAAAATAGGATGAATAAATTAGAAAATATTTTATAAAAGATGAAAAGTGGAACAATAAGTAACCGATCGAGTATTGCAGGACAAAAACTAAGATAGGATATCACGACGCGGAAATAATGATAACGCACGGAATAGAATGAATATTAGGCTCGAAGAGAAAAAGTTTGAATAAGTTATAAAAGAATTTAGAAATAATAAAAAGAAAACAATAGGTCGAGATATCATGACCATCTTTTCGCAAGCACGAGAAACTCCAACTCTGCGCGTGGTTGACGAGAAACAAATATCCGGTAAACGTTCGAATTTCGAGCTCCCACGCCGAGGGATGCAGCGGCTGCACGGCGGTTGGGAACCGAGAACGGCGTGACTCCGAGAACACCGCGTTTTCGCGTTCGCAAAGGCAAAGATTCAATATTTACAGAGACGCTGTACAATGTGGTACCGATCGAGAATTTTAGAACGTACACAAACGCAGAACAACACGAAGCGGGAATATTAATGACGCGGGGAATAGAATTAATACTAGCTTTAAAAAAAATAGGATGAATAAATCAGAAGATATTTTATAAAAGATGAAAAGTGAAACATCAAGTAACCGATCGAGTATTGCAGGACAAAAACTAAGATAGGATATCACGAAGCGGAAATAATGATAACGCACGGGATAGAATTAATATTGAGCTCGATGAGGAAAAGTTTGAATACGTTATAAAAGAATTTAGAAATAATAAAAAGAAAACGATAGGTCGAAATATCATTACCATGTTCACGAAAACACGAGAAACCCTGACTTTGCGCGTGGTTGACGAGAAACTATTATCCGGTAAAAGTTCGAATTTCGAACACCCACGCCGAGGGATGCAGCGGCTGCACGGCGGTTGGGAACCGAGAACGGCGTGACTTCGAAAACACCGCGTTTTCGCGTTCGCAGAGGCAAAGATTTGAAATTTACAGAGACGCTGTACAATGTGGTACCGATCGAGAATTTTCAAACATACACAAACGCAGAACAACACGGAGCGGGAATATTAATGACGTACGGAGTAGGATTGATATAAGCTTCAAAAAAAATTGAATGAATAAATTCGAAAATATTTTATAAATTATGAAAAGTGAAACAATAAGTTACCGATTAGGTATTGCAGGACAAGAACAAAGATACGATATCACGACGCGGAAATAATAATAACGCACGGAATAGAATTAATATTAAGCGCGAAGAGAAATAGTTTGAATACGTTATAGAAAAATTTAGAAATAATAAAAAGAAAACGATAGGTCGAAATATCATTACCATCTTTGCGAAAACACGAGAAACTTTGACTCTGCGCGTGGTTGACGAGAAACGAACGACCGGTAAACGTTTGAATTTAGATCTCCTACGCTGAGGGATGCAGCGACTGCACGGCGGTTGACAACCCGGAACGGCGTGACTTTGAAAACACCGCGTTTTCGCGTTCGCAGAGGCATAGATTTAAAATTTACAGAGACGCTGTACAATGTGGTACCGAACGAGAATTTTAGAACGTACACAAACGCAGAACAACACGAAGCGGGAATATTAATGACGCACGGAATAGAATTAATATTGAGCTCGAAGAGAAAAAGTTTGAATAAGTTATAAAAAAATTCAGAAATAATAAAAAGAAAACGATTGGTCGAAATATCATTACCATCTTTACGAAAACACGAGAAACTTTGCCTCTGCGCGTGGTTGACGAGAAACGAACGACCGGTAAACGTTCGAATTTCGAACTCCCGCTTCAAGGGATGCAGCGGCTGCACGGCGGTTGGGAACCGAGAACGGCGTGACTTCGAAAACACCGCGCTATCGCGTTTGCAGGGGCAAAGATTTAAAATTTACAGAGACGCCGTACAATGTGGTACCGATCGAGAATTTTCAAACATACACAAACGCAGAACAACACGGAGCGGGAATATTAATGACGTACGGAATAGGATTGATATAAGCTTCAAGAAAAATTGAATGAATAAATTCGAAAATATTTTATAAATTATGAAAAGTGAAACAATGAGTTACCGATTAGGTATTGCAGGACAAAAACGAAGATAGGATATCACGACGCGGAAATAATAATAACGCACGGAATAGAATTAATATAAGCTAGAAGAGACAAAGTTTGAACAAGTTTTGAAAAAATTTAGAAATAATTCAAGGAGAAGAATAGGTCGAAATATCATTACCATCATTTTGAAAACACGAGAAACCCTGACTCTGCGCGTGGTTGACGAGAGACTGATATCCGGTGAACGTTCGAATTTCGAACTCCCACGCCGAGGGATGCAGCGGCTGCACGGCGGTTGAGATACGAGAACGGCGTGACTTTGAAAACACCGCGTTTTCGCGTTCGCAGAGGCAAAGATTTAAAATTTACAGAGACACTGTACAATGTGGTACCGTTCGAGAATTTTAGAACGTACACAAACGCAGAACAACACGAAGCGGGAATATTAATGTCGCACGGAATAGAATTAATATAAGCTTCAAAAAAAAATGGGATAAAGAAATTTGAAAATATTTTATAAATGATGAAAAATAAAACAATAAGTTACCGATTGAGTATTGCAGGACAAAAACAAAGATAGGATATCACGACGCGGAAATAATGATAACGCACCGAATAGAATTGATATTGAGCGCAAAGAGGAATAGTTAGAAGGAGTTATGAAAACATTTATAAATGCTGAAAAGAGAACGATAAGTTGGAATATTATTACTATCTTTTTAAAAACACGAAAACTCTGACTCTGCGCGTGGTTGAAGAGAAACGAATATCCGGTAAACGTTCGAATTTCGAACTTCCACGCCGAGGGATGCAGCGGCTGCACGGCGGTTGGGAACCAAGAACGGCGTGACTCCGAAAACACCGCGTTTTCGCGTTCGCAGAGGTAAAGTTTCAAAATTTACAGAGACGCTGTACAATGTGATACCGATCGAGAATTCTAGAACGTACACAAACGCAGAACAACACGAAGCGGGAATATTAATGACGCGGGGAATAGAATTAATATGAGCTTTAAAAAAAATAGGATGAATAAATTAGAAAATATTTTATAAAAGATGAAAAGTGAAACATTAAGTAACCGATCGAGTATTGCAGGACAAAAACTAAGATAGGATATCACGAGGCGGAAATAATGATAACGCACGGGAAAGAATTAATATTGAGCTCGATGAGAAAAAGTTTGAATACGTTATAAAAGAATTTAGAAATAATGAAAAGAAAACGATAGGTCGAAATATCATTACCATGTTCACGAAAACACGAGAAACCCTGACTTTGCGCGTGGTTGACGAGAAACTATTATATGGTAAAAGTTCGAATTTCGAACTCCCACGCCGAGGGATGCAGCGGCTGCACGGCGGTTGGAAACCGAGAACGGCGTGACTTCGAAAACACCGCGTTTTCGCGTTCGCAGAGGCAAAGATTTGAAATTTACAGAGACGCTGTACAATGTGGTACCGATCGAGAATTTTCAAACATACACAAACGCAGAACAACACGGAGCGGGAATATTAATGACGTACGAAGTAGGATTGATATAAGCTTCAAAAAAAATTGAATGAATAAATTCGAAAATATTTTATAAATTATGAAAAGTGAAACAATAAGTTACCGATTAGGTATTGCGAGACAAGAACAAAGATACGATATCACGACGCGGAAATAATAATAACGCACGGAATAGAATTAATATTAAGCTCGAAGAGAAATAGTTTGAATACGTTATAGAAAAATTTAGAAATAATAAAAAGAAAACGATGGGTCGAAATATCATTACCATCTTTACGAAAACACGAAAACTCTGACTCTGCGCGTGGTTGACGAGAAACGAATATCCGGTAAACGTTCGAATTTCGAACTCCCACGCCGAGGGATGCAGCGGCTGCACGGCGGTTGAGAACCGGGAACGGCCTGACTCCGAAAACACCGCGTTTTCGCGTTCGCAGAGGCAAAGATTTGAAATTTACGGAGACGCTGTACAATGTGATACCGATCGAGGATTTTAGAACGTACACAAACGCAGAACAACACGAAGCGGGAATATTAATGACGCACGGAATAGAACTAATATGAGCTTCAAACAAAAATGGGATAAAAAAATTTTAAATTATTTTATAAATGATGAAAAATAGAACAATAAGTTACCGATTGAGTATTGCAGGACAAAAACGAAGATAGGATATCACGACGCGGAAATAATGATAACGCACGGAATAGAATCAATATTGAGCTCGGAGAGAAAAAGTTTGAATAAGTGATAAAAAAATATAGAAATGATAAAAAGAAAACGATAGGTCGAAATATCATTACCATGTTCACGAAAACACGAGAAACCCTGACTTTGCGCGTCGTTGACGAGAAACTATTATCCGGTAGAAGTTCGAATTTCGAACTCCCACGCCGAGGGATGCAGCGGCTGCACGGCGGTTGGGAACCGAGAACGGCGTGACTTCGAAAACACCGCGTTTTCGCGTTCGCAGAGGCAAAGATTTAAAATTTACAGAGACGCTGTACAATGTGGTACCGATCGAGAATTTCAGAACGTACACAAACGCAGAACAACACGAAGCGGGAATATTAATGACGCACGGAATAGAATCAGTATGAGCTTCAAAAAAAAATAGGATAAAAAAATTTGAAATTATTTCATAAATGATGAAAAATAAAACGATAAGTTACCAATTGATTATTGCAGGACAAAAACAAAGATAGGATATCACGACGCGGAAATAATGATAACGCACCGAATAGAGATAATTATGAGCGCAAAGAGGAATGGTTTGAAGAAGTTATGAAAAAATTTATAAATGCTGAAAAGAGAACAATAAGTTGGAATATTATTACTATCTTTTTGGAAACACGGAAACTCTGACTCTGCGCGTGGTTGACGAGAAACGAATATCCGGTAAACGTTCGAATTTCGAACTCCCACGCCAAGGGATGCAGCGGCTGCACGGCGGTTGAGAACCGAGAACGGCGTGACTTCGAAAACACCGCGTTTTCGCGTTCGCAGAGGCAAAGATTCAAAATTTACAGAGACGCTGTTTAATGTGGTACCGATCGAGAATTTTAGAACGCACACAAACGCAGAACAACACGAAGCGGGAATATTAATGACGCACGAAATAGAATTAATGTAGGCTTTAAAAAAAAAAAGGATGAATAAATTTGAAAATATTTTACAAATGATGAAAAGTGAAACAATAAGTTACCGATTAAGTATTGCAGTACAAAAACACAGATAGGATATCACGACGCGGAAATAATGATAACGCACGGAATAGAATCAATATTGAGCTCGAACAGAAAAAGTTTGAATAAGTTATAAAAAAATTTAGAAATAATATGAAAAAAACGTTAGGTCGGAATATCTTTACCATCTTCACGATAACACGAGAAACTTTGACTCTGCGCGTGGTTGACGAGAAACGAACGACCGGTAAACGTTTGAATTTCGAACTCCCACGCCGAGGGATGCAGCGGCTGCACAGCGGTTGGGAATTCCGAACGGCGTGGCCTCGAAAACACCGCGTTTTTGCGCTTACAATGACACGTAACAAAAATCTTCGACAACACAGCACGAAATGGAAATATAACCGATTTTAACGGAATATCACTTGATCAGAAAAGAACCGAGTTGGGATGATCACGCTGCACGAAACAAAGTTGGTTTTAAGTTCCGCGTAGTTACGACACACAGTAAGAGAAAAGCGGAAAACAGAATAAAATAACTCCAAGCCGTCGAAAAAAGCACGAGATCGAATCAGGTATAAATATCACTCACAATCACTGTAACGACGAGCGACCACGAGGCGGGGAGTGAATATTACCGATGGTTCGAAAAAATGACAGATTACACCTCGACACGTCGCGGCGTTCACGTTGGAGGATGCGAAACGACTGACCGGCGAGCAAGCGTTCGAACATCCAACTCGCCCGCAGGGGGAAGCAGCGGCTCGTCCACGAGCGAGAGGCCGGTATGGCGTGGCTTCGAAAACACAGCGTTCTCGCGTACACAAAGGCAGAGGATAAAAATTGACGAAAACGCTGTATAACGTGTTACCGATTGCGGATTTCAAAACAAACACAAAGCAACACGACGCGTAAATATTAATAACGCACGGAATAGAATTAATAATGAGCTTTCCGAAAGATGGGATGAATAAATTTGAAAAAGTTTAGAAAATGATGAAAAATAAAACAATAGGTCGAATATTCTGACCTTCTTCTCCACAACAGGGAAAACTCCGACTCGGCGCGTGGTTGATGCGAAACGAATAACCGGTGAGCGTTCGAATTTCGAACTCTCACGTCAAGGGATGCGGCGGCTGCACGGCGGTTGAGAACCGAGAACGGCGAGACTCTGAAACCATCGCGTTTTCGCGTACGCACAGGCAAAGATTTAAAATTTACAATGATACCGATCAAGAATTATAGGACATACACAAACGCAAAACAATATGAGGCGGCAATATTGATCATGCACGGAATAGAATTAATGTAAGCTTTAAAAAAGAAAGGATGAATAAAATTGAAAATATTTTATGAATGATGAAAAGTGAAACAATAAATTACCGATTAAGTATTGCGGTACAAAAACACAGAAGGGATATCACGACGCGGAAATAATGATAACGCACGAAATAGAATTAATATTGTGCTCGAAGAGAAAATGTTTGGATAAGTTATAAAAAAATTTAGAAATAATAACAAGAAAACGATAGGTCGAAATATCATTACCATCTTTTCGCAAGCACGAGAAACTCCAACTCTGCGCGTGGTTGACGAGAAACAAATATCCGGTAAACGTTCGAATTTCGAGCTCCCACGCCGAGGGATGCAGCGGCTGCACGGCGGTTGGGAACCGAGAACGGCGTGACTCCGAGAACACCGCGTTTTCGCGTTCGCAGAGGCAAAGTTTCAAAATTTACAGAGACGCTGTACAATGTGATACCGATCAAGAATTTTAGAACGTACACAAACGCAGAACAACACGAAGCGGGAATATTAATGACGCACGAAATAGAATTAATGTAGGCTTTAAAAAAAAAAGGATGAATAAATTTGAAAATATTTTATAAATGATGAAAAGTGAAACAATAAGTTACCGATTAAGTATTGCAGTACAAAAACACAGATAGGATATCACGACGCGGAAATAATGATAACGCACGAAATAGAATTAATAATAAGCTCTCGGAAAGATGGGATGAATAAATTTGAAAAAGTTTAATAAATGATGAAAAATAAAACAACAGGTTGAATATTCTTACCTTCTTCTCCACAACACGGAAAACTCCAACTCGGCGCGTGGTTGATGCGAAACGAATAACCGGTAAGCGTTCGAATTTCGAACTCTCACGTCAAGGGATGCGGCGGCTGCACGGCGGTTGAGATCCGAGAACGGCGAGACTCTGAAACCACCGCATTCTCGCGTACGCACAGGCAAAGATTTAAAATTTACAATGATACCGATCAAGAATTATAGGACATACACGAACGCAAAACAATACGAAGCGGCAATATCGATCATGCACGGAATAGAATTGATATTGAGCTCAAAGAAATGAAGGACGAATGAATGAAGAAAAAAAAATTTCAAATGATAAAGAGAAAATCAATGAGTTGAAATATTATTACCATCATTTCAAAAACACGAGAAACCCTGACTTTGCGCGTGGTTGACGAGAAACTATTATCCGGTAAAAGTTCGAATTTCGAACTCCCACGCCGAGGGATGCAGCGGCTGCACGGCGGTGGGGAACCGAGAACGGCGTGACTTCGAAAACACCGCGTTTTCGCGTTCGCAGAGGCAAAGATACAAAATTTACAGAGACGCTGTACAATGTGGTACCGATCGAGAATTATAGAACGTACACAAACGCAGAACAACACGAAGCGGGAATATTAATGACGCACGGAATAGAATTAATATTAGCTTCAAAAAAAATTGGGATAAAAAAATTTGAAATTATTTTATAAATGATGAAAAATAAAACAATAAGTTACCGATTGATTATTGCAGGACAAAAACAAAGAAAGGATATCACGACGCGGCAATAATGAGAACGCACCGAATAGAAATGATTATGAGCGCAAAGAGGAATGGTTTAAAGAAGTTATGAAAAAATTTATAAATGCTAAAAAGAGAACAATAAGTTGGGATATTATTACTATCTTTTTAAAAACACGGAAACTCTGACTCTGCGCGTGGTTGACGAGAAACGAATATCCGGTAAACGTTCGAATTTCGAACTCCCACGCCGAGGGATGCAGCGGCTGCACGGCGGTTGACAACCGAGAACGACGTGACTTCGGAAACACCGCGTTTTCGCGTTCGCAGAGGCAACCATTCAAAATTTACAGAGACGCTGTACAATGTGGTACCGATCGAGAATTTTAGAACGTACACAAACGCAGAACAACACAAAGCGGGAATATTAATGACGCACGGAATAGAATTAATGTAAGCTTTATAAAAAAAGGATGAATAAATTTGAAAATATTTTATGAAAGATGAAAAGTAAAACAATAAGTAACCGATTAAGTATTGCAGTACAAAAACACAGATAGGATATCACGACGCGGAAATAATAATAACGCACGGAATAGAATTAATAGTAAGCTCGAAGAGACAAAGTTTAAATGAGTTATAAAAAAATTTAGAAATAATGAAAAGGAAACAATAGGTCGAAATATCAGTACCATCATTTTGAAAACACGAGAAACCCTGACTCTGCGCGTGGTTGACGAGAGACTGATATCCGGTGAACGTTCGAATTTCGAACTCCTACGCCGAGGGATGCAGCGGCTGCACGGCGGTTGACAACCCAGAACGGCGTGACTTCAAAAACACCGCGTTTTCGCGTACGCAGAGGCAAAGATTTCAAATCTACAAAGACGCTGTACAATGTGGTACCGATCGAGAAATTTCAAACACACACAAACAAAACAACACGAAGCGGGAATATTAATGACGTACGGAATAGGATTGATATGAGCTTCAAAAAAATTGAATGAATAAATTTGAGAATATTTTATAAATTATAAATAGTGAAACAATAAGTTACCGATTAGGTATTGCAGGACAAAAACGAAGATAGGATATCACGACGCGGAAATAATAGTTACGCACGGAATAAATTTAATATTAAGCTCGAAGAGAAATAGTTTGAATAAGTTATGAAAAAATTTATGAATGATAGAAACAAAACAATAGGTTGAATTTTTATGACCATCTTCTCAAAAAGTCAAGAAACTCTGACTCTGCGGGTGGTTGACCAGGAACGAATATCCGGTCAACGTTCGAATTTCGAACTTCTACGCCAAGGGATGCAGCGGCTGCGGGGCGGTTGAGAACCAAGAACGGCGTGACTTCGAAAACACCGCGTTTGCGCGATCGCAGAGGCAAAGATTCAAAATTTACAGAGACGCTGTACAATGTGGTACCGATCGAGGATTTTAGAACGTACACAAACGCAGAACAACACGAAGCGGGAATATTAATGACGCACGGAATAGAATTAATATAAGCAAAAAAAAAAAAAATGGGATAAAAAAATTTGAAAATATTGTATAAATGATGAGATATAAAACAAGGAGTTACCGATTGAGTATTGCAGGACAAAAACAAAGATAGGATATCACGATGCGATAATAATGATAACGCACGGAATAGAATTAATAGTAAGCTCGGAGAGACGAAGTTGAAACAAGTGATAAAAAAATTTAAAAACAATGAAACTAGAACAATAGGTCGAAATATCACTACCATCATTCTGAAAACACGAGAAACCCTGACTCCGCGCGTGGTTGACGAGACTGATATCCGGTGAACGTTCGAATTTCGAACTCCCACGCCGAGGGATTCAGCGGCTGCACGGCGGTTGACAACCCGGAACGGCGTGACTTCGAAAACACCGCGTTTTCGCGTACGCAGAGGCAAAGATTTCAAATCTACAAAGACGCTGTACAATGTGGTACCGATCGAGAATTCAAACATACACAAACGCAGAACAACACAGAGAGGGAAGATTAATGACGTACGGAATAGGATTGATATAAGCTTCAAAAAAAATTGAAGGAGAAAAATCGAAAATATTTCATAAATTATGAAAAGTGAAACAATAAGTTCACCGATTAGGTATTGCAGGACAGAAACAAAGATAGGATATCACGACGCGGAAATAATAATAACGCACGGAATAGAATTAATATTAAGCTCGAAGAGAAATAGTTTGAACAAGTTATGAGAAATTTAGGAATAATACAAGAAGGAGAATAGGTCGAAATATCATTACCATCATTTTGAAAACACGAGAAACCCTGACTCTGCGCGTGGTTGACGAGAGACTGATATCCGGTAAAAGTTCGAATTTCGAACTCCCACGCCGAGGGATGCAGCGGCTGCGCGGCGGTTGAGATACGAGAACGGCGTGACTTTGAAAACACCGCGTTTTCGCATTCGCAGAGGCAAAGATTCAAAATTTACAGAGACGCTGTACAATGTGGTACCGATCGAGAATTTTAGAACGCACACAAACGCAGAACAACACGAAGCGGGAATATTAATGACGCACGGAATAGAATTGATGTGAGCTTTAAAAAAAAAGGATGAATAAATTTGAAAATATTTCATAAATGATGAAAAGTGAAACAATAAGTTACCGATTAAGTATTGCAGTACAAAAACACAGATAGGATATCACGACGCGGAAATAATGATAACGCACGGAATAGAATCAATATTGAGCTCGAAGAGAAAAAGTTTGAATAAGTTATAAAAAAATTTAGAAATAATAAAAAGAAAACGATAGGTCGAAATATCATTACCATCTTTACGAAAACACGAGGAACTTCGACTCTGCGCGTGGTTGACGAGAAACGAACGACCGGTAAACGTTTGAATTTCGAACTCCCACGCCGAGGGATGCAGCGGCTGCACGGCGGTTGACAACCCAGAACGGCGTGACTTCGAAAACACCGCGATTTCGCGTACGCAGAGGCAAAGATTTGAAATCTACAAAGACGCTGTACAATGTGGTACCGATCGAGAGTTCTCGAACATACACAAACGCAGAACAACACGGAGCGGGAATATTAATGACGTGCGGAATGGGATTGATATAAGCTTCAAAAAAAATTGAATGAATAAATTTGAGAATATTTTATAAATTATGAAAAGTGAAACAATAAGTTACCGATTAGGTGTTGCAGGACAAAAACAAAGATAGGATATCACGACGCGGAAATAATGATAACGCACCGAATAGAATTAATATTGAGCGCAAAGAGGGATAGTTTAAAGACGTTATGAAAAAATTTATAAATGCTGAAAAGAGAACAATAAGTTGGAATATTATTACTATCTTTTCAAAAACACGAAAACTCTGACTCTGCGCGTGGTTGACGAGAAACGAATATCCGGTAAACGTTCGAATTTCGAACTCCCACGCTGAGGGATGCAGCGGCTGCACGGCGGTTGGGAACCGAGAACGGCGTGACTTCGAAAACACCGCGCTTTGGAGTTCGCAGAGGCAAAGATTCAAAATTTACAGAGACGCTGTACAATGTGGTACCGATCGAGAATTTTAGAACGTACACAAACGCAGAACAACACGAAGCGGGAATATTAATGACGCACGGAATAAAATAATTATAAGCTTCGAAAAAAAAAGGGATAAAAAAATTTGAAAATATTTCATAAATGATGAAAAATAAAACAATAAGTTACCGATTGAGTATTGCAGGACAAAAACAAAGATAGGATATCACGACGCGGAAATAATGATAACGCACGGAATAGAATTGATAGTGAGCTCAAAGAGACAAAGTTTGAATAAGTTATAAAAAAATGTAGAAATAATAAAAATAGAACAATAGGTCGAAATATCATTACCATCATTTTGAAAACACGAGAAACCCTGACTCTGCGCGTGGTTGACGAGAGACTGATATCCGGCGAACGTTCGAATTTTGAACTCCCACGCCGAGGGATGCAGCGGCTGCACGGCGGTTGACAACCCAGAACGGCGTGACTTCGAAAACACCGCGTTTTTGCGTACGCAGAGGCAAAGATCTCAAATCTACAAAGACGCTGTACAATGTGGTACCGATCGAGAATTCTCAATCATACACAAACGCAGAACAACACGAAGCGTGAATATTAATGACGTACGGAATAGGATTGATATAAGCTTCAAAAAAAATTAAATCAATAAATTTGAGAATATTTTACAAATTATGAAAAGTGTAACAATAAGTTACCGATTAGGTATTGCAGGACAAAAACAAAGATAGGATATCACGACGCGGAAATAATAATAACGCACGGGATAGAATTAATATTAAGCTCGAAGAGAGATAGTTTGAATAAGTTATGAAAAAATTTATGAATGATAGAAAGAAAAGAATAGGTTGGAATTTTATGACCATCTTCTCAAAAACACAAGAAACTCTGACTCTGCGCGTGGTTGACCGGAAACGAATATCCGGTTAACGTTCGAATTTCGAACTTCCACGCCAAGGGATGCAGCGGCAGCGGGGCGGTTGAGAACCAAGAACGGCGTGACTTCGAAAACACCGCGTTTGCACGATCGCAGAGGCAAAGATTTGAAATTTACAAAGACGCTGTACAATGTGGTACCGATCGAGAATTTTCAAACATACACAAACGCAGAACAACACGAAGCGGGAATATTAATGACGTTCGGAATAGAATTGATATGAGCTTTAAAAAAAATAGGATGAATAAATTAGAAAATATTTTATGAAAGATGAAAAGTAAAACAATAAGTAACCGATCGAGTATTGCAGGACTAAAACTAAGATAGGATATCACGACGCGAAAATAATGATAACGCACGGAATAGAATTAATATTAAGCTCGAAGAGAAAAAGTTTGAATAAGTTACAAAATAATTTAGAAATAATAAAAAGAAAACAATAGGTCGAAATATCATTACCATCTTTTCGCAAACACGAGAAACTCCGACTCTGCGCGTGGTTGACGAGAAACAAATATCCGGTGAACGTTCGAATTTCGAACTCCCACGCCGAGGGATGCAGCGGCTGCGCGGCGGTTGAGATACGAGAACGGCGTGACTTTGAAAACACCGCGTTTTCGCATTCGCAGAGGCAAAGATTCAAAATTTACAGAGACGCTGTACAATGTGGTACCGATCGAGAATTTTAGAACGCACACAAACGCAGAACAACACGAAGCGGGAATATTAATGACGCACGGAATAGAATTGATGTGAGCTTTAAAAAAAAAGGATGAATAAATTTGAAAATATTTCATAAATGATGAAAAGTGAAACAATAAGTTACCGATTAAGTATTGCAGTACAAAAACACAGATAGGATATCACGACGCGGAAATAATGATAACGCACGGAATAGAATCAATATTGAGCTCGAAGAGAAAAAGTTTGAATAAGTTATAAAAAAATTTAGAAATAATAAAAAGAAAACGATAGGTCGAAATATCATTACCATCTTTACGAAAACACGAGGAACTTCGACTCTGCGCGTGGTTGACGAGAAACGAACGACCGGTAAACGTTTGAATTTCGAACTCCCACGCCGAGGGATGCAGCGGCTGCACGGCGGTTGACAACCCAGAACGGCGTGACTTCGAAAACACCGCGATTTCGCGTACGCAGAGGCAAAGATTTGAAATCTACAAAGACGCTGTACAATGTGGTACCGATCGAGAGTTCTCGAACATACACAAACGCAGAACAACACGGAGCGGGAATATTAATGACGTGCGGAATGGGATTGATATAAGCTTCAAAAAAAATTGAATGAATAAATTTGAGAATATTTTATAAATTATGAAAAGTGAAACAATAAGTTACCGATTAGGTGTTGCAGGACAAAAACAAAGATAGGATATCACGACGCGGAAATAATAATTACGCACGGTATAAAATTAATATTAAGCTCGAAGAGAGATAGTTTGAATAAGTTATAAAAGAATTTAGAAATAATGAAAAGAAAACAATAGTTCGAAATATCATTACCATCTTTTCGCAAACACGAGAAACTCCGACTCTGCGCGTGGTCGACGAGAAACAAATATCCGGTAAACATTCGAATTTCGATTTCCCACGCCGAGGGATGCAGCGGCTGCACGGCGGTTGAGATACGAGAACGGCGTGACTTTGAAAACACCGCGTTTTCGCGATTGCAGGGGCAAAGATTTAAAATTTACAGAGACACTGTACAATGTGGTACCGTTCGAGAATTTTAGAACGTACACAAACGCAGAACAACACGAAGCGGGAATATTAATGACGCACGGAATAGAATTAATATAAGCTTTAAAAAAAAAAGGATGAATAGATTAGAAAATATTTTGTAAAAGATGCAAAGTGGAACAATAAGTAACCGATGGAGTATTGCAGGACAAAAACTAGGATAGGATATCACGACACGAGAATAATGATAATGCACGGAATAGAATTAATATCAAGCTCGAAGAGAAAAAGTTTGAATAAGTTATGAAAGAATTTAGAAATGATAAAGAGACAACAATAGGTCGAAATATCATTACCGTCTTTTCGAACACACGAGAAACTCCGACTCTGCGCGTGGTTGACGAGAAACAAATATCCGGTAAACGTTCGAATTTCGAACTCCCACGCCGAGGGATGCAGCGGCTGCACGGCGGTTGAGATACGAGAACGGCGTGACTTTGAAAACACCGCGTTTCCGCGTTCGCAGGGGCAAAGATCTAAAATTTACAAAGACACTGTACAATGTGGTACCGTTTGAGAATTTTAGAACGTACACAAACGCAGAACAACACGAAGCGGGAATATTAATGTCGCACGGAATAGAATTAATATAAGCTTAGAAAAAAAAGGATGAATGAATTTGAAAATATTTCATAAATGATGAAAAGTGAAACAATAAGTTACCGATCAAGTATTGCAATACACGAACACAGATAGGATATCACGACGCGGGAATAATGATAACGCACGGAATAGAATTAATGTAAGCTTCAAAAAAAAATGGTATTAAAAAATTTGAAAATATTTTATAAATGATGAAAAATGAAACAATAAGTTACCGGATGAGTATTGCAGGACAAAAACAAAGATAGGATATCACGACGCGGAAATAATGATAACGCACCGAATAGAATTAATATTGAGCGCAAAGAGGGATAGTTTAAAGACGTTATGAAAAAATTTATAAATGCTGAAAAGAGAACAATAAGTTGGAATATTATTACTATCTTTTCAAAAACACGAAAACTCTGACTCTGCGCGTGGTTGACGAGAAACGAATATCCGGTAAACGTTCGAATTTCGAACTCCCACGCTGAGGGATGCAGCGGCTGCACGGCGGTTGGGAACCGAGAACGGCGTGACTTCGAAAACACCGCGCTTTGGAGTTCGCAGAGGCAAAGATTCAAAATTTACAGAGACGCTGTACAATGTGGTACCGATCGAGAATTTTAGAACGTACACAAACGCAGAACAACACGAAGCGGGAATATTAATGACGCACGGAATAAAATAATTATAAGCTTCGAAAAAAAAAGGGATAAAAAAATTTGAAAATATTTCATAAATGATGAAAAATAAAACAATAAGTTACCGATTGAGTATTGCAGGACAAAAACAAAGATAGGATATCACGACGCGGAAATAATGATAACGCACGGAATAGAATTGATAGTGAGCTCAAAGAGACAAAGTTTGAATAAGTTATAAAAAAATGTAGAAATAATAAAAATAGAACAATAGGTCGAAATATCATTACCATCATTTTGAAAACACGAGAAACCCTGACTCTGCGCGTGGTTGACGAGAGACTGATATCCGGCGAACGTTCGAATTTTGAACTCCCACGCCGAGGGATGCAGCGGCTGCACGGCGGTTGACAACCCAGAACGGCGTGACTTCGAAAACACCGCGTTTTTGCGTACGCAGAGGCAAAGATCTCAAATCTACAAAGACGCTGTACAATGTGGTACCGATCAAGAATTCTCAATCATACACAAACGCAGAACAACACGAAGCGTGAATATTAATGACGTACGGAATAGGATTGATATAAGCTTCAAAAAAAATTAAATCAATAAATTTGAGAATATTTTACAAATTATGAAAAGTGTAACAATAAGTTACCGATTAGGTATTGCAGGACAAAAACAAAGATAGGATATCACGACGCGGAAATAATAATAACGCACGGGATAGAATTAATATTAAGCTCGAAGAGAGATAGTTTGAATAAGTTATGAAAAAATTTATGAATGATAGAAAGAAAAGAATAGGTTGGAATTTTATGACCATCTTCTCAAAAACACAAGAAACTCTGACTCTGCGCGTGGTTGACCGGAAACGAATATCCGGTTAACGTTCGAATTTCGAACTTCTACGCCAAGGGATGCAGCGGCAGCGGGGCGGTTGAGAACCAAGAACGGCGTGACTTCGAAAACACCGCGTTTGCACGATCGCAGAGGCAAAGATTTGAAATCTACAAAGACGCTGTACAATGTGGTACCGATCGAGAATTTTCAAACATACACAAACGCAGAACAACACGAAGCGGGAATATTAATGACGTTCGGAATAGAATTGATATGAGCTTTAAAAAAAATAGGATGAATAAATTAGAAAATATTTTATGAAAGATGAAAAGTAAAACAATAAGTAACCGATCGAGTATTGCAGGACTAAAACTAAGATAGGATATCACGACGCGGAAATAATGATAACGCACGGAATAGAATTAATATCAAGCTCGAAGAGAATATGTTTGAATACGTTATAAAAGAATTTAGAAATAATAAAAAGAGAACAATAGGTCGAAATATCATTACCATCTTTTTGCAAACACGAGAAACTCCGGCTCTGCGCGTGGTTGACGAGAAACAAATATCCGGCAAACGTTCGAATTTCGAACTCCCACGCCGAGGGATGCAGCGCCTTCACGGCGGTTGAGAACCGAGAACGGCGTGACTTCAAAAACACCGCGCTTTAGCGTTCGAAGGGGCAATGATTTAAAATTTACAGAGACGCTGTACAATGTGGTACCGATCGAGAATTTTTGAACGTACACAAACGCAGAACAACACGAAGCGGGAATATTATTGTCGCACGGAATAGAATTGATATAAGCTTCAAAAAAAAATGGGATAAAGTAATTTGAAAATATTTTATGAATGATGAAAAATGAAACAATAAGTTACCGATTGAGTATTGCAGGACAAAAACAAAGATAGGATATCACGACGCGGAAATAATGATAACGGACCGAATAGAATTGATATTGAGCGCAAAGAGGAATAGTTAGGAGAAGTTATGAAAACATTTATAAATGCTGAAAAGAGAACGATAAGTTGGAATATTATTACTATCTTTTTGAAAACACGGAAACTCTGACTCTGCGCGTGGTTGACGAGAAACGAATATCCGGTAAACGTTCGAATTTCGAACTCCCACGCCGAGGGATGCAGCGGCTGCACGGCGGTTGACAACCGAGAACGACGTGACTTCGGAAACACCGCGTTTTCGCGTTCGCAGAGGCAACCATTCAAAATTTACAGAGACGCTGTACAATGTGGTACCGATCGAGAATTTTAGAACGTACACAAACGCAGAACAACACAAAGCGGGAATATTAATGACGCACGGAATAGAATTAATGTAAGCTTTATAAAAAAAGGATGAATAAATTTGAAAATATTTTATGAAAGATGAAAAGTAAAACAATAAGTAACCGATTAAGTATTGCAGTACAAAAACACAGATAGGATATCACGACGCGGAAATAATAATAACGCACGGAATAGAATTAATAGTAAGCTCGAAGAGACAAAGTTTAAATGAGTTATAAAAAAATTTAGAAATAATGAAAAGGAAACAATAGGTCGAAATATCAGTACCATCATTTTGAAAACACGAGAAACCCTGACTCTGCGCGTGGTTGACGAGAGACTGATATCCGGTGAACGTTCGAATTTCGAACTCCTACGCCGAGGGATGCAGCGGCTGCACGGCGGTTGACAACCCAGAACGGCGTGACTTCGAAAACACCGCGTTTTCGCGTACGCAGAGGCAAAGATTTCAAATCTACAAAGACGCTGTACAATGTGGTACCGATCGAGAAATTTCAAACACACACAAACAAAACAACACGAAGCGGGAATATTAATGACGTACGGAATAGGATTGATATGAGCTTCAAAAAAATTGAATGAATAAATTTGAGAATATTTTATAAATTATAAATAGTGAAACAATAAGTTACCGATTAGGTATTGCAGGACAAAAACGAAGATAGGATATCACGACGCGGAAATAATAGTTACGCACGGAATAAATTTAATATTAAGCTCGAAGAGAAATAGTTTGAATAAGTTATGAAAAAATTTATGAATGATAGAAACAAAACAATAGGTTGAATTTTTATGACCATCTTCTCAAAAAGTCAAGAAACTCTGACTCTGCGCGTGGTTGACCAGGAACGAATATCCGGTCAACGTTCGAATTTCGAACTTCTACGCCAAGGGATGCAGCGGCTGCGGGGCGGTTGAGAACCAAGAACGGCGTGACTTCGAAAACACCGCGTTTGCGCGATCGCAGAGGCAAAGATTCAAAATTTACAGAGACGCTGTACAATGTGGTACCGATCGAGGATTTTAGAACGTACACAAACGCAGAACAACACGAAGCGGGAATATTAATGACGCACGGAATAGAATTAATATAAGCAAAAAAAAAAAAAATGGGATAAAAAAATTTGAAAATATTGTATAAATGATGAGATATAAAACAAGGAGTTACCGATTGAGTATTGCAGGACAAAAACAAAGATAGGATATCACGATGCGATAATAATGATAACGCACGGAATAGAATTAATAGTAAGCTCGGAGAGACGAAGTTGAAACAAGTGATAAAAAAATTTAAAAACAATGAAACTAGAACAATAGGTCGAAATATCACTACCATCATTCTGAAAACACGAGAAACCCTGACTCCGCGCGTGGTTGACGAGACTGATATCCGGTGAACGTTCGAATTTCGAACTCCCACGCCGAGGGATTCAGCGGCTGCACGGCGGTTGACAACCCGGAACGGCGTGACTTCGAAAACACCGCGTTTTCGCGTACGCAGAGGCAAAGATTTGAAATCTACAAAGACGCTGTATAATGTGGCACCGATCGAGAGTTCTCGAACATACACAAACGCAGAACAACACGAAACGGGAATATTAATGACGTACGAAATAGATTTGATATAAGCTTCAAAAAAAATTGAGTGAATAAATTCGAGAATATTTTATAAATAATGAAAAGTGAAACAATAAGTTACCGATTAGGTATTGCAGTACAAAAACACAGATAGGATATCACGACACGGAAATAATGATAACGCACGGAATAGAATCAATATTGAGCTCGAAGAGAAAAAGTTTGAATAAGTTAAAAAAAAATTTAGAAATAACAAAAAAAAAACGATGGGTCGAAATATCATTACCATCTTCACGATAACACGAGAAACTTTGACTCTGCGCGTGGTTGACGAGAAACGAACGACCGGTTAACGTTTGAATTTCGAACTCTCACGCCGAGGGATGCAGCGGCTGCACAGCGGTTGGGAATTCCGAACGGCGTGGCCTCGAAAACACCGCGTTCTTGCGCTTACAATGACACGTAACAAAAATCTTCGACAACACAGCACGAAATGGAAATATAACCGATTTTAACAGAATATCACTTGATCAGAAACGAACCGAGTTGGGATGATCACGTTGCACGAAACAAAGTTGGTTCTGAGTTGCGCGTCGTTACGACACACAGTAAGAGAAAAACGGAAAACAGAATAAAAAAACTCCAAGCCGCCGAAAAAAGCACGAGATCGAATCAGGTATAAATATCACTCACAATCACTGTAACGACGAGCGACCACGAGGCGGGGAGTGATTATTACCGATGGTTCGAAAAAATGACAGATTACACCTCGACACGTCGCGGCGTTCACGTTGGAGGATGCGAAACGACTGACCGGCGAGCAAGCGTTCGAACATCCAACTCGCCCGCAGGGGGAAGCAGCGGCTCGTCCACGAGCGAGAGGCCGGTATGGCGTGGCTTCGAAAACACAGCGTTCTCGCGTACACAAAGGCAGAGAATAAAAATTGACAGAAACGCTGTATAACGTGTCACCGATTGAGGATTTCAAAACAAACACAAAGCAACACGACGCGTGAATATTAATAACGCACGGAATAGAATTAATAATAGGCTTTCCGAAAGATGGGATGAATAAATTTGGAAAAGTTTAGAAAATGAGGAAAAATAAAACAATAGGTTGAATATTCTTACCTTCTTCTCCACAACAGGGAAAACTCCGACTCGGCGCGTGGTTGATGCGAAACGAATAACCGGTGAGCGTTCCAATTTCGAACTCTCACGTCAAGGGATGCGGCGGCTGCACGGCGGTTGAGAACCGAGAACGGCGAGACTCTGAAACCATCGCATTCTCGCGTACGCACAGGCAAAGATTTGAAATTTACAATGATACCGATCAAGAATTATAGGACATACACAAACGCAAAACAATATGAGGCGGCAATATTGATCATGCACGGAATAGAATTAATGTAAGCTTTAAAAAAGAAAGGATGAATAAAATTGAAAATATTTTATAAATGATGAAAAGTGAAACAATAAGTTACCGATTAAGTATTGCAGTACAAAAACACAGAAAGGATATCACGACGCGGAAATAATGATAACGCACGAAATAGAATTAATATTGTGCTCGAAAAGAAAATGCTTGAATAAGTTATAAAAAAATTTAGAAATAATAACAAGAAAACGATAGGTCGAAATATCATTGCCATCTTTACGAAAACACGAGAAACTTTGACTCTGCGCGTGGTTGACGAGAAACGAACGACCGGTAAAAGTTTGAATTTCGAACTCCCACGCTCAGGGATGCAGCGGCTGCACGGTGGTTGGAAACCGAGAACGGCGTGACTTCGAAAACACCGCGCTTTAGCGTTCGAAGAGGCAAAGATTTAAAATTCACAGAGACGCTGTACAATGTGGTACCGATCTAGAATTTCAGAACGTACACAAACGCAGAACAACACGAAGCGGGAATATTAATGACGCACGGAATAGAATTAATGTAAGCGTTGAAAAAAAAGGATGAATAAATTTGAAAATATTTAATAAATGATGAGAAGTGAAACAATAAGTTACCGATTGAGTATTGCAGGACAAAAATAGAGATAGGATATCACGACGCGGAAATAATGATAACGCACCGAATAGGATCAATATTGAGCGCAAAAAGGAATAGTTTAAAGAAGTTATGAAAAAATTTATAAATGCTGAAAAGAGAACAATAAGTTGGAATATTATTACTATCATTTTAAAAACACGGAAACTCTGACTCTGCGCGTGGTTGACGAGAAACGAATATCCGGTAAACGTTCGAATTTCGAACTCCCACGCCGAGAGATGCAGCGGCTGCACGGCGGTTGAGATGCGAGAACGGCGTGACTTCGAAAACACCGCGTTTTCGCGTTCGCAGAGGCAAAGATGTAAAATTTACAGAGACACTGTACGATGTGGTACCGTTCGAGAATTTTAGAACGTACGCAAACGCAGAACAACACGAAGCGGGAATATTAATGACGCACGAAATAGAATTAATGTAGGCTTTAAAAAAAAAAGGATGAATAAATTTGAAAATATTTTACAAATGATGAAAAGTGAAACAATAAGTCACCGATTAAGTATTGCAGTACAAAAACACAGATAGGATATCACGACGCGGAAATAATGATAACGCACGGAATAGAATCAATATTGAGCTCGAACAGAAAAAGTTTGAATAAGTTATAAAAAAATTTAGAAATAATATAAAGAAAACGATAGGTCGGAATATCATTACCATCTTCACGATAACACGAGAAACTTTGACTCTGCGCGTGGTTGACGAGAAACGAACGACCGGTAAACGTTTGAATTTCGAACTCCCACGCCGAGGGATGCAGCGGCTGCACAGCGGTTGGGAATTCCGAACGGCGTGGCCTCGAAAACACCGCGTTTTTGCGCTTACAATGACACGTGACGAAAATCTTCGACAACACAGCACGAAATGGAAATATAACCGATTTTAACAGAATATCACTTGATCAGAAAAGAACCGAGTTGGGATGATCACGCTGCACGAAACAAAGTTGGTTTTAAGTTCCGCGTAGTTACGACACACAGTAAGAGAAAAGCGGAAAACAGAATAAAAAAACTCCAAGCCGTCGAAAAAAGCACGAGATCGAATCAGGTATAAATATCACTCACAATCACTGTAACGACGAGCGACCACGAGGCGGGGAGTGATTATTACCGATGGTTCGAAAAAATGACAGATTACACCTCGACACGTCGCGGCGTTCACGTTGGAGGATGCGAAACGACTGACCGGCGAGCAAGCGTTCGAACATCCAACTCGCCCGCAGGGGGAAGCAGCGGCACGTCCACGAGCGAGGGGCCGGTATTGCGTGGCTTCGAAAACACAGCGTTCTCGCGTACACAAAGGCAGAGAATAAAAATTGACGAAAACGCTGTATAACGTGTTACCGATTGCGGATTTCAAAACAAACACAAAGCAACACGACGCGTAAATATTATGAACGCACGGAATAGAATTAATAATAAGCTTTCCGAAAGATGGGATTAATAAATTTGAAAAAGTTTAGAAAATGATGAAAGATAAAACAATAGGTTGAATATTCTTACCTTCTTCTCCACATCAGGAAAAACTCCGACTCGGGGCGTGGTTGATGCGAAACGAATAACCGGTGAGCGTTCGAATTTCGAACTCTCACGTCAAGGGATGCGGCGGCTGCACGGCGGTTGAGAACCGAGAACGGCGAGACTCTGAAACCATCGCGTTCTCGCGTACGCACAGGCAAAGATTTAAAATTTACAATGATACCGATCAAGAATTATAGGACATACACAAACGCAAAACAATATGAGGGGCAATATTGATCATGCACGGAATAGAATTAATGTAAGCTTTAAAAAAGAAAGGATGAATAAAATTGAAAATATTTTATAAATGATGAAAAGTGAAACGATCAGTTACCGATTAAGTATTGCAGTACAGAAACACAGAAGGGATATCACGACGCGGAAATAATGATAACGCACGAAATAGAATTAATATTGTGCTCGAAGAGAAAATGTTTGAATAAGTTATAAAAAAATTTAGAAATATTAACAAGAAAACGATAGGTCGAAATATCATTACCATCTTTACGAAAACACGAGAAACTTTGACTCTGCGCGTGGTTGACGAGAAACGAACGACCGGTAAACGTTTGAATTTCGAACTCCCACGCTGAGGGATGCAGCGGCTGCGGGGCGGTTGAGAACCAAGAACGGCGTGACTTCGAAAACACCGCGTTTTCGCGTACGCAGAGGCAAAGATTTCAAATCTACAAAGACGCTGTACAATGTGGTACCGATCAAGAATTTTCAAACATACTTAAACGCAGAACAACACGGAGCGGAAATATTAATGACGTACGGAATAGGATTGATATAAGCTTCAAAAAAAATTGAATGAATAAATTTGAAAATATTTTACAAATTATGAAAAGTGAAACAATAAGTTACCGATTGAGTATTGCAGGACAAAAACAAAGATAGGATATCACGACGCGGAAATAATGATAACGCACCGAATAGAATTGATATTGAGCGCAAAGAGGAATAGTTAGAAGAAGTTATGAAAACATTTATAAATGCTGAAAAGAGAACGATAAGTTGGAATATTATTACTATCTTTTCAAAAACACGAAAACTCTGACTCTGCGCGTGGTTGACGAGAAACGAATATCCGGTAAACGTTCGAATTTCGAACTCCCACGCCGAGGGATGCAGCGGCTGCACGGCGGTTGGGAACCGAGAACGGCGTGACTCCGAGAACACCGCGTTTTCGCGTTCGCAGAGGCAAAGTTTCAAAATTTACAGAGACGCTGTACAATGTGATACCGATCGAGAATTTTCAAACATACACGAACGCAGAACAACACGAAGCGGGAATATTAATGACGTACGGAATAGAATTGATATAAGCTTAAAAAAAAATTGAATGAATAAATTCGAGAATATTTTATAAATTATGAAAAGTGAAACAATAAGTTACCGATTAAGTATTGCAGGACAAAAACAAAGATAGGATATCACGACGCGGAAATAATAATAACGCACGGAATAGAATTAATATTAAGCTCGAAGAGAAATAGTTTGAATAAGTTATGAAAAAATTGATGAATTATAGAAAGTAAACAATAGGTTGGAATTTTATGACCATCTTCTCAAAGACACAAGAAACTCTGACTCCGCGCGTGGTTGACCAGAAACGAATATCCGGTACGAATAACGGTAAACGTTCGAATTTCGAACTTCTACGCCCAGGGATGCAGCGGCTGCGGGGCGGTTGAGAACCAAGAACGGCGTGACTTCGAAAACACCGCGTTTGCGCGATCGCAGAGGCAAGGATTCAAAATTTACATAGACGCCGTACAATGTGGTACCGATCGAGAATTCTAGAACGTACACAAACGCAGAAGAACAAGAAGCGGGAATAATAATAACGCAGGGAATAGAATTAATATGAGCTTCAAAAAAAATAGGATGAATAGTTTAGAAAATATTTTGTAAAAGATGAAAAGTGAAACAATATGTAACCGATCGAGTATTGCAGGACAAAAACTAAGATAGGATATCACGACGCGGAAATAATGATAACGCACGGAATAGAATAAATATTAAGCTCGAAGAGAAAAAGTTTGAATAAGTTATAAAAGAATTTAGAAATAATGAAAAGAAAACAATAGGTCGAGATATCATTACCATCATTTTGAAAACACGAGAAACCCTGACTCTGCGCGTGGTCGACGAGAGACTGATATCCGGTATACGTTCGAATTTCGAACTCCCACGCCGAGGGATGCAGCGGCTGCACGGCGGTTGACAACCCGGAACGGCGTGACTTCGGAAACACCGCGTTTTCGCGTTCGCAGAGGCAGAGATTCAAAATTTCCAGAGACGCTGTACAATGTGGTACCGATCAAGAATTTTAGAACGTACACAAACGTATAACAACACGAAGCGGGATTATTAATGACGCACGGAATAGAATTGTTATAAGCTTGAAAAAAAATAGTATGAATAAATTTGAAAATATTTCATAAATGATGAAAAGTGAAACAATAAGTTACCGATTCAGTATTGCAGTACAAAAACACAGATAGGATATCACGACGCGAAAATAATTATAACGCTCGAAATAGAATAAGTATTGTGCTCGAAAAGAAAAAGTTTGAATAAGTTATAAAAAAATTCAGAAATAATAAAAAAAAAACGATAGGTCGAAATATCATTACCATCTTTACGAAAACACGAGGAACTTTGACTCTGCGCGTGGTTGACGAGAAACGAACGACCGGTAAACGTTTGAATTTCAAACTCCCACGCCGAGGGATGCAGCGGCTGCACGGCGGTTGACAACCCAGAACGGCGTGACTTCGAAAACACCGCGTTTTCGCGTACGCAGAGGCAAAGATTTGAAATCTACAAAGACGCTGTATAATGTGGCACCGATCGAGAGTTCTCGAACATACACAAACGCAGAACAACACGAAACGGGAATATTAATGACGTACGAAATAGATTTGATATAAGCTTCAAAAAAAATTGAGTGAATAAATTCGAGAATATTTTATAAATAATGAAAAGTGAAACAATAAGTTACCGATTAGGTATTGCAGTACAAAAACACAGATAGGATATCACGACACGGAAATAATGATAACGCACGGAATAGAATCAATATTGAGCTCGAAGAGAAAAAGTTTGAATAAGTTAAAAAAAAATTTAGAAATAATAAAAAAAAAACGATGGGTCGAAATATCATTACCATCTTCACGATAACACGAGAAACTTTGACTCTGCGCGTGGTTGACGAGAAACGAACGACCGGTTAACGTTTGAATTTCGAACTCTCACGCCGAGGGATGCAGCGGCTGCACAGCGGTTGGGAATTCCGAACGGCGTGGCCTCGAAAACACCGCGTTCTTGCGCTTACAATGACACGTAACAAAAATCTTCGACAACACAGCACGAAATGGAAATATAACCGATTTTAACAGAATATCACTTGATCAGAAACGAACCGAGTTGGGATGATCACGTTGCACGAAACAAAGTTGGTTCTGAGTTGCGCGTCGT
Organism: Diprion similis; assembly: GCF_021155765.1. Taxonomy (NCBI): domain Eukaryota; kingdom Metazoa; phylum Arthropoda; class Insecta; order Hymenoptera; family Diprionidae; genus Diprion; species Diprion similis. Next base: position 9,781,790 of record NC_060113.1, on the reverse strand, counting down.
TACGACACACAGTAAGAGAAAAACGGAAAACAGAATAAAAAAACTCCAAGCCGCCGAAAAAAGCACGAGATCGAATCAGGTATAAATATCACTCACAATCACTGTAACGACGAGCGACCACGAGGCGGGGAGTGATTATTACCGATGGTTCGAAAAAATGACAGATTACACCTCGACACGTCGCGGCGTTCACGTTGGAGGATGCGAAACGACTGACCGGCGAGCAAGCGTTCGAACATCCAACTCGCCCGCAGGGGGAAGCAGCGGCTCGTCCACGAGCGAGAGGCCGGTATGGCGTGGCTTCGAAAACACAGCGTTCTCGCGTACACAAAGGCAGAGAATAAAAATTGACAGAAACGCTGTATAACGTGTCACCGATTGAGGATTTCAAAACAAACACAAAGCAACACGACGCGTAAATATTAATAACGCACGGAATAGAATTAATAATAGGCTTTCCGAAAGATGGGATGAATAAATTTGGAAAAGTTTAGAAAATGAGGAAAAATAAAACAATAGGTTGAATATTCTTACCTTCTTCTCCACAACAGGGAAAACTCCGACTCGGCGCGTGGTTGATGCGAAACGAATAACCGGTGAGCGTTCAAATTTCGAACTCTCACGTCAAGGGATGCGGCGGCTGCACGGCGGTTGAGAACCGAGAACGGCGAGACTCTGAAACCATCGCGTTCTCGCGTACGCACAGGCAAAGATTTAAAATTTACAATGATACCGATCAAGAATTAAAGGACATACACAAACGCAAAACAATATGAGGCGGCAATATTGATCATGCACGGAATAGAATTAATGTAAGCTTTAAAAAAGAAAGGATGAATAAAATTGAAAATATTTTATAAATGATGAAAAGTGAAACAATAAGTTACCGATTAAGTATTGCAGTACAAAAACACAGAAAGGATATCACGACGCGGAAATAATGATAACGCACGAAATAGAATTAATATTGTGCTCGAAAAGAAAATGCTTGAATAAGTTATAAAAAAATTTAGAAATAATAACAAGAAAACGATAGGTCGAAATATCATTGCCATCTTTACGAAAACACGAGAAACTTTGACTCTGCGCGTGGTTGACGAGAAACGAACGACCGGTAAAAGTTTGAATTTCGAACTCCCACGCTCAGGGATGCAGCGGCTGCACGGTGGTTGGAAACCGAGAACGGCGTGACTTCGAAAACACCGCGCTTTAGCGTTCGAAGAGGCAAAGATTTAAAATTCACAGAGACGCTGTACAATGTGGTACCGATCTAGAATTTCAGAACGTACACAAACGCAGAACAACACGAAGCGGGAATATTAATGACGCACGGAATAGAATTAATGTAAGCGTTGAAAAAAAAGGATGAATAAATTTGAAAATATTTAATAAATGATGAGAAGTGAAACAATAAGTTACCGATTGAGTATTGCAGGACAAAAATGAAGATAGGATATCACGACGCGGAAATAATGATAACGCACCGAATAGGATCAATATTGAGCGCAAAAAGGAATAGTTTAAAGAAGTTATGAAAAAATTTATATATGCTGAAAAGAGAACAATAAGTTGGAATATTATTACTATCATTTTAAAAACACGGAAACTCTGACTCTGCGCGTGGTTGACGAGAAACGAATATCCGGTAAACGTTCGAATTTCGAACTCCCACGCCGAGAGATGCAGCGGCTGCACGGCGGTTGAGATGCGAGAACGGCGTGACTTCGAAAACACCGCGTTTTCGCGTTCGCAGAGGCAAAGATTTAAAATTTACAGAGACACTGTACGATGTGGTACCGTTCGAGAATTTTAGAACGTACGCAAACGCAGAACAACACGAAGCGGGAATATTAATGACGCACGAAATAGAATTAATGTAGGCTTTAAAAAAAAAAGGATGAATAAATTTGAAAATATTTTACAAATGATGAAAAGTGAAACAATAAGTCACCGATCAAGTATTGCAGTACAAAAACACAGATAGGATATCACGACGCGGAAATAATGATAACGCACGGAATAGAATCAATATTGAGCTCGAACAGAAAAAGTTTGAATAAGTTATAAAAAAAATTTAGAAATAATATAAAGAAAACGATAAGTCGGAATATCATTACCATCTTCACGATAACACGAGAAACTTTGACTCTGCGCGTGGTTGACGAGAAACGAACGACCGGTAAACGTTTGAATTTCGAACTCCCACGCCGAGGGATGCAGCGGCTGCACAGCGGTTGGGAATTCCGAACGGCGTGGCCTCGAAAACACCGCGTTTTTGCGCTTACAATGACACGTGACGAAAATCTTCGACAACACAGCACGAAATGGAAATATAACCGATTTTAACAGAATATCACTTGATCAGAAAAGAACCGAGTTGGGATGATCACGCTGCACGAAACAAAGTTGGTTTTAAGTTCCGCGTAGTTACGACACACAGTAAGAGAAAAGCGGAAAACAGAATAAAAAAACTCCAAGCCGTCGAAAAAAGCACGAGATCGAATCAGGTATAAATATCACTCACAATCACTGTAACGACGAGCGACCACGAGGCGGGGAGTGATTATTACCGATGGTTCGAAAAAATGACAGATTACACCTCGACACGTCGCGGCGTTCACGTTGGAGGATGCGAAACGACTGACCGGCGAGCAAGCGTTCGAACATCCAACTCGCCCGCAGGGGGAAGCAGCGGCACGTCCACGAGCGAGGGGCCGGTATTGCGTGGCTTCGAAAACACAGCGTTCTCGCGTACACAAAGGCAGAGAATAAAAATTGACGAAAACGCTGTATAACGTGTTACCGATTGCGGATTTCAAAACAAACACAAAGCAACACGACGCGTAAATATTATGAACGCACGGAATAGAATTAATAATAAGCTTTCCGAAAGATGGGATTAATAAATTTGAAAAAGTTTAGAAAATGATGAAAGATAAAACAATAGGTTGAATATTCTTACCTTCTTCTCCACATCAGGAAAAACTCCGACTCGGGGCGTGGTTGATGCGAAACGAATAACCGGTGAGCGTTCGAATTTCGAACTCTCACGTCAAGGGATGCGGCGGCTGCACGGCGGTTGAGAACCGAGAACGGCGAGACTCTGAAACCATCGCGTTCTCGCGTACGCACAGGCAAAGATTTAAAATTTACAATGATACCGATCAAGAATTATAGGACATACACAAACGCAAAACAATATGAGGGGCAATATTGATCATGCACGGAATAGAATTAATGTAAGCTTTAAAAAAGAAAGGATGAATAAAATTGAAAATATTTTATAAATGATGAAAAGTGAAACAATCAGTTACCGATTAAGTATTGCAGTACAGAAACACAGAAGCGATATCACGACGCGGAAATAATGATAACGCACGAAATAGAATTAATATTGTGCTCGAAGAGAAAATGTTTGAATAAGTTATAAAAAAATTTAGAAATATTAACAAGAAAACGATAGGTCGAAATATCATTACCATCTTTACGAAAACACGAGAAACTTTGACTCTGCGCGTGGTTGACGAGAAACGAACGACCGGTAAACGTTTGAATTTCGAACTCCCACGCTGAGGGATGCAGCGGCTGCGGGGCGGTTGAGAACCAAGAACGGCGTGACTTCGAAAACACCGCGTTTTCGCGTACGCAGAGGCAAAGATTTCAAATCTACAAAGACGCTGTACAATGTGGTACCGATCAAGAATTTTCAAACATACTTAAACGCAGAACAACACGGAGCGGAAATATTAATGACGTACGGAATAGGATTGATATAAGCTTCAAAAAAAATTGAATGAATAAATTTGAAAATATTTTACAAATTATGAAAAGTGAAACAATAAGTTACCGATTGAGTATTGCAGGACAAAAACAAAGATAGGATATCACGACGCGGAAATAATGATAACGCACCGAATAGAATTGATATTGAGCGCAAAGAGGAATAGTTAGAAGAAGTTATGAAAACATTTATAAATGCTGAAAAGAGAACGATAAGTTGGAATATTATTACTATCTTTTCAAAAACACGAAAACTCTGACTCTGCGCGTGGTTGACGAGAAACGAATATCCGGTAAACGTTCGAATTTCGAACTCCCACGCCGAGGGATGCAGCGGCTGCACGGCGGTTGGGAACCGAGAACGGCGTGACTCCGAGAACACCGCGTTTTCGCGTTCGCAGAGGCAAAGTTTCAAAATTTACAGAGACGCTGTACAATGTGATACCGATCGAGAATTTTCAAACATACACGAACGCAGAACAACACGAAGCGGGAATATTTATGACGTACGGAATAGAATTGATATAAGCTTAAAAAAAAATTGAATGAATAAATTCGAGAATATTTTATAAATTATGAAAAGTGAAACAATAAGTTACCGATTAGGTATTGCAGGACAAAAACAAAGATAGGATATCACGACGCGGAAATAATAATAACGCACGGAATAGAATTAATATTAAGCTCGAAGAGAAATAGTTTGAATAAGTTATGAAAAAATTGATGAATTATAGAAAGAAAACAATAGGTTGGAATTTTATGACCATCTTCTCAAAGACACAAGAAACTCTGACTCCGCGCGTGGTTGACCAGAAACGAATATCCGGTACGAATAACGGTAAACGTTCGAATTTCGAACTTCTACGCCCAGGGATGCAGCGGCTGCGGGGCGGTTGAGAACCAAGAACGGCGTGACTTCGAAAACACCGCGTTTGCGCGATCGCAGAGGCAAGGATTCAAAATTTACATAGACGCTGTACAATGTGGTACCGATCGAGAATTCTAGAACGTACACAAACGCAGAAGAACAAGAAGCGGGAATAATAATAACGCAGGGAATAGAATTAATATGAGCTTCAAAAAAAATAGGATGAATAGTTTAGAAAATATTTTGTAAAAGATGAAAAGTGAAACAATATGTAACCGATCGAGTATTGCAGGACAAAAACTAAGATAGGATATCACGACGCGGAAATAATGATAACGCACGGAATAGAATAAATATTAAGCTCGAAGAGAAAAAGTTTGAATAAGTTATAAAAGAATTTAGAAATAATGAAAAGAAAACAATAGGTCGAAATATCATTACCATCTTTTCGCAAGCACGAGAAACTCCAACTCTGCGCGTGATTGACGAGAAACGAATATCCGGTGAACGTTCGAATTTCGAACTACCACGCCGAGGGATGCGGCGGCTGCACGGCGGTTGAGAACCGAGAACGGCGTGACTCCGAAAACACCGCGTTTTCGCGTTCGCAGAGGCAAAGATTTAAAATTTACAGAGACACTGTACGATGTGGTACCGTTCGAGAGTTTTAGAACGTACGCAAACGCAGAACAACACGAAGCGGGAATAATAATGTCGCACGGAATAGAATTAATATAAGCTTCAAAAAACATGGTATGAAGATATTTGAAAATATTTTATAAAAGATAAAAAATGAAACAATAAGTTACCGATTGAGTATTGCAGGACAAAAACAAAGATAGGATATCACGACGCGGATATAATGATAACGCACCGAATAGTATTAATATGGAGCTCGAAGAGAAATAGTTCGAATAAGTTTTGAAAAAATTTATGAATGATCGAAAGAAAACAATAGGTTGAATATTTATGACCATCTTTTCGAAAACACAAGAAACTCAGACTCTGCGCGTGGTTGACGAGAAACGAATATCCGGTAAACGTTCGAATTTCGAACTCCCACGCTGAGGGATGCAGCGGCTGCACGGCGGTTGAGAACCGAGAACGGCGTGACTTCGAAAACACCGCGTTTTCGCGTTCGCAGAGGCAAAGATTCAAAATTTACAGAGACGCTGTACAATGTGGTACCGATCGAGAATTTTAGAACGCACACAAACGCAGAACAACACGAAGCGGGAATATTAATGACGCACGGAATAGAATTGATGTGAGCTTTAAAAAAAAAGGATGAATAAATTTGAAAATATTTCATAAATGATGAAAAGTGAAACAATAAGTTACCGATTAAGTATTGCAGTACAAAAACACAGATAGGATATCACGACGCGGAAATAATGATAACGCACGGAATAGAATCAATATTGAGCTCGAAGAGAAAAAGTTTGAATAAGTTATAAAAAAATTTAGAAATAATAAAAAGAAAACGATAGGTCGAAATATCATTACCATCTTTACGAAAACACGAGGAACTTCGACTCTGCGCGTGGTTGACGAGAAACGAACGACCGGTAAACGTTTGAATTTCGAACTCCCACGCCGAGGGATGCAGCGGCTGCACGGCGGTTGACAACCCAGAACGGCGTGACTTCGAAAACACCGCGATTTCGCGTACGCAGAGGCAAAGATTTGAAATCTACAAAGACGCTGTACAATGTGGTACCGATTGAGAGTTCTCGAACATACACAAACGCAGAACAACACGGAGCGGGAATATTAATGACGTGCGGAATGGGATTGATATAAGCTTCAAAAAAAATTGAATGAATAAATTTGAGAATATTTTATAAATTATGAAAAGTGAAACAATAAGTTACCGATTAGGTGTTGCAGGACAAAAACAAAGATAGGATATCACGACGCGGAAATAATAATTACGCACGGTATAAAATTAATATTAAGCTCGAAGAGAGATAGTTTGAATAAGTTATAAAAGAATTTAGAAATAATGAAAAGAAAACAATAGTTCGAAATATCATTACCATCTTTTCGCAAACACGAGAAACTCCGACTCTGCGCGTGGTCGACGAGAAACAAATATCCGGTAAACATTCGAATTTCGATTTCCCACGCCGAGGGATGCAGCGGCTGCACGGCGGTTGAGATACGAGAACGGCGTGACTTTGAAAACACCGCGTTTTCGCGTTTGCAGGGGCAAAGATTTAAAATTTACAGAGACACTGTACAATGTGGTACCGTTCGAGAATTTTAGAACGTACACAAACGCAGAACAACACGAAGCGGGAATAATAATGTCGCACGGAATAGAATTAATATGAGCTTAAAAAAAAACAGGATAAATAAATTTGAAAATATTTTATAAATGATGAAAAGTGAAACAATAAGTTACCGATTAAGTATTGCAGTACAAAAACACAGATAGGATATCACGACGCGGAAATAATGATAACGCACGAAATAGAATTAATATTGAGCTCGAAGAGAAAAAGTTTGAATAAGTAATAAAAAAATTTAGAAATAATAAAAAGAAAACGATAGGTCGAAATATCATTACCATCTTTACGAAAACACGAGAAACTTTGACTCTGCGCGTGGTTGACGAGAAACGAACGACCGGTAAACGTTTGAATTTTGAACTCCCACGCCGAGGGATGCAGCGGCTGCACAGCGGTTGGGAATTCCGAACGGCGTGACCTTGAAAACACCGCGTTCTCGCGTACACAAAGGCAGAGAATAAAAATTGACAAAAACGCTGTATAACGTGTTACCGATTGAGGATTTTAAAACAAACACAAACACAAAGCAAAACGACGCGGAAATATCAATAACGCACGAAATAGAATTAATAATAAGCTTTCGGAAAGATGGGATGAATAAATTTGAAAAAGTTTAATAAATGATGAAAAATAAAACAATAGGTTGAATATTCTTACCTTCTTCTCCACAACACGGAAAACTCCGACTCGGCGCGTGGTTGATGCGAAACGAATAACCGGTAAGCGTTCGAATTTCGAACTCTCACGTCAAGGGATGCGGCGGCTGCACGGCGGTTGAGATCCGAGAACGGCGAGACTCTGAAACCACCGCGTTCTCGCGTACGCACAGGCAAAGATTTAAAATTTACAATGATACCGATCAAGAATTATAGGACATACACGAACGCAAAACAATACGAAGCGGCAATATCGATCATGCACGGAATAGAATTGATATTGAGCTCAAAGAAATAAAGGACGAATGAATTAAGAAAAAAAAATTTCAAATGATAAAGAGAAAATCAATGAGTTGAAATATTATTACCATCATTTCAAAAACACGAGAAACCCTGACTTTGCGCGTGGTTGACGAGAAACTATTATCCGGTAAAAGTTCGAATTTCGAACTCCCACGCCGAGGGATGCAGCGGCTGCACGGCGGTGGGGAACCGAGAACGGCGTGACTTCGAAAACACCGCGTTTTCGCGTTCGCAGAGGCAAAGATTTAAAATTTACAGAGACGCTGTACAATGTGGTACCGATCGAGAATTATAGAACGTACACAAACGCAGAACAACACGAAGCGGGAATATTAATGACGCACGGAATAGAATTAATATAAGCTTTAAAAAAAAAAGGATGAATAAATTAGAAAATATTTTGTAAAAGATGCAAAGTGGAACAATAAGTAACCGATGGAGTATTGCAGGACAAAAACTAGGATAGGATATCACGACACGAGAATAATGATAATGCACGGAATAGAATTAATATCAAGCTCGAAGAGAAAAAGTTTGAATAAGTTATGAAAGAATTTAGAAATGATAAAGAGACAACAATAGGTCGAAATATCATTACCGTCTTTTCGAACACACGAGAAACTCCGACTCTGCGCGTGGTTGACGAGAAACAAATATCCGGTAAACGTTCGAATTTCGAACTCCCACGCCGAGGGATGCAGCGGCTGCACGGCGGTTGAGATACGAGAACGGCGTGACTTTGAAAACACCGCGTTTCCGCGTTCGCAGGGGCAAAGATCTAAAATTTACAAAGACACTGTACAATGTGGTACCGTTTGAGAATTTTAGAACGTACACAAACGCAGAACAACACGAAGCGGGAATATTAATGTCGCACGGAATAGAATTAATATAAGCTTAGAAAAAAAAGGATGAATGAATTTGAAAATATTTCATAAATGATGAAAAGTGAAACAATAAGTTACCGATTAAGTATTGCAATACACGAACACAGATAGGATATCACGACGCGGGAATAATGATAACGCACGGAATAGAATTAATGTAAGCTTCAAAAAAAAATGGTATTAAAAAATTTGAAAATATTTTATAAATGATGAAAAATGAAACAATAAGTTACCGGATGAGTATTGCAGGACAAAAACAAAGATAGGATATCACGACGCGGAAATAATGATAACGCACCGAATAGAATTAATATTGAGCGCAAAGAGGGATAGTTTAAAGACGTTATGAAAAAATTTATAAATGCTGAAAAGAGAACAATAAGTTGGAATATTATTACTATCTTTTCAAAAACACGAAAACTCTGACTCTGCGCGTGGTTGACGAGAAACGAATATCCGGTAAACGTTCGAATTTCGAACTCCCACGCTGAGGGATGCAGCGGCTGCACGGCGGTTGGGAACCGAGAACGGCGTGACTTCGAAAACACCGCGCTTTGGAGTTCGCAGAGGCAAAGATTCAAAATTTACAGAGACGCTGTACAATGTGGTACCGATCGAGAATTTTAGAACGTACACAAACGCAGAACAACACGAAGCGGGAATATTAATGACGCACGGAATAAAATAATTATAAGCTTCGAAAAAAAAAGGGATAAAAAAATTTGAAAATATTTCATAAATGATGAAAAATAAAACAATAAGTTACCGATTGGGTATTGCAGGACAAAAACAAAGATAGGATATCACGACGCGGAAATAATGATAACGCACGGAATAGAATTGATAGTGAGCTCAAAGAGACAAAGTTTGAATAAGTTATAAAAAAATGTAGAAATAATAAAAATAGAACAATAGGTCGAAATATCATTACCATCATTTTGAAAACACGAGAAACCCTGACTCTGCGCGTGGTTGACGAAAGACTGATATCCGGCGAACGTTCGAATTTTGAACTCCCACGCCGAGGGATGCAGCGGCTGCACGGCGGTTGACAACCCAGAACGGCGTGACTTCGAAAACACCGCGTTTTTGCGTACGCAGAGGCAAAGATCTCAAATCTACAAAGACGCTGTACAATGTGGTACCGATCGAGAATTCTCAATCATACACAAACGCAGAACAACACGAAGCGTGAATATTAATGACGTACGGAATAGGATTGATATAAGCTTCAAAAAAAATTAAATCAATAAATTTGAGAATATTTTACAAATTATGAAAAGTGTAACAATAAGTTACCGATTAGGTATTGCAGGACAAAAACAAAGATAGGATATCACGACGCGGAAATAATAATAACGCACGGGATAGAATTAATATTAAGCTCGAAGAGAGATAGTTTGAATAAGTTATGAAAAAATTTATGAATGATAGAAAGAAAAGAATAGGTTGGAATTTTATGACCATCTTCTCAAAAACACAAGAAACTCTGACTCTGCGCGTGGTTGACCGGAAACGAATATCCGGTTAACGTTCGAATTTCGAACTTCTACGCCAAGGGATGCAGCGGCAGCGGGGCGGTTGAGAACCAAGAACGGCGTGACTTCGAAAACACCGCGTTTGCACGATCGCAGAGGCAAAGATTTGAAATCTACAAAGACGCTGTACAATGTGGTACCGATCGAGAATTTTCAAACATACACAAACGCAGAACAACACGAAGCGGGAATATTAATGACGTTCGGAATAGAATTGATATGAGCTTTAAAAAAAATAGGATGAATAAATTAGAAAATATTTTATGAAAGATGAAAAGTAAAACAATAAGTAACCGATCGAGTATTGCAGGACTAAAACTAAGATAGGATATCACGACGCGGAAATAATGATAACGCACGGAATAGAATTAATATCAAGCTCGAAGAGAATATGTTTGAATACGTTATAAAAGAATTTAGAAATAATAAAAAGAGAACAATAGGTCGAAATATCATTACCATCTTTTTGCAAACACGAGAAACTCCGGCTCTGCGCGTGGTTGACGAGAAACAAATATCCGGCAAACGTTCGAATTTCGAACTCCCACGCCGAGGGATGCAGCGCCTTCACGGCGGTTGAGAACCGAGAACGGCGTGACTTCAAAAACACCGCGCTTTAGCGTTCGAAGGGGCAATGATTTAAAATTTACAGAGACGCTGTACAATGTGGTACCGATCGAGAATTTTAGAACGCACACAAACGAAGAACAACACGAAGCGGGAATATTCATGACGTACGGAATAGAATTAATATAAGCTTCAAAAAGAAAAATTGGGATAAAAAAATTTGAAAATATTTTATAAATGATGAAAAATAAAACAATAAGTTACCAATTGAGTAGAGCAGGACAAAAACGAAGATAGGATATCACGACGCGGAAATAATGATAACGCACGGAATAGAATAATTAGTAAGCTCGATGAGACAAAGTTGAAATAAGTTATAAAAAAATTTAGAAATAATAAAAAGAGAACAATAGGTCGAAATATCATTACCATCATTTTGAAAACACGAGAAACCCTGACTCTGCGCGTGGTTGACGAGAGACTGATATCCGGTGAACGTTCGAATTTCGAACTCCCACGCCGAGGGATGCAGCGGCTGCACGGCGGTTGACAACCCAGAACGGCGTGACTTCGAAAACACCGCGTTTTCGCGTACGCAGAGGCAAAGATTTCAAATCTACAAAGACGCTGTACAATGTGGTACCGATCGAGAATTTTCGAACATACACGAACGCAGAACAACACGAAGCGGGAATATTAATGACGTACGGAATAGAATTGATATAAGCTTGAAAAAAAATTGAATGAATAAATTCGAGAATATTTTATAAATTATGAAAAGTGAAACAATAAGTTACTGATTAAGTATTGCAGGACAAAAACAAAGATAGGATATCACGACGCGGAAATAATAATAACGCACGGAATAGAATTAATATTAAGCTCGAAGAGGAATAGTTTGAATAAGTTATGAAAAAATTTATGAATGATAGAAAGAAAACAATAGGTTGGAATTTTATGACCATCTTCTCAAAAACACAACAAACTCTGACTCCGCGCGTGGTTGACCAGAAACGAATATCCGGTACGAATAACGGTAAACGTTCGAATTTCGAACTTCTACGCCAAGGGATGCAGCGGCTGCGGGGCGGTTGAGAACCAAGAACGGCGTGACTTCGAAAACACCGCGTTTGCGCGATCGCAGAGGCAAAGATTCAAAATTTACATAGACGCTGTACAATGTGGTACCGATCGAGAATTTTAGAACGTACACAAACGCAGAACAACAAGAAGCGGGAATAATAATAACGCAGGGAATAGAATTAATATGAGCTTCAAAAAAAATAGGATGAATAGTTGAGAAAATATTTTGTAAAAGATGAAAAGTGAAACAATATGTAACCGATCGAGTATTGCAGGACAAAAACTAGGATAGGATATCACGACGCGAAAATAATGATAACGCACGGAATAGAATTAATATTAAGCTCGAAGAGAAAAAGTTTGAATGAGTTACAAAATAATTTAGAAATAATAAAAAGAAAACAATAGGTCGAAATATCATTACCATCTTTTCGCAAACACGAGAAACTCCGACTCTGCGCGTGGTTGACGAAAAACAAATATCCGGTGAACGTTCGAATTTCGAACTCCCACGCCGAGGGATGCAGCGGCTGCGCGGCGGTTGAGATACGAGAACGGCGTGACTTTGAAAACACCGCGTTTTCGCATTCGCAGAGGCAAAGATTTAAAATTTACAGGAACACTGTACAATGTGGTACCGTTCGAGAATTTTAGAACGTACACAAACGCAGAACAACACGAAGCGGGAATATTAATGTCGCACGGAATATAATTAATATAAGCTTCGAAAAAAAATGGGATAAAGAAATTTGAAAATATTTTATAAATGATGAAAAATAAAACAATAAGTTACCGATTGAGTATTGCAGGACGAAAACAAAGATAGGATATCACGACGCGGAAATAATGATAACGCACCGAATAGAATTGATATTGAGCGCAAAGAGGAATAGTTAGAAGAAGTTATGAAAACATTTATAAATGCTGAAAAGAGAACGATAAGTTGTAATATTATTACTATCTTTTTAAAAACACGAAAACTCTGACTCTGCGCGTGGTTGACGAGAAACGAATATCCGGTAAACGTTCGAATTTCGAACTCCCACGCCGAGGGATGCAGCGGCTGCACGGCGGTTGAGAACCGAGAACGGCGTGACTTCGGAAACACCGCGTTTTCGAGTTCGCAGAGGCAAAGATTCAGAATTTACAGAGACGCTGTACAATGTGGTACCGATCGAGAATTCATAAACGTACACAAACGCTGAACAACACGAACCGGGAATATTAATGACGTACGGAATAGGATTGATATAAGCTTCAAAAAAAAATTGAATCAATGAAATTGAGAATATTTTACAAACTATGAAAAGTGAAACAATAAGTCACCGATTAGGTATTGCAGGACAAAAACAAAGATAGAATATCACGACGCGGAAATAATAATAACGCACGGAATAGAAGTAATAATAAGCTTTCAGAAAGATGGGATGAATTATTTTGAAAAAGTTTAATGAATGATGAAAAATGAAACAATAGGTTGAATATTCTTACCTTCTTCTCCACAACACGGAGAACTCCGACTCGGCGCGTGGTTGATGTGAAACGAATAACCGGTAAGCGTTCGAAATTCGAACTCTCACGTCAAGGGTAGCGGCGGCTGCACGGCGGTTGAGAACCGAGAACGGCGAGTCTCTGAAACCACCGCGTTCTCGCGTACGCAGAGGCAAAGCTTTAAAATTTACATAGACGCTGTACAATGTGGTACCGATTGAGAATTTTAGAACGTACACAAACGCAAAACAACACGAAGCGGGAATATTAATGACGCACGGAATAGAATTAATATAAGCTTGAAAAAAATAGGATGAATAAATTTGAAAATATCTTATAAATGATGAAAAGTGAAACAATAAGTTACCGAACAAGTATTGCAGGACAAGAACAAAGATAGGATATCACGACGCGGAAATAATGATAACGCACGGAATAGAATCAATATTGAGCTCGGAGAGAAAAAGTTTGAATAAGTGATAAAAAAATATAGAAATGATAAAAAGAAAACGATAGGTCGAAATATCATTACCATCATTACGATAACACGAGAAACTTTGACTCTGCGCGTGGTTGACGAGAAACGAACGACCGGTAAACGTTTGAATTTTGAACTCCCACGCCGAGGGATGCAGCGGCTGCACGGCGGTTGACGACCCAGAACGGCGTGACTTCGAAAACACCGCGTTTTCGCGTACGCAGAGGCAGAGATTTCAAATCTACAAAGACGCTGTACAATGTGGTACCGATCGAGAATTTTCAAACATACACAAACGCAGAACAACACGAAGCGGGAATATTAATGACGTACGGAATAGAATTGATATAAGCTTCAAAAAAAATTGAATGAATAAATTCGAGAATATTTTATGAATTATGAAAAGTGAAACAATTAGTTACCGATTAGATATTGCAGGACAAAAACAAAGATAGGATATCACGACGCGGAAATAATAATAACGCACGGAATAAAATTAATATTAAGCTCGAAGAGAAATAGTTTGAATAAGTTATGAAAAAATTTATGAATGATAGAAAGAAAACAATAGGTTGGAATTTTATGACCATCTTCTCAAAAACACAAGAAACTCTGACTCCGCGCGTGGTTGACCAGAAACGAATATCCGGTAAACGTTCGAATTTCGAACTTCTACGCCTAGGGATGGAACGGCTGCGGGGCGGTTGAGAACTATGAACGGCGTGACTTCGAAAACACCGCGTTTGCGCGATCGCAGAGGCAAAAATTTAAAATTTACATAGACGCTGTACAATGTGGTACCGATTGAGAATTTTAGAACGTACACAAACGCAAAACAACACGAAGCGGAAATATTAATGACAAACGGAATAGAATTAATATAAGCTTAAAAAAAAAATGGATAAAAAAATTTAAAAATATTTTATAAATGATGAAAAATAAAACGATAAGTTACCGATTGAGTATTGCAGGACAAAAACAAAGACAGGATATCACGACGCGGAAATAATAATAACGCACGGAATAGAATTAATACTAAGCTCGAAGAGACAAAGTTTGAACAAGTTATGAGAAATTTAGGAATAATACAAGAAGAAGAATGGGTCGAAATATCATTACCATCATTTTGAAAACACGAGAAACCCTGACTCTGCGCGTGGTTGACGAGAGACTGATATCCGGTAAAAGTTCGAATTTCGAACTCCCACGCCGAGGGATGCAGCGGCTGCGGGGCGGTTGAGAACCAAGAACGGCGTGACTTCGAAAACACCGCGTTTGCGCGATCGCAGAGGCAAAGATTTAAAATTCACATAGACGCTGTACAATGTGGTACCGATCGAGAATTATAGAACGTACACAAACGCAGAACAACACGAAGCGGGAATATTATTGTCGCACGGAATAGAATTAATATGAGCTTCAAAAAAAAAATGGGATAAAGAAATTTGAAAATATTTTATAAATAATGAAAAATAAAACAATAAGTTACCGATTGAGTATTGCAGGACAAAAACAAAGATAGGATATCACGACGCGGAAATAATGATAACGCACCGAATAGAATTAATATTGAGCGCAAAGAGGAATAGTTTAAAGAAGTTATGAAAAAATTCATCAATGCTGAAAAGAGAACAATAAGTCGGAATATCATTACTATCTTTTCAAAAACACGGAAACTCGGACTCTGCGCGTGGTTGACGAGAAACGAATATCCGGTAAACGTTCGAATTTCGAACTCCCACGCCGAGAGATGCAGCGGCTGCACGGCGGTCGAGAACCGAGAACGGCGTGACTCCGAAAACACCGCGTTTTCGCGTTCGCAGAGGCAAAGTTTCAAAATTTACAGAGACGCTGTACAATGTGGTACCGATCGAGAATCCTAGAACGTACACAAACGCAGAACAACACGAAGCGGGAATATTAATGACGCACGGAATAGAATTAATGTAAGCTTTATAAAAAAAGGATGAATAAATTTGAAAATATTTTAGAAAAGATGAAAAGTACAATAATAAGCTACCGATTGAGTATTGCAGGACAAAAACAAAGATAGGATATCACGACGCGGAAATAATGATAACGCACAAAATAGAATTAATAGTAAGCGCGAAGAGACAGAGTTTGAATAGGTTATGAAAAAATTTTAAAATAATAAAAACAGAACAATAGGTCGAAATATCATTACCATCATTTTGAAAACACGAGAAACCCTGACTCTGCGCGTGGTTGACGAGAGACTGATACCCGGTGAACGTTCGAATTTCGAGCTCCTACGCCGAGGGATGCAGCGGCTGCACGGCGGTTGACAACCCAGAACGGCGTGACTTCGAAAACACCGCGTTTTCGCGTACGCAGAGGCAAAGATTTCAAATCTACAAAGACGCTGTACAATGTGGTACCGATCGAGAATTTTCAAACATACACAAACAAAACAACACGAAGCGGGAATATTAATGTCGCACGGAATAGGATTAATATAAGCTTAGAAAAAAAAAGGATGAATAAATTTGAAAATATTTCATAAATGATGAAAAGTGAAACAATAAGTTACCGATTAAGTATTGCAGTACAAGAACACAGATAGGATATCTCGACGCGGAAATAATGATAACGCACGGAATAGAATTAATGTGAGCTTCAAAAAAAAATGGTATTATAAAATTTGAAAATATTTTATAAATGATGAAAAATAAAACAATAAGTTACCGAATGAGTATTGCAGGACAAAAACAAAGATAGGATATCACGACGCGGAAATAATGATAACGCACCGAATAGAATTAATTTTGAGCGCAAAGAGGGATAGTTTAAAGAAGTTATGAAAAAATTTATAAATGCTGAAAAGAGAACAATAAGTTGGAATATTATTACTATCTTTTTAAAAACACGGAAACTCTGACTCTGCGCGTGGTTGACGAGAAACGAATATCCGGTAAACGTTCGAATTTCGAACTCCCACGCTGAGGGATGCAGCGGCTGCACGGCGGTTGGGAACCGAGAACGGCGTGACTTCGAAAACACCGTGCTTTGGAGTTCGCAGAGGCAAAGATTTAAAATTTACAGAGACGCTGTACAATGTGGTACCGATCGAGAATTTTAGAACGTACACAAACGCAGAACAACACGAAGCGGGAATATTAATGACGCACGGAATAGAATTATTATAAGCTTCAAAAAAAAAAGGGATAAAAAAATTTGAAAATATTTCATAAATGATGAAAAATAAAACAATAAGTTACCGATTGAGTATTGCAGAACAAAAACAAAGATAGGATATCACGACGCGGAAATAATGATAACGCACGGAATAGAATTGATAGTGAGCTCAAAGAGACAAAGTTTGAATAAGTTATAAAAAAATGTAGAAATAATAAAAATAGAACAATAGGTCGAAATATCATTACCATCATTTTGAAAACACGAGAAACCCTGACTCCGCGCGTGGTTGACGAGAGACTGATATCCAGCGAACGTTCGAATTTTGAACTCCCACGCCGAGGGATGCAGCGGCTGCGGGGCGGTTGAGAACCAAGAACGGCGTGACTTCGAAAACACCGCGTTTGCGCGATCGCAGAGGCAAAGATTTAAAATTTACATAGACGCTGTACAATGTGGTACCGATCGAGAATTTCAGAACGTACACAAACGCAGAACAACACGAAGCAGGAATATTATCGTCGCACGGAATAGAATTAATATGAGCATCAAAAAAAAAATGGGATAAAGAAATTTGAAAATATTTTATAAATGATGAAAAATAAAACAATAAGTTACCGATTGAGTATTGCAGGACAAAAACAAAGATAGGATATCACGACGCGGAAATAATGATAACGCACCGAATAGAATTAATATTGAGCGCAAAGAGGAATAGTTTAAAGAAATTATGAAAAAATTCATAAATGCTGAAAAGAGAACAATAAGTCGGAATATCATTACTATCTTTTCAAAAACACGGAAACTCGGACTCTGCGCGTGGTTGACGAGAAACGAATATCCGGTAAACGTTCGAATTTCGAACTCCCACGTCGAGAGATGCAGCGGCTGCACGGCGGTTGAGAACCGAGAACGGCGTGACTCCGAAAACACCGCGTTTTCGCGTCCGCAGAGGCAGAGTTTCAAAATTTACAGAGACGCTGTACAATGTGGTACCAATCGAGAATTTTAGAACGTACACAAACGCAGAACAACACGAAGCGGGAATATTAATGACGCACGGAATAGAATTAATGTAAGCTTCATAAAAAAAGGATGAATAAATTTGAAAATATTTTAGAAAAGATGAAAAGTACAACATCAAGCTACCGATTGAGTATTGCAGGACAAAAACAAAAATAGGATATCACGACGCGGAAATAATGATAACGCACGGAATAGAATTAATAGTAAGCTTGAAGAGACAAAGTTTGAATAAGTTATGAAAAAATTGAGAAATAATAAAAAGAGAACGATAGGTCGAGATATCATTACCATCATTTTGAAAACACGAGAAACCCTGACTCTGCGCGTGGTCGACGAGAGACTGATATCCGGTATACGACCGAATTTCGAACTCCCACGCCGAGGGATGCAGCGGCTGCACGGCGGTTGACAACCCGGAACGGCGTGACTTCGGAAACACCGCGTTTTCGCGTTCGCAGAGGCAGAGATTCAAAATTTCCAGAGACGCTGTACAATGTGGTACCGATCAAGAATTTTAGAACGTACACAAACGTAGAACAACACGAAGCGGGAATATTAATGACGCACGGAATAGAATTGATGTGAGCTTTAAAAAAAAAGGATAAATAAATTTGAAAATATTTCATAAATGATGAAAAGTGAAACAATAAGTTACCGATTAAGTATTGCAGTACAAAAACACAGATAGGATATCACGACGCGGAAATAATGATAACGCACGGAATAGAATCAATATTGAGCTCGAAGAGAAAAAGTTTGAATAAGTTATAAAAAAATTTAGAAATAATAAAAAGAAAACAATAGGTCGAAATATCATAACATCTTTTCGCAAACACGAGAAACTCCGACTCTGCGTGTGGTTGACGAGAAACGAACGACCGGTAAACGTTTGAATTCAGAACTTCCACGCTGAGGGATGCAGCGGCTGCACGGCGGTTGGAAACCGAGAACGGCGTGACTTCGAAAACACCGCGCGTTCGCGTTCGCAGAGGGGCAGATTTGAAATTTACAGAGACGCTGTACAATGTGGTACCGATCGAGAATTTTTGAACGTACACAAACGCAGAACAACACGAAGCGGGAATATTAATGTCGCACGGAATAGAATTAATATAAGCTTCAAAAAAAAATGGGATAAAGTAATTTGAAAATATTTTATGAATGATGAAAAATGAAACAATAAGTTACCGATTGAGTATTGCAGGACAAAAACAAAGATAGGATATCACGACGGGGAAATAATGATAACGGACCGAATAGAATTGATATTGAGCGCAAAGAGGAATAGTTAGAAGAAGTTATGAAAACATTTATAAATGCTGAAAAGAGAACGATAAGTTGGAATATTATTACTATCTTTTTGAAAACACGGAAACTCTGACTCTGCGCGTGGTTGACGAGAAACGAATATCCGGTAAACGTTCGAATTTCGAACTCCCACGCCGAGGGATGCAGCGGCTGCACGGCGGTTGACAACCCAGAACGACGTGACTTCGGAAACACCGCGTTTTCGCGTTCGCAGAGGCAACCATTCAAAATTTACAGAGACGCTGTACAATGTGGTACCGATCGAGAATTTTAGAACGTACACAAACGCAGAACAACACAAAGCGGGAATATTAATGACGCACGGAATAGAATTAATGTAAGCTTTATAAAAAAAGGATGAATAAATTTGAAAATATTTTATGAAAGATGAAAAGTAAAACAATAAGTAACCGATTAAGTATTGCAGTACAAAAACACAGATAGGATATCACGACGCGGAAATAATAATAACGCACGGAATAGAATTAATTGTAAGCTCGAAGAGACAAAGTTTAAATGAGTTATAAAAAAATTTAGAAATAATGAAAAGGAAACAATAGGTCGAAATATCAGTACCATCATTTTGAAAACACGAGAAACCCTGACTCTGCGCGTGGTTGACGAGAGACTGATATCCGGTGAACGTTCGAATTTCGAACTCCTACGCCGAGGGATGCAGCGGCTGCACGGCGGTTGACAACCCAGAACGGCGTGACTTCGAAAACACCGCGTTTTCGCGTACGCAGAGGCAAAGATTTCAAATCTACAAAGACGCTGTACAATGTGGTACCGATCGAGAAATTTCAAACACACACAAACAAAACAACACGAAGCAGGAATATTAATGACGTACGGAATAGGATTGATATGAGCTTCAAAAAAATTGAATGAATAAATTTGAGAATATTTTATAAATTATAAATAGTGAAACAATAAGTTACCGATTAGGTATTGCAGGACAAAAACGAAGATAGGATATCACGACGCGTAAATAATAGTTACGCACGGAATAAAATTAATATTAAGCTCGAAGAGAAATAGTTTGAATAAGTTATGAAAAAATTTATGAATGATAGAAACAAAACAATAGGTTGAATTTTTATGACCATCTTCTCAAAAAGTCAAGAAACTCTGACTCTGCGCGTGGTTGACCAGGAACGAATATCCGGTCAACGTTCGAATTTCGAACTTCCACGCCAAGGGATGCAGCGGCTGCGGGGCGGTTGAGAACCAAGAACGGCGTGACCTCGAAAACACCGCGTTTGCGCGATCGCAGAGGCAAAGATTCAAAATTTACAGAGACGCTGTACAATGTGGTACCGATCGAGGATTTTAGAACGTACACAAACGCAGAACAACACGAAGCGGGAATATTAATGACGCACGGAATAGAATTAATATGAGCAAAAAAAAAAAAATGGGATAAAAAAATTTGAAAATATTGTATAAATGATGAGATATAAAACAAGGAGTTACCGATTGAGTATTGCAGGACAAAAACAAAGATAGGATATCACGATGCGATAATAATGATAACGCACGGAATAGAATTAATAGTAAGCTCGGAGAGACGAAGTTGAAACAAGTGATAAAAAAATTTAAAAACAATGAAACTAGAACAATAGGTCGAAATATCACTACCATCATTCTGAAAACACGAGAAACCCTGACTCCGCGCGTGGTTGACGAGACTGATATCCGGTGAACGTTCGAATTTCGAACTCCCACGCCGAGGGATTCAGCGGCTGCACGGCGGTTGACAACCCGGAACGGCGTGACTTCGAAAACACCGCGTTTTCGCGTACGCAGAGGCAAAGATTTCAAATCTACAAAGACGCTGTACAATGTGGTACCGATCGAGAATTTAAACATACACAAACGCAGAACAACACAGAGAGGGAAGATTAATGACGTACGGAATAGGATTGATATAAGCTTCAAAAAAAATTGAAGGAGAAAAATCGAAAATATTTTATAAATTATGAAAAGTGAAACAATAAGTTCACCGATTAGGTATTGCAGGACAGAAACAAAGATAGGATATCACGACGCGGAAATAATAATAACGCACGGAATAGAATTAATATTAAGCTCGAAGAGAAATAGTTTGAATAAGTTATGAAAAAATTTATGAATGATAGAAAGAAAACAATAGGTTGGAATTTTATGACCATCTTCTCAAAAACACAAGAAACTCTGACTCCGCGCGTGGTTGACCAGAAACAAATATCCGGTAAACGTTCGAATTTCGAACTTCTACGCCAAGGGATGCAACGGCTGCGGGGCGGTTGAGAACTATGAACGGCGTGTCTTCGAAAACACCGCGTTTGCGCGATCGCAGAGGCAAAAATTTAAAATTTACATAGACGCTGTACAATGTGGTACCGATTGAGAATTTTAGAACGTACACAAACGCAAAACAACAAGAAGCGGGAATAAGAATGACGCAGGGAATAGAATTAATATGAGCTTTAAAAAAAATAGGATGAATAAATTAGAAAATATTTTATAAAAGATAAAAAGTAAAACAATAAGTAACCGATCGAGTATTGCAGGACAAAAACTAAGATAGGATATCACGACGCGGAAATAATGATAACGCACGGAATAAAATTAATATTCAGCTCGCAGAGAAAATGTTTGAATACGTTATAAAAGAATTTAGGAATAATAAAAAGAGAACAATAGGTCGAAATATCATTACCATCTTTTCGCAAACACGAGAAACTCCGGCTCTGCGCGTGGTTGACGAGAAACACATATCCGGTAAACGTTCGAATTTCGAACTCCCACGCCGAGGGATGCAGCGGCTGCACGGCGGTTGGGAACCGAGAACGGCGTGACTCCGAGAACACCGCGTTTTCGCGTTCGCAAAGGCAAAGATTCAATATTTACAGAGACGCTGTACAATGTGGTACCGATCGAGAATTTTTAAACGTACACAAACGCAGAACAACACGAAGCGGAAATATTAATGACGCACGAAATAGAATTAATGTAGGCTTTAAAAAAAAGAATGAATAAATTTGAAAATATTTTACAAATGATGAAAAGTGAAACAATAAGTCACCGATTAAGTATTGCAGTACAAAAACACAGATAGGATATCACGACGCGGAAATAATGATAACGCACGGAATAGAATCAATATTGAGCTCGAACAGAAAAAGTTTGAATAAGTTATAAAAAAATTTAGAAATAATATAAAGAAAACGATAGGTCGGAATATCATTACCATCTTCACGATAACACGAGAAACTTTGACTCTGCGCGTGGTTAACGAGAAACGAACGACCGGTAAACGTTTGAATTTCGAACTCCCACGCCGAGGGATGCAGCGGCTGCACAGCGGTTGGGAATTCCGAACGGCGTGGCCTCGAAAACACCGCGTTTTTGCGCTTACAATGACACGTGACGAAAATCTTCGACAACACAGCACGAAATGGAAATATAACCGATTTCAACAGAATATCACTTGATCAGAAAAGAACCGAGTTGGGATGATCACGCTGCACGAAACAAAGTTGGTTTTAAGTTCCGCGTAGTTACGACACACAGTAAGAGAAAAGCGGAAAACAGAATAAAAAAACTCCAAGCCGTCGAAAAAAGCACGAGATCGAATCAGGTATAAATATCACTCACAATCACTGTAACGACGAGCGACCACGAGGCGGGGAGTGATTATTACCGATGGTTCGAAAAAATGACAGATTACACCTCGACACGTCGCGGCGTTCACGTTGGAGGATGCGAAACGACTGACCGGCGAGCAAGCGTTCGAACATCCAACTCGCCCGCAGGGGGAAGCAGCGGCACGTCCACGAGCGAGGGGCCGGTATGGCGTGGCTTCGAAAACACAGCGTTTTCGCGTACACAAAGGCAGAGAATAAAAATTGACGAAAACGCTGTATAACGTGTTACCGATTGCGGATTTCAAAACAAACACAAAGCAACACGACGCGTAAATATTATTAACGCACGGAATAGAATTAATAATAAGCTTTCCGAAAGATGGGATGAATAAATTTGAAAAAGTTTAGAAAATGATGAAAAATAAAACAATAGGTTGAATATTCTTACCTTCTTCTCCACAACAGGGAAAACTCCGACTCGGCGCGTGGTTGATGCGAAACGAATAACCGGTGAGCGTTCGAATTTCGAACTCTCACGTCAAGGGATGCGGCGGCTGCACGGCGGTTGAGAACCGAGAACGGCGAGACTCTGAAACCATCGCGTTCTCGCGTACGCACAGGCAAAGATTCAAAATTTACAATGATACCGATCAAGAATTATAGGACATACACAAACGCAAAACAATATGAGGCGGCAATATTGATCATGCACGGAATAGAATTAATGTAAGCTTTAAAAAAGAAAGGATGAATAAAATTGAAAATATTTTATAAATGATGAAAAGTAAAACAATAAGTTACCGATTAAGTATTGCAGTACAGAAACACAGAAGGGATATCACGACGCGGAAATAATGATAACGCACGAAATAGAATTAATATTGTGCTCGAAGAAAAAATGTTTGAATAAGTTATAAAAAAATTTAGAAATATTAACAAGAAAACGATAGGTCGAAATATCATTACCATCTTTACGAAAACACGAGAAACTTTGACTCTGCGCAAGGTTGACGAGAAACGAACGACCGGTAAACGTTTGAATTTCGAACTCCCACGCTGAGGGATGCAGCGGCTGCACGGCGGTTGGAAACCGAGAACGGCGTGACTTCGAAAACACCGCGCTTTAGCGTTCGAAGAGGCAAAGATTTAAAATTCACAGAGACGCTGTACAATGTGGTACCGAACGAGAAATTTAGAACGTACACGAACGCAGAACATCAAGGAAAGGGAATAATAATGACGCAGGGAATAGAATTAATATGAGCTTTAAAAAATTAGGATGAATAACCTAGAAAATATTTTATAAAAGATGAAAAGTGGAACAATAAGTAACCGATCGAGTATTGCAGGACAAAAACTAAGATAGGATATCACGACGCGGAAATAATGATAACGCACGGAATAGAATGAATATTAAGCTCGAAGAGAAAAAGTTTGAATAAGTTATAAAAGAATTTAGAAATAATAAAAAGAAAACAATAGGTCGAAATATCATTACCATCTTTTCGCAAGCACGAGAAACTCCAACTCTGCGCGTGGTTGACAAGAAACAAATATCCGGTAAACGTTCGAATTTCGAGCTCTCACGCCGAGGGATGCAGCGGCTGCACGGCGGTTGGGAACCGAGAACGGCGTGACTTCGAAAACACCGCGTTTTCGCGTTCGCAGAGGCAGAGATTCAAGATTTACAGAGACGCTGTACAATGTGGTACCGATCGAGAATTTTAGAACGCACACAAACGCAGAACAACACGAAGCAGGAATATTAATGACGCACGGAATAGAATTAATGTAAGCTTTAAAAAAAAAAGGATGAATAAATTTGAAAATATTATATAAATGATGAAAAGTGAAACAATAAGTTACCGATTAAGTATTGCAGTACGAAAACACAGATAGGATATCACGACGCGGAAATAATCATAACGCACGGAATAGAATCAATATTGAGCTCGAAGAGAAAAAGTTTGAATGAGTTAAAAAAAAATTTAGAAATAATAAAGAGAAAACGATAGGTCGAAATATCATTACCATCTTCACGATAACACGAGAAACTTTGACTCTGCGCGTGGTTGACGAGAAACGAACGACCGGTAAACGTTTGAATTTCGAACTCCCACGCCGAGGGATGTAGCGGCTGCACAGCGGTTGGGAATTCCGAACGGCGTGGCCTCGAAAACACCGCGTTCTTGCGCTTACAATGACACGTAACGAAAATCTTCGACAACACAGCACGAAATGGAAATATAACCGATTTTAACAGAATATCACTTGATCAGAAACGAACCGAGTTGGGATGATCACGCTGCACGAAACAAAGTTGGTTCTGAGTTGCGCGTAGTTACGACACACAGTAAGAGAAAAACGGAAAACAGAATAAAAAAACTCCATGCCGCCGAAAAAAGCACGAGATCGAATCAGGTATAAATATCACTCACAATCACTGTAACGACGAGCGACCACGAGGCGGGGAGTGATTATTACCGATGGTTCGAAAAAATGACAGATTACACCTCGACACGTCGCGGCGTTCACGTTGGAGGATGCGAAACGACTGACCGGCGAGCAAGCGTTCGAACATCCAACTCGCCCGCAGGGGGAAGCAGCGGCTCGTCCACGAGCGAGAGGCCGGTATGGCGTGGCTTCGAAAACACAGCGTTCTCGCGTACACAAAGGCAGAGAATAAAAATTGACAGAAACGCTGTATAACGTGTCACCGATTGAGGATTTTAAAACAAACACAAAGCAACACGACGCGTAAATATCAATAACGCACGGAATAGAATTAATAATGAGCTTTCCGAAAGATGGGATGAATAAATTTGAAAAAGTTTAGAAAATGATGAAAAATAAAACAATAGGTTGAATATTCTTACCTTCTTCTCCACAACAGGGAAAACTCCGACTCGGCGCGTGGTTGATGCGAAACGAATAACCGGTGAGCGTTCGAATTTCGAACTCTCACGTCAAGGGATGCGGCGGCTGCACGGCGGTTGAGAACCGAGAACGGCGAGACTCTGAAACCATCGCGTTTTCGCGTACGCACAGGCAAAGATTCAAAATTTACAATGATACCGATCAAGAATTATAGGACATACACAAACGCAAAACAATATGAGGCGGCAATATTGATCATGCACGGAATAGAATTAATGTAAGCTTTAAAAAAGAAAGGATGGATAAAATTGAAAATATTTTATGAATGATGAAAAGTGAAACAATAAATTACCGATTAAGTATTGCAGTACAGAAACACAGAAGGGATATTACGACGCGGAAATAATGATAACGCACGAAATAGAATTAATATTGTGCTCGAAGAGAAAATGTTTGAATAAGTTATAAAAAAATTTAGAAATAATAACAAGAAAACGATAGGTCGAACTATCATTACCATCTTTACGAAAACACGAGAAACTTTGACTCTGCGCGTGGTTGACGAGAAACGAACGACCGGTGAACGTTTGAATTTCGAACTCCCACGCTGAGGGATGCAGCGGCTGCACGACGGTTGGAAACCGAGAACGGCGTGACTTCGAAAACACCGCGCTTCAGCGTTCAAAGAGGCCAAGATTTAAAATTCACAGAGACGCTGTACAATGTGGTACCGATCGAGAAATTTAGAACGTACACAAACGCAGAACATCAAGGAAAGGGAATAATAATGACGCAGGGAATAGAATTAATATGAGCTTTAAAAAAAATAGGATGAATAGTTTAGAAAATATTTTGTAAAAGATAAAAAGTGAAACAATAAGTAACCGATCGAGTATTGCAGGACAAAAACTAGGATAGGATATCACGACGCGGAAATAATGATAACGCACGGAATAGAATTAATATTAAGCTCGGAAAGAAAAAGTTTGAATAAGTTATAAAAGAATTTAGAAATAATGAAAAAAAAACAATAGGTCGAAATATCATTACCATCTTTCCGAAAACACGAGAAACTCCGACTCTGCGCGTGGTTGACGAGAAACAAATTCCGGTAAACGTTTGAATTTCGAACTCACACGCCGAGGGATGCAGCGGCTGCACGGCGGTTGAGATACGAGAACGGCGTGACTTTGAAAACACCGCGTTTTCGCGTTCGCAGGGGCGAAGATTTAAAATTTACAGAGACACTGTACAATGTGGTACCGTTCGAGAATTTTAGAACGTACACAAACGCAGAACAACACGAAGCGGGAATATTAATGACGCACGGAATAGAATTAATATAAGCTTCAAAAAAAAATGGGATAAAAAAATTTGAAAATATTTTATAAATGATGAAAATAAAACAATAAGTTACCGATTGAGTATTGCAGGACAGGAACAAAGATAGGATATCACGACGCGGAAATAATGATAACGCACGGAATAGAAGTAATACTAAGCTCGAAGAGACAAAGTTTGAACAAATTATGAAAAAATTTAGAAATAATACAAAGAGAAGAATAGGTCGAAATATCATTACCATCATTTTGAAAACACGAGAAACCCCGACTCTGCGCGTGGTTGACGAGAGACTGATATCCGGTGAACGTTCGAATTTCGAACTCCCACGCCGAGGGATGCAGCGGCTGCACGGCGGTTGAAAACCCAGAACGGCGTGACTTCGAAAACACCGCGTTTTCGCGTACGCAGAGGCAAAGATTTCAAATCTACAAAGACACTGTACAATGTGGTACCGATCGTGAATTTTCAAACATACACAACTGCAGAACAACACAAAGCGGGAATATTAATGACGTACGGAATAGGATTGATATAAGCTTCAAAAAAAATTGAATGCATAAATTCGAAAATATTTTATAAATTATGAAAAGTGAAACAATAAGTTATCGATTAGGTATTGCAGGACAAAAACAAAGATAGGATATCACGACGCGGAAATAATAATAACGCACGGAATAGAATTAATATTAAGCTCGAAGAGAAATAGTTTGAATAAGTTATAAAAAAATTTAGAAATAATAACAAGAAAACGATAGGTCGAAATATCATTACCATTTTTACGAAAACACGAGAAACTTTGACTCTGCGCGTGGTTGACGAGAAACGAACGACCGGTAAAAGTTTGAATTTCGAACTCCCACGCTAAGGGATGCAGCGGCTGCACGGCGGTTGGAAACCGAGAACGGCGTGACTTCGAAAACACCGCGCTTTAGCGTTCGAAGAGGCGAAGATTGAAAATTCACAGAGACGCTGTACAATGTGGTACCGATCTAGAATTTAAGAACGTACACAAACGCAGAACAACACGAAGCGGGAATATTAATGACGCACGGAATAGAATTAATGTAAGCGTTGAAAAAAAAAGGATGAATAAATTTGAAAATATTTAATAAATGATGAGAAGTGAAACAATAAGTTACCGATTGAGTATTGCAGGACAAAAATAAAGATAGGATATCACGACGCGGAAATAATGATAACGCACCGAATAGAATTAATATTGAGCGCAAAAAGGAATAGTTTAAAGAAGTTATGAAAAAATTTATAAATGCTGAAAAGAGAACAATAAGTTGGAATATTATTACTATCATTTTAAAAATACGGAAACTCTGACTCTGCGCGTGGTTGACGAGAAACGAATATCCGGTAAACGTTCGAATTTCGGACTCCCACGCCGAGGGATGCAGCGGCTGCACGGCGGTCGAGAACCGAGAACGGCGTGACTTCGAATACACCGCGGTTTCGCGTTCGCAGAGGCAAAGATTCAAAATTTACATAGACGCTGTACAATGTGGATCCGATCGAGAATTCTAGAACGTACACGAACGCAGAACAACAAGAAGCGGGAATAATAATAACGCAGGGAATAGAATTAATATAAGCTTTAAAAAAAATAGGATGAATAGTTTAGAAAATATTTTGTAAAAGATGAGAAGTGAAACAATAAGTCACCGATCGAGTATTGAAGGACAAAAACTAGGATAGGATATCACGACGCGGAAATAATGATAACGCACGAAATAGAATTAATATTAAGCTCGAAGAGAAAAAGTTTAAATAAGTTATAAAATAATTTAAAAATAATGAAAAGAAAACAATAGGTCGAAATATCATTACCATCTTTTCGCAAACACGAGAAACTCCGACTCTGCGCGTGGTTGACGAGAAACAAATATCCAGTGAACGTTCGAATTTCGAACTTCCACGCCGAGGAATGCAGCGGCTGCACGGCGGTTGAGATACGGGAACGGCGTGACTTTGAAAACACCGCGTTTTCGCGTTCGCAGAGGCAAAGATTTAAAATTTACAGAGACACTGTACAATGTGGTACCGTTCGAGAACTTTAGAACGTACACATACGCAGAACAACACGGAGCGGGAATATTGATGTCGCACGGAATAGAATTAATATAAGCTTCAGAAAAAAATGGGATAAAGAAATTTGAAAATATTTTATAAATGATGAAAAATCAAACATTAAGTTACCGATTGAGTATTGCAGGACAAAAACAAAGATAGAATATCACGACGCGGAATTAATGATAACGCACGGAATAGAATTAATATTGAGCTCGAAGAGAAAAAGTTTGAATAAGTTATGAAAAAATTCAGAAATGATGAAAAGAAAACGATAGGTCGAAATATCATTACCATCTTTACGAAAACACGAGAAACTTTGCCTCTGCGCGTGGTTGCCGAGAAACGAACGACCGGTAAACGTTTGAATTTAGAACTCACACGCTGAGGGATGCAGCGCCTGCACGGCGGTTGGGAACCAAGAACGGCGTGACTTCGAAAACACCGCGTTTCCGCGATCGCGAAGGCAAAGATTTAGAATTTACAGGGACGCTGTACATTGTGGAACCGATCGGAAAATTTTAGAACGTACACAAACGCAGAACAACAAGAAGCGGAAATAATAATGACGCAAAGAATAGAATTAATATGGGCTTAAAAAAAAATAGGATGAATAAATTAGAAAATATTTTATAAAAGATGAAAAGTAAAACAATGAGTAACCGATCGAGTATTGCAGGACAAAAACTAAGATAGGATATCACGACGCGGAAATAATGATAACGCACGGAATAGAATTAATATTAAGCTCGGAGAGAAAAAGTTTGAATAAGTTATAAAAGAATTTAGGAATAATGAAAAAAAAACAATAGGTCGAAATATCATTACCATCTTTTCGAAAACACGAGAAACTCCGACTCTGCGCGTGGTTGACGAGAATCAAATTCCGGTAAACGTTCGAATTTCGAACTCCCACGCCGAGGGATGCAGCGGCTGCACGGCGGTTGAGATACGAGAACGGCGTGACTTTGAAAAGACCGCGTTTTCGCGTTCGCAGGGGCAAAGATTTAAAATTTACAGAGACACTGTACAATGTGGTACCGTTCGAGAATTTTAGAACGTACACAAACGCAGAACAACACGAAGCGGGAATATTGATGACGCACGGAATAGAATTAATATAAGCTTAAAAAAAAAATGGGATAAAAAAATTTGAAAATATTTCATAAATGATGAAAATAAAACAATAAGTTACCGATTGAGTATTGCAGGACAAAAACAAAGATAGGATATCACGACGCGGAAATAATGATAACGCACGGAATAGAATTAATACTAAGCTCGAAGAGACAAAGTTTGAACAAGTTATGAAAAAATTTAGAAATAATACGAAGAGAAGAATAGGTCGAAATATCATTTCCATCATTTTGAAAACACGAGAAACCCCGCCTCTGCGCGTGGTTGACGAGAGACTGATATCCGGTGAACGTTCGAATTTCGAACTCCCACGCCGAGGGATGCAGCGGCTGCACGGCGGTCGACAACCCAGAACGGCGTGACTTCGAAAACACCGCGTTTTCGCGTACGCAGAGGCAAAGATTTCAAATCTACAAAGACGCTGTACAGTGTGGTACCGATCGTGAATTTTCAAACATACACAAACGCAGAACAACACGGAGCGGGAATATTAATGACGTACGGAATAGGATTGATATAAGCTTCAAAAAAAATTGAATGAATAAATTCGAAAATATTTTATAAATTATGAAAAGTGAAACAATAAGTTATCGATTAGGTATTGCAGGACAAAAACAAAGATAGGATATCACGACGTGGAAATAATAATAACGCACGGAATAGAATTAATATTCAGCTCGAAGAGAAATAGTTTGAAGAGGTTATGAAAAAATTTAGAAATAATAAAAAGAAAACGATAGTTCGAAATATCATAACCATCTTTACGAAAACACGTGAAACTTTGACTCTGCGTGTGGTTGACGAGAAACGAACGACCGGTAAACGTTTGAATTTCGAACTCCCACGCCGAGGGATGCAGCGGCTGCACGGCGGTTGGGAACCGAGAACGGCGTGACTTCGAAAACTCCGCGTGTTCGCGTACGCAGAGGCAAAGATTTCAAATCTAGAAAGACGCTGTACAATGTGGTACCGATCGAGAATTTTCAAACATACACAAACGCAGAACAACACGAAGCGGGAATATTAATGACGTACGGAATGGGATTGATATGAGCTTCAAAAAAATTGAATGAATAAATTTGAGAATATTTTATAAATTATGAAAAGTCAAACAAAGAGTTACCGATTAGGTATTGCAGGACAAAAACAGAGATAGGATATCACGACGCGGAAATAATAATTACGCACGAAAAAAAATTAATATTAAGCTCGAAGAGAAATAGTTTGAATAAGTTATGAAAAAATTTATGAATGATAGAAACAAAACAATAAGTTGAAATTTTATGACCATCTTCTCAAAAACACAAGGAACTCTGACTCTGCGCGGGTTGACCAGGAACGAATATCCGGTAAACGTTGGAATTTCGAACTTCTACGCCAAGGGATTCAGCGGCTGCGGGGCGGTTGAGAACCAAGAACGGCGTGACTTCGAAAACACCGCGTTTTCGCGTTCGCAGGGGCAAAGATTTAAAATCTACAGAGACGCTGTACAATGTGGTACCGAACGAGAATTTCAGAACGTACACAAACGCCGAACAACACGAAGCGTGAATATAAATGACGCACGAAATAGAATTAATATAAGCTTCAAAAAAAATGGTATGAAGAAATTTGAAAATATTTTATAAAAGATAAAAAATGAAACAATAAGTTACCGATTGAGTACTGCAGGACAAAAACAAAGATAGGATATCACGACGCGGATATAATGATAACGCGCCGAATAGTATTAATATGGAGCTCGAAGAGAAATAGTTTGAATAAGTTTTGAAAAAATTTATGAATGATCGAAAGAAAACAATAGGTTGAAATTTTATGACCATCTTTTCGAAAACACGAGAAACCCTGACTTTGCGCGTGGTTGACGAGAAACTATTATCCGGTAAAAGTTCGAATTTAGAACTCCCACGCCGAGGGATGCAGCGGCTGCACGGCGGTTGGGAACCGAGAACGGCGTGACTTCGAAAACACCGCGTTTTTGCGCTTACAATGACACGTAACAAAAATCTTCGACAACACAGCACGAAATGGAAATATAACCGATTTTAACAGAATATCACTCGATCAGAAAAGAACCGAGTTGGGATGATCACGCTGCACGAAACAAAGTTGGTTTTAAGTTCCGCGTAGTTACGACACACAGTAAGAGAAAAGCGGAAGACAGAATAAAAAAACTTCATGCCGTCGGAAAAAGCACGAGATCGAATCAGGTATAAATATCACTCACAATCACTGTAACGACGAGCGACCACGAGGCGGGAAGTGATTATTACCGATGGTTCGAAAAAATGACAGATTACACCTCGACACGTCGCGGCGTTCACGTTGGAGGATGCGAAACGACTGACCGGCGAGCAAGCGTTCGAACATCCAACTCGCCCGCAGGGGGAAGCAGCGGCTCGTCCACGAGCGAGAGGCCGGTATGGCGTGGCTTCGAAAACACAGCGTTCTCGCGTACACAAAGGCAGAGAATAAAAATTGACGAAAACGCTGTATAACGTGTTACCGATTGCGGATTTCAAAACAAACACAAAGCAACACGACGCGTGAATATTAATAACGCACGGAATAGAATTAATAACAAGCTTTCCGAAAGATGGGATGAATAAATTTGAAAAAGTTTAGAAAATGATGAAAAATAAAACAATAGGTTGAATATTCTTACCTTCTTCTCCACAACAGGGAAAACTCCGACTCGGCGCGTGGTTGATGCGAAACGAATAACCGGTGAGCGTTCGAATTTCGAACTCTCACGTCAAGGGATGCGGCGGCTGCACGGCGGTTGAGAACCGAGAACGGCGAGGCTCTGCAACCATCGCGTTTTCGTGTACGCACAGGCAAAGATTTAAAATTTACAATGATACCGATCAAGAATTATAGGACATACACAAACGCAAAACAAAATGAGGCGGCAATATTGATCATGCACGGAATAGAATTAATGTAAGCTTTAAAAAAGAAAGGATGAATAAAATTGAAAATATTTTATGAATGATGAAAAGTGGAACAATAAATTACCGATTAAGTATTGCAGTACAAACACACAGAAGGGATATCACGACGCGGAAATAATGATAACGCACGAAATAGAATTAATATTGTGCTCGAAGAGAAAATGTTTAAATAAGTTATAAAAAAATTTAGAAATAATAACAAGAAAACGATAGGTCGAAATATCATTACCATCTTTACGAAAACACGAGAAACTTTGACTCTGCGCGTGGTTGACGAGAAACGAACGACCGGTAAACGTTTGAATTTCGAACTCCCACGCTGAGGGATGCAGCGGCTGCACAGCGGTTGGAAACCGAGAACGGCGTGACTTCGAAAACACCGCGCTTTAGCGTTCGAAGAGGCAAAGATTTAAAATTCACAGAGACGCTGTACAATGTGGTACCGATCGAGAAATTTAGAACGTTCACAAACGCAGAACATCAAGGAAAGGGAATAATAATGACGCAGGGAATAGAATTAATATGAGCTTTGAAAAAAATAGGATGAATAAATTAGAAAATATTTTATAAAAGATGAAAAGTGGAACAATAAGTAACCGATCGAGTATTGCAGGACAAAAACTAAGATAGGATATCACGACGCGGAAATAATGATAACGCACGGAACAGAATGAATATTAAGCTCGAAGAGAAAAAGTTTGAATAAGTTATAAAAGAATTTAGAAATAATAAAAAGAAAACAATAGATCGAAATATCATTACCATCTTTTCGCAAGCACGAGAAACTCCAACTCTGCGCGTGGTTGACGAGAAACAAATATCCGGTAAACGTTCGAATTTCGAGCTCCCACGCCGAGGGATGCAGCGGCTGCACGGCGGTTGGGAACCGAGAACGGCGTGACTTCGAAAACACCGCGTTTGCGCAATCGCAGAGGCAAAGATTCAAAATTTACATAGACGCTGTACAATGTGGTACCGATCGAGAATTCTAGAACGTACACAAACGCAGAACAACGAGAAGCGGGAATAATAATAACGCAGGGAATAGAATTATTATGAGCTTCAAAAAAAATAGGATGGATAGTTTAGAAAATATTTTGTAAAAGATGAAAAGTGAAACAATATGTAACCGATCGAGTATTGCAGGACAAAAACTAAGAAAGGATATCACGACGCGGAAATAATGATAACGCACGGAATAGAATAAATATTAAGCTCGAAGAGAAAAAGTTTGAATAAGTTATAAAAGAATTTAGAAATAATGAAAAGAAAACAATGGGTCGAAATATCATTACCATCTTTTCGCAAGCACGAGAAACTCCAACTCTGCGCGTGATTGACGAGAAACGAATATCCGGTGAACGTTCGAATTTCGAACTACCACGCCGAGGGATGCGGCGGCTGCACGGCGGTTGAGAACCGAGAACGGCGTGACTCCGAAAACACCGCGTTTTCGCGTTCGCAGAGGCAAAGATTTAAAATTTACAGAGACACTGTACAATGTGGTACCGTTCGAGAGTTTTAGAACGTACGCAAACGCAGAACAACACGAAGCGGGAATATTAATTTCGCACGGAATAGAATTAATATAAGCTTCAAAAAACATGGTATGAAGATATTTGAAAATATTTTATAAAAGATAAAAAATGAAACAATAAGTTACCGATTGAGTATTGCAGGACAAAAACAAAGATAGGATATCACGACGCGGATATAATGATAACGCACCGAATAGTATTAATATGGAGCTCGAAGAGAAATAGTTTGAACAAGTTTTGAAAAAATTTATGAATGATCGAAAGAAAACAATAGGTTGAAATTTTATGACCATCTTTTCGAAAACACAAGAAACTCAGACTCTGCGCGTGGTTGACGAGAAACGAATATCCGGTAAACGTTTTAATTTCGAACTCCCGCGCCGAGGGATGCAGCGGCTGCACGGCGGTTGGGTATCGTGAGCGGCGTGGCTTCGAAAACACCGCGTTTTCGCGTTCGCAGAGGCAAAGATTCAAAATTTACAGAGACGCTGTACAATGTCGTACCGATCGAGAATTTATAAACGTACACAAACGCAGAACAACACGAAGCGGAAATATTAATGACGCACGGAATAGAATTAATATAAGCTTTAAAAAAAATAGGATGAATAAATTTGAAAATATCTTATGAATGATGAAAAGTGAAACAATAAGTTACCGAACAAGTATTGCAGGACAAGAAAAAAGATAAGATATCACGACGCGGAAATAATGATAACGCACGGAATAGAATCAATATTAAGCTCGGAGAGAAAAAGTTTGAATAAGTTATAAAAAAATTTAGAAATGATAAAAAGAAAACGATAGGTCGAAATATCATTACCATCATTACGATAACACGAGAAACTTTGACTCTGCGCGTGGTTGACGAGAAACGAACGACCGGTAAACGTTTGAATTTTGAACTCCCACGCCGAGGGATGCAGCGACTGCACAGCGGTTGGGAATTCCGAACGGCGTGACCTCGAAAACACCGCGTTTTCGCGTACACAAAGGCAGAGAATAAAAATTGACAAAAACGCTGTATAACGTGTTACCGATTGAGGATTTTCAAACAAACACAAACACAAAGCAAAACGACGGGGAAATATCAATAACGCACGAAATCAAATTAATAATAAGCTTTCGGAAAGATGGGATGAATAAATTTGAAAAAGTTTAATAAATGATGAAAAATAAAACAATAGGTTGAATATTCTTACCTTCTTCTCCACAACAAGGAAAACTCCAACTCGGCGCGTGGTTGATGCGAAACGAATAACCGGTAAGCGTTCGAATTTCGAACTCTCACGTCAAGGGATGCGGCGGCTGCACGGCGGTTGAGATCCGAGAACGGCGAGACTCTGAAACCACCGCGTTCTCGCGTACGCACAGGCAAAGATTTAAAATTTACAATGATACCGATCAAGAATTATAGGACATACACGAGCGCAAAACAATACGAGGCGGCAATATTGATCATGCACGGAATGGAATTGATATTGAGCTCAAAGAAATGAAGGACGAATGAATGAGGAAAAAAAAATTTCAAATGATAAAGAGAAAATCAATGAGTTGAAATATTATTACCATCATTTCAAAAACACGAGAAACCCTGACTTTGCGCGTGGTTGACGAGAAACTATTATCCGGTAAAAGTTCGAATTTCGAACTCCCACGCCGAGGGATGCAGCGGCTGCACGGCGGTTGGGAACCGAGAACGGCGTGACTCCGAGAACACCGCGTTTTCGCGTTCGCAGAGGCAAAGTTTCAAAATTTACAGAGACGCTGTACAATGTGATACCGATCGAGAATTTTCAAACATACACGAACGCAGAACAACACAAAGCGGGAATATTAATGACGTACGGAATAGAATTGATATAAGCTTAAAAAAAAATTGAATGAATAAATTCGAGAATATTTTATAAATGATGAAAAGTGAAACAATAAGTTACCGATTAAGTATTGCAGTACAAAAACACAGATAGGATATCACGACGTGGAAATAATGATAACGCACGGAATAGAATCAATATTGAGCTCGAAGAGAAAAAGTTTGAATAAGTTATAAAAAAATTTAGAAATAATAAAAAGAAAACAATAGGTCGAAATATCATTACCATCTTCTCGCAAACACGAGAAACTCCGACTCTGCGCGTGGTTGACGAGAAACGAACGACCGGTAAACGTTTGAATTTAGAACTCCCACGCCGAGAGATGCAGCGGCTGCACGGCGGTCGAGAACCGAGAACGGCGTGACTTCGAAAACACCGCGTTTTCGCGTTCGCAGAGGCAAAGTTTCAAAATTTACAGAGACGCTGTACAATGTGGTACCGATCGAGAATTTTAGAACGTACACAAACGCAGAACAACACGAAGCGGGAATATTAATGACGCACGGAATAGAATTAATATAAGCTTTAAAAAAAATAGGATGAATAGTTTAGAAAATATTTTGTAAAAGATGAGAAGTGAAACAATAAGTAACCGATCGAGTATTGCAGGACAAAAACTAGGATAGGATATCACGACGCGGAAATAATGATAACGCACGGAATAGAATTAATATTAAGCTCGAAGAGAAAAAGTTTAAATAAGTTATAAAATAATTTAGAAATAATAAAAAGAAAACAATAGGTCGAAATATCATTACCATCTTTTCGCAAACACGAGCAACTCCGACTCTGCGCGTGGTTGACGAGAAACAAATATCCGGTGAACGTTCGAATTTCGAACTTTCACGCCGAGGAATGCAGCGGCTGCACGGCGGTTGAGATACGAGAACGGCGTGACTTTAAAAACACCGCGTTTTCGCGTTCGCAGAGGCAAAGATTTAAAATTTACAGAGACACTGTACAATGTGGTACCGTTCGAGAATTTTAGAACGTACACAAACGCAGAACAACACGAAGCGGGAATATTAATGTCGCACGGAATAGGATTAATATAAGCTTCAAAAAAAAATGGGATAAAGAAATTTGAAAATATTTTATAAATGATGAAAAATAAAACAATAAGTTACCGATTGAGTATTGCAGGACAAAAACAAAGATAGGATATCACGACGCGGAAATAATGATAACGCACCGAATAGAATTGATATTGAGCGCAAAGAGGAATAGTTAGAAGAAGTTATGAAAACATTTATAGATGCTGAAAAGAGAACGATAAGTTGGAATATTATTACTATCTTTTCAAAAACACGAAAACTCTGACTCTGCGCGTGGTTGACGAGAAACGAATATCCGGTAAACGTTCGAATTTCGAACTCCCGCGCCGAGGGATGCAGCGGCTGCACGGCGGTTGGGAACCGAGAACGGCGTGACTTCGAAAACACCGCGCGTTCGCGTTCGCAGAGGCGAAGATTTAAAATTTACAGAGACGCTGTACAATGTGGTACCGATCAAGAATTTTAGAACGTACACAAACGCAGAACAACACGAAGCGGAAATATTAATGTCGCACGGAATAGAATTAATATAAGCTTCAAAAAAAAATGGGAAAAAGTAATTTGAAAATATTTTATGAATGATGAAAAATGAAACAATAAGTTACCGATTGAGTATTGCAGGACAAAAACGAAGATAGGATATCACGACGCGGAAATAATGATAACGCACCGAATGGAATTGATATTGAGCGCAAAGAGGAATAGTTAGAAGAAGTTATGAAAACATTTATAAATGCTGAAAAGAGAACGATAAGTTGGAATATTATTACTATCTTTTCAAAAACACGAAAACTCTGACTCTGCGCGTGTTTGACGAGAAACGAATATCCGGTAAACGTTCGAATTTCGAACTCCCACGCCGAGGGATGCAGCGGCTGCACGGCGGTTGACAACCCAGAACGACGTGACTTCGGAAACACCGCGTTTTCGCGTTCGCAGAGGCAAAGATTCAAAATTTAC
The DNA here is from genome assembly GCF_021155765.1 of Diprion similis. Lineage (NCBI taxonomy): Eukaryota > Metazoa > Arthropoda > Insecta > Hymenoptera > Diprionidae > Diprion > Diprion similis. The sequence continues at coordinate 9,742,905 of NC_060113.1, read as the reverse complement.
AGAGACGCTGTACAATGTGGTATCGATCGAGAATTTTAGAACGCACACAAACGCAGAACAACACGAAGCGGGAATATCAATGACGCACGGAATAGAATTAATGTAAGCTTTAAAAAAAAAAGGATGAATAAATTTGAAAATATTTTATAAATGATGAAAAGTGAAACAATAAGTTACCGATTAAGTATTGCAGTACAAAAACACAGATAGGATATCACGACGCGGAAATAATGATAACGCACGGAATAGAATCAATATTGAGCTCGAAGAGAAAAAGTTTGAATAAGTTATAAAAAAATTTAGAAATAATAAAAAGAAAACAATAGGTCGAAATATCATTACCATCTTCTCGCAAACACGAGAAACTCCGACTCTGCGCGTGGTTGACGAGAAACGAACGACCGGTAAACGTTTGAATTTAGAACTCCCACGTTGAGGAATGCAGCGGCTGCACGGCGGTTGAGATACGAGAACGGCGTGACTTTGAAAACACCGCGTTTTCGCGTACGCAGAGGCAAAGATTTGAAATCTACAAAGACGCTGTACAATGTGGTACCGATCGAGAGTTCTCGAACATACACAAACGCAGAACAACACGGGGCGGGAATATTAATGACGTGCGGAATGGGATTGATATAAGCTTGAAAAAAAATTGAATGAATAAATTTGAGAATATTTTATAAATTATGAAAAGTGAAACAATAAGTTACCGATTAGGTGTTGCAGGACAAAAACAAAGATAGGATATCACGACGCGGAAATAATAATTACGCACGGTATAAAATTAATATTAAGCTCGAAGAGAGATAGTTTGAATAAGTTATGAAAGAATTTAGAAATAATGAAAAGAAAACAATAGTTCGAAATATCATTACCATTTTTTCGCAAACACGAGAAACTCCGACTCTGCGCGTGGTTGACGAGAAACAAATATCCGGTAAACATTCGAATTTCGAGCTCCCACGCTGAGGGATGCAGCGGCTGCACGGCGGTTGGAAACCGAGAACAGCGTGACTTCGAAAACACCGCGCTTTAGCGTTCGAAGAGGCAAAGATTTAAAATTCACAGAGACGCTGTACAATGTGGTACCGATCGAGAAATTTAGAACGTACACAAACGCAGAACATCAAGGAAAGGGAATAATAATGACGCAGGGAATAGAATTAATATGAGCTTCAAAAAAAATAGGATGAATAAATTAGAAAATATTTTATGAAAGATGAAAAGTGGAACAATAAGTAACCGATCGAGTATTGCAGGACAAAAACTAAGATAGGATATCACGACGCGGAAATAATGATATCGCACGGAATAGAATGAATATTAAGCTCGAAGAGAAAAAGTTTGAATAAGTTATAAAAGAATTTAGAAATAATAAAAAGAAAACAATAGGTCGAAATATCATTACCATCTTTTCGCAAGCACGAGAAACTCCAACTCTGCGCGTGATTGACGAGAAACGAATATCCGGTAAACGTTCGAATTTCGAACTACCACGCCTAAGGATGCGACGGCTGCACGGCGGTTGAGGACCGAGAACGGCGTGACTCCGAAAACACCGCGTTTTCGCGTTCGCAGAGGCAAAGATTTAAAATTTACAGAGACACTGTACAATGTGGTACCGTTCGAGAGTTTTAGAACGTACGCAAACGCAGAACAACACGAAGCGGGAATATTAATGTCGCACGGAATAGAATTAATATAAGCTTCAATAAACATGGTATGAAGATATTTGAAAATATTTCATATAAGATAAAAAATGAAACAATAAGTTACCGATTGAGTATTGCAGGACAAAAACAAAGATAGGATATCACGACGCGGATATAATGATAACGCACCGGATAGTATTAATATGGAGCTCGAAGAGAAATAGTTTGAACAAGTTTTGAAAAAATTAGAAATGATAAAAAGAAAACGATAGGTCGAAATATCATTACCATCATTACGATAACACGAGAAACTTTGACTCTGCGCGTGGTTGACGAGAAACGAACGACCGGTAAACGTTTGAATTTTGAACTCCCACGCCGAGGGATGCAGCGGCTGCACAGCGGTTGGGAATTCCGAACGGCGTGACCTCGAAAACACCGCGTTCTCGCGTACACAAAGGCAGAGAATAAAAATTGACAAAAACGCTGTATAACGTGTTACCGATTGAGGATTTTCAAACAAACACAAACACAAAGCAAAACGACGCGGAAATTTAAATAACGCACGAAATAGAATTAATAATAAGCTTTCGGAAAGATGGGATGAATAAATTTAAGAAAGTTTAATAAATGACGAAAAATAAAACAATAGGTTGAATATTCTTACCTTCTTCTCCACAACACGGAAAACTCCAACTCGGCGCGTGGTTGATGCGAAACGAATAACCGGTAAGCGTTCGAATTTCGAACTCTCACGTCAAGGGATGCGGCGGCTGCACGGCGGTTGAGATCCGAGAACGGCGAGACTCTGAAACCACCGCGTTCTCGCGTACGCACAGGCAAAGATTTAAAATTTACAATGATACCGATCAAGAATTATAGGACATACACGAACGCAAAACAATACGAGGCGGCAATATTGATCATGCACGGAATAGAATTGATATTGAGCTCGAAGAAATAAAGGACGAATGGATTGAAAAAAAAAATTCCAAATGATAAAGGGAAAATCAATGAGTTGAAATATTATAACCATCATTTCAAAAACACGAAAAACTCTGACCCTGCGCGTGGTTGACGAGAAACGAATATCCGGTAAACGTTCGAATTCCGAACTTCCACGCCGAGGGATGCAGCGGCTGCACGGCGGTTGAGAACCGAGAACGGCGTGACTCCGAAAACACCGCGTTTTCGCGTTCGCAAAGGCAAAGTTTCAAAATTCACAGAGACGCTGTACAATGTGGTACCGATCGAGAATTTTAGTACGCACACCAACGCAGAACAACACGAAGCGGGTATATTATTGACGCACGGAATAGAATTAATATAAGCTTGAAAAAAATAGGATGAATAAATTTGAAAATATCTTATAAATGATGAAAAGTGAAACAATAAGTTACCGAACAAGTATTGCAGGACAAGAACGAAGATAGGATATCACGACGCGGAAATAATGATAACGCACGGAATAGAATCAATATTGAGCTCGGAGAGAAAAAGTTTGAATAAGTGATAAAAAAATATAGAAATGATGAAAAGAAAACGATAGGTCGAAATATCATTACCATCATTACGATAACACGAGAAACTTTGACTCTGCGCGTGGTTGACGAGAAACGAACGACCGGTAAACGTTTGAATTTTGAACTCCCACGCCGAGGGATGCAGCGGCTGCACGGCGGTTGACGACCCAGAACGGCGTGACTTCGAAAACACCGCGTTTTCGCGTACGCAGAGGCAAAGATTTCAAATCTACAAAGACGCTGTACAATGTGGTACCGATCGAGAATTTTCAAACATACACAAACGCAGAACAACACGAAGCGGAAATATTAATGACGTACGGAATAGAATTGATATAAGCTTCAAAAAAAATTGAATGAATAAATTCGAGAATATTTTATGAATTATGAAAAGTAAAACAATTAGTTACCGATTAGATATTGCAGGACAAAAACAAAGATAGGATATCACGACGCGGAAATAATAATAACGCACGGAATAGAATTAATATTAAGCTCGAAGAGAAATAGTTCGAATAAGTTATGAAAAAATTTATGAATGATAGAAAGAAAACAAAAGGTTGGAATTTTATGACCATCTTCTCAAAAACACAAGAAACTCTGACTCCGCGCGTGGTTGACCAGAAACGAATATCCGGTACGAATAACGGTAAACGTTCGAATTTCGAACTTCTACGCCAAGGGATGCAGCGGCTGCGGGGCGGTTGAGAACCAAGAACGGCGTGACTTCGAAAACACCGCGTTTGCGCAATCGCAGAGGCAAAGATTCAAAATTTACATAGACGCTGTACAATGTGGTACCGATCGAGAATTCTAGAACGTACACAAACGCAGAACAACGAGAAGCGGGAATAATAATAACGCAGGGAATAGAATTATTATGAGCTTCAAAAAAAATAGGATGGATAGTTTAGAAAATATTTTGTAAAAGATGAAAAGTGAAACAATATGTAACCGATCGAGTATTGCAGGACAAAAACTAAGAAAGGATATCACGACGCGGAAATAATGATAACGCACGGAATAGAATAAATATTAAGCTCGAAGAGAAAAAGTTTGAATAAGTTATAAAAGAATTTAGAAATAATGAAAAGAAAACAATAGGTCGAAATATCATTACCATCTTTTCGCAAGCACGAGAAACTCCAACTCTGCGCGTGATTGACGAAAAACGAATATCCGGTGAACGTTCGAATTTCGAACTACCACGCCGAGGGATGCGGCGGCTGCACGGCGGTTGAGAACCGAGAACGGCGTGACTCCGAAAACACCGCGTTTTCGCGTTCGCAGAGGCAAAGATTTAAAATTTACAGAGACACTGTACAATGTGGTACCGTTCGAGAGTTTTAGAACGTACGCAAACGCAGAACAACACGAAGCGGGAATATTAATGTCGCACGGAATAGAATTAATATAAGCTTCAAAAAACATGGTATGAAGATATTTGAAAACATTTTATAAAAGATAAAAAATGAAACAATAAGTTACCGATTGAGTATTGCAGGACAAAAACAAAGATAGGATATCACGACGCGGATATAATGATAACGCACCGAATAGTATCAATATGGAGCTCGAAGAGAAATAGTTTGAACAAGTTTTGAAAAAATGTATGAATGATCGAAAGAAAACAATAGGTTGAAATTTTATGACCATCTTTTCGAAAACACAAGAAACTCAGACTCTGCGCGTGGTTGACGAGAAACGAATATCCGGTGAACGTTCGAATTTCGAACTACCACGCCGAGGGATGCGGCGGCTGCACGGCGGTTGAGAACCGAGAACGGCGTGACTCCGAAAACACCGCGTTTTCGCGTTCGCAGAGGCAAAGATTTAAAATTTACAGAGACACTGTACAATGTGGTACCGTTCGAGAGTTTTAGAACGTACGCAAACGCAGAACAACACGAAGCGGGAATAATAATGTCGCACGGAATAGAATTAATATAAGCTTCAAAAAACATGGTATGAAGATATTTGAAAATATTTTATAAAAGATAAAAAATGAAACAATAAGTTACCGATTGAGTATTGCAGGACAAAAACAAAGATAGGATATCACGACGCGGATATAATGATAACGCACCGAATAGTATTAATATGGAGCTCGAAGAGAAATAGTTTGAATAAGTTTTGAAAAAATTTATGAATGATCGAAAGAAAACAATAGGTTGAATATTTATGACCATCTTTTCGAAAACACAAGAAACTCAGACTCTGCGCGTGGTTGACGAGAAACGAATATCCGGTAAACGTTCGAATTTCGAACTCCCACGCTGAGGGATGCAGCGGCTGCACGGCGGTTGAGAACCGAGAACGGCGTGACTTCGAAAACACCGCGTTTTCGCGTTCGCAGAGGCAAAGATTCAAAATTTACAGAGACGCTGTACAATGTGGTACCGATCGAGAATTTTAGAACGCACACAAACGCAGAACAACACGAAGCGGGAATATTAATGACGCACGGAATAGAATTGATGTGAGCTTTAAAAAAAAAGGATGAATAAATTTGAAAATATTTCATAAATGATGAAAAGTGAAACAATAAGTTACCGATTAAGTATTGCAGTACAAAAACACAGATAGGATATCACGACGCGGAAATAATGATAACGCACGGAATAGAATCAATATTGAGCTCGAAGAGAAAAAGTTTGAATAAGTTATAAAAAAATTTAGAAATGATAAAAAGAAAACAATAGGTCGAAATATCATTACCATCTTCTCGCAAACACGAGAAACTCCGACTCTGCGCGTGGTTGACGAGAAACGAACGACCGGTAAACGTTTGAATTTAGAACTCCCACGCTGAGGAATGCAGCGGCTGCACGGCGGTTGAGATACGAGAACGGCGTGACTTTGAAAACACCGCGTTTTCGCGTTCGCAGAGGCAAAGATTTGATATTTACAGAGACGCTGTACAATGTGGTACCGATCGAGAATTTTAGAACGCACACAAACGCAGAACAACACGGAGCAGGGATATTAATGACGCACGGAATAGAATTGATGTGAGCTTTAAAAAAAAAGGATGAATAAATTAGAAAATATTTTATAAAAGATGAAAAGTGGAACAATAAGTAACCGATCGAGTATTGCAGGACAAAAACTAAGATAGGATATCACGACGCGGAAATAATGATAACGCACGGAATAGAATGAATATTAAGCTCGAAAAGAAAAAGTTTGAATAAGTTATAAAAGAATTTAGAAATAATAAGAAGAAAACAATAGGTCGAAATATCATTACCATCTTTCCGCAAGCACGAGAAACTCCAACTCTGCGCGTGATTGACGAGAAACGAATATCCGGTAAACGTTCGAATTTCGAACTACCACGCCGAGGGATGCGGCGGCTGCACGGCGGTTGAGAACCGAGAACGGCGTGACTCCGAAAACACCGCGTTTTCGCGTTCGCAGAGGCAAAGATTTCAAATCTACAAAGACGCTGTACAATGTGGTACCGATCGTGAATTTTCAAACATACACAAACTCAGAACAACACGGAGCGGGAATATTAATGACGTACGGAATAGGATTGATATAAGCTTCAAAAAAAATTGAATGAATAAATTCGAAAATATTTTATAAATTATGAAAAGTGAAACAATAAGTTATCGATTAGGTATTGCAGGACAAGAACAAAGATAGGATATCACGACGCGGAAATAATAATAACGCACGGAATAGAATTAATATTAAGCTCGAAGAGAAATAGTTTGAATAAGTTATGAAAAAATTTAGAAATAATAAAAAGAAAACGATAGGTCGAAATATCATTACCATCTTCACGAAAACACGTAAAACTTTGACTCTGCGTGTGGTTGACGAGAAACGAACGACCGGTAAACGTTTGAATTTCGAACTCCCACGCCGAGGGATGCAGCGGCTGCACGGCGGTTGGAAACCGAGAACGGCGTGACTTCAAAAACTCCGCGTGTTCGCGTACGCAGAGGCAAAGATTTCAAATCTAGAAAGACGCTGTACAATGTGGTACCGATCGAGAATTTTCAAACATACACAAACGCAGAACAACACGAAGCGGGAATATTAATGACGTACGGAATGGGATTGATATGAGCTTCAAAAAAATTGAATGAATAAATTTGAGAATATTTTATAAATTATGTAAAGTCAAACAAAGAGTTACCGATTAGGTATTGCAGGACAAAAACAGAGATAGGATATCACGACGCGGAAATAATAATTACGCACGGAATAAAATTAATATTAAGCTCGGAGAGAAATAGTTTGAATAAGTTATGAAAAAATTTATGAATGATAGAAACAAAACAATAAGTTGAAATTTTATGACCATCATCTCAAAAACACAAGAAACTCTGACTCTGCGCGTGGTTGACCAGGAACGAATATCCGGTAAACGTTGGAATTTCGAACTTCTACGCCAAGGGATTCAGCGGCTGCGGGGCGGTTGAGAACCAAGAACGGCGTGACTTCGAAAACACCGCGTTTTCGCGTTCGCAGGGGCAAAGATTTAAAATCTACAGAGACGCTGTACAATGTGGTACCGAACGAGAATTTCAGAACGTACACAAACGCCGAACAACACGAAGCGTGAATATAAATGACGCACGAAATAGAATTAATATAAGCTTCAAAAAAAATGGTATGAAGAAAATTGAAAATATTTTATAAAAGATAAAAAATGAAACAATAAGTTACCGATTGAGTGCTGCAGGACAAAAACAAAGATAGGATATCACGACGCGGATATAATGATAACGCACCGAATAGTATTAATATGGAGCTGGAAGAGAAATAGTTTAAATAAATTTTGAAAAAATTTATGAATGATCGAAAGGAAACAATAGGTTGAAATTTTATGACCATCTTTTTGAAAACACGAGAAACCCTGACTTTGCGCGTGGTTGACGAGAAACTATTATTCGGTAAAAGTTCGAATTTCGAACTCCCACGCCGAGGGATGCAGCGGCTGCACGGCGGTTGGGAACCGAGAACGGCGTGACTTCGAAAACACCGCGTTTTCGCGTTCGCAGAGGCAAAGATTTAAAATTTACAGAGACGCTGTACAATGTGGTACCGATCGAGAATTTTGGAACGTACACAAACGCAGAACAACACGAAGCGGGAATATTAATGACGCACGGAATAGAATTAGTATGAGCTTCAAAAAAAAATGGGATAAAAAAATTTGAAATTATTTCATGAATGATGAAAAATAAAACAATAAGTTACCGATTGATTATTGCAGGACAAAAACAAAGATAGGATATCACGACGCGGAAATAATGATAACGCACCGAATAGAAATAATTATGAGCGCAAAGAGAAATGGTTTAAAGAAGTTATGAAAAAATTTATAAATGCTGAAAAGAGAACAATAAGTTGGAATATTATTACTATCTTTTTAAAAACACGTAAACTCTGACTCTGCGCGTGGTTGACGAGAAACGAATATCCGGTAAACGTTCGAATTTCGAACTCCCACGCCGAGGGATGCAGCGGCTGCACGGCGGTCGAGAACCGAGAACGGCGTGACTCCGAAAACACCGCGTTTTTGCGTTCGCAGAGGCAAAGTTTCAAAATTTACAGAGACGCTGGACAATGTGGTACCGATCGAGAATTCTAGAACGTACACAAACGCAGAACAACACGAGGCGGGAATATTAATGACGCACAGAATAGAATTAATGTAAGCTTTATAAAAAAAGGATGAATAAATTTGGAAATATTTTAGAAAAGATGAAAAGTAGAACAATAAGCTACCGATTGAGTATTGCAGGACAAAAACAAAGAGAGGATATCACGACGCGGAAATAATGATGACGCACGGAATAAAATTAATATTGAGGGCGAAGAAAAAACGTTGAATAAGTTATAAAAAAATTCAGAAATAATAAAAAGAAAACGATAGGTCGAAATATCATCACCATCTTTACGAAAACACGAGAAACTTTGACTCTGCGTGTGGTTGACGAGAAACGAACGACCGGTAAACGTTTGAATTTAGAACTCCTACGCTGAGGGATGCAGCGGCTGCACGGCGGTTGACAACCCAGAACGGCGTGACTTCGAAAACACCGCGTTTTCGCGTACGCAGAGGCAGAGATTGAAAATTCACATAGACGCTGTACAATGGGGTACCGATCGAGAATTTTAGAACGTACACAAACGCAGAACAACAAGAAGCGGGAATAATAATAACGCAGGGAATAGAATGAATATGAGCTTTAAAAAAAATAGGATGAATAGTTGAGAAAATATTTTGTAAAAGATGAAAAGTGAAACAATAAGTAACCGATCGAGTATTGCAGGACAAAAACTAGGATAGGATATCACGACGCGGAAATAATGATAACGCACGGAATAAAATCAATATTAAGCTCGAAGAGAAAAAGTTTGAATAAGTTATAAAAGAATTTGGAAATAATAAAAAAAAAACAATAGGTCGAAATATCATTACCATCTTTTCGAAAACACGAGAAACTCCGACTCTGCGCGTGGTTGACGAGAAACAAATATCCGGTAAACGTTCGAATTTCGAGCTCCTACGCCGAGGGATGCAGCGGCTGCACGGCGGTTGACAACCCAGAACGGCGTGACTTCGAAAACACCGCGTTTTCGCGTTCGCAGAGGCAAAGATTCAAGATTTACAGAGACGCTGTACAATGTGGTACCGATCGAGGATTTTAGAACGCACACAAACGCAGAACAACACGAAGCAGGAATATTAATGACGCACGGAATAGAATTAATGTAAGCTTTAAAAAAAAAAGGATGAATAAATTTGAAAATATTTTATAAATGATGAAAAATAAAACATTAAGTTACCGATTGAGTATTGCAGGACAAAAACGAAGATAGGATATCACGACGCGGAAATAATGATAACGCACCGAATAGAATTAATATTGAGCGCAAAGAGGAATAGTTTAAAGAAGTTATGAAAAAATTGATAAATGCTGAAAAGAGAACAATAAGTTGGAATATTATTACTATCTTTTTAAAAACACGGAAACTCTGACTCTGCGCGTGGTTGACGAGAAACGAATATCCGGTAAACGTTCGAATTTCAAACTCCCTCGCCGAGGGATGTAGCGGCTGCACGGCGGTTGGGAACCGAGAACGGCGTGACGTCGAAAACACCGCGTTTTCGCGTTCGCAGAGGCAAAGATTTGAAATTTACAGAGACGCTGTACAATGTGATACCGATCGAGAATTTTAGAACGTACACAAACGCAGAACGACACGGAGCGAGAATATTAATGACGCACGGAATAAAATTAATATAAGCTTCAAAAAAATATGGGATAGAAAAATTTGGAAAGATTTTATAAACAATGAAAAATAAAACAATAAGTTACTGATTGAGTATTGCAGGACAAAAACAAAGATAGGATATCACGACGCGGAAATGATGATAACGCACCGAATAGAATTAATATTGAGCGCTAAGAGGAATAGTTTGAAGAAGTTATGAAAAAATTTATGAATGCTGAAGAAAGAACAATAAGTTGGAATATTATTACCATCTTTTCAAAAACACAGAAACTCTGACTCTGCGCGTGGTTGACGAGAAACTAATATCCGGTAAACGTTCGAATTTCGAACTCCCACGCCGAGGGATGCAGCGGCTGCACGACGGTTGGGAACCGAGAACGGCGTGACTTCGAAAACACCGCGTTTTCGCGTTAGCAGAGGCAAAGATGTAAAATTTACAGAGACGCTGTACAATGTGGTACCAATCGAGAATTTTAGAACGTACACAAACGCAGAACAACACGAAGCGGGAATATTATTGTCGCACGGAATAGAATTAATATAAGCATCAAAAAAAAAATGGAATAAAGAAATTTGAAAATATTTTATAAATGATGAAAAATAAAACAATGAGTTACCGATTGAGTATTGCAGGACAAAAACGAAGATAGGATATCACGACGCGGAAATAATGATAACGCACCGAATAGAATTAATATTGAGCGCAAAGAGGAATAGTTTACAGAAATTATGAAAAAATTCATAAATGCTGAAAAGAGAACAATAAGTCGGAATATCATTACTATCTTTTCAAAAACACGGAAACTCGGACTCTGCGCGTGGTTGACGAGAAACGAATATCCGGTAAACGTTCGAATTTCGAACTCCCACGCCGAGAGATGCAGCGGCTGCACGGCGGTCGAGAACCGAGAACGGCGTGACTCCGAAAACACCGCGTTTTTGCGTTCGCAGAGGCAAAGTTTCAAAATTTACAGAGACGCTGTACAATGTGGTACCGATCGAGAATTCTAGAACGTACACAAACGCAGAACAACACGAAGCGGGAATATTAATGACGCACGGAATAGAATTAATGTAAGCTTTATTAAAAAAGGATGAATAAATTTGAAAACATTTTAGAAAAGATGAAAAGTACAACAATAAGCTACCGATTGAGTATTGCAGGACAAAAACAAAGATAGGATATCACGACGCGGAAATAATGATAACGCACAGAATAGAATAAATAGTGGGCGCGAAGAGACAGAGTTTCAATAAGTTATGAAAAAATTTAAAAATAATAAAAACAGAACAATAGGTCGAAATATCATTACCATCATTTCTAAAACACGAGGAACCCTGACTTTGCGCGTGGTTGACGAGAAAATAATATCCGGTAAAAGTTCGAATTTCGAACTCCCACGCCGAGGGATGCAGCGGCTGCGGGGCGGTTGAGAACCAAGAACGGCGTGACTCCGAAAACACCGCGTTTGCGCGATCGCAGAGGCAAAGATTTAAAATTTACATAGACGCTGTACAATGTGGTACCGATCGAGAATTTTAGAACGTACACAAACGCAGAACAACACGAAGCGGGAATATTAATGTCGCACGGAATAGAATTAATATGAGCTTCAAAAAAAAAATGGGATAAAGAAATTTGAAAATATTTTATAAATGATGAAAAGTAAAACAATAAGTAACCGATCGAGTATTGCAGGACAAAAACTAAGATAGGATATCACGACGCGGAAATAATGATAACGCACGGAATAGAATTAATATTAAGCTCGAAGAAAAAAAGTTTGAATACGTTATAAAAGAATTTAGAAATAATAAAAAGAAAACAATAGGTCGAAATATCATTACCATCTTTTCGCAAACACGAGAAACTCCGACTCTGCGCGTGGTTGACGAGAAACAAATATCCGGTAAACGTTCGAATTTCGAACTTTCACGCCGAGGGATGCAGCGGCTGCACGGCGGTTGAGAACCGAGAACGGCGTGACTCCGAAAACACCGCGTTTTCGCGTCCGCAGAGGCAGAGTTCCAAAATTTACAGAGACGCTGTACAATGTGGTACCGATCGAGAATTTTAGAACGTACACAAACGCAGAACAACACGAAGCGGGAATATTAATGACGCACGGAATAGAATTATTGTAAGCTTCATAAAAAAAGGATGAATAAATTTGGAAATATTTTAGAAAAGATGAAAAGTACAACATTAAGCTACCGATTGAGTATTGCAGGACAAAAACAAAGATAGGATATCACGACGCGGAAATAATGATAACGCACGGAATAGGATTAATAGTAAGCTTGAAGAGACAAAGTTTGAATAAGTTATGAAAAAATTTAGAAATAATAAGAAGAGAACGATAGGTCGAGATATCATTACCATCATTTTGAAAACACGAGAAACCCTGACTCTGCGCGTGGTCGACGAGAGACTGATATCCGGTATACGTTCGAATTTCGAACTCCCACGCCGAGGGATGCAGCGGCTGCACGGCGGTTGACAACCCGGAACGGCGTGACTTCGGAAACACCGCGTTTTTGCGTTCGCAGAGGCAAAGATTAAAAATTTCCAGAGACGCTGTACAATGTGGTACCGATCAAGAATTTTAGAACGTACACAAACGTAGAACAACACGAAGCGGGACTATTAATGACGCACGGAATAGAATTGTTATAAGCTTGAAAAAAAATAGTATGAATAAATTTGAAAATATTTCATAAATGATGAAAAGTGAAACAATAAGTTACCGATTCAGTATTGCAGGACAAAAACGAAGATAGGAGATCACGACGCGAAAATAATAATAACGCACGGAATAGAAGTAATGTTGAGCTCGAAGAGAACAAGTTTGAATAAGTTATGAAAAAATTTAGATATAATAAAAAGAAAACAATAGGTCGGAATATCATTACCATGTTTTCAAACACACAAGAAACTCGGACTCTGCGCCTGGTTGACGAGGAACGAAGATCCGGTAAACATTTTAATTTCGAACTCCCGCTTCAAGGGATGCAGCGGCTGCACGGCGGTTGGGTATCGTGAGCGGCGTGGCTTCGAAAACACCGCGTTTTCGCGTTCGCAGAGGCAAAGATTCAAAATTTACAGAGACGCTGTACAATGTGGTACCGATCGAGAATTTTTAAACGTACACAAACGCAGAACAACACGAAGCGGGAATATTAATGACGCACGGAATAGAATTAATATAAGCTTTAAAAAAAATAGGATGAATAAGTTTGAGAATATCTTATAAATGATGAAAAGTGAAACAATAAGTTACCGAACAAGTATTGCAGGACAAGAACAAAGATATGATATCACGACGCGGAAATAATGATAACGCACGGAATAGAATCAATATTAAGCTCGGAGAGAAAAAGTTTGAATAAGTTATAAAAAAATTTAGAAATGATAGAAAGAGAACGATAGGTCGAAATATCATTACCATCATTACGATAACACGAGAAACTTTGACTCTGCGCGTGGTTGACGAGAAACGAACGACCGGTAAACGTTTGAATTTTGATCTCCCACGCCGAGGGATGCAGCGGCTGCACAGCGGTTGGGAATTCCGAACGGCGTGACCTCGAAAACACCGCGTTCTCGCGTACACAAAGGCAGAGAATAAAAATTGACAAAAACGCTGTATAACGTGTTACCGATTGAGGATTTTAAAACAAACACAAACACAAAGCAAAGCGACGCGGAAATATCAATAACGCACGAAATAGAATTAATAATAAGCTTTCGGAAAGATGGGATGAATAAATTTGAAAAAGTTTAATAAATGATGAAAAATAAAACAATAGGTTGAATATTCTTACCTTCTTCTCCACAACACGGAAAACTCCAACTCGGCGCGTGGTTGATGCGAAACGAATAACCGGTAAGCGTTCGAATTTCGAACACTCACGTCAAGGGATGCGGCGGCTGCACGGCGGTTGAGATCCGAGAACGGCGAGACTCTGAAACCACCGCGTTCTCGCGTACGCACAGGCAAAGATTTAAAATTTACAATGATACCGATCAAGAATTATAGGACATACACGAACGCAAAACAATACAAAGCGGCAATATTGATCATGCACGGAATAGAATTGATATTGAGCTCTAAGAAATGAAGGACGAATGAATTAAGAAAAAAAAATTTCAAATGATGAAGAGAAAATCAATGAGTTGAAATATTATTACCATCATTTCAAAAACACGAGAAACCCTGACTTTGCGCGTGGTTGACGAGAAACTATTATCCGGTAAAAGTTCGAATTTCGAACTCCCACGCCGAGGGATGCAGCGGCTGCACGGCGGTGGGGAACCGAGAACGGCGTGACTTCGAAAACACCGCGTTTTCGCGTTCGCAGAGGCAAAGATTTAAAATTTACAGAGACGCTGTACAATGTGGTACCGATCGAGAATTATGGAACGTACACAAACGCAGAACAACACGAAGCGGCAATATTGATGACGCACGGAATAGAATTAATATTAGCTTCAAAAAAAATTGGGATAAAAAAATTTGAAATTATTTTATAAATGATGAAAAATAAAACAATAAGTTACCGATTGATTATTGCAGGACAAAAACAAAGAAAGGATATCACGACGCGGCAATAATGATAACGCACCGAATAGAAATAATTATGAGCGCAAAGAGGAATGGTTTAAAGAAGTTATGAAAAAATTTATAAATGCTGAAAAGAGAACAATAAGTTGGAATATTATTACTATCTTTTGAAAAACACGGAAACTCTGACTCTGCGCGTGGTTGACGAGAAACGAATATCCGGTAAACGTTCGAATTTCGAACTCCCACGCCGAGGGATGCAGCGGCTGCACGGCGGTTGAGAACCGAGAACGGCGTGACTTCGAAAACACCGCGTTTTCGCGTTTGCAGAGGCAAAGATTCAATATTTACAGAGACGCTGTACAATGTGGTACCGATCGAGAATTTTAGAACGCACACGAACGCAGAACAACACGAAGCGGGAATATTAATGACGCACGAAATAGAATTAATGTAGGCTTTAAAAAAAAAAGGATGAATAAATTTGAAAATATTTTATAAATGATGAAAAGTGAAACAATAAGTTACCGATTAAGTATTGCAGTAGAAAAACACAGATAGGATATCACGACGCGGAAATAATGATAACGCACGGAATAGAATTAATATTGAGCTCGAAGAGAAAAAGTTTGAATAAGTTATAAAAAAATTCGGAAATAATAAAAAGAAAACGATAGGTCGAAATATCATTACCATCTTTACGAAAACAGAAGAAACTTTGACTCTGCGCGTGGTTGACGAGAAACGAACGACCGGTAAACGTTTGAATTTAGAACTCCCACGCTGAGGGATGCAGCGGCTGCACGGCGGTTGGGAACCGAGAACGGCGTGACTTCGAAAACACCGCGCTTTCGCGTTCGCAGAGGCAAAGATTTAAAATTTACAGAGACGCCGTACAATGTGGTACCGATCGAGAATTCTAAAACGTACACAAACGCAGAACAACACGAAGCGGGAATATTAATGACGCACGGAATAGAATTAATGTAAGCTTTATAAAAAAAGGAGGAATAAATTTGAGAATATTTTAGAAAAGACGAAACGTACAACTATAAGCTATCGATTGAGTATTGCAGGACAAAAACAAAGATAGGATATCACGACGCGGAAATCATGATAACGCACAGAATAGAATTAATAGTAAGCGCGAAGAGACAAAGTTTGAATAAGTTATAAAAAAATTGAGAAATAATAAAAAGAGAACAATAGGTCGAAATATCATTACCATCATTTTGAAAACACGAGAAACCCTGACTCTGCGCGTGGTTGACGAGAAACAAATATCCGGTGAACGTTCGAATTTCGAACTTTCACGCCGAGGGATGCAGCGGCTGCACGGCGGTTGAGAACCGAGAACGGCGTGACTCCGAAAACACCGCGTTTTCGCGTCCGCAGAGGCAGAGTTTCAAAATTTACAGAGACGCTGTACAATGTGGTACCGATCGAGAATTTTAGAACGTACACAAACGCAGAACAACACGAAGCGGGAATATTAATGACGCACGGAATAGAATTATTGTAAGCTTCATAAAAAAAGGATGAATAAATTTGAAAATATTTTAGAAAAGATGAAAAGTACAACATTAAGCTGCCGATTGAGTATTGCAGGACAAAAACAAAGATAGGATATCACGACGCGGAAATAATGATAACGCACGGAATAGGATTAATAGTAAGCTTGAAGAGACAAAGTTTGAATAAGTTATGAAAAAATTTAGAAATAATAAGAAGAGAACGATAGGTCGAGATATCATTACCATCATTTTGAAAACACGAGAAACCCTGACTCTGCGCGTGGTCGACGAGAGACTGATATCCGGTATACGTTCGAATTTCGAACTCCCACGCCGAGGGATGCAGCGGCTGCACGGCGGTTGACAACCCGGAACGGCGTGACTTCGGAAACACCGCGTTTTCGCGTTCGCAGAGGCAGAGATTCAAAATTTCCAGAGACGCTGTACAATGTGGTACCGATCAAGAATTTTAGAACGTACACAAACGTAGAACAACACGAAGCGGGACTATTAATGACGCACGGAATAGAATTGTTATAAGCTTGAAAAAAAATAGTATGAATAAGTTTGAGAATATCTTATAAATGATGAAAAGTGAAACAATAAGTTACCGAACAAGTATTGCAGGACAAGAACAAAGATATGATATCACGACGCGGAAATAATGATAACGCACGGAATAGAATCAATATTAAGCTCGGAGAGAAAAAGTTTGAATAAGTTATAAAAAAATTTAGAAATGATAGAAAGAGAACGATAGGTCGAAATATCATTACCATCATTACGATAACACGAGAAACTTTGACTCTGCGCGTGGTTGACGAGAAACGAACGACCGGTAAACGTTTGAATTTTGAACTCCCACGCCGAGGGATGCAGCGGCTGCACAGCGGTTGGGAATTCCGAACGGCGTGACCTCGAAAACACCGCGTTCTCGCGTACACAAAGGCAGAGAATAAAAATTGACAAAAACGCTGTATAACGTGTTACCGATTGAGGATTTTAAAACAAACACAAACACAAAGCAAAACGACGCGGAAATATCAATAACGCACGAAATAGAATTAATAATAAGCTTTCGGAAAGATGGGATGAATAAATTTGAAAAAGTTTAATAAATGATGAAAAATAAAACAATAGGTTGAATATTCTTACCTTCTTCTCCACAACACGGAAAACTCCAACTCGGCGCGTGGTTGATGCGAAACGAATAACCGGTAAGCGTTCGAATTTCGAACTCTCACGTCAAGGGATGCGGCGGCTGCACGGCGGTTGAGATCCGAGAACGGCGAGACTCTGAAACCACCGCGTTCTCGCGTACGCACAGGCAAAGATTTAAAATTTACAATGATACCGATCAAGAATTATAGGACATACACGAACGCAAAACAATACAAAGCGGCAATATTGATCATGCACGGAATAGAATTGATATTGAGCTCTAAGAAATGAAGGACGAATGAATTAAGAAAAAAAAATTTCAAATGATAAAGAGAAAATCAATGAGTTGAAATATTATTACCATCATTTCAAAAACACGAGAAACCCTGACTTTGCGCGTGGTTGACGAGAAACTATTATCCGGTAAAAGTTCGAATTTCGAACTCCCACGCCAAGGGATGCAGCGGCTGCACGGCGGTGGGGAACCGAGAACGGCGTGACTTCGAAAACACCGCGTTTTCGCGTTCGCAGAGGCAAAGATTTGAAATTTACAGAGACGCTGTACAATGTGGTACCGATCGAGAATTATAGAACGTACACAAACGCAGAACAACACGAAGCGGCAATATTAATGACGCACGGAATAGAATTAATATTAGCTTCAAAAAAAATTGGGATAAAAAAATTTGAAATTATTTTATAAATGATGAAAAATAAAACAATAAGTTACCGATTGATTATTGCAGGACAAAAACAAAGAAAGGATATCACGACGCGGCAATAATGATAACGCACCGAATAGAAATAATTATGAGCGCAAAGAGGAATGGTTTAAAGAAGTTATGAAAAAATTTATAAATGCTGAAAAGAGAACAATAAGTTGGAATATTATTACTATCTTTTGAAAAACACGGAAACTCTGACTCTGCGCGTGGTTGACGAGAAACGAATATCCGGTAAACGTTCGAATTTCGAACTCCCACGCCGAGGGATGCAGCGGCTGCACGGCGGTTGAGAACCGAGAACGGCGTGACTTCGAAAACACCGCGTTTTCGCGTTTGCAGAGGCAAAGATTCAATATTTACAGAGACGCTGTACAATGTGGTACCGATCGAGAATTTTAGAACGCAAACGAACGCAGAACAACACGAAGCGGGAATATTAATGACGCACGAGATAGAATTAATGTAGGCTTTAAAAAAAAAAGGATGAATAAATTTGAAAATATTTTATAAATGATGAAAAGTGAAACAATAAGTTACCGATTAAGTATTGCAGTAGAAAAACACAGATAGGATATCACGACGCGGAAATAATGATAACGCACGGAATAGAATTAATATTGAGCTCGAAGAGAAAAAGTTTGAATAAGTTATAAAAAAATTCGGAAATAATAAAAAGAAAACGATAGGTCGAAATATCATTACCATCTTTACGAAAACAGAAGAAACTTTGACTCTGCGCGTGGTTGACGAGAAACGAACGACCGGTAAACGTTTGAATTTAGAACTCCCACGCTGAGGGATGCAGCGGCTGCACGGCGGTTGGGAACCGAGAACGGCGTGACTTCGAAAACACCGCGCTTTCGCGTTCGCAGAGGCAAAGATTCAAAATTTACAGAGACGCCGTACAATGTGGTACCGATCGAGAATTCTAAAACGTACACAAACGCAGAACAACACGAAGCGGGAATATTAATGACGCACGGAATAGAATTAATATTAGCTTCAAAAAAAATTGGGATAAAAAAATTTGAAATTATTGTATAAATGATGAAAAATAAAACAATAAGTTACCGATTGATTATTGCAGGACAAAAACAAAGAAAGGATATCACGACGCGGCAATAATGATAACGCACCGAATAGAAATAATTATGAGCGCAAAGAGGAATGGTTTAAAGAAGTTATGAAAAAATTTATAAATGCTGAAAAGAGAACAATAAGTTGGAATATTATTACTATCTTTTGAAAAACACGGAAACTCTGACTCTGCGCGTGGTTGACGAGAAACGAATATCCGGTAAACGTTCGAATTTCGAACTCCCACGCCGAGGGATGCAGCGGCTGCACGGCGGTTGAGAACCGAGAACGGCGTGACTTCGAAAACACCGCGTTTTCGCGTTTGCAGAGGCAAAGATTCAATATTTACAGAGACGCTGTACAATGTGGTACCGATCGAGAATTTTAGAACGCACACGAACGCAGAACAACACGAAGCGGGAATATTAATGACGCACGAAATAGAATTAATGTAGGCTTTAAAAAAAAAAGGATGAATAAATTTGAAAATATTTTATAAATGATGAAAAGTGAAACAATAAGTTACCGATTAAGTATTGCAGTAGAAAAACACAGATAGGATATCACGACGCGGAAATAATGATAACGCACGGAATAGAATTAATATTGAGCTCGAAGAGAAAAAGTTTGAATAAGTTATAAAAAAATTCGGAAATAATAAAAAGAAAACGATAGGTCGAAATATCATTGTCATCTTTACGAAAACAGAAGAAACTTTGACTCTGCGCGTGGTTGACGAGAAACGAACGACCGGTAAACGTTTGAATTTAGAACTCCCACGCTGAGGGATGCAGCGGCTGCACGGCGGTTGGGAACCGAGAACGGCGTGACTTCGAAAACACCGCGCTTTCGCGTTCGCAGAGGCAAAGATTTAAAATTTACAGAGACGCCGTACAATGTGGTACCGATCGAGAATTCTAAAACGTACACAAACGCAGAACAACACGAAGCGGGAATATTAATGACGCACGGAATAGAATTAATGTAAGCTTTATAAAAAAAGGATGAAAAAATTTGAGAATATTTTAGAAAAGACGAAACGTACAACTATAAGCTATCGATTGAGTATTGCAGGACAAAAACAAAGATAGGATATCACGACGCGGAAATCATGATAACGCACAGAATAGAATTAATAGTAAGCGCGAATAGACAAAGTTTAAATAAGTTATAAAAAAATTGAGAAATAATAAAGAGAGAACAATAGGTCGAAATATCATTACCATCATTTTGAAAACACGAGAAACCCTGACTCTGCGCGTGGTTGACGAGAAACGAACGACCGGTAAACGTTTGAATTTAGAACTCCCACGCTGAGGGATGCAGCGGCTGCACGGCGGTTGGGAACCGAGAACGGTGTGACTTCGAAAACACCGCGCTTTCGCGTTCGCAGAGGCAAAGATTTAAAATTTACAGAGACGCCGTACAATGTGGTACCGATCGAGAATTCTAAAACGTACACAAACGCAGAACAACACGAAGCGGGAATATTAATGACGCACGGAATAGAATTAATGTAAGCTTTATAAAAAAAGGATGAATAAATTTGAGAATATTTTAGAAAAGACGAAACGTACAACTATAAGCTATCGATTGAGTATTGCAGGACAAAAACGAAGATAGGATATCACGACGCGGAAATGATGATAACGCACAGAATAGAATTAATAGTAAGCGCGAAGAGACAAAGTTTGAATAAGTTATAAAAAAATTTAGAAATAATGTAAACAGAACAATAGGTCGAAATATCATTACCATCATTTTGAAAACACGAGAAGCCCTGACTCTGCGCGTGGTTGACGAGAGACCCATATCCGGTGAACGTTCGAATTTCGAACTCCCACGCCGAGGGATGCAGCGGCTGCACGGCGGTTGACAACCCAGAACGGCGTGACTTCGAAAACACCGCGTTTTCGCGTACGCAGAGGCAAAGATTTCAAATCTACAAAGACGCTGTACAATGTGGTACCGATCGAGAATTCTCAATCATACACAAACGCAGAACAACACGAAGCGGGAATATTAATGACGTACGGAGTAGGATTGATATAAGCTTAAAAAAAAATTGAATGAATGAATTCGAGAATATTTTATAAATTATGAAAAATAAAACAATAAGTTACCGATTAGGTATTGCAGGACAAAAACAAAGATAGGATATCACGACGCAAAAATAATAATAACGCACGGAATAGAATTAATATCAAGCTCGAAGAGAAATAGTTTGAATAAGTTATGAAAAAATTTATGAATGATAGAAAGAAAACAATAGGTTGGAATTTTATGACCATCTTCTCAAAAACACAAGAAACTCTGACTCCGCGCGTGGTTGACCAGCAACGAATATCCGGTAAACGTTCGAATTTCGAACTTCTACGCCAAGGGATGCAGCGGCTGCGGGGCGGTTGAGAATCAAGAACGGCGTGACTTCGAAAACACCGCGTTTGCGCGATCGCAGAGGCAAAGATTAAAAATTTACATAGACGCTGTACAATGTGGTACCGATCGAGAATTCAAACATACACAAACGCAGAACAACACAGAGAGGGAATATTAATGACGTACGGAATAGGATTGATATAAGCTTCAAGAAAAATTGAATGAATAAATTCGAAAATATTTTATAAATTATGAAAAGTGAAACAATAAGTTACCGATTAGGTATTGCAGGACAAAAAAGAAGATAGGATATCACGACGCGGAAATAATAATAACGCACGGAATAGAATTAATATAAGCTAGAAGAGACGAAGTTTGAACAAGTTATGAAAAAATTTAGAAATAATTCAAGGTGAAGAATAGGTCGAAATATCATTACCATCATTTTGAAAACACGAGAAACCCTGACTCTGCGCGTGGTTGACGAGAGACTGATATCCGGTGAACGTTCGAATTTCGAACTCCCACGCCGAGGGATGCAGCGGCTGCACGGCGGTTGACGACCCAGGACGGCGTGACATCGAAAACACCGCGTTCTCGCGTACACAAAGGCAGAGAATAAAAATTGACAAAAACGCTGTATAACGTGTTACCGATTGAGGATTTCAAAACAAACACAAACACAAAGCAAAACGACGCGGAAATATCAATAACGCACGAAATAGAATTAATAATAAGCTTTCGGAAAGATGGGATAAATAAATTTGAAAAAGTTTAATAAATGATGAAAAATAAAACAATAGGTTGAATATTCTTACCTTCTTCTCCACAACACGGAAGACTCCAACTCGGCGCGTGGTTGATGCGAAACGAATAACCGGTAAGCGTTCGAATTTCGAACTCTCACGTCAAGGGATGCGGCGGCTGCACGGCGGTTGAGATCCGAGAACGGCGAGACTCTGAAACCACCGCGTTCTCGCGTACGCACAGGCAAAGATTTAAAATTTACAATGACACCGATCAAGAATTATAGGACATACACGAACGCAAAACAATACGAGGCGGCAATATTGATCATGCACGGAATAGAATTGATATTGAGCTCAAAGAAATGAAGGACGAATGAATTAAGAAAAAAAAATTCCAAATGATAAAGAGAAAATCAATGAGTTGAAATATTATTACCATCATTTCAAAAACACGAGAAACCCTGACTTTGCGCGTGGTTGACGAGAAACTCATATCCGGTAAAAGTTCGAATTTCGAACTCCCACGCCGAGGGATGCAGCGGCTGCACGGCGGTTGGGAACCGAGAACGGCGTGACTTCGAAAACACCGCGTTTTCGCGTTCGCAGAGGCAAAGTTTCAAAATTTACAGAGACGCTGTACAATGTGGTACCGATCGAGAATTTTAGAACGTACACAAACGCAGAACAACACCAAGCGGGAATATTAATGACGCACGGAATAGAATTAATATAAGCTTTAAAAAAATAGGATGAATAGTTTAGAAAATATTTTGTAAAAGATGAGAAGTGAAACAATAAGTAACCGATCGAGTATTGCAGGACAAAAACTAGGATAGGATATCACGACGCGGAAATAATGATAACGCACGGAATAGAATTAATATTAAGCTCGAAGAGAAAAAGTTTAAATAAGTTATAAAATAATTTAGAAATAATGAAAAGAAAACAATAGGTCGAAATATCATTACCATCTTTTCGCAAACACGAGCAACTCCGACTCTGCGCGTGGTTGACGAGAAACAAATATCCGGTGAACGTTCGAATTCCGAACTCCCACGCTGAGGGATGCAGCGGCTGCACGGCGGTTGAAAACCGAAAACGGCGTGACTTCGGAAACACCGCGCTTTCGCGTTCGCAGAGGCAAAGATTTAAAATTAACAGAGACGCCGTACAATGTGGTACCGATCGAGAATTTTAGAACGTACACAAACGCAGAACAACACGAAGCGGGAATATTAATGACGCACGGAATAGAATTAATGTTAGCTTTATAAAAAAAGGATGAACAAATTTGAAAATATTTTAGAAAAGACGAAAAGTACAACAATAAGCTACCGATTAAGTATTGCAGGACACAAACAAAGATAGGATTTCACGACGCGGGAATAATGATAACGCACAGAATAGAATTAATAGTAAGCGCGAATAGACAAAGTTTAAATAAGTTATAAAAAAATTGAGAAATAATAAAGAGAGAACAATAGGTCGAAATATCATTACCATCATTTTGAAAACACGAGAAACCCTGACTCTGCGCGTGGTTGACGAGAAACGAACGACCGGTAAACGTTTGAATTTAGAACTCCCACGCTGAGGGATGCAGCGGCTGCACGGCGGTTGGGAACCGAGAACGGTGTGACTTCGAAAACACCGCGCTTTCGCGTTCGCAGAGGCAAAGATTTAAAATTTACAGAGACGCCGTACAATGTGGTACCGATCGAGAATTCTAAAACGTACACAAACGCAGAACAACACGAAGCGGGAATATTAATGACGCACGGAATAGAATTAATGTAAGCTTTATAAAAAAAGGATGAATAAATTTGAGAATATTTTAGAAAAGACGAAACGTACAACTATAAGCTATCGATTGAGTATTGCAGGACAAAAACGAAGATAGGATATCACGACGCGGAAATGATGATAACGCACAGAATAGAATTAATAGTAAGCGCGAAGAGACAAAGTTTGAATAAGTTATAAAAAAATTTAGAAATAATGTAAACAGAACAATAGGTCGAAATATCATTACCATCATTTTGAAAACACGAGAAGCCCTGACTCTGCGCGTGGTTGACGAGAGACCCATATCCGGTGAACGTTCGAATTTCGAACTCCCACGCCGAGGGATGCAGCGGCTGCACGGCGGTTGACAACCCAGAACGGCGTGACTTCGAAAACACCGCGTTTTCGCGTACGCAGAGGCAAAGATTTCAAATCTACAAAGACGCTGTACAATGTGGTACCGATCGAGAATTCTCAATCATACACAAACGCAGAACAACACGAAGCGGGAATATTAATGACGTACGGAGTAGGATTGATATAAGCTTAAAAAAAAATTGAATGAATGAATTCGAGAATATTTTATAAATTATGAAAAATAAAACAATAAGTTACCGATTAGGTATTGCAGGACAAAAACAAAGATAGGATATCACGACGCAAAAATAATAATAACGCACGGAATAGAATTAATATCAAGCTCGAAGAGAAATAGTTTGAATAAGTTATGAAAAAATTTATGAATGATAGAAAGAAAACAATAGGTTGGAATTTTATGACCATCTTCTCAAAAACACAAGAAACTCTGACTCCGCGCGTGGTTGACCAGCAACGAATATCCGGTAAACGTTCGAATTTCGAACTTCTACGCCAAGGGATGCAGCGGCTGCGGGGCGGTTGAGAATCAAGAACGGCGTGACTTCGAAAACACCGCGTTTGCGCGATCGCAGAGGCAAAGATTAAAAATTTACATAGACGCTGTACAATGTGGTACCGATCGAGAATTCAAACATACACAAACGCAGAACAACACAGAGAGGGAATATTAATGACGTACGGAATAGGATTGATATAAGCTTCAAGAAAAATTGAATGAATAAATTCGAAAATATTTTATAAATTATGAAAAGTGAAACAATAAGTTACCGATTAGGTATTGCAGGACAAAAAAGAAGATAGGATATCACGACGCGGAAATAATAATAACGCACGGAATAGAATTAATATAAGCTAGAAGAGACGAAGTTTGAACAAGTTATGAAAAAATTTAGAAATAATTCAAGGTGAAGAATAGGTCGAAATATCATTACCATCATTTTGAAAACACGAGAAACCCTGACTCTGCGCGTGGTTGACGAGAGACTGATATCCGGTGACCGTTCGAATTTCGAACTCCCACGCCGAGGGATGAAGCGGCTGCACGGCGGTTGGGAACCGAGAACGGCGTGACTTCGAAAACACCGCGTTTTCGCCTTCGCAGAGGCAAAGATTTAAAATTTACGGAGACGCTGTACAATGTGGTACCGATCGAGAATTTTAGAACGTACACAAACGCAGAACAACACGAAGCGGGAATATTAATGACGCACGGAATAGAATGAATATGAGCTTCAAAAAAAAATGGAATTAAAAAATTTGAAATTATTTTATAAATGATAAAAAATAAAACAAGAAGTTACCGATTGAGTATTGCAGGACAAAAACAAAGATAGGATATCACGACGCGGAAATAATGATAACGCACCGAATAGAATTAATATTGAGCGCAAAGGAATAGTTTGAAGAAGTTATGAAAAAATTTATAAATGCTGAAACGAGAACAATAAGTTGGAATATTATTACTATCTTTTTAAAAACACGGAAACTCTGACTCTGCGCGTGGTTGACGAGAAACGAATATCCGGTAAACGTTCGAATTTCGAACTCCCACGCCGAGGGATGCAGCGGCTGCACGGCGGTTGGGAACCGAGAACGGCGTGACTTCGAAAACACCGCGTTTTCGCGTTCGCAGAGGCAAAGATTTGAAATTTACAGAGACGCTGTACAATGTGGTACCGATCGAGAATTTTCAAACATACACAAACGCAGAACAACACGGAGCGGGAATATTAATGACGTACGGAGTAGGATTGATATAAGCTTCAAAAAAAATTGAATGAATAAATTCGAAAATATTTTATAAATTATGAAAAGTGAAACAATAAGTTACCGATTAGGTATTGCAGGACAAGAACAAAGATACGATATCACGACGCGGAAATAATAATAACGCACGGAATAGAATTAATATTAAGCTCGAAGAGAAATAGTTTGAATACGTTATAGAAAAATTTAGAAATAATAAAAAGAAAACGATAGGTCGAAATATCATTACCATCTTTGCGAAAACACGAGAAACTTTGACTCTGCGCGTGGTTGACGAGAAACGAACGACCGGTAAACGTTTGAATTTAGATCTCCTACGCTGAGGGATGCAGCGACTGCACGGCGGTTGACAACCCGGAACGGCGTGACTTTGAAAACACCGCGTTTTCGCGTTCGCAGAGGCATAGATTTAAAATTTACAGAGACGCTGTACAATGTGGTACCGAACGAGAATTTTAGAACGTACACAAACGCAGAACAACACGAAGCGGGAATATTAATGACGCACGGAATAGAATTAATATTGAGCTCGAAGAGAAAAAGTTTGAATAAGTTATAAAAAAATTCAGAAATAATAAAAAGAAAACGATTGGTCGAAATATCATTACCATCTTTACGAAAACACGAGAAACTTTGCCTCTGCGCGTGGTTGACGAGAAACGAACGACCGGTAAACGTTCGAATTTCGAACTCCCGCTTCAAGGGATGCAGCGGCTGCACGGCGGTTGGGAACCGAGAACGGCGTGACTTCGAAAACACCGCGCTATCGCGTTCGCAGGGGCAAAGATTTAAAATTTACAGAGACGCTGTACAATGTGGTACCGATCGAGAATTATAGAACGTACACAAACGCAGAACAACACGAAGCGGGAATATTAATGACGCACGGAATAGAATTAATATTAGCTTCAAAAAAAATTGGGATAAAAAAATTTGAAATTATTTTATAAATGATGAAAAATAAAACAATAAGTTACCGATTGATTATTGCAGGACAAAAACAAAGAAAGGATATCACGACGCGGCAATAATGAGAACGCACGGAATAGAAATAATTATGAGCGCAAAGAGGAATGGTTTAAAGAAGTTATGAAAAAATTTATAAATGCTAAAAAGAGAAGAATAAGTTGGGATATTATTACTATCTTTTTAAAAACACGGAAACTCTGACTCTGCGCGTGGTTGACGAGAAACGAATATCCGGTAAACGTTCGAATTTCGAACTCCCACGCCGAGGGATGCAGCGGCTGCACGGCGGTTGAGAACCGAGAACGGCGTGACTTCGAAAACACCGCGTTTTCGCGTTCGCAGAGGCAAAGATTCAAAATTTACAGAGACGCTGTACAATGTGGTACCGATCGAGAATTTTAGAACGCACACAAACGCAGAACAACACGAAGCGGGAATATTAATGACGCACGAAATAGAATTAATGTAGGCTTTAAAAAAAAAAGGATGAATAAATTTGAAAATATTTTATGAATGATGAAAAGTGAAACAATAAGTTACCGATTAAGTATTGCAGTACAAAAACACAGAAGGGATATCACGACGCGGAAATAATGATAACGCACGAAATAGAATTAATATTGTGCTCGAAGAGAAAATGTTTGAATAAGTTATAAAAAAATTTAGAAATAATAACAAGAAAACGATAGGTCGAAATATCATTACCATCTTTACGAAAACACGAGAAACTCTGACTCTGCGCGTGGTTGACGAAAAACGAACGACCGGTAAACGTTTGAATTTCGAACTCCCACGCTGAGGGATGCAGCGGCTGCACGGCGGTTGGAAACCGAGAACGGCGTGACTTCAAAAACACCGCGCTTTAGCGTTCGAAGAGGCAAAGATTTAAAATTCACAGAGACGCTGTACAATGTGGTACCGATCGAGAAATTTAGAACGTACACAAACGCAGAACATCAAGGAAAGGGAATAATAATGACGCAGGGAATAGAATTAATATGAGCTTTAAAAAAAATGGGATGAATAAATTAGAATATATTTTATAAAAGATGAAGAGTGGAACAATAAGTAACCGATAGAGTATTGCAGGACAAAAACTAAGATAGGATATCACGACGCGGAAATAATGATAACGCACGGAATAGAATGAATATTAAGCTCGAAGAGAAAAAGTTTGAATAAGTTATAAAAGAATTTAGAAATAATAAAAAGAAAACCATAGGTCGAAATATCATTACCATCTTTTCGCAAGCACGAGAAACTCCAACTCTGCGCGTGGTTGACGAGAAACACATATCCGGTAAACGTTCGAATTTCGAGCTCTCACGCCGAGGGATGCAGCGGCTGCACGGCGGTTGGGAACCGAGAACGGCGTGACTCCGAGAACACCGCGTTTTCGCGTTCGCAGAGGCAAAGTTTCAAAATTTACAGAGACGCTGTACAATGTGATACCGATCGAGAATTTTAGAACGTACACAAACGCAGAACAACACGAAGCGGGAATATTAATGACGCACGGAATAGAATTAATGTAAGCTTTATAAAAAAAGGATGAATAAATTTGGAAATATTCTAGAAAAGATGAAAAGTACAACAATAAGCTACCGATTGAGTATTGCAGGACAAAAACAAAGATAGGATATCACGACGCGGAAATAATGATAACGCACGGAATAGAATTAATATTGAGCTCGAAGAGAAAAAGTTTGAATAAGTTATAAAAAAATTCGGAAATAATAAAAAGAAAACGATAGGTCGAAATATCATTACCATCTTTACGAAAACACGAGAAACCTTGACTCTGCGCGTGGTTGACAAGAAACGAACGACCGGTAAACGTTTGAATTTAGAACTCCCACGCTGAGGGATGCAGCGGCTGCACGGCGGTTGGGAACCGAGAACGGCGTGACTCCGAGAACACCGCGTTTTCGCGTTCGCAGAGGCAAAGTTTCGAAATTTACAGAAACGCTGTACAATGTGATACCGATCGAGAATTTTAGAACGTACACAAACGCAGAACAACACAAAGCGGGAATATTAATGACGAACGGAATAGAATTAATGTAAGCTTTATAAAAAAAGGATGAACAAATTTGAAAATATTTTGGAAAAGACGAAAAGTACAACAATAAGCTACTGATTGAGTATTGCAGGACACAAACAAAGATAGGATTTCACGACGCGGAAATAATGATAACGCACAGAATAGAATTAATAGTAAGCGCGAAGAGACAAAGTTTGAATAAGTTATAAAAAAATTTAGAAATAATAAAAACAGAACAATAGGTCGAAATATCATGACCATCATATTGAAAACACGAGAAACCCTGACTCTGCGCGTGGTTGACGAGAGACTGATATCCGGTGAACGTTCGAATTTCGAACTCCCACGCCGAGAGATGCAGCGGCTGCACGGCGGTTGGGAACCGAGAACGGCGTGACTCCGAGAACACCGCGTTTTCGCGTTCGCAGAGGCAAAGTTTCGAAATTTACAGAAACGCTGTACAATGTGATACCGATCGAGAATTTTAGAACGTACACAAACGCAGAACAACACGAAGCGGGAATATTAATGACGCACGGAATAGAATTAATGTAAGCTTTATAAAAAAAGGATGAATAAATTTGAAAATATTCTAGAAAAGATGAAAAGTACAACAATAAGCTACCGATTGAGTATTGCAGGACAAAAACAAAGATAGGATATCACGACGCGGAAATAATGATAACGCACGGAATAGAATTAATATTGAGCTGGAAGAGAAAAAGTTTGAATAAGTTATAAAAAAATTTAGAAATAATAACAAGTAAACGATAGGTCGAAATATCATTACCATCTTTACGAAAACACGAGAAACTTTGACTCTGCGCGTGGTTGACGAGAAACGAACGACCGTTAAACGTTTGAATTTCAAACTCCCACGCTGAGGGATGCAGCGGCTGCACGGCGGTTGGAAACCGAGAACGGCGTGTTTTCGAAAACACTGCGCTTTAGCGTTCGAAGAGGCAAAGATTTCAAATTCACAGAGACGCTGTACAATGTGGTACCGATCGAGAAATTTAGAACGTACGCAAACGCAGAACAATACGAAGCGGGAATATTAATGACGCACGGAATAGAATTAATATAAGCTCCAAAAATAAAATAGGATAAAAAAATTTGAAAATATTTTATATATGATGAGAAATAAAACAATAAGTTACCGATTGAGTATTGCAGGACAAAAACGAAGATAGGATATCACGACGCAGAAATAATGATAACGCACGAAATAGAATTATTATTGAGCTCGAAGAGGAAAAGTTTGAATAAGTTATAAAAAAATTTAGAAATAATAAAAAGAAAACGATAGGTCGAAATATCATTACCATCTTGACGAAAACACGAGAAACTTTGACTCTGCGCGTGGTTGACGAGAAACGAACAACTGGTAAACGTTTGAATTTCGAACTTCCACACCGAAGGATGCAGCGGCTGCACAGCGGTTGGGAATTCCGAACGGCGTGGCCTCGGAAACACCGCGTTTTTTCGCTTACAATGACACGTAACGAAAATCTTCGACAACACAGCACGAAATGGAATTATAACCGATTTTAACAGAATATCACTTGGTCTGAACAAAACCGAGTTGGAATGATCACGCTGCACGAAACAAAGTTGGTTCTGAGCTCCGCGTAGTTACGACACACAGTAAGAGGAAAACGGAAAACAGAATAAAAAAACTACATGCTGTCGAAAAAAGCACGAGATCGAATCAGGTATTATTATCACTCACAATCACTGTAACGACGAGCGACCACGAGGCGGGGAGTGATTATTACCGATGGTTCGAGAAAATGACAGATTACACCTCGACGCGTCGCGACGTTCTCGTTGGAGGATGCGAAACGACTGACCGGCGAGCAAGCGTTTGAACATCCAACTCGCCCGCAGGGGGAAGCAGCGGCTCGCCCACGAGCGAGAGGCCGGTATGGCGTGGCTTCGAAAACACAGCGTTCTCGCGTACACAAAGGCAAAGAATGAAAATTGACAAAAACGCTGTATAACGTGTTATCGATTGAGGATTTCAAAACAAACACAAAGCAACACGACGCGGAAATATTAATAACGCACGAAATAGAATTAATGATAAGCTTTCAGAAAGATGTTATGAATTAATTTGAAAAAGTTTAATAAATGATGAAAAATGAAACAATAGGTTGAATATTCTTACCTTCTTCTCCACAACACGGAAAACTCCGACTCGGCGCGTGGTTGATGAGAAACGAATAACCGGTAAGCGTTCGAATTTCGAACTCTCACGTCAAGGGATGCGGCGGCTGCTGCACAGCGGTTGAGATCCAAGAACGGCGAGACTCTGAAACCACCGCGTTCTCGCGTACGCACAGGCAAAGATTTAAAATTTACAATGATACCGATCAAGAATTATAGGACATACACAAACGCAGAACAATACGAAGCGGGAATATTAATGACGCACGGAATAGAATTAATATAAGCTTCAAAAAAAAATGGGATAAAAAAACTTGGAAAGATTTTATAAATGATGAAAAATAAAACAATAAGTTACCGATTGAGTATTGCAGGACAAAAACGAAGATAAGATATCACGACGCGGAAATAATGATAACGCACGGAATAGAATTAATAGTAAGCTCGATGAGACAAAGTTGAAATGAGTTATGAAAAAATTTAGAAATAATAAAAAGAGAACAATAGGTCGAAATATCAATACCATCATTCTGAAAACACGAGAAACCCTGACTCTGCGCGTGGTTGACGAGAGACTGATATCCGGTGAACGTTCGAATTTCGAACTCCCACGCCGAGGGATGCAGCGGCTGCACGGCGGTTGAGAACCAAGAACGGCGTGACTCCGAAAACACCGCGTTTTCGCGTCCGCAGAGGCAAAGTTTCAAAATTTACAGAGACGCTGTACAATGTGGTACCGATCGAGAATTTTAGAACGTACACAAACGCAGAACAACACGGAGCGGGAATATTAATGACGTACGAAATAGGATTGATATGAGCTTCAAAAAAAATTGAATGATTAAATTCGAAAATATTTTATAAATTATGAAAAGTGAAACAATAAGTTACCGATTAGGTATTGCAGGACAAAAACAAAGATAGGATATCACGACGCGGAAATAATAATAACGCACGGAATAGAATTAATATTAAGCTCGAAGAGAAATAGTTTGAATAAGTTATGAAAAAATTTATGAATGATAGAAAGAAAACAATAGGTTGGAATTTTATGACCATCTTCTCAAAAACACAAGAAACTCTGACTCCGCGCGTGGTTGACCAGAAACGAATATCCGGTAAACGTTCGAATTTTGAACTTCTACGCCAAGGGATGCAGCGGCTGCGGGGCGGTTGAGAACCAAGAACGGCGTGACTTCGAAAACACCGCGTTTGCGCGATCGCAAAGGCAAAGATTCAAAATTTACATAGACGCTGTACAATGTGGTACCGATCGAGATCTCTAGAACGTACACAAACGCAGAACAATAAGAAGCGGGAATAATAATAACGCAGGGAATAGAATTAATATGAGCTTTAAAAAAAATAGGATGAATAGTTTAGAAAATATTTTGTAAAAGATGGAAAGTGAAACAATATGTAACCGATCGAGTATTGCAGGACAAAAACTAGGATAGGATATCACGACGCGGAAATAATGATAACGCACGGAATAAAATTAATATTAAGCTCGAAGAGAAAAAGTTTGAATAAGTTATAAAATAATTTAGAAATAATAAAAAGAAAACAATAGGTCGAAATATCATTACCATCTTTTCGCAAACACGAGAAACTCCGACTCTGCGCGTGGTTGACGAGAAACAAATATCCGGTGAACGTTCGAATTTCGAACTCCCACGCCGAGGGATGCAGCGGCTGCACGGCGGTTGAGATACGAGAACGGCGTGACTTTGAAAACACCGCGTTTTCGCGTTCGCAGAGGCAAAGATTTAAAATTTACAGAGACACTGTACAATGTGGTACCGTTCGAGAATTTTAGAACGTACACAAACGCAGAATAACACGAAGCGGGAATATTAATGACGCACGGAATAGAATTAATGTAAGCTTTATAAAAAAAGGATGAATAAATTTGGAAATATTCTAGAAAAGATGAAAAGTACAACAATAAGCTACCGATTGAGTATTGCAGGACAAAAACAAAGATAGGATATCACGACGCGGAAATAATGATAACGCACGGAATAGAATTAATATTGAGCTCGAAGAGAAAAAGTTTGAATAAGTTATAAAAAAATTCGGAAATAATAAAAAGAAAACGATAGGTCGAAATATCATTACCATCTTTACGAAAACACGAGAAACCTTGACTCTGCGCGTGGTTGACGAGAAACGAACGACCGGTAAACGTTTGAATTTAGAACTCGCACGCTGAGGGATGCAGCGGCTGCACGGCGGTTGGGAACCGAGAACGGCGTGACTCCGAGAACACCGCGTTTTCGCGTTCGCAGAGGCAAAGTTTCGAAATTTACAGAAACGCTGTACAATGTGATACCGATCGAGAATTTTGGAACGTACACAAACGCAGAACAACACAAAGCGGGAATATTAATGACGAACGGAATAGAATTAATGTAAGCTTTATAAAAAAAGGATGAACAAATTTGAAAATATTTTAGAAAAGACGAAAAGTACAACAATAAGCTACCGATTGAGTATTGCAGGACACAAACAAAGATAGGATTTCACGACGCGGAAATAATGATAACGCACAGAATAGAATTAATAGTAAGCTCGAAGAGACAAAGTTTAAATGAGTTATAAAAAAATTTAGAAATAATAAAAAGGAAACAATAGGTCGAAATATCAATACCATCATTTTGAAAACACGAGAAACCCTGACTCTGCACGTGGTTGACGAGAGACTGATATCCGGTAAAAGTTCGAATTTCGAACTCCCACGCCGAGGGATGCAGCGGCTGCGGGGCGGTTGAGAACCAAGAGCGGCGTGACTCCGAAAACACCGCGTTTGCGCGATCGCAGAGGCAAAGATTTAAAATTTACATAGACGCTGTACAATGTGGTACCGATCGAGAATTTTAGAACGTACACAAACGCAGAACAACACGAAGCGGGAATATTAATGTCGCACGGAATAGAATTAATATGAGCTTCAAAGAAAAAATGGGATAAAGAAATTGGAAAATATTTTATAAATGATGAAAAGTAAAACAATAAGTAACCGATCGAGTATTGCAGGACAAAAACTAAGATAGGATATCGCGACGCGGAAATAATGATAACGCACGGAATAGAATTAATATTAAGCTCGAAGAAAAAAAGTTTGAATACGTTATAAAAGAATTTAGAAATAATAAAAAGAAAACAATAGGTCGAAATATCATTACCATCTTTTCGCAAACACGAGAAACTCCGACTCTGCGCGTGGTTGACGAGAAACAAATATCCGGTAAACGTTCGAATTTCGAACTTCCACGCCGAGGGATGCAGCGG
Organism: Diprion similis; assembly: GCF_021155765.1. NCBI lineage: Eukaryota > Metazoa > Arthropoda > Insecta > Hymenoptera > Diprionidae > Diprion > Diprion similis. Next base: position 9,707,891 of record NC_060113.1, on the reverse strand, counting down.
CTGCACGGCGGTTGAGAACCAAGAACGGCGTGACTCCGAAAACACCGCGTTTTCGCGTCCGCAGAGGCAAAGTTTCAAAATTTACAGAGACGCTGTACAATGTGGTACCGATCGAGAATTTTAGAACGTACACAAACGCAGAACAACACGGAGCGGGAATATTAATGACGTACGGAATAGGATTGAAATGAGCTTCAAAAAAAATTGAATGAATAAATTCGAAAATATTTTATAAATTATGAAAAGTGAAACAATAAGTTACCGATTAGGTATTGCAGGACAAAAACAAAGATAGGATATCACGACGCGGAAATAATAATAACGCACGGAATAGAATTAATATTAAGCTCGAAGAGAAATAGTTTGAATAAGTTATGAAAAAATTTATGAATGATAGAAAGAAAACAATAGGTTGGAATTTTATGACCATCTTCTCAAAAACACGAGAAACTCTGACTCCGCGCGTGGTTGACCAGAAACGAATATCCGGTAAACGTTCGAATTTTGAACTTCTACGCCAAGGGATGCAGCGGCTGCGGGGCGGTTGAGAACCAAGAACGGCGTGACTTCGAAAACACCGCGTTTGCGCGATCGCAAAGGCAAAGATTCAAAATTTACATAGACGCTGTACAATGTGGTACCGATCGAGATCTCTAGAACGTACACAAACGCAGAACAATAAGAAGCGGGAATAATAATAACGCAGGGAATAGAATTAATATGAGCTTTGAAAAAAATAGGATGAATAGTTTAGAAAATATTTTGTAAAAGATGGAAAGTGAAACAATATGTAACCGATCGAGTATTGCAGGACAAAAACTAGGATAGGATATCACGACGCGGAAATAATGATAACGCACGGAATAGAATTAATATTAAGCTCGAAGAGAAAAAGTTTGAATAAGTTATAAAATAATTTAGAGATAATAAAAAGAAAACAATAGGTCGAAATATCATTACCATCTTTTCGCAAACACGAAAAACTCCGACTCTGCGCGTGGTTGACGAGAAACAAATATCCGGTGAACGTTCGAATTTCGAACTCCCACGCCGAGGGATGCAGCGGCTGCACGGCGGTTGAGATACGAGAACGGCGTGACTTTGAAAACACCGCGTTTTCGCGTTCGCAGAGGCAAAGATTTAAAATTTACAGAGACACTGTACAATGTGGTACCGTTCGAGAATTTTAGAACGTACACAAACGCAGAACAACACGAAGCGGGAATATTAATGTCGCACGGAATAGAATTAATATAAGCTTCAAAAAAAAATGGGATGAAGAAATTTGAAAATATTTTATAAATGATGAAAAATAAAACAATAAGTTACCGATTGAGTATTGCAGGACAAAAACAAAGATAGGATATCACGACGCGGAAATAATGATAACGCACCGAATAGAATTGATATTGAGCGCAAAGAGGAATAGTTAGAAGGAGTTATGAAAACATTTATAAATGCTGAAAAGAGAACGATAAGTTGGAATATTATTACTATCTTTTTAAAAACACAAAAACTCTGACTCTGCGCGTGGTTGAAGAGAAACGAATATCCGGTAAACGTTCGAATTTCGAACTTCCACGCCGAGGGATGCAGCGGCTGCACGGCGGTTGGGAACCAAGAACGGCGTGACTCCGAAAACACCGCGTTTTCGCGTTCGCAGAGGCAAAGTTTCGAAATTTACAGAGACGCTGTACAATGTGATACCGATCGAGAATTTTAGAACGTACACAAACGCAGAACAACACGAAGCGGGGATATTAATGACGCGGGGAATAGAATTAATACTAGCTTTAAAAAAAATAGGATGAATAAATTAGAAAATATTTTATAAAAGATGAAAAGTGAAACATCAAGTAACCGATCGAGTATTGCAGGACGAAAACTAAGATAGGATATCACGAAGCGGAAATAATGATAACGCACGGGATAGAATTAATATTGAGCTCGATGAGAAAAAGTTTGAATACGTTATAAAAGAATTTAGAAATAATAAAAAGAAAACGATAGGTCGAAATATCATTACCATGTTCACGAAAACACGAGAAACCCTGACTTTGCGCGTGGTTGACGAGAAACTATTATCCGGTAAAAGTTCGAATTTCGAACTCCCACGCCGAGGGATGCAGCGGCTGCACGGGGGTTGGGAACCGAGAACGGCGTGACTTCGAAAACACCGCGTTTTCGCGTTCGCAGAGGCAAAGATTCAAAATTTACAGAGACGCTGTACAATGTGGTACCGATCGAGAATTTTAGAACGTACACAAACGCAGAACAACACGAAGCGGGAATATTGATTACGCACGGAATAGAATTGATATGAGCTTCAAAAAAAAATGGGATAAAAAAATTTGAAATTATTTTATAAATGATGAAAAATAAAACAATAAGTTACCGATTGATTATTGCAGGACAAAAACAAAGATAGGATATCACGACGCGGAAATACTGATAACGCACCGAATAGAAATAATTATGAGCGCAAAGAGGAATGTTTTAAAGAAGTTATGAAAAAATTTATAAATGCTGAAAAGAGAACAATAAGTTGGAATATTATTACTATCTTTTTAAAAACACGAAAACTCTGACTCTGCGCGTGGTTGACGAGAAACGAATATCCGGTAAACGTTCGAATTTCGAACTCCCACGCTGAGGGATGCAGCGGCTGCACGGCGGTTGGGAACCGAGAACGGCGTGACTTCGAAAACACCGCGCTTTGGAGTTCGCAGAGGCAAAGATTTAAAATTTACAGAGACGCTGTACAATGTGGTACCGATCGAGAATTTTAGAACGTACACAAACGCAGAACAACACGAAGCGGGAATATTAATGACGCACGGAATAGAATTATTATAAGCTTCAAAAAAAAAAGGGATAAAAAAATTTGAAAATATTTCATAAATGATGAAAAATAAAACAATAAGTTGCCGATTGAGTATTGCAGGACAAAAACAAAGATAGGATATCACGACGCGGAAATAATGATAACGCACGGAATAGAATTGATAGTGAGCTCAAAGAGACAAAGTTTGAATAAGTTATCAAAAAATGTATGAATAATAAAAATAGAACAATAGGTCGAAATATCATTACCATCATTTTGAAAACACGAGAAACCCTGACTCCGCGCGTGGTTGACGAGAGACTGATATCCGGCGAACGTTCGAATTTTGAACTCCCACGCCGAGGGATGCAGCGGTTGCTCGGCGGTTGACAACCCAGAACAGCGTGACTTCGAAAACACCGCGTTTTTGCGTACGCAGAGGCAAAGATCTCAAATCTACAAAGACGCTGTACAATGTGGTACCGATCGAGAATTCTCAATCATACACAAACGCAGAACAACACGAAGCGTGAATATTAATGACGTACGGAATAGGATTCATATAAGCTTCAAAAAAAATTAAATCAATAAATTTGAGAATATTTTACAAATTATGAAAAGTAAAACAATAAGTTACCGATTAGGTATTGCAGGACAAAAACAAAGATAGGATATCACGACGCGGAAATAATAATAACGCACGGGATAGAATTAATATTAAGCTCGAAGAGAAATAGTTTGAATAAGTTATGAAAAAATTTATGAATGATAGAAAGAAAAGAATAGGTTGGAATTTTATGACCATCTTCTCAAAAACACAAGAAACTCTGACTCTGCGCGTGGTTGACCGGAAACGAATATCCGGTTAACGTTCGAATTTCGAACTTCTACGCCAAGAGATGCAGCGGCAGCGGGGCGGTTGAGAACCAAGAACGGCGTGACTTCGAAAACACCGCGTTTGCACGATCGCAGAGGCAAAGATTTGAAATTTACAGAGACGCTGTACAATGTGGAACCGATCAAGAATTTTAGAACGTACACAAACGCAGAACAACAAGAAGCGGGAATAATAATGACGCAGGGAATAGAATTAATATGAGCTTTAAAAAAAATAGGATAAATAAATTAGAAAATATTTTATAAAAGATGAAAAGTAAAACAATAAGTAACCGATCGAGTATTGCAGGACTAAAACTAAGATAGGATATCACGACGCGGAAATAATGATAACGCACGGAATAGAATTAATATCAAGCTCGAAAGAATATGTTTGAATACGTTATAAAAGAATTTAGAAATAATGAAAAGAGAACAATAGGTCGAAATATCATTACCATCTTTTTGCAAACACGAGAAACTCCGGCTCTGCGCGTGGTTGACGAGAAACAAATATCCGGCAAACGTTCGAATTTCGAACTCCCACGCCGAGGGATGCAGCGCCTTCACGGCGGTTGAGAACCGAGAACGGCGTGACTTCGAAAACACCGCGTTTTCGCGTTCGCAGAGGCAAAGATTCAAGATTTACAGAGACGCTGTACAATGTGGTACCGATCGAGAATTTTAGAACGCACACAAACGCAGAACAACACGAAGCAGGAATATTAATGACGCACGGAATAGAATTAATGTAAGCTTTAAAAAAAAAAGGATGAATAAATTTGAAAATATTATATAAATGATGAAAAGTGAAACAATAAGTTACCGATTAAGTATTGCAGTATGAAAACACAGATAGGATATCACGACGCGGAAATAATCATAACGCACGGAATAGAATCAATATTGAGCTCGAAGAGAAAAAGTTTGAATGAGTTCAAAAAAAATTTAGAAATAATAAAGAGAAAACGATAGGTCGAAATATCATTACCATCTTCACGATAACACGAGTAACTTTGACTCTGCGCGTGGTTGACGAGAAACGAACGACCGGTAAACGTTTGAATTTCGAACTCCCACGCCGAGGGATGTAGCGGCTGCACAGCGGTTGGGAATTCCGAACGGCGTGGCCTCGAAAACACCGCGTTCTTGCGCTTACAATGACACGTAACGAAAATCTTCGACAACACAGCACGAAATGGAAATATAACCGATTTTAACAGAATATCACTTGATCAGAAACGAACCGAGTTGGAATGATCACGCTGCACGAAACAAAGTTGGTTCTGAGTTGCGCGTAGTTACGACACACAGTAAGAGAAAAACGGAAAACAGAATAAAAAAACTCCATGCCGCCGAAAAAAGCACGAGATCGAATCAGGTATAAATATCACTCACAATCACTGTAACGACGAGCGACCACGAGGCGGGGAGTGATTATTACCGATGGTTCGAAAAAATGACAGATTACACCTCGACACGTCGCGGCGTTCACGTTGGAGGATGCGAAACGACTGACCGGCGAGCAAGCGTTCGAACATCCAACTCGCCCGCAGGGGGAAGCAGCGGCTCGTCCACGAGCGAGAGGCCGGTATGGCGTGGCTTCGAAAACACAGCGTTCTCGCGAACACAAAGGCAGAGAATAAAAATTGACAGAAACGCTGTATAACGTGTCACCGATTGAGGATTTCAAAACAAACACAAAGCAACACGACGCGTGAATATTAATAACGCACGGAATAGAATTAATAATGAGCTTTCCGAAAGATGGGACGAATAAATTTGCAAAAGTTTAGAAAATGATGAAAAATAAAACAATAGGTTGAATATTCTTACCTTCTTCTCCACAACAGGGAAAACTCCGACTCGGCGCGTGGTTGATGCGAAACGAATAACCGGTGAGCGTTCGAATTTCGAACTCTCACGTCAAGGGATGCGGCGGCTGCACGGCGGTTGAGAACCGAGAACGGCGAGACTCTGAAACCATCGCGTTTTCGCGTACGCACAGGCAAAGATTTAAAATTTACAATGATACCGATCAAGAATTATAGGACATACACAAACGCAAAACAATATGAGGCGGCAATATTGATCATGCACGGAATAGAATTAATGTAAGCTTTAAAAAAGAAAGGATGGATAAAATTGAAAATATTTTATGAATGATGAAAAGTGAAACAATAAATTACCGATTAAGTCTTGCAGTACAGAAACACAGAAGGGATATTACGACGCGGAAATAATGATAACGCACGAAATAGAATTAATATTGTGCTCGGAGAGAAAATGTTTGAATAAGTTATAAAAAAATTTAGAATTAATAACAAGAAAACGATAGGTCGAACTATCATTACCATCTCCACGAAAACACGAGAAACTTTGACTCTGCGCGTGGTTGACGAGAAACGAACGACCGGTAAACGTTTGAATTTCGAACTCCCACGCTGAGGGATGCAGCGGCTGCACGGCGGTTGGAAACCGAGAACGGCGTGACTTCGAAAACACCGCGCTTTAGCGTTCAAAGAGGCCAAGATTTAAAATTCACAGAGACGCTGTACAATGTGGTACCGATCGAGAAATTTAGAACGTACACAAACGCAGAACATCAAGGAAAGGGAATAATAATGACGCAGGGAATAGAATTAATATGAGCTTTAAAAAAAATAGGATGAATAGTTTAGAAAATATTTTGTAAAAGATAAAAAGTGAAACAATAAGTAACCGATCGAGTATTGCAGGACAAAACCTAGGATAGGATATCACGACGCGGAAATAATGATAACGCACGGAATAGAATTAATATTAAGCTCGAAGAGAAATAGTTTGAATAAGTTATAAAAAAGTTTAGAAATAATAACAAGGAAACGATAGGTCGAAATATCATTACCATTTTTACGAAAACACGAGAAACTTTGACTCTGCGCGTGGTTGACGAGAAACGAACGACCGGTAAAAGTTTGAATTTCGAACTCCCACGCTAAGGGATGCAGCGGCTGCACGGCGGTTGGAAACCGAGAACGGCGTGACTTCGAAAACACCGCGCTTTAGCGTTCGAAGAGGCAAAGATTGAAAATTCACAGAAACGCTGTACAATGTGGTACCGATTTAGAATTTAAGAACGTACACAAACGCAGAACAACACGAAGCGGGAATATTAATGACGCACGGAATAGAATTAATGTAAGCGTTGAAAAAAAAAGGATGAATAAATTTGAAAATATTTAATAAATGATGAGAAGTGAAACAATAAGTTACCGATTGAGTATTGCAGGACAAAAATAAAGATAGGATATCACGACGCGGAAATAATGATAACGCACCGAATAGAATCAATATTGAGCGCAAAAAGGAATAGTTTAAAGAAGTTATGAAAAAATTTATAAATGCTGAAAAGAGAACAATAAGTTGGAATATTATTACTATCATTTTAAAAACACGGAAACTCTGACTCTGCGTGTGGTTGACGAGAAACGAACGACCGGTGAACGTTTGAATTTAGAACTCCCACGCTGAGGGATGCAGCGGCTGCACGGCGGTTGGGAACCGAGAACGGCGTGACTTCGAAAACACCGCGCTTTCGCGTTCGCAGAGGCAAAGATTTAAAATTTACAGAGACACTGTACAATGTGGTACCGATCGAGAATTTTAGAACGTACGCAAACGCAGAACAACACGAAGCGGGAATATTAATGTCGCACGGAATAGAATTAATATAAGCTTCAGAAAAAAATGGGATAAAGAAATTTGAAAATATTTTATAAATGATGAAAAATAAAACAATAAGTTACCGATTGAGTATTGCAGGACAAAAACAAAGATAGGATATCACGACGCGGAAATAATGATAACGCACGGAATAGAATCAATATCAAGCTCGGAGAGAAAAAGTTTGAATAAGTTATAAAAAAATTTAGAAATAATAAAAAGAAAACGATGGCTCGAAATATCATTACCATCTTCACGATAACACGAGGAACTTTGACTCTGCGCGTGGTTGACGAGAAACGAACGACCGGTTAACGTTTGAATTTCGAACTCCCACGCCGAGGGATGCAGCGGCTGCACAGCGGTTGGGAATTCCGAACGGCGTGGCCTCGAAAACACCGCGTTCTTGCGCTTACAATGACACGTAACGAAAATCTTCGACAACACAGCACAAAATGGAAATATAACCGATTTTAACAGAATATCACTTGATCAGAAACGAACCGAGTTGGGATGATCACGTTGCACGAAACAAAGTTGGTTCTGAGTTGCGCGTCGTTACGACACACAGTAAGAGAATAACGGAAAACAGAATAAAAAAAACTCCAAGCCGCCGAAAAAAGCACGAGATCGAATCAGGTATAAATATCACTCACAATCACTGTAACGACGAGCGACCACAAGGCGGAGAGTGATTATTACCGATGGTTCGAAAAAATGACAGATTACACCTCGACACGTCGCGGCGTTCACGTTGGAGGATGCGAAACGACTGACCGGCGAGCAAGCGTTCGAACATCCAACTCGCCCGCAGGGGGAAGCAGCGGCTCGTCCACGAGCGAGAGGCCGGTATGGCGTGGCTTCGAAAACACAGCGTTCTCGCGTACACAAAGGCAGAGAATAAAAATTGACGAAAACGCTGTATAACGTGTTACCGATTGCGGATTTCAAAACAAACACAAAGGAACACGACGCGTAAATATTAATAACGCACGGAATAGAATTAATAATAAGCTTTCCGAAAGATGGGATGAATAAATTTGAAAAAGTTTAGAAAATGATGAAAAATAAAACAATAGGTTGAATATTCTTACCTTCTTCTCCACAACAGGGAAAACTCCGACTCGGCGCGTGGTTGATGCGAAACGAATAACCGGTGAGCGTTCGAATTTCGAACTCTCACGTCAAGGGATGCGGCGGCTGCACGGCGGTTGAGAACCGAGAACGGCGAGGCTCTGCAACCATCGCGTTTTCGTGTACGCACAGGCAAAGATTTAAAATTTACAATGATACCGATCAAGAATTATAGGACATACACAAACGCAAAGCAATATGAGGCGGCAATATTGATCATGCACGGAATAGAATTAATGTAAGCTTTAAAAAAGAAAGGATGAATAAAATTGAAAATATTTTATGAATGATGAAAAGTGGAACAATAAATTACCGATTAAGTATTGCAGTACAAACACACAGAAGGGATATCACGACGCGGAAATAATGATAACGCACGAAATAGAATTAATATTGTGCTCGAAGAGAAAATGTTTGAATAAGTTATAAAAAAATTTAGAAATAATAACAAGAAAACGATAGGTCGAAATATCATTACCATCATTACGAAAACACGAGAAACTTTGACTCTGCGCGTGATTGACGAAAAACGAACGACCGGTAAACGTTTGAATTTCGAACTCCCACGCTGAGGGATGCAGCGGCTGCACGGCGGTTGGAAACCGAGAACGGCGTGACTTCGAAAACACCGCGCTTTAGCGTTCGAAGAGGCAAAGATTTAAAATTCACAGAGACGCTGTACAATGTGGTACCGATCGAGAAATTTAGAACGTTCACAAACGCAGAACATCAAGGAAAGGGAATAATAATGACGCAGGGAATAGAATTAATATGAGCTTTGAAAAAAATAGGATGAATAAATTAGAAAATATTTTATAAAAGATGAAAAGTGGAACAATAAGTAACCGATCGAGTATTGCAGGACAAAAACTAAGATAGGATATCACGACGCGGAAATAATGATAACGCACGGAATAGAATGAATATTAAGCTCGAAGAGAAAAAGTTTGAATAAGTTATAAAAGAATTTAGAAATAATAAAAAGAAAACAATAGATCGAAATATCATTACCATCTTTTCGCAAGCACGAGAAACTTCAACTCTGCGCGTGGTTGACGAGAAACAAATATCCGGTAAACGTTCGAATTTCGAGCTCCCACGCCGAGGGATGCAGCGGCTGCACGGCGGTTGGGAACCGAGAACGGCGTGACTCCGAGAACACCGCGTTTTCGCGTTCGCAGAGGCAAAGTTTCAAAATTTACAGAGACGCTGTACAATGTGATACCGATCGAGAATTTTAGAACGTACACAAACGCAGAACAACACGAAGCGGGAATATTAATGACGCACGGAATAGAATTAATGTAAGCTTTATAAAAAAAGGATGAATAAATTTGAAAATATTCCAGAAAAGATGAAAAGTACAACAATAAGCTACCGATTGAGTATTGCAGGACAAAAACAAAGATAGGATATCACGACGCGGAAATAATGATAACGCACGGAATAGAATTAATATTGAGCTCGAAGAGAAAAAGTTTGAATGAGTTATAAAAAAATTCGGAAATAATAAAAAGAAAACGATAGGTCGAAATATCATCACCATCTTTACGAAAGCACGAGAAACTTTGACTCTGCGCGTGGTTGACGAGAAACGAACGACCGGTAAACGTTTGAATTTAGAACTCCCACGCTGAGGGATGCAGCGGCTGCACGGCGGTTGGGAACCGAGAACGGCGTGACTTCGAAAACACCGCGATTTCGCGTTCGCAGAGGCAAAGATTTAAAATTTACAGAGACGCCGTACAATGTGGTACCGATCGAGAATTTTAGAACGTACACAAACGCAGAACAACACGAAGCGGGAATATTAATGACGCACGGAATAGAATTAATGTTAGCTTTATGAAAAAAGGATGAACAAATTTGAAAATATTTTAGAAAAGACGAAAAGTACAACAATAAGCTACCGATTGAGTATTGCAGGACACAAACAAAGATAGGATTTCACGACGCGGAAATAATGATAACGCACAGAATAGAATTGATAGTTAGCGCGAAGAGACAAAGTTTGAATAAGTTATAAAAAAATTTAGAAATAATAAAAACAGAACAATAGGTCGAAATATCATTACCATCATTTTGAAAACACGAGAAACCCTGACTCTGCGCGTGGTTGACGAGAGACTGATATCCGGTGAACGTTGGAATTTCGAACTCCCACGCCGAGGGATGCAGCGGCTGCACGGCGGTTGACAACCCAGAACGGCGTGACTTCGAGAACACCGCGTTTTCGCGTACGCAGAGGCAAAGATTTCAAATCTACAAAGACGCTGTACAATGTGGTACCGATCGAGAATTTTCAAACATACACGAACGCAGAACAACACGAAGCGGGAATATTAATGACGTACGGAATAGAATTGATATAAGCTTCAAAAAAAATTGAATGAATAAATTCGAGAATATTTTATAAATGATGAAAAGTGAAACAATAAGTTACCGATTAGGTATTGCAGTACAAAAACACAGATAGGATATCACGACACGGAAATAATGATAACGCACGGAATAGAATCAATATTAAGCTCGGAGAGAAAAAGTTTGAATAAGTTATAAAAAAATTTAGAAATGATAGAAAGAAAACGATAGGTCGAAATATCATTACCATCATTACGATAACACGAGAAACTTTGACTTTGCGCGTGGTTGACGAGAAACGAACGACCGGTAAACGTTTCAATTTTGAACTCCCACGCCGAGGGATGCAGCGGCTGCACAGCGGTTGGGAATTCCGAACGGCGTGACCTCGAAAACACCGCGTTCTCGCGTACACAAAGGCAGAGAATAAAAATTGACAAAAACGCTGTATAACGTGTTACCGATTGAGGATCTTAAAACAAACACAAACACAAAGCAAAACGACGCGGAAATATCAATAACGCACAAAATAGAATTAATAATAAGCTCTCGGAAAGATGGGATGAATAAATTTGAAAAAGTTTAATAAATGATGAAAAATAAAACAATAGGTTGAATATTCTTACCTTCTTCTCCACAACACGGAAAACTCCAACTCGGCGCGTGGTTGATGCGAAACGAATAACCGGTAAGCGTTCGAATTTCGAACTATCACGTCAAGGGATGCGGCGGCTGCACGGCGGTTGAGATCCGAGAACGGCGAGACTCTGAAACCACCGCGTTCTCGCGTACGCACAGGCAAAGATTTAAAATTTACAATGATACCGATCAAGAATCATAGGACATACACGAACGCAAAACAATACGAAGCGGCAATATTGATCATGCACGGAATAGAATTGATATTGAGCTCAAAGAAATGAAGGACGAATGAATTAAGAAAAAAAAATTTCAAATGATAAAGAGAAAATCAATGAGTTGAAATATTATTACCATCATTTCAAAAACACGAGAAACCCTGACTTTGCGCGTGGTTGACGAGAAACTATTATCCGGTAAAAGTTCGAATTTCGAACTCCCACGCCGAGGGATGCAGCGGCTGCACGGCGGTTGGGAACCGAGAACGGCGTGACTTCGAAAACACCGCGTTTTTGCGCTTACAATGACACGTAACAAAAATCTTCGACAACACAGCACGAAATGGAAATATAACCGATTTTAACAGAATATCACTCGATCAGAAAAGAACCGAGTTGGGATGATCACGCTGCACGAAACAAAGTTGGTTTAAAGTTCCGCGTAGTTACGACACACAGTAAGAGAAAAGCGGAAAACAGAATAAAAAAACTCCAAGCCGTCGGAAAAAGCACGAGATCGAATCAGGTATAAATATCACTCACAATCACTGTAACGACGAGCGACCACGAGGCGGGGAGTGATTATTACCGATGGTTCGAAAAAATGACAGATTACACCTCGACACGTCGCGGCGTTCACGTTGGAGGATGCGAAACGACTGACCGGCGAGCAAGCGTTCGAACATCCAACTCGCCCGCAGGGGGAAGCAGCGGCTCGTCCACGAGCGAGAGGCCGGTATGGCGTGGCTTCGAAAACACAGCGTTCTCGCGTACACAAAGGCAGAGAATAAAAATTGACGAAAACGCTGTATAACGTGTTACCGATTGCGGATTTCAAAACAAACACAAAGCAACACGACGCGTGAATATTAATAACGCACGGAATAGAATTAATAACAAGCTTTCCGAAAGATGGGATGAATAAATTTGAAAAAGTTTAGAAAATGATGAAAAATAAAACAAGGGGTTGAATATTCTTACCTTCTTCTCCACAACAGGGAAAACTCCGACTCGGCGCGTGGTTGATGCGAAACGAATAACCGGTGAGCGTTCGAATTTCGAACTCTCACGTCAAGGGATGCGGCGGCTGCACGGCGGTTGAGAACCGAGAACAGCGAGGCTCTGCAACCATCGCGTTTTCGTGTACGCACAGGCAAAGATTTAAAATTTACAATGATACCGATCAAGAATTATAGGTCATACACAAACGCAAAACAATATGAGGCGGCAATATTGATCATGCACGGAATAGAATTAATGTAAGCTTTAAAAAAGAAAGGATGAATAAAATTGAAAATATTTTATGAATGATGAAAAGTGGAACAATAAATTACCGATTAAGTATTGCAGTACAAACACACAGAAGGGATATCACGACGCGGAAATAATGATAACGCACGAAATAGAATTAATATTGTGCTCGAAGAGAAAATGTTTAAATAAGTTATAAAAAAATTTAGAAATAATAACAAGAAAACGATAGGTCGAAATATCATTACCATCTTTACGAAAACACGAGAAACTTTGACTCTGCGCGTGGTTGACGAGAAACGAACGACTGGTAAACGTTTGAATTTCGAACTCCCACGCTGAAGGATGCAGCGGCTGCGCGGCGGTCGGAAACCGAGAACGGCGTGACTTCGAAAACACCGCGCTTTAGCGTTCGAAGAGGCAAAGATTTAAAATTTACAGAAACGCTGTACAATGTGATACCGATCGAGAATTTTAGAACGTACACAAACGCGGAACAACACGAAGCGGGAATATTAATGACGCACGGAATAGAATTAATGTGAGCTTTATAAAAAAAGGATGAATAAATTTGGAAATATTCTAGAAAAGATGAAAAGTACAACGATAAGTTACCGATTGAGTATTGCAGGACAAAAATAAAGATAGGATATCACGACGCGGAAATGATGATAACGCACCGAATAGAATCAATATTGAGCGCAAAAAGGAATAGTTGAAAGAAGTTATGAAAAACTTTATAAATGCTGAAAAGAGAACAATAAGTTGGAATATTATTACTATCATTTTAAAAACACGGAAACTCTGACTCTGCGCGTGGTTGACGAGAAACGAATATCCGGTAAACGTTCGAATTTCGGACTCCCACGCCGAGGGATGCAGCGGCTGCACGGCGGTCGAGAACCGAGAACGGCGTGACTTCGAAAACACCGCGGTTTCGCATTCGCAGAGGCAAAGATTCAAAATTTACATAGACGCTGTACAATGTGGTACCGATCGAGAATTCTAGAACGTACACGAACGCAGAACAACAAGAAGCGGGAATAATAATAACGCAGGGAATAGAATTAATATAAGCTTTAAAAAAAATAGGATGAATAGTTTAGAAAATATTTTGTAAAAGATGAGAAGTGAAACAATAAGTAACCGATCGAGTATTGAAGGACAAAAACTAGGATAGGATATCACGACGCGGAAATAATGATAACGCACGGAATAGAATTAATATTAAGCTCGAAGAGAAAAAGTTTAAATAAGTTATAAAATAATTTAAAAATAATAAAAAGAAAACGATAGGTCGAAATATCATTACCATCTTTACGAAAACACGAAAAACTTTGACTCTGCGCGTGGTTGACGAGAAACGAATATCCGGTAAACGTTCGAATTTCGAACTTCCACGCCGAGGGATGCAGCGGCTGCACGGCGGTTGAGATGCGAGAACGGCGTGACTTTGAAAACACCGCGTTTTCGCGTTTGCAGAGGCAAAGATTCAAAATTTACAGAGACACTGTACAATGTGGTACCGTTCGAGAATTTGAGAACGTACACAAACGCAGAACAACACGAAGCGGGAATATCAATGTCGCACGGAATAGAATTAATATAAGCTTCAGAAAAAAATGGGATAAAGAAATTTGGAAATATTTTATAAATGATGAAAAATAAAACAATAAGTTACCGATTGAGTATTGCAGGACAAAAACAAAGATAGGATATCACGACGCGAAAATAATGATAACGCACGGAATAGAGGAGTAAGCTCGAAGAGACAAAGTTTAAATAAGTTATAAAAAAATTTAGAAATAATAAAAAGAAAACAATAGGTCGAAATATCATTACCATCATTTTGAAAACACGAGAAACCCTGACTCTGCGCGTGGTTGACGAGAGACTGATATCCGGTGAACGTTCGAATTTCGAACTCCCACGCCGAGGTATGCAGCGGCTGCACGGCGGTTGGGAACCGAGAACGGCGTGACTTCGAAAATACCGCGCTTTCGCGTTCGCAGAGGCAAAGATTTAAAATTTACAGAAACGCCGTACAATGTGGTACCGATCGAGAATTTTAGAACGTACACAAACGCAGAACAACACGAAGCGGGAATATTAATGACGCACGGAATAGAATTAATGTAAGCTTTATAAAAAAAGGATGAACAAATTTGAAAATATACTAGAAAAGACGAAAAGTACAACAATAAGCTACCGATTGAGTATTGCAGGACAAAAACAAAGATAGGATATCACGACGCGGAAATAATGATAACGCACGGAATAGAATTAATATTGAGCTCGAAGAGAAAAAGTTTGAATAAGTTATAAAAAAATTCGGAAATAATAAAAAGAAAACGATAGGTCGAAATATCATCACCATCTTTACGAAAGCACGAGAAACTTTGACTCTGCGCGTGGTTGACGAGAAACGAACGACCGGTAAACGTTTGAATTTAGAACTCCCACGCTGAGGGATGCAGCGGCTGCACGGCGGTTGGGAACCGAGAACGGCGTGACTTCGAAAACACCGCGCTTTCGCGTTCGCAGAGGCAAAGATTTAAAATTTACAGAGACGCCGTACAATGTGGTACCGATCGAGGATTTTAGAACGTACACAAACGCAGAACAACACGAAGCGGGAATATTATTAACCCACGGAATAGAATTAATGTTAGCTTTATAAAAAAAGGATGAACAAATTTGAAAATATTTTAGAAAAGACGAAAAGTACAACAGTAAGCTACCGATTGAGTATTGCAGGACACAAACAAAGATAGGATTTCACGACGCGGAAATAATGATAACGCACAGAATAGAATTGATAGTAAGCGCGAAGAGACAAAGTTTGAATCAGTTATAAAAAAATTTAGAAATAATAAAAACAGAACAATAGGTCGAAATATCATTACCATCATTTTGAAAACACGAGAAACCCTGACTCTGCGCGTGGTTGACGAGAGACTGATATCCGGTGAACGTTGGAATTTCGAACTCCCACGCCGAGGGATGCAGCGGCTGCACGGCGGTTGACAACCCAGAACGGCGTGACTTCGAAAACACCGCGTTTTCGCGTACGCAGAGGCAAAGATTTCAAATCTACAAAGACGCTGTACAATGTGGTACCGATCGAGAATTTTCAAACATACACGAACGCAGAACAACACGAAGCGGGAATATTAATGACGTACGGAATAGAATTGATATAAGCTTCAAAAAAAATTGAATGAATAAATTCGAGAATATTTTATAAATGATGAAAAGTGAAACAATAAGTTACCGATTAGGTATTGCAGTACAAAAACACAGATAGGATATCACGACACGGAAATAATGATAACGCACGGAATAGAATCAATATTAAGCTCGGAGAGAAAAAGTTTGAATAAGTTATAAAAAAATTTAGAAATGATAGAAAGAAAACGATAGGTCGAAATATCATTACCATCATTACGATAACATGAGAAACTTTGACTCTGCGCGTGGTTGACGAGAAACGAACGACCGGTAAACGTTTGAATTTTGAACTCCCACGCCGAGGGATGCAGCGGCTGCACAGCGGTTGGGAATTCCGAACGGCGTGACCTCGAAAACACCGCGTTCTCGCGTACACAAAGGCAGAGAATAAAAATTGACAAAAACGCTGTATAACGTGTTACCGATTAAGGATTTTAAAACAAACACAAACACAAAGCAAAACGACGCGGAAATATCAATAACGCACGAAATAGAATTAATAATAAGCTCTCGGAAAGATGGGATGAATAAATTTGAAAAAGTTTAATAAATGATGAAAAATAAAACAATAGGTTGAATATTCTTACCTTCTTCTCCACAACACGGAAAACTCCAACTCGGCGCGTGGTTGATGCAAAACGAATAACCGGTAAGCGTTCGAATTTCGAACTCTCACGTCAAGGGATGCGGCGGCTGCACGGCGGTTGAGATCCGAGAACGGCGAGACTCTGAAACCACCGCATTCTCGCGTACGCACAGGCAAAGATTTAAAATTTACAATGATACCGATCAAGAATTATAGGACATACACGAACGCAAAACAATACGAAGCGGCAATATCGATCATGCACGGAATAGAATTGATATTGAGCTCAAAGAAATGAAGGACGAATGAATGAAGAAAAAAAAATTTCAAATGATAAAGAGAAAATCAATGAGTTGAAATATTATTACCATCATTTCAAAAACACGAGAAACCCTGACTTTGCGCGTGGTTGACGAGAAACTATTATCCGGTAAAAGTTCGAATTTCGAACTCCCACGCCGAGGGATGCAGCGGCTGCACGGCGGTGGGGAACCGAGAACGGCGTGACTTCGAAAACACCGCGTTTTCGCGTTCGCAGAGGCAAAGATTTGAAATTTACAGAGACGCTGTACAATGTGGTACCGATCGAGAATTATAGAACGTACACAAACGCAGAACAACACGAAGCGGGAATATTAATGACGCACGGAATAGAATTAATATTAGCTTCAAAAAAAATTGGGATAAAAAAATTTGAAATTATTTTATAAATGATGAAAAATAAAACAATAAGTTACCGATTGATTATTGCAGGACAAAAACAAAGAAAGGATATCACGACGCGGCAATAATGAGAACGCACCGAATAGAAATAATTATGAGCGCAAAGAGGAATGGTTTAAAGAAGTTATGAAAAAATTTATAAATGCTGAAAAGAGAACAATAAGTTGGGATATTATTACTATCTTTTTAAAAACACGGAAACTCTGACTCTGCGCGTGGTTGACGAGAAACGAATATCCGGTAAACGTTCGAATTTCGAACTCCCACGCCGAGGGATGCAGCGGCTGCACGGCGGTTGAGAACCGAGAACGGCGTGACTTCGAAAACACCGCGTTTTCGCGTTCGCAGAGGCAAAGATTCAAAATTTACAGAGACGCTGTACAATGTGGTACCGATCGAGAATTTTAGAACGCACACAAACGCAGAACAACACGAAGCGGGAATATTAATGACGCACGAAATAGAATTAATGTAGGCTTTAAAAAAAAAAGGATGAATAAATTTGAAAATATTTTATGAATGATGAAAAGTGAAACAATAAGTTACCGATTAAGTATTGCAGTACAAAAACACAGAAGGGATATCACGACGCGGAAATAATGATAACGCACGAAATAGAATTAATATTGTGCTCGAAGAGAAAATGTTTGAATAAGTTATAAAAAAATTTAGAAATAATAACAAGAAAACGATAGGTCGAAATATCATTACCATCTTTACGAAAACACGAGAAACTCTGACTCTGCGCGTGGTTGACAAGAAACGAACGACCGGTAAACGTTTGAATTTCGAACTCCCACGCCGAGGGATGCAGCGGCTGCACAGCGGTTGGGAATTCCGAACGGCGTGGCCTCGAAAACACCGCGTTTTTGCGCTTACAATGACACGTGACGAAAATCTTCGACAACACAGCACGAAATGGAAATATAACCGATTTCAACAGAATATCACATGATCAGAAAAGAACCGAGTTGGGATGATCACGCTGCACGAAACAAAGTTGGTTTTAAGTTCCGCGTAGTTACGACACACAGTAAGAGAAAAGCGGAAAACAGAATAAAAAAACTCCAAGCCGTCGAAAAAAGCACGAGATCGAATCAGGTATAAATATCACTCACAATCACTGTAACGACGAGCGACCACGAGGCGGGGAGTGATTATTACCGATGGTTCGAAAAAATGACAGATTACACCTCGACACGTCGCGGCGTTCACGTTGGAGGATGCGAAACGACTGACCGGCGAGCAAGCGTTCGAACATCCAACTCGCCCGCAGGGGGAAGCAGCGGCACGTCCACGAGCGAGGGGCCGGTATGGCGTGGCTTCGAAAACACAGCGTTCTCGCGTACACAAAGGCAGAGAATAAAAATTGACGAAAACGCTGTATAACGTGTTACCGATTGCGGATTTCGAAACAAACACAAAGCAACACGACGCGTAAATATTATTAACGCACGGAATAGAATTAATAATAAGCTTTCCGAAAGATGGGATGAATAAATTTGAAAAAGTTTAGAAAATGATGAAAAATAAAACAATAGGTTGAATATTCTTACCTTCTTCTCCACAACAGGGAAAACTCCGACTCGGCGCGTGGTTGATGCGAAACGAATAACCGGTGAGCGTTCGAATTTCGAACTCTCACGTCAAGGGATGCGGCGGCTGCACGGCGGTTGAGAACCGAGAACGGCGAGACTCTGAAACCATCGCGTTCTCGCGTACGCACAGGCAAAGATTTAAAATTTACAATGATACCGATCAAGAAGTATAGGACATACACAAACGCAAAACAATATGAGGCGGCAATATTGATCATGCACGGAATAGAATTAATGTAAGCTTTAAAAAAGAGAGGATGAATAAAATTGAAAATATTTTATAAATGATGAAAAGTAAAACAATAAGTTACCGATTAAGTATTGCAGTACAGAAACACAGAAGGGATATCACGACGCGGAAATAATGATAACGCACGAAATAGAATTAATATTGAGCTCGAAGAGAAAAAGTTTGAATAAGTTATAAAAAAATTCGGAAATAATAAAAAGAAAACGATAGGTCGAAATATCATTACCATCTTTACGAAAACACGAGAAACCTTGACTCTGCGCGTGGTTGACGAGAAACGAACGACCGGTGAACGTTTGAATTTAGAACTCCCACGCTGAGGGATGCAGCGGCTGCACGGCGGTTGGGAACCGAGAACGGCGTGACTCCGAGAACACCGCGTTTTCGCGTTCGCAGAGGCAAAGTTTCGAAATTTACAGAAACGCTGTACAATGTGATACCGATCGAGAATTTTAGAACGTACACAAACGCAGAGCAACACAAAGCGGGAATATTAATGACGAACGGAATAGAATTAATGTAAGCTTTATAAAAAAAGGATGAACAAATTTGAAAATATTTTAGAAAAGACGAAAAGTACAACAATAAGCTACTGATTGAGTATTGCAGGACACAAACAAAGATAGGATTTCACGACGCGGAAATAATGATAACGCACAGAATAGAATTAATAGTAAGCGCGAAGAGACAAAGTTTGAATAAGTTATAAAAAAATTTAGAAATAATAAAAACAGAACAATAGGTCGAAATATCATGACCATCATTTTGAAAACACGAGAAACCCTGACTCTGCGCGTGGTTGACGAGAGACTGATATCCGGTGAACGTTCGAATTTCGAACTCCCACGCCGAGGGATGCAGCGGCTGCACGGCGGTTGGGAACCGAGAACGGCGTGACTCCGAGAACACCGCGTTTTCGCGTTCGCAGAGGCAAAGTTTCAAAATTTACAGAGACGCTGTACAATGTGATACCGATCGAGAATTTTAGAACGTACACAAACGCAGAACAACACGAAGCGGGAATATTAATGACGCACGGAATAGAATTAATGTAAGCTTTATAAAAAAAGGATGAATAAATTTGGAAATGTTCTAGAAAAGATGAAAAGTACAACAATAAGCTACCGATTGAGTATTGCAGGACAAAAACAAAGATAGGATATCACGACGCGGAAATAATGATAACGCACGGAATAGAATTAATATTGAGCTCGAAGAGAAAAAGTTTGAATAAGTTATAAAAAAATTCGGAAATAATAAAAAGAAAACGATAGGTCGAAATATCATTACCATCTTTACGAAAACACGAGAAACCTTGACTCTGCGCGTGGTTGACGAGAAACGAACGACCGGTAAACGTTTGAATTTCGAACTCCCAGGCTGAGGGATGCAGCGGCTGCACGGCGGTTGGGAACCGAGAACGGCGTGACTCCGAGAACACCGCGTATTCGCGTTCGCAGAGGCAAAGTTTCGAAATTTACAGAAACGCTGTACAATGTGATACCGATCGAGAATTTTAGAACGTACACAAACGCAGAACAACACAAAGCGGGAATATTAATGACGAACGGAATAGAATTGATGTAAGCTTTATAAAAAAAGGATGAACAAATTTGAAAATATTTTAGAAAAGACGAAAAGTACAACAATAAGCTACCGATTGAGTATTGCAGGACACAAACAAAGATAGGATTTCACGACGCGGAAATAATGATAACGCACAGAATAGAATTAATAGTAAGCGCGAAGAGACAAAGTTTGAATAAGTTATAAAAAAATTTAGAAATAATAAAAACAGAACAATAGGTCGAAATATCATGACCATCATTTTGAAAACACGAGAAACCCTGACTCTGCGCGTGGTTGACGAGAGACTGATATCCGGTGAACGTTCGAATTTCGAACTCCCACGCCGAGGGATGCAGCGGCTGCACGGCGGTTGGGAACCGAGAACGGCGTGACTCCGAGAACACCGCGTTTTCGCGTTCGCAGAGGCAAAGTTTCAAAATTTACAGAGACGCTGTACAATGTGATACCGATCGAGAATTTTAGAACGTACACAAACGCAGAACAACACGAAGCGGGAATATTAATGACGCACGGAATAGAATTAATGTAAGCTTTATAAAAAAAGGATGAATAAATTTGAAAATATTCTAGAAAAGATGAAAAGTACAACAATAAGCTACCGATTGAGTATTGCAGGACAAAAACAAAGATAGGATATCACGACGCGGAAATAATGATAACGCACGGAATAGAATTAATATTGAGCTCGAAGAGAAAAAGTTTGAATGAGTTATAAAAAAATTTAGAAATAATAAAAAGGAAACAATAGGTCGAAATATCAATACCATCATTTTGAAAACACGAGAAACCCTGACTCTGCGCGTGGTTGACGAGAGACTGATATCCGGTAAAAGTTCGAATTTCGAACTCCCACGCCGAGGGATGCAGCGGCTGCGGGGCGGTTGAGAACCAAGAACGGCGTGACTCCGAAAACACCGCGTTTGCGCGATCGCAGAGGCAAAGATTTAAAATTTACATAGACGCTGTACAATGTGGTACCGATCGAGAATTTTAGAACGTACACAAACGCAGAACAACACAAAGCGGGAATATTAATGACGAACGGAATAGAATTAATGTAAGCTTTATGAAAAAAGGATGAACAAATTTGAAAATATTTTAGAAAAGACGAAAAGTACAACAATAAGCTACCGATTGAGTATTGCAGGACACAAACAAAGATAGGATTTCACGACGCGGAAATAATGATAACGCACAGAATAGAATTAATAGTAAGCTCGAAGAGACAAAGTTTAAATGAGTTATAAAAAAATTTAGAAATAATAAAAAGGAAACAATAGGTCGAAATATCAATACCATCATTTTGAAAACACGAGAAACCCTGACTCTGCGCGTGGTTGACGAGAGACTGATATCCGGTAGAAGTTCGAATTTCGAACTCCCACGCCGAGGGATGCAGCGGCTGCGGGGCGGTTGAGAACCAAGAACGGCGTGACTCCGAAAACACCGCGTTTGCGCGATCGCAGAGGCAAAGATTTAAAATTTACATAGACGCTGTACAATGTGGTACCGATCGAGAATTTTAGAACGTACACAAACGCAGAACAACACGAAGCGGGAATATTAATGTCGCACGGAATAGAATTAATATGAGCTTCAAAAAAAAAATGGGATAAAGAAATATGAAAATATTTTATAAATGATGAAAAGTAAAACAATAAGTAACCGATCGAGTATTGCAGGACAAAAACTAAGATAGGATATCGCGACGCGGAAATAATGATAACGCACGGAATAGAATTAATATTAAGCTCGAAGAAAAAAAGTTTGAATACGTTATAAAAGAATTTAGAAATAATAAAAAGAAAACAATAGGTCGAAATATCATTACCATCTTTTCGCAAACACGAGAAACTCCGACTCTGCGCGTGGTTGACGAGAAACAAATATCCGGTAAACGTTCGAATTTCGAACTTCCACGCCGAGGGATGCAGCGGCTGCACGGCGGTTGAGAACCAAGAACGGCGTGACTCCGAAAACACCGCGTTTTCGCGTCCGCAGAGGCAAAGTTTCAAAATTTACAGAGACGCTGTACAATGTGGTACCGATCGAGAATTTTAGAACGTACACAAACGCAGAACAACACGGAGCGGGAATATTAATGACGTACGGAATAGGATTGATATGAGCTTCAAAAAAAATTGAATGAATAAATTCGAAAATATTTTATAAATTATGAAAAGTGAAACAATAAGTTACCGATTAGGTATTGCAGGACAAAAACAAAGATAGGATATCACGACGCGGAAATAATAATAACGCACGGAATAGAATTAATATTAAGCTCGAAGAGAAATAGTTTGAATAAGTTATGAAAAAATTTATGAATGATAGAAAGAAAACAATAGGTTGGAATTTTATGACCATCTTCTCAAAAACACAAGAAACTCTGACTCCGCGCGTGGTTGACCAGAAACGAATATCCGGTAAACGTTCGAATTTTGAACTTCTACGCCAAGGGATGCAGCGGCTGCGGGGCGGTTGAGAACCAAGAACGGCGTGACTTCGAAAACACCGCGTTTGCGCGATCGCAAAGGCAAAGATTCAAAATTTACATAGACGCTGTACAATGTGGTACCGATCGAGATCTCTAGAACGTACACAAACGCAGAACAATAAGAAGCGGGAATAATAATAACGCAGGGAATAGAATTAATATGAGCTTTAAAAAAAATAGGATGAATAGTTTAGAAAATATTTTGTAAAAGATGGAAAGTGAAACAATATGTAACCGATCGAGTATTGCAGGACAAAAACTAGGATAGGATATCACGACGCGGAAATAATGATAACGCACGGAATAGAATTAATATTAAGCTCGAAGAGAAAAAGTTTGAATAAGTTATAAAATAATTTAGAAATAATAAAAAGAAAACAATAGGTCGAAATATCATTACCATCTTTTCGCAAACACGAGAAACTCCGACTCTGCGCGTGGTTGACGAGAAACAAATATCCGGTGAACGTTCGAATTTCGAACTCCCACGCCGAGGGATGCAGCGGCTGCACGGCGGTTGAGATACGAGAACGGCGTGACTTTGAAAACACCGCGTTTTCGCGTTCGCAGAGGCAAAGATTTAAAATTTACAGAGACACTGTACAATGTGGTACCGATCGAGAATTTTAGAACGTACACAAACGCAGAACAACACGAAGCGGGAATATTAATGACGCACGGAATAGAATTAATGTTAGCTTTATAAAAAAAGGATGAACAAATTTGAAAATATTTTAGAAAAGACGAAAAGTACAACAATAAGCTACCGATTAAGTATTGCAGGACACAAACAAAGATAGGATTTCACGACGCGGGAATAATGATAACGCACAGAATAGAATTAATAGTAAGCGCGAATAGACAAAGTTTAAATAAGTTATAAAAAAATTGAGAAATAATAAAGAGAGAACAATAGGTCGAAATATCATTACCATCATTTTGAAAACACGAGAAACCCTGACTCTGCGCGTGGTTGACGAGAAACGAACGACCGGTAAACGTTTGAATTTAGAACTCCCACGCTGAGGGATGCAGCGGCTGCACGGCGGTTGGGAACCGAGAACGGTGTGACTTCGAAAACACCGCGCTTTCGCGTTCGCAGAGGCAAAGATTTAAAATTTACAGAGACGCCGTACAATGTGGTACCGATCGAGAATTCTAAAACGTACACAAACGCAGAACAACACGAAGCGGGAATATTAATGACGCACGGAATAGAATTAATGTAAGCTTTATAAAAAAAGGATGAATAAATTTGAGAATATTTTAGAAAAGACGAAACGTACAACTATAAGCTATCGATTGAGTATTGCAGGACAAAAACGAAGATAGGATATCACGACGCGGAAATGATGATAACGCACAGAATAGAATTAATAGTAAGCGCGAAGAGACAAAGTTTGAATAAGTTATAAAAAAATTTAGAAATAATGTAAACAGAACAATAGGTCGAAATATCATTACCATCATTTTGAAAACACGAGAAGCCCTGACTCTGCGCGTGGTTGACGAGAGACCCATATCCGGTGAACGTTCGAATTTCGAACTCCCACGCCGAGGGATGCAGCGGCTGCACGGCGGTTGACAACCCAGAACGGCGTGACTTCGAAAACACCGCGTTTTCGCGTACGCAGAGGCAAAGATTTCAAATCTACAAAGACGCTGTACAATGTGGTACCGATCGAGAATTCTCAATCATACACAAACGCAGAACAACACGAAGCGGGAATATTAATGACGTACGGAGTAGGATTGATATAAGCTTAAAAAAAAATTGAATGAATGAATTCGAGAATATTTTATAAATTATGAAAAATAAAACAATAAGTTACCGATTAGGTATTGCAGGACAAAAACAAAGATAGGATATCACGACGCAAAAATAATAATAACGCACGGAATAGAATTAATATCAAGCTCGAAGAGAAATAGTTTGAATAAGTTATGAAAAAATTTATGAATGATAGAAAGAAAACAATAGGTTGGAATTTTATGACCATCTTCTCAAAAACACAAGAAACTCTGACTCCGCGCGTGGTTGACCAGCAACGAATATCCGGTAAACGTTCGAATTTCGAACTTCTACGCCAAGGGATGCAGCGGCTGCGGGGCGGTTGAGAATCAAGAACGGCGTGACTTCGAAAACACCGCGTTTGCGCGATCGCAGAGGCAAAGATTAAAAATTTACATAGACGCTGTACAATGTGGTACCGATCGAGAATTCAAACATACACAAACGCAGAACAACACAGAGAGGGAATATTAATGACGTACGGAATAGGATTGATATAAGCTTCAAGAAAAATTGAATGAATAAATTCGAAAATATTTTATAAATTATGAAAAGTGAAACAATAAGTTACCGATTAGGTATTGCAGGACAAAAAAGAAGATAGGATATCACGACGCGGAAATAATAATAACGCACGGAATAGAATTAATATAAGCTAGAAGAGACGAAGTTTGAACAAGTTATGAAAAAATTTAGAAATAATTCAAGGTGAAGAATAGGTCGAAATATCATTACCATCATTTTGAAAACACGAGAAACCCTGACTCTGCGCGTGGTTGACGAGAGACTGATATCCGGTGACCGTTCGAATTTCGAACTCCCACGCCGAGGGATGAAGCGGCTGCACGGCGGTTGGGAACCGAGAACGGCGTGACTTCGAAAACACCGCGTTTTCGCCTTCGCAGAGGCAAAGATTTAAAATTTACGGAGACGCTGTACAATGTGGTACCGATCGAGAATTTTAGAACGTACACAAACGCAGAACAACACGAAGCGGGAATATTAATGACGCACGGAATAGAATTAATATGAGCTTCAAAAAAAAATGGAATTAAAAAATTTGAAATTATTTTATAAATGATAAAAAATAAAACAAGAAGTTACCGATTGAGTATTGCAGGACAAAAACAAAGATAGGATATCACGACGCGGAAATAATGATAACGCACCGAATAGAATTAATATTGAGCGCAAAGGAATAGTTTGAAGAAGTTATGAAAAAATTTATAAATGCTGAAACGAGAACAATAAGTTGGAATATTATTACTATCTTTTTAAAAACACGGAAACTCTGACTCTGCGCGTGGTTGACGAGAAACGAATATCCGGTAAACGTTCGAATTTCGAACTCCCACGCCGAGGGATGCAGCGGCTGCACGGCGGTTGGGAACCGAGAACGGCGTGACTTCGAAAACACCGCGTTTTCGCGTTCGCAGAGGCAAAGATTTGAAATTTACAGAGACGCTGTACAATGTGGTACCGATCGAGAATTTTCAAACATACACAAACGCAGAACAACACGGAGCGGGAATATTAATGACGTACGGAGTAGGATTGATATAAGCTTCAAAAAAAATTGAATGAATAAATTCGAAAATATTTTATAAATTATGAAAAGTGAAACAATAAGTTACCGATTAGGTATTGCAGGACAAGAACAAAGATACGATATCACGACGCGGAAATAATAATAACGCACGGAATAGAATTAATATTAAGCTCGAAGAGAAATAGTTTGAATACGTTATAGAAAAATTTAGAAATAATAAAAAGAAAACGATAGGTCGAAATATCATTACCATCTTTGCGAAAACACGAGAAACTTTGACTCTGCGCGTGGTTGACGAGAAACGAACGACCGGTAAACGTTTGAATTTAGATCTCCTACGCTGAGGGATGCAGCGACTGCACGGCGGTTGACAACCCGGAACGGCGTGACTTTGAAAACACCGCGTTTTCGCGTTCGCAGAGGCATAGATTTAAAATTTACAGAGACGCTGTACAATGTGGTACCGAACGAGAATTTTAGAACGTACACAAACGCAGAACAACACGAAGCGGGAATATTAATGACGCACGGAATAGAATTAATATTGAGCTCGAAGAGAAAAAGTTTGAATAAGTTATAAAAAAATTCAGAAATAATAAAAAGAAAACGATTGGTCGAAATATCATTACCATCTTTACGAAAACACGAGAAACTTTGCCTCTGCGCGTGGTTGACGAGAAACGAACGACCGGTAAACGTTCGAATTTCGAACTCCCGCTTCAAGGGATGCAGCGGCTGCACGGCGGTTGGGAACCGAGAACGGCGTGACTTCGAAAACACCGCGCTATCGCGTTCGCAGGGGCAAAGATTTAAAATTTACAGAGACGCTGTACAATGTGGTACCGATCGAGAATTATAGAACGTACACAAACGCAGAACAACACGAAGCGGGAATATTAATGACGCACGGAATAGAATTAATATTAGCTTCAAAAAAAATTGGGATAAAAAAATTTGAAATTATTTTATAAATGATGAAAAATAAAACAATAAGTTACCGATTGATTATTGCAGGACAAAAACAAAGAAAGGATATCACGACGCGGCAATAATGAGAACGCACGGAATAGAAATAATTATGAGCGCAAAGAGGAATGGTTTAAAGAAGTTATGAAAAAATTTATAAATGCTAAAAAGAGAAGAATAAGTTGGGATATTATTACTATCTTTTTAAAAACACGGAAACTCTGACTCTGCGCGTGGTTGACGAGAAACGAATATCCGGTAAACGTTCGAATTTCGAACTCCCACGCCGAGGGATGCAGCGGCTGCACGGCGGTTGAGAACCGAGAACGGCGTGACTTCGAAAACACCGCGTTTTCGCGTTCGCAGAGGCAAAGATTCAAAATTTACAGAGACGCTGTACAATGTGGTACCGATCGAGAATTTTAGAACGCACACAAACGCAGAACAACACGAAGCGGGAATATTAATGACGCACGAAATAGAATTAATGTAGGCTTTAAAAAAAAAAGGATGAATAAATTTGAAAATATTTTATGAATGATGAAAAGTGAAACAATAAGTTACCGATTAAGTATTGCAGTACAAAAACACAGAAGGGATATCACGACGCGGAAATAATGATAACGCACGAAATAGAATTAATATTGTGCTCGAAGAGAAAATGTTTGAATAAGTTATAAAAAAATTTAGAAATAATAACAAGAAAACGATAGGTCGAAATATCATTACCATCTTTACGAAAACACGAGAAACTCTGACTCTGCGCGTGGTTGACGAAAAACGAACGACCGGTAAACGTTTGAATTTCGAACTCCCACGCTGAGGGATGCAGCGGCTGCACGGCGGTTGGAAACCGAGAACGGCGTGACTTCAAAAACACCGCGCTTTAGCGTTCGAAGAGGCAAAGATTTAAAATTCACAGAGACGCTGTACAATGTGGTACCGATCGAGAAATTTAGAACGTACACAAACGCAGAACATCAAGGAAAGGGAATAATAATGACGCAGGGAATAGAATTAATATGAGCTTTAAAAAAAATGGGATGAATAAATTAGAATATATTTTATAAAAGATGAAGAGTGGAACAATAAGTAACCGATAGAGTATTGCAGGACAAAAACTAAGATAGGATATCACGACGCGGAAATAATGATAACGCACGGAATAGAATGAATATTAAGCTCGAAGAGAAAAAGTTTGAATAAGTTATAAAAGAATTTAGAAATAATAAAAAGAAAACCATAGGTCGAAATATCATTACCATCTTTTCGCAAGCACGAGAAACTCCAACTCTGCGCGTGGTTGACGAGAAACACATATCCGGTAAACGTTCGAATTTCGAGCTCTCACGCCGAGGGATGCAGCGGCTGCACGGCGGTTGGGAACCGAGAACGGCGTGACTCCGAGAACACCGCGTTTTCGCGTTCGCAGAGGCAAAGTTTCAAAATTTACAGAGACGCTGTACAATGTGATACCGATCGAGAATTTTAGAACGTACACAAACGCAGAACAACACGAAGCGGGAATATTAATGACGCACGGAATAGAATTAATGTAAGCTTTATAAAAAAAGGATGAATAAATTTGGAAATATTCTAGAAAAGATGAAAAGTACAACAATAAGCTACCGATTGAGTATTGCAGGACAAAAACAAAGATAGGATATCACGACGCGGAAATAATGATAACGCACGGAATAGAATTAATATTGAGCTCGAAGAGAAAAAGTTTGAATAAGTTATAAAAAAATTCGGAAATAATAAAAAGAAAACGATAGGTCGAAATATCATTACCATCTTTACGAAAACACGAGAAACCTTGACTCTGCGCGTGGTTGACAAGAAACGAACGACCGGTAAACGTTTGAATTTAGAACTCCCACGCTGAGGGATGCAGCGGCTGCACGGCGGTTGGGAACCGAGAACGGCGTGACTCCGAGAACACCGCGTTTTCGCGTTCGCAGAGGCAAAGTTTCGAAATTTACAGAAACGCTGTACAATGTGATACCGATCGAGAATTTTAGAACGTACACAAACGCAGAACAACACAAAGCGGGAATATTAATGACGAACGGAATAGAATTAATGTAAGCTTTATAAAAAAAGGATGAACAAATTTGAAAATATTTTGGAAAAGACGAAAAGTACAACAATAAGCTACTGATTGAGTATTGCAGGACACAAACAAAGATAGGATTTCACGACGCGGAAATAATGATAACGCACAGAATAGAATTAATAGTAAGCGCGAAGAGACAAAGTTTGAATAAGTTATAAAAAAATTTAGAAATAATAAAAACAGAACAATAGGTCGAAATATCATGACCATCATTTTGAAAACACGAGAAACCCTGACTCTGCGCGTGGTTGACGAGAGACTGATATCCGGTGAACGTTCGAATTTCGAACTCCCACGCCGAGAGATGCAGCGGCTGCACGGCGGTTGGGAACCGAGAACGGCGTGACTCCGAGAACACCGCGTTTTCGCGTTCGCAGAGGCAAAGTTTCGAAATTTACAGAAACGCTGTACAATGTGATACCGATCGAGAATTTTAGAACGTACACAAACGCAGAACAACACGAAGCGGGAATATTAATGACGCACGGAATAGAATTAATGTAAGCTTTATAAAAAAAGGATGAATAAATTTGAAAATATTCTAGAAAAGATGAAAAGTACAACAATAAGCTACCGATTGAGTATTGCAGGACAAAAACAAAGATAGGATATCACGACGCGGAAATAATGATAACGCACGGAATAGAATTAATATTGAGCTGGAAGAGAAAAAGTTTGAATAAGTTATAAAAAAATTTAGAAATAATAACAAGTAAACGATAGGTCGAAATATCATTACCATCTTTACGAAAACACGAGAAACTTTGACTCTGCGCGTGGTTGACGAGAAACGAACGACCGGTAAACGTTTGAATTTCAAACTCCCACGCTGAGGGATGCAGCGGCTGCACGGCGGTTGGAAACCGAGAACGGCGTGTTTTCGAAAACACTGCGCTTTAGCGTTCGAAGAGGCAAAGATTTCAAATTCACAGAGACGCTGTACAATGTGGTACCGATCGAGAAATTTAGAACGTACGCAAACGCAGAACAATACGAAGCGGGAATATTAATGACGCACGGAATAGAATTAATATAAGCTCCAAAAATAAAATAGGATAAAAAAATTTGAAAATATTTTATATATGATGAGAAATAAAACAATAAGTTACCGATTGAGTATTGCAGGACAAAAACGAAGATAGGATATCACGACGCAGAAATAATGATAACGCACGAAATAGAATTATTATTGAGCTCGAAGAGGAAAAGTTTGAATAAGTTATAAAAAAATTTAGAAATAATAAAAAGAAAACGATAGGTCGAAATATCATTACCATCTTGACGAAAACACGAGAAACTTTGACTCTGCGCGTGGTTGACGAGAAACGAACAACTGGTAAACGTTTGAATTTCGAACTTCCACACCGAAGGATGCAGCGGCTGCACAGCGGTTGGGAATTCCGAACGGCGTGGCCTCGGAAACACCGCGTTTTTTCGCTTACAATGACACGTAACGAAAATCTTCGACAACACAGCACGAAATGGAATTATAACCGATTTTAACAGAATATCACTTGGTCTGAACAAAACCGAGTTGGAATGATCACGCTGCACGAAACAAAGTTGGTTCTGAGCTCCGCGTAGTTACGACACACAGTAAGAGGAAAACGGAAAACAGAATAAAAAAACTACATGCTGTCGAAAAAAGCACGAGATCGAATCAGGTATTATTATCACTCACAATCACTGTAACGACGAGCGACCACGAGGCGGGGAGTGATTATTACCGATGGTTCGAGAAAATGACAGATTACACCTCGACGCGTCGCGACGTTCTCGTTGGAGGATGCGAAACGACTGACCGGCGAGCAAGCGTTTGAACATCCAACTCGCCCGCAGGGGGAAGCAGCGGCTCGCCCACGAGCGAGAGGCCGGTATGGCGTGGCTTCGAAAACACAGCGTTCTCGCGTACACAAAGGCAAAGAATGAAAATTGACAAAAACGCTGTATAACGTGTTATCGATTGAGGATTTCAAAACAAACACAAAGCAACACGACGCGGAAATATTAATAACGCACGAAATAGAATTAATGATAAGCTTTCAGAAAGATGTTATGAATTAATTTGAAAAAGTTTAATAAATGATGAAAAATGAAACAATAGGTTGAATATTCTTACCTTCTTCTCCACAACACGGAAAACTCCGACTCGGCGCGTGGTTGATGAGAAACGAATAACCGGTAAGCGTTCGAATTTCGAACTCTCACGTCAAGGGATGCGGCGGCTGCTGCACAGCGGTTGAGATCCAAGAACGGCGAGACTCTGAAACCACCGCGTTCTCGCGTACGCACAGGCAAAGATTTAAAATTTACAATGATACCGATCAAGAATTATAGGACATACACAAACGCAGAACAATACGAAGCGGGAATATTAATGACGCACGGAATAGAATTAATATAAGCTTCAAAAAAAAATGGGATAAAAAAACTTGGAAAGATTTTATAAATGATGAAAAATAAAACAATAAGTTACCGATTGAGTATTGCAGGACAAAAACGAAGATAAGATATCACGACGCGGAAATAATGATAACGCACGGAATAGAATTAATAGTAAGCTCGATGAGACAAAGTTGAAATGAGTTATGAAAAAATTTAGAAATAATAAAAAGAGAACAATAGGTCGAAATATCATTACCATCATTCTGAAAACACGAGAAACCCTGACTCTGCGCGTGGTTGACGAGAGACTGATATCCGGTGAACGTTCGAATTTCGAACTCCCACGCCGAGGGATGCAGCGGCTGCACGGCGGTTGACGACCCAGGACGGCGTGACATCGAAAACACCGCGTTCTCGCGTACACAAAGGCAGAAAATAAAAATTGACAAAAACGCTGTATAACGTGTTACCGATTGAGGATTTCAAAACAAACACAAACACAAAGCAAAACGACGCGGAAATATCAATAACGCACGAAATAGAATTAATAATAAGCTTTCGGAAAGATGGGATGAATAAATTTGAAAAAGTTTAATAAATGATGAAAAATAAAACAATAGGTTGAATATTCTTACCTTCTTCTCCACAACACGGAAGACTCCAACTCGGCGCGTGGTTGATGCGAAACGAATAACCGGTAAGCGTTCGAATTTCGAACTCTCACGTCAAGGGATGCGGCGGCTGCACGGCGGTTGAGATCCGAGAACGGCGAGACTCTGAAACCACCGCGTTCTCGCGTACGCACAGGCAAAGATTTAAAATTTACAATGACACCGATCAAGAATTATAGGACATACACGAACGCAAAACAATACGAGGCGGCAATATTGATCATGCACGGAATAGGATTGATATTGAGCTCAAAGAAATGAAGGACGAATGAATTAAGAAAAAAAAATTCCAAATGATGAAGAGAAAATCAATGAGTTGAAATATTATTACCATCATTTCAAAAACACGAGAAACCCTGACTTTGCGCGTGGTTGACGAGAAACTAATATCCGGTAAAAGTTCGAATTTCGAACTCCCACGCCGAGGGATGCAGCGGCTGCACGGCGGTTGGGAACCGAGAACGGCGTGACTTCGAAAACACCGCGTTTTCGCGTTCGCAGAGGCAAAGTTTCAAAATTTACAGAGACGCTGTACAATGTGGTACCGATCGAGAATTTTAGAACGTACACGAACGCAGAACAACACGAAGCGGGAATATTAATGACGCACGGAATAGAATTAATATAAGCTTTAAAAAAAATAGGATGAATAGTTTAGAAAATATTTTGTAAAAGATGAGAAGTGAAACAATAAGTAACCGATCGAGTATTGCAGGACATAAACTAGGATAGGATATCACGACGCGGAAATAATGATAACGCACGGAATAGAATTAATATTAAGCTCGAAGAGAAAAAGTTTAAATAAGTTATAAAATAATTTAGAAATAATAAAAAGAAAACAATAGGTCGAAATATCATTACCATCTTTTCGCAAACACGAGCAACTCCGACTCTGCGCGTGGTTGACGAGAAACAAATATCCGGTGAACGTTCGAATTCCGAACTCCCACGCTGAGGGATGCAGCGGCTGCACGGCGGTTGAAAACCGAAAACGGCGTGACTTCGGAAACACCGCGCTTTCGCGTTCGCAGAGGCAAAGATTTAAAATTTACAGAGACGCCGTACAATGTGGTACCGATCGAGAATTTTAGAACGTACACAAACGCAGAACAACACGAAGCGGGAATATTAATGACGCACGGAATAGAATTAATGTTAGCTTTATAAAAAAAGGATGAACAAATTTGAAAATATTTTAGAAAAGACGAAAAGTACAACAATAAGCTACCGATTGAGTATTGCAGGACACAAACAAAGATAGGATTTCACGACGCGGAAATAATGATAACGCACAGAATAGAATTAATAGTAAGCGCGAAGAGACAAAGTTTGAATAAGTTATAAAAAAATTAAGAAATAATAAAAACAGAACAATAGGTCGAAATATCATTACCATCATTTTGAAAACACGAGAAACCCTGACTCTGCGCGTGGTTGACGAGAGACTGATATCCGGTGAACGTTCGAATTTCGAACTCCCACGCCGAGGGATGCAGCGGCTGCACGGCGGTTGACAACCCAGAACGGCGTGAATTCGAAAACACCGCGTTTTCGCGTACGCAGAGGCAGAGATTTCAAATCTACAAAGACGCTGTACAATGTGGTACCGATCGAGAATTTTCAAACATACACGAACGCAGAACAACACGAAGCGGGAATATTAATGACGTACGGAATAGAATTGATATAAGCTTCAAAAAAAATGGAATGAATAAATTCGAGAATATTTTATAAATTATGAATAGTGAAACAATAAGTTACCGATTAAGTATTGCAGTACAGAAACACAGAAGGGATATCACGACGCGAAAATAATGATAACGCACGAAATAGAATTAATATTGTGCTCGAAGAGAAAATGTTTGAATAAGTTATAAAAAAATTTAGAAATAATAACAAGAAAACGATAGGTCGAAATATCATTACCATCTTTACGAAAACACGAGAAACTTTGACTCTGCGCGTGGTTGACGAGAAACGAACGACCGGTAAACGTTTGAATTTCGAACTCCCACGCCGAGGGATGCAGCGGCTGCACGGCGGTTGGGAACCGAGAACGGCGTGACTTCGAAAACACCGCGTTTTCGCGTTCGCAGAGGCAAAGTTTCAAAATTTACAGAGACGCTGTACAATGTGGTACCGATCGAGAATTTTAGAACGTACACAAACGCAGAACAACACGAAGCGGGAATATTAATGACGCACGGAATAGAATTAATATAAGCTTTAAAAAAAATAGGATGAATAGTTTAGAAAATATTTTGTAAAAGATGAGAAGTGAAACAATAAGTAACCGATCGAGTATTGCAGGACATAAACTAGGATAGGATATCACGACGCGGAAATAATGATAACGCACGGAATAGAATTAATATTAAGCTCGAAGAGAAAAAGTTTAAATAAGTTATAAAATAATTTAGAAATAATAAAAAGAAAACAATAGGTCGAAATATCATTACCATCTTTTCGCAAACACGAGCAACTCCGACTCTGCGCGTGGTTGACGAGAAACAAATATCCGGTGAACGTTCGAATTCCGAACTCCCACGCTGAGGGATGCAGCGGCTGCACGGCGGTTGAAAACCGAAAACGGCGTGACTTCGGAAACACCGCGCTTTCGCGTTCGCAGAGGCAAAGATTTAAAATTTACAGAGACGCCGTACAATGTGGTACCGATCGAGAATTTTAGAACGTACACAAACGCAGAACAACACGAAGCGGGAATATTAATGACGCACGGAATAGAATTAATGTTAGCTTTATAAAAAAAGGATGAACAAATTTGAAAATATTTTAGAAAAGACGAAAAGTACAACAATAAGCTACCGATTGAGTATTGCAGGACACAAACAAAGATAGGATTTCACGACGCGGAAATAATGATAACGCACAGAATAGAATTAATAGTAAGCGCGAAGAGACAAAGTTTGAATAAGTTATAAAAAAATTAAGAAATAATAAAAACAGAACAATAGGTCGAAATATCATTACCATCATTTTGAAAACACGAGAAACCCTGACTCTGCGCGTGGTTGACGAGAGACTGATATCCGGTGAACGTTCGAATTTCGAACTCCCACGCCGAGGGATGCAGCGGCTGCACGGCGGTTGACAACCCAGAACGGCGTGAATTCGAAAACACCGCGTTTTCGCGTACGCAGAGGCAGAGATTTCAAATCTACAAAGACGCTGTACAATGTGGTACCGATCGAGAATTTTCAAACATACACGAACGCAGAACAACACGAAGCGGGAATATTAATGACGTACGGAATAGAATTGATATAAGCTTCAAAAAAAATGGAATGAATAAATTCGAGAATATTTTATAAATTATGAATAGTGAAACAATAAGTTACCGATTAAGTATTGCAGTACAGAAACACAGAAGGGATATCACGACGCGAAAATAATGATAACGCACGAAATAGAATTAATATTGTGCTCGAAGAGAAAATGTTTGAATAAGTTATAAAAAAATTTAGAAATAATAACAAGAAAACGATAGGTCGAAATATCATTACCATCTTTACGAAAACACGAGAAACTTTGACTCTGCGCGTGGTTGACGAGAAACGAACGACCGGTAAACGTTTGAATTTCGAACTCCCACGCTGAGGGATGCAGCGGCTGCACGGCGGTTGGAAACCGAGAACGGCGTGACTTCGAAAACACCGCGCTTTAGCGTCCAAAGAGGCCAAGATTTAAAATTCACAGAGACGCTGTACAATGTGGTACCGATCGAGAAATTTAGAACGTACACAAACGCAGAACATCAAGGAAAGGGAATAATAATGACGCAGGGAATAGAATTAATATGAGCTTTAAAAAAAATAGGATGAATAGTTTAGAAAATATTTTGTAAAAGATGAAAAGTGAAACCATAAGTAACCGATCGAGTATTGCAGGACAAAAACTAGGATAGGATATCACGACGCGGAAATAATGATAACGCACGGAATAGAATTAATATTAAGCTCGGAGAGAAAAAGTTTGAATAAGTTATAAAAGAATTTAGAAATAATGAAAAAAAAACAATTGGTCGAAATATCATTACCATCTTTTCGAAAACACGAGAAACTCCGACTCTGCGCGTGGTTGACGAGAAACAAATTCCGGTAAACGTTCGAATTTCGAACTCCCACGCCGAGGGATGCAGCGGCTGCACGGCGGTTGAGATACGAGAACGGCGTGACTTTGAAAACACCGCGTTTTCGCGTTCGCAGGGGCAAAGATTTGAAATTTACAGAGACACTGTACAATGTGGTACCGTTCGAGAATTTTAGAACGTACACAAACGCAGAACAACACGAAGCGGGAATATTAATGACGCACGAAATAGAATTAATATAAGCTTCAAAAAAAAATGGGTTAAAAAAATTTGAAAATATTTTATAAATGATGAAAATAAAACAATAAGTTACCGATTAAGTATTGCAGGACAAAAACAAAGACAGGATATCACGACGCGGAAATAATAATAACGCACGGAATAGAATTAATACTAAGCTCGAAGAGACAAAGTTTGAACAAGTTATGAGAAATTTAGGAATAATACAAGAAGAAGAATAGGTCGAAATATCATTACCATCATTTTGAAAACACGAGAAACCCTGACTCTGCGCGTGGTTGACGAGAGACTGATATCCGGTAAAAGTTCGAATTTCGAACTCCCACGCCGAGGGATGCAGCGGCTGCGGGGCGGTTGAGAACCAAGAACGGCGTGACTTCGAAAACACCGCGTTTGCGCGATCGCGGAGGCAAAGATTTAAAATTTACATAGACGCTGTACAATGTGGTACCGATCGAGAATTTCAGAACGTACACAAACGCAGAACAACACGAAGCGGGAATATTATTGTCGCACGGAATAGAATTAATATGAGCATCAAAAAAAAAATGGGATAAAGAAATTTGAAAATATTTTATAAATGATGAAAAATAAAACAATAAGTTACCGATTGAGTATTGCAGGCCAAAGACAAAGATAGGATATCACGACGCGGAAATAATGATAACGCACCGAATAGAATTAATATTGAGCGCAAAGGGGAATAGTTTAAAGAAATTATGAAAAAATTCAAAAATGCTGAAAAGAGAACAATAAGTCGGAATATCATTACTATCTTTTTAAAAACACGGAAACTCGGACTCTGCGCGTGGTTGACGAGAAACGAATATCCGGTAAACGTTCGAATTTCGAACTCCCACGCCGAGAGATGCAGCGGCTGCACGGCGGTCGAGAACCGAGAACGGCGTGACTCCGAAAACACCGCGTTTTTGCGTTCGCAGAGGCAAAGTTTCAAAATTTACAGAGACGCTGTACAATGTGGTACCGATCGAGAATTCTAGAACGTACACAAACGCAGAACAACACGAAGCGGGAATATTAATGACGCACGGAATAGAATTAATGTAAGCTTTATAAAAAAAGGATGAATAAATTTGAAAATATTTAAGAAAAGATGAAAAGTACAACAATAAGCTACCGATTGAGTATTGCAGGACAAAAACAAAGATAGGATATCACGACGCGGAAATAATGATAACGCACAGAATAGAATTAATAGTAAGCGCGAAGAGACAGAGTTTGAATAAGTTATGAAAAAATTTAAAAATAATAAAAACAGAGCAATAGTTCGAAATATCATTACCATCATTTTGAAAACACGAGGAACCCTGACTTTGCGCGTGGTTGACAAGAAAATAATATCCGGTAAAAGTTCGAATTTCGAACTCCCACGCCGAGGGATGCAGCGGCTGCGGGGCGGTTGAGAACCAAGAACGGCGTGACTCCGAAAACACCGCGTTTGCGCGATCGCAGAGGCAAAGATTTAAAATTTACATAGACGCTGTACAATGTGGTACCGATCGAGAATTTTAGAACGTACACAAACGCAGAACAACACGAAGCGGGAATATTAATGTCGCACGGAATAGAATTAATATGAGCTTCAAAAAAAAAATGGGATAAAGAAATTTGAAAATATTTTATAAATGATGAAAAGTAAAACAATAAGTAACCGATCGAGTATTGCAGGACAAAAACTAAGATAGGATATCACGACGCGGAAATAATGATAACGCACGGAATAGAATTAATATTAGGCTCGAAGAAAAAAAGTTTGAATACGTTATAAAAGAATTTAGAAATAATAAAAAGAAAACGATAGGTCGAAATATCATTACCATGTTCACGAAAACACGAGAAACCCTGACTTTGCGCGTCGTTGACGAGAAACTATTATCCGGTAAAAGTTCGAATTTCGAACTCCCACGCCGAGGGATGCAGCGGCTGCACAGCGGTTGGGAATTCCGAACGGCGTGGCCTCGAAAACACCGCGTTTTTGCGCTTACAATGACACGTAACAAAAATCTTCGACAACACAGCACGAAATGGAAATATAACCGATTTTAACGGAATATCACTTGATCAGAAAAGAACCGAGTTGGGATGATCACGCTGCACGAAACAAAGTTGGTTTTAAGTTCCGCGTAGTTACGACACACAGTAAGAGAAAAGCGGAAAACAGAATAAAATAACTCCAAGCCGTCGAAAAAAGCACGAGATCGAATCAGGTATAAATATCACTCACAATCACTGTAACGACGAGCGACCACGAGGCGGGGAGTGAATATTACCGATGGTTCGAAAAAATGACAGATTACACCTCGACACGTCGCGGCGTTCACGTTGGAGGATGCGAAACGACTGACCGGCGAGCAAGCGTTCGAACATCCAACTCGCCCGCAGGGGGAAGCAGCGGCTCGTCCACGAGCGAGAGGCCGGTATGGCGTGGCTTCGAAAACACAGCGTTCTCGCGTACACAAAGGCAGAGGATAAAAGATGACGAAAACGCTGTATAACGTGTTACCGATTGCGGATTTCGAAACAAACACAAAGCAACACGACGCGTAAATATTAATAACGCACGGAATAGAATTAATAATGAGCTTTCCGAAAGATGGGATGAATAAATTTGAAAAAGTTTAGAAAATGATGAAAAATAAAACAATAGGTTGAATATTCTTACCTTCTTCTCCACAACAGGGAAAACTCCGACTCGGCGCGTGGTTGATGCGAAACGAATAACCGGTGAGCGTTCGAATTTCGAACTCTCACGTCAAGGGATGCGGCGGCTGCACGGCGGTTGAGAACCGAGAACGGCGAGACTCTGAAACCATCGCGTTTTCGCGTACGCACAGGCAAAGATTTAAAATTTACAATGATACCGATCAAGAATTATAGGACATACACAAACGCAAAACAATATGAGGCGGCAATATTGATCATGCACGGAATAGAATTAATGTAAGCTTTAAAAAAGAAAGGATGAATAAAATTGAAAATATTTTATGAATGATGAAAAGTGAAACAATAAATTACCGATTAAGTATTGCGGTACAAAAACACAGAAGGGATATCACGACGCGGAAATAATGATAACGCACGAAATAGAATTAATATTGTGCTCGAAGAGAAAATGTTTGGATAAGTTATAAAAAAATTTAGAAATAATAACAAGAAAACGATAGGTCGAAATATCATTACCATCTTTTCGCAAGCAC
Organism: Diprion similis; assembly: GCF_021155765.1. Taxonomy (NCBI): domain Eukaryota; kingdom Metazoa; phylum Arthropoda; class Insecta; order Hymenoptera; family Diprionidae; genus Diprion; species Diprion similis. The sequence goes on along the minus strand of NC_060113.1, from coordinate 9,667,354 downwards.
GAGAAACTCCAACTCTGCGCGTGGTTGACGGAAACAAATATCCGGTAAACGTTCGAATTTCGAGCTCCCACGCCGAGGGATGCAGCGGCTGCACGGCGGTTGGGAACCGAGAACGGCGTGACTCCGAGAACACCGCGTTTTCGCGTTCGCAGAGGCAAAGTTTCAAAATTTACAGAGACGCTGTACAATGTGATACCGATCAAGAATTTTAGAACGTACACAAACGCAGAACAACACGAAGCGGGAATATTAATGACGCACGAAATAGAATTAATGTAGGCTTTAAAAAAAAAAGGATGAATAAATTTGAAAATATTTTATAAATGATGAAAAGTGAAACAATAAGTTACCGATTAAGTATTGCAGTACAAAAACACAGATAGGATATCACGACGCGGAAATAATGATAACGCACGGAATAGAATCAATATTGAGCTCGAACAGAAAAAGTTTGAATAAGTTATAAAAAAATTCGGAAATAATAAAAAGAAAACGATAGGTCGAAATATCATTACCATCTTTACGAAAACACGAGAAACTTTGACTCTGCGCGTGGTTGACGAGAAACGAACGACCGGTAAACGTTTGAATTGAGAAGTCCCACGCTGAGGGATGCAGCGGCTGCACGGCGGTTGGGAACCGAGAACGGCGTGACTTCGAAAACACCGCGCTTTCGCGTTCGCAGAGGCAAAAATTCAAAATTTACAGAGACGCCGTACAATGTGGTACCGATCGAGAATTTTAGAACGTACACAAACGCAGAACAACACGAAGCAGGAATATTAATGACGCACGGAATAGAATTGATGTAAGCTTTATAAAAAAAGGATGAATAAGCTTGAAAATATTCTAGAAAAGATGAAAAGTACAACAATAAGCTACCGATTGAGTATTGCAGGACAAAAACAAAGATAGGATTTCACGACGCGGAAATAATGATAACGCACAGAATAGAATTGATAGTAAGCGCGAAGAGACAAAGTTTGAATAAGTTATAGAAAAATTTAGAAATAATAAAAACAGAACAATAGGTCGAAATATCATTACCATCATTTTGAAAACACGAGAAACCCTGACTCTGCGCGTGGTTGACGAGAGACTGATATCCGGTGAACGTTGGAATTTCGAACTCCCACGCCGAGGGATGCAGCGGCTGCACGGCGGTTGACAACCCAGAACGGCGTGACTTCGAAAACACCGCGTTTTCGCGTACGCAGAGGCAAAGATTTCAAATCTACAAAGACGCTGTACAATGTGGTACCGATCGAGAATTTTCAAACATACACGAACGCAGAACAACACGAAGCGGGAATATTAATGACGTACGGAATAGAATTGATATAAGCTTCAAAAAAAATTGAATGAATAAATTCGAGAATATTTTATAAATGATGAAAAGTGAAACAATAAGTTACCGATTAGGTATTGCAGTACAAAAACACAGATAGGATATCACGACACGGAAATAATGATAACGCACGGAATAGAATCAATATTAAGCTCGGAGAGAAAAAGTTTGAATAAGTTATAAAAAAATTTAGAAATGATAGAAAGAAAACGATAGGTCGGAATATCATTACCATCTTCACGATAACACGAGAAACTTTGACTCTGCGCGTGGTTGACGAGAAACGAACGACCGGTAAACGTTTGAATTTCGAACTCCCACGCCGAGGGATGCAGCGGCTGCACAGCGGTTGGGAATTCCGAACGGCGTGGCCTCGAAAACACCGCGTTTTTGCGCTTACAATGACACGTGACGAAAATCTTCGACAACACAGCACGAAATGGAAATATAACCGATTTCAACAGAATATCACTTGATCAGAAAAGAACCGAGTTGGGATGATCACGCTGCACGAAACAAAGTTGGTTTTAAGTTCCGCGTAGTTACGACACACAGTAAGAGAAAAGCGGAAAACAGAATAAAAAAACTCCAAGCCGTCGAAAAAAGCACGAGATCGAATCAGGTATAAATATCACTCACAATCACTGTAACGACGAGCGACCACGAGGCGGGGAGTGATTATTACCGATGGTTCGAAAAAATGACAGATTACACCTCGACACGTCGCGGCGTTCACGTTGGAGGATGCGAAACGACTGACCGGCGAGCAAGCGTTCGAACATCCAACTCGCCCGCAGGGGGGAGCAGCGGCACGTCCACGAGCGAGGGGCCGGTATGTCGTGGCTTCGAAAACACAGCGTTCTCGCGTACACAAAGGCAGAGAATAAAAATTGACGAAAACGCTGTATAACGTGTTACCGATTGCGGATTTCAAAACAAACACAAAGCAACACGACGCGTAAATATTATTAACGCACGGAATAGAATTAATAATAAGCTTTCCGAAAGATGGGATGAATAAATTTGAAAAAGTTTAGAAAATGATGAAAAATAAAACAATAGGTTGAATATTCTTACCTTCTTCTCCACAACAGGGAAAACTCCGACTCGGCGCGTGGTTGATGCGAAACGAATAACCGGTGAGCGTTCGAATTTCGAACTCTCACGTCGAGGGATGCGGCGGCTGCACGGCGGTTGAGAACCGAGAACGGCGAGACTCTGAAACCATCGCGTTCTCGCGTACGCACAGGCAAAGATTTAAAATTTACAATGATACCGATCAAGAATTATAGGACATACACAAACGCAAAACAATATGAGGCGGCAATATTGATCATGCACGGAATAGAATTAATGTAAGCTTTAAAAAAGAAAGGATGAATAAAATTGAAAATATTTTATAAATGATGAAAAGTAAAACAATAAGTTACCGATTAAGTATTGCAGTACAGAAACACAGAAGGGATATCACGACGCGGAAATAATGATAACGCACGAAATAGAATTAATATTGTGCTCGAAGAGAAAATGTTTGAATAAGTTATAAAAAAATTTAGAAATATTAACAAGAAAACGATAGGTCGAGATATCATTACCATCTTTACGAAAACACGAGAAACTTTGACTCTGCGCGTGGTTGACGAGAAACGAACGACCGGTAAACGTTTGAATTTCGAACTCCCACGCTGAGGGATGCAGCGGCTGCACGGCGGTTGGAAACCGAGAACGGCGTGACTTCAAAAACACCGCGCTTTAGCGTTCGAAGAGGCAAAGATTTAAAATTCACAGAGACGCTGTACAATGTGGTACCGATCGAGAAATTTAGAACGTACACAAACGCAGAACATCAAGGAAAGGGAATAATAATGACGCAGGGAATAGAATTAATATGAGCTTTAAAAAAAATGGGATGAATAAATTAGAATATATTTTATAAAAGATGAAAAGTGGAACAATGAGTAACCGATAGAGTATTGCAGGACAAAAACTAAGATAGGATATCACGACGCGGAAATAATGATAACGCACGGAATAGAATGAATATTAAGCTCGAAGAGAAAAAGTTTGAATAAGTTATAAAAGAATTTAGAAATAATAAAAAGAAAACCATAGGTCGAAATATCATTACCATCTTTTCGCAAGCACGAGAAACTCCAACTCTGCGCGTGGTTGACGAGAAACAAATATCCGGTAAACGTTCGAATTTCGAGCTCTCACGCCGAGGGATGCAGCGGCTGCACGGCGGTTGGGAACCGAGAACGGCGTGACTCCGAGAACACCGCGTTTTCGCGTTTGCAGAGGCAAAGTTTCAAAATTTACAGAGACGCTGTACAATGTGATACCGATCGAGAATTTTGGAACGTACACAAACGCAGAACAACACGAAGCGGGAATATTAATGACGCACGGAATAGAATTAATGTAAGCTTTATAAAAAAAGGATGAATAAATTTGGAAATATTCTAGAAAAGATGAAAAGTACAACAATAAGCTACCGATTGAGTATTGCAGGACAAAAACAAAGATAGGATATCACGACGCGGAAATAATGATAACGCACGGAATAGAATTAATATTGAGCTCGAAGAGAAAAAGTTTGAATAAGTTATAAAAAAATTCGGAAATAATAAAAAGAAAACGATAGGTCGAAATATCATTACCATCTTTACGAAAACACGAGAAACCTTGACTCTGCGCGTGGTTGACGAGAAACGAACGACCGGTAAACGTTTGAATTTAGAACTCCCAGGCTGAGGGATGCAGCGGCTGCACGGCGGTTGGGAACCGAGAACGGCGTGACTCCGAGAACACCGCGTATTCGCGTTCGCAGAGGCAAAGTTTCGAAATTTACAGAAACGCTGTACAATGTGATACCGATCGAGAATTTTAGAACGTACACAAACGCAGAACAACACAAAGCGGGAATATTAATGACGAACGGAATAGAATTGATGTAAGCTTTATAAAAAAAGGATGAACAAATTTGAAAATATTTTAGAAAAGACGAAAAGTACAACAATAAGCTACCGATTGAGTATTGCAGGACACAAACAAAGATAGGATTTCACGACGCGGAAATAATGATAACGCACAGAATAGAATTAATAGTAAGCGCGAAGAGACAAAGTTTGAAGAAGTTATAAAAAAATTTAGAAATAATAAAAACAGAACAATAGGTCGAAATATCATGACCATCATTTTGAAAACACGAGAAACCCTGACTCTGCGCGTGGTTGACGAGAGACTGATATCCGGTGAACGTTTGAATTTCGAACTCCCACGCCGAGGGATGCAGCGGCTGCACGGCGGTTGGGAACCGAGAACGGCGTGACTCCGAGAACACCGCGTTTTCGCGTTCGCAGAGGCAAAGTTTCAAAATTTACAGAGACGCTGTACAATGTGATACCGATCGAGAATTTGAGAACGTACACAAACGCAGAACAACACGAAGCGGGAATATTAATGACGCACGGAATAGAATTAATGTAAGCTTTATAAAAAAAGGATGAATAAATTTGAAAATATTCTAGAAAAGATGAAAAGTACAACAATAAGCTACCGATTGAGTATTGCAGGACAAAAACAAAGATAGGATATCACGACGCGGAAATAATGATAACGCACGGAATAGAATTAATATTGAGCTCGAAGAGAAAAAGTTTGAATGAGTTATAAAAAAATTTAGAAATAATAAAAAGGAAACAATAGGTCGAAATATCAATACCATCATTTTGAAAACACGAGAAACCCTGACTCTGCGCGTGGTTGACGAGAGACTGATATCCGGTAAAAGTTCGAATTTCGAACTCCCACGCCGAGGGATGCAGCGGCTGCGGGGCGGTTGAGAACCAAGAACGGCGTGACTCCGAAAACACCGCGTTTGCGCGATCGCAGAGGCAAAGATTTAAAATTTACATAGACGCTGTACAATGTGGTACCGATCGAGAATTTTAGAACGTACACAAACGCAGAACAACACAAAGCGGGAATATTAATGACGAACGGAATAGAATTAATGTAAGCTTTATAAAAAAAGGATGAACAAATTTGAAAATATTTTAGAAAAGACGAAAAGTACAACAATAAGCTACTGATTGAGTATTGCAGGACACAAACAAAGATAGGATTTCACGACGCGGAAATAATGATAACGCACAGAATAGAATTAATAGTAAGCGCGAAGAGACAAAGTTTGAATAAGTTATAAAAAAATTTAGAAATAATAAAAACAGAACAATAGGTCGAAATATCATGACCATCATTTTGAAAACACGAGAAACCCTGACTCTGCGCGTGGTTGACGAGAGACTGATATCCGGTGAACGTTCGAATTTCGAACTCCCACGCCGAGGGATGCAGCGGCTGCACGGCGGTTGGGAACCGAGAACGGCTCGACTCCGAGAACACCGCGTTTTCGCGTTCGCAGAGGCAAAGTTTCAAAATTTACAGAGACGCTGTACAATGTGATACCGATCGAGAATTTTAGAACGTACACAAACGCAGAACAACACGAAGCGGGAATATTAATGACGCACGGAATAGAATTAATGTAAGCTTTATAAAAAAAGGATGAATAAAATTGAAAATATTCTAGAAAAGATGAAAAGTACAACAATAAGCTACCGATTGAGTATTGCAGGACAAAAACAAAGATAGGATATCACGACGCGGAAATAATGATAACGCACGGAATAGAATTAATATTGAGCTGGAAGAGAAAAAGTTTGAATAAGTTATAGAAAAATTCGGAAATAATAAAAAGAAAACGATAGGTCGAAATATCATTACCATCTTTACGAAAACACGAGAAACTTTGACTCTGCGCGTGGTTGACAAGAAACGAACGACCGGTAAACGTTTGAATTTAGATCTCCCACGCTGAGGGATGCAGCGGCTGCACGGCGGTTGGGAACCGAGAACGGCGTGACTTCGAAAACACCGCGTTTTCGCGTTCGCAGAGGCAAAGATTTAAAATTTACAGAGACGCCGTACAATGTGGTACCGATCGAGAATTTTAGAACGTACACAAACGCAGAACAACACGAAGCGGGAATATTAATGACGCACGGAATAGAATTAATGTAAGCTTTATAAAAAAAGGATGAATAAATTTGAAAATATTCTAGAAAAGATGAAAAGTACAACAATAAGCTACCGATTGAGTATTGCAGGACAAAAACAAAGATAGGATATCACGACGCGGAAATAATGATAACGCACGGAATAGAATTAATATTGAGCTCGAAGAGAAAAAGTTTGAATGAGTTATAAAAAAATTTAGAAATAATAAAAAGGAAACAATAGGTCGAAATATCAATACCATCATTTTGAAAACACGAGAAACCCTGACTCTGCGCGTGGTTGACGAGAGACTGATATCCGGTAAAAGTTCGAATTTCGAACTCCCACGCCGAGGGATGCAGCGGCTGCGGGGCGGTTGAGAACCAAGAACGGCGTGACTCCGAAAACACCGCGTTTGCGCGATCGCAGAGGCAAAGATTTAAAATTTACATAGACGCTGTACAATGTGGTACCGATCGAGAATTTTAGAACGTACACAAACGCAGAACAACACAAAGCGGGAATATTAATGACGAACGGAATAGAATTAATGTAAGCTTTATGAAAAAAGGATGAACAAATTTGAAAATATTTTAGAAAAGACGAAAAGTACAACAATAAGCTACCGATTGAGTATTGCAGGACACAAACAAAGATAGGATTTCACGACGCGGAAATAATGATAACGCACAGAATAGAATTAATAGTAAGCTCGAAGAGACAAAGTTTAAATGAGTTATAAAAAAATTTAGAAATAATAAAAAGGAAACAATAGGTCGAAATATCAATACCATCATTTTGAAAACACGAGAAACCCTGACTCTGCGCGTGGTTGACGAGAGACTGATATCCGGTAAAAGTTCGAATTTCGAACTCCCACGCCGAGGGATGCAGCGGCTGCGGGGCGGTTGAGAACCAAGAACGGCGTGACTCCGAAAACACCGCGTTTGCGCGATCGCAGAGGCAAAGATTTAAAATTTACATAGACGCTGTACAATGTGGTACCGATCGAGAATTTTAGAACGTACACAAACGCAGAACAACACGAAGCGGGAATATTAATGTCGCACGGAATAGAATTAATATGAGCTTCAAAAAAAAAATGGGATAAAGAAATTGGAAAATATTTTATAAATGATGAAAAGTAAAACAATAAGTAACCGATCGAGTATTGCAGGACAAAAACTAAGATAGGATATCGCGACGCGGAAATAATGATAACGCACGGAATAGAATTAATATTAAGCTCGAAGAAAAAAAGTTTGAATACGTTATAAAAGAATTTAGAAATAATAAAAAGAAAACAATAGGTCGAAATATCATTACCATCTTTTCGCAAACACGAGAAACTCCGACTCTGCGCGTGGTTGACGAGAAACAAATATCCGGTAAACGTTCGAATTTCGAACTTCCACGCCGAGGGATGCAGCGGCTGCACGGCGGTTGAGAACCAAGAACGGCGTGACTCCGAAAACACCGCGTTTTCGCGTCCGCAGAGGCAAAGTTTCAAAATTTACAGAGACGCTGTACAATGTGGTACCGATCGAGAATTTTAGAACGTACACAAACGCAGAACAACACGGAGCGGGAATATTAATGACGTACGAAATAGGATTGATATGAGCTTCAAAAAAAATTGAATGAATAAATTCGAAAATATTTTATAAATTATGAAAAGTGAAACAATAAGTTACCGATTAGGTATTGCAGGACAAAAACAAAGATAGGATATCACGACGCGGAAATAATAATAACGCACGGAATAGAATTAATATTAAGCTCGAAGAGAAATAGTTTGAATAAGTTATGAAAAAATTTATGAATGATAGAAAGAAAACAATAGGTTGGAATTTTATGACCATCTTCTCAAAAACACAAGAAACTCTGACTCCGCGCGTGGTTGACCAGAAACGAATATCCGGTAAACGTTCGAATTTTGAACTTCTACGCCAAGGGATGCAGCGGCTGCGGGGCGGTTGAGAACCAAGAACGGCGTGACTTCGAAAACACCGCGTTTGCGCGATCGCAAAGGCAAAGATTCAAAATTTACATAGACGCTGTACAATGTGGTACCGATCGAGATCTCTAGAACGTACACAAACGCAGAACAATAAGAAGCGGGAATAATAATAACGCAGGGAATAGAATTAATATGAGCTTTAAAAAAAATAGGATGAATAGTTTAGAAAATATTTTGTAAAAGATGGAAAGTGAAACAATATGTAACCGATCGAGTATTGCAGGACAAAAACTAGGATAGGATATCACGACGCGGAAATAATGATAACGCACGGAATAAAATTAATATTAAGCTCGAAGAGAAAAAGTTTGAATAAGTTATAAAATAATTTAGAAATAATAAAAAGAAAACAATAGGTCGAAATATCATTACCATCTTTTCGCAAACACGAGAAACTCCGACTCTGCGCGTGGTTGACGAGAAACAAATATCCGGTGAACGTTCGAATTTCGAACTCCCACGCCGAGGGATGCAGCGGCTGCACGGCGGTTGAGATACGAGAACGGCGTGACTTTGAAAACACCGCGTTTTCGCGTTCGCAGAGGCAAAGATTTAAAATTTACAGAGACACTGTACAATGTGGTACCGTTCGAGAATTTTAGAACGTACACAAACGCAGAATAACACGAAGCGGGAATATTAATGACGCACGGAATAGAATTAATGTAAGCTTTATAAAAAAAGGATGAATAAATTTGGAAATATTCTAGAAAAGATGAAAAGTACAACAATAAGCTACCGATTGAGTATTGCAGGACAAAAACAAAGATAGGATATCACGACGCGGAAATAATGATAACGCACGGAATAGAATTAATATTGAGCTCGAAGAGAAAAAGTTTGAATAAGTTATAAAAAAATTCGGAAATAATAAAAAGAAAACGATAGGTCGAAATATCATTACCATCTTTACGAAAACACGAGAAACCTTGACTCTGCGCGTGGTTGACGAGAAACGAACGACCGGTAAACGTTTGAATTTAGAACTCGCACGCTGAGGGATGCAGCGGCTGCACGGCGGTTGGGAACCGAGAACGGCGTGACTCCGAGAACACCGCGTTTTCGCGTTCGCAGAGGCAAAGTTTCGAAATTTACAGAAACGCTGTACAATGTGATACCGATCGAGAATTTTGGAACGTACACAAACGCAGAACAACACAAAGCGGGAATATTAATGACGAACGGAATAGAATTAATGTAAGCTTTATAAAAAAAGGATGAACAAATTTGAAAATATTTTAGAAAAGACGAAAAGTACAACAATAAGCTACCGATTGAGTATTGCAGGACACAAACAAAGATAGGATTTCACGACGCGGAAATAATGATAACGCACAGAATAGAATTAATAGTAAGCTCGAAGAGACAAAGTTTAAATGAGTTATAAAAAAATTTAGAAATAATAAAAAGGAAACAATAGGTCGAAATATCAATACCATCATTTTGAAAACACGAGAAACCCTGACTCTGCGCGTGGTTGACGAGAGACTGATATCCGGTAAAAGTTCGAATTTCGAACTCCCACGCCGAGGGATGCAGCGGCTGCGGGGCGGTTGAGAACCAAGAGCGGCGTGACTCCGAAAACACCGCGTTTGCGCGATCGCAGAGGCAAAGATTTAAAATTTACATAGACGCTGTACAATGTGGTACCGATCGAGAATTTTAGAACGTACACAAACGCAGAACAACACGAAGCGGGAATATTAATGTCGCACGGAATAGAATTAATATGAGCTTCAAAGAAAAAATGGGATAAAGAAATTGGAAAATATTTTATAAATGATGAAAAGTAAAACAATAAGTAACCGATCGAGTATTGCAGGACAAAAACTAAGATAGGATATCGCGACGCGGAAATAATGATAACGCACGGAATAGAATTAATATTAAGCTCGAAGAAAAAAAGTTTGAATACGTTATAAAAGAATTTAGAAATAATAAAAAGAAAACAATAGGTCGAAATATCATTACCATCTTTTCGCAAACACGAGAAACTCCGACTCTGCGCGTGGTTGACGAGAAACAAATATCCGGTAAACGTTCGAATTTCGAACTTCCACGCCGAGGGATGCAGCGGCTGCACGGCGGTTGAGAACCAAGAACGGCGTGACTCCGAAAACACCGCGTTTTCGCGTCCGCAGAGGCAAAGTTTCAAAATTTACAGAGACGCTGTACAATGTGGTACCGATCGAGAATTTCAGAACGTACACAAACGCAGAACAACACGGAGCGGGAATATTAATGACGTACGGAATAGGATTGAAATGAGCTTCAAAAAAAATTGAATGAATAAATTCGAAAATATTTTATAAATTATGAAAAGTGAAACAATAAGTTACCGATTAGGTATTGCAGGACAAAAACAAAGATAGGATATCACGACGCGGAAATAATAATAACGCACGGAATAGAATTAATATTAAGCTCGAAGAGAAATAGTTTGAATAAGTTATGAAAAAATTTATGAATGATAGAAAGAAAACAATAGGTTGGAATTTTATGACCATCTTCTCAAAAACACGAGAAACTCTGACTCCGCGCGTGGTTGACCAGAAACGAATATCCGGTAAACGTTCGAATTTTGAACTTCTACGCCAAGGGATGCAGCGGCTGCGGGGCGGTTGAGAACCAAGAACGGCGTGACTTCGAAAACACCGCGTTTGCGCGATCGCAAAGGCAAAGATTCAAAATTTACATAGACGCTGTACAATGTGGTACCGATCGAGATCTCTAGAACGTACACAAACGCAGAACAATAAGAAGCGGGAATAATAATAACGCAGGGAATAGAATTAATATGAGCTTTGAAAAAAATAGGATGAATAGTTTAGAAAATATTTTGTAAAAGATGGAAAGTGAAACAATATGTAACCGATCGAGTATTGCAGGACAAAAACTAGGATAGGATATCACGACGCGGAAATAATGATAACGCACGGAATAGAATTAATATTAAGCTCGAAGAGAAAAAGTTTGAATAAGTTATAAAATAATTTAGAGATAATAAAAAGAAAACAATAGGTCGAAATATCATTACCATCTTTTCGCAAACACGAGAAACTCCGACTCTGCGCGTGGTTGACGAGAAACAAATATCCGGTGAACGTTCGAATTTCGAACTCCCACGCCGAGGGATGCAGCGGCTGCACGGCGGTTGAGATACGAGAACGGCGTGACTTTGAAAACACCGCGTTTTCGCGTTCGCAGAGGCAAAGATTTAAAATTTACAGAGACACTGTACAATGTGGTACCGTTCGAGAATTTTAGAACGTACACAAACGCAGAACAACACGAAGCGGGAATATTAATGTCGCACGGAATAGAATTAATATAAGCTTCAAAAAAAAATGGGATGAAGAAATTTGAAAATATTTTATAAATGATGAAAAATAAAACAATAAGTTACCGATTGAGTATTGCAGGACAAAAACAAAGATAGGATATCACGACGCGGAAATAATGATAACGCACCGAATAGAATTGATATTGAGCGCAAAGAGGAATAGTTAGAAGGAGTTATGAAAACATTTATAAATGCTGAAAAGAGAACGATAAGTTGGAATATTATTACTATCTTTTTAAAAACACAAAAACTCTGACTCTGCGCGTGGTTGAAGAGAAACGAATATCCGGTAAACGTTCGAATTTCGAACTTCCACGCCGAGGGATGCAGCGGCTGCACGGCGGTTGGGAACCAAGAACGGCGTGACTCCGAAAACACCGCGTTTTCGCGTTCGCAGAGGCAAAGTTTCGAAATTTACAGAGACGCTGTACAATGTGATACCGATCGAGAATTTTAGAACGTACACAAACGCAGAACAACACGAAGCGGGGATATTAATGACGCGGGGAATAGAATTAATACTAGCTTTAAAAAAAATAGGATGAATAAATTAGAAAATATTTTATAAAAGATGAAAAGTGAAACATCAAGTAACCGATCGAGTATTGCAGGACGAAAACTAAGATAGGATATCACGAAGCGGAAATAATGATAACGCACGGGATAGAATTAATATTGAGCTCGATGAGAAAAAGTTTGAATACGTTATAAAAGAATTTAGAAATAATAAAAAGAAAACGATAGGTCGAAATATCATTACCATGTTCACGAAAACACGAGAAACCCTGACTTTGCGCGTGGTTGACGAGAAACTATTATCCGGTAAAAGTTCGAATTTCGAACTCCCACGCCGAGGGATGCAGCGGCTGCACGGGGGTTGGGAACCGAGAACGGCGTGACTTCGAAAACACCGCGTTTTCGCGTTCGCAGAGGCAAAGATTCAAAATTTACAGAGACGCTGTACAATGTGGTACCGATCGAGAATTTTAGAACGTACACAAACGCAGAACAACACGAAGCGGGAATATTGATTACGCACGGAATAGAATTGATATGAGCTTCAAAAAAAAATGGGATAAAAAAATTTGAAATTATTTTATAAATGATGAAAAATAAAACAATAAGTTACCGATTGATTATTGCAGGACAAAAACAAAGATAGGATATCACGACGCGGAAATACTGATAACGCACCGAATAGAAATAATTATGAGCGCAAAGAGGAATGTTTTAAAGAAGTTATGAAAAAATTTATAAATGCTGAAAAGAGAACAATAAGTTGGAATATTATTACTATCTTTTTAAAAACACGAAAACTCTGACTCTGCGCGTGGTTGACGAGAAACGAATATCCGGTAAACGTTCGAATTTCGAACTCCCACGCTGAGGGATGCAGCGGCTGCACGGCGGTTGGGAACCGAGAACGGCGTGACTTCGAAAACACCGCGCTTTGGAGTTCGCAGAGGCAAAGATTTAAAATTTACAGAGACGCTGTACAATGTGGTACCGATCGAGAATTTTAGAACGTACACAAACGCAGAACAACACGAAGCGGGAATATTAATGACGCACGGAATAGAATTATTATAAGCTTCAAAAAAAAAAGGGATAAAAAAATTTGAAAATATTTCATAAATGATGAAAAATAAAACAATAAGTTGCCGATTGAGTATTGCAGGACAAAAACAAAGATAGGATATCACGACGCGGAAATAATGATAACGCACGGAATAGAATTGATAGTGAGCTCAAAGAGACAAAGTTTGAATAAGTTATCAAAAAATGTATGAATAATAAAAATAGAACAATAGGTCGAAATATCATTACCATCATTTTGAAAACACGAGAAACCCTGACTCCGCGCGTGGTTGACGAGAGACTGATATCCGGCGAACGTTCGAATTTTGAACTCCCACGCCGAGGGATGCAGCGGTTGCTCGGCGGTTGACAACCCAGAACAGCGTGACTTCGAAAACACCGCGTTTTTGCGTACGCAGAGGCAAAGATCTCAAATCTACAAAGACGCTGTACAATGTGGTACCGATCGAGAATTCTCAATCATACACAAACGCAGAACAACACGAAGCGTGAATATTAATGACGTACGGAATAGGATTCATATAAGCTTCAAAAAAAATTAAATCAATAAATTTGAGAATATTTTACAAATTATGAAAAGTAAAACAATAAGTTACCGATTAGGTATTGCAGGACAAAAACAAAGATAGGATATCACGACGCGGAAATAATAATAACGCACGGGATAGAATTAATATTAAGCTCGAAGAGAAATAGTTTGAATAAGTTATGAAAAAATTTATGAATGATAGAAAGAAAAGAATAGGTTGGAATTTTATGACCATCTTCTCAAAAACACAAGAAACTCTGACTCTGCGCGTGGTTGACCGGAAACGAATATCCGGTTAACGTTCGAATTTCGAACTTCTACGCCAAGAGATGCAGCGGCAGCGGGGCGGTTGAGAACCAAGAACGGCGTGACTTCGAAAACACCGCGTTTGCACGATCGCAGAGGCAAAGATTTGAAATTTACAGAGACGCTGTACAATGTGGAACCGATCAAGAATTTTAGAACGTACACAAACGCAGAACAACAAGAAGCGGGAATAATAATGACGCAGGGAATAGAATTAATATGAGCTTTAAAAAAAATAGGATAAATAAATTAGAAAATATTTTATAAAAGATGAAAAGTAAAACAATAAGTAACCGATCGAGTATTGCAGGACTAAAACTAAGATAGGATATCACGACGCGGAAATAATGATAACGCACGGAATAGAATTAATATCAAGCTCGAAAGAATATGTTTGAATACGTTATAAAAGAATTTAGAAATAATGAAAAGAGAACAATAGGTCGAAATATCATTACCATCTTTTTGCAAACACGAGAAACTCCGGCTCTGCGCGTGGTTGACGAGAAACAAATATCCGGCAAACGTTCGAATTTCGAACTCCCACGCCGAGGGATGCAGCGCCTTCACGGCGGTTGAGAACCGAGAACGGCGTGACTTCGAAAACACCGCGCTTTAGCGTTCGAAGAGGCAAAGATTGAAAATTCACAGAAACGCTGTACAATGTGGTACCGATTTAGAATTTAAGAACGTACACAAACGCAGAACAACACGAAGCGGGAATATTAATGACGCACGGAATAGAATTAATGTAAGCGTTGAAAAAAAAAGGATGAATAAATTTGAAAATATTTAATAAATGATGAGAAGTGAAACAATAAGTTACCGATTGAGTATTGCAGGACAAAAATAAAGATAGGATATCACGACGCGGAAATAATGATAACGCACCGAATAGAATCAATATTGAGCGCAAAAAGGAATAGTTTAAAGAAGTTATGAAAAAATTTATAAATGCTGAAAAGAGAACAATAAGTTGGAATATTATTACTATCATTTTAAAAACACGGAAACTCTGACTCTGCGTGTGGTTGACGAGAAACGAACGACCGGTGAACGTTTGAATTTAGAACTCCCACGCTGAGGGATGCAGCGGCTGCACGGCGGTTGGGAACCGAGAACGGCGTGACTTCGAAAACACCGCGCTTTCGCGTTCGCAGAGGCAAAGATTTAAAATTTACAGAGACACTGTACAATGTGGTACCGATCGAGAATTTTAGAACGTACGCAAACGCAGAACAACACGAAGCGGGAATATTAATGTCGCACGGAATAGAATTAATATAAGCTTCAGAAAAAAATGGGATAAAGAAATTTGAAAATATTTTATAAATGATGAAAAATAAAACAATAAGTTACCGATTGAGTATTGCAGGACAAAAACAAAGATAGGATATCACGACGCGGAAATAATGATAACGCACGGAATAGAATCAATATCAAGCTCGGAGAGAAAAAGTTTGAATAAGTTATAAAAAAATTTAGAAATAATAAAAAGAAAACGATGGCTCGAAATATCATTACCATCTTCACGATAACACGAGGAACTTTGACTCTGCGCGTGGTTGACGAGAAACGAACGACCGGTTAACGTTTGAATTTCGAACTCCCACGCCGAGGGATGCAGCGGCTGCACAGCGGTTGGGAATTCCGAACGGCGTGGCCTCGAAAACACCGCGTTCTTGCGCTTACAATGACACGTAACGAAAATCTTCGACAACACAGCACAAAATGGAAATATAACCGATTTTAACAGAATATCACTTGATCAGAAACGAACCGAGTTGGGATGATCACGTTGCACGAAACAAAGTTGGTTCTGAGTTGCGCGTCGTTACGACACACAGTAAGAGAATAACGGAAAACAGAATAAAAAAAACTCCAAGCCGCCGAAAAAAGCACGAGATCGAATCAGGTATAAATATCACTCACAATCACTGTAACGACGAGCGACCACAAGGCGGAGAGTGATTATTACCGATGGTTCGAAAAAATGACAGATTACACCTCGACACGTCGCGGCGTTCACGTTGGAGGATGCGAAACGACTGACCGGCGAGCAAGCGTTCGAACATCCAACTCGCCCGCAGGGGGAAGCAGCGGCTCGTCCACGAGCGAGAGGCCGGTATGGCGTGGCTTCGAAAACACAGCGTTCTCGCGTACACAAAGGCAGAGAATAAAAATTGACGAAAACGCTGTATAACGTGTTACCGATTGCGGATTTCAAAACAAACACAAAGGAACACGACGCGTAAATATTAATAACGCACGGAATAGAATTAATAATAAGCTTTCCGAAAGATGGGATGAATAAATTTGAAAAAGTTTAGAAAATGATGAAAAATAAAACAATAGGTTGAATATTCTTACCTTCTTCTCCACAACAGGGAAAACTCCGACTCGGCGCGTGGTTGATGCGAAACGAATAACCGGTGAGCGTTCGAATTTCGAACTCTCACGTCAAGGGATGCGGCGGCTGCACGGCGGTTGAGAACCGAGAACGGCGAGGCTCTGCAACCATCGCGTTTTCGTGTACGCACAGGCAAAGATTTAAAATTTACAATGATACCGATCAAGAATTATAGGACATACACAAACGCAAAGCAATATGAGGCGGCAATATTGATCATGCACGGAATAGAATTAATGTAAGCTTTAAAAAAGAAAGGATGAATAAAATTGAAAATATTTTATGAATGATGAAAAGTGGAACAATAAATTACCGATTAAGTATTGCAGTACAAACACACAGAAGGGATATCACGACGCGGAAATAATGATAACGCACGAAATAGAATTAATATTGTGCTCGAAGAGAAAATGTTTGAATAAGTTATAAAAAAATTTAGAAATAATAACAAGAAAACGATAGGTCGAAATATCATTACCATCATTACGAAAACACGAGAAACTTTGACTCTGCGCGTGATTGACGAAAAACGAACGACCGGTAAACGTTTGAATTTCGAACTCCCACGCTGAGGGATGCAGCGGCTGCACGGCGGTTGGAAACCGAGAACGGCGTGACTTCGAAAACACCGCGCTTTAGCGTTCGAAGAGGCAAAGATTTAAAATTCACAGAGACGCTGTACAATGTGGTACCGATCGAGAAATTTAGAACGTTCACAAACGCAGAACATCAAGGAAAGGGAATAATAATGACGCAGGGAATAGAATTAATATGAGCTTTGAAAAAAATAGGATGAATAAATTAGAAAATATTTTATAAAAGATGAAAAGTGGAACAATAAGTAACCGATCGAGTATTGCAGGACAAAAACTAAGATAGGATATCACGACGCGGAAATAATGATAACGCACGGAATAGAATGAATATTAAGCTCGAAGAGAAAAAGTTTGAATAAGTTATAAAAGAATTTAGAAATAATAAAAAGAAAACAATAGATCGAAATATCATTACCATCTTTTCGCAAGCACGAGAAACTTCAACTCTGCGCGTGGTTGACGAGAAACAAATATCCGGTAAACGTTCGAATTTCGAGCTCCCACGCCGAGGGATGCAGCGGCTGCACGGCGGTTGGGAACCGAGAACGGCGTGACTCCGAGAACACCGCGTTTTCGCGTTCGCAGAGGCAAAGTTTCAAAATTTACAGAGACGCTGTACAATGTGATACCGATCGAGAATTTTAGAACGTACACAAACGCAGAACAACACGAAGCGGGAATATTAATGACGCACGGAATAGAATTAATGTAAGCTTTATAAAAAAAGGATGAATAAATTTGAAAATATTCCAGAAAAGATGAAAAGTACAACAATAAGCTACCGATTGAGTATTGCAGGACAAAAACAAAGATAGGATATCACGACGCGGAAATAATGATAACGCACGGAATAGAATTAATATTGAGCTCGAAGAGAAAAAGTTTGAATGAGTTATAAAAAAATTCGGAAATAATAAAAAGAAAACGATAGGTCGAAATATCATCACCATCTTTACGAAAGCACGAGAAACTTTGACTCTGCGCGTGGTTGACGAGAAACGAACGACCGGTAAACGTTTGAATTTAGAACTCCCACGCTGAGGGATGCAGCGGCTGCACGGCGGTTGGGAACCGAGAACGGCGTGACTTCGAAAACACCGCGATTTCGCGTTCGCAGAGGCAAAGATTTAAAATTTACAGAGACGCCGTACAATGTGGTACCGATCGAGAATTTTAGAACGTACACAAACGCAGAACAACACGAAGCGGGAATATTAATGACGCACGGAATAGAATTAATGTTAGCTTTATGAAAAAAGGATGAACAAATTTGAAAATATTTTAGAAAAGACGAAAAGTACAACAATAAGCTACCGATTGAGTATTGCAGGACACAAACAAAGATAGGATTTCACGACGCGGAAATAATGATAACGCACAGAATAGAATTGATAGTTAGCGCGAAGAGACAAAGTTTGAATAAGTTATAAAAAAATTTAGAAATAATAAAAACAGAACAATAGGTCGAAATATCATTACCATCATTTTGAAAACACGAGAAACCCTGACTCTGCGCGTGGTTGACGAGAGACTGATATCCGGTGAACGTTGGAATTTCGAACTCCCACGCCGAGGGATGCAGCGGCTGCACGGCGGTTGACAACCCAGAACGGCGTGACTTCGAGAACACCGCGTTTTCGCGTACGCAGAGGCAAAGATTTCAAATCTACAAAGACGCTGTACAATGTGGTACCGATCGAGAATTTTCAAACATACACGAACGCAGAACAACACGAAGCGGGAATATTAATGACGTACGGAATAGAATTGATATAAGCTTCAAAAAAAATTGAATGAATAAATTCGAGAATATTTTATAAATGATGAAAAGTGAAACAATAAGTTACCGATTAGGTATTGCAGTACAAAAACACAGATAGGATATCACGACACGGAAATAATGATAACGCACGGAATAGAATCAATATTAAGCTCGGAGAGAAAAAGTTTGAATAAGTTATAAAAAAATTTAGAAATGATAGAAAGAAAACGATAGGTCGAAATATCATTACCATCATTACGATAACACGAGAAACTTTGACTTTGCGCGTGGTTGACGAGAAACGAACGACCGGTAAACGTTTCAATTTTGAACTCCCACGCCGAGGGATGCAGCGGCTGCACAGCGGTTGGGAATTCCGAACGGCGTGACCTCGAAAACACCGCGTTCTCGCGTACACAAAGGCAGAGAATAAAAATTGACAAAAACGCTGTATAACGTGTTACCGATTGAGGATCTTAAAACAAACACAAACACAAAGCAAAACGACGCGGAAATATCAATAACGCACAAAATAGAATTAATAATAAGCTCTCGGAAAGATGGGATGAATAAATTTGAAAAAGTTTAATAAATGATGAAAAATAAAACAATAGGTTGAATATTCTTACCTTCTTCTCCACAACACGGAAAACTCCAACTCGGCGCGTGGTTGATGCGAAACGAATAACCGGTAAGCGTTCGAATTTCGAACTATCACGTCAAGGGATGCGGCGGCTGCACGGCGGTTGAGATCCGAGAACGGCGAGACTCTGAAACCACCGCGTTCTCGCGTACGCACAGGCAAAGATTTAAAATTTACAATGATACCGATCAAGAATCATAGGACATACACGAACGCAAAACAATACGAAGCGGCAATATTGATCATGCACGGAATAGAATTGATATTGAGCTCAAAGAAATGAAGGACGAATGAATTAAGAAAAAAAAATTTCAAATGATAAAGAGAAAATCAATGAGTTGAAATATTATTACCATCATTTCAAAAACACGAGAAACCCTGACTTTGCGCGTGGTTGACGAGAAACTATTATCCGGTAAAAGTTCGAATTTCGAACTCCCACGCCGAGGGATGCAGCGGCTGCACGGCGGTTGGGAACCGAGAACGGCGTGACTTCGAAAACACCGCGTTTTTGCGCTTACAATGACACGTAACAAAAATCTTCGACAACACAGCACGAAATGGAAATATAACCGATTTTAACAGAATATCACTCGATCAGAAAAGAACCGAGTTGGGATGATCACGCTGCACGAAACAAAGTTGGTTTAAAGTTCCGCGTAGTTACGACACACAGTAAGAGAAAAGCGGAAAACAGAATAAAAAAACTCCAAGCCGTCGGAAAAAGCACGAGATCGAATCAGGTATAAATATCACTCACAATCACTGTAACGACGAGCGACCACGAGGCGGGGAGTGATTATTACCGATGGTTCGAAAAAATGACAGATTACACCTCGACACGTCGCGGCGTTCACGTTGGAGGATGCGAAACGACTGACCGGCGAGCAAGCGTTCGAACATCCAACTCGCCCGCAGGGGGAAGCAGCGGCTCGTCCACGAGCGAGAGGCCGGTATGGCGTGGCTTCGAAAACACAGCGTTCTCGCGTACACAAAGGCAGAGAATAAAAATTGACGAAAACGCTGTATAACGTGTTACCGATTGCGGATTTCAAAACAAACACAAAGCAACACGACGCGTGAATATTAATAACGCACGGAATAGAATTAATAACAAGCTTTCCGAAAGATGGGATGAATAAATTTGAAAAAGTTTAGAAAATGATGAAAAATAAAACAAGGGGTTGAATATTCTTACCTTCTTCTCCACAACAGGGAAAACTCCGACTCGGCGCGTGGTTGATGCGAAACGAATAACCGGTGAGCGTTCGAATTTCGAACTCTCACGTCAAGGGATGCGGCGGCTGCACGGCGGTTGAGAACCGAGAACAGCGAGGCTCTGCAACCATCGCGTTTTCGTGTACGCACAGGCAAAGATTTAAAATTTACAATGATACCGATCAAGAATTATAGGTCATACACAAACGCAAAACAATATGAGGCGGCAATATTGATCATGCACGGAATAGAATTAATGTAAGCTTTAAAAAAGAAAGGATGAATAAAATTGAAAATATTTTATGAATGATGAAAAGTGGAACAATAAATTACCGATTAAGTATTGCAGTACAAACACACAGAAGGGATATCACGACGCGGAAATAATGATAACGCACGAAATAGAATTAATATTGTGCTCGAAGAGAAAATGTTTAAATAAGTTATAAAAAAATTTAGAAATAATAACAAGAAAACGATAGGTCGAAATATCATTACCATCTTTACGAAAACACGAGAAACTTTGACTCTGCGCGTGGTTGACGAGAAACGAACGACTGGTAAACGTTTGAATTTCGAACTCCCACGCTGAAGGATGCAGCGGCTGCGCGGCGGTCGGAAACCGAGAACGGCGTGACTTCGAAAACACCGCGCTTTAGCGTTCGAAGAGGCAAAGATTTAAAATTTACAGAAACGCTGTACAATGTGATACCGATCGAGAATTTTAGAACGTACACAAACGCGGAACAACACGAAGCGGGAATATTAATGACGCACGGAATAGAATTAATGTAAGCTTTATAAAAAAAGGATGAATAAATTTGGAAATATTCTAGAAAAGATGAAAAGTACAACGATAAGTTACCGATTGAGTATTGCAGGACAAAAATAAAGATAGGATATCACGACGCGGAAATGATGATAACGCACCGAATAGAATCAATATTGAGCGCAAAAAGGAATAGTTGAAAGAAGTTATGAAAAACTTTATAAATGCTGAAAAGAGAACAATAAGTTGGAATATTATTACTATCATTTTAAAAACACGGAAACTCTGACTCTGCGCGTGGTTGACGAGAAACGAATATCCGGTAAACGTTCGAATTTCGGACTCCCACGCCGAGGGATGCAGCGGCTGCACGGCGGTCGAGAACCGAGAACGGCGTGACTTCGAAAACACCGCGGTTTCGCATTCGCAGAGGCAAAGATTCAAAATTTACATAGACGCTGTACAATGTGGTACCGATCGAGAATTCTAGAACGTACACGAACGCAGAACAACAAGAAGCGGGAATAATAATAACGCAGGGAATAGAATTAATATAAGCTTTAAAAAAAATAGGATGAATAGTTTAGAAAATATTTTGTAAAAGATGAGAAGTGAAACAATAAGTAACCGATCGAGTATTGAAGGACAAAAACTAGGATAGGATATCACGACGCGGAAATAATGATAACGCACGGAATAGAATTAATATTAAGCTCGAAGAGAAAAAGTTTAAATAAGTTATAAAATAATTTAAAAATAATAAAAAGAAAACGATAGGTCGAAATATCATTACCATCTTTACGAAAACACGAAAAACTTTGACTCTGCGCGTGGTTGACGAGAAACGAATATCCGGTAAACGTTCGAATTTCGAACTTCCACGCCGAGGGATGCAGCGGCTGCACGGCGGTTGAGATGCGAGAACGGCGTGACTTTGAAAACACCGCGTTTTCGCGTTTGCAGAGGCAAAGATTCAAAATTTACAGAGACACTGTACAATGTGGTACCGTTCGAGAATTTGAGAACGTACACAAACGCAGAACAACACGAAGCGGGAATATCAATGTCGCACGGAATAGAATTAATATAAGCTTCAGAAAAAAATGGGATAAAGAAATTTGGAAATATTTTATAAATGATGAAAAATAAAACAATAAGTTACCGATTGAGTATTGCAGGACAAAAACAAAGATAGGATATCACGACGCGAAAATAATGATAACGCACGGAATAGAATAGTAAGCTCGAAGAGACAAAGTTTAAATAAGTTATAAAAAAATTTAGAAATAATAAAAAGAAAACAATAGGTCGAAATATCATTACCATCATTTTGAAAACACGAGAAACCCTGACTCTGCGCGTGGTTGACGAGAGACTGATATCCGGTGAACGTTCGAATTTCGAACTCCCACGCCGAGGTATGCAGCGGCTGCACGGCGGTTGGGAACCGAGAACGGCGTGACTTCGAAAATACCGCGCTTTCGCGTTCGCAGAGGCAAAGATTTAAAATTTACAGAAACGCCGTACAATGTGGTACCGATCGAGAATTTTAGAACGTACACAAACGCAGAACAACACGAAGCGGGAATATTAATGACGCACGGAATAGAATTAATGTAAGCTTTATAAAAAAAGGATGAACAAATTTGAAAATATACTAGAAAAGACGAAAAGTACAACAATAAGCTACCGATTGAGTATTGCAGGACAAAAACAAAGATAGGATATCACGACGCGGAAATAATGATAACGCACGGAATAGAATTAATATTGAGCTCGAAGAGAAAAAGTTTGAATAAGTTATAAAAAAATTCGGAAATAATAAAAAGAAAACGATAGGTCGAAATATCATCACCATCTTTACGAAAGCACGAGAAACTTTGACTCTGCGCGTGGTTGACGAGAAACGAACGACCGGTAAACGTTTGAATTTAGAACTCCCACGCCGAGGTATGCAGCGGCTGCACGGCGGTTGGGAACCGAGAACGGCGTGACTTCGAAAATACCGCGCTTTCGCGTTCGCAGAGGCAAAGATTTAAAATTTACAGAAACGCCGTACAATGTGGTACCGATCGAGAATTTTAGAACGTACACAAACGCAGAACAACACGAAGCGGGAATATTAATGACGCACGGAATAGAATTAATGTAAGCTTTATAAAAAAAGGATGAACAAATTTGAAAATATACTAGAAAAGACGAAAAGTACAACAATAAGCTACCGATTGAGTATTGCAGGACAAAAACAAAGATAGGATATCACGACGCGGAAATAATGATAACGCACGGAATAGAATTAATATTGAGCTCGAAGAGAAAAAGTTTGAATAAGTTATAAAAAAATTCGGAAATAATAAAAAGAAAACGATAGGTCGAAATATCATCACCATCTTTACGAAAGCACGAGAAACTTTGACTCTGCGCGTGGTTGACGAGAAACGAACGACCGGTAAACGTTTGAATTTAGAACTCCCACGCTGAGGGATGCAGCGGCTGCACGGCGGTTGGGAACCGAGAACGGCGTGACTTCGAAAACACCGCGCTTTCGCGTTCGCAGAGGCAAAGATTTAAAATTTACAGAGACGCCGTACAATGTGGTACCGATCGAGGATTTTAGAACGTACACAAACGCAGAACAACACGAAGCGGGAATATTATTAACCCACGGAATAGAATTAATGTTAGCTTTATAAAAAAAGGATGAACAAATTTGAAAATATTTTAGAAAAGACGAAAAGTACAACAGTAAGCTACCGATTGAGTATTGCAGGACACAAACAAAGATAGGATTTCACGACGCGGAAATAATGATAACGCACAGAATAGAATTGATAGTAAGCGCGAAGAGACAAAGTTTGAATCAGTTATAAAAAAATTTAGAAATAATAAAAACAGAACAATAGGTCGAAATATCATTACCATCATTTTGAAAACACGAGAAACCCTGACTCTGCGCGTGGTTGACGAGAGACTGATATCCGGTGAACGTTGGAATTTCGAACTCCCACGCCGAGGGATGCAGCGGCTGCACGGCGGTTGACAACCCAGAACGGCGTGACTTCGAAAACACCGCGTTTTCGCGTACGCAGAGGCAAAGATTTCAAATCTACAAAGACGCTGTACAATGTGGTACCGATCGAGAATTTTCAAACATACACGAACGCAGAACAACACGAAGCGGGAATATTAATGACGTACGGAATAGAATTGATATAAGCTTCAAAAAAAATTGAATGAATAAATTCGAGAATATTTTATAAATGATGAAAAGTGAAACAATAAGTTACCGATTAGGTATTGCAGTACAAAAACACAGATAGGATATCACGACACGGAAATAATGATAACGCACGGAATAGAATCAATATTAAGCTCGGAGAGAAAAAGTTTGAATAAGTTATAAAAAAATTTAGAAATGATAGAAAGAAAACGATAGGTCGAAATATCATTACCATCATTACGATAACATGAGAAACTTTGACTCTGCGCGTGGTTGACGAGAAACGAACGACCGGTAAACGTTTGAATTTTGAACTCCCACGCCGAGGGATGCAGCGGCTGCACAGCGGTTGGGAATTCCGAACGGCGTGACCTCGAAAACACCGCGTTCTCGCGTACACAAAGGCAGAGAATAAAAATTGACAAAAACGCTGTATAACGTGTTACCGATTAAGGATTTTAAAACAAACACAAACACAAAGCAAAACGACGCGGAAATATCAATAACGCACGAAATAGAATTAATAATAAGCTCTCGGAAAGATGGGATGAATAAATTTGAAAAAGTTTAATAAATGATGAAAAATAAAACAATAGGTTGAATATTCTTACCTTCTTCTCCACAACACGGAAAACTCCAACTCGGCGCGTGGTTGATGCAAAACGAATAACCGGTAAGCGTTCGAATTTCGAACTCTCACGTCAAGGGATGCGGCGGCTGCACGGCGGTTGAGATCCGAGAACGGCGAGACTCTGAAACCACCGCATTCTCGCGTACGCACAGGCAAAGATTTAAAATTTACAATGATACCGATCAAGAATTATAGGACATACACGAACGCAAAACAATACGAAGCGGCAATATCGATCATGCACGGAATAGAATTGATATTGAGCTCAAAGAAATGAAGGACGAATGAATGAAGAAAAAAAAATTTCAAATGATAAAGAGAAAATCAATGAGTTGAAATATTATTACCATCATTTCAAAAACACGAGAAACCCTGACTTTGCGCGTGGTTGACGAGAAACTATTATCCGGTAAAAGTTCGAATTTCGAACTCCCACGCCGAGGGATGCAGCGGCTGCACGGCGGTGGGGAACCGAGAACGGCGTGACTTCGAAAACACCGCGTTTTCGCGTTCGCAGAGGCAAAGATTTGAAATTTACAGAGACGCTGTACAATGTGGTACCGATCGAGAATTATAGAACGTACACAAACGCAGAACAACACGAAGCGGGAATATTAATGACGCACGGAATAGAATTAATATTAGCTTCAAAAAAAATTGGGATAAAAAAATTTGAAATTATTTTATAAATGATGAAAAATAAAACAATAAGTTACCGATTGATTATTGCAGGACAAAAACAAAGAAAGGATATCACGACGCGGCAATAATGAGAACGCACCGAATAGAAATAATTATGAGCGCAAAGAGGAATGGTTTAAAGAAGTTATGAAAAAATTTATAAATGCTGAAAAGAGAACAATAAGTTGGGATATTATTACTATCTTTTTAAAAACACGGAAACTCTGACTCTGCGCGTGGTTGACGAGAAACGAATATCCGGTAAACGTTCGAATTTCGAACTCCCACGCCGAGGGATGCAGCGGCTGCACGGCGGTTGAGAACCGAGAACGGCGTGACTTCGAAAACACCGCGTTTTCGCGTTCGCAGAGGCAAAGATTCAAAATTTACAGAGACGCTGTACAATGTGGTACCGATCGAGAATTTTAGAACGCACACAAACGCAGAACAACACGAAGCGGGAATATTAATGACGCACGAAATAGAATTAATGTAGGCTTTAAAAAAAAAAGGATGAATAAATTTGAAAATATTTTATGAATGATGAAAAGTGAAACAATAAGTTACCGATTAAGTATTGCAGTACAAAAACACAGAAGGGATATCACGACGCGGAAATAATGATAACGCACGAAATAGAATTAATATTGTGCTCGAAGAGAAAATGTTTGAATAAGTTATAAAAAAATTTAGAAATAATAACAAGAAAACGATAGGTCGAAATATCATTACCATCTTTACGAAAACACGAGAAACTCTGACTCTGCGCGTGGTTGACAAGAAACGAACGACCGGTAAACGTTTGAATTTCGAACTCCCACGCCGAGGGATGCAGCGGCTGCACAGCGGTTGGGAATTCCGAACGGCGTGGCCTCGAAAACACCGCGTTTTTGCGCTTACAATGACACGTGACGAAAATCTTCGACAACACAGCACGAAATGGAAATATAACCGATTTCAACAGAATATCACATGATCAGAAAAGAACCGAGTTGGGATGATCACGCTGCACGAAACAAAGTTGGTTTTAAGTTCCGCGTAGTTACGACACACAGTAAGAGAAAAGCGGAAAACAGAATAAAAAAACTCCAAGCCGTCGAAAAAAGCACGAGATCGAATCAGGTATAAATATCACTCACAATCACTGTAACGACGAGCGACCACGAGGCGGGGAGTGATTATTACCGATGGTTCGAAAAAATGACAGATTACACCTCGACACGTCGCGGCGTTCACGTTGGAGGATGCGAAACGACTGACCGGCGAGCAAGCGTTCGAACATCCAACTCGCCCGCAGGGGGAAGCAGCGGCACGTCCACGAGCGAGGGGCCGGTATGGCGTGGCTTCGAAAACACAGCGTTCTCGCGTACACAAAGGCAGAGAATAAAAATTGACGAAAACGCTGTATAACGTGTTACCGATTGCGGATTTCGAAACAAACACAAAGCAACACGACGCGTAAATATTATTAACGCACGGAATAGAATTAATAATAAGCTTTCCGAAAGATGGGATGAATAAATTTGAAAAAGTTTAGAAAATGATGAAAAATAAAACAATAGGTTGAATATTCTTACCTTCTTCTCCACAACAGGGAAAACTCCGACTCGGCGCGTGGTTGATGCGAAACGAATAACCGGTGAGCGTTCGAATTTCGAACTCTCACGTCAAGGGATGCGGCGGCTGCACGGCGGTTGAGAACCGAGAACGGCGAGACTCTGAAACCATCGCGTTCTCGCGTACGCACAGGCAAAGATTTAAAATTTACAATGATACCGATCAAGAAGTATAGGACATACACAAACGCAAAACAATATGAGGCGGCAATATTGATCATGCACGGAATAGAATTAATGTAAGCTTTAAAAAAGAGAGGATGAATAAAATTGAAAATATTTTATAAATGATGAAAAGTAAAACAATAAGTTACCGATTAAGTATTGCAGTACAGAAACACAGAAGGGATATCACGACGCGGAAATAATGATAACGCACGAAATAGAATTAATATTGAGCTCGAAGAGAAAAAGTTTGAATAAGTTATAAAAAAATTCGGAAATAATAAAAAGAAAACGATAGGTCGAAATATCATTACCATCTTTACGAAAACACGAGAAACCTTGACTCTGCGCGTGGTTGACGAGAAACGAACGACCGGTGAACGTTTGAATTTAGAACTCCCACGCTGAGGGATGCAGCGGCTGCACGGCGGTTGGGAACCGAGAACGGCGTGACTCCGAGAACACCGCGTTTTCGCGTTCGCAGAGGCAAAGTTTCGAAATTTACAGAAACGCTGTACAATGTGATACCGATCGAGAATTTTAGAACGTACACAAACGCAGAGCAACACAAAGCGGGAATATTAATGACGAACGGAATAGAATTAATGTAAGCTTTATAAAAAAAGGATGAACAAATTTGAAAATATTTTAGAAAAGACGAAAAGTACAACAATAAGCTACTGATTGAGTATTGCAGGACACAAACAAAGATAGGATTTCACGACGCGGAAATAATGATAACGCACAGAATAGAATTAATAGTAAGCGCGAAGAGACAAAGTTTGAATAAGTTATAAAAAAATTTAGAAATAATAAAAACAGAACAATAGGTCGAAATATCATGACCATCATTTTGAAAACACGAGAAACCCTGACTCTGCGCGTGGTTGACGAGAGACTGATATCCGGTGAACGTTCGAATTTCGAACTCCCACGCCGAGGGATGCAGCGGCTGCACGGCGGTTGGGAACCGAGAACGGCGTGACTCCGAGAACACCGCGTTTTCGCGTTCGCAGAGGCAAAGTTTCAAAATTTACAGAGACGCTGTACAATGTGATACCGATCGAGAATTTTAGAACGTACACAAACGCAGAACAACACGAAGCGGGAATATTAATGACGCACGGAATAGAATTAATGTAAGCTTTATAAAAAAAGGATGAATAAATTTGGAAATGTTCTAGAAAAGATGAAAAGTACAACAATAAGCTACCGATTGAGTATTGCAGGACAAAAACAAAGATAGGATATCACGACGCGGAAATAATGATAACGCACGGAATAGAATTAATATTGAGCTCGAAGAGAAAAAGTTTGAATAAGTTATAAAAAAATTCGGAAATAATAAAAAGAAAACGATAGGTCGAAATATCATTACCATCTTTACGAAAACACGAGAAACCTTGACTCTGCGCGTGGTTGACGAGAAACGAACGACCGGTAAACGTTTGAATTTAGAACTCCCAGGCTGAGGGATGCAGCGGCTGCACGGCGGTTGGGAACCGAGAACGGCGTGACTCCGAGAACACCGCGTATTCGCGTTCGCAGAGGCAAAGTTTCGAAATTTACAGAAACGCTGTACAATGTGATACCGATCGAGAATTTTAGAACGTACACAAACGCAGAACAACACAAAGCGGGAATATTAATGACGAACGGAATAGAATTGATGTAAGCTTTATAAAAAAAGGATGAACAAATTTGAAAATATTTTAGAAAAGACGAAAAGTACAACAATAAGCTACCGATTGAGTATTGCAGGACACAAACAAAGATAGGATTTCACGACGCGGAAATAATGATAACGCACGGAATAGAATTAATATTGAGCTCGAAGAGAAAAAGTTTGAATGAGTTATAAAAAAATTTAGAAATAATAAAAAGGAAACAATAGGTCGAAATATCAATACCATCATTTTGAAAACACGAGAAACCCTGACTCTGCGCGTGGTTGACGAGAGACTGATATCCGGTAAAAGTTCGAATTTCGAACTCCCACGCCGAGGGATGCAGCGGCTGCGGGGCGGTTGAGAACCAAGAACGGCGTGACTCCGAAAACACCGCGTTTGCGCGATCGCAGAGGCAAAGATTTAAAATTTACATAGACGCTGTACAATGTGGTACCGATCGAGAATTTTAGAACGTACACAAACGCAGAACAACACAAAGCGGGAATATTAATGACGAACGGAATAGAATTAATGTAAGCTTTATGAAAAAAGGATGAACAAATTTGAAAATATTTTAGAAAAGACGAAAAGTACAACAATAAGCTACCGATTGAGTATTGCAGGACACAAACAAAGATAGGATTTCACGACGCGGAAATAATGATAACGCACAGAATAGAATTAATAGTAAGCTCGAAGAGACAAAGTTTAAATGAGTTATAAAAAAATTTAGAAATAATAAAAAGGAAACAATAGGTCGAAATATCAATACCATCATTTTGAAAACACGAGAAACCCTGACTCTGCGCGTGGTTGACGAGAGACTGATATCCGGTAGAAGTTCGAATTTCGAACTCCCACGCCGAGGGATGCAGCGGCTGCGGGGCGGTTGAGAACCAAGAACGGCGTGACTCCGAAAACACCGCGTTTGCGCGATCGCAGAGGCAAAGATTTAAAATTTACATAGACGCTGTACAATGTGGTACCGATCGAGAATTTTAGAACGTACACAAACGCAGAACAACACGAAGCGGGAATATTAATGTCGCACGGAATAGAATTAATATGAGCTTCAAAAAAAAAATGGGATAAAGAAATATGAAAATATTTTATAAATGATGAAAAGTAAAACAATAAGTAACCGATCGAGTATTGCAGGACAAAAACTAAGATAGGATATCGCGACGCGGAAATAATGATAACGCACGGAATAGAATTAATATTAAGCTCGAAGAAAAAAAGTTTGAATACGTTATAAAAGAATTTAGAAATAATAAAAAGAAAACAATAGGTCGAAATATCATTACCATCTTTTCGCAAACACGAGAAACTCCGACTCTGCGCGTGGTTGACGAGAAACAAATATCCGGTAAACGTTCGAATTTCGAACTTCCACGCCGAGGGATGCAGCGGCTGCACGGCGGTTGAGAACCAAGAACGGCGTGACTCCGAAAACACCGCGTTTTCGCGTCCGCAGAGGCAAAGTTTCAAAATTTACAGAGACGCTGTACAATGTGGTACCGATCGAGAATTTTAGAACGTACACAAACGCAGAACAACACGGAGCGGGAATATTAATGACGTACGGAATAGGATTGATATGAGCTTCAAAAAAAATTGAATGAATAAATTCGAAAATATTTTATAAATTATGAAAAGTGAAACAATAAGTTACCGATTAGGTATTGCAGGACAAAAACAAAGATAGGATATCACGACGCGGAAATAATAATAACGCACGGAATAGAATTAATATTAAGCTCGAAGAGAAATAGTTTGAATAAGTTATGAAAAAATTTATGAATGATAGAAAGAAAACAATAGGTTGGAATTTTATGACCATCTTCTCAAAAACACAAGAAACTCTGACTCCGCGCGTGGTTGACCAGAAACGAATATCCGGTAAACGTTCGAATTTTGAACTTCTACGCCAAGGGATGCAGCGGCTGCGGGGCGGTTGAGAACCAAGAACGGCGTGACTTCGAAAACACCGCGTTTGCGCGATCGCAAAGGCAAAGATTCAAAATTTACATAGACGCTGTACAATGTGGTACCGATCGAGATCTCTAGAACGTACACAAACGCAGAACAATAAGAAGCGGGAATAATAATAACGCAGGGAATAGAATTAATATGAGCTTTAAAAAAAATAGGATGAATAGTTTAGAAAATATTTTGTAAAAGATGGAAAGTGAAACAATATGTAACCGATCGAGTATTGCAGGACAAAAACTAGGATAGGATATCACGACGCGGAAATAATGATAACGCACGGAATAGAATTAATATTAAGCTCGAAGAGAAAAAGTTTGAATAAGTTATAAAATAATTTAGAAATAATAAAAAGAAAACAATAGGTCGAAATATCATTACCATCTTTTCGCAAACACGAGAAACTCCGACTCTGCGCGTGGTTGACGAGAAACAAATATCCGGTGAACGTTCGAATTTCGAACTCCCACGCCGAGGGATGCAGCGGCTGCACGGCGGTTGAGATACGAGAACGGCGTGACTTTGAAAACACCGCGTTTTCGCGTTCGCAGAGGCAAAGATTTAAAATTTACAGAGACACTGTACAATGTGGTACGGTTCGAGAATTTTAGAACGTACACAAACGCAGAACAACACGAAGCGGGAATATTAATGACGCACGGAATAGAATTAATGTAAGCTTTATAAAAAAAGGATGAATAAATTTGGAAATATTCTAGAAAAGATGAAAAGTACAACAATAAGCTACCGATTGAGTATTGCGGGACACAAACAAAGATAGGATTTCACGACGCGGAAATAATGATAACGCACAGAATAGAATTGATAGTTAGCGCGAAGAGACAAAGTTTGAATAAGTTATAAAAAAATTTAGAAATAATAAAAACAGAACAATAGGTCGAAATATCATTACCATCATTTTGAAAACACGAGAAACCCTGACTCTGCGCGTGGTTGACGAGAGACTGATATCCGGTGAACGTTCGAATTTCGAACTCCCACGCCGAGGGATGCAGCGGCTGCACGGCGGTTGACAACCCAGAACGGCGTGACTTCGAAAACACCGCGTTTTCGCGTACGCAGAGGCAAAGATTTCAAATCTACAAAGACGCTGTACAATGTGGTACCGATCGAGAATTTTCAAACATACACGAACGCAGAACAACACGAAGCGGGAATATTAATGACGTACGGAATAGAATTGATATAAGCTTCAAAAAAAATTGAATGAATAGATTCGAGAATATTTTATGAATTATGAAAAGTGAAACAATAAGTTACCGATTAGGTATTGCAGTACAAGAACACAGATAGGATATCACGACGCGGAAATAATGATAACGCACAAATAGAATCAATATTAAGCTCGGAGAGAAAAAGTTTGAATAAGTTATAAAAAAATTTAGAAATGATAGAAAGAAAACGATAGGTCG
Organism: Diprion similis; assembly: GCF_021155765.1. Classification (NCBI taxonomy): domain Eukaryota; kingdom Metazoa; phylum Arthropoda; class Insecta; order Hymenoptera; family Diprionidae; genus Diprion; species Diprion similis. The sequence continues at coordinate 9,634,342 of NC_060113.1, read as the reverse complement.
AAATATCATTACCATCATTACGATAACACGAGAAACTTTGACTTTGCGCGTGGTTGACGAGAAACGAACGACCGGTAAACGTTTGAATTTTGAACTCCCACGCCGAGGGATGCAGCGGCTGCACAGCGGTTGGGAATTCCGAACGGCGTGACCTCGAAAACACCGCGTTCTCGCGTACACAAAGGCAGAGAATAAAAATTGACAAAAACGCTGTATAACGTGTTACCGATTGAGGATCTTAAAACAAACACAAACACAAAGCAAAACGACGCGGAAATATCAATAACGCACAAAATAGAATTAATAATAAGCTCTCGAAAAGATGGGATGAATAAATTTGAAAAAGTTTAATAAATGATGAAAAATAAAACAATAGGTTGAATATTCTTACCTTCTTCTCCACAACACGGAAAACTCCAACTCGGCGCGTGGTTGATGCGAAACGAATAACCGGTAAGCGTTCGAATTTCGAACTATCACGTCAAGGGATGCGGCGGCTGCACGGCGGTTGAGATCCGAGAACGGCGAGACTCTGAAACCACCGCGTTCTCGCGTACGCACAGGCAAAAATTTAAAATTTACAATGATACCGATCAAGAATTATAGGACATACACGAACGCAAAACAATACGAAGCGGCAATATTGATCATGCACGGAATAGAATTGATATTGAGCTCAAAGAAATGAAGGACGAATGAATTAAGAAAAAAAAATTTCAAATGATAAAGAGAAAATCAATGAGTTGAAATATTATTACCATCATTTCAAAAACACGAGAAACCCTGACTTTGCGCGTGGTTGACGAGAAACTATTATCCGGTAAAAGTTCGAATTTCGAACTCCCACGCCGAGGGATGCAGCGGCTGCACGGCGGTTGGGAACCGAGAACGGCGTGACTTCGAAAACACCGCGTTTTTGCGCTTACAATGACACGTAACAAAAATCTTCGACAACACAGCACGAAATGGAAATATAACCGATTTTAACAGAATATCACTCGATCAGAAAAGAACCGAGTTGGGATGATCACGCTGCACGAAACAAAGTTGGTTTTAAGTTCCGCGTAGTTACGACACACAGTAAGAGAAAAGCGGAAAACAGAATAAAAAAACTCCAAGCCGTCGGAAAAAGCACGAGATCGAATCAGGTATAAATATCACTCACAATCACTGTAACGACGAGCGACCACGAGGCGGGGAGTGATTATTACCGATGGTTCGAAAAAATGACAGATTACACCTCGACACGTCGCGGCGTTCACGTTGGAGGATGCGAAACGACTGACCGGCGAGCAAGCGTTCGAACATCCAACTCGCCCGCAGGGGGAAGCAGCGGCTCGTCCACGAGCGAGAGGCCGGTATGGCGTGGCTTCGAAAACACAGCGTTCTCGCGTACACAAAGGCAGAGAATAAAAATTGACGAAAACGCTGTATAACGTGTTACCGATTGCGGATTTCAAAACAAACACAAAGCAACACGACGCGTGAATATTAATAACGCACGGAATAGAATTAATAACAAGCTTTCCGAAAGATGGGATGAATAAATTTGAAAAAGTTTAGAAAATGATGAAAAATAAAACAATAGGTTGAATATTCTTACCTTCTTCTCCACAACAGGGAAAACTCCGACTCGGCGCGTGGTTGATGCGAAACGAATAACCGGTGAGCGTTCGAATTTCGAACTCTCACGTCAAGGGATGCGGCGGCTGCACGGCGGTTGAGAACCGAGAACAGCGAGGCTCTGCAACCATCGCGTTTTCGTGTACGCACAGGCAAAGATTTAAAATTTACAATGATACCGATCAAGAATTATAGGACATACACAAACGCAAAACAATATGAGGCGGCAATATTGATCATGCACGGAATAGAATTAATGTAAGCTTTAAAAAAGAAAGGATGAATAAAATTGAAAATATTTTATGAATGATGAAAAGTGGAACAATAAATTACCGATTAAGTATTGCAGTACAAACACACAGAAGGGATATCACGACGCGGAAATAATGATAACGCACGAAATAGAATTAATATTGTGCTCGAAGAGAAAATGTTTAAATAAGTTATAAAAAAATTTAGAAATAATAACAAGAAAACGATAGGTCGAAATATCATTACCATCTTTACGAAAACACGAGAAACTTTGACTCTGCGCGTGGTTGACGAGAAACGAACGACCGGTAAACGTTTGAATTTCGAACTCCCACGCTGAGGGATGCAGCGGCTGCGCGGCGGTCGGAAACCGAGAACGGCGTGACTTCGAAAACACCGCGCTTTAGCGTTCGAAGAGGCAAAGATTTAAAATTTACAGAAACGCTGTACAATGTGATACCGATCGAGAATTTTAGAACGTACACAAACGCGGAACAACACGAAGCGGGAATATTAATGACGCACGGAATAGAATTAATGTAAGCTTTATAAAAAAAGGATGAATAAATTTGGAAATATTCTAGAAAAGATGAAAAGTACAACGATAAGTTACCGATTGAGTATTGCAGGACAAAAATAAAGATAGGATATCACGACGCGGAAATGATGATAACGCACCGAATAGAATCAGAATTGAGCGCAAAAAGGAATAGTTGAAAGAAGTTATGAAAAACTTTATAAATGCTGAAAAGAGAACAATAAGTTGGAATATTATTACTATCATTTTAAAAACACGGAAACTCTGACTCTGCGCGTGGTTGACGAGAAACGAATATCCGGTAAACGTTCGAATTTCGGACTCCCACGCCGAGGGATGCAGCGGCTGCACGGCGGTCGAGAACCGAGAACGGCGTGACTTCGAAAACACCGCGGTTTCGCATTCGCAGAGGCAAAGATTCAAAATTTACATAGACGCTGTACAATGTGGTACCGATCGAGAATTCTAGAACGTACACGAACGCAGAACAACAAGAAGCGGGAATAATAATAACGCAGGGAATAGAATTAATATAAGCTTTAAAAAAAATAGGATGAATAGTTTAGAAAATATTTTGTAAAAGATGAGAAGTGAAACAATAAGTAACCGATCGAGTATTGAAGGACAAAAACTAGGATAGGATATCACGACGCGGAAATAATGATAACGCACGGAATAGAATTAATATTAAGCTCGAAGAGAAAAAGTTTAAATAAGTTATAAAATAATTTAAAAATAATAAAAAGAAAACGATAGGTCGAAATATCATTACCATCTTTACGAAAACACGAAAAACTTTGACTCTGCGCGTGGTTGACGAGAAACGAATATCCGGTAAACGTTCGAATTTCGAACTTCCACGCCGAGGGATGCAGCGGCTGCACGGCGGTTGAGATGCGAGAACGGCGTGACTTTGAAAACACCGCGTTTTCGCGTTTGCAGAGGCAAAGATTCAAAATTTACAGAGACACTGTACAATGTGGTAACGTTCGAGAATTTGAGAACGTACACAAACGCAGAACAACACGAAGCGGGAATATCAATGTCGCACGGAATAGAATTAATATAAGCTTCAGAAAAAAATGGGATAAAGAAATTTGGAAATATTTTATAAATGATGAAAAATAAAACAATAAGTTACCGATTGAGTATTGCAGGACAAAAACAAAGATAGGATATCACGACGCGAAAATAATGATAACGCACGGAATAGAATAGTAAGCTCGAAGAGACAAAGTTTAAATAAGTTATAAAAAAATTTAGAAATAATAAAAAGAAAACAATAGGTCGAAATATCATTACCATCATTTTGAAAACACGAGAAACCCTGACTCTGCGCGTGGTTGACGAGAGACTGATATCCGGTGAACGTTCGAATTTCGAACTCCCACGCCGAGGGATGCAGCGGCTGCACGGCGGTTGGGAACCGAGAACGGCGTGACTCCGAGAACACCGCGTTTTCGCGTTCGCAGAGGCAAAGTTTCAAAATTTACAGAGACGCTGTACAATGTGATACCGATCGAGAATTTTAGAACGTACACAAACGCAGAACAACACGAAGCGGGAATATTAATGACGCACGGAATAGAATTAATGTAAGCTTTATAAAAAAAGGATGAATAAATTTGAAAATATTCTAGAAAAGATGAAAAGTACAACAATAAGCTACCGATTGAGTATTGCAGGACAAAAACAAAGATAGGATATCACGACGCGGAAATAATGATAACGCACGGAATAGAATTAATATTGAGCTCGAAGAGAAAAAGTTTGAATGAGTTATAAAAAAATTTAGAAATAATAAAAAGGAAACAATAGGTCGAAATATCAATACCATCATTTTGAAAACACGAGAAACCCTGACTCTGCGCGTGGTTGACGAGAGACTGATATCCGGTAAAAGTTCGAATTTCGAACTCCCACGCCGAGGGATGCAGCGGCTGCGGGGCGGTTGAGAACCAAGAACGGCGTGACTCCGAAAACACCGCGTTTGCGCGATCGCAGAGGCAAAGATTTAAAATTTACATAGACGCTGTACAATGTGGTACCGATCGAGAATTTTAGAACGTACACAAACGCAGAACAACACAAAGCGGGAATATTAATGACGAACGGAATAGAATTAATGTAAGCTTTATGAAAAAAGGATGAACAAATTTGAAAATATTTTAGAAAAGACGAAAAGTACAACAATAAGCTACCGATTGAGTATTGCAGGACACAAACAAAGATAGGATTTCACGACGCGGAAATAATGATAACGCACAGAATAGAATTAATAGTAAGCTCGAAGAGACAAAGTTTAAATGAGTTATAAAAAAATTTAGAAATAATAAAAAGGAAACAATAGGTCGAAATATCAATACCATCATTTTGAAAACACGAGAAACCCTGACTCTGCGCGTGGTTGACGAGAGACTGATATCCGGTAAAAGTTCGAATTTCGAACTCCCACGCCGAGGGATGCAGCGGCTGCGGGGCGGTTGAGAACCAAGAACGGCGTGACTCCGAAAACACCGCGTTTGCGCGATCGCAGAGGCAAAGATTTAAAATTTACATAGACGCTGTACAATGTGGTACCGATCGAGAATTTTAGAACGTACACAAACGCAGAACAACACGAAGCGGGAATATTAATGTCGCACGGAATAGAATTAATATGAGCTTCAAAAAAAAAATGGGATAAAGAAATTGGAAAATATTTTATAAATGATGAAAAGTAAAACAATAAGTAACCGATCGAGTATTGCAGGACAAAAACTAAGATAGGATATCGCGACGCGGAAATAATGATAACGCACGGAATAGAATTAATATTAAGCTCGAAGAAAAAAAGTTTGAATACGTTATAAAAGAATTTAGAAATAATAAAAAGAAAACAATAGGTCGAAATATCATTACCATCTTTTCGCAAACACGAGAAACTCCGACTCTGCGCGTGGTTGACGAGAAACAAATATCCGGTAAACGTTCGAATTTCGAACTTCCACGCCGAGGGATGCAGCGGCTGCACGGCGGTTGAGAACCAAGAACGGCGTGACTCCGAAAACACCGCGTTTTCGCGTCCGCAGAGGCAAAGTTTCAAAATTTACAGAGACGCTGTACAATGTGGTACCGATCGAGAATTTTAGAACGTACACAAACGCAGAACAACACGGAGCGGGAATATTCATGACGTACGGAATAGGATTGATATGAGCTTCAAAAAAAATTGAATGAATAAATTCGAAAATATTTTATAAATTATGAAAAGTGAAACAATAAGTTACCGATTAGGTATTGCAGGACAAAAACAAAGATAGGATATCACGACGCGGAAATAATAATAACGCACGGAATAGAATTAATATTAAGCTCGAAGAGAAATAGTTTGAATAAGTTATGAAAAAATTTATGAATGATAGAAAGAAAACAATAGGTTGGAATTTTATGACCATCTTCTCAAAAACACAAGAAACTCTGACTCCGCGCGTGGTTGACCAGAAACGAATATCCGGTAAACGTTCGAATTTTGAACTTCTACGCCAAGGGATGCAGCGGCTGCGGGGCGGTTGAGAACCAAGAACGGCGTGACTTCGAAAACACCGCGTTTGCGCGATCGCAAAGGCAAAGATTCAAAATTTACATAGACGCTGTACAATGTGGTACCGATCGAGATCTCTAGAACGTACACAAACGCAGAACAATAAGAAGCGGGAATAATAATAACGCAGGGAATAGAATTAATATGAGCTTTAAAAAAAATAGGATGAATAGTTTAGAAAATATTTTGTAAAAGATGGAAAGTGAAACAATATGTAACCGATCGAGTATTGCAGGACAAAAACTAGGATAGGATATCACGACGCGGAAATAATGATAACGCACGGAATAGAATTAATATTAAGCTCGAAGAGAAAAAGTTTGAATACGTTATAAAAGAATTTAGAAATAATAAAAAGAAAACGATAGGTCGAAATATCATTACCATGTTCACGAAAACACGAGAAACCCTGACTTTGCGCGTGGTTGACGAGAAACTATTATCCGGTAAAAGTTCGAATTTCGAACTCCCACGCCGAGGGATGCAGCGGCTGCACGGGGGTTGGGAACCGAGAACGGCGTGACTTCGAAAACACCGCGTTTTCGCGTTCGCAGAGGCAAAGATTCAAAATTTACAGAGACGCTGTACAATGTGGTACCGATCGAGAATTTTAGAACGTACACAAACGCAGAACAACACGAAGCGGGAATATTGATTACGCACGGAATAGAATTGATATGAGCTTCAAAAAAAAATGGGATAAAAAAATTTGAAATTATTTCATAAATGATGAAAAATAAAACAATAAGTTACCGATTGATTATTGCAGGACAAAAACAAAGATAGGATATCACGACGCGGAAATACTGATAACGCACCGAATAGAAATAATTATGAGCGCAAAGAGGAATGTTTTAAAGAAGTTATGAAAAAATTTATAAATGCTGAAAAGAGAACAATAAGTTGGAATATTATTACTATCTTTTTAAAAACACGAAAACTCTGACTCTGCGCGTGGTTGACGAGAAACGAATATCCGGTAAACGTTCGAATTTCGAACTCCCACGCTGAGGGATGCAGCGGCTGCACGGCGGTTGGGAACCGAGAACGGCGTGACTTCGAAAACACCGCGCTTTGGAGTTCGCAGAGGCAAAGATTTAAAATTTACAGAGACGCTGTACAATGTGGTACCGATCGAGAATTTTAGAACGTACACAAACGCAGAACAACACGAAGCGGGAATATTAATGACGCACGGAATAGAATTATTATAAGCTTCAAAAAAAAAAGGGATAAAAAAATTTGAAAATATTTCATAAATGATGAAAAATAAAACAATAAGTTGCCGATTGAGTATTGCAGGACAAAAACAAAGATAGGATATCACGACGCGGAAATAATGATAACGCACGGAATAGAATTGATAGTGAGCTCAAAGAGACAAAGTTTGAATAAGTTATCAAAAAATGTATGAATAATAAAAATAGAACAATAGGTCGAAATATCATTACCATCATTTTGAAAACACGAGAAACCCTGACTCCGCGCGTGGTTGACGAGAGACTGATATCCGGCGAACGTTCGAATTTTGAACTCCCACGCCGAGGGATGCAGCGGTTGCTCGGCGGTTGACAACCCAGAACGGCGTGACTTCGAAAACACCGCGTTTTTGCGTACGCAGAGGCAAAGATCTCAAATCTACAAAGACGCTGTACAATGTGGTACCGATCGAGAATTTTAGAACGCACACAAACGCAGAACAACACGAAGCAGGAATATTAATGACGCACGGAATAGAATTAATGTAAGCTTTAAAAAAAAAAGGATGAATAAATTTGAAAATATTATATAAATGATGAAAAGTGAAACAATAAGTTACCGATTAAGTATTGCAGTATGAAAACACAGATAGGATATCACGACGCGGAAATAATCATAACGCACGGAATAGAATCAATATTGAGCTCGAAGAGAAAAAGTTTGAATGAGTTCAAAAAAAATTTAGAAATAATAAAGAGAAAACGATAGGTCGAAATATCATTACCATCTTCACGATAACACGAGTAACTTTGACTCTGCGCGTGGTTGACGAGAAACGAACGACCGGTAAACGTTTGAATTTCGAACTCCCACGCCGAGGGATGTAGCGGCTGCACAGCGGTTGGGAATTCCGAACGGCGTGGCCTCGAAAACACCGCGTTCTTGCGCTTACAATGACACGTAACGAAAATCTTCGACAACACAGCACGAAATGGAAATATAACCGATTTTAACAGAATATCACTTGATCAGAAACGAACCGAGTTGGAATGATCACGCTGCACGAAACAAAGTTGGTTCTGAGTTGCGCGTAGTTACGACACACAGTAAGAGAAAAACGGAAAACAGAATAAAAAAACTCCATGCCGCCGAAAAAAGCACGAGATCGAATCAGGTATAAATATCACTCACAATCACTGTAACGACGAGCGACCACGAGGCGGGGAGTGATTATTACCGATGGTTCGAAAAAATGACAGATTACACCTCGACACGTCGCGGCGTTCACGTTGGAGGATGCGAAACGACTGACCGGCGAGCAAGCGTTCGAACATCCAACTCGCCCGCAGGGGGAAGCAGCGGCTCGTCCACGAGCGAGAGGCCGGTATGGCGTGGCTTCGAAAACACAGCGTTCTCGCGAACACAAAGGCAGAGAATAAAAATTGACAGAAACGCTGTATAACGTGTCACCGATTGAGGATTTCAAAACAAACACAAAGCAACACGACGCGTAAATATTAATAACGCACGGAATAGAATTAATAATGAGCTTTCCGAAAGATGGGACGAATAAATTTGCAAAAGTTTAGAAAATGATGAAAAATAAAACAATAGGTTGAATATTCTTACCTTCTTCTCCACAACAGGGAAAACTCCGACTCGGCGCGTGGTTGATGCGAAACGAATAACCGGTGAGCGTTCGAATTTCGAACTCTCACGTCAAGGGATGCGGCGGCTGCACGGCGGTTGAGAACCGAGAACGGCGAGACTCTGAAACCATCGCGTTTTCGCGTACGCACAGGCAAAGATTTAAAATTTACAATGATACCGATCAAGAATTATAGGACATACACAAACGCAAAACAATATGAGGCGGCAATATTGATCATGCACGGAATAGAATTAATGTAAGCTTTAAAAAAGAAAGGATGGATAAAATTGAAAATATTTTATGAATGATGAAAAGTGAAACAATAAATTACCGATTAAGTCTTGCAGTACAGAAACACAGAAGGGATATTACGACGCGGAAATAATGATAACGCACGAAATAGAATTAATATTGTGCTCGGAGAGAAAATGTTTGAATAAGTTATAAAAAAATTTAGAATTAATAACAAGAAAACGATAGGTCGAACTATCATTACCATCTCCACGAAAACACGAGAAACTTTGACTCTGCGCGTGGTTGACGAGAAACGAACGACCGGTAAACGTTTGAATTTCGAACTCCCACGCTGAGGGATGCAGCGGCTGCACGGCGGTTGGAAACCGAGAACGGCGTGACTTCGAAAACACCGCGCTTTAGCGTTCAAAGAGGCCAAGATTTAAAATTCACAGAGACGCTGTACAATGTGGTACCGATCGAGAAATTTAGAACGTACACAAACGCAGAACATCAAGGAAAGGGAATAATAATGACGCAGGGAATAGAATTAATATGAGCTTTAAAAAAAATAGGATGAATAGTTTAGAAAATATTTTGTAAAAGATAAAAAGTGAAACAATAAGTAACCGATCGAGTATTGCAGGACAAAACCTAGGATAGGATATCACGACGCGGAAATAATGATAACGCACGGAATAGAATTAATATTAAGCTCGAAGAGAAATAGTTTGAATAAGTTATAAAAAAATTTAGAAATAATAACAAGGAAACGATAGGTCGAAATATCATTACCATTTTTACGAAAACACGAGAAACTTTGACTCTGCGCGTGGTTGACGAGAAACGAACGACCGGTAAAAGTTTGAATTTCGAACTCCCACGCTAAGGGATGCAGCGGCTGCACGGCGGTTGGAAACCGAGAACGGCGTGACTTCGAAAACACCGCGCTTTAGCGTTCGAAGAGGCAAAGATTGAAAATTCACAGAAACGCTGTACAATGTGGTACCGATTTAGAATTTAAGAACGTACACAAACGCAGAACAACACGAAGCGGGAATATTAATGACGCACGGAATAGAATTAATGTAAGCGTTGAAAAAAAAAGGATGAATAAATTTGAAAATATTTAATAAATGATGAGAAGTGAAACAATAAGTTACCGATTGAGTATTGCAGGACAAAAATAAAGATAGGATATCACGACGCGGAAATAATGATAACGCACCGAATAGAATCAATATTGAGCGCAAAAAGGAATAGTTTAAAGAAGTTATGAAAAAATTTATAAATGCTGAAAAGAGAACAATAAGTTGGAATATTATTACTATCATTTTAAAAACACGGAAACTCTGACTCTGCGTGTGGTTGACGAGAAACGAACGACCGGTGAACGTTTGAATTTAGAACTCCCACGCTGAGGGATGCAGCGGCTGCACGGCGGTTGGGAACCGAGAACGGCGTGACTTCGAAAACACCGCGCTTTCGCGTTCGCAGAGGCAAAGATTTAAAATTTACAGAGACACTGTACAATGTGGTACCGATCGAGAATTTTAGAACGTACGCAAACGCAGAACAACACGAAGCGGGAATATTAATGTCGCACGGAATAGAATTAATATAAGCTTCAGAAAAAAATGGGATAAAGAAATTTGAAAATATTTTATAAATGATGAAAAATAAAACAATAAGTTACCGATTGAGTATTGCAGGACAAAAACAAAGATAGGATATCACGACGCGGAAATAATGATAACGCACGGAATAGAATCAATATCAAGCTCGGAGAGAAAAAGTTTGAATAAGTTATAAAAAAATTTAGAAATAATAAAAAGAAAACGATGGCTCGAAATATCATTACCATCTTCACGATAACACGAGGAACTTTGACTCTGCGCGTGGTTGACGAGAAACGAACGACCGGTTAACGTTTGAATTTCGAACTCCCACGCCGAGGGATGCAGCGGCTGCACAGCGGTTGGGAATTCCGAACGGCGTGGCCTCGAAAACACCGCGTTCTTGCGCTTACAATGACACGTAACGAAAATCTTCGACAACACAGCACAAAATGGAAATATAACCGATTTTAACAGAATATCACTTGATCAGAAACGAACCGAGTTGGGATGATCACGTTGCACGAAACAAAGTTGGTTCTGAGTTGCGCGTCGTTACGACACACAGTAAGAGAATAACGGAAAACAGAATAAAAAAAACTCCAAGCCGCCGAAAAAAGCACGAGATCGAATCAGGTATAAATATCACTCACAATCACTGTAACGACGAGCGACCACGAGGCGGAGAGTGATTATTACCGATGGTTCGAAAAAATGACAGATTACACCTCGACACGTCGCGGCGTTCACGTTGGAGGATGCGAAACGACTGACCGGCGAGCAAGCGTTCGAACATCCAACTCGCCCGCAGGGGGAAGCAGCGGCTCGTCCACGAGCGAGAGGCCGGTATGGCGTGGCTTCGAAAACACAGCGTTCTCGCGTACACAAAGGCAGAGAATAAAAATTGACGAAAACGCTGTATAACGTGTTACCGATTGCGGATTTCAAAACAAACACAAAGGAACACGACGCGTAAATATTAATAACGCACGGAATAGAATTAATAATAAGCTTTCCGAAAGATGGGATGAATAAATTTGAAAAAGTTTAGAAAATGATGAAAAATAAAACAATAGGTTGAATATTCTTACCTTCTTCTCCACAACAGGGAAAACTCCGACTCGGCGCGTGGTTGATGCGAAACGAATAACCGGTGAGCGTTCGAATTTCGAACTCTCACGTCAAGGGATGCGGCGGCTGCACGGCGGTTGAGAACCGAGAACGGCGAGGCTCTGCAACCATCGCGTTTTCGTGTACGCACAGGCAAAGATTTAAAATTTACAATGATACCGATCAAGAATTATAGGACATACACAAACGCAAAGCAATATGAGGCGGCAATATTGATCATGCACGGAATAGAATTAATGTAAGCTTTAAAAAAGAAAGGATGAATAAAATTGAAAATATTTTATGAATGATGAAAAGTGGAACAATAAATTACCGATTAAGTATTGCAGTACAAACACACAGAAGGGATATCACGACGCGGAAATAATGATAACGCACGAAATAGAATTAATATTGTGCTCGAAGAGAAAATGTTTGAATAAGTTATAAAAAAATTTAGAAATAATAACAAGAAAACGATAGGTCGAAATATCATTACCATCATTACGAAAACACGAGAAACTTTGACTCTGCGCGTGATTGACGAAAAACGAACGACCGGTAAACGTTTGAATTTCGAACTCCCACGCTGAGGGATGCAGCGGCTGCACGGCGGTTGGAAACCGAGAACGGCGTGACTTCGAAAACACCGCGCTTTAGCGTTCGAAGAGGCAAAGATTTAAAATTCACAGAGACGCTGTACAATGTGGTACCGATCGAGAAATTTAGAACGTTCACAAACGCAGAACATCAAGGAAAGGGAATAATAATGACGCAGGGAATAGAATTAATATGAGCTTTGAAAAAAATAGGATGAATAAATTAGAAAATATTTTATAAAAGATGAAAAGTGGAACAATAAGTAACCGATCGAGTATTGCAGGACAAAAACTAAGATAGGATATCACGACGCGGAAATAATGATAACGCACGGAATAGAATGAATATTAAGCTCGAAGAGAAAAAGTTTGAATAAGTTATAAAAGAATTTAGAAATAATAAAAAGAAAACAATAGATCGAAATATCATTACCATCTTTTCGCAAGCACGAGAAACTCCAACTCTGCGCGTGGTTGACGAGAAACAAATATCCGGTAAACGTTCGAATTTCGAGCTCCCACGCCGAGGGATGCAGCGGCTGCACGGCGGTTGGGAACCGAGAACGGCGTGACTCCGAGAACACCGCGTTTTCGCGTTCGCAGAGGCAAAGTTTCAAAATTTACAGAGACGCTGTACAATGTGATACCGATCGAGAATTTTAGAACGTACACAAACGCAGAACAACACGAAGCGGGAATATTAATGACGCACGGAATAGAATTAATGTAAGCTTTATAAAAAAAGGATGAATAAATTTGAAAATATTCCAGAAAAGATGAAAAGTACAACAATAAGCTACCGATTGAGTATTGCAGGACAAAAACAAAGATAGGATATCACGACGCGGAAATAATGATAACGCACGGAATAGAATTAATATTGAGCTCGAAGAGAAAAAGTTTGAATGAGTTATAAAAAAATTCGGAAATAATAAAAAGAAAACGATAGGTCGAAATATCATCACCATCTTTACGAAAGCACGAGAAACTTTGACTCTGCGCGTGGTTGACGAGAAACGAACGACCGGTAAACGTTTGAATTTAGAACTCCCACGCTGAGGGATGCAGCGGCTGCACGGCGGTTGGGAACCGAGAACGGCGTGACTTCGAAAACACCGCGATTTCGCGTTCGCAGAGGCAAAGATTTAAAATTTACAGAGACGCCGTACAATGTGGTACCGATCGAGAATTTTAGAACGTACACAAACGCAGAACAACACGAAGCGGGAATATTAATGACGCACGGAATAGAATTAATGTTAGCTTTATGAAAAAAGGATGAACAAATTTGAAAATATTTTAGAAAAGACGAAAAGTACAACAATAAGCTACCGATTGAGTATTGCAGGACACAAACAAAGATAGGATTTCACGACGCGGAAATAATGATAACGCACAGAATAGAATTGATAGTTAGCGCGAAGAGACAAAGTTTGAATAAGTTATAAAAAAATTTAGAAATAATAAAAACAGAACAATAGGTCGAAATATCATTACCATCATTTTGAAAACACGAGAAACCCTGACTCTGCGCGTGGTTGACGAGAGACTGATATCCGGTGAACGTTGGAATTTCGAACTCCCACGCCGAGGGATGCAGCGGCTGCACGGCGGTTGACAACCCAGAACGGCGTGACTTCGAAAACACCGCGTTTTCGCGTACGCAGAGGCAAAGATTTCAAATCTACAAAGACGCTGTACAATGTGGTACCGATCGAGAATTTTCAAACATACACGAACGCAGAACAACACGAAGCGGGAATATTAATGACGTACGGAATAGAATTGATATAAGCTTCAAAAAAAATTGAATGAATAAATTCGAGAATATTTTATAAATGATGAAAAGTGAAACAATAAGTTACCGATTAGGTATTGCAGTACAAAAACACAGATAGGATATCACGACACGGAAATAATGATAACGCACGGAATAGAATCAATATTAAGCTCGGAGAGAAAAAGTTTGAATAAGTTATAAAAAAATTTAGAAATGATAGAAAGAAAACGATAGGTCGAAATATCATTACCATCATTACGATAACACGAGAAACTTTGACTTTGCGCGTGGTTGACGAGAAACGAACGACCGGTAAACGTTTCAATTTTGAACTCCCACGCCGAGGGATGCAGCGGCTGCACAGCGGTTGGGAATTCCGAACGGCGTGACCTCGAAAACACCGCGTTCTCGCGTACACAAAGGCAGAGAATAAAAATTGACAAAAACGCTGTATAACGTGTTACCGATTGAGGATCTTAAAACAAACACAAACACAAAGCAAAACGACGCGGAAATATCAATAACGCACAAAATAGAATTAATAATAAGCTCTCGGAAAGATGGGATGAATAAATTTGAAAAAGTTTAATAAATGATGAAAAATAAAACAATAGGTTGAATATTCTTACCTTCTTCTCCACAACACGGAAAACTCCAACTCGGCGCGTGGTTGATGCGAAACGAATAACCGGTAAGCGTTCGAATTTCGAACTATCACGTCAAGGGATGCGGCGGCTGCACGGCGGTTGAGATCCGAGAACGGCGAGACTCTGAAACCACCGCGTTCTCGCGTACGCACAGGCAAAGATTTAAAATTTACAATGATACCGATCAAGAATCATAGGACATACACGAACGCAAAACAATACGAAGCGGCAATATTGATCATGCACGGAATAGAATTGATATTGAGCTCAAAGAAATGAAGGACGAATGAATTAAGAAAAAAAAATTTCAAATGATAAAGAGAAAATCAATGAGTTGAAATATTATTACCATCATTTCAAAAACACGAGAAACCCTGACTTTGCGCGTGGTTGACGAGAAACTATTATCCGGTAAAAGTTCGAATTTCGAACTCCCACGCCGAGGGATGCAGCGGCTGCACGGCGGTTGGGAACCGAGAACGGCGTGACTTCGAAAACACCGCGTTTTTGCGCTTACAATGACACGTAACAAAAATCTTCGACAACACAGCACGAAATGGAAATATAACCGATTTTAACAGAATATCACTCGATCAGAAAAGAACCGAGTTGGGATGATCACGCTGCACGAAACAAAGTTGGTTTTAAGTTCCGCGTAGTTACGACACACAGTAAGAGAAAAGCGGAAAACAGAATAAAAAAACTCCAAGCCGTCGGAAAAAGCACGAGATCGAATCAGGTATAAATATCACTCACAATCACTGTAACGACGAGCGACCACGAGGCGGGGAGTGATTATTACCGATGGTTCGAAAAAATGACAGATTACACCTCGACACGTCGCGGCGTTCACGTTGGAGGATGCGAAACGACTGACCGGCGAGCAAGCGTTCGAACATCCAACTCGCCCGCAGGGGGAAGCAGCGGCTCGTCCACGAGCGAGAGGCCGGTATGGCGTGGCTTCGAAAACACAGCGTTCTCGCGTACACAAAGGCTGAGAATAAAAATTGACGAAAACGCTGTATAACGTGTTACCGATTGCGGATTTCAAAACAAACACAAAGCAACACGACGCGTGAATATTAATAACGCACGGAATAGAATTAATAACAAGCTTTCCGAAAGATGGGATGAATAAATTTGAAAAAGTTTAGAAAATGATGAAAAATAAAACAAGGGGTTGAATATTCTTACCTTCTTCTCCACAACAGGGAAAACTCCGACTCGGCGCGTGGTTGATGCGAAACGAATAACCGGTGAGCGTTCGAATTTCGAACTCTCACGTCAAGGGATGCGGCGGCTGCACGGCGGTTGAGAACCGAGAACAGCGAGGCTCTGCAACCATCGCGTTTTCGTGTACGCACAGGCAAAGATTTAAAATTTACAATGATACCGATCAAGAATTATAGGTCATACACAAACGCAAAACAATATGAGGCGGCAATATTGATCATGCACGGAATAGAATTAATGTAAGCTTTAAAAAAGAAAGGATGAATAAAATTGAAAATATTTTATGAATGATGAAAAGTGGAACAATAAATTACCGATTAAGTATTGCAGTACAAACACACAGAAGGGATATCACGACGCGGAAATAATGATAACGCACGAAATAGAATTAATATTGTGCTCGAAGAGAAAATGTTTAAATAAGTTATAAAAAAATTTAGAAATAATAACAAGAAAACGATGGGTCGAAATATCATTACCATCTTTACGAAAACACGAGAAACTTTGACTCTGCGCGTGGTTGACGAGAAACGAACGACCGGTAAACGTTTGAATTTCGAACTCCCACGCTGAAGGATGCAGCGGCTGCGCGGCGGTCGGAAACCGAGAACGGCGTGACTTCGAAAACACCGCGCTTTAGCGTTCGAAGAGGCAAAGATTTAAAATTTACAGAAACGCTGTACAATGTGATACCGATCGAGAATTTTAGAACGTACACAAACGCGGAACAACACGAAGCGGGAATATTAATGACGCACGGAATAGAATTAATGTAAGCTTTATAAAAAAAGGATGAATAAATTTGGAAATATTCTAGAAAAGATGAAAAGTACAACGATAAGTTACCGATTGAGTATTGCAGGACAAAAATAAAGATAGGATATCACGACGCGGAAATGATGATAACGCACCGAATAGAATCAATATTGAGCGCAAAAAGGAATAGTTGAAAGAAGTTATGAAAAACTTTATAAATGCTGAAAAGAGAACAATAAGTTGGAATATTATTACTATCATTTTAAAAACACGGAAACTCTGACTCTGCGCGTGGTTGACGAGAAACGAATATCCGGTATACGTTCGAATTTCGGACTCCCACGCCGAGGGATGCAGCGGCTGCACGGCGGTCGAGAACCGAGAACGGCGTGACTTCGAAAACACCGCGGTTTCGCATTCGCAGAGGCAAAGATTCAAAATTTACATAGACGCTGTACAATGTGGTACCGATCGAGAATTCTAGAACGTACACGAACGCAGAACAACAAGAAGCGGGAATAATAATAACGCAGGGAATAGAATTAATATAAGCTTTAAAAAAAATAGGATGAATAGTTTAGAAAATATTTTGTAAAAGATGAGAAGTGAAACAATAAGTAACCGATCGAGTATTGAAGGACAAAAACTAGGATAGGATATCACGACGCGGAAATAATGATAACGCACGGAATAGAATTAATATTAAGCTCGAAGAGAAAAAGTTTAAATAAGTTATAAAATAATTTAAAAATAATAAAAAGAAAACGATAGGTCGAAATATCATTACCATCTTTACGAAAACACGAAAAACTTTGACTCTGCGCGTGGTTGACGAGAAACGAATATCCGGTAAACGTTCGAATTTCGAACTTCCACGCCGAGGGATGCAGCGGCTGCACGGCGGTTGAGATGCGAGAACGGCGTGACTTTGAAAACACCGCGTTTTCGCGTTTGCAGAGGCAAAGATTCAAAATTTACAGAGACACTGTACAATGTGGTACCGTTCGAGAATTTGAGAACGTACACAAACGCAGAACAACACGAAGCGGGAATATCAATGTCGCACGGAATAGAATTAATATAAGCTTCAGAAAAAAATGGGATAAAGAAATTTGGAAATATTTTATAAATGATGAAAAATAAAACAATAAGTTACCGATTGAGTATTGCAGGACAAAAACAAAGATAGGATATCACGACGCGAAAATAATGATAACGCACGGAATAGAATAGTAAGCTCGGAGAGACAAAGTTTAAATAAGTTATAAAAAAATTTAGAAATAATAAAAAGAAAACAATAGGTCGAAATATCATTACCATCATTTTGAAAACACGAGAAACCCTGACTCTGCGCGTGGTTGACGAGAGACTGATATCCGGTGAACGTTCGAATTTCGAACTCCCACGCCGAGGTATGCAGCGGCTGCACGGCGGTTGGGAACCGAGAACGGCGTGACTTCGAAAATACCGCGCTTTCGCGTTCGCAGAGGCAAAGATTTAAAATTTACAGAAACGCCGTACAATGTGGTACCGATCGAGAATTTTAGAACGTACACAAACGCAGAACAACACGAAGCGGGAATATTAATGACGCACGGAATAGAATTAATGTAAGCTTTATAAAAAAAGGATGAACAAATTTGAAAATATTTTAGAAAAGACGAAAAGTACAACAATAAGCTACCGATTGAGTATTGCAGGACAAAAACAAAGATAGGATATCACGACGCGGAAATAATGATAACGCACGGAATAGAATTAATATTGAGCTCGAAGAGAAAAAGTTTGAATAAGTTATAAAAAAATTCGGAAATAATAAAAAGAAAACGATAGGTCGAAATATCATCACCATCTTTACGAAAGCACGAGAAACTTTGACTCTGCGCGTGGTTGACGAGAAACGAACGACCGGTAAACGTTTGAATTTAGAACTCCCACGCTGAGGGATGCAGCGGCTGCACGGCGGTTGGGAACCGAGAACGGCGTGACTTCGAAAACACCGCGCTTTCGCGTTCGCAGAGGCAAAGATTTAAAATTTACAGAGACGCCGTACAATGTGGTACCGATCGAGGATTTTAGAACGTACACAAACGCAGAACAACACGAAGCGGGAATATTATTAACCCACGGAATAGAATTAATGTTAGCTTTATATAAAAAGGATGAACAAATTTGAAAATATTTTAGAAAAGACGAAAAGTACAACAGTAAGCTACCGATTGAGTATCGCAGGACACAAACAAAGATAGGATTTCACGACGCGGAAATAATGATAACGCACAGAATAGAATTGATAGTAAGCGCGAAGAGACAAAGTTTGAATAAGTTATAAAAAAATTTAGAAATAATAAAAACAGAACAATAGGTCGAAATATCATTACCATCATTTTGAAAACACGAGAAACCCTGACTCTGCGCGTGGTTGACGAGAGACTGATATCCGGTGAACGTTGGAATTTCGAACTCCCACGCCGAGGGATGCAGCGGCTGCACGGCGGTTGACAACCCAGAACGGCGTGACTTCGAAAACACCGCGTTTTCGCGTACGCAGAGGCAAAGATTTCAAATCTACAAAGACGCTGTACAATGTGGTACCGATCGAGAATTTTCAAACATACACGAACGCAGAACAACACGAAGCGGGAATATTAATGACGTACGGAATAGAATTGATATAAGCTTCAAAAAAAATTGAATGAATAAATTCGAGAATATTTTATAAATGATGAAAAGTGAAACAATAAGTTACCGATTAGGTATTGCAGTACAAAAACACAGATAGGATATCACGACACGGAAATAATGATAACGCACGGAATAGAATCAATATTAAGCTCGGAGAGAAAAAGTTTGAATAAGTTATAAAAAAATTTAGAAATGATAGAAAGAAAACGATAGGTCGAAATATCATTACCATCATTACGATAACATGAGAAACTTTGACTCTGCGCGTGGTTGACGAGAAACGAACGACCGGTAAACGTTTGAATTTTGAACTCCCACGCCGAGGGATGCAGCGGCTGCACAGCGGTTGGGAATTCCGAACGGCGTGACCTCGAAAACACCGCGTTCTCGCGTACACAAAGGCAGAGAATAAAAATTGACAAAAACGCTGTATAACGTGTTACCGATTGAGGATTTTAAAACAAACACAAACACAAAGCAAAACGACGCGGAAATATCAATAACGCACGAAATAGAATTAATAATAAGCTCTCGGAAAGATGGGATGAATAAATTTGAAAAAGTTTAATAAATGATGAAAAATAAAACAATAGGTTGAATATTCTTACCTTCTTCTCCACAACACGGAAAACTCCAACTCGGCGCGTGGTTGATGCAAAACGAATAACCGGTAAGCGTTCGAATTTCGAACTCTCACGTCAAGGGATGCGGCGGCTGCACGGCGGTTGAGATCCGAGAACGGCGAGACTCTGAAACCACCGCATTCTCGCGTACGCACAGGCAAAGATTTAAAATTTACAATGATACCGATCAAGAATTATAGGACATACACGAACGCAAAACAATACGAAGCGGCAATATCGATCATGCACGGAATAGAATTGATATTGAGCTCAAAGAAATGAAGGACGAATGAATGAAGAAAAAAAAATTTCAAATGATAAAGAGAAAATCAATGAGTTGAAATATTATTACCATCATTTCAAAAACACGAGAAACCCTGACTTTGCGCGTGGTTGACGAGAAACTATTATCCGGTAAAAGTTCGAATTTCGAACTCCCACGCCGAGGGATGCAGCGGCTGCACGGCGGTGGGGAACCGAGAACGGCGTGACTTCGAAAACACCGCGTTTTCGCGTTCGCAGAGGCAAAGATTTGAAATTTACAGAGACGCTGTACAATGTGGTACCGATCGAGAATTATAGAACGTACACAAACGCAGAACAACACGAAGCGGGAATATTAATGACGCACGGAATAGAATTAATATTAGCTTCAAAAAAAATTGGGATAAAAAAATTTGAAATTATTTTATAAATGATGAAAAATAAAACAATAAGTTACCGATTGATTATTGCAGGACAAAAACAAAGAAAGGATATCACGACGCGGCAATAATGAGAACGCACCGAATAGAAATAATTATGAGCGCAAAGAGGAATGGTTTAAAGAAGTTATGAAAAAATTTATAAATGCTGAAAAGAGAACAATAAGTTGGGATATTATTACTATCTTTTTAAAAACACGGAAACTCTGACTCTGCGCGTGGTTGACGAGAAACGAATATCCGGTAAACGTTCGAATTTCGAACTCCCACGCCGAGGGATGCAGCGGCTGCACGGCGGTTGAGAACCGAGAACGGCGTGACTTCGAAAACACCGCGTTTTCGCGTTCGCAGAGGCAAAGATTCAAAATTTACAGAGACGCTGTACAATGTGGTACCGATCGAGAATTTTAGAACGCACACAAACGCAGAACAACACGAAGCGGGAATATTAATGACGCACGAAATAGAATTAATGTAGGCTTTAAAAAAAAAAGGATGAATAAATTTGAAAATATTTTATGAATGATGAAAAGTGAAACAATAAGTTACCGATTAAGTATTGCAGTACAAAAACACAGAAGGGATATCACGACGCGGAAATAATGATAACGCACGAAATAGAATTAATATTGTGCTCGAAGAGAAAATGTTTGAATAAGTTATAAAAAAATTTAGAAATAATAACAAGAAAACGATAGGTCGAAATATCATTACCATCTTTACGAAAACACGAGAAACTCTGACTCTGCGCGTGGTTGACAAGAAACGAACGACCGGTAAACGTTTGAATTTCGAACTCCCACGCCGAGGGATGCAGCGGCTGCACAGCGGTTGGGAATTCCGAACGGCGTGGCCTCGAAAACACCGCGTTTTTGCGCTTACAATGACACGTGACGAAAATCTTCGACAACACAGCACGAAATGGAAATATAACCGATTTCAACAGAATATCACATGATCAGAAAAGAACCGAGTTGGGATGATCACGCTGCACGAAACAAAGTTGGTTTTAAGTTCCGCGTAGTTACGACACACAGTAAGAGAAAAGCGGAAAACAGAATAAAAAAACTCCAAGCCGTCGAAAAAAGCACGAGATCGAATCAGGTATAAATATCACTCACAATCACTGTAACGACGAGCGACCACGAGGCGGGGAGTGATTATTACCGATGGTTCGAAAAAATGACAGATTACACCTCGACACGTCGCGGCGTTCACGTTGGAGGATGCGAAACGACTGACCGGCGAGCAAGCGTTCGAACATCCAACTCGCCCGCAGGGGGAAGCAGCGGCACGTCCACGAGCGAGGGGCCGGTATGGCGTGGCTTCGAAAACACAGCGTTCTCGCGTACACAAAGGCAGAGAATAAAAATTGACGAAAACGCTGTATAACGTGTTACCGATTGCGGATTTCAAAACAAACACAAAGCAACACGACGCGTAAATATTATTAACGCACGGAATAGAATTAATAATAAGCTTTCCGAAAGATGGGATGAATAAATTTGAAAAAGTTTAGAAAATGATGAAAAATAAAACAATAGGTTGAATATTCTTACCTTCTTCTCCACAACAGGGAAAACTCCGACTCGGCGCGTGGTTGATGCGAAACGAATAACCGGTGAGCGTTCGAATTTCGAACTCTCACGTCAAGGGATGCGGCGGCTGCACGGCGGTTGAGAACCGAGAACGGCGAGACTCTGAAACCATCGCGTTCTCGCGTACGCACAGGCAAAGATTTAAAATTTACAATGATACCGATCAAGAAGTATAGGACATACACAAACGCAAAACAATATGAGGCGGCAATATTGATCATGCACGGAATAGAATTAATGTAAGCTTTAAAAAAGAGAGGATGAATAAAATTGAAAATATTTTATAAATGATGAAAAGTAAAACAATAAGTTACCGATTAAGTATTGCAGTACAGAAACACAGAAGGGATATCACGACGCGGAAATAATGATAACGCACGAAATAGAATTAATATTGAGCTCGAAGAGAAAAAGTTTGAATAAGTTATAAAAAAATTCGGAAATAATAAAAAGAAAACGATAGGTCGAAATATCATTACCATCTTTACGAAAACACGAGAAACCTTGACTCTGCGCGTGGTTGACGAGAAACGAACGACCGGTGAACGTTTGAATTTAGAACTCCCACGCTGAGGGATGCAGCGGCTGCACGGCGGTTGGGAACCGAGAACGGCGTGACTCCGAGAACACCGCGTTTTCGCGTTCGCAGAGGCAAAGTTTCGAAATTTACAGAAACGCTGTACAATGTGATACCGATCGAGAATTTTAGAACGTACACAAACGCAGAGCAACACAAAGCGGGAATATTAATGACGAACGGAATAGAATTAATGTAAGCTTTATAAAAAAAGGATGAACAAATTTGAAAATATTTTAGAAAAGACGAAAAGTACAACAATAAGCTACTGATTGAGTATTGCAGGACACAAACAAAGATAGGATTTCACGACGCGGAAATAATGATAACGCACAGAATAGAATTAATAGTAAGCGCGAAGAGACAAAGTTTGAATAAGTTATAAAAAAATTTAGAAATAATAAAAACAGAACAATAGGTCGAAATATCATGACCATCATTTTGAAAACACGAGAAACCCTGACTCTGCGCGTGGTTGACGAGAGACTGATATCCGGTGAACGTTCGAATTTCGAACTCCCACGCCGAGGGATGCAGCGGCTGCACGGCGGTTGGGAACCGAGAACGGCGTGACTCCGAGAACACCGCGTTTTCGCGTTCGCAGAGGCAAAGTTTCAAAATTTACAGAGACGCTGTACAATGTGATACCGATCGAGAATTTTAGAACGTACACAAACGCAGAACAACACGAAGCGGGAATATTAATGACGCACGGAATAGAATTAATGTAAGCTTTATAAAAAAAGGATGAATAAATTTGGAAATATTCTAGAAAAGATAAAAAGTACAACAATAAGCTACCGATTGAGTATTGCAGGACAAAAACAAAGATAGGATATCACGACGCGGAAATAATGATAACGCACGGAATAGAATTAATATTGAGCTCGAAGAGAAAAAGTTTGAATAAGTTATAAAAAAATTCGGAAATAATAAAAAGAAAACGATAGGTCGAAATATCATTACCATCTTTACGAAAACACGAGAAACCTTGACTCTGCGCGTGGTTGACGAGAAACGAACGACCGGTAAACGTTTGAATTTAGAACTCCCAGGCTGAGGGATGCAGCGGCTGCACGGCGGTTGGGAACCGAGAACGGCGTGACTCCGAGAACACCGCGTATTCGCGTTCGCAGAGGCAAAGTTTCGAAATTTACAGAAACGCTGTACAATGTGATACCGATCGAGAATTTTAGAACGTACACAAACGCAGAACAACACAAAGCGGGAATATTAATGACGAACGGAATAGAATTGATGTAAGCTTTATAAAAAAAGGATGAACAAATTTGAAAATATTTTAGAAAAGACGAAAAGTACAACAATAAGCTACCGATTGAGTATTGCAGGACACAAACAAAGATAGGATTTCACGACGCGGAAATAATGATAACGCACAGAATAGAATTAATAGTAAGCGCGAAGAGACAAAGTTTGAATAAGTTATAAAAAAATTTAGAAATAATAAAAACAGAACAATAGGTCGAAATATCATGACCATCATTTTGAAAACACGAGAAACCCTGACTCTGCGCGTGGTTGACGAGAGACTGATATCCGGTGAACGTTCGAATTTCGAACTCCCACGCCGAGGGATGCAGCGGCTGCACGGCGGTTGGGAACCGAGAACGGCGTGACTCCGAGAACACCGCGTTTTCGCGTTCGCAGAGGCAAAGTTTCAAAATTTACAGAGACGCTGTACAATGTGATACCGATCGAGAATTTTAGAACGTACACAAACGCAGAACAACACGAAGCGGGAATATTAATGACGCACGGAATAGAATTAATGTAAGCTTTATAAAAAAAGGATGAATAAATTTGAAAATATTCTAGAAAAGATGAAAAGTACAACAATAAGCTACCGATTGAGTATTGCAGGACAAAAACAAAGATAGGATATCACGACGCGGAAATAATGATAACGCACGGAATAGAATTAATATTGAGCTCGAAGAGAAAAAGTTTGAATGAGTTATAAAAAAATTTAGAAATAATAAAAAGGAAACAATAGGTCGAAATATCAATACCATCATTTTGAAAACACGAGAAACCCTGACTCTGCGCGTGGTTGACGAGAGACTGATATCCGGTAAAAGTTCGAATTTCGAACTCCCACGCCGAGGGATGCAGCGGCTGCGGGGCGGTTGAGAACCAAGAACGGCGTGACTCCGAAAACACCGCGTTTGCGCGATCGCAGAGGCAAAGATTTAAAATTTACATAGACGCTGTACAATGTGGTACCGATCGAGAATTTTAGAACGTACACAAACGCAGAACAACACAAAGCGGGAATATTAATGACGAACGGAATAGAATTAATGTAAGCTTTATGAAAAAAGGATGAACAAATTTGAAAATATTTTAGAAAAGACGAAAAGTACAACAATAAGCTACCGATTGAGTATTGCAGGACACAAACAAAGATAGGATTTCACGACGCGGAAATAATGATAACGCACAGAATAGAATTAATAGTAAGCTCGAAGAGACAAAGTTTAAATGAGTTATAAAAAAATTTAGAAATAATAAAAAGGAAACAATAGGTCGAAATATCAATACCATCATTTTGAAAACACGAGAAACCCTGACTCTGCGCGTGGTTGACGAGAGACTGATATCCGGTAGAAGTTCGAATTTCGAACTCCCACGCCGAGGGATGCAGCGGCTGCGGGGCGGTTGAGAACCAAGAACGGCGTGACTCCGAAAACACCGCGTTTGCGCGATCGCAGAGGCAAAGATTTAAAATTTACATAGACGCTGTACAATGTGGTACCGATCGAGAATTTTAGAACGTACACAAACGCAGAACAACACGAAGCGGGAATATTAATGTCGCACGGAATAGAATTAATATGAGCTTCAAAAAAAAAATGGGATAAAGAAATATGAAAATATTTTATAAATGATGAAAAGTAAAACAATAAGTAACCGATCGAGTATTGCAGGACAAAAACTAAGATAGGATATCGCGACGCGGAAATAATGATAACGCACGGAATAGAATTAATATTAAGCTCGAAGAAAAAAAGTTTGAATACGTTATAAAAGAATTTAGAAATAATAAAAAGAAAACAATAGGTCGAAATATCATTACCATCTTTTCGCAAACACGAGAAACTCCGACTCTGCGCGTGGTTGACGAGAAACAAATATCCGGTAAACGTTCGAATTTCGAACTTCCACGCCGAGGGATGCAGCGGCTGCACGGCGGTTGAGAACCAAGAACGGCGTGACTCCGAAAACACCGCGTTTTCGCGTCCGCAGAGGCAAAGTTTCAAAATTTACAGAGACGCTGTACAATGTGGTACCGATCGAGAATTTTAGAACGTACACAAACGCAGAACAACACGGAGCGGGAATATTAATGACGTACGGAATAGGATTGATATGAGCTTCAAAAAAAATTGAATGAATAAATTCGAAAATATTTTATAAATTATGAAAAGTGAAACAATAAGTTACCGATTAGGTATTGCAGGACAAAAACAAAGATAGGATATCACGACGCGGAAATAATAATAACGCACGGAATAGAATTAATATTAAGCTCGAAGAGAAATAGTTTGAATAAGTTATGAAAAAATTTATGAATGATAGAAAGAAAACAATAGGTTGGAATTTTATGACCATCTTCTCAAAAACACAAGAAACTCTGACTCCGCGCGTGGTTGACCAGAAACGAATATCCGGTAAACGTTCGAATTTTGAACTTCTACGCCAAGGGATGCAGCGGCTGCGGGGCGGTTGAGAACCAAGAACGGCGTGACTTCGAAAACACCGCGTTTGCGCGATCGCAAAGGCAAAGATTCAAAATTTACATAGACGCTGTACAATGTGGTACCGATCGAGATCTCTAGAACGTACACAAACGCAGAACAATAAGAAGCGGGAATAATAATAACGCAGGGAATAGAATTAATATGAGCTTTAAAAAAAATAGGATGAATAGTTTAGAAAATATTTTGTAAAAGATGGAAAGTGAAACAATATGTAACCGATCGAGTATTGCAGGACAAAAACTAGGATAGGATATCACGACGCGGAAATAATGATAACGCACGGAATAGAATTAATATTAAGCTCGAAGAGAAAAAGTTTGAATAAGTTATAAAATAATTTAGAAATAATAAAAAGAAAACAATAGGTCGAAATATCATTACCATCTTTTCGCAAACACGAGAAACTCCGACTCTGCGCGTGGTTGACGAGAAACAAATATCCGGTGAACGTTCGAATTTCGAACTCCCACGCCGAGGGATGCAGCGGCTGCACGGCGGTTGAGATACGAGAACGGCGTGACTTTGAAAACACCGCGTTTTCGCGTTCGCAGAGGCAAAGATTTAAAATTTACAGAGACACTGTACAATGTGGTACGGTTCGAGAATTTTAGAACGTACACAAACGCAGAACAACACGAAGCGGGAATATTAATGACGCACGGAATAGAATTAATGTAAGCTTTATAAAAAAAGGATGAATAAATTTGGAAATATTCTAGAAAAGATGAAAAGTACAACAATAAGCTACCGATTGAGTATTGCGGGACACAAACAAAGATAGGATTTCACGACGCGGAAATAATGATAACGCACAGAATAGAATTGATAGTTAGCGCGAAGAGACAAAGTTTGAATAAGTTATAAAAAAATTTAGAAATAATAAAAACAGAACAATAGGTCGAAATATCATTACCATCATTTTGAAAACACGAGAAACCCTGACTCTGCGCGTGGTTGACGAGAGACTGATATCCGGTGAACGTTCGAATTTCGAACTCCCACGCCGAGGGATGCAGCGGCTGCACGGCGGTTGACAACCCAGAACGGCGTGACTTCGAAAACACCGCGTTTTCGCGTACGCAGAGGCAAAGATTTCAAATCTACAAAGACGCTGTACAATGTGGTACCGATCGAGAATTTTCAAACATACACGAACGCAGAACAACACGAAGCGGGAATATTAATGACGTACGGAATAGAATTGATATAAGCTTCAAAAAAAATTGAATGAATAGATTCGAGAATATTTTATGAATTATGAAAAGTGAAACAATAAGTTACCGATTAGGTATTGCAGTACAAGAACACAGATAGGATATCACGACGCGGAAATAATGATAACGCACAAATAGAATCAATATTAAGCTCGGAGAGAAAAAGTTTGAATAAGTTATAAAAAAATTTAGAAATGATAGAAAGAAAACGATAGGTCGAAATATCATTACCATCATTACGATAACACGAGAAACTTTGACTTTGCGCGTGGTTGACGAGAAACGAACGACCGGTAAACGTTTGAATTTTGAACTCCCACGCCGAGGGATGCAGCGGCTGCACAGCGGTTGGGAATTCCGAACGGCGTGACCTCGAAAACACCGCGTTCTCGCGTACACAAAGGCAGAGAATAAAAATTGACAAAAACGCTGTATAACGTGTTACCGATTGAGGATCTTAAAACAAACACAAACACAAAGCAAAACGACGCGGAAATATCAATAACGCACAAAATAGAATTAATAATAAGCTCTCGAAAAGATGGGATGAATAAATTTGAAAAAGTTTAATAAATGATGAAAAATAAAACAATAGGTTGAATATTCTTACCTTCTTCTCCACAACACGGAAAACTCCAACTCGGCGCGTGGTTGATGCGAAACGAATAACCGGTAAGCGTTCGAATTTCGAACTATCACGTCAAGGGATGCGGCGGCTGCGGGGCGGTTGAGAACCAAGAACGGCGTGACTCCGAAAACACCGCGTTTGCGCGATCGCAGAGGCAAAGATTTAAAATTTACATAGACGCTGTACAATGTGGTACCGATCGAGAATTTTAGAACGTACACAAACGCAGAACAACACGAAGCGGGAATATTAATGTCGCACGGAATAGAATTAATATGAGCTTCAAAAAAAAAATGGGATAAAGAAATTGGAAAATATTTTATAAATGATGAAAAGTAAAACAATAAGTAACCGATCGAGTATTGCAGGACAAAAACTAAGATAGGATATCGCGACGCGGAAATAATGATAACGCACGGAATAGAATTAATATTAAGCTCGAAGAAAAAAAGTTTGAATACGTTATAAAAGAATTTAGAAATAATAAAAAGAAAACAATAGGTCGAAATATCATTACCATCTTTTCGCAAACACGAGAAACTCCGACTCTGCGCGTGGTTGACGAGAAACAAATATCCGGTAAACGTTCGAATTTCGAACTTCCACGCCGAGGGATGCAGCGGCTGCACGGCGGTTGAGAACCAAGAACGGCGTGACTCCGAAAACACCGCGTTTTCGCGTCCGCAGAGGCAAAGTTTCAAAATTTACAGAGACGCTGTACAATGTGGTACCGATCGAGAATTTTAGAACGTACACAAACGCAGAACAACACGGAGCGGGAATATTCATGACGTACGGAATAGGATTGATATGAGCTTCAAAAAAAATTGAATGAATAAATTCGAAAATATTTTATAAATTATGAAAAGTGAAACAATAAGTTACCGATTAGGTATTGCAGGACAAAAACAAAGATAGGATATCACGACGCGGAAATAATAATAACGCACGGAATAGAATTAATATTAAGCTCGAAGAGAAATAGTTTGAATAAGTTATGAAAAAATTTATGAATGATAGAAAGAAAACAATAGGTTGGAATTTTATGACCATCTTCTCAAAAACACAAGAAACTCTGACTCCGCGCGTGGTTGACCAGAAACGAATATCCGGTAAACGTTCGAATTTTGAACTTCTACGCCAAGGGATGCAGCGGCTGCGGGGCGGTTGAGAACCAAGAACGGCGTGACTTCGAAAACACCGCGTTTGCGCGATCGCAAAGGCAAAGATTCAAAATTTACATAGACGCTGTACAATGTGGTACCGATCGAGATCTCTAGAACGTACACAAACGCAGAACAATAAGAAGCGGGAATAATAATAACGCAGGGAATAGAATTAATATGAGCTTTAAAAAAAATAGGATGAATAGTTTAGAAAATATTTTGTAAAAGATGGAAAGTGAAACAATATGTAACCGATCGAGTATTGCAGGACAAAAACTAGGATAGGATATCACGACGCGGAAATAATGATAACGCACGGAATAGAATTAATATTAAGCTCGAAGAGAAAAAGTTTGAATACGTTATAAAAGAATTTAGAAATAATAAAAAGAAAACGATAGGTCGAAATATCATTACCATGTTCACGAAAACACGAGAAACCCTGACTTTGCGCGTGGTTGACGAGAAACTATTATCCGGTAAAAGTTCGAATTTCGAACTCCCACGCCGAGGGATGCAGCGGCTGCACGGGGGTTGGGAACCGAGAACGGCGTGACTTCGAAAACACCGCGTTTTCGCGTTCGCAGAGGCAAAGATTCAAAATTTACAGAGACGCTGTACAATGTGGTACCGATCGAGAATTTTAGAACGTACACAAACGCAGAACAACACGAAGCGGGAATATTGATTACGCACGGAATAGAATTGATATGAGCTTCAAAAAAAAATGGGATAAAAAAATTTGAAATTATTTTATAAATGATGAAAAATAAAACAATAAGTTACCGATTGATTATTGCAGGACAAAAACAAAGATAGGATATCACGACGCGGAAATACTGATAACGCACCGAATAGAAATAATTATGAGCGCAAAGAGGAATGTTTTAAAGAAGTTATGAAAAAATTTATAAATGCTGAAAAGAGAACAATAAGTTGGAATATTATTACTATCTTTTTAAAAACACGAAAACTCTGACTCTGCGCGTGGTTGACGAGAAACGAATATCCGGTAAACGTTCGAATTTCGAACTCCCACGCTGAGGGATGCAGCGGCTGCACGGCGGTTGGGAACCGAGAACGGCGTGACTTCGAAAACACCGCGCTTTGGAGTTCGCAGAGGCAAAGATTTAAAATTTACAGAGACGCTGTACAATGTGGTACCGATCGAGAATTTTAGAACGTACACAAACGCAGAACAACACGAAGCGGGAATATTAATGACGCACGGAATAGAATTATTATAAGCTTCAAAAAAAAAAGGGATAAAAAAATTTGAAAATATTTCATAAATGATGAAAAATAAAACAATAAGTTGCCGATTGAGTATTGCAGGACAAAAACAAAGATAGGATATCACGACGCGGAAATAATGATAACGCACGGAATAGAATTGATAGTGAGCTCAAAGAGACAAAGTTTGAATAAGTTATCAAAAAATGTATGAATAATAAAAATAGAACAATAGGTCGAAATATCATTACCATCATTTTGAAAACACGAGAAACCCTGACTCCGCGCGTGGTTGACGAGAGACTGATATCCGGCGAACGTTCGAATTTTGAACTCCCACGCCGAGGGATGCAGCGGTTGCTCGGCGGTTGACAACCCAGAACGGCGTGACTTCGAAAACACCGCGTTTTTGCGTACGCAAAGGCAAAGATCTTAAATCTACAAAGACGCTGTACAATGTGGTACCGATCGAGAATTTTAGAACGCACACAAACGCAGAACAACACGAAGCAGGAATATTAATGACGCACGGAATAGAATTAATGTAAGCTTTAAAAAAAAAAGGATGAATAAATTTGAAAATATTATATAAATGATGAAAAGTGAAACAATAAGTTACCGATTAAGTATTGCAGTATGAAAACACAGATAGGATATCACGACGCGGAAATAATCATAACGCACGGAATAGAATCAATATTGAGCTCGAAGAGAAAAAGTTTGAATGAGTTCAAAAAAAATTTAGAAATAATAAAGAGAAAACGATAGGTCGAAATATCATTACCATCTTCACGATAACACGAGTAACTTTGACTCTGCGCGTGGTTGACGAGAAACGAACGACCGGTAAACGTTTGAATTTCGAACTCCCACGCCGAGGGATGTAGCGGCTGCACAGCGGTTGGGAATTCCGAACGGCGTGGCCTCGAAAACACCGCGTTCTTGCGCTTACAATGACACGTAACGAAAATCTTCGACAACACAGCACGAAATGGAAATATAACCGATTTTAACAGAATATCACTTGATCAGAAACGAACCGAGTTGGAATGATCACGCTGCACGAAACAAAGTTGGTTCTGAGTTGCGCGTAGTTACGACACACAGTAAGAGAAAAACGGAAAACAGAATAAAAAAACTCCATGCCGCCGAAAAAAGCACGAGATCGAATCAGGTATAAATATCACTCACAATCACTGTAACGACGAGCGACCACGAGGCGGGGAGTGATTATTACCGATGGTTCGAAAAAATGACAGATTACACCTCGACACGTCGCGGCGTTCACGTTGGAGGATGCGAAACGACTGACCGGCGAGCAAGCGTTCGAACATCCAACTCGCCCGCAGGGGGAAGCAGCGGCTCGTCCACGAGCGAGAGGCCGGTATGGCGTGGCTTCGAAAACACAGCGTTCTCGCGAACACAAAGGCAGAGAATAAAAATTGACAGAAACGCTGTATAACGTGTCACCGATTGAGGATTTCAAAACAAACACAAAGCAACACGACGCGTAAATATTAATAACGCACGGAATAGAATTAATAATGAGCTTTCCGAAAGATGGGACGAATAAATTTGCAAAAGTTTAGAAAATGATGAAAAATAAAACAATAGGTTGAATATTCTTACCTTCTTCTCCACAACAGGGAAAACTCCGACTCGGCGCGTGGTTGATGCGAAACGAATAACCGGTGAGCGTTCGAATTTCGAACTCTCACGTCAAGGGATGCGGCGGCTGCACGGCGGTTGAGAACCGAGAACGGCGAGACTCTGAAACCATCGCGTTTTCGCGTACGCACAGGCAAAGATTTAAAATTTACAATGATACCGATCAAGAATTATAGGACATACACAAACGCAAAACAATATGAGGCGGCAATATTGATCATGCACGGAATAGAATTAATGTAAGCTTTAAAAAAGAAAGGATGGATAAAATTGAAAATATTTTATGAATGATGAAAAGTGAAACAATAAATTACCGATTAAGTCTTGCAGTACAGAAACACAGAAGGGATATTACGACGCGGAAATAATGATAACGCACGAAATAGAATTAATATTGTGCTCGGAGAGAAAATGTTTGAATAAGTTATAAAAAAATTTAGAATTAATAACAAGAAAACGATAGGTCGAACTATCATTACCATCTCCACGAAAACACGAGAAACTTTGACTCTGCGCGTGGTTGAAGAGAAACGAACGACCGGTAAACGTTTGAATTTCGAACTCCCACGCTGAGGGATGCAGCGGCTGCACGGCGGTTGGAAACCGAGAACGGCGTGACTTCGAAAACACCGCGCTTTAGCGTTCAAAGAGGCCAAGATTTAAAATTCACAGAGACGCTGTACAATGTGGTACCGATCGAGAAATTTAGAACGTACACAAACGCAGAACATCAAGGAAAGGGAATAATAATGACGCAGGGAATAGAATTAATATGAGCTTTAAAAAAAATAGGATGAATAGTTTAGAAAATATTTTGTAAAAGATAAAAAGTGAAACAATAAGTAACCGATCGAGTATTGCAGGACAAAACCTAGGATAGGATATCACGACGCGGAAATAATGATAACGCACGGAATAGAATTAATATTAAGCTCGAAGAGAAATAGTTTGAATAAGTTATAAAAAAATTTAGAAATAATAACAAGGAAACGATAGGTCGAAATATCATTACCATTTTTACGAAAACACGAGAAACTTTGACTCTGCGCGTGGTTGACGAGAAACGAACGACCGGTAAAAGTTTGAATTTCGAACTCCCACGCTAAGGGATGCAGCGGCTGCACGGCGGTTGGAAACCGAGAACGGCGTGACTTCGAAAACACCGCGCTTTAGCGTTCGAAGAGGCAAAGATTGAAAATTCACAGAAACGCTGTACAATGTGGTACCGATTTAGAATTTAAGAACGTACACAAACGCAGAACAACACGAAGCGGGAATATTAATGACGCACGGAATAGAATTAATGTAAGCGTTGAAAAAAAAAGGATGAATAAATTTGAAAATATTTAATAAATGATGAGAAGTGAAACAATAAGTTACCGATTGAGTATTGCAGGACAAAAATAAAGATAGGATATCACGACGCGGAAATAATGATAACGCACCGAATAGAATCAATATTGAGCGCAAAAAGGAATAGTTTAAAGAAGTTATGAAAAAATTTATAAATGCTGAAAAGAGAACAATAAGTTGGAATATTATTACTATCATTTTAAAAACACGGAAACTCTGACTCTGCGTGTGGTTGACGAGAAACGAACGACCGGTGAACGTTTGAATTTAGAACTCCCACGCTGAGGGATGCAGCGGCTGCACGGCGGTTGGGAACCGAGAACGGCGTGACTTCGAAAACACCGCGCTTTCGCGTTCGCAGAGGCAAAGATTTAAAATTTACAGAGACACTGTACAATGTGGTACCGATCGAGAATTTTAGAACGTACACAAACGCAGAACAACACAAAGCGGGAATATTAATGACGAACGGAATAGAATTAATGTAAGCTTTATGAAAAAAGGATGAACAAATTTGAAAATATTTTAGAAAAGACGAAAAGTACAACAATAAGCTACCGATTGAGTATTGCAGGACACAAACAAAGATAGGATTTCACGACGCGGAAATAATGATAACGCACAGAATAGAATTAATAGTAAGCTCGAAGAGACAAAGTTTAAATGAGTTATAAAAAAATTTAGAAATAATAAAAAGGAAACAATAGGTCGAAATATCAATACCATCATTTTGAAAACACGAGAAACCCTGACTCTGCGCGTGGTTGACGAGAGACTGATATCCGGTAGAAGTTCGAATTTCGAACTCCCACGCCGAGGGATGCAGCGGCTGCGGGGCGGTTGAGAACCAAGAACGGCGTGACTCCGAAAACACCGCGTTTGCGCGATCGCAGAGGCAAAGATTTAAAATTTACATAGACGCTGTACAATGTGGTACCGATCGAGAATTTTAGAACGTACACAAACGCAGAACAACACGAAGCGGGAATATTAATGTCGCACGGAATAGAATTAATATGAGCTTCAAAAAAAAAATGGGATAAAGAAATATGAAAATATTTTATAAATGATGAAAAGTAAAACAATAAGTAACCGATCGAGTATTGCAGGACAAAAACTAAGATAGGATATCGCGACGCGGAAATAATGATAACGCACGGAATAGAATTAATATTAAGCTCGAAGAAAAAAAGTTTGAATACGTTATAAAAGAATTTAGAAATAATAAAAAGAAAACAATAGGTCGAAATATCATTACCATCTTTTCGCAAACACGAGAAACTCCGACTCTGCGCGTGGTTGACGAGAAACAAATATCCGGTAAACGTTCGAATTTCGAACTTCCACGCCGAGGGATGCAGCGGCTGCACGGCGGTTGAGAACCAAGAACGGCGTGACTCCGAAAACACCGCGTTTTCGCGTCCGCAGAGGCCAAGTTTCAAAATTTACAGAGACGCTGTACAATGTGGTACCGATCGAGAATTTTAGAACGTACACAAACGCAGAACAACACGGAGCGGGAATATTAATGACGTACGGAATAGGATTGATATGAGCTTCAAAAAAAATTGAATGAATAAATTCGAAAATATTTTATAAATTATGAAAAGTGAAACAATAAGTTACCGATTAGGTATTGCAGGACAAAAACAAAGATAGGATATCACGACGCGGAAATAATAATAACGCACGGAATAGAATTAATATTAAGCTCGAAGAGAAATAGTTTGAATAAGTTATGAAAAAATTTATGAATGATAGAAAGAAAACAATAGGTTGGAATTTTATGACCATCTTCTCAAAAACACAAGAAACTCTGACTCCGCGCGTGGTTGACCAGAAACGAATATCCGGTAAACGTTCGAATTTTGAACTTCTACGCCAAGGGATGCAGCGGCTGCGGGGCGGTTGAGAACCAAGAACGGCGTGACTTCGAAAACACCGCGTTTGCGCGATCGCAAAGGCAAAGATTCAAAATTTACATAGACGCTGTACAATGTGGTACCGATCGAGATCTCTAGAACGTACACAAACGCAGAACAATAAGAAGCGGGAATAATAATAACGCAGGGAATAGAATTAATATGAGCTTTAAAAAAAATAGGATGAATAGTTTAGAAAATATTTTGTAAAAGATGGAAAGTGAAACAATATGTAACCGATCGAGTATTGCAGGACAAAAACTAGGATAGGATATCACGACGCGGAAATAATGATAACGCACGGAATAGAATTAATATTAAGCTCGAAGAGAAAAAGTTTGAATAAGTTATAAAATAATTTAGAAATAATAAAAAGAAAACAATAGGTCGAAATATCATTACCATCTTTTCGCAAACACGAGAAACTCCGACTCTGCGCGTGGTTGACGAGAAACAAATATCCGGTGAACGTTCGAATTTCGAACTCCCACGCCGAGGGATGCAGCGGCTGCACGGCGGTTGAGATACGAGAACGGCGTGACTTTGAAAACACCGCGTTTTCGCGTTCGCAGAGGCAAAGATTTAAAATTTACAGAGACACTGTACAATGTGGTACGGTTCGAGAATTTTAGAACGTACACAAACGCAGAACAACACGAAGCGGGAATATTAATGACGCACGGAATAGAATTAATGTAAGCTTTATAAAAAAAGGATGAATAAATTTGGAAATATTCTAGAAAAGATGAAAAGTACAACAATAAGCTACCGATTGAGTATTGCGGGACACAAACAAAGATAGGATTTCACGACGCGGAAATAATGATAACGCACAGAATAGAATTGATAGTTAGCGCGAAGAGACAAAGTTTGAATAAGTTATAAAAAAATTTAGAAATAATAAAAACAGAACAATAGGTCGAAATATCATTACCATCATTTTGAAAACACGAGAAACCCTGACTCTGCGCGTGGTTGACGAGAGACTGATATCCGGTGAACGTTCGAATTTCGAACTCCCACGCCGAGGGATGCAGCGGCTGCACGGCGGTTGACAACCCAGAACGGCGTGACTTCGAAAACACCGCGTTTTCGCGTACGCAGAGGCAAAGATTTCAAATCTACAAAGACGCTGTACAATGTGGTACCGATCGAGAATTTTCAAACATACACGAACGCAGAACAACACGAAGCGGGAATATTAATGACGTACGGAATAGAATTGATATAAGCTTCAAAAAAAATTGAATGAATAGATTCGAGAATATTTTATGAATTATGAAAAGTGAAACAATAAGTTACCGATTAGGTATTGCAGTACAAGAACACAGATAGGATATCACGACGCGGAAATAATGATAACGCACAAATAGAATCAATATTAAGCTCGGAGAGAAAAAGTTTGAATAAGTTATAAAAAAATTTAGAAATGATAGAAAGAAAACGATAGGTCGAAATATCATTACCATCATTACGATAACACGAGAAACTTTGACTTTGCGCGTGGTTGACGAGAAACGAACGACCGGTAAACGTTTGAATTTTGAACTCCCACGCCGAGGAATGCAGCGGCTGCACAGCGGTTGGGAATTCCGAACGGCGTGACCTCGAAAACACCGCGTTCTCGCGTACACAAAGGCAGAGAATAAAAATTGACAAAAACGCTGTATAACGTGTTACCGATTGAGGATCTTAAAACAAACACAAACACAAAGCAAAACGACGCGGAAATATCAATAACGCACAAAATAGAATTAATAATAAGCTCTCGAAAAGATGGGATGAATAAATTTGAAAAAGTTTAATAAATGATGAAAAATAAAACAATAGGTTGAATATTCTTACCTTCTTCTCCACAACACGGAAAACTCCAACTCGGCGCGTGGTTGATGCGAAACGAATAACCGGTAAGCGTTCGAATTTCGAACTATCACGTCAAGGGATGCGGCGGCTGCACGGCGGTTGAGATCCGAGAACGGCGAGACTCTGAAACCACCGCGTTCTCGCGTACGCACAGGCAAAAATTTAAAATTTACAATGATACCGATCAAGAATTATAGGACATACACGAACGCAAAACAATACGAAGCGGCAATATTGATCATGCACGGAATAGAATTGATATTGAGCTCAAAGAAATGAAGGACGAATGAATTAAGAAAAAAAAATTTCAAATGATAAAGAGAAAATCAATGAGTTGAAATATTATTACCATCATTTCAAAAACACGAGAAACCCTGACTTTGCGCGTGGTTGACGAGAAACTATTATCCGGTAAAAGTTCGAATTTCGAACTCCCACGCCGAGGGATGCAGCGGCTGCACGGCGGTTGGGAACCGAGAACGGCGTGACTTCGAAAACACCGCGTTTTTGCGCTTACAATGACACGTAACAAAAATCTTCGACAACACAGCACGAAATGGAAATATAACCGATTTTAACAGAATATCACTCGATCAGAAAAGAACCGAGTTGGGATGATCACGCTGCACGAAACAAAGTTGGTTTTAAGTTCCGCGTAGTTACGACACACAGTAAGAGAAAAGCGGAAAACAGAATAAAAAAACTCCAAGCCGTCGGAAAAAGCACGAGATCGAATCAGGTATAAATATCACTCACAATCACTGTAACGACGAGCGACCACGAGGCGGGGAGTGATTATTACCGATGGTTCGAAAAAATGACAGATTACACCTCGACACGTCGCGGCGTTCACGTTGGAGGATGCGAAACGACTGACCGGCGAGCAAGCGTTCGAACATCCAACTCGCCCGCAGGGGGAAGCAGCGGCTCGTCCACGAGCGAGAGGCCGGTATGGCGTGGCTTCGAAAACACAGCGTTCTCGCGTACACAAAGGCAGAGAATAAAAATTGACGAAAACGCTGTATAACGTGTTACCGATTGCGGATTTCAAAACAAACACAAAGCAACACGACGCGTGAATATTAATAACGCACGGAATAGAATTAATAACAAGCTTTCCGAAAGATGGGATGAATAAATTTGAAAAAGTTTAGAAAATGATGAAAAATAAAACAATAGGTTGAATATTCTTACCTTCTTCTCCACAACAGGGAAAACTCCGACTCGGCGCGTGGTTGATGCGAAACGAATAACCGGTGAGCGTTCGAATTTCGAACTCTCACGTCAAGGGATGCGGCGGCTGCACGGCGGTTGAGAACCGAGAACAGCGAGGCTCTGCAACCATCGCGTTTTCGTGTACGCACAGGCAAAGATTTAAAATTTACAATGATACCGATCAAGAATTATAGGACATACACAAACGCAAAACAATATGAGGCGGCAATATTGATCATGCACGGAATAGAATTAATGTAAGCTTTAAAAAAGAAAGGATGAATAAAATTGAAAATATTTTATGAATGATGAAAAGTGGAACAATAAATTACCGATTAAGTATTGCAGTACAAACACACAGAAGGGATATCACGACGCGGAAATAATGATAACGCACGAAATAGAATTAATATTGTGCTCGAAGAGAAAATGTTTAAATAAGTTATAAAAAAATTTAGAAATAATAACAAGAAAACGATAGGTCGAAATATCATTACCATCTTTACGAAAACACGAGAAACTTTGACTCTGCGCGTGGTTGACGAGAAACGAACGACCGGTAAACGTTTGAATTTCGAACTCCCACGCTGAGGGATGCAGCGGCTGCGCGGCGGTCGGAAACCGAGAACGGCGTGACTTCGAAAACACCGCGCTTTAGCGTTCGAAGAGGCAAAGATTTAAAATTTACAGAAACGCTGTACAATGTGATACCGATCGAGAATTTTAGAACGTACACAAACGCGGAACAACACGAAGCGGGAATATTAATGACGCACGGAATAGAATTAATGTAAGCTTTATAAAAAAAGGATGAATAAATTTGGAAATATTCTAGAAAAGATGAAAAGTACAACGATAAGTTACCGATTGAGTATTGCAGGACAAAAATAAAGATAGGATATCACGACGCGGAAATGATGATAACGCACCGAATAGAATCAATATTGAGCGCAAAAAGGAATAGTTGAAAGAAGTTATGAAAAACTTTATAAATGCTGAAAAGAGAACAATAAGTTGGAATATTATTACTATCATTTTAAAAACACGGAAACTCTGACTCTGCGCGTGGTTGACGAGAAACGAATATCCGGTAAACGTTCGAATTTCGGACTCCCACGCCGAGGGATGCAGCGGCTGCACGGCGGTCGAGAACCGAGAACGGCGTGACTTCGAAAACACCGCGGTTTCGCATTCGCAGAGGCAAAGATTCAAAATTTACATAGACGCTGTACAATGTGGTACCGATCGAGAATTCTAGAACGTACACGAACGCAGAACAACAAGAAGCGGGAATAATAATAACGCAGGGAATAGAATTAATATAAGCTTTAAAAAAAATAGGATGAATAGTTTAGAAAATATTTTGTAAAAGATGAGAAGTGAAACAATAAGTAACCGATCGAGTATTGAAGGACAAAAACTAGGATAGGATATCACGACGCGGAAATAATGATAACGCACGGAATAGAATTAATATTAAGCTCGAAGAGAAAAAGTTTAAATAAGTTATAAAATAATTTAAAAATAATAAAAAGAAAACGATAGGTCGAAATATCATTACCATCTTTACGAAAACACGAAAAACTTTGACTCTGCGCGTGGTTGACGAGAAACGAATATCCGGTAAACGTTCGAATTTCGAACTTCCACGCCGAGGGATGCAGCGGCTGCACGGCGGTTGAGATGCGAGAACGGCGTGACTTTGAAAACACCGCGTTTTCGCGTTTGCAGAGGCAAAGATTCAAAATTTACAGAGACACTGTACAATGTGGTAACGTTCGAGAATTTGAGAACGTACACAAACGCAGAACAACACGAAGCGGGAATATCAATGTCGCACGGAATAGAATTAATATAAGCTTCAGAAAAAAATGGGATAAAGAAATTTGGAAATATTTTATAAATGATGAAAAATAAAACAATAAGTTACCGATTGAGTATTGCAGGACAAAAACAAAGATAGGATATCACGACGCGAAAATAATGATAACGCACGGAATAGAATAGTAAGCTCGAAGAGACAAAGTTTAAATAAGTTATAAAAAAATTTAGAAATAATAAAAAGAAAACAATAGGTCGAAATATCATTACCATCATTTTGAAAACACGAGAAACCCTGACTCTGCGCGTGGTTGACGAGAGACTGATATCCGGTGAACGTTCGAATTTCGAACTCCCACGCCGAGGGATGCAGCGGCTGCACGGCGGTTGGGAACCGAGAACGGCGTGACTCCGAGAACACCGCGTTTTCGCGTTCGCAGAGGCAAAGTTTCAAAATTTACAGAGACGCTGTACAATGTGATACCGATCGAGAATTTTAGAACGTACACAAACGCAGAACAACACGAAGCGGGAATATTAATGACGCACGGAATAGAATTAATGTAAGCTTTATAAAAAAAGGATGAATAAATTTGAAAATATTCTAGAAAAGATGAAAAGTACAACAATAAGCTACCGATTGAGTATTGCAGGACAAAAACAAAGATAGGATATC
This sequence comes from Diprion similis, assembly GCF_021155765.1. Lineage (NCBI taxonomy): Eukaryota > Metazoa > Arthropoda > Insecta > Hymenoptera > Diprionidae > Diprion > Diprion similis. The sequence goes on along the minus strand of NC_060113.1, from coordinate 9,592,792 downwards.
ACGACGCGGAAATAATGATAACGCACGGAATAGAATTAATATTGAGCTCGAAGAGAAAAAGTTTGAATGAGTTATAAAAAAATTTAGAAATAATAAAAAGGAAACAATAGGTCGAAATATCAATACCATCATTTTGAAAACACGAGAAACCCTGACTCTGCGCGTGGTTGACGAGAGACTGATATCCGGTAAAAGTTCGAATTTCGAACTCCCACGCCGAGGGATGCAGCGGCTGCGGGGCGGTTGAGAACCAAGAACGGCGTGACTCCGAAAACACCGCGTTTGCGCGATCGCAGAGGCAAAGATTTAAAATTTACATAGACGCTGTACAATGTGGTACCGATCGAGAATTTTAGAACGTACACAAACGCAGAACAACACAAAGCGGGAATATTAATGACGAACGGAATAGAATTAATGTAAGCTTTATGAAAAAAGGATGAACAAATTTGAAAATATTTTAGAAAAGACGAAAAGTACAACAATAAGCTACCGATTGAGTATTGCAGGACACAAACAAAGATAGGATTTCACGACGCGGAAATAATGATAACGCACAGAATAGAATTAATAGTAAGCTCGAAGAGACAAAGTTTAAATGAGTTATAAAAAAATTTAGAAATAATAAAAAGGAAACAATAGGTCGAAATATCAATACCATCATTTTGAAAACACGAGAAACCCTGACTCTGCGCGTGGTTGACGAGAGACTGATATCCGGTAAAAGTTCGAATTTCGAACTCCCACGCCGAGGGATGCAGCGGCTGCGGGGCGGTTGAGAACCAAGAACGGCGTGACTCCGAAAACACCGCGTTTGCGCGATCGCAGAGGCAAAGATTTAAAATTTACATAGACGCTGTACAATGTGGTACCGATCGAGAATTTTAGAACGTACACAAACGCAGAACAACACGAAGCGGGAATATTAATGTCGCACGGAATAGAATTAATATGAGCTTCAAAAAAAAAATGGGATAAAGAAATTGGAAAATATTTTATAAATGATGAAAAGTAAAACAATAAGTAACCGATCGAGTATTGCAGGACAAAAACTAAGATAGGATATCGCGACGCGGAAATAATGATAACGCACGGAATAGAATTAATATTAAGCTCGAAGAAAAAAAGTTTGAATACGTTATAAAAGAATTTAGAAATAATAAAAAGAAAACAATAGGTCGAAATATCATTACCATCTTTTCGCAAACACGAGAAACTCCGACTCTGCGCGTGGTTGACGAGAAACAAATATCCGGTAAACGTTCGAATTTCGAACTTCCACGCCGAGGGATGCAGCGGCTGCACGGCGGTTGAGAACCAAGAACGGCGTGACTCCGAAAACACCGCGTTTTCGCGTCCGCAGAGGCAAAGTTTCAAAATTTACAGAGACGCTGTACAATGTGGTACCGATCGAGAATTTTAGAACGTACACAAACGCAGAACAACACGGAGCGGGAATATTCATGACGTACGGAATAGGATTGATATGAGCTTCAAAAAAAATTGAATGAATAAATTCGAAAATATTTTATAAATTATGAAAAGTGAAACAATAAGTTACCGATTAGGTATTGCAGGACAAAAACAAAGATAGGATATCACGACGCGGAAATAATAATAACGCACGGAATAGAATTAATATTAAGCTCGAAGAGAAATAGTTTGAATAAGTTATGAAAAAATTTATGAATGATAGAAAGAAAACAATAGGTTGGAATTTTATGACCATCTTCTCAAAAACACAAGAAACTCTGACTCCGCGCGTGGTTGACCAGAAACGAATATCCGGTAAACGTTCGAATTTTGAACTTCTACGCCAAGGGATGCAGCGGCTGCGGGGCGGTTGAGAACCAAGAACGGCGTGACTTCGAAAACACCGCGTTTGCGCGATCGCAAAGGCAAAGATTCAAAATTTACATAGACGCTGTACAATGTGGTACCGATCGAGATCTCTAGAACGTACACAAACGCAGAACAATAAGAAGCGGGAATAATAATAACGCAGGGAATAGAATTAATATGAGCTTTAAAAAAAATAGGATGAATAGTTTAGAAAATATTTTGTAAAAGATGGAAAGTGAAACAATATGTAACCGATCGAGTATTGCAGGACAAAAACTAGGATAGGATATCACGACGCGGAAATAATGATAACGCACGGAATAGAATTAATATTAAGCTCGAAGAGAAAAAGTTTGAATACGTTATAAAAGAATTTAGAAATAATAAAAAGAAAACGATAGGTCGAAATATCATTACCATGTTCACGAAAACACGAGAAACCCTGACTTTGCGCGTGGTTGACGAGAAACTATTATCCGGTAAAAGTTCGAATTTCGAACTCCCACGCCGAGGGATGCAGCGGCTGCACGGGGGTTGGGAACCGAGAACGGCGTGACTTCGAAAACACCGCGTTTTCGCGTTCGCAGAGGCAAAGATTCAAAATTTACAGAGACGCTGTACAATGTGGTACCGATCGAGAATTTTAGAACGTACACAAACGCAGAACAACACGAAGCGGGAATATTGATTACGCACGGAATAGAATTGATATGAGCTTCAAAAAAAAATGGGATAAAAAAATTTGAAATTATTTTATAAATGATGAAAAATAAAACAATAAGTTACCGATTGATTATTGCAGGACAAAAACAAAGATAGGATATCACGACGCGGAAATACTGATAACGCACCGAATAGAAATAATTATGAGCGCAAAGAGGAATGTTTTAAAGAAGTTATGAAAAAATTTATAAATGCTGAAAAGAGAACAATAAGTTGGAATATTATTACTATCTTTTTAAAAACACGAAAACTCTGACTCTGCGCGTGGTTGACGAGAAACGAATATCCGGTAAACGTTCGAATTTCGAACTCCCACGCTGAGGGATGCAGCGGCTGCACGGCGGTTGGGAACCGAGAACGGCGTGACTTCGAAAACACCGCGCTTTGGAGTTCGCAGAGGCAAAGATTTAAAATTTACAGAGACGCTGTACAATGTGGTACCGATCGAGAATTTTAGAACGTACACAAACGCAGAACAACACGAAGCGGGAATATTAATGACGCACGGAATAGAATTATTATAAGCTTCAAAAAAAAAAGGGATAAAAAAATTTGAAAATATTTCATAAATGATGAAAAATAAAACAATAAGTTGCCGATTGAGTATTGCAGGACAAAAACAAAGATAGGATATCACGACGCGGAAATAATGATAACGCACGGAATAGAATTGATAGTGAGCTCAAAGAGACAAAGTTTGAATAAGTTATCAAAAAATGTATGAATAATAAAAATAGAACAATAGGTCGAAATATCATTACCATCATTTTGAAAACACGAGAAACCCTGACTCCGCGCGTGGTTGACGAGAGACTGATATCCGGCGAACGTTCGAATTTTGAACTCCCACGCCGAGGGATGCAGCGGTTGCTCGGCGGTTGACAACCCAGAACGGCGTGACTTCGAAAACACCGCGTTTTTGCGTACGCAGAGGCAAAGATCTCAAATCTACAAAGACGCTGTACAATGTGGTACCGATCGAGAATTTTAGAACGCACACAAACGCAGAACAACACGAAGCAGGAATATTAATGACGCACGGAATAGAATTAATGTAAGCTTTAAAAAAAAAAGGATGAATAAATTTGAAAATATTATATAAATGATGAAAAGTGAAACAATAAGTTACCGATTAAGTATTGCAGTATGAAAACACAGATAGGATATCACGACGCGGAAATAATCATAACGCACGGAATAGAATCAATATTGAGCTCGAAGAGAAAAAGTTTGAATGAGTTCAAAAAAAATTTAGAAATAATAAAGAGAAAACGATAGGTCGAAATATCATTACCATCTTCACGATAACACGAGTAACTTTGACTCTGCGCGTGGTTGACGAGAAACGAACGACCGGTAAACGTTTGAATTTCGAACTCCCACGCCGAGGGATGTAGCGGCTGCACAGCGGTTGGGAATTCCGAACGGCGTGGCCTCGAAAACACCGCGTTCTTGCGCTTACAATGACACGTAACGAAAATCTTCGACAACACAGCACGAAATGGAAATATAACCGATTTTAACAGAATATCACTTGATCAGAAACGAACCGAGTTGGAATGATCACGCTGCACGAAACAAAGTTGGTTCTGAGTTGCGCGTAGTTACGACACACAGTAAGAGAAAAACGGAAAACAGAATAAAAAAACTCCATGCCGCCGAAAAAAGCACGAGATCGAATCAGGTATAAATATCACTCACAATCACTGTAACGACGAGCGACCACGAGGCGGGGAGTGATTATTACCGATGGTTCGAAAAAATGACAGATTACACCTCGACACGTCGCGGCGTTCACGTTGGAGGATGCGAAACGACTGACCGGCGAGCAAGCGTTCGAACATCCAACTCGCCCGCAGGGGGAAGCAGCGGCTCGTCCACGAGCGAGAGGCCGGTATGGCGTGGCTTCGAAAACACAGCGTTCTCGCGAACACAAAGGCAGAGAATAAAAATTGACAGAAACGCTGTATAACGTGTCACCGATTGAGGATTTCAAAACAAACACAAAGCAACACGACGCGTAAATATTAATAACGCACGGAATAGAATTAATAATGAGCTTTCCGAAAGATGGGACGAATAAATTTGCAAAAGTTTAGAAAATGATGAAAAATAAAACAATAGGTTGAATATTCTTACCTTCTTCTCCACAACAGGGAAAACTCCGACTCGGCGCGTGGTTGATGCGAAACGAATAACCGGTGAGCGTTCGAATTTCGAACTCTCACGTCAAGGGATGCGGCGGCTGCACGGCGGTTGAGAACCGAGAACGGCGAGACTCTGAAACCATCGCGTTTTCGCGTACGCACAGGCAAAGATTTAAAATTTACAATGATACCGATCAAGAATTATAGGACATACACAAACGCAAAACAATATGAGGCGGCAATATTGATCATGCACGGAATAGAATTAATGTAAGCTTTAAAAAAGAAAGGATGGATAAAATTGAAAATATTTTATGAATGATGAAAAGTGAAACAATAAATTACCGATTAAGTCTTGCAGTACAGAAACACAGAAGGGATATTACGACGCGGAAATAATGATAACGCACGAAATAGAATTAATATTGTGCTCGGAGAGAAAATGTTTGAATAAGTTATAAAAAAATTTAGAATTAATAACAAGAAAACGATAGGTCGAACTATCATTACCATCTCCACGAAAACACGAGAAACTTTGACTCTGCGCGTGGTTGACGAGAAACGAACGACCGGTAAACGTTTGAATTTCGAACTCCCACGCTGAGGGATGCAGCGGCTGCACGGCGGTTGGAAACCGAGAACGGCGTGACTTCGAAAACACCGCGCTTTAGCGTTCAAAGAGGCCAAGATTTCAAATTCACAGAGTCGCTGTACAATGTGGTACCGATCGAGAAATTTAGAACGTACACAAACGCAGAACATCAAGGAAAGGGAATAATAATGACGCAGGGAATAGAATTAATATGAGCTTTAAAAAAAATAGGATGAATAGTTTAGAAAATATTTTGTAAAAGATAAAAAGTGAAACAATAAGTAACCGATCGAGTATTGCAGGACAAAACCTAGGATAGGATATCACGACGCGGAAATAATGATAACGCACGGAATAGAATTAATATTAAGCTCGAAGAGAAATAGTTTGAATAAGTTATAAAAAAATTTAGAAATAATAACAAGGAAACGATAGGTCGAAATATCATTACCATTTTTACGAAAACACGAGAAACTTTGACTCTGCGCGTGGTTGACGAGAAACGAACGACCGGTAAAAGTTTGAATTTCGAACTCCCACGCTAAGGGATGCAGCGGCTGCACGGCGGTTGGAAACCGAGAACGGCGTGACTTCGAAAACACCGCGCTTTAGCGTTCGAAGAGGCAAAGATTGAAAATTCACAGAAACGCTGTACAATGTGGTACCGATTTAGAATTTAAGAACGTACACAAACGCAGAACAACACGAAGCGGGAATATTAATGACGCACGGAATAGAATTAATGTAAGCGTTGAAAAAAAAAGGATGAATAAATTTGAAAATATTTAATAAATGATGAGAAGTGAAACAATAAGTTACCGATTGAGTATTGCAGGACAAAAATAAAGATAGGATATCACGACGCGGAAATAATGATAACGCACCGAATAGAATCAATATTGAGCGCAAAAAGGAATAGTTTAAAGAAGTTATGAAAAAATTTATAAATGCTGAAAAGAGAACAATAAGTTGGAATATTATTACTATCATTTTAAAAACACGGAAACTCTGACTCTGCGTGTGGTTGACGAGAAACGAACGACCGGTGAACGTTTGAATTTAGAACTCCCACGCTGAGGGATGCAGCGGCTGCACGGCGGTTGGGAACCGAGAACGGCGTGACTTCGAAAACACCGCGCTTTCGCGTTCGCAGAGGCAAAGATTTAAAATTTACAGAGACACTGTACAATGTGGTACCGATCGAGAATTTTAGAACGTACGCAAACGCAGAACAACACGAAGCGGGAATATTAATGTCGCACGGAATAGAATTAATATAAGCTTCAGAAAAAAATGGGATAAAGAAATTTGAAAATATTTTATAAATGATGAAAAATAAAACAATAAGTTACCGATTGAGTATTGCAGGACAAAAACAAAGATAGGATATCACGACGCGGAAATAATGATAACGCACGGAATAGAATCAATATCAAGCTCGGAGAGAAAAAGTTTGAATAAGTTATAAAAAAATTTAGAAATAATAAAAAGAAAACGATGGCTCGAAATATCATTACCATCTTCACGATAACACGAGGAACTTTGACTCTGCGCGTGGTTGACGAGAAACGAACGACCGGTTAACGTTTGAATTTCGAACTCCCACGCCGAGGGATGCAGCGGCTGCACAGCGGTTGGGAATTCCGAACGGCGTGGCCTCGAAAACACCGCGTTCTTGCGCTTACAATGACACGTAACGAAAATCTTCGACAACACAGCACAAAATGGAAATATAACCGATTTTAACAGAATATCACTTGATCAGAAACGAACCGAGTTGGGATGATCACGTTGCACGAAACAAAGTTGGTTCTGAGTTGCGCGTCGTTACGACACACAGTAAGAGAATAACGGAAAACAGAATAAAAAAAACTCCAAGCCGCCGAAAAAAGCACGAGATCGAATCAGGTATAAATATCACTCACAATCACTGTAACGACGAGCGACCACGAGGCGGAGAGTGATTATTACCGATGGTTCGAAAAAATGACAGATTACACCTCGACACGTCGCGGCGTTCACGTTGGAGGATGCGAAACGACTGACCGGCGAGCAAGCGTTCGAACATCCAACTCGCCCGCAGGGGGAAGCAGCGGCTCGTCCACGAGCGAGAGGCCGGTATGGCGTGGCTTCGAAAACACAGCGTTCTCGCGTACACAAAGGCAGAGAATAAAAATTGACGAAAACGCTGTATAACGTGTTACCGATTGCGGATTTCAAAACAAACACAAAGGAACACGACGCGTAAATATTAATAACGCACGGAATAGAATTAATAATAAGCTTTCCGAAAGATGGGATGAATAAATTTGAAAAAGTTTAGAAAATGATGAAAAATAAAACAATAGGTTGAATATTCTTACCTTCTTCTCCACAACAGGGAAAACTCCGACTCGGCGCGTGGTTGATGCGAAACGAATAACCGGTGAGCGTTCGAATTTCGAACTCTCACGTCAAGGGATGCGGCGGCTGCACGGCGGTTGAGAACCGAGAACGGCGAGGCTCTGCAACCATCGCGTTTTCGTGTACGCACAGGCAAAGATTTAAAATTTACAATGATACCGATCAAGAATTATAGGACATACACAAACGCAAAGCAATATGAGGCGGCAATATTGATCATGCACGGAATAGAATTAATGTAAGCTTTAAAAAAGAAAGGATGAATAAAATTGAAAATATTTTATGAATGATGAAAAGTGGAACAATAAATTACCGATTAAGTATTGCAGTACAAACACACAGAAGGGATATCACGACGCGGAAATAATGATAACGCACGAAATAGAATTAATATTGTGCTCGAAGAGAAAATGTTTGAATAAGTTATAAAAAAATTTAGAAATAATAACAAGAAAACGATAGGTCGAAATATCATTACCATCATTACGAAAACACGAGAAACTTTGACTCTGCGCGTGATTGACGAAAAACGAACGACCGGTAAACGTTTGAATTTCGAACTCCCACGCTGAGGGATGCAGCGGCTGCACGGCGGTTGGAAACCGAGAACGGCGTGACTTCGAAAACACCGCGCTTTAGCGTTCGAAGAGGCAAAGATTTAAAATTCACAGAGACGCTGTACAATGTGGTACCGATCGAGAAATTTAGAACGTTCACAAACGCAGAACATCAAGGAAAGGGAATAATAATGACGCAGGGAATAGAATTAATATGAGCTTTGAAAAAAATAGGATGAATAAATTAGAAAATATTTTATAAAAGATGAAAAGTGGAACAATAAGTAACCGATCGAGTATTGCAGGACAAAAACTAAGATAGGATATCACGACGCGGAAATAATGATAACGCACGGAATAGAATGAATATTAAGCTCGAAGAGAAAAAGTTTGAATAAGTTATAAAAGAATTTAGAAATAATAAAAAGAAAACAATAGATCGAAATATCATTACCATCTTTTCGCAAGCACGAGAAACTCCAACTCTGCGCGTGGTTGACGAGAAACAAATATCCGGTAAACGTTCGAATTTCGAGCTCCCACGCCGAGGGATGCAGCGGCTGCACGGCGGTTGGGAACCGAGAACGGCGTGACTCCGAGAACACCGCGTTTTCGCGTTCGCAGAGGCAAAGTTTCAAAATTTACAGAGACGCTGTACAATGTGATACCGATCGAGAATTTTAGAACGTACACAAACGCAGAACAACACGAAGCGGGAATATTAATGACGCACGGAATAGAATTAATGTAAGCTTTATAAAAAAAGGATGAATAAATTTGAAAATATTCCAGAAAAGATGAAAAGTACAACAATAAGCTACCGATTGAGTATTGCAGGACAAAAACAAAGATAGGATATCACGACGCGGAAATAATGATAACGCACGGAATAGAATTAATATTGAGCTCGAAGAGAAAAAGTTTGAATGAGTTATAAAAAAATTCGGAAATAATAAAAAGAAAACGATAGGTCGAAATATCATCACCATCTTTACGAAAGCACGAGAAACTTTGACTCTGCGCGTGGTTGACGAGAAACGAACGACCGGTAAACGTTTGAATTTAGAACTCCCACGCTGAGGGATGCAGCGGCTGCACGGCGGTTGGGAACCGAGAACGGTGTGACTTCGAAAACACCGCGATTTCGCGTTCGCAGAGGCAAAGATTTAAAATTTACAGAGACGCCGTACAATGTGGTACCGATCGAGAATTTTAGAACGTACACAAACGCAGAACAACACGAAGCGGGAATATTAATGACGCACGGAATAGAATTAATGTTAGCTTTATGAAAAAAGGATGAACAAATTTGAAAATATTTTAGAAAAGACGAAAAGTACAACAATAAGCTACCGATTGAGTATTGCAGGACACAAACAAAGATAGGATTTCACGACGCGGAAATAATGATAACGCACAGAATAGAATTGATAGTTAGCGCGAAGAGACAAAGTTTGAATAAGTTATAAAAAAATTTAGAAATAATAAAAACAGAACAATAGGTCGAAATATCATTACCATCATTTTGAAAACACGAGAAACCCTGACTCTGCGCGTGGTTGACGAGAGACTGATATCCGGTGAACGTTGGAATTTCGAACTCCCACGCCGAGGGATGCAGCGGCTGCACGGCGGTTGACAACCCAGAACGGCGTGACTTCGAAAACACCGCGTTTTCGCGTACGCAGAGGCAAAGATTTCAAATCTACAAAGACGCTGTACAATGTGGTACCGATCGAGAATTTTCAAACATACACGAACGCAGAACAACACGAAGCGGGAATATTAATGACGTACGGAATAGAATTGATATAAGCTTCAAAAAAAATTGAATGAATAAATTCGAGAATATTTTATAAATGATGAAAAGTGAAACAATAAGTTACCGATTAGGTATTGCAGTACAAAAACACAGATAGGATATCACGACACGGAAATAATGATAACGCACGGAATAGAATCAATATTAAGCTCGGAGAGAAAAAGTTTGAATAAGTTATAAAAAAATTTAGAAATGATAGAAAGAAAACGATAGGTCGAAATATCATTACCATCATTACGATAACACGAGAAACTTTGACTTTGCGCGTGGTTGACGAGAAACGAACGACCGGTAAACGTTTCAATTTTGAACTCCCACGCCGAGGGATGCAGCGGCTGCACAGCGGTTGGGAATTCCGAACGGCGTGACCTCGAAAACACCGCGTTCTCGCGTACACAAAGGCAGAGAATAAAAATTGACAAAAACGCTGTATAACGTGTTACCGATTGAGGATCTTAAAACAAACACAAACACAAAGCAAAACGACGCGGAAATATCAATAACGCACAAAATAGAATTAATAATAAGCTCTCGGAAAGATGGGATGAATAAATTTGAAAAAGTTTAATAAATGATGAAAAATAAAACAATAGGTTGAATATTCTTACCTTCTTCTCCACAACACGGAAAACTCCAACTCGGCGCGTGGTTGATGCGAAACGAATAACCGGTAAGCGTTCGAATTTCGAACTATCACGTCAAGGGATGCGGCGGCTGCACGGCGGTTGAGATCCGAGAACGGCGAGACTCTGAAACCACCGCGTTCTCGCGTACGCACAGGCAAAGATTTAAAATTTACAATGATACCGATCAAGAATCATAGGACATACACGAACGCAAAACAATACGAAGCGGCAATATTGATCATGCACGGAATAGAATTGATATTGAGCTCAAAGAAATGAAGGACGAATGAATTAAGAAAAAAAAATTTCAAATGATAAAGAGAAAATCAATGAGTTGAAATATTATTACCATCATTTCAAAAACACGAGAAACCCTGACTTTGCGCGTGGTTGACGAGAAACTATTATCCGGTAAAAGTTCGAATTTCGAACTCCCACGCCGAGGGATGCAGCGGCTGCACGGCGGTTGGGAACCGAGAACGGCGTGACTTCGAAAACACCGCGTTTTTGCGCTTACAATGACACGTAACAAAAATCTTCGACAACACAGCACGAAATGGAAATATAACCGATTTTAACAGAATATCACTCGATCAGAAAAGAACCGAGTTGGGATGATCACGCTGCACGAAACAAAGTTGGTTTTAAGTTCCGCGTAGTTACGACACACAGTAAGAGAAAAGCGGAAAACAGAATAAAAAAACTCCAAGCCGTCGGAAAAAGCACGAGATCGAATCAGGTATAAATATCACTCACAATCACTGTAACGACGAGCGACCACGAGGCGGGGAGTGATTATTACCGATGGTTCGAAAAAATGACAGATTACACCTCGACACGTCGCGGCGTTCACGTTGGAGGATGCGAAACGACTGACCGGCGAGCAAGCGTTCGAACATCCAACTCGCCCGCAGGGGGAAGCAGCGGCTCGTCCACGAGCGAGAGGCCGGTATGGCGTGGCTTCGAAAACACAGCGTTCTCGCGTACACAAAGGCTGAGAATAAAAATTGACGAAAACGCTGTATAACGTGTTACCGATTGCGGATTTCAAAACAAACACAAAGCAACACGACGCGTGAATATTAATAACGCACGGAATAGAATTAATAACAAGCTTTCCGAAAGATGGGATGAATAAATTTGAAAAAGTTTAGAAAATGATGAAAAATAAAACAAGGGGTTGAATATTCTTACCTTCTTCTCCACAACAGGGAAAACTCCGACTCGGCGCGTGGTTGATGCGAAACGAATAACCGGTGAGCGTTCGAATTTCGAACTCTCACGTCAAGGGATGCGGCGGCTGCACGGCGGTTGAGAACCGAGAACAGCGAGGCTCTGCAACCATCGCGTTTTCGTGTACGCACAGGCAAAGATTTAAAATTTACAATGATACCGATCAAGAATTATAGGTCATACACAAACGCAAAACAATATGAGGCGGCAATATTGATCATGCACGGAATAGAATTAATGTAAGCTTTAAAAAAGAAAGGATGAATAAAATTGAAAATATTTTATGAATGATGAAAAGTGGAACAATAAATTACCGATTAAGTATTGCAGTACAAACACACAGAAGGGATATCACGACGCGGAAATAATGATAACGCACGAAATAGAATTAATATTGTGCTCGAAGAGAAAATGTTTAAATAAGTTATAAAAAAATTTAGAAATAATAACAAGAAAACGATAGGTCGAAATATCATTACCATCTTTACGAAAACACGAGAAACTTTGACTCTGCGCGTGGTTGACGAGAAACGAACGACCGGTAAACGTTTGAATTTCGAACTCCCACGCTGAAGGATGCAGCGGCTGCGCGGCGGTCGGAAACCGAGAACGGCGTGACTTCGAAAACACCGCGCTTTAGCGTTCGAAGAGGCAAAGATTTAAAATTTACAGAAACGCTGTACAATGTGATACCGATCGAGAATTTTAGAACGTACACAAACGCGGAACAACACGAAGCGGGAATATTAATGACGCACGGAATAGAATTAATGTAAGCTTTATAAAAAAAGGATGAATAAATTTGGAAATATTCTAGAAAAGATGAAAAGTACAACGATAAGTTACCGATTGAGTATTGCAGGACAAAAATAAAGATAGGATATCACGACGCGGAAATGATGATAACGCACCGAATAGAATCAATATTGAGCGCAAAAAGGAATAGTTGAAAGAAGTTATGAAAAACTTTATAAATGCTGAAAAGAGAACAATAAGTTGGAATATTATTACTATCATTTTAAAAACACGGAAACTCTGACTCTGCGCGTGGTTGACGAGAAACGAATATCCGGTATACGTTCGAATTTCGGACTCCCACGCCGAGGGATGCAGCGGCTGCACGGCGGTCGAGAACCGAGAACGGCGTGACTTCGAAAACACCGCGGTTTCGCATTCGCAGAGGCAAAGATTCAAAATTTACATAGACGCTGTACAATGTGGTACCGATCGAGAATTCTAGAACGTACACGAACGCAGAACAACAAGAAGCGGGAATAATAATAACGCAGGGAATAGAATTAATATAAGCTTTAAAAAAAATAGGATGAATAGTTTAGAAAATATTTTGTAAAAGATGAGAAGTGAAACAATAAGTAACCGATCGAGTATTGAAGGACAAAAACTAGGATAGGATATCACGACGCGGAAATAATGATAACGCACGGAATAGAATTAATATTAAGCTCGAAGAGAAAAAGTTTAAATAAGTTATAAAATAATTTAAAAATAATAAAAAAAAAACGATAGGTCGAAATATCATTACCATCTTTACGAAAACACGAAAAACTTTGACTCTGCGCGTGGTTGACGAGAAACGAATATCCGGTAAACGTTCGAATTTCGAACTTCCACGCCGAGGGATGCAGCGGCTGCACGGCGGTTGAGATGCGAGAACGGCGTGACTTTGAAAACACCGCGTTTTCGCGTTTGCAGAGGCAAAGATTCAAAATTTACAGAGACACTGTACAATGTGGTACCGTTCGAGAATTTGAGAACGTACACAAACGCAGAACAACACGAAGCAGGAATATCAATGTCGCACGGAATAGAATTAATATAAGCTTCAGAAAAAAATGGGATAAAGAAATTTGGAAATATTTTATAAATGATGAAAAATAAAACAATAAGTTACCGATTGAGTATTGCAGGACAAAAACAAAGATAGGATATCACGACGCGAAAATAATGATAACGCACGGAATAGAATAGTAAGCTCGAAGAGACAAAGTTTAAATAAGTTATAAAAAAATTTAGAAATAATAAAAAGAAAACAATAGGTCGAAATATCATTACCATCATTTTGAAAACACGAGAAACCCTGACTCTGCGCGTGGTTGACGAGAGACTGATATCCGGTGAACGTTCGAATTTCGAACTCCCACGCCGAGGTATGCAGCGGCTGCACGGCGGTTGGGAACCGAGAACGGCGTGACTTCGAAGATACCGCGCTTTCGCGTTCGCAGAGGCAAAGATTTAAAATTTACAGAAACGCCGTACAATGTGGTACCGATCGAGAATTTTAGAACGTACACAAACGCAGAACAACACGAAGCGGGAATATTAATGACGCACGGAATAGAATTAATGTAAGCTTTATAAGAAAAGGATGAACAAATTTGAAAATATTTTAGAAAAGACGAAAAGTACAACAATAAGCTACCGATTGAGTATTGCAGGACAAAAACAAAGATAGGATATCACGACGCGGAAATAATGATAACGCACGGAATAGAATTAATATTGAGCTCGAAGAGAAAAAGTTTGAATAAGTTATAAAAAAATTCGGAAATAATAAAAAGAAAACGATAGGTCGAAATATCATCACCATCTTTACGAAAGCACGAGAAACTTTGACTCTGCGCGTGGTTGACGAGAAACGAACGACCGGTAAACGTTTGAATTTAGAACTCCCACGCTGAGGGATGCAGCGGCTGCACGGCGGTTGGGAACCGAGAACGGCGTGACTTCGAAAACACCGCGCTTTCGCGTTCGCAGAGGCAAAGATTTAAAATTTACAGAGACGCCGTACAATGTGGTACCGATCGAGGATTTTAGAACGTACACAAACGCAGAACAACACGAAGCGGGAATATTATTAACCCACGGAATAGAATTAATGTTAGCTTTATATAAAAAGGATGAACAAATTTGAAAATATTTTAGAAAAGACGAAAAGTACAACAGTAAGCTACCGATTGAGTATTGCAGGACACAAACAAAGATAGGATTTCACGACGCGGAAATAATGATAACGCACAGAATAGAATTGATAGTAAGCGCGAAGAGACAAAGTTTGAATAAGTTATAAAAAAATTTAGAAATAATAAAAACAGAACAATAGGTCGAAATATCATTACCATCATTTTGAAAACACGAGAAACCCTGACTCTGCGCGTGGTTGACGAGAGACTGATATCCGGTGAACGTTGGAATTTCGAACTCCCACGCCGAGGGATGCAGCGGCTGCACGGCGGTTGACAACCCAGAACGGCGTGACTTCGAAAACACCGCGTTTTCGCGTACGCAGAGGCAAAGATTTCAAATCTACAAAGACGCTGTACAATGTGGTACCGATCGAGAATTTTCAAACATACACGAACGCAGAACAACACGAAGCGGGAATATTAATGACGTACGGAATAGAATTGATATAAGCTTCAAAAAAAATTGAATAAATAAATTCGAGAATATTTTATAAATGATGAAAAGTGAAACAATAAGTTACCGATTAGGTATTGCAGTACAAAAACACAGATAGGATATCACGACACGGAAATAATGATAACGCACGGAATAGAATCAATATTAAGCTCGGAGAGAAAAAGTTTGAATAAGTTATAAAAAAATTTAGAAATGATAGAAAGAAAACGATAGGTCGAAATATCATTACCATCATTACGATAACATGAGAAACTTTGACTCTGCGCGTGGTTGACGAGAAACGAACGACCGGTAAACGTTTGAATTTTGAACTCCCACGCCGAGGGATGCAGCGGCTGCACAGCGGTTGGGAATTCCGAACGGCGTGACCTCGAAAACACCGCGTTCTCGCGTACACAAAGGCAGAGAATAAAAATTGACAAAAACGCTGTATAACGTGTTACCGATTGAGGATTTTAAAACAAACACAAACACAAAGCAAAACGACGCGGAAATATCAATAACGCACGAAATAGAATTAATAATAAGCTCTCGGAAAGATGGGATGAATAAATTTGAAAAAGTTTAATAAATGATGAAAAATAAAACAATAGGTTGAATATTCTTACCTTCTTCTCCACAACACGGAAAACTCCAACTCGGCGCGTGGTTGATGCAAAACGAATAACCGGTAAGCGTTCGAATTTCGAACTCACACGTCAAGGGATGCGGCGGCTGCACGGCGGTTGAGATCCGAGAACGGCGAGACTCTGAAACCACCGGATTCTCGCGTACGCACAGGCAAAGATTTAAAATTTACAATGATACCGATCAAGAATTATAGGACATACACGAACGCAAAACAATACGAAGCGGCAATATCGATCATGCACGGAATAGAATTGATATTGAGCTCAAAGAAATGAAGGACGAATGAATGAAGAAAAAAAAATTTCAAATGATAAAGAGAAAATCAATGAGTTGAAATATTATTACCATCATTTCAAAAACACGAGAAACCCTGACTTTGCGCGTGGTTGACGAGAAACTATTATCCGGTAAAAGTTCGAATTTCGAACTCCCACGCCGAGGGATGCAGCGGCTGCACGGCGGTGGGGAACCGAGAACGGCGTGACTTCGAAAACACCGCGTTTTCGCGTTCGCAGAGGCAAAGATTTGAAATTTACAGAGACGCTGTACAATGTGGTACCGATCGAGAATTATAGAACGTACACAAACGCAGAACAACACGAAGCGGGAATATTAATGACGCACGGAATAGAATTAATATTAGCTTCAAAAAAAATTGGGATAAAAAAATTTGAAATTATTTTATAAATGATGAAAAATAAAACAATAAGTTACCGATTGATTATTGCAGGACAAAAACAAAGAAAGGATATCACGACGCGGCAATAATGAGAACGCACCGAATAGAAATAATTATGAGCGCAAAGAGGAATGGTTTAAAGAAGTTATGAAAAAATTTATAAATGCTGAAAAGAGAACAATAAGTTGGGATATTATTACTATCTTTTTAAAAACACGGAAACTCTGACTCTGCGCGTGGTTGACGAGAAACGAATATCCGGTAAACGTTCGAATTTCGAACTCCCACGCCGAGGGATGCAGCGGCTGCACGGCGGTTGAGAACCGAGAACGGCGTGACTTCGAAAACACCGCGTTTTCGCGTTCGCAGAGGCAAAGATTCAAAATTTACAGAGACGCTGTACAATGTGGTACCGATCGAGAATTTTAGAACGCACACAAACGCAGAACAACACGAAGCGGGAATATTAATGACGCACGAAATAGAATTAATGTAGGCTTTAAAAAAAAAAGGATGAATAAATTTGAAAATATTTTATGAATGATGAAAAGTGAAACAATAAGTTACCGATTAAGTATTGCAGTACAAAAACACAGAAGGGATATCACGACGCGGAAATAATGATAACGCACGAAATAGAATTAATATTGTGCTCGAAGAGAAAATGTTTGAATAAGTTATAAAAAAATTTAGAAATAATAACAAGAAAACGATAGGTCGAAATATCATTACCATCTTTACGAAAACACGAGAAACTCTGACTCTGCGCGTGGTTGACAAGAAACGAACGACCGGTAAACGTTTGAATTTCGAACTCCCACGCCGAGGGATGCAGCGGCTGCACAGCGGTTGGGAATTCCGAACGGCGTGGCCTCGAAAACACCGCGTTTTTGCGCTTACAATGACACGTGACGAAAATCTTCGACAACACAGCACGAAATGGAAATATAACCGATTTCAACAGAATATCACATGATCAGAAAAGAACCGAGTTGGGATGATCACGCTGCACGAAACAAAGTTGGTTTTAAGTTCCGCGTAGTTACGACACACAGTAAGAGAAAAGCGGAAAACAGAATAAAAAAACTCCAAGCCGTCGAAAAAAGCACGAGATCGAATCAGGTATAAATATCACTCACAATCACTGTAACGACGAGCGACCACGAGGCGGGGAGTGATTATTACCGATGGTTCGAAAAAATGACAGATTACACCTCGACACGTCGCGGCGTTCACGTTGGAGGATGCGAAACGACTGACCGGCGAGCAAGCGTTCGAACATCCAACTCGCCCGCAGGGGGAAGCAGCGGCACGTCCACGAGCGAGGGGCCGGTATGGCGTGGCTTCGAAAACACAGCGTTCTCGCGTACACAAAGGCAGAGAATAAAAATTGACGAAAACGCTGTATAACGTGTTACCGATTGCGGATTTCAAAACAAACACAAAGCAACACGACGCGTAAATATTATTAACGCACGGAATAGAATTAATAATAAGCTTTCCGAAAGATGGGATGAATAAATTTGAAAAAGTTTAGAAAATGATGAAAAATAAAACAAAAGGTTGAATATTCTTACCTTCTTCTCCACAACAGGGAAAACTCCGACTCGGCGCGTGGTTGATGCGAAACGAATAACCGGTGAGCGTTCGAATTTCGAACTCTCACGTCAAGGGATGCGGCGGCTGCACGGCGGTTGAGAACCGAGAACGGCGAGACTCTGAAACCATCGCGTTCTCGCGTACGCACAGGCAAAGATTTAAAATTTACAATGATACCGATCAAGAAGTATAGGACATACACAAACGCAAAACAATATGAGGCGGCAATATTGATCATGCACGGAATAGAATTAATGTAAGCTTTAAAAAAGAGAGGATGAATAAAATTGAAAATATTTTATAAATGATGAAAAGTAAAACAATAAGTTACCGATTAAGTATTGCAGTACAGAAACACAGAAGGGATATCACGACGCGGAAATAATGATAACGCACGAAATAGAATTAATATTGAGCTCGAAGAGAAAAAGTTTGAATAAGTTATAAAAAAATTCGGAAATAATAAAAAGAAAACGATAGGTCGAAATATCATTACCATCTTTACGAAAACACGAGAAACCTTGACTCTGCGCGTGGTTGACGAGAAACGAACGACCGGTGAACGTTTGAATTTAGAACTCCCACGCTGAGGGATGCAGCGGCTGCACGGCGGTTGGGAACCGAGAACGGCGTGACTCCGAGAACACCGCGTTTTCGCGTTCGCAGAGGCAAAGTTTCGAAATTTACAGAAACGCTGTACAATGTGATACCGATCGAGAATTTTAGAACGTACACAAACGCAGAGCAACACAAAGCGGGAATATTAATGACGAACGGAATAGAATTAATGTAAGCTTTATAAAAAAAGGATGAACAAATTTGAAAATATTTTAGAAAAGACGAAAAGTACAACAATAAGCTACTGATTGAGTATTGCAGGACACAAACAAAGATAGGATTTCACGACGCGGAAATAATGATAACGCACAGAATAGAATTAATAGTAAGCGCGAAGAGACAAAGTTTGAATAAGTTATAAAAAAATTTAGAAATAATAAAAACAGAACAATAGGTCGAAATATCATGACCATCATTTTGAAAACACGAGAAACCCTGACTCTGCGCGTGGTTGACGAGAGACTGATATCCGGTGAACGTTCAAATTTCGAACTCCCACGCCGAGGGATGCAGCGGCTGCACGGCGGTTGGGAACCGAGAACGGCGTGACTCCGAGAACACCGCGTTTTCGCGTTCGCAGAGGCAAAGTTTCAAAATTTACAGAGACGCTGTACAATGTGATACCGATCGAGAATTTTAGAACGTACACAAACGCAGAACAACACGAAGCGGGAATATTAATGACGCACGGAATAGAATTAATGTAAGCTTTATAAAAAAAGGATGAATAAATTTGAAAATATTCTAGAAAAGATGAAAAGTACAACAATAAGCTACCGATTGAGTATTGCGGGACAAAAACAAAGATAGGATATCACGACGCGGAAATAATGATAACGCACGGAATAGAATTAATATTGAGCTGGGAGAGAAAAAGTTTGAATAAGTTATAAAAAAATTCGGAAATAATAAAAAGAAAACGATAGGTCGAAATATCATTACCATCTTTACGAAAACACGAGAAACTTTGACTCTGCGCGTGGTTGACGAGAAACGAACGACCGGTAAACGTTTGAATTTAGATCTCCCACGCTGAGGGATGCAGCGGCTGCACGGCGGTTGGGAACCGAGAACGGCGTGACTTCGAAAACACCGCGTTTTCGCGTTCGCAGAGGCAAAGATTTAAAATTTACAGAGACGCCGTACAATGTGGTACCGATCGAGAATTTTAGAACGTACACAAACGCAGAACAACACGAAGCGGGAATATTAATGACGCACGGAATAGAATCAATGTAAGCTTTATAAAAAAAGGATGAATAAATTTGGAAATATTCTAGAAAAGATGAAAAGTACAACAATAAGCTACCGATTGAGTATTGCAGGACAAAAACAAAGATAGGATATCACGACGCGGAAATTATGATAACGCACGGAATAGAATTAATATTGAGCTTGAAGAGAAAAAGTTTGAATAAGTTATAAAAAAATTCGGAAATAATAAAAAGAAAACGATAGGTCGAAATATCATTACCATCTTTACGAAAACACGAGAAACCTTGACTCTGCGCGTGGTTGACGAGAAACGAACGACCGGTAAACGTTTGAATTTAGAACTCGCACGCTGAGGGATGCAGCGGCTGCACGGCGGTTGGGAACCGAGAACGGCGTGACTCCGAGAACACCGCGTTTTCGCGTTCGCAGAGGCAAAGTTTCGAAATTTACAGAAACGCTGTACAATGTGATACCGATCGAGAATTTTGGAACGTACACAAACGCAGAACAACACAAAGCGGGAATATTAATGACGAACGGAATAAAATTAATGTAAGCTTCATAAAAAAAGGATGAACAAATTTGAAAATATTCTAGAAAAGACGAAAAGTACAACAATAAGCTACCGATTGAGTATTGCAGGACACAAACAAAGATGGGATTTCACGACGCGGAAATAATGATAACGCACAGGATAGAATTAATAGTAAGCTCGAAGAGACAAAGTTTAAATGAGTTATAAAAAAATTTAGAAATAATAAAAAGGAAACAATAGGTCGAAATATCAATACCATCATTTTGAAAACACGAGAAACCCTGACTCTGCGCGTGGTTGACGAGAGACTGATATCCGGTAAAAGTTCGAATTTCGAACTCCCACGCCGAGGGATGCAGCGGCTGCACGGCGGTTGAGATACGAGAACGGCGTGACTTTGAAAACACCGCGTTTTCGCGTTCGCAGAGGCAAAGATTTAAAATTTACAGAGACACTGTACAATGTGGTACCGTTCGAGAATTTTAGAACGTACACAAACGCAGAACAACACGAAGCGGGAATATTAATGTCGCACGGAATAGAATTAATGTAAGCTTTATAAAAAAAGGATGAACAAATTTGTAAATATTTTAGAAAAGACGAAAAGTACAACAATAAGCTACCGATTGAGTATTGCAGGACACAAACAAAGATAGGATTTCACGACGCGGAAATAATGATAACGCACAGAATAAAATTAATAGTATGCGCGAAGAGACAAAGTTTGAATAAGTTATAAAAAAATTTAGAAATAATAAAAACAGAACAATAGGTCGAAATATCATGACCATCATTTTGAAAACACGAGAAACCCTGACTCTGCGCGTGGTTGACGAGAGACTGATATCCGGTGAACGTTCGAATTTCGAACTTCCACGCCGAGGGATGCAGCGGCTGCACGGCGGTTGGGAACCGAGAACGGCGTGACTCCGAAAACACCGCGTTTTCGCGTTCGCAGAGGCAAAGTTTCGAAATTTACAGAGACGCTGTACAATGTAATACCGATCGAGAATTTTAGAACGTACACAAACGCAGAACAACACGAAGCGGAAATATTAATGACGCGGGGAATAGAATTAATACTAGCTTTAAAAAAAATAGGATGAATAAATTAGAAAATATTTTATAAAAGATGAAAAGTGAAACATCAAGTAACCGATCGAGTATTGCAGGACAAAAACTAAGATAGGATATCACGAAGCGGAAATAATGATAACGCACGGGATAGAATTAATATTGAGCTCGATGAGAAAAAGTTTGAATACGTTATAAAAGAATTTAGAAATAATAAAAAGAAAACGATAGGTCGAAATATCATTACCATGTTCACGAAAACACGAGAAACCCTGACTTTGCGCGTGGTTGACGAGAAACTATTATCCGGTAAAAGTTCGAATTTTGAACTCCCACGCCGCGGGATGCAGCGGCTGCACGGGGGTTGGGAACCGAGAACGGCGTGACTTCGAAAACACCGCGTTTTCGCGTTCGCAGAGGCAAAGATTTAAAATTTACAGAGACGCTGTACAATGTAGTACCGATCGAGAATTTTAGAACGTACACAAACGCAGAACAACACGAAGCGGGAATATTGATTACGCACGGAATAGAATTAATATGAGCTTCAAAAAAAAATGGGATAAAAAAATTTGAAATTATTTTTTAAATGATGAAAAATAAAACAATAAGTTACCGATTGATTATTGCAGGACAAAAACAAAGATAGGATATCACGACGCGGAAATAATGATAACGCACGGAATAGAATGAATATTAAGCTCGAAGAGAAAAAGTTTGAATAAGTTATAAAAGAATTTAGAAATAATGAAAAGAAAACAATAGGTCGAAATATCATGACCATCTTTTCGCAAGCACGAGAAACTCCAACTCTGCGCGTGGTTGACGAGAAACAAATATCCGGTAAACGTTCGAATTTCGAGCTCTCACGCCGAGGGATGCAGCGGCTGCACGGCGGTTGGGAACCGAGAACGGCGTGACTCCGAGAACACCGCGTTTTCGCGTTCGCAGAGGCAAAGTTTCAAAATTTACAGAGACGCTGTACAATGTGATACCGATCGAGAATTTTAGAACGTACACAAACGCAGAACAACACGAAGCGGGAATATTAATGACGCACGGAATAGAATTAATGTAAGCTTTATAAAAAAAGGATGAATAAATTTGGAAATATTCTAGAAAAGATGAAAAGTACAACAATAAGCTACCGATTGAGTATTGCAGGACAAAAACAAAGATAGGATATCACGACGCGGAAATAATGATAACGCACGGAATAGAATTAATATTGAGCTCGAAGAGAAAAAGTTTGAATAAGTTATAAAAAAATTCGGAAATAATAAAAAGAAAACGATAGGTCGAAATATCATTACCATCTTTACGAAAACACGAGAAACCTTGACTCTGCGCGTGGTTGACGAGAAACGAACGACCGGTAAACGTTTGAATTTAGAACTCCCAGGCTGAGGGATGCAGCAGCTGCACGGCGGTTGGGAACCGAGAACGGCGTGACTCCGAGAACACCGCGTATTCGCGTTCGCAGAGGCAAAGTTTCGAAATTTACAGAAACGCTGTACAATGTGATACCGATCGAGAATTTTAGAACGTACACAAACGCAGAACAACACAAAGCGGGAATATTAATGACGAACGGAATAGAATTGATGTAAGCTTTATAAAAAAAGGATGAACAAATTTGAAAATATTTTAGAAAAGACGAAAAGTACAACAATAAGCTACCGATTGAGTATTGCAGGACACAAACAAAGATAGGATTTCACGACGCGGAAATAATGATAACGCACAGAATAGAATTAATAGTAAGCGCGAAGAGACAAAGTTTGAATAAGTTATAAAAAAATTTAGAAATAATAAAAACAGAACAATAGGTCGAAATATCATGACCATCATTTTGAAAACACGAGAAACCCTGACTCTGCGCGTGGTTGACGAGAGACTGATATCCGGTGAACGTTCGAATTTCGAACTCCCACGCCGAGGGATGCAGCGGCTGCACGGCGGTTGGGAACCGAGAACGGCGTGACTCCGAGAACACCGCGTTTTCGCGTTCGCAGAGGCAAAGTTTCAAAATTTACAGAGACGCTGTACAATGTGATACCGATCGAGAATTTTAGAACGTACACAAACGCAGAACAACACGAAGCGGGAATATTAATGACGCACGGAATAGAATTAATGTAAGCTTTATAAAAAAAGGATGAATAAATTTGAAAATATTCTAGAAAAGATGAAAAGTACAACAATAAGCTACCGATTGAGTATTGCAGGACAAAAACAAAGATAGGATATCACGACGCGGAAATAATGATAACGCACGGAATAGAATTAATATTGAGCTCGAAGAGAAAAAGTTTGAATGAGTTATAAAAAAATTTAGAAATAATAAAAAGGAAACAATAGGTCGAAATATCAATACCATCATTTTGAAAACACGAGAAACCCTGACTCTGCGCGTGGTTGACGAGAGACTGATATCCGGTAAAAGTTCGAATTTCGAACTCCCACGCCGAGGGATGCAGCGGCTGCGGGGCGGTTGAGAACCAAGAACGGCGTGACTCCGAAAACACCGCGTTTGCGCGATCGCAGAGGCAAAGATTTAAAATTTACATAGACGCTGTACAATGTGGTACCGATCGAGAATTTTAGAACGTACACAAACGCAGAACAACACAAAGCGGGAATATTAATGACGAACGGAATAGAATTAATGTAAGCTTTATGAAAAAAGGATGAACAAATTTGAAAATATTTTAGAAAAGACGAAAAGTACAACAATAAGCTACCGATTGAGTATTGCAGGACACAAACAAAGATAGGATTTCACGACGCGGAAATAATGATAACGCACATAATAGAATTAATAGTAAGCTCGAAGAGACAAAGTTTAAATGAGTTATAAAAAAATTTAGAAATAATAAAAAGGAAACAATAGGTCGAAATATCAATACCATCATTTTGAAAACACGAGAAACCCTGACTCTGCGCGTGGTTGACGAGAGACTGATATCCGGTAGAAGTTCGAATTTCGAACTCCCACGCCGAGGGATGCAGCGGCTGCGGGGCGGTTGAGAACCAAGAACGGCGTGACTCCGAAAACACCGCGTTTGCGCGATCGCAGAGGCAAAGATTTAAAATTTACATAGACGCTGTACAATGTGGTACCGATCGAGAATTTTAGAACGTACACAAACGCAGAACAACACGAAGCGGGAATATTAATGTCGCACGGAATAGAATTAATATGAGCTTCAAAAAAAAAATGGGATAAAGAAATTGGAAAATATTTTATAAATGATGAAAAGTAAAACAATAAGTAACCGATCGAGTATTGCAGGACAAAAACTAAGATAGGATATCGCGACGCGGAAATAATGATAACGCACGGAATAGAATTAATATTAAGCTCGAAGAAAAAAAGTTTGAATACGTTATAAAAGAATTTAGAAATAATAAAAAGAAAACAATAGGTCGAAATATCATTACCATCTTTTCGCAAACACGAGAAACTCCGACTCTGCGCGTGGTTGACGAGAAACAAATATCCGGTAAACGTTCGAATTTCGAACTTCCACGCCGAGGGATGCAGCGGCTGCACGGCGGTTGAGAACCAAGAACGGCGTGACTCCGAAAACACCGCGTTTTCGCGTCCGCAGAGGCAAAGTTTCAAAATTTACAGAGACGCTGTACAATGTGGTACCGATCGAGAATTTTAGAACGTACACAAACGCAGAACAACACGGAGCGGAAATATTAATGACGTACGGAATAGGATTGATATGAGCTTCAAAAAAAATTGAATGAATAAATTCGAAAATATTTTATAAATTATGAAAAGTGAAACAATAAGTTACCGATTAGGTATTGCAGGACAAAAACAAAGATAGGATATCACGACGCGGAAATAATAATAACGCACGGAATAGAATTAATATTAAGCTCGAAGAGAAATAGTTTGAATAAGTTATGAAAAAATTTATGAATGATAGAAAGAAAACAATAGGTTGGAATTTTATGACCATCTTCTCAAAAACACAAGAAACTCTGACTCCGCGCGTGGTTGACCAAAAACGAATATCCGGTAAACGTTCGAATTTTGAACTTCTACGCCAAGGGATGCAGCGGCTGCGGGGCGGTTGAGAACCAAGAACGGCGTGACTTCGAAAACACCGCGTTTGCGCGATCGCAAAGGCAAAGATTCAAAATTTACATAGACGCTGTACAATGTGGTACCGATCGAGATCTCTAGAACGTACACAAACGCAGAACAATAAGAAGCGGGAATAATAATAACGCAGGGAATAGAATTAATATGAGCTTTAAAAAAAATAGGATGAATAGTTTAGAAAATATTTTGTAAAAGATGGAAAGTGAAACAATATGTAACCGATCGAGTATTGCAGGACAAAAACTAGGATAGGATATCACGACGCGGAAATAATGATAACGCACGGAATAGAATTAATATTAAGCTCGAAGAGAAAAAGTATGAATAAGTTATAAAATAATTTAGAAATAATAAAAAGAAAACAATAGGTCGAAATATCATTACCATCTTTTCGCAAACACGAGAAACTCCGACTCTGCGCGTGGTTGACGAGAAACAAATATCCGGTGAACGTTCGAATTTCGAACTCCCACGCCGAGGGATGCAGCGGCTGCACGGCGGTTGAGATACGAGAACGGCGTGACTTTGAAAACACCGCGTTTTCGCGTTCGCAGAGGCAAAGATTTAAAATTTACAGAGACACTGTACAATGTGGTACGGTTCGAGAATTTTAGAACGTACACAAACGCAGAACAACACGAAGCGGGAATATTAATGACGCACGAAATAGAATTAATGTAAGCTTTATAAAAAAAGGATGAATAAATTTGGAAATATTCTAGAAAAGATGAAAAGTACAACAATAAGCTACCGATTGAGTATTGCGGGACACAAACAAAGATAGGATTTCACGACGCGGAAATAATGATAACGCACAGAATAGAATTGATAGTTAGCGCGAAGAGACAAAGTTTGAATAAGTTATAAAAAAATTTAGAAATAATAAAAACAGAACAATAGGTCGAAATATCATTACCATCATTTTGAAAACACGAGAAACCCTGACTCTGCGCGTGGTTGACGAGAGACTGATATCCGGTGAACGTTCGAATTTCGAACTCCCACGCCGAGGGATGCAGCGGCTGCACGGCGGTTGACAACCCAGAACGGCGTGACTTCGAAAACACCGCGTTTTCGCGTACGCAGAGGCAAAGATTTCAAATCTACAAAGACGCTGTACAATGTGGTACCGATCGAGAATTTTCAAACATACACGAACGCAGAACAACACGAAGCGGGAATATTAATGACGTACGGAATAGAATTGATATAAGCTTCAAAAAAAATTGAATGAATAGATTCGAGAATATTTTATGAATTATGAAAAGTGAAACAATAAGTTACCGATTAGGTATTGCAGTACAAGAACACAGATAGGATATCACGACGCGGAAATAATGATAACGCACAAATAGAATCAATATTAAGCTCGGAGAGAAAAAGTTTGAATAAGTTATAAAAAAATTTAGAAATGATAGAAAGAAAACGATAGGTCGAAATATCATTACCATCATTACGATAACACGAGAAACTTTGACTTTGCGCGTGGTTGACGAGAAACGAACGACCGGTAAACGTTTGAATTTTGAACTCCCACGCCGAGGGATGCAGCGGCTGCACAGCGGTTGGGAATTCCGAACGGCGTGACCTCGAAAACACCGCGTTCCCGCGTACACAAAGGCAGAGAATAAAAATTGACAAAAACGCTGTATAACGTGTTACCGATTGAGGATCTTAAAACAAACACAAACACAAAGCAAAACGACGCGGAAATATCAATAACGCACAAAATAGAATTAATAATAAGCTCTCGAAAAGATGGGATGAATAAATTTGAAAAAGTTTAATAAATGATGAAAAATAAAACAATAGGTTGAATATTCTTACCTTCTTCTCCACAACACGGAAAACTCCAACTCGGCGCGTGGTTGATGCGAAACGAATAACCGGTAAGCGTTCGAATTTCGAACTATCACGTCAAGGGATGCGGCGGCTGCACGGCGGTTGAGATCCGAGAACGGCGAGACTCTGAAACCACCGCGTTCTCGCGTACGCACAGGCAAAAATTTAAAATTTACAATGATACCGATCAAGAATTATAGGACATACACGAACGCAAAACAATACGAAGCGGCAATATCGATCATGCACGGAATAGAATTGATATTGAGCTCAAAGAAATGAAGGACGAATGAATTAAGAAAAAAAAATTTCAAATGATAAAGAGAAAATCAATGAGTTGAAATATTATTACCATCATTTCAAAAACACGAGAAACCCTGACTTTGCGCGTGGTTGACGAGAAACTATTATCCGGTAAAAGTTCGAATTTCGAACTCCCACGCCGAGGGATGCAGCGGCTGCACGGCGGTTGGGAACCGAGAACGGCGTGACTTCGAAAACACCGCGTTTTTGCGCTTACAATGACACGTAACAAAAATCTTCGACAACACAGCACGAAATGGAAATATAACCGATTTTAACAGAATATCACTCGATCAGAAAAGAACCGAGTTGGGATGATCACGCTGCACGAAACAAAGTTGGTTTTAAGTTCCGCGTAGTTACGACACACAGTAAGAGAAAAGCGGAAAACAGAATAAAAAAACTCCAAGCCGTCGGAAAAAGCACGAGATCGAATCAGGTATAAATATCACTCACAATCACTGTAACGACGAGCGACCACGAGGCGGGGAGTGATTATTACCGATGGTTCGAAAAAATGACAGATTACACCTCGACACGTCGCGGCGTTCACGTTGGAGGATGCGAAACGACTGACCGGCGAGCAAGCGTTCGAACATCCAACTCGCCCGCAGGGGGAAGCAGCGGCTCGTCCACGAGCGAGAGGCCGGTATGGCGTGGCTTCGAAAACACAGCGTTCTCGCGTACACAAAGGCAGAGAATAAAAATTGACGAAAACGCTGTATAACGTGTTACCGATTGCGGATTTCAAAACAAACACAAAGCAACACGACGCGTGAATATTAATAACGCACGGAACAGAATTAATAACAAGCTTTCCGAAAGATGGGATGAATAAATTTGAAAAAGTTTAGAAAATGATGAAAAATAAAACAATAGGTTGAATATTCTTACCTTCTTCTCCACAACAGGGAAAACTCCGACTCGGCGCGTGGTTGATGCGAAACGAATAACCGGTGAGCGTTCGAATTTCGAACTCTCACGTCAAGGGATGCGGCGGCTGCACGGCGGTTGAGAACCGAGAACAGCGAGGCTCTGCAACCATCGCGTTTTCGTGTACGCACAGGCAAAGATTTAAAATTTACAATGATACCGATCAAGAATTATAGGACATACACAAACGCAAAACAATATGAGGCGGCAATATTGATCATGCACGGAATAGAATTAATGTAAGCTTTAAAAAAGAAAGGATGAATAAAATTGAAAATATTTTATGAATGATGAAAAGTGGAACAATAAATTACCGATTAAGTATTGCAGTACAAACACACAGAAGGGATATCACGACGCGGAAATAATGATAACGCACGAAATAGAATTAATATTGTGCTCGAAGAGAAAATGTTTAAATAAGTTATAAAAAAATTTAGAAATAATAACAAGAAAACGATAGGTCGAAATATCATTACCATCTTTACGAAAACACGAGAAACTTTGACTCTGCGCGTGGTTGACGAGAAACGAACGACCGGTAAACGTTTGAATTTCGAACTCCCACGCTGAGGGATGCAGCGGCTGCGCGGCGGTTGGAAACCGAGAACGGCGTGACTTCGAAAACACCGCGCTTTAGCGTTCGAAGAGGCAAAGATTTAAAATTTACAGAAACGCTGTACAATGTGATACCGATCGAGAATTTTAGAACGTACACAAACGCGGAACAACACGAAGCGGGAATATTAATGACGCACGGAATAGAATTAATGTAAGCTTTATAAAAAAAGGATGAATAAATTTGGAAACATTCTAGAAAAGATGAAAAGTACAACGATAAGTTACCGATTGAGTATTGCAGGACAAAAATAAAGATAGGATATCACGACGCGGAAATGATGATAACGCACCGAATAGAATCAATATTGAGCGCAAAAAGGAATAGTTGAAAGAAGTTATGAAAAACTTTATAAATGCTGAAAAGAGAACAATAAGTTGGAATATTATTACTATCATTTTAAAAACACGGAAACTCTGACTCTGCGCGTGGTTGACGAGAAACGAATATCCGGTAAACGTTCGAATTTCGGACTCCCACGCCGAGGGATGCAGCGGCTGCACGGCGGTCGAGAACCGAGAACGGCGTGACTTCGAAAACACCGCGGTTTCGCATTCGCAGAGGCAAAGATTCAAAATTTACATAGACGCTGTACAATGTGGTACCGATCGAGAATTCTAGAAAGTACACGAACGCAGAACAACAAGAAGCGGGAATAATAATAACGCAGGGAATAGAATTAATATAAGCTTTAAAAAAAATAGGATGAATAGTTTAGAAAATATTTTGTAAAAGATGAGAAGTGAAACAATAAGTAACCGATCGAGTATTGAAGGACAAAAACTAGGATAGGATATCACGACGCGGAAATAATGATAACGCACGGAATAGAATTAATATTAGGCTCGAAGAGAAAAAGTTTAAATAAGTTATAAAATAATTTCAAAATAATAAAAAGAAAACGATAGGTCGAAATATCATTACCATCTTTACGAAAACACGAAAAACTTTGACTCTGCGCGTGGTTGACGAGAAACGAATATCCGGTAAACGTTCGAATTTCGAACTTCCACGCCGAGGGATGCAGCGGCTGCACGGCGGTTGAGATGCGAGAACGGCGTGACTTTGAAAACACCGCGTTTTCGCGTTTGCAGAGGCAAAGATTCAAAATTTACAGAGACACTGTACAATGTGGTACCGTTCGAGAATTTGAGAACGTACACAAACGCAGAACAACACGAAGCGGGAATATCAATGTCGCACGGAATAGAATTAATATAAGCTTCAGAAAAAAATGGGATAAAGAAATTTGGAAATATTTTATAAATGATGAAAAATAAAACAATAAGTTACCGATTGAGTATTGCAGGACAAAAACAAAGATAGGATATCACGACGCGAAAATAATGATAACGCACGGAATAGAATAGTAAGCTCGAAGAGACAAAGTTTAAATAAGTTATAAAAAAATTAAGAAATAATAAAAAGAAAACAATAGGTCGAAATATCATTACCATCATTTTGAAAACACGAGAAACCCTGACTCTGCGCGTGGTTGACGAGAGACTGATATCCGGTGAACGTTCGAATTTCGAACTCCCACGCCGAGGTATGCAGCGGCTGCACGGCGGTTGGGAACCGAGAACGGCGTGACTTCGAAAACACCGCGCTTTCGCGTTCGCAGAGGCAAAGATTCAAAATTTACAGAAACGCCGTACAATGTGGTACCGATCGAGAATTTTAGAACGTACACAAACGCAGAACAACACGAAGCGGGAATATTAATGACGCACGGAATAGAATTAATGTAAGCTTTATAAAAAAAAGATGAACAAATTTGAAAATATTTTAGAAAAGACGAAAAGTACAACAATAAGCTACCGATTGAGTATTGCAGGACACAAACAAAGATAGGATTTCACGACGCGGAAATAATGATAACGCACAGAATAGAATTGATAGTTAGCGCGAAGAGACAAAGTTTGAATGAGTTATAAAAAAATTCGGAAATAATAAAAAAAAAACGATAGGTCGAAATATCATCACCATCTTTACGAAAGCACGAGAAACTTTGACTCTGCGCGTGGTTGACGAGAAACGAACGACCGGTAAACGGTTGAATTTAGAACTCCCACGCTGAGGGATGCAGCGGCTGCACGGCGGTTGGGAACCGAGAACGGCGTGACTTCGAAAACACCGCGCTTTCGCGTTCGCAGAGGCAAAGATTTAAAATTTACAGAGACGCCGTACAATGTGGTACCGATCGAGAATTTTAGAACGTACACAAACGCAGAACAACACGAAGCGGGAATATTAATGACGCACGGAATAGAATTAATGTTAGCTTTATGAAAAAAGGATGAACAAATTTGAAAATATTTTAGAAAAGACGAAAAGTACAACAATAAGCTACCGATTGAGTATTGCAGGACACAAACAAAGATAGGATTTCACGACGCGGAAATAATGATAACGCACAGAATAGAATTGATAGTTAGCGCGAAGAGACAAAGTTTGAATAAGTTATAAAAAAATTTAGAAATAATAAAAACAGAACAATAGGTCGAAATATCATTACCATCATTTTGAAAACACGAGAAACCCTGACTCTGCGCGTGGTTGACGAGAGACTGATATCCGGTGAACGTTCGAATTTCGAACTCCCACGCCGAGGGATGCAGCGGCTGCACGGCGGTTGGGAACCGAGAACGGCGTGACTCCGAGAACACCGCGTTTTCGCGTTCGCAGAGGAAAAGTTTCAAAATTTACAGAGACGCTGTACAATGTGATACCGATCGAGAATTTTAGAACGTACACAAACGCAGAACAACACGAAGCGGGAATATTAATGACGCACGGAATAGAATTAATGTAAGCTTTATAAAAAAAGGATGAATAAATTTGAAAATATTCTAGAAAAGATGAAAAGTACAACAATAAGCTACCGATTGAGTATTGCAGGACGAAAACACAGATAGGATATCACGACGCGGAAATAATGATAACGCACGGAATAGAATTAATATTGAGCTCGAAGAGAAAAAGTTTGAATAAGTTATAAAAAAATTCGGAAACAATAAAAAGAAAACGATAGGTCGAAATATCATTACCATCTTTACGAAAACACGAGAAACTTTGACTCTGCGCGTGGTTGACGAGAAACGAACGACCGGTAAACGTTTGAATTTAGATCTCCCACGCTGAGGGATGCAGCGGCTGCACGGCGGTTGGGAACCGAGAACGGCGTGACTTCGAAAACACCGCGTTTTCGCGTTCGCAGAGGCAAAGATTTAAAATTTACAGAGACGCCGTACAATGTGGTACCGATCGAGAATTTTAGAACGTACACAAACGCAGAACAACACGAAGCGGGAATATTAATGACGCACGGAATAGAATTAATGTAAGCTTTATAAAAAAAGGATGAATAAATTTGGAAATATTCTAGAAAAGATGAAAAGTACAACAATAAGCTACCGATTGAGTATTGCAGGACAAAAACAAAGATAGGATATCACGACGCGGAAATAATGATAACGCACGGAATAGAATTAATATTGAGCTCGAAGAGAAAAAGTTTGAATAAGTTATAAAAAAATTCGGAAATAATAAAAAGAAAACGATAGGTCGAAATATCATTACCATCTTTACGAAAACACGAGAAACCTTGACTCTGCGCGTGGTTGACGAGAAACGAACGACCGGTAAACGTTTGAATTTAGAACTCGCACGCTGAGGGATGCAGCGGCTGCACGGCGGTTGGGAACCGAGAACGGCGTGACTCCGAGAACACCGCGTTTTCGCGTTCGCAGAGGCAAAGTTTCGAAATTTACAGAAACGCTGTACAATGTGATACCGATCGAGAATTTTGGAACGTACACAAACGCAGAACAACACAAAGCGGAAATATTAATGACGAACGGAATAGAATTAATGTAAGCTTTATAAAAAAAGGGTGAACAAATTTGAAAATATTTTAGAAAAGACGAAAAGTACAACAATAAGCTACCGATTGAGTATTGCAGGACACAAACAAAGATAGGATTTCACGACGCGGAAATAATGATAACGCACAGAATAGAATTAATAGTAAGCTCGAAGAGACAAAGTTTAAATGAGTTATAAAAAAATTTAGAAATAATAAAAAGGAAACAATAGGTCGAAATATCAATACCATCATTTTGAAAACACGAGAAACCCTGACTCTGCGCGTGGTTGACGAGAGACTGATATCCGGTAAAAGTTCGAATTTCGAACTCCCACGGCGAGGGATGCAGCGGCTGCGGGGCGGTTGAGAACCAAGAACGGCGTGACTCCGAAAACACCGCGTTTGCGCGATCGCAGAGGCGAAGATTTAAAATTTACATAGACGCTGTACAATGTGGTACCGATCGAGAATTTTAGAACGTACACAAACGCAGAACAACACGAAGCGGGAATATTAATGTCGCACGGAATAGAATTAATATGAGCTTCAAAAAAAAAATGGGATAAAGAAATTGGAAAATATTTTATGAATGATGAAAAGTAAAACAATAAGTAACCGATCGAGTATTGCAGGACAAAAACTAAGATAGGATATCGCGACGCGGAAATAATGATAACGCACGGAATAGAATTAATATTAAGCTCGAAGAAAAAAAGTTTGAATACGTTATAAAAGAATTTAGAAATAATAAAAAGAAAACAATAGGTCGAAATATCATTACCATCTTTTCGCAAACACGAGAAACTTCGACTCTGCGCGTGGTTGACGAGAAACAAATATCCGGTAAACGTTCGAATTTCGAACTTCCACGCCGAGGGATGCAGCGGCTGCACGGCGGTTGAGAACCAAGAACGGCGTGACTCCGAAAACACCGCGTTTTCGCGTCCGCAGAGGCAAAGTTTCAAAATTTACAGAGACGCTGTACAATGTGGTACCGATCGAGAATTTTAGAACGTACACAAACGCAGAACAACACGGAGCGGGAATATTAATGACGTACGGAATAGGATTGATATGAGCTTCAAAAAAAATTGAATGAATAAATTCGAAAATATTTTATAAATTATGAAAAGTGAAACAATAAGTTACCGATTAGGTATTGCAGGACAAAAACAAAGATAGGATATCACGACGCGGAAATAATAATAACGCACGGAATAGAATTAATATTGAGCTCGAAGAGAAATAGTTTGAATAAGTTATGAAAAAATTTCTGAATGATAGAAAGAAAACAATAGGTTGGAATTTTATGACCATCTTCTCAAAAACACAAGAAACTCTGACTCCGCGCGTGGTTGACCAGAAACGAATATCCGGTAAACGTTCGAATTTTGAACTTCTACGCCAAGGGATGCAGCGGCTGCGGGGCGGTTGAGAACCAAGAACGGCGTGACTCCGAAAACACCGCGTTTGCGCGATCGCAGAGGCAAAGATTTAAAATTTACAGAGACGCCGTACAATGTGGTACCGATCGAGAATTTTAGAACGTACACAAACGCAGAACAACACGAAGCGGGAATATTAATGACGCACGGAATAGAATTAATGTAAGCTTTATAAAAAAAGGATGAATAAATTTGGAAATATTCTAGAAAAGATGAAAAGTACAACAATAAGCTACCGATTGAGTATTGCAGGACAAAAACAAAGATAGGATATCACGACGCGGAAATAATGATAGCGCACGGAATAGAATTAATATTGAGCTCGAAGAGAAAAAGTTTGAATAAGTTATAAAAAAATTCGGAAATAATAAAAAGAAAACGATAGGTCGAAATATCATTACCATCTTTACGAAAACACGAGAAACCTTGACTCTGCGCGTGGTTGACGAGAAACGAACGACCGGTAAACGTTTGAATTTAGAACTCGCACGCTGAGGGATGCAGCGGCTGCACGGCGGTTGGGAACCGAGAACGGCGTGACTCCGAGAACACCGCGTTTTCGCGTTCGCAGAGGCAAAGTTTCGAAATTTACAGAAACGCTGTACAATGTGATACCGATCGAGAATTTTGGAACGTACACAAACGCAGAACAACACAAAGCGGAAATATTAATGACGAACGGAATAGAATTAATGTAAGCTTTATAAAAAAAGGGTGAACAAATTTGAAAATATTTTAGAAAAGACGAAAAGTACAACAATAAGCTACCGATTGAGTATTGCAGGACACAAACAAAGATAGGATTTCACGACGCGGAAATAATGATAACGCACAGAATAGAATTAATAGTAAGCTCGAAGAGACAAAGTTTAAATGAGTTATAAAAAAATTTAGAAATAATAAAAAGGAAACAATAGGTCGAAATATCAATACCATCATTTTGAAAACACGAGAAACCCTGACTCTGCGCGTGGTTGACGAGAGACTGATATCCGGTAAAAGTTCGAATTTCGAACTCCCACGGCGAGGGATGCAGCGGCTGCGGGGCGGTTGAGAACCAAGAACGGCGTGACTCCGAAAACACCGCGTTTGCGCGATCGCAGAGGCGAAGATTTAAAATTTACATAGACGCTGTACAATGTGGTACCGATCGAGAATTTTAGAACGTACACAAACGCAGAACAACACGAAGCGGGAATATTAATGTCGCACGGAATAGAATTAATATGAGCTTCAAAAAAAAAATGGGATAAAGAAATTGGAAAATATTTTATGAATGATGAAAAGTAAAACAATAAGTAACCGATCGAGTATTGCAGGACAAAAACTAAGATAGGATATCGCGACGCGGAAATAATGATAACGCACGGAATAGAATTAATATTAGGCTCGAAGAAAAAAAGTTTGAATACGTTATAAAAGAATTTAGAAATAATAAAAAGAAAACAATAGGTCGAAATATCATTACCATCTTTTCGCAAACACGAGAAACTTCGACTCTGCGCGTGGTTGACGAGAAACAAATATCCGGTAAACGTTCGAATTTCGAACTTCCACGCCGAGGGATGCAGCGGCTGCACGGCGGTTGAGAACCAAGAACGGCGTGACTCCGAAAACACCGCGTTTTCGCGTCCGCAGAGGCAAAGTTTCAAAATTTACAGAGACGCTGTACAATGTGGTACCGATCGAGAATTTTAGAACGTACACAAACGCAGAACAACACGGAGCGGGAATATTAATGACGTACGGAATAGGATTGATATGAGCTTCAAAAAAAATTGAATGAATAAATTCGAAAATATTTTATAAATTATGAAAAGTGAAACAATAAGTTACCGATTAGGTATTGCAGGACAAAAACAAAGATAGGATATCACGACGCGGAAATAATAATAACGCACGGAATAGAATTAATATTGAGCTCGAAGAGAAATAGTTTGAATAAGTTATGAAAAATCTTCTGAATGATAGAAAGAAAACAATAGGTTGGAATTTTATGACCATCTTCTCAAAAACACAAGAAACTCTGACTCCGCGCGTGGTTGACCAGAAACGAATATCCGGTAAACGTTCGAATTTTGAACTTCTACGCCAAGGGATGCAGCGGCTGCGGGGCGGTTGAGAACCAAGAACGGCGTGACTTCGAAAACACCGCGTTTGCGCGATCGCAAAGGCAAAGATTCAAAATTTACATAGACGCTGTACAATGTGGTACCGATCGAGATCTCTAGAACGTACACAAACGCAGAATAATAAGAAGCGGGAATAATAATAACGCAGGAAATAGAATAAATATGAGCTTTAAAAAAAATAGGATGAATAGTTTAGAAAATATTTTGTAAAAGATGGAAAGTGAAACAATATGTAACCGATCGAGTATTGCAGGACAAAAACTAGGATAGGATATCACGACGCGGAAATAATGATAACGCACGAAATAGAATTAATATTAAGCTCGAAGAGAAAAAGTTTGAATAAGTTATAAAATAATTTAGAAATAATAAAAAGAAAACAATAGGTCGAAATATCATTACCATCTTTTCGCAAACACGAGAAACTCCGACTCTGCGCGTGGTTGACGAGAAACAAATATCCGGTGAACGTTCGAATTTCGAACTCCCACGCCGAGGGATGCAGCGGCTGCACGGCGGTTGAGATACGAGAACGGCGTGACTTTGAAAACACCGCGTTTTCGCGTTCGCAGAGGCAAAGATTTAAAATTTACAGAGACACTGTACAATGTGGTACCGTTCGAGAATTTTAGAACGTACACAAACGCAGAACAACACGAAGCGGGAATATTGATGTCGCACGGAATAGAATTAATATAAGCTTCAAAAAAAAATGGGATAAAGAAATTTGAAAATATTTTATAAATGATGAAAAATAAAACAATAAGTTACCGATTGAGTATTGCAGGACAAAAACAAAGATAGGATATCACGACGCGGAAATAATGATAACGCACCGAATAGAATTGATATTGAGCGCAAAAAGGAATAGTTAGGAGGAGTTATGAAAACATTTATAAATGCTGAAAAGAGAACGATAAGTTGGAATATTATTACTATCTTTTTAAAAACACAAAAACTCTGACTCTGCGCGTGGTTGAAGAGAAACGAATATCCGGTAAACGTTCGAATTTCGAACTTCCACGCCGAGGGATGCAGCGGCTGCACGGCGGTTGGGAACCAAGAACGGCGTGACTCCGAAAACACCGCGTTTTCGCGTTCGCAGAGGCAAAGTTTCGAAATTTACAGAGACGCTGTACAATGTGATACCGATCGAGAATTTTAGAACGTACACAAACGCAGAACAACACGAAGCGGGGATATTAATGACGCGGGGAATAGAATTAATACTAGCTTTAAAAAAAATAGGATGAATAAATTAGAAAATATTTTATAAAAGATGAAAAGTGAAACATCAAGTAACCGATCGAGTATTGCAGGACAAAAACTAAGATAGGATATCACGAAGCGGAAATAATGATGACGCACGGGATAGAATTAATATTGAGCTCGATGAGAAAAAGTTTGAATACGTTATAAAAGAATTTAGTAATAATAAAAAGAAAACGATAGGTCGAAATATCATTACCATGTTCACGAAAACACGAGAAACCCTGACTTTGCGCGTGGTTGACGAGAAACTATTATCCGGTAAAAGTTCGAATTTCGAACTCCCACGCCGAGGGATGCAGCGGCTGCACGGGGGTTGGGAACCGAGAACGGCGTGACTTCGAAAACACCGCGTTTTCGCGTTCGCAGAGGCAAAGATTTAAAATTTACAGAGACGCTGTACAATGTGGTACCGATCGAGAATTTTAGAACGTACACAAACGCAGAACAACACGAAGCGGGAATATCAATGTCGCACGGAATAGAATTAATATAAGCTTCAGAAAAAAATGGGATAAAGAAATTTGGAAATATTTTATAAATGATGAAAAATAAAACAATAAGTTACCGATTGAGTATTGCAGGACAAAAACAAAGATAGGATATCACGACGCGAAAATAATGATAACGCACGGAATAGAATAGTAAGCTCGAAGAGACAAAGTTTAAATAAGTTATAAAAAAATTTAGAAATAATGAAAAGAAAACAATAGGTCGAAATATCATTACCATCATTTTGAAAACACGAGAAACCCTGACTCTGCGCGTGGTTGACGAGAGACTGATATCCGGTGAACGTTCGAATTTCGAACTCCCACGCCGAGGTATGCAGCGGCTGCACGGCGGTTGGGAACCGAGAACGGCGTGACTTCGAAAACACCGCGCTTTCGCGTTCGCAGAGGCAAAGATTTAAAATTTACAGAAACGCCGTACAATGTGGTACCGATCGAGAATTTTAGAACGTACACAAACGCAGAACAACACGAAGCGGGAATATTAATGACGCACGGAATAGAATTAATGTAAGCTTTATAAAAAAAGGATGAACAAATTTGAAAATATTTTAGTAAAGACGAAAAGTACAACATTAAGCTACCGATTGAGTATTGCAGGACACAAACAAAGATAGGATTTCACGACGCGGAAATAATGATAACGCACAGAATAGAATTAATAGTAAGCGCGAAGAGACAAAGTTTGAATAAGTTATAAAAAAATTTAGAAATAATAAAAACAGAACAATAGGTCGAAAAATCATTACCATCATTTTGAAAACACGAGAAACCCTGACTCTGCGCGTGGTTGACGAGAGACTGATATCCGGTGAACGTTCGAATTTCGAACTCCCACGCCGAGGGATGCAGCGGCTGCACGGCGGTTGACAACCCAGAACGGCGTGACTTCGAAAACACCGCGTTTTCGCGTACGCAGAGGCAAAGATTTCAAATCTACAAAGACGCTGTACAATGTGGTACCGATCGAGAATTTTCAAACATACACGAACGCAGAACAACACGAAGCGGGAATATTAATGACGTACGGAATAGAATTGATATAAGCTTCAAAAAAAATTGAATGAATAAATTCGTGAATATTTTATAAATTATGAAAAGTGAAACAATAAGTTACCGATTAGGTATTGCAGTACAAAAACACAGATAGGATATCACGACACGGAAATAATGATAACGCACGGAATAGAATCAATATTGAGCTCGAAGAGAAAAAGTTTGAATAAGTTAAAAAAAAATTTAGAAATAATAAAAAGAAAACGATGGGTCGAAATATCATTACCATCTTCACGATAACACGAGAAACTTTGACTCTGCGCGTGGTTGACGAGAAACGAACGACCGGTTAACGTTTGAATTTCGAACTCCCACGCCGAGGGATGCAGCGGCTGCACAGCGGTTGGGATTTCCGAACGGCGTGGCCTCGAAAACACCGCGTTCTTGCGCTTACAATGACACGTAACGGAAATCTTCGACAACACAGCACGAAATGGAAATATAACCGATTTTAACAGAATATCACGTGATCAGAAACGAACCGAGTTGGGATGATCACGTTGCATGAAACAAAGTTGGTTCTGAGTTGCGCGTCGTTACGACACACAGTAAGAGAAAAACGGAAAACAGAATAAAAAAACTCCAAGCCGCCGAAAAAAGCACGAGATCGAATCAGGTATAAATATCACTCACAATCACTGTAACGACGAGCGACCACGAGGCGGGGAGTGATTATTACCGATGGTTCGAAAAAATGACAGATTACACCTCGACACGTCGCGGCGTTCACGTTGGAGGATGCGAAACGACTGACCGGCGAGCAAGCGTTCGAACAACCAACTCGCCCGCAGGGGAAGCAGCGGCTCGTCCACGAGCGAGAGGCCGGTATAGCGTGGCTTCGAAAACACAGCGTTCTCGCGTACACAACGGCAGAGAATAAAAATTGACGAAAACGCTGTATGACGTGTTACCGATTGCGGATTTCAAAACAAACACAAAGCAACACGACGCGTAAATATTAATAACGCACGGAATAGAATTAATAATAAGCTTTCCGAAAGATGGGATGAATAAATTTGAAAAAGTTTAGTAAATGATGAAAAATAAAACAGTAGGTTGAATATTCTTACCTCCTTCTCCACAACAGGGAAAACTCCGACTCGGCGCGTGGTTGATGCGGAACGAATAACCGGTGAGCGTTCGAATTTCGAACTCTCACGTCAAGGGATGCGGCGGCTGCACGGCGGTTGAGAACCGAGAACGGCGAGACTCTGGAACCATCGCGTTCTCGCGTACGCACAGGCAAAGATTTAAAATTTACAATGATACCGATCAAGAATTATAGAACATACACAAACGCAAAACAATATGAGGCGGCAATATTGATCATGCACGGAATAGAATTAATGTAAGCTTTAAAAAAGAAAGGATGAATAAAATTGAAAATATTTTATAAATGATAAAAAGTGAAACAATAAGTTACCGATTAAGTATTGCAGTACAAAAACACAGAAGGGATATCACGACGCGGAAATAATGATAACGCACGAAATAGAATTAATATTGTGCTCGAAGAGAAAATGTTTAAATAAGTTATAAAAAAATTTAGAAATAATAACAAGAAAACGATAGGTCGAAATATCATTACCATCTTTACGAAAACACGAGAAACTTTAACTCTGCGCGTAGTTGACGAGAAACGAACGACCGGTAAACGTTTGAATTTCGAACTTCCACGCTGAGGGATGCAGCGGCTGCACGGCGGTTGGAAACCGAGAACGGCGTGACTTCGAAAACACCGCGCTTTAGCGTTCGAAGAGGCAAAGATTTAAAATTCACAGAGACGCTGTACAATGTGGTACCGATCGAGAAATTTAGAACGTACACAAACGCAGAACATCAAGGAAAGGGAATAATAATGACGCAGGGAATAGAATTAATATGAGCTTTAAAAAAAATAGGATGAATAAATTAGAAAATATTTTATAAAAGATGAAAAGTGGAACAATAAGTAACCGATCGAGTATTGCAGGACAAAAACTAAGATAGGATATCACGACGCGAAAATAATGATAACGCACGGAATAGAATGAATATTAAGCCCGAAGAGAAGAAGTTTGAATAAGTTATAAAAGAATTTAGAAATAATAAAAAGAAAACAATAGGTCGAAATATCATTACCATCTTTTCGCAAGCACGAGAAACTCCAACTCTGCGCGTGGTTGACGAGAAACAAATATCCGGTGAACGTTCGAATTTCGAACTCCCACGCCGAGGGATGCGGCGGCTGCACGGCGGTTGAGATACGCGAACGGCGTGACTTTGAAAACACCGCGTTTTCGCGTTCGCAGAGGCAAAGATTTAAAATTTACAGAGACACTGTACAATGTGGTACCGTTCGAGAACTTTAGAACGTACACAAACGCAGAACAACACGGAGCGGGAATATTGATGTCGCACGGAATAGAATTAATATAAGCTTCAGAAAAAAATGGGATAAAGAAATTTGAAAATATTTTATGAATGATGAAAAATAAAACATCAAGTTACCGATTGAGTATTGCAGGACAAAAACAAAGATAGGATATCACGACGCGGAATTAATGATAACGCACGGAATAGAATTAATATTGAGCTCGAAGAGAAAAAGTTTGAATAAGTTATGAAAAAATTCAGAAATAATAAAAAGAAAACGATAGGTCGAAATATCATTACCATCTTTACGAAAACACGAGAAACTCTGCCTCTGCGCGTGGTTGCCGAGAAACGAACGACCGGTAAACGTTTGAATTTAGAACTCACACGCTGAGGGATGCAGCGGCTGCACGGCGGTTGGGAACCAAGAACGGCGTGA
Source organism: Diprion similis (assembly GCF_021155765.1). NCBI lineage: Eukaryota > Metazoa > Arthropoda > Insecta > Hymenoptera > Diprionidae > Diprion > Diprion similis. Next base: position 9,550,157 of record NC_060113.1, on the reverse strand, counting down.
CTTCGAAAACACCGCGTTTCCGCGATCGCAGAGGCAAAGATTTAAAATTGACAGGGACGCTGTACATTGTGGAACCGATCGGAAAATTTTAGAACGTACACAAACGCAGAACAACAAGAAGCGGAAATAATAATGACGCAAAGAATAGAATTAATATGGGCTTCAAAAAAAATAGGATGAATAAATTAGAAAATATTTTATAAAAGATGAAAAGTAAAACAATAAGTAACTGATCGAGTATTGCAGGACAAAAACTGAGATAGGATATCACGACGCGGAAATAATGATAACGCACGGAATAGAATTAATATTAAGCTCGAAGAAAAAAAGTTTGAATACGTTATAAAAGAATTTAGAAATAATAAAAAGAAAACAATAGGTCGAAATATCATTACCATCTTTTCGCAAACACGAGAAACTCCGACTCCGCGCGTGGTTGACGAGAAACAAATATCCGGTAAACGTTCGAATTTCGAACTTCCACGCCGAGGGATGCAGCGGCTGCACGGCGGTTGAGATGCGAGAACGGCGTGACTTTGAAAACACCGCGTTTTCGCGTTTGCAGAGGCAGAGATTTAAAATTTACAGAGACACTGTACAATGTGGTACCGTTCGAGAATTTGAGAACGTACACAAACGCAGAACAACACGAAGCGGGAATATCAATGTCGCACGGAATAGAATTAATATAAGCTTCAGAAAAAAATGGGATAAAGAAATTTGAAAATATTTTATAAATGATGAAAAATAAAACAATAAGTTACCGATTGAGTATTGCAGGACAAAAACAAAGATAGGATATCACGACGCGAAAATAATGATAACGCACGGAATAGAATAGTAAGCTCGAAGAGACAAAGTTTAAATAAGTTATAAAAAAATTTAGAAATAATAAAAAGAAAACAATAGGTCGAAATATCATTACCATCATTTTGAAAACACGAGAAACCCTGACTCTGCGCGTGGTTGACGAGAGACTGATATCCGGTGAACGTTCGAATTTCGAACTCCCACGCCGAGGGATGCAGCGGCTGCACGGCGGTTGACAACCCAGAACGGCGTGACTTCGAAAACACCGCGTTTTCGCGTACGCAGAGGCAAAGATTTCAAATCTACAAAGACGCTGTACAATGTGGTACCGATCGAGAATTTTCAAACATACACGAACGCAGAACAACACGAAGCGGGAATATTAATGACGTACGGAATAGAATTGATATAAGCTTCAAAAAAAATTGAATGAATAAATTCGAGAATATTTTATAAATTATGAAAAGTGAAACAATAAGTTACCGATTAGGTATTGCAGTACAAAAACACAGATAGGATATCACGACACGGAAATAATGATAACGCACGGAATAGAATCAATATTGAGCTCGAAGAGAAGAAGTTTGAATAAGTTAAAAAAAAATTTAGAAATAATAAAAAGAAAACGATGGGTCGAAATATCATTACCATCTTCACGATAACACGAGAAACTTTGACTCTGCGCGTGGTTGACGAGAAACGAACGACCGATTAACGTTTGAATTTCGAACTCCTACGCCGAGGGATGCGGCGGCTGCACAGCGGTTGGGAATTCCGAACGGCGTGGCCTCGAAAACACCGCGTTCTTGCGCTTACAATGACACGTAACGAAAATCTTCGACAACACAGCACGAAATGGAAATATAACCGATTTGAACAGAATATCACTTGATCAGAAACGAACCGAGTTGGGATGATCACGTTGCACGAAACAAAGTTGGTTCTGAGTTGCGCGTCGTTACGACACACAGTAAGAGAAAAACGGAAAACAGAATAAAAAAACTCCAAGCCGCCGAAAAAAGCACGAGATCGAATCAGGTATAAATATCACTCACAATCACTGTAACGACGAGCGACCACGAGGCGGGGAGTGATTATTACCGATGGTTCGAAAAAATGACAGATTACACCTCGACACGTCGCGGCGTTCACGTTGGAGGATGCGAAACGACTGACCGGCGAGCAAGCGTTCGAACAACCAACTCGCCCGCAGGGGGAAGCAGCGGCTCGTCCACGAGCGAGAGGCCGGCATAGCGTGGCTTCGAAAACACAGCGTTCTCGCGTACACAAAGGCAGAGAATAAAAATTGACGAAAACGCTGTATGACGTGTTACCGATTGCGGATTTCAAAACAAACACAAAGCAACACGACGCGTAAATATTAATAACGCACGGAATAGAATTAATAATAAGCTTTCCGAAAGATGGGATGAATAAATTTGGAAAAGTTTAGTAAATGATGAAAAATAAAACAGTAGGTTGAATATTCTTACCTCCTTCTCCACAACAGGGAAAACTCCGACTCGGCGCGTGGTTGATGCGGAACGAATAACCGGTGAGCGTTCGAATTTCGAACTCTCACGTCAAGGGATGCGGCGGCTGCACGGCGGTTGAGAACCGAGAACGGCGAGACTCTGGAACCATCGCGTTCTCGCGTACGCACAGGCAAAGATTTAAAATTTACAATGATACCGATCAAGAATTATAGAACATACACAAACGCAAAACAATATGAGGCGGCAATATTGATCATGCACGGAATAGAATTAATGTAAGCTTTAAAAAAGAAAGGATGAATAAAATTGAAAATATTTTATAAATGATAAAAAGTGAAACAATAAGTTACCGATTAAGTATTGCAGTACAAAAACACAGAAGGGATATCACGACGCGGAAATAATGATAACGCACGAAATAGAATTAATATTGTGCTCGAAGAGAAAATGTTTAAATAAGTTATAAAAAAATTTAGAAATAATAACAAGAAAACGGAAGGTCGAAATATCATTACCATCTTTACGAAAACACGAGAAACTTTAACTCTGCGCGTAGTTGACGAGAAACGAACGACCGGTAAACGTTTGAATTTCGAACTTCCACGCTGAGGGATGCAGCGGCTGCACGGCGGTTGGAAACCGAGAACGGCGTGACTTCGAAAACACCGCGCTTTAGCGTTCGAAGAAGCAAAGATTTAAAATTCACAGAGACGCTGTACAATGTGGTAGCGATCGAGAAATTTAGAACGAACACAAACGCAGAACATCAAGGAAAGGGAATAATAATGACGCAGGGAATAGAATTAATCCGAGCTTTAAAAAAAATAGGATGAATAAATTAGAAAATATTTTATAAAAGATGAAAAGTGGAACAATAAGTAACCGATCGAGTATTGCAGGACAGAAACTAAGATAGGATATCACGACGCGAAAATAATGATAACGCACGGAATAGAATGAATATTAAGCCCGAAGAGAAGAAGTTTGAATAAGTTATAAAAGAATTTAGAAATAATAAAAAGAAAACAATAGGTCGAAATATCATTACCATCTTTTCGCAAGCACGAGAAACTCCAACTCTGCGCGTGGTTGACGAGAAACAAATATCCGGTGAACGTTCGAATTTCGAACTCCCACGCCGAGGGATGCGGCGGCTGCACGGCGGTTGAGATACGCGAACGGCGTGACTTTGAAAACACCGCGTTTTCGCGTTCGCAGAGGCAAAGATTTAAAATTTACAGAGACACTGTACAATGTGGTACCGTTCGAGAACTTTAGAACGTACACAAACGCAGAACAACACGGAGCGGGAATATTGATGTCGCACGGAATAGAATTAATATAAGCTTCAGAAAAAAATGGGATAAAGAAATTTGAAAATATTTTATAAATGATGAAAAATAAAACATCAAGTTACCGATTGAGTATTGCAGGACAAAAACAAAGATAGGATATCACGACGCGGAATTAATGATAACGCACGGAATAGAATTAATATTGAGCTCGAAGAGAAAAAGTTTGAATAAGTTATGAAAAAATTCAGAAATAATAAAAAGAAAACGATAGGTCGAAATATCATTACCATCTTTACGAAAACACGAGAAACTCTGCCTCTGCGCGTGGTTGCCGAGAAACGAACGACCGGTAAACGTTTGAATTTAGAACTCACACGCTGAGGGATGCAGCGGCTGCACGGCGGTTGGGAACCAAGAACGGCGTGACTTCGAAAACACCGCGTTTCCGCGATCGCAGAGGCAAAGATTTAAAATTGACAGGGACGCTGTACATTGTGGAACCGATCGGAAAATTTTAGAACGTACACAAACGCAGAACAACAAGAAGCGGAAATAATAATGACGCAAAGAATAGAATTAATATGGGCTTCAAAAAAAATAGGATGAATAAATTAGAAAATATTTTATAAAAGATGAAAAGTAAAACAATAAGTAACTGATCGAGTATTGCAGGACAAAAACTGAGATAGGATATCACGACGCGGAAATAATGATAACGCACGGAATAGAATTAATATTAAGCTCGAAGAAAAAAAGTTTGAATACGTTATAAAAGAATTTAGAAATAATAAAAAGAAAACAATAGGTCGAAATATCATTACCATCTTTTCGCAAACACGAGAAACTCCGACTCCGCGCGTGGTTGACGAGAAACAAATATCCGGTAAACGTTCGAATTTCGAACTTCCACGCCGAGGGATGCAGCGGCTGCACGGCGGTTGAGATGCGAGAACGGCGTGACTTTGAAAACACCGCGTTTTCGCGTTTGCAGAGGCAGAGATTTAAAATTTACAGAGACACTGTACAATGTGGTACCGTTCGAGAATTTGAGAACGTACACAAACGCAGAACAACACGAAGCGGGAATATCAATGTCGCACGGAATAGAATTAATATAAGCTTCAGAAAAAAATGGGATAAAGAAATTTGAAAATATTTTATAAATGATGAAAAATAAAACAATAAGTTACCGATTGAGTATTGCAGGACAAAAACAAAGATAGGATATCACGACGCGGAAATAATGATAACGCACGGAATAGAATAGTAAGCTCGAAGAGACAAAGTTTAAATGAGTTATAAAAAAATTTAGAAATAATAAAAAGAAAACAATAGGTCAAAATATCATTACCATCATTTTGAAAACACGAGAAACCCTGACTCTGCGCGTGGTTGACGAGAGACTGATATCCGGTGAACGTTCGAATTTCGAACTCCCACGCCGAGGTATGCAGCGGCTGCACGGCGGTTGACAACCCAGAACGGCGTGACTTCGAAAACACCGCGTTTTCGCGTTCGCAGGGGCAAAGATTTAAAATCTACAGAGACGCTGTACAATGTGGTACCGAACGAGAATTTCAGAACGTACACAAACGCCGAACAACACGAAGCGTGAATATAAATGACGCACGAAATAGAATTAATATAAGCTTCAAAGAACATGGTATGAAGATATTTGAAAATATTTTATAAAAGATAAAAAATGAAACAATAAGTTACCGATTGAGTATTGCAGGACAAAAACAGAGATAGGATATCACGACGCGGATATAATGATAACGCACCGAATAGTATTAATATGGAGCTCGAAGAGAAATAGTTTGAATAAGTTTTGAAAAAATTTATGAATGATCGAAAGAAAACAATAAGTTGAAATTTTATGACCATCTTTTCGGAAACACAAGAAACTCAGACTCTGCGCGTGATTGACGAGGAACGAATATCCGGTAAACGTTTTAATTTCGAACTCCCGCGCCGAGGGATGCAGCGGCTGCACGGCGGTTGGGTATCGTGAGCGGCGTGGCTTCGAAAACACCGCGCTTTAGCGTTCGAAGAGGCAAAGATTTCAAATTCACAGAGACGCTGTACAATGTGGTACCGATCGAGAAATTTAGAAGGTACACAAACGCAGAACAACAAGGAAAGGGAATAATGATGACGCAGGGTATAGAATTAATATGAGCGTTAAAAAAAATAGGATGAATAAATTAGAAAATATTTTATAAAAGATGAAAAGTGGAACAATAAGTAACCGATCGAGTATTGCAGGACAAAAACTAAGATAGGATATCACGACGCGGAAATAATGATAACGCACGGAATAGAATTAATATTGAGCTCGAAGAGAAAAAGTTTGAATAAGTTATAAAAAAATTCGGAAATAATAAAAAGAAAACGATAGGTCGAAATATCATTACCATCTTCACGAAAACACGAGAAACTTTGACTCTGCGCGTGGTTGACGAGAAACGAACGACCGGTAAACGTTTGAATTTAGAACTCCCACGCTGAGGGATGCAGCGGCTGCACGGCGGTTGGGAACCGAAAACGGCGTGACTTCGAAAACACCGCGCTTTCGCGTTCGCAGAGGCAAAGATTCAAAATTTACAGAGACGCCGTACAATGTGGTACCGATCGAGAATTTTAGAACGTACACAAACGCAGAACAACACGAAGCGGGAATATTAATGACGCACGGAATAGAATTAATGTAAGCTTTATAAAAAAAGGATGAACAAATTTGAAAATATTTTAGAAAAGACGAAAAGTACAACAATAAGCTACCGATTGAGTATTGCAGGACACAAACAAAGATAGGATTTCACGACGCGGAAATAATGATAACGCACAGAATAGAATTAATAGTAAGCGCGAAGAGACAAAGTTTGAATAAGTTATAAAAAAATTTAGAAATAATAAAAACAGAACAATAGGTCGAAATATCATTACCATCATTTTGAAAACACGAGAAACCCTGACTCTGCGCGTGGTTGACGAGAGACCGATATCCGGTGAACGTTCGAATTTCGAACTCCCACGCCGAGGGATGCAGCGGCTGCACGGCGGTTGACAACCCAGAACGGCGTGACTTTGAAAACACCGCGTTTTCGCGTACGCAGAGGCAAAGATTTCAAATCTACAAAGACGCTGTACAATGTGGTACCGATCGAGAATTTTCAAACATACACGAACGCAGAACAACACGAAGCGGGAATATTAATGACGTACGGAATAGAATTGATATAAGCTTCAAAAAAAATTGAATGAATAAATTCGTGAATATTTTATAAATTATGAAAAGTGAAACAATAAGTTACCGATTAGGTATTGCAGTACAAAAACACAGATAGGATATCACGACACGGAAATAATGATAACGCACGGAATAGAATCAATATTGAGCTCGAAGAGAAAAAGTTTGAATAAGTTAAAAAAAAATTTAGAAATAATAAAAAGAAAACGATGGGTCGAAATATCATTACCATCTTCACGATAACACGAGAAACTTTGACTCTGCGCGTGGTTGACGAGAAACGAACGACCGGTTAACGTTTGAATTTCGAACTCCCACGCCGAGGGATGCAGCGGCTGCACAGCGGTTGGGATTTCCGAACGGCGTGGCCTTGAAAACACCGCGTTCTTGCGCTTACAATGACACGTAACGGAAATCTTCGACAACACAGCACGAAATGGAAATATAACCGATTTTAACAGAATATCACGTGATCAGAAACGAACCGAGTTGGGATGATCACGTTGCATGAAACAAAGTTGGTTCTGAGTTGCGCGTCGTTACGACACACAGTAAGAGAAAAACGGAAAACAGAATAAAAAAACTCCAAGCCGCCGAAAAAAGCACGAGATCGAATCAGGTATAAATATCACTCACAATCACTGTAACGACGAGCGACCACGAGGCGGGGAGTGATTATTACCGATGGTTCGAAAAAATGACAGATTACACCTCGACACGTCGCGGCGTTCACGTTGGAGGATGCGAAACGACTGACCGGCGAGCAAGCGTTCGAACATCCAACTCGCCCGCAGGGGGAAGGAGCGGCTCGTCCACGAGCGAGAGGCCGGTATGGCGTGGCTTCGAAAACACAGCGTTCTCGCGTACACAAAGGCAGAGAATAAAAATTGACAGAAACGCTGTATAACGTGTTACCGATTGAGGATTTCAAAACAAACACAAAGCAACACGACGCGTAAATATTAATAACGCACGGAATAGAATTAATAATAAGCTTTCCGAAAGATGGGATGAATAAATTTGAAAAAGTTTAGAAAATGATGAAAAATAAAACAATAGGTTGAATATTCTTACCTTCTTCTCCACAACAGGGAAAACTCCGACTCGGCGCGTGGTTGATGCGAAACGAATAACCGGTGAGCGTTCGAATTTCGAACTCTCACGTCAAGGGATGCGGCGGCTGCACGGCGGTTGAGAACCGAGAACGGCGAGACTCTGAAACCATCGCGTTCTCGCGTACGCACAGGCAAAGATTTAAAATTTACAATGATACCGATCAAGAATTATAGGACATACACAAACGCAAAACAATATGAGGCGGCAATATTGATCATGCACGGAATAGAATTAATGTAAGCTTTAAAAAAGAAAGGATGAATAAAATTGAAAATATTTTATAAATGATGAAAAGTGAAACAATAAGTTACCGATTAAGTATTGCAGTACAAAAACACAGAAGGGATATCACGACGCGGAAATAATGATAACGCACGAAATAGAATTAATATTGTGCTCGAAGAGAAAATGTTTGAATAAGTTATAAAAAAATTCAGAAATAATAACAAGAAAACGATAGGTCGAAATATCATTACCATCTTTACGAAAACACGAGAAACTTTGACTCTGCGCGTGGTTGACGAGAAACGAACGACCGGTAGACGTTTGAATTTCGAACTCCCACGCTGAGGGATGCAGCGGCTGCACGGCGGTTGGAAACCGAGAACGGCGTGACTTCGAAAACACCGCGCTTCAGCGTTCGAAGAGGAAAAGATTTAAAATTCACAGAGACGCTGTACAATGTGGTACCGATCGAGAAATTTAGAACGTACACAAACGCAGAACAACAAGGAAAGGGAATAATAATGACGCAGGGAATAGAATTAATATGAGCTTTAAAAAAAAAAAGATGAATAAATTAGAAAATATTTTATAAAAGATGAAAAGTGGAACAATAAGTAACCGATCGAGTATTGCAGGACAAAAACTAAGATAGGATATCACGACGCGGAAATAATGATAACGCACGGAATAGAATGAATATTAAGCTCGAAGAGAAAAAGTTTGAATAAGTTATAAATGAATTTAGAAATAATAAAAAGAAAACAATAGGTCGAAATATCATTACCATCTTTTCGCAAGCACGAGAAACTCCAACTCTGCGCGTGGTTGACGAGAAACATATATCCGGTAAAAGTTCGAATTTCGAGCTCCCACGCCGAGGGATGCAGCGGCTGCACGGCGGTTGGGAACCGAGAACGGCGTGACTCCGAGAACACCGCGTTTTCGCGTTCGCAGAGGCAAAGTTTCAAAATTTACAGAGACGCTGTACAATGTGATACCGATCGAGAATTTTAGAACGTACACAAACGCAGAACAACACGAAGCGGGAATATTGATGACGCACGGAATAGAATTAATGTAAGCTTTATAAAAAAAAATGAACAAATTTGAAAATATTTTAGAAAAGACGAAAAGTACAACAATAAGCTACCGATTGAGTATTGCAGTACACAAACAAAGATAGGATTTCACGACGCGGAAATAATTATAACGCACAGAATAGAATTAATAGTAAGCGCGAAGAGACAAAGTTTGAATAAGTTATAAAAAAATTTAGAAATAATAAAAACAGAACAATAGGTCGAAATATCATTACCATCATTTTGAAAACACGAAAAACCCTGACTCTGCGCGTGGTTGACGAGAGACTGATATCCGGTGAACGTTCGAATTTCGAACTCCCACGCCGAGGGATGCAGCGGCTGCACGGCGGTTGACAACCCAGAACGGCGTGACTTCGAAAACACCGCGTTTTCGCGTACGCAGAGGCAAAGATTTCAAATCTACAAAGACGCTGTACAATGTGGTACCGATCGAGAATTTTCAAACATACACGAACGCAGAACAACACGAAGCGGGAATATTAATGACGTACGGAATAGAATTGATATAAGCTTCAAAAAAAATTGAATGAATAAATTCGAGAATATTTTATAAATTATGAAAAGTGAAACAATAAGTTACCGATTAGGTATTGCAGTACAAAAACACAGATAGGATATCACGACACGGAAATAATGATAACGCACGGAATAGAATCAATATTGAGCTCGAAGAGAAAAAGTTTGAATAAGTTAAAAAAAAATTTAGAAATAATAAAAAGAAAACGATGGGTCGAAATATCATTACCATCTTCACGATAACACGAGAAACTTTGACTCTGCGCGTGGTTGACGAGAAACGAACGACCGGTTAACGTTTGAATTTCGAACTCCCACGCCGAGGGATGCAGCGGCTGCACAGCGGTTGGGATTTCCGAACGGCGTGGCCTCGAAAACATCGCGTTCTTGCGCTTACAATGACACGTAACGGAAATCTTCGACAACACAGCACGAAATGGAAATATAACCGATTTTAACAGAATATCACGTGATCAGAAACGAACCGAGTTGGGATGATCACGTTGCATGAAACAAAGTTGGTTCTGAGTTGCGCGTCGTTACGACACACAGTAAGAGAAAAACGGAAAACAGAATAAAAAAACTCCAAGCCGCCGAAAAAAGCACGAGATCGAATCAGGTATAAATATCACTCACAATCACTGTAACGACGAGCGACCACGAGGCGGGGAGTGATTATTACCGATGGTTCGAAAAAATGACAGATTACACCTCGACACGTCGCGGCGTTCACGTTGGAGGATGCGAAACGACTGACCGGCGAGCAAGCGTTCGAACATCCAACTCGCCCGCAGGGGGAAGGAGCGGCTCGTCCACGAGCGAGAGGCCGGTATGGCGTGGCTTCGAAAACACAGCGTTCTCGCGTACACAAAGGCAGAGAATAAAAATTGACAGAAACGCTGTATAACGTGTTACCGATTGAGGATTTCAAAACAAACACAAAGCAACACGACGCGTAAATATTAATAACGCACGGAATAGAATTTAATAATAAGCTTTCCGAAAGATGGGATGAATAAATTTGAAAAAGTTTAGAAAATGATGAAAAATAAAACAATAGGTTGAATATTCTTACCTTCTTCTCCACAACAGGGAAAACTCCGACTCGGCGCGTGGTTGATGCGAAACGAATAACCGGTGAGCGTTCGAATTTCGAACTCTCACGTCAAGGGATGCGGCGGCTGCACGGCGGTTGAGAACCGAGAACGGCGAGACTCTGAAACCATCGCGTTCTCGCGTACGCACAGGCAAAGATTTAAAATTTACAATGATACCGATCAAGAATTATAGGACATACACAAACGCAAAACAATATGAGGCGGCAATATTGATCATGCACGGAATAGAATTAATGTAAGCTTTAAAAAAGAAAGGATGAATAAAATTGAAAATATTTTATAAATGATGAAAAGTGAAACAATAAGTTACCGATTAAGTATTGCAGTACAAAAACACAGAAGGGATATCACGACGCGGAAATAATGATAACGCACGAAATAGAATTAATATTGTGCTCGAAGAGAAAATGTTTGAATAAGTTATAAAAAAATTCAGAAATAATAACAAGAAAACGATAGGTCGAAATATCATTACCATCTTTACGAAAACACGAGAAACTTTGACTCTGCGCGTGGTTGACGAGAAACGAACGACCGGTAGACGTTTGAATTTCGAACTCCCACGCTGAGGGATGCAGCGGCTGCACGGCGGTTGGAAACCGAGAACGGCGTGACTTCGAAAACACCGCGCTTCAGCGTTCGAAGAGGCAAAGATTTAAAATTCACAGAGACGCTGTACAATGTGGTACCGATCGAGAAATTTAGAACGTACACAAACGCAGAACAACAAGGAAAGGGAATAATAATGACGCAGGGAATAGAATTAATATGAGCTTTAAAAAAAATAGGATGAATAAATTAGAAAATATTTTATAAAAGATGAAAAGTGGAACAATAAGTGACCGATCGAGTATTGCAGGACAAAAACTAAGATAGGATATCACGACGCGGAAATAATGATAACGCACGGAATAGAATGAATATTAAGCTCGAAGAGAAAAAGTTTGAATAAGTTATAAATAAATTTAGAAATAATAAAAAGAAAACAATAGGTCGAAATATCATTACCATCTTTTCGCAAGCACGAGAAACTCCAACTCTGCGCGTGGTTGACGAGAAACAAATATCCGGTGAACGTTCGAATTTCGAACTCCCACGCCGAGGGATGCGGCGGCTGCACGGCGGTTGAGATACGCGAACGGCGTGACTTTGAAAACACCGCGTTTTCGCGTTCGCAGAGGCAAAGATTTAAAATTTACAGAGACACTGTACAATGTGGTACCGTTCGAGAACTTTAGAACGTACACAAACGCAGAACAACACGGAGCGGGAATATTGATGTCGCACGGAATAGAATTAATATAAGCTTCAGAAAAAAATGGGATAAAGAAATTTGAAAATATTTTATAAATGATGAAAAATAAAACATCAAGTTACCGATTGAGTATTGCAGGACAAAAACAAAGATAGGATATCACGACGCGGAATTAATGATAACGCACGGAATAGAATTAATATTGAGCTCGAAGAGAAAAAGTTTGAATAAGTTATGAAAAAATTCAGAAATAATAAAAAGAAAACGATAGGTCGAAATATCATTACCATCTTTACGAAAACACGAGAAACTCTGCCTCTGCGCGTGGTTGCCGAGAAACGAACGACCGGTAAACGTTTGAATTTAGAACTCACACGCTGAGGGATGCAGCGGCTGCACGGCGGTTGGGAACCAAGAACGGCGTGACTTCGAAAACACCGCGTTTCCGCGATCGCAGAGGCAAAGATTTAAAATTGACAGGGACGCTGTACATTGTGGAACCGATCGGAAAATTTTAGAACGTACACAAACGCAGAACAACAAGAAGCGGAAATAATAATGACGCAAAGAATAGAATTAATATGGGCTTCAAAAAAAATAGGATGAATAAATTAGAAAATATTTTATAAAAGATGAAAAGTAAAACAATAAGTAACTGATCGAGTATTGCAGGACAAAAACTGAGATAGGATATCACGACGCGGAAATAATGATAACGCACGGAATAGAATTAATATTAAGCTCGAAGAAAAAAAGTTTGAATACGTTATAAAAGAATTTAGAAATAATAAAAAGAAAACAATAGGTCGAAATATCATTACCATCTTTTCGCAAACACGAGAAACTCCGACTCCGCGCGTGGTTGACGAGAAACAAATATCCGGTAAACGTTCGAATTTCGAACTTCCACGCCGAGGGATGCAGCGGCTGCACGGCGGTTGAGATGCGAGAACGGCGTGACTTTGAAAACACCGCGTTTTCGCGTTTGCAGAGGCAGAGATTTAAAATTTACAGAGACACTGTACAATGTGGTACCGTTCGAGAATTTGAGAACGTACACAAACGCAGAACAACACGAAGCGGGAATATCAATGTCGCACGGAATAGAATTAATATAAGCTTCAGAAAAAAATGGGATAAAGAAATTTGAAAATATTTTATAAATGATGAAAAATAAAACAATAAGTTACCGATTGAGTATTGCAGGACAAAAACAAAGATAGGATATCACGACGCGAAAATAATGATAACGCACGGAATAGAATAGTAAGCTCGAAGAGACAAAGTTTAAATAAGTTATAAAAAAATTTAGAAATAATAAAAAGAAAACAATAGGTCGAAATATCATTACCATCATTTTGAAAACACGAGAAACCCTGACTCTGCGCGTGGTTGACGAGAGACTGATATCCGGTGAACGTTCGAATTTCGAACTCCCACGCCGAAGGATGCAGCGGCTGCACGGCGGTTGACAACCCAGAACGGCGTGACTTCGAAAACACCGCGTTTTCGCGTACGCAGAGGCAAAGATTTCAAATCTACAAAGACGCTGTACAATGTGGTACCGATCGAGAATTTTCAAACATACACGAACGCAGAACAACACGAAGCGGGAATATTAATGACGTACGGAATAGAATTGATATAAGCTTCAAAAAAAATTGAATGAATAAATTCGAGAATATTTTATAAATTATGAAAAGTGAAACAATAAGTTACCGATTAGGTATTGCAGTACAAAAACACAGATAGGATATCACGACACGGAAATAATGATAACGCACGGAATAGAATCAATATTGAGCTCGAAGAGAAGAAGTTTGAATAAGTTAAAAAAAAATTTAGAAATAATAAAAAGAAAACGATGGGTCGAAATATCATTACCATCTTCACGATAACACGAGAAACTTTGACTCTGCGCGTGGTTGACGAGAAACGAACGACCGATTAACGTTTGAATTTCGAACTCCCACGCCGAGGGATGCGGCGGCTGCACGGCGGTTGAGATACGCGATTGGCGTGACTTTGAAAACACCGCGTTTTCGCGTTCGCAGAGGCAAAGATTTAAAATTTACAGAGACACTGTACAATGTGGTACCGTTCGAGAACTTTAGAACGTACACAAACGCAGAACAACACGGAGCGGGAATATTGATGTCGCACGGAATAGAATTAATATAAGCTTCAGAAAAAAATGGGATAAAGAAATTTGAAAATATTTTATGAATGATGAAAAATAAAACATCAAGTTACCGATTGAGTATTGCAGGACAAAAACAAAGATAGGATATCACGACGCGGAATTAATGATAACGCACGGAATAGAATTAATATTGAGCTCGAAGAGAAAAAGTTTGAATAAGTTATGAAAAAATTCAGAAATAATAAAAAGAAAACGATAGGTCGAAATATCATTACCATCTTTACGAAAACACGAGAAACTCTGCCTCTGCGCGTGGTTGCCGAGAAACGAACGACCGGTAAACGTTTGAATTTAGAACTCACACGCTGAGGGATGCAGCGGCTGCACGGCGGTTGGGAACCAAGAACGGCGTGACTTCGAAAACACCGCGTTTCCGCGATCGCAGAGGCAAAGATTTAAAATTGACAGGGACGCTGTACATTGTGGAACCGATCGGAAAATTTTAGAACGTACACAAACGCAGAACAACAAGAAGCGGAAATAATAATGACGCAAAGAATAGAATTAATATGGGCTTCAAAAAAAATAGGATGAATAAATTAGAAAATATTTTATAAAAGATGAAAAGTAAAACAATAAGTAACTGATCGAGTATTGCAGGACAAAAACTGAGATAGGATATCACGACGCGGAAATAATGATAACGCACGGAATAGAATTAATATTAAGCTCGAAGAAAAAAAGTTTGAATACGTTATAAAAGAATTTAGAAATAATAAAAAGAAAACAATAGGTCGAAATATCATTACCATCTTTTCGCAAACACGAGAAACTCCGACTCCGCGCGTGGTTGACGAGAAACAAATATCCGGTAAACGTTCGAATTTCGAACTTCCACGCCGAGGGATGCAGCGGCTGCACGGCGGTTGAGATGCGAGAACGGCGTGACTTTGAAAACACCGCGTTTTCGCGTTTGCAGAGGCAGAGATTTAAAATTTACAGAGACACTGTACAATGTGGTACCGTTCGAGAATTTGAGAACGTACACAAACGCAGAACAACACGAAGCGGGAATATCAATGTCGCACGGAATAGAATTAATATAAGCTTCAGAAAAAAATGGGATAAAGAAATTTGAAAATATTTTATAAATGATGAAAAATAAAACAATAAGTTACCGATTGAGTATTGCAGGACAAAAACAAAGATAGGATATCACGACGCGAAAATAATGATAACGCACGGAATAGAATAGTAAGCTCGAAGAGACAAAGTTTAAATAAGTTATAAAAAAATTTAGAAATAATAAAAAGAAAACAATAGGTCGAAATATCATTACCATCATTTTGAAAACACGAGAAACCCTGACTCTGCGCGTGGTTGACGAGAGACTGATATCCGGTGAACGTTCGAATTTCGAACTCCCACGCCGAGGGATGCAGCGGCTGCACGGCGGTTGACAACCCAGAACGGCGTGACTTCGAAAACACCGCGTTTTCGCGTACGCAGAGGCAAAGATTTCAAATCTACAAAGACGCTGTACAATGTGGTACCGATCGAGAATTTTCAAACATACACGAACGCAGAACAACACGAAGCGGGAATATTAATGACGTACGGAATAGAATTGATATAAGCTTCAAAAAAAATTGAATGAATAAATTCGAGAATATTTTATAAATTATGAAAAGTGAAACAATAAGTTACCGATTAGGTATTGCAGTACAAAAACACAGATAGGATATCACGACACGGAAATAATGATAACGCACGGAATAGAATCAATATTGAGCTCGAAGAGAAGAAGTTTGAATAAGTTAAAAAAAAATTTAGAAATAATAAAAAGAAAACGATGGGTCGAAATATCATTACCATCTTCACGATAACACGAGAAACTTTGACTCTGCGCGTGGTTGACGAGAAACGAACGACCGATTAACGTTTGAATTTCGAACTCCTACGCCGAGGGATGCGGCGGCTGCACAGCGGTTGGGAATTCCGAACGGCGTGGCCTCGAAAACACCGCGTTCTTGCGCTTACAATGACACGTAACGAAAATCTTCGACAACACAGCACGAAATGGAAATATAACCGATTTGAACAGAATATCACTTGATCAGAAACGAACCGAGTTGGGATGATCACGTTGCACGAAACAAAGTTGGTTCTGAGTTGCGCGTCGTTACGACACACAGTAAGAGAAAAACGGAAAACAGAATAAAAAAACTCCAAGCCGCCGAAAAAAGCACGAGATCGAATCAGGTATAAATATCACTCACAATCACTGTAACGACGAGCGACCACGAGGCGGGGAGTGATTATTACCGATGGTTCGAAAAAATGACAGATTACACCTCGACACGTCGCGGCGTTCACGTTGGAGGATGCGAAACGACTGACCGGCGAGCAAGCGTTCGAACAACCAACTCGCCCGCAGGGGGAAGCAGCGGCTCGTCCACGAGCGAGAGGCCGGCATAGCGTGGCTTCGAAAACACAGCGTTCTCGCGTACACAAAGGCAGAGAATAAAAATTGACGAAAACGCTGTATGACGTGTTACCGATTGCGGATTTCAAAACAAACACAAAGCAACACGACGCGTAAATATTAATAACGCACGGAATAGAATTAATAATAAGCTTTCCGAAAGATGGGATGAATAAATTTGAAAAAGTTTAGTAAATGATGAAAAATAAAACAGTAGGTTGAATATTCTTACCTCCTTCTCCACAACAGGGAAAACTCCGACTCGGCGCGTGGTTGATGCGGAACGAATAACCGGTGAGCGTTCGAATTTCGAACTCTCACGTCAAGGGATGCGGCGGCTGCACGGCGGTTGAGAACCGAGAACGGCGAGACTCTGGAACCATCGCGTTCTCGCGTACGCACAGGCAAAGATTTAAAATTTACAATGATACCGATCAAGAATTATAGAACATACACAAACGCAAAACAATATGAGGCGGCAATATTGATCATGCACGGAATAGAATTAATGTAAGCTTTAAAAAAGAAAGGATGAATAAAATTGAAAATATTTTATAAATGATAAAAAGTGAAACAATAAGTTACCGATTAAGTATTGCAGTACAAAAACACGGAAGGGATATCACGACGCGGAAATAATGATAACGCACGAAATAGAATTAATATTGTGCTCGAAGAGAAAATGTTTAAATAAGTTATAAAAAAATTTAGAAATAATAACAAGAAAACGGAAGGTCGAAATATCATTACCATCTTTACGAAAACACGAGAAACTTTAACTCTGCGCGTAGTTGACGAGAAACGAACGACCGGTAAACGTTTGAATTTCGAACTTCCACGCTGAGGGATGCAGCGGCTGCACGGCGGTTGGAAACCGAGAACGGCGTGACTTCGAAAACACCGCGCTTTAGCGTTCGAAGAAGCAAAGATTTAAAATTCACAGAGACGCTGTACAATGTGGTACCGATCGAGAAATTTAGAACGTACACAAACGCAGAACATCAAGGAAAGGGAATAATAATGACGCAGGGAATAGAATTAATCCGAGCTTTAAAAAAAATAGGATGAATAAATTAGAAAATATTTTATAAAAGATGAAAAGTGGAACAATAAGTAACCGATCGAGTATTGCAGGACAGAAACTAAGATAGGATATCACGACGCGAAAATAATGATAACGCACGGAATAGAATGAATATTAAGCCCGAAGAGAAGAAGTTTGAATAAGTTATAAAAGAATTTAGAAATAATAAAAAGAAAACAATAGGTCGAAATATCATTACCATCTTTTCGCAAGCACGAGAAACTCCAACTCTGCGCGTGGTTGACGAGAAACAAATATCCGGTGAACGTTCGAATTTCGAACTCCCACGCCGAGGGATGCGGCGGCTGCACGGCGGTTGAGATACGCGAACGGCGTGACTTTGAAAACACCGCGTTTTCGCGTTCGCAGAGGCAAAGATTTAAAATTTACAGAGACACTGTACAATGTGGTACCGTTCGAGAACTTTAGAACGTACACAAACGCAGAACAACACGGAGCGGGAATATTGATGTCGCACGGAATAGAATTAATATAAGCTTCAGAAAAAAATGGGATAAAGAAATTTGAAAATATTTTATAAATGATGAAAAATAAAACATCAAGTTACCGATTGAGTATTGCAGGACAAAAACAAAGATAGGATATCACGACGCGGAATTAATGATAACGCACGGAATAGAATTAATATTGAGCTCGAAGAGAAAAAGTTTGAATAAGTTATGAAAAAATTCAGAAATAATAAAAAGAAAACGATAGGTCGAAATATCATTACCATCTTTACGAAAACACGAGAAACTCTGCCTCTGCGCGTGGTTGCCGAGAAACGAACGACCGGTAAACGTTTGAATTTAGAACTCACACGCTGAGGGATGCAGCGGCTGCACGGCGGTTGGGAACCAAGAACGGCGTGACTTCGAAAACACCGCGTTTCCGCGATCGCAGAGGCAAAGATTTAAAATTGACAGGGACGCTGTACATTGTGGAACCGATCGGAAAATTTTAGAACGTACACAAACGCAGAACAACAAGAAGCGGAAATAATAATGACGCAAAGAATAGAATTAATATGGGCTTCAAAAAAAATAGGATGAATAAATTAGAAAATATTTTATAAAAGATGAAAAGTAAAACAATAAGTAACTGATCGAGTATTGCAGGACAAAAACTGAGATAGGATATCACGACGCGGAAATAATGATAACGCACGGAATAGAATTAATATTAAGCTCGAAGAAAAAAAGTTTGAATACGTTATAAAAGAATTTAGAAATAATAAAAAGAAAACAATAGGTCGAAATATCATTACCATCTTTTCGCAAACACGAGAAACTCCGACTCCGCGCGTGGTTGACGAGAAACAAATATCCGGTAAACGTTCGAATTTCGAACTTCCACGCCGAGGGATGCAGCGGCTGCACGGCGGTTGAGATGCGAGAACGGCGTGACTTTGAAAACACCGCGTTTTCGCGTTTGCAGAGGCAGAGATTTAAAATTTACAGAGACACTGTACAATGTGGTACCGTTCGAGAATTTGAGAACGTACACAAACGCAGAACAACACGAAGCGGGAATATCAATGTCGCACGGAATAGAATTAATATAAGCTTCAGAAAAAAATGGGATAAAGAAATTTGAAAATATTTTATAAATGATGAAAAATAAAACAATAAGTTACCGATTGAGTATTGCAGGACAAAAACAAAGATAGGATATCACGACGCGGAAATAATGATAACGCACGGAATAGAATAGTAAGCTCGAAGAGACAAAGTTTAAATGAGTTATAAAAAAATTTAGAAATAATAAAAAGAAAACAATAGGTCAAAATATCATTACCATCATTTTGAAAACACGAGAAACCCTGACTCTGCGCGTGGTTGACGAGAGACTGATATCCGGTGAACGTTCGAATTTCGAACTCCCACGCCGAGGTATGCAGCGGCTGCACGGCGGTTGACAACCCAGAACGGCGTGACTTCGAAAACACCGCGTTTTCGCGTTCGCAGGGGCAAAGATTTAAAATCTACAGAGACGCTGTACAATGTGGTACCGAACGAGAATTTCAGAACGTACACAAACGCCGAACAACACGAAGCGTGAATATAAATGACGCACGAAATAGAATTAATATAAGCTTCAAAGAACATGGTATGAAGATATTTGAAAATATTTTATAAAAGATAAAAAATGAAACAATAAGTTACCGATTGAGTATTGCAGGACAAAAACAGAGATAGGATATCACGACGCGGATATAATGATAACGCACCGAATAGTATTAATATGGAGCTCGAAGAGAAATAGTTTGAATAAGTTTTGAAAAAATTTATGAATGATCGAAAGAAAACAATAAGTTGAAATTTTATGACCATCTTTTCGGAAACACAAGAAACTCAGACTCTGCGCGTGATTGACGAGGAACGAATATCCGGTAAACGTTTTAATTTCGAACTCCCGCGCCGAGGGATGCAGCGGCTGCACGGCGGTTGGGTATCGTGAGCGGCGTGGCTTCGAAAACACCGCGCTTTAGCGTTCGAAGAGGCAAAGATTTCAAATTCACAGAGACGCTGTACAATGTGGTACCGATCGAGAAATTTAGAAGGTACACAAACGCAGAACAACAAGGAAAGGGAATAATGATGACGCAGGGTATAGAATTAATATGAGCGTTAAAAAAAATAGGATGAATAAATTAGAAAATATTTTATAAAAGATGAAAAGTGGAACAATAAGTAACCGATCGAGTATTGCAGGACAAAAACTAAGATAGGATATCACGACGCGGAAATAATGATAACGCACGGAATAGAATTAATATTGAGCTCGAAGAGAAAAAGTTTGAATAAGTTATAAAAAAATTCGGAAATAATAAAAAGAAAACGATAGGTCGAAATATCATTACCATCTTCACGAAAACACGAGAAACTTTGACTCTGCGCGTGGTTGACGAGAAACGAACGACCGGTAAACGTTTGAATTTAGAACTCCCACGCTGAGGGATGCAGCGGCTGCACGGCGGTTGGGAACCGAAAACGGCGTGACTTCGAAAACACCGCGCTTTCGCGTTCGCAGAGGCAAAGATTCAAAATTTACAGAGACGCCGTACAATGTGGTACCGATCGAGAATTTTAGAACGTACACAAACGCAGAACAACACGAAGCGGGAATATTAATGACGCACGGAATAGAATTAATGTAAGCTTTATAAAAAAAGGATGAACAAATTTGAAAATATTTTAGAAAAGACGAAAAGTACAACAATAAGCTACCGATTGAGTATTGCAGGACACAAACAAAGATAGGATTTCACGACGCGGAAATAATGATAACGCACAGAATAGAATTAATAGTAAGCGCGAAGAGACAAAGTTTGAATAAGTTATAAAAAAATTTAGAAATAATAAAAACAGAACAATAGGTCGAAATATCATTACCATCATTTTGAAAACACGAGAAACCCTGACTCTGCGCGTGGTTGACGAGAGACCGATATCCGGTGAACGTTCGAATTTCGAACTCCCACGCCGAGGGATGCAGCGGCTGCACGGCGGTTGACAACCCAGAACGGCGTGACTTTGAAAACACCGCGTTTTCGCGTACGCAGAGGCAAAGATTTCAAATCTACAAAGACGCTGTACAATGTGGTACCGATCGAGAATTTTCAAACATACACGAACGCAGAACAACACGAAGCGGGAATATTAATGACGTACGGAATAGAATTGATATAAGCTTCAAAAAAAATTGAATGAATAAATTCGTGAATATTTTATAAATTATGAAAAGTGAAACAATAAGTTACCGATTAGGTATTGCAGTACAAAAACACAGATAGGATATCACGACACGGAAATAATGATAACGCACGGAATAGAATCAATATTGAGCTCGAAGAGAAAAAGTTTGAATAAGTTAAAAAAAAATTTAGAAATAATAAAAAGAAAACGATGGGTCGAAATATCATTACCATCTTCACGATAACACGAGAAACTTTGACTCTGCGCGTGGTTGACGAGAAACGAACGACCGGTTAACGTTTGAATTTCGAACTCCCACGCCGAGGGATGCAGCGGCTGCACAGCGGTTGGGATTTCCGAACGGCGTGGCCTTGAAAACACCGCGTTCTTGCGCTTACAATGACACGTAACGGAAATCTTCGACAACACAGCACGAAATGGAAATATAACCGATTTTAACAGAATATCACGTGATCAGAAACGAACCGAGTTGGGATGATCACGTTGCATGAAACAAAGTTGGTTCTGAGTTGCGCGTCGTTACGACACACAGTAAGAGAAAAACGGAAAACAGAATAAAAAAACTCCAAGCCGCCGAAAAAAGCACGAGATCGAATCAGGTATAAATATCACTCACAATCACTGTAACGACGAGCGACCACGAGGCGGGGAGTGATTATTACCGATGGTTCGAAAAAATGACAGATTACACCTCGACACGTCGCGGCGTTCACGTTGGAGGATGCGAAACGACTGACCGGCGAGCAAGCGTTCGAACATCCAACTCGCCCGCAGGGGGAAGGAGCGGCTCGTCCACGAGCGAGAGGCCGGTATGGCGTGGCTTCGAAAACACAGCGTTCTCGCGTACACAAAGGCAGAGAATAAAAATTGACAGAAACGCTGTATAACGTGTTACCGATTGAGGATTTCAAAACAAACACAAAGCAACACGACGCGTAAATATTAATAACGCACGGAATAGAATTTAATAATAAGCTTTCCGAAAGATGGGATGAATAAATTTGAAAAAGTTTAGAAAATGATGAAAAATAAAACAATAGGTTGAATATTCTTACCTTCTTCTCCACAACAGGGAAAACTCCGACTCGGCGCGTGGTTGATGCGAAACGAATAACCGGTGAGCGTTCGAATTTCGAACTCTCACGTCAAGGGATGCGGCGGCTGCACGGCGGTTGAGAACCGAGAACGGCGAGACTCTGAAACCATCGCGTTCTCGCGTACGCACAGGCAAAGATTTAAAATTTACAATGATACCGATCAAGAATTATAGGACATACACAAACGCAAAACAATATGAGGCGGCAATATTGATCATGCACGGAATAGAATTAATGTAAGCTTTAAAAAAGAAAGGATGAATAAAATTGAAAATATTTTATAAATGATGAAAAGTGAAACAATAAGTTACCGATTAAGTATTGCAGTACAAAAACACAGAAGGGATATCACGACGCGGAAATAATGATAACGCACGAAATAGAATTAATATTGTGCTCGAAGAGAAAATGTTTGAATAAGTTATAAAAAAATTCAGAAATAATAACAAGAAAACGATAGGTCGAAATATCATTACCATCTTTACGAAAACACGAGAAACTTTGACTCTGCGCGTGGTTGACGAGAAACGAACGACCGGTAGACGTTTGAATTTCGAACTCCCACGCTGAGGGATGCAGCGGCTGCACGGCGGTTGGAAACCGAGAACGGCGTGACTTCGAAAACACCGCGCTTCAGCGTTCGAAGAGGCAAAGATTTAAAATTCACAGAGACGCTGTACAATGTGGTACCGATCGAGAAATTTAGAACGTACACAAACGCAGAACAACAAGGAAAGGGAATAATAATGACGCAGGGAATAGAATTAATATGAGCTTTAAAAAAAATAGGATGAATAAATTAGAAAATATTTTATAAAAGATGAAAAGTGGAACAATAAGTGACCGATCGAGTATTGCAGGACAAAAACTAAGATAGGATATCACGACGCGGAAATAATGATAACGCACGGAATAGAATGAATATTAAGCTCGAAGAGAAAAAGTTTGAATAAGTTATAAATAAATTTAGAAATAATAAAAAGAAAACAATAGGTCGAAATATCATTACCATCTTTTCGCAAGCACGAGAAACTCCAACTCTGCGCGTGGTTGACGAGAAACAAATATCCGGTGAACGTTCGAATTTCGAACTCCCACGCCGAGGGATGCGGCGGCTGCACGGCGGTTGAGATACGCGAACGGCGTGACTTTGAAAACACCGCGTTTTCGCGTTCGCAGAGGCAAAGATTTAAAATTTACAGAGACACTGTACAATGTGGTACCGTTCGAGAACTTTAGAACGTACACAAACGCAGAACAACACGGAGCGGGAATATTGATGTCGCACGGAATAGAATTAATATAAGCTTCAGAAAAAAATGGGATAAAGAAATTTGAAAATATTTTATAAATGATGAAAAATAAAACATCAAGTTACCGATTGAGTATTGCAGGACAAAAACAAAGATAGGATATCACGACGCGGAATTAATGATAACGCACGGAATAGAATTAATATTGAGCTCGAAGAGAAAAAGTTTGAATAAGTTATGAAAAAATTCAGAAATAATAAAAAGAAAACGATAGGTCGAAATATCATTACCATCTTTACGAAAACACGAGAAACTCTGCCTCTGCGCGTGGTTGCCGAGAAACGAACGACCGGTAAACGTTTGAATTTAGAACTCACACGCTGAGGGATGCAGCGGCTGCACGGCGGTTGGGAACCAAGAACGGCGTGACTTCGAAAACACCGCGTTTCCGCGATCGCAGAGGCAAAGATTTAAAATTGACAGGGACGCTGTACATTAGGGAACCGATCGGAAAATTTTAGAACGTACACAAACGCAGAACAACAAGAAGCGGAAATAATAATGACGCAAAGAATAGAATTAATATGGGCTTCAAAAAAAATAGGATGAATAAATTAGAAAATATTTTATAAAAGATGAAAAGTAAAACAATAAGTAACTGATCGAGTATTGCAGGACAAAAACTGAGATAGGATATCACGACGCGGAAATAATGATAACGCACGGAATAGAATTAATATTAAGCTCGAAGAAAAAAAGTTTGAATACGTTATAAAAGAATTTAGAAATAATAAAAAGAAAACAATAGGTCGAAATATCATTACCATCTTTTCGCAAACACGAGAAACTCCGACTCCGCGCGTGGTTGACGAGAAACAAATATCCGGTAAACGTTCGAATTTCGAACTTCCACGCCGAGGGATGCAGCGGCTGCACGGCGGTTGAGATGCGAGAACGGCGTGACTTTGAAAACACCGCGTCTTCGCGTTTGCAGAGGCAGAGATTTAAAATTTACAGAGACACTGTACAATGTGGTACCGTTCGAGAATTTGAGAACGTACACAAACGCAGAACAACACGAAGCGGGAATATCAATGTCGCACGGAATAGAATTAATATAAGCTTCAGAAAAAAATGGGATAAAGAAATTTGAAAATATTTTATAAATGATGAAAAATAAAACAATAAG